>NC_069660.1:251438862-252721362 GCF_027244095.1 Hemicordylus capensis | reverse complement strand
ACATTCTTGTGAGTTCAGTTGCCGTTTGTGCCCTCAGGAACCCATGTGTTAAAAATACTGTGTGTGTCATGCTGGGGGGGTGGGGTGATGTTTAACTTGCAGCGGGGTGGGTGGGCTCAAAAGGCCTTTAGGTCCAGGCTCCAAAATTACCTAGGCACACCTCTACATGCATGAAAGGTTCAAGGTTTTTTTTACTGTTTCTATATTAGATTCACAAATTAATTGTACCTTCTAAAAATGAAGATCATTAAGACTTCGAAATAGAAATGTACCTCCCAGGGCTTATAACAATGTAAGGGGGCATTTTGGTAGAGACTGCAGCATGAGGGGAAAGGGTTAAACTCCCCCACCCCTCATGCCATGGCCCCAGTTCCGATTGGAGGGTTGCTCTGAAGAACAATCCTCCTGTGGCTGTTATTTTACTTAAGAAAAAAAATGCAAACCTAAATGATACTTTCATTACACAAGAAATGAGAAATTTCACAAGAAAGTTTGCAAGAAGTTCCACATCTTGCTTGACCCTCAGTTTAGAAGTTCTGGCATCTCCTGCCTAAGTAATGTTGTGATCCTCTCTCAGTGTTCCTTCTTTGTGCTCAACAATGTCATGGGTCAGGAACCCCATTGGGTATGGGCAGTGAAGGGTTGGTGAAGACAGAGTCATATGGTGAATTGTTTTGACACAAACCTTTCGTTGGTACTGAGAATCTAGAAAAGCATCCTAAAGCAAATTTTAGCAGTGTGGCAGGAACTAATCTTTTGGGTACTTTTTATCTCTTCCTTCTTCCCATATCATCAATATTCTCTACCTGGTTTATGATTTGAAGCAACAGTGGGTGCTTTATATTTATCTCCACAAACTGGTGGTGGGAATAAACAGATACAAAGGTGGTTCTCACATGCAGCCTAACCCAGGCTAGGAAAGCCCAGCCTGGGTTAGGCTGCATGTGAGGACCACTGGGATTGGGCCCGATCCAGGCAGGGCAGCACTGCCTAGCCTGGCTTTTTAGCCTGGCTTTTAGCTGAGGTTAAGGGAATGAGTGCTCCCTTAACCCAGGCTTCCTGCTTGTGTGCGAGCTCGGGCTGCTTCCAGCCTGGCCATACACAGAGGCAGGTGCCTAGAGCTCCCATTTCCTGGGGGAATCTTCCAATGCATTGCTTAATCATGCGGTGTGTTGTGGGATATCTGGAGGCCGGTACATCTCTCCCAGAAACGTGGTGCTGCTCGTCTGGGAGCATGGTCTGCGCTCCCAGAAGTATGCAGTCACTCCTCGGCCGGGGGGAGGTACGTTTAACCAGCCTTCCCCCTACCCACAACCTGGCCCACCTGCCCAATTGTGTGAATGATTGTATGTTCACAAAAACAACGATGTAAGGAAACATGGTGAATTCAGTGTCATTTCATAGCCTTTTAAAATTGCTTCCCATACTATACAAAAAAATAGTGTTACAAAAGATTGCTCTAAATGTCAGTAGGTGTTGTAGCCATCTCCCAGAAGAGACTTTTGACAGTCCCAATATGTCCTACTAATCAGCTCTTTGGAAGTGCCATAGTCAGGAGAGCATTACAGACAACACAATGGATTATCATTAAGATTGCACACATGGCCAAAAATGCAGGCATGACGTAGGACTGGCAGGGCTCCTGGCTGCCTCCCTGCACATGAGTGATTGCCTTTTAATGGCTCTGCCACTTGCTGCGGCACACGACTGGAGCTGCAGCAAGTGTCAGACAGTCCTCCAGAATCCCTCAGTGCACAGCGCCAGGTACATGGTGTATTAAGGGATCCTCCCTCAGCCAGGCGCTCTTGCTGCCTGGCTCTGTGTGTGCACTGGCTGCCTACAGCCCGCAAGCACACACAACCCCAGACCTGGTGTTAAGGGCAGGCTTCTGTCCTTAAGCCCAGGTTAAAGCCTGGGGTAAATTCCCAGGCTTCAAGCCAAGGCAGCATCGGGATCAATCCCAGCTCTTCACACAGGGAGGCAAGCCCAGGCGGGGCTGCTTGTGTGAACAGCCTCATTATGTAATGTCATTTCCAAAGAGGATGCTAGCTGGAAAGGGATGGAGAGAGAGGGAATTCCAGAACTAGTAAACTGGACAGCTGCTGCTATCGATTCTACATTGCCTCCAGTACAGACACCATTGCTATTTATAGCTGAGTCTGTCCTACACTGATCAACAAATCAGAGACATGCTCAATGGGCCTGCATTTAAAGCAGTTTTGCTTCCTTTAGACCCAGCACTCATAAGACAAGCATTGTGTACTCTACAGATACAAAGTAAAAGGTGCAGCTTGACCACATACCTTCCAAGCAAGTTTTGGGGGAGGTAGAGCTATGGACGTACACGGAACTGGTTGGCCCGGTTTGGTTCGAGTTTGGTCTGGACTCGAACCTGACCAGACCAGTTTGGTCCGGCACCTCTTAAAACCCACCCCCAGTTCAGTCCGGGGTGGGTGGGTTCCGCGAAGTTTTGTTTTGGTTTTGGGGGGGTTACTTTTAGCCCCTTCAGGGGGCTTCCTCTAAGCCACGGGGGGGGGGATCCGTGAAGGTTCCCCCTCCCACCGCTGGCCTCATTAATCGCTGCCATAGCCCATTTTACACCCTTTTCCAGCCCATTCAGGCCTCCATATGTTGATGCAGCAGCCATTTTCTCCACTGCCATGCATATACAAATGGCCTCTCCAAGGCCTGGCATGGCCCAGGAACCTTCACGGACACCCCCCCCCCAGATGATACACCCTCCAGACACACTATTATGAAGAGGACATGGCAAGAACAAGACCATGCGTAAACAAGTATATGGAGTGTGTGCAGGAACAGCCCCCATGCGATAAAGGAAGACATTGGGACATCTACAGAGAATGTTCTTAAGGGCAAAAATACTTGGATTATTTCCATAATAGCATATACCATGGGTTGTATCATTTAAACAAGCACTTGGGGAGGGTGTGTCTAGGGGCCATTCGGATGAACACTCCCCCCCACACACACACAAACACACAATAAAGGGACACACTGGTAGGGCATCAGGATATCTGTGGAAGACATCCCAATGGGTGCACTCTAGCTAGGGACATCCCCTTCATAATCATGTGCATCATCTGAACCAGTCTTTGAAAGGCGATAAGTAGGGCAATGGGGAAATGGCTATAGTCTCTTCACACACCAATTTAAAAAATCCCTAATGATGTAAGTGACCAAGCATTTAGAGGATAAGAATGGGTGTTTTAATCATACAACTTTTAATGTTGTATATTACTGTATTGTTACAACTTGCTGGATATTCCTTTGTTGGGCAGTCACTTGTTCTTGGCCCATGAGGGGTGGTTGGTTTTTCCTCACTGAGGTGGTAATATCTGGCCGGGTCCAGGCGCGGCTCGTGAACTCACCTCTGGGGGCGTGGCGGGCGGCTTCTTTAACTGTAAACAGAGCCAGTGCTCTGTGCCGCCCAGCAGCCCCCGCGGCAGGGAATCGCCTCTGCCACTCACCTGGCTCCCACAGAGGCAAGCCCCCGCCAGCAGCCAGGTGAGTGGTGGAGACGATTCCCTGCCGTGGGGGCTGCTGGGTGGCATGGAGCACCGGCTCCGTTTACAGTTAAAGAAGCCACCCAGAGGTGAGTTCATGAGCCGCACCTGGCCAGGTAATTTCTGGAGCTCTCTCTTGAGTATTAGCCACCAGAGCTTTGGGGAAATGACCTCCCCCTAGCTAAGAGAAGTGACGGATTGAAGGTGTCAGTGTGAGGAGACGGGAGCTGGCTGCTGGTAATTTGTGGAACAGGGCGAGAGAGCTGAAGGTGCCTCTGGGTGTAAGGCCTCCTTCGGATGACCTGATGTTAGGTAGCAGATTGCTACCTGGAAACAGTGGTGGCCGATGCTGCTCACTGGGGCAGGAGTGGTGAGCAAGGTCGCTTATGGCTTTAACATGGTAATAAGCCCCACCACTGCCAGAGGTGCTCTTACCCACAGACTATGAGGCCCTGGCCTGTGGCCTCCAAGGTCTGGGGGGGGGGCTCCAAAGGCACGGGAGGCCTCCTGCCACCATGAGTCCCCAACCCACCCCCGCCGCCCGGCAACTCCAGGCAAGTGGCTGGGTGCAGCAGGGTCTGGAGAGAGAGTTGTGGCTGGGGAATCAGTTTGGGAGAGGCACTGGGCTGGGCATGAAGGACTCTTGTTTCTCCAAGGGGAAGGGATGGCAGCAGAGGGATGTCAAAGGAATCGAAGCATCTAGATTCATTTGTAATTGAGTGGGGGAGGATAGATCTGGACTGACGGCCTGCCTGGCCCAGCATGTTGCCTCCTACCAAACTCACAGGGGGGCTCCTTCCTCCTTGGGTGTATGCTCAGAGCTGCTGCCTTGGGAGAGAACCAGGGGGAGAGGGCGGGGAGGAAAAGGGTGCCCTGCCGCCTTCCCCACCCCAAAGTCTGGATGGGTTCTCATCCTGGCTGAGGAGGAGACAGCGAGTGTTTGTGGATCCAAACCCTGTGTGCAGCTGAGGGAAGAGCCTGTGCAGGCCTTCCCCAATGGCGATGGCAGTGGGTAGAGCAGGAGCAGCTGCTGGGCCGACCATCTGCTCAAGGGTCACTGCTCAGGCTCATACCCCACCCCCAGCTGCACACATGGTGACTAGAATACTTGCAAATACTTGGTGGTTCGGTCTCATGGCAGTGGGGGGGGGGCTTGTAGTGGGGGCAATCTGGGTGCCCAAATTACCTAGGTGCACCACAAGGCAGCTGCAGTGGTCACTCAGCTGGCTGAGACCCACAGGTGTGCCAGCCATTTCAGAGCTCAGCCTGGTAAAAATGGGAGATTGCTTGCCTCCACATGTGCTCTTCTTGTTCATGTAATAATATACTAAATATTACAAAAAGGTCATAAGGCTACAGTGCTTGCTCTCTCTCTCCTCCAAAGGTCAGGAAAAGAACATAACAGTCAAACTCGGGTAGCACTGCCCCTCAAACTTCTCATCACTCAGTGAAGTCGGAAGTGCATAACTATATTTTCTGTTTTTATCTTTTAGCTTGCTATTACCCATTTTAAAGTTGGAGCCTACACTGCAGTGTACTCCAGGTACAAGGGACAAAGGCAGCAATACTGTGGAGCAGTTCTGTATAAATCTAGGATTCAGAATGTGTGGTTTATCGTTTCTCCAAATCCTAGTGATAGAATCATAGCCCCATAATTCACAATTACTTGTTTACTCTCCATATAATACCTCTAACTGCACTTGACCTGTACTTTGGAGGGGGACATGAAAACATGATCAGTGGTGGGATATAAATCCAAAATTCACAGAGTGGACATTGTTTGCTGACTGCTAAAGGACATTTTTGTTTTTACCCTCATGACAATAGCTTGCACAAAATACTTTGGGAAAATAGAAATGCAGATATTAAAACATTTCAGTAATACAAATGCTATTCACCCTGAAAAACATAAAATCCTGATCTTAAACACTGCTTCTAGGAAGGAAGTCTCATTCACTACAGTGGAACTTGGTGCTCAAATCATTGGGTGGAGCTATAGGAGCTATAGGGGACTTTAAATAAATCCCACAAGCCCATCCCCTGACTCCAGGCACATAACAAGCTGCCCAGCAGCCCAAGGACAAAGTTCCCCAGGGTGGGGGCTCTGGTGCATGTGCTTTGTGTGATGTCACGACACGCAACACTATCCATAATCAGAGAGAAGCTGTGGGCCAGCCAGGAGTGGGGGGGGGGGAGAAGCCCACCCACTGCTGCAGCTGCCATGGGTGGTGGGTGGCCTGCTCCCGCCAGCAGTGAGCACCAAGTTCCACTTGCCTAGCCTAAAACATACCTCAAATTAAAGGTTAAATTAAAGGTTAGAATAGTTATTGGTTGTACTGTTAAGCTAAGATGCTATCTCAAATAGCTTACACACTAGGAATATAAGTGCAATTATGCAAGTTCATGTATTAGCACAAGAACACTCTTGTGCAACAATGCTGGCATCTTAGATGTACACAGCAGTGTAGGCAGTGCAGAAGCACCTGTGGTCCACTGCATGTCATGTCAGCCACTAGCTAATGGAGACTTCACAAAAGGTAAGAGGATCAGACATTCTCTGCTAATTCAAGCACTGAACTTACTTTCAAGTAAATGTACTTATGATCAGAATCAAGGCTGAATTTGAACCAAGGCTCTGAAATATATAACAACATATATAGAGATATAAAAACACAGATGTGTGTAGTAATAGTAGAAGTGAAAAGTGCCTCTGATATTGCTCAACGTATTTCCCTAACCACTGACATCTATACTGGAGAAAATATTTGAATGATGTATATAAAAGAGGACATGTCCATAGATTGTTTGTTTGTTTGTTTGTTTAGCAATTGCACTTCTGCAGCAGTGTTTGAGCATGTGTTTTTTTAAAAAAACCAAGTGGTCTCTGGCTTGGTTCCTGGTGTGCAGATTGTAAATTAGCATATAAATTAGACACCAAGGAAGGTGCAAAGTATTTGTTTAATTTATCAGCATCAGTGGAATAAAATAAACTAGTTGCAGGTCTGGTGAGGACCCCAGGTGAAGACGTACGTACTTCTATAAGGTACTCACACAATAAGAGGCCTACTTGGGAACTATTTCTCCTTTTGCCATGCAACTTCAAAGGAGGATTCTCTGTCATCTTGCCATGCAGCTGACCAAGAAGAAGAAGGTCATAAAGCCAGGAAAGATAAGTGTGTGTTCCAAGACAAAAACAGACACTGCAGGGCGGGGAGGTGTGTGTGTGTGTGTGTGTCCAAAAACAATAGTTGCATGACATGAATTAGTAAAATCATATACCCGGCCTTTCTGATTCAAAATTTGAACCAAGTTAGCTAACAAAACAACTTTAGAACATAATAGTAAAACATAGTTAATAATCAGCAGAAAGAGCAGCAAATACGAACGGCAAAACGAGAGAGAGAGAGAGAGAGAGAGAGAGAGAGAGAATTAATCTAATAGGCAAGCCTGTTGAAACAAGGAAAATCTTCAGGAGACACAATGCCAACAAAGGGGGGAAGCAAAGGGATCTCCCAGAGTAGGAAGTTCCGAAGGCTGCCTGCCGCAACTGAGGAGGGCCTCTCCCTCATTCCTGCCAACCAGGACTCAGAAGGAGGCAGAACACATAAGAGGGTCTTTCCAGATGATTATTACAAACTACAGACTGGAGCTTTTTCATCATGCCCAACAAGATCTTTATCCCTTCCCTGGCCTGGTTTATCTGGCATTTGTTTCTGTTTTCTGTTTAAAATTCAGGCAGAAGAAGAGTTCTGGTGAACTCAAAAGCTTGCTCATTACTTTGTGGTGTTTTAGTGAATAACTACCTACTCATAAGTGAACTTATGCAAAATATGTTTACCTCCCTTTTGTACTTTCTGGTTCATGCTCTTGAATAATCAGTCAGGAAACAATGTTTTTTGACGCAGCCCACTACAAATATGGGTAATTGAATCACTGCCAGAAAATTTGGACCTATTGTGTTTTCTGGGGGTGGGATTTTAAAAAAACACCCACACAATATGAAATCACTGGAGCATGGAAAGAAGAGGATGAAATGTTATTCATGAGTAGTTTTAGGTCAAATTGTGCCTACAACAGCCGTATCAAAACATTTGATTTAATATCTTTTTATTCTTTAAAAGAATTAACTTGAAAGGTCACATTAAGGCTCATTCCATCAGAGACATATCCTGGAAAATATCTCGACTCACATCAGTTCTCATCCGAGACATTTTCAGAGCTACTGTTCTCTCCAAGGCTGTTAAAACTGCATTGTCTAAATTCAACGTTGCATAATAATTCAGAGTTTAGCCTATTGGTTTCCCAGCACCTGTAAAAGTGACCCAGCCCGCTTTTTCTGCTCTTTGTGATCCTGAGAGAGATTACTATAGTGGAAGAGTTGGGGTTAAAAAGCCACCAGTACTCCAATCCTAAACCGGGATGCCATTTAATTTAGCAGTGAGATCTGGGGGATTGCCTGGGTGGAATACATGTGGAAATTTGGGTCAATTTATGGAATTCTAATCCCAGGTTCTGCTGGGAAATTTAGTTGACTGTGGCAGTAAACCATAGAATTTCCCAACATCCTTTTGCAAGATGTGGTTTATGCATATAGTACTAATAGATAGCCATACCCAGCCGCCGCCACCACCACCACAACCAGGTTTGTCATTTGAAATTTTTAAACATGGCTGGCTTTTTGTTGGATGGAAAAGAAAAATGGTACAGTGTAGTACTGTATTACCAGTGAGTGTGTCATGTAATATTCAACAGCAGTGGCCAACTGGATACATCTGGGAAACTCACATGCAGGTCATGAAGGTGCAACCTATTCCCACTCATTTGCCCCCAGCCTCAGATATAATCAGATATATATTGCCTCTGAACGTGGAGGTTTTAACAACATAAGAATCCAGAAATATCCTCTTACAGCAGCAGGCTTTGTGTCTGCTGTAGTGTACATTGATGCCCCCTGCCCCTCTGCTAAAGCACTGGACACTTTCATCAGCCTGAACTCCCAAGCCTCTCTTTCTGTTGGGTTTTGCTGGAACTAAACAAAGGCTCAACAGGAAGCAAAATGTGGGAATAACTCTTACTATTCTACCTTTTGTGCTATAGTGGCACTCTGAAATACTGCTGTCTGCATCCACAGAGTACTTCTCTCCCCGCCCCCACTACTCCTTCCTTTCAAGGCTGATCTTCTGGAATATCAACCTGTTTTGAAATCAAAGTGGTTGGCTACTCCACTGTCTCTAGCTCAGCTATTGATTAACAACTCCATCTTACATTTTTCTCTTCACAATCTATATCTTGATGTATGTTTGATGAAACATTATCACTTAACCCCTGCTAACTTGGCAAAGAGGCACCTTTAACCGTGGTGATTCTCTTTATTTAGCAGGGGGAGAGTAACTGGCCCTATCCACCCTCAGCACAGTACTTCCAGTGACTGTTGCTGGTGTCTATTTTATGTTTCTTTTTAGATTGTGAGCCCTTTGGGGACAGGGATCCATCTTATTTGTTTGTTTTTTCTCTGTGTAAACTGCCCTGAGCCATTTTTGGAAGGGCGGTATAGAAATTAAATTCATCATCACCACCACCACCACCACCACACAGAATAACCAGCAAGGAAGAGGGTGTGTTGATCATATGAATGAAGATTAAGAACAAGCAAAACATAAACTCTTTGGGGCAATCCAAGTGCAGAGGTCAGTTGGAAAGCACGTTTAAATCTTTTTCAAAAGACTGTGGATAACATGTTGCGCAGCATTTTGCCTCTGTTACGCCACACCCCAGGGCTGAATGCTGTTCAGAAGCAGCAGTTGCAGAAACAGCATTTTCACAGTTTCCCCATTGTCACAAAAGGGGGAACCTATGGAAGTGCTGCTTCCACAACCACTGCTTCTGAACAGCGTTGGGGCTACCTTTGAAGTCTGCTGCAGACCCAGGGTGCAGCATTATGCATCCGTAACGCTACACATCGTGTTAGCCACCAATCTTGTGTTCGTTTGTCTTGCATTTTTGATAATGTAAACACTTTGCTCTTTTACTTTTTATTTAAAAGAATTAAAATGGGATTTCAGTTGCTCCCACCCCCTGTATTTTAAATTATGGTTATTCACCCATACATTCCCTCTCTGAGTATTCATTTAGAAGGAAGGTTTTGTAATAGTCACATTTAATTTATCAGGGTGCAATAATTTGTGTTTCCCAATCATCTTGCAGACTTTGGTTCATTATACTATTGTTTCACATGAGTAAGTTAGCAAAGTTTGGATTGATTGACTCTAATTAACTAAAACTGGTTCCAGGCTGTGCATCTATTGTCATGGTAGTTAGCCACGAAGTCCCAAATTGTTCCGTAATAGCAATATAAGGTAATATAAATATTTTTTTTAAAAAAAATAGCCCCTTTTTTAACATTGGCTTATACTGTTCGAACAAAATAACGGAAGTGAGAGACTCTTGGGATGGAGGTACTAGGCAAAGTGATTCATACAGGACTTTAGGGAAAAAAGTTTTCCATCCATTCCTTCTAGAAACTTACCTCTCTGAGAAGATGTGATGCACCAGCAGAAGCTTCTGGGCAGTTATCAAGAGCTTGTTACAGTAGCTTAGTCTTGAGACTATGATGTCATGAATGATAATTATTAGATCGTGGTGCAGCTGGTGAAAGCCATATTTGGTCACTACTACAATCTGGACTTTCAGCCACAGATCCAGATAAACAACACTGTATGATATCCTCCTTAAGGGATGGAGCCGCTCTGGGAAGAGCACCTGCATGCTTGCATGCAGAAGGTTCCAAGTTTCCTCCCTGGCATCTCCAAGATAGGGCTGAGAAAGACTTCTGACTGCAACCTTGGAGAAGCCGCTGCCAGTCTAGGTAGACAATACTGAGCAAGACATACCAATGGTCTGACTCGTATATGGCAGCTTCCTAAGTCCCTAAGGCTATAAAAGGCTACGGTGCCAATGCCCGTTATGGGTGTCTGTATAATTTCCAAGTCATAAGCTCTAGCAACCATATTGACTTTAGTCTTCTCTGAGTTCATCTTCAGTCAGTTCAGACACATCTAGTAGAGATATGCCTGAACAGGCTTGGGCAGCTGCAGGCAGGGAGCGGTTCCCTTAAGAAGCAGGTAGGCAGGTCCTTACCTGCTCCGCTGCCGGCCCGCCGCTTTTCCGAGCATGGTGCTCACTCTACCAAAGGCCACGTGCAGCTGCGGTGCGGTTCCCTGCAGCCTGCATGCAGAAGCCATGTGCGTGCTGACGCCGCCTGCTGGCTGCAGGGAACGGTGCCACAGCCGCACACAGCCTTTGGTAGAGCAAGTGCCATGCCCAGAAAAGTAGCGAGGTGGCAGCAGAGCAAGTAAGGACCTGCTTACCTGCTTCTTAAGGGAACCGCTCCCTGCCCCGCCAAACCATTTCGTCTGCAGGTGCCCAAGCTGGTTTGGTGCTTCCCTAAGGAGGTGCTGAACCGGTTCGTGCACATCCCTAACATCTAGTCCCCCAACAAACCGAACACTGCAGGGAATGGATCACATAGAAAACAAAAGTCGAGCCAGATGAGGCCAACACAGTGATAACATAGAATTCCAAGCCTCCACACAATCTTGCCGAGGGGCCTTGAAAGGAAATGAGCCAAAATAGAACCCTATGGACTTCTATAGGGAAGGCCTTGTGTGGGAGGAAGCAATTAACCATCACCACATCCTGTGACACCATCCCAGAAATCAGTAGAACCACTCTCAAGCAGTCCTCTGAATGTCTATCAGGTTCTACATTCAATCAGCAGCAGCCCATGTTCAGTGTTATCAAGTGAAGGAGAAAGCATCCACAAGATAAACAGGCAGTTATTGTCTCTTTTGATCTCTAACTGAAAACTAGTGACCAGGAGCACATGAAAAGTCCCAATATCATAAATATCACCGCCCCATATTCTGATTGAAAACCAGAATAGTATTTAATCCACATGAGACCCTCTGAAACTGAGCCCAAGAGACAGAAGAATGCTGAAGCTCTGCTAGAACATCAAATTATGACTCTGAAATTTGATGTGTAAGCTAGCAATGCCTTACATACCACACAGTGAACTGTAGATCTAAGAGAGAGGTGTGTGCACGCTGCTGTAGTGCCCTCTAAAGTATGCCTGTGCTGCTTGCTGGGGGGCTGCTCCATGCCTGCTTAATAGGGCATCATTGCAGCTGTGACATTTCTGCCATCATTCCCAATAGAAGCAGTGTCACCCTTGCAAGTACACACTGCTTAGCAGCAGCCCTGCCTCCACAAAGCAGCAAAGGTGTGTGTCCGCAGCAGCGCACACTCCTTTCTCTTAGTTCTATGGCTTCTGAGTGACACTTCAATATGAGGTTTTAAGACATTTATAGATATACTAGCTGGGCCGGGCGCAGAGTATCTGAGCCTCTAGTTTGCCTCAGCCATTATCTCCCCCTCTCCCACTAGTGCAGGGATTCTCAACGTGTGGGTCCCCAGATGTGATTGGACTTCAGCTCCCATAATCCCCAGCCCCAGTGGCCTTTGGTAGGAATTATGGGAGTTGAAGTCCAATTACATCTGGGGACCCACACGTTGAGAATCCCTGCACTAGTGCTTATTTTCAGCCAGCCAGCCACACTCTCGCCGGCTGCCTCAGCCCACCACCTCCTCCAGCCCACCACCTCCTGCCGGCAGTCATCTTTTTTCACTCGCCGGCCAGCCATTAGCTTCCTCTGGCCCACCACCACACTTCCTCCTGGTGGCTGGCCAGCTGGCAGGCCAGCCAGCCGGCTGCTTCCTCTGTCCCGCTGCCACGCTTCCTCTCAGCAGCCGGCCGGCCCGCTTCCTCTGGCCTGCCACCACGCTTCCTCCTGGCAGTCGCTTCAGCCACCTGCAGCTGCTCGCCTGCCCACTGGTCACGACTGGCCACCCACTGCCATCTTCTTTGGCCAGCCACCACCACCGCCACCATATCTTTTCTCTCTAGCCTGTCCCGTGGCTATCCGGCAGCTCTCCAAACTCTCACGAGAGCTGCCACACATGGGATCAGTCACGGGTACGTCTTAGAGAAATAAGTATAAAGAAGATAATCAGCTGCTACCACCACTTTTAGCACTGACCTCAAGCATCTCAAGGTAGCTGGGTTGGCATAACAATTCTTCTGTCCTCACGTGGGAATTGACAGTTTTAAAAAATTGCCATCCAGGATAAACAACCAAGGATTTATTCCTGTTTGAAATAAATACAACCACAATAGTTCTCCTTTACACAGAACTGCATAAAACACATCTTCCCACTAGGGATGTGCACAAAACGAGGTCCATGCATTGGTTTGGCACTGTGGGGAAGGACATGGCAAGTGGGATCTTCAAAAGAGAGGAGAGCAGGTACCTGCTCTCCACCGCCTCATGCAACAACTTCCTGCTGTGACAGCGCTGCCCCCAAGAACCCATGCACAGTGCCGGCATGCACATGGTGTCCACGTATACCTGGGCACTATATGCCTTCCAGAGCTGCATGCAGGTTCTTGGGGGCAGTGCAATCGCAGCAGGAAGCTGCATGAGGTGGCAGAGAGCAAGTATGGACCTGCTCTCCTCTTTACACAGATCCCGCTCGCCATTCCCCTCCCTACAGTGCCGAAGCAGTTCGGACATTGTCTGAACTGGTTCTGCGCCAAACCAATGTATGAACCTCTGTTCGTGAACATGCCTACTTCCCACCAGTAACAGATTCACTCCAACTGCCCTTAACTGTCACAGACACTGCCATTCCGCATATAGAATCCCCACTGCCCAATCATCACAGTGCTTTTGCTGCCTCTACTACATTCAGAACAGAACCTCCAGTATAACTTTATATCTTATCACAAACATAACACAAATATTTTCTAATTGCAATTCTAGAATAAGGGGAAAAAACCATTTTGTCACAAACTGCATAGTATGTAAGCCAATTATTTTGTCTGCTGAATGCATTGGTAGTTAATACTGGCAGGCATCAGGTGTCACATGTTAGCTAGCCTCAGTATACCAGGACATTCGCCACCTGTAATCACTCCACTGGTCAACACTTTGAAGACGTGATAACCTTGGAGAAGGAGGATTTTTTGCCACTGACAATTAACACAAATGCCTGTTAAAAATACTCTGCACTGAAATGTATTAGTTTCAGCATGAGTGAAGCACCACCTATGCTCCAGTTCACTCCTTTACAGTTCATCTTCCTCAGGTCTCCTGTAAGCCAGGGCAACGTATGCCAATGGATCAATGGAAGAGGCTGCCTAGGAACAAGTGAGTTAATGGTTGAAGGCAACCTTCTGTTCCACATGTCCAAGCATCATTTGGAAGGCTCTGGAATCCAACTGGTTCCATAGCTTTCTGGAAGTGAGCCAACCTTACTTGGCCATCATCTCAACAAGGACATGGGAGGCACAAGAGAACAGTTAGAACTCGGTGTT
Source organism: Hemicordylus capensis (assembly GCF_027244095.1). Taxonomy (NCBI): domain Eukaryota; kingdom Metazoa; phylum Chordata; class Lepidosauria; order Squamata; family Cordylidae; genus Hemicordylus; species Hemicordylus capensis. The sequence continues at coordinate 252,707,403 of NC_069660.1, read as the reverse complement.
CTGATTATGACACTATGAGGCTGATCACATGAGCAGCCTTAACCAGATTTGGGCAGCCCTACCGAGGGAGGGCTGCTCATGTGAAGCACTGGGATCAGGGAAGATGCTGGTGCTGCCTCCCCGGGTAGCCTGAGTTTTTTACTCAGGCTTTTACCTGGGTAAAATGTTGTGAGCATACCCTTTTACCCAGGTCCGGGTCTGCAGGCTTGGCCAGCAGGCAACCCAAGCAGACACAGACCTGGGCGCCTAGAGGACCTGGCTCGAGGGGAGATATCTGGATCTCTGGAGGCCAGGCTTCATTTCCCCAGCCTCCAGAGATTTGTGCTGCTCAGAGCAGTGTGGATCATGTGGGTGCACGAGCTGCATGCCACATAGCGTATCTGTGATCACTGGGGGTGGGGGATGGGGAGGTAGATTCAACCCTGCCTTCCACCCCACCTGCCCTCCCTGGCCCAGAATCGGTCATGTCAATGACCTCATTGTCTCACTACCATTAATAGCCAAATCACCTGATTCCAGTCCACACAAATGATAGCACCTCATATGTGTCTTACAGGATGTGTGCAGCCACTTGCTATCTGGAATAGGCATAGGGATGTCATGGAAGCAAGGAAATCCTGAGCCAACCCTAAAAGGTCAAACTTGTCATATATGTTGAATGACGTCCTCCAGAACAATAAATCTGGCCAACCTCACCACCATTTCTGAGAACAATTTAGTCATATAATGTTGTAATGGGGTGTGTGTTTGTGCAGTGTTTTATAAACAACTACTCATATACACATCTCAAACCCTTGGAATTAGAGTCAAGTGCTGTAGCACAGTGGTAATGTAAATGCTTTGCTTGCAGGGGTCTGGCCAACCACATACCTCCTGAATCCTTGCTCATCATGACTGATAAGAGCTAGTTGAGCGGTTATGGCTGGGTCGGTCATGGGAGTGGTTAATGCCTTGTTGTGGGAGGGGGCTGTTCCACCGGCTCTTAAAGAGGGGGATCTCCTTAAGAGATCCTCTCTAGACCTGGAAGTATTGTATAACTATCGCCTAGTTGCTAATATACCTTTCCTTGGCAAGATACTGGAGAAGGTGGTGGCGACTCAGCCTCAGGCATGCTTGGAGGAAGCTGATTATTTGGATCCATTCTTGTCCGGCTTCAGGCCTGCTTACAGCACCGAAATAGCCTTGGTCACCCTGGTTGATTACCTTTACTGGGAGAGGGACAGGGGCTGTGCTGCCCTCCTGGTTCTTCTCAATTTCTTGGTGGCTTTTGATACCGTTGACCATGGTATCCTTTTGGAAAGGCTTCAGGAGTTGGGAGTTGGAGGCACTGCATTGCAGTGGTTTTGCTCCTATCTCCAGGGTCACTATCAAAGTGTTGTCATGGGGGAATTTTGTTTGGCTCCCTGGGAGTTGACCTGTGGGTTTCCTCAGGGGTCAATCTTATCCCCTATGCTTTTTAACATCTATATGAAGTCGCTGGGAGAGGTCATCAGGAGGTTTAGAGTGAGGTGCCACCAGTATGCTGATGACACCCAGCTCTCTATAGTATAGCTCTCTATTCCATCTCAGTCAGGAGAGGTGGTTGGGGTGCTTGACCATTGCCTGAAGGCGCTAATGGGCTGGATGTGGACCAATAAAACTGAATCCAGATAAGTCAGAGGTGCTGTGTGTCAGGGGCTCTCGAGTCCATGAAGTGGGGAGATATCCTATTCTTGAGGGGGTGGCAGTACCCCAGAAGAAACAGGTGCAGAGCTTGGGGGTACTACTGGATTTGTCGCTGTCCCTGGAGGCCCAGGTGGCCACGGTGGCCAGGAGTGCCTATTTTCAACTCAGGCTTGTCTGCCAGCTATGGCCCTTTCTAGACAGAGATAGCCTGGCCACAATGATCCATGTTCTGGTAACCTCCAGACTGGACTACTGTAGTGCACTCTATGTGGGGCTGCCCCTGAAGATGGTTTGGAAGCTGCAACTAGTGCAGAATGCAGCAGCAAGACTGCTGATGGGCACTTCTGGCTGGATGCACATCATGCCAGTCTTAAAGGAACTGCACGGGTTGCCAATTTGCCACTAAGCCCGATTCAATGTTTTAACATCTATATATATAATTCTCCTGGGTGTGCCCAGGAGAAATGCGTCCCGGCAGCCCAGCTGATTGGCTGGGCTGCAGGGGGCGCCTGATTGGATGGCAGCACACCCAGGAGAATTCGCTTGCTGGGTGGCTGCGGAGGCAAGGCGGCGGGCCCAGGGCCGCGGCGGCGGAGCCCAGCGAGGCGGTGGGCCCAGCAAGGTGGCGGCGGCCCCGGCCGTGAGGCGGGGCAAGGCGGCGGGCCCAGAGCGATGCCGGCGGGCCAGGCCGTGGTGGCGGGGCCCAGCGAGCGGCGGGCCCAGCGAGGTGGGGCAAGGCGGCGGGGCCCAGCGAGGCGGCGGGGCCGGGCCCGGCCGCGGAAGCGAGGCGGCGGGGCTGGCCGGGCCGCGGAGGCGAGGCGGCGGGACTGGCCGGGCCGCGGAGGCGAGGCGGCGGGACTGGCCGGGCTGGGCCCGGCCGCGGAGGCAAGGCGGCGGGCCTGATGGCAGCACTCTGGGGCCGGCCGCGGCATTGGCGGCGGCACTCTGGGGCCGGCCAGGCCCGCTGGCGGCCGCCGCCGCACTCTGCCCCGCCGGAGATGGGGGGCAGGAGGAGAGAGAGAGGTAGCCTGGCCTGGCCGGGCCTGGCCGCGGAAGCGAGGCGGCGGGACTGGCCGGGCCGCGGAGGCAAGGCGGCGGGACTGGCCGGGCCCGGCCGCGGAGGCGAGGCGGCGGCGGCCGCACTCGGCCCCTGCAGGGCGGCGGCGGCCGCACGGGTCAGCTAGTTGACTTATAAAAGCCCTGGCTCCCAAATACCTGAAGGAGCACCTTCTCCCATATAGACCTGCCCGTCAGTGGAGGAGAGGCCCTCTTGGTAGTGCCATCTGTAGGAGAGGCCCTCTTGGTAGTGCCACCACTGCCAGCAGTTAAAGGGGTGGGGGCACGTGAGAGGGCTTTCTCTGTGGTGGCCCATAGGTTGTGGAATGCCCTCCCCTCTGAGGTATGCCAAGCTCCGACATTGTGCACATTCAGGGGAATGGTGAAGATGCACCTCTTTATCCTGGCCTTTGACTAGTGATGTACTGGTTCTTCCCCTCTTAGGCACTGTATTTTTTACTGTATTTTTTGATTTTATAATGTTGTATTTTAATTATGTTTTATATTGGTTTATATTATTAAGCAGGCGGGGGGAGCCTGCTTGGAACTCAAGAGAGCTGCTGCCAGCCAGTGCAGACAATACTGAGTCATATGTGCAAGCCCTGACCCAGGAGCTTCATCCACCCAGGAGCTTCATCCATTCATTATAACTTTATTCAGTAATAACCGATACTGTATGGGCTGACATGATGGGCCCACTCAGAAAGTTGTCAAACTTGTGGTGACCAGTATGGGCAAATCAGATAAGGCTTGTTCTCACTCCTCTCACCCTGTCCTGGCTGCCTTGCTCTCCCTCACCCTCATTGCGTCTGGCCATGGCGTTAAACCTTTGCTCACAGGCTGGTTGTTTGCCAGGTTGGGAAACTGGGCAAATGACCAGCCCACATGCGAAGGGGTAACGCCACACCTGGGTATTGTGAGGGAGAGTGAGGAAATTGGCACAGGGTGAGAGGAGTGAGAACGAACCACCCCCATCCCCAATCTGCCACCACCATTGACCACCCCCACCCCCAATCTGCCCATACTGGCTATCACTGGCCATGTAAGGCTCTGTTGCAGGGCTGCAGCAAAGCCAGAAGACAGCCCCAAGGCTTTTTAAAAACCAGTGGCTGAGTAAGCAGTGTTACTGCATTGATCCCCATTCACAACAATGGGAATAAATACAGTGGCTGAGTACTGTGCAGTGGCATAGCAGCCTAATAACTTTGCAGGCACGCAAGTTGCACAAATACAAGCTTTGCTTAAGTGATGCTGCATGAGAGTAAGCCCGCTGAAAATAATGGGCTCATTCTCGTGTAATGTCATTTGTGCAAATCTTGCCTTTGCTCAACTTGCACAACTTATGTGTGTTGTAGAAAATCTAAGATCGAGGAGCAAAATCCAAGATGAAGAAATGAAGCAAAGTTTTACTCCCTGTCTGTGGTATTTGGGAGGGATGCTGTGGGTGAAAAACAATAAACAATAGCCTCTCTGTGGCTTGAAGGTTGGACATGCGTGGTAGCTATAGAAATGCATCTAGTCTAATGTATCATGATTGGTCATTGCTGGTCTGGTCTAGATGTATAATGCACTGGTACATAGGGATGTGTGAATCAATTTGGGTACAAAATGATTTGTACCCAAATCTACCTGTTCTGGACAATTTGTGGACAAAACAAATCATCCCTGTTTTGTTGTTTTGTCATCCCCTAGCTGGCCAGGTTTGGGTCCAAAACAAATTGCCCAGATTTCGGACCTGAAAAATTTGTAGATTCAGACCTCCATTTTGTGGTGATCTCTCTTGCTGTCTCCATTTTGTGTCAGGAAATCTTTTTTAAAATCTCACCCTCCCATGCTTCAGATTAGTGACCTACAGGGTGCAACGATTGGCTGGCGATTCCCCCTTGGTTCCATATTGGCTCATTTCCATTCAAATCTTGTGCTGCCAGGGGTGACTGATCCAGCATTGGCTGGAGGAAGGGTCAAAGAAGGGACAAGGGTGGGGGGAATTCAAAGGAGGGGTTTTCCAATGTACTTAAGGAGGCAGGCAGCCACCATCCTGCCTTTCTGTCTTATGAGAGAAGAGAAAGAGAGAGAGCCAGAGGAGCTTTGCTTTGCCTTACCTGCCTGCTGCCTGGAGTGGATTCTCTGCTTTTTGTTCCTGCTTTCCAGATTGAGGAAAAGAGAAGATAATTTTTTTCACTGCCTTTCTGCTGCTGAAAGAATCACTGCCTATGCCTGCTGTCTGTGCAAATTAATTTGGGTACAAAATGATTTGTACCCAAATCCACCTGTTTTTGGGAGATTGGTGGACAAAACAAATAGCCCCTGTGCTAGCTGGCCAGATTTGGACCCAAAACAAATCGGAGGTGATTCGATTTGGGTACAAATCGAATTGAAAAAAAATGATTTGTGCACATCCCTACTGGTGCACATTTGGGCCTATGTATTTGTATAAATGATAAGGCTTTGGTATATAATCTGTAACCACCATTTTGTGCAGCTCTTTCACCTCATGACTGATGTCTGGTACTGTGATCAATATAGCTTTGAATCTAATGGGACGGTGTGGCCTCTGCTATAATCAACCCTAAGAGGAGATTTCTCCTACATGTGCATGCAAAGTTACTAGGCTGGTATAACATTCATTGTGCAGTCTGTCAGCCAGTAATGCTGCTTGTACAGCTGCCAGTTTTTTAAAGGGTTGGAGCTGTCTTCTGGCTTCACTGCAATCCTCCAATGGAAACTAATGGCTCAGTTAGAATAAGCATCATGTTGGCCATGGTCAATGGCCTTATCCTGAAGTAATTACATTTATTCCTTACTGATCTCCCATTAAACAGCAACAGTGAATGGGAGACTTATATATTATTATATATTATTATTATATAATATATTATTATATTTGTGAGAAAAATAATGTTCAGAAAGAAAGGTCTTAAATAGACCTGTGCCAATCCTAGGGCTGTGCAAAGCAGGCCCTATTTGATTCAGGGGCTGCCTCAGCACTTCAAAGAGGTCTCCTGGTCGATTCAGATGGAATTTTAAAAGTACCTGAAGACTTATCTCTTCACCCAAGCTTTTTAATTTGAATGTGGATTTAAATTGTTTTAAGGTTTTTTATTTTCTGTGTTTTATATTGTTTTATGGTGTTGTAAATTGCCCAGAGATAAAAGTTTGGGCTGGTATACAAATGAGATAGATAGATAGATAGATAGATAGATAGATAGATAGATAGATAGATAGATAGATAGATAGATAGTCATTCCACGGCTTCTGGAAGTATACCTTTCTTTGAAGATGAGATACACCAACAGACCTTTAAAACTTTAAGTGGCCTGGGCAAAGTATACAAAGGAGCCCCCGCTCCCACATATCCCCTCATGTACATTAAGACCATCGGGGAGGTCTCGCTTAAGAGGAGGAAGGCATTCCGAGAAGGCCCTGCTTTCTCATCCATGGAAGTGCAAACCAGAGGACTGAGATCTTGGACCTTCTGAGATCTTGGTGGCACCCTCTCTTTGGGATTGATTCAGGGGGGGAAAGGTCACTGGCTGACTCCCTTGCAAGTGTTAAGAGATGAACAAAGAGCATACATTTTAGGCAGGTTCACTGAGTTAATTAATATTTTTAATTAGTTAATTATTTGAACTGCTTCCATTGGAAACCATGAAAGAAGCACTGCACTACTGCCTGGAAGCAGTTTTAAGTTATCCCTGTCACACGACACCACCAGGGCTGCGCTTCAAGTTGTGCAGCAGCTCCAGCAGGTCCCTAACATCGACATAGGGCTGCCTGTCATGTCCGCCATTGTAAATAAATACAATAGGCAAACAAGCATTTCATTTGTAATCATTTGCTAACACATCCCAAAGATGTTGCGGTTATGTTTCTTAGTAAAAATGAACAACAAACTGCAAAACCTGTAGAATTCTCTGCAGTACCTGCTATACAATGCACTTCACATTCTCTAAAATGAATACAATTCTAAATTTCTCATCCCAAACCTTTCAATCTGAAGTCATCAACATGTTTCTTTGAAAGCAAAGAACGTCATACCTTAAAAGTTTTACATTAGCAAACAGTTTATTTTTTCGTCAGCAGTAATCAGTTTCTGAATTCTTTTTTTAAAGGCAACTATGGTTCTGATGGTGTAGTAAATGACATTAGGCTTTTGTAAATTCTTACAGAATATAACAGATCATTGGTTTTATAACACAGTCACTGTTTTTGCATTCTGATGAGATTATTAGATGCAGCCTTGAATACAACATCCCCAAATACTGTTAGTTAAAAAAATAAAAGTTTACTAAATGGTATCTTGTCAACTGTATCTGAAAATCATCATAGTTTCTTTATTCTCCCCAGTTGCAAGGGTATTTCTATAAGCTGATGAGTTCTACCAATATGAGGTTATGAAATTGTTATTCTAATCTGTATTTAGGTTGTTCCAAATGTATTAGTTAAAACATACACAGGGTAAAAAAAGTGGAATATGGAATAAACCCCAGAATTTATTTATCTCAGAAATTAACTAAAAGGAGATCAAAACAAACATACTGTATTAGCTAACTTTGCACCATCTAGCATGAGAAATATTCTTGCTAGTTGCACAAACAGATCAAACCAATTCAGAATCTCAGACTATTGGTCCAGCTGAAAGTCTGGCTGGCTGCTATTACCAAAGTTTGTCTTTACAACCATTTGACTCTGGAGACCAACTGAATATGATAGTGAACATTCTGAGCCTCAGAGTAACAGAGCTCTGAACCTTTTGGCTACCCAGTTGCCAGCTTTGACCATAAAGCTCTTCTCAAATGTGCAACAATTTAGACAGCCTAGAGAGAGGGAGATGTAGGCCCCAAACAAAACATATTTAAACTAAAAAAAACACAATAAAAATGTAAAGGGAAGAATGTAGTCGTTGTCCAGCAAAAAGTCCATAGAATAAATACTCTTTATGCCTAGCATTTGGCCTAATAGGTGATGCACTCTACACATTACTTCCAGTTGTAAAATTGATTTCTTTCATTAAAAAATATTATTTGTCTCAAGAACTTGATAAACGGGGAATATGGAGTCTCAAAGAAATCAATTGAATTTAAATGCACAGTTAGATTTTTAGTTGTGACTTGTTATGTCCTCTACTATTCTAAAACTAGTGTGAGAGAGATCCGGTCACAGATCTCGTGCTCTAATGTGACTCATAGTGATGAGCCTCCTCAGACATCCTGATGCCCTCTCAGCGTGTCCCTTGATTACTTATGGGGGCTGTTCATCTGAATGACACACACTCCAAATACTTGTTTTAAACATGAGACCTCACGGACATCCCAATGTCTCCCAGAGCACGTCTTCCTTCTTCATGTGTGCTTCCTAGAGGTGCACCTAGGTAATTTGGAGCCTGGACCTTAAGGCCTTTGGAACCCCCCCTCCCCCAGCCACAAGTTAAACACCATCCCCTTACACACAAACACACACACAGGATTTTTAACACATGGGTTCTTGAGGGCACAAACAATAACTGAACTCACAAGAATGTGAGAATATAAACGAGGTATATCTATGCAAATATGCATTAGCAGAAACATTTCAACACACAACTTAACATATTCCTATCCTACATATTTCTTTCCCCATTCCCCCCTCTGTCTCTACAGCATCCAGTGCAGGTCACAATCACACTTGGCCACCTGGCACAGCATGGGCCTGCAGTGCAGGCACAGCAACCACACCACCCAGAACAAACTAAAAAGGATTTGGGGCCCCTGGGGGTGTGGAGGCCCTGGGCTTCAGCCCCAAAGTCCAGGGGTAAGAGCGCCTCTGGTGCTGCTGCCGATATAATTTGAACTGGCTCTATAAAATCTTTAATCAGCAGATAACTAAAAGGAATAAATTTTCATCACATTATATGAGGAAAGCAATGTGGATTTCAAACATTTAAGTAAAAGAAATCTGTTTTCATTTTTCAATATGACTTCAAAAATTCAAACTTTGGGAATAGCATGGGGGAAGGCATTTAAAAATATTCTTTCCCTAGCGCAATGAACCTGATTTGAATCTTCCCTAGCTACTACTACCATTTCAAACAAACAAACAAACAAACAAACCACTGCAGGAGATCTGATGACAGATTTCCCAACATATTTTTTTGTTTGACCTTGAATTTCAGTATACATATAATAGACCCCCATATAGAGGCTACAGAAGAACATTTTCCTGTGGATTCATGTCACCACTGGAAAGCCTTCAGATCAGCTGGTTCTGGTATGGGAACTTGCCATAAGATGTGAAGGAGCCACATGTTGCAGTTGTTATGCAGAGTTGTCAGTGCATGGAGTCTGAATCGTTTTACAGCCTAGGACAACATTGCAACTCTTGCTGATTATATCTTTTAAGATATGCATTTTTTAAATAGATTTCAATGTATACTCCTCTGAGCAGTGAAAAGTTTAAGGCAGCCATGAAAGGATTCATTTCCTTTGGAAGATATAGCCCTGGAGACTGATGTTGTATTTGTAGCAGTCTGTTTATTTACAAATGTACAAATTGAGCAGACATTATGGAGGAACAGAACCAAGCACAGAGGCCAGCTGTGTCAGTCCTAAAGCATCATTGATTCAGAACAGTGACATTTTAAACCAACTTCTAAGCCATATCCAGAACTGCACACTCTTCCATCAAACCAACTTCATCCTTCTTCCCTACTGCAAGTGAATGTAACTCATGACCAAGATGATTTTATACAAAGATAAGACAACTTATCCATTGCCCTCCATCAGTGATCAGACTATGTGGAAATTGTATTTTGCACAAGCAGTGTAGTTCACATCAGTATGTATACACATACCTTACTAAATTGGGACAAAAATACTATGGCAATAAAGAGAGGAGCAGCAGGGAGATAATCTAGAGAAAAGGAAGGGGGAATGGATAAGGGCTTAAACTGGAGGAGTTCTCCAGGCACAAAGAAAGAGAAATGATGGAGGGAGAGTAACATAAGTGAAGAGAGGGAAAGGTGGCACATACAACCAAATCATGTTCCCCATCATTCCACCTACCATTTTTGATGGACCTTTGGTTAGTTTCCAAATATATTTCATAAGTTCCAGAAATGTGTTTGGCATCAGGAGGAATGATCCCAAAGTAGTGTATTTCTTGGAGAAAAGATAATGTGTGGAAGAACCACGTTCTTCTAGAGCTGCATCCCATTCTCAGAGAGAAGCATAATTATTTTCAGAGAGTAAATGTATAAAATAATGAGGAGTCATTGCTATTACATGGTTCTAAGATGCTAGCAGGTGATGTATTTAATCCCAGAGATGCTTGACATTCAAAGAGTGACTGATGTACAGCAGAGCATTTGTATGGGCCATCTGGAGATATACACCAAACTCCACACTTGATGAGGAAGTGGCATTAAACTGAAACTTCTGATTCCAAGACCTAAATATGCATCAATCCCAGCTCTGATTTTAATTGATTCCTAATAAGCAGAATTTTGGCAAACTTCAACATGCTATTGTGTGAAATGCCTCCGTTGTTACAATATCATAAATTGTTTTTAATCGTTTGCACATATTTTTCTGTGATGGCAATCACAGATCTGTTAAAATGAATGCAAGATTCTGATTGGGGAAAAGAAGTTTTTCCAACCTAGGACTTACAGTAAAGCACCTGCGAGGTTCAAAGTATTTCTTTATTCTTTGGGAAGTTACAGAGCAGTAACTTGAACTTGGAAAGTTGGAAATCACCTTTTTATGCTCCTTTTGGTTTTTCACATCTTTGTTCTCTGCTCTGCATAGTTATCCTCTCTCACTCAGCAGGCAAATATTCTAGCAGTAAAATCTATTACTGAAAGAAAAGTGGGGGTCATGATGGAAACTGCCACCAGAAGAGGGTGGAATTAAGACTGTTATGATTGTGACAAGATGTTACTAGAACACAGTCATCTTGTATTGTGAATGGGGGAGACAGGAGGCACCAACTACGAACTCCCCTAAACATAGTAAAGGTAAAGTTGTGCCATTGAGTCGGTGTCGACTTCTGGCAACCACAGAGCCATGTGGTTTTCTTTGGTAGAATACAGGAGGGGTTAACCATTGCCATCTCTCGTGCAATATGAGATTATGCCTTTCAGCATCTTGCTATATCACTGCTGCCCAGTATAGGTGTTTCCCATAGTCTGGGAAACATACCAGTGGGGATTCGAACCGGCAACTTCTTGCTCCCTAGGCAAGTTACTTCCCCACTGCACCATTGTACCAGAGCTAAAAAAGTGGACATTGGCTTCTATGAAAACACAAATTCCAAGTTTGCAGTCACCACTCTAATTACAGAATGGATAAACTCAGCCAGTTTTTATACATTTGTTGAGTTCTCCTTTTCATATGTGGAACCCAGGTGGGCAGGCAAGGGGAAGGCTGCGCTCCTCTTAACTTCCCCCTAGACTATCATTTTTAAAAATTCTTCAGCATGCCACATGTCCTGAGGATCTACATTGAGGCTGGGACGATACATCCTAGCCTCCCACAGTGTGGGTATCCCACAATGCACTGTGTGCCGAGCACAGTGCATTGAGGTATTCCCTCAGGAGATGGGCACTCTAGGCATCCATCTCTGTGACCACGTGGGCTGCAAGCACCCCATGTGGTCACACAAACACAGAGCCTGGGTTAAGGGACTGCCAATGGCTAAAAGTCGGGCTAAACAGCCAGGCTAGGCAGCACTGCGATGCTGGGATTGGACCCAATCCTGGTGGTTCTCACATGCAGCCTAACCCATGCTAGGCTTCCCTAGCCTGGGGTAGGCTGCATGTGAGAACAGGCTGGTGATGTTACAATGCATAAGTATATTATAATAATATATAAATCCTAGTAAAACAGTTTGTAGTTTGCAAGCATATTAATGTCTTATCATGTTGTGACTCTAGTCTTTTCCTTGCTTTATGGAGTCTCATTCCCTATGCTTTCCAATGGGAGAGTTTTTCTGGATTTTCTGGGGAAGTAATGGTTTTTTCCAGGGTTTTGGATTTTTTTGGTAGCATGGGCAAGGTCTGAAACCTACATGTTTCTATATTTTGTGGTTTGGTCTGGGTGTTTCTTATCAGTCAGTCAGTGCATGACACCCAGGAAGCTTTATATTATAGATGTGAAGCAAGTATGATTTGGTTGGCTTTCAATATTGAGAACTACATTGATGTGCAATTTTATGCTGGTCTCTGACCGTAATAAAGCTTGGTTCTGATTCTGATTCTGAACTACACATTTCCCAGTTCAAAAGGATATTGGTCTGAGGGTACTTTCTCTTTAATTCTTTGTGGACTTTATGTCTGTCTTTCATCGTATATGTTTGTGAATATATGGCCCATTTAGGCTCAATATGTGAAGAAATGCACACTTGAACAGAGAACATCCACATATTCAAGGGCTTCTCCATTTATTTCAGTGTTGGTGGCAGCCCTGCTGAGCACAGAGACACCTTTTAAAGTGGTGATCCTCTTATATTTATCAGGGGAAGAGCAACTGGCCCTATCCAGCCCCAGCACAACATCCCTCCAGTGGCTGTTGCTGGTATCTTCCTTATGTTTCTTTTTAAATTGTGAGCCTTCTTTTTAGACTGTGGTAGCAGCAGCACCACCACCACTACATATGCATTGTGGATGCACACATGAAGCTGCCCCACTGCTGAACTCAGTGAGAAAATTTTATAAAATTAACAATTATAAAACTCTAACATTATAACATTCCAACATTATAGGATTCTACACATGAACCTAGACATGAACTAGCATGACACCCAGGTATGGATAATATGATCATTGCACCTAAATGTATTTCTCTGGTTATACAGGCAACCATGTACGATCACTGGAAAGCTATAGACAACCTGCATATGGATTGCATATTGAAATTTGGCAAAACTGGAACTGGTCTTCACAAGGAGCTTCTCATAGTGCACAAAGAGATTTGATCTCTGCAATTGGGTTCTCTCTCTCTCTCTCTCTCTCTCTCTCTCTCTCTCTCTCATTTGTACATGCACACACCTGTCACATTCTTCAAAACCTGATGTCATCACTTATTGGAAAACTTTATAATGTTTTTTGTTAAGCAAAAATAATGTTTCATTCACTCAGGCTATTCTCCACTGAACGTCCACCTGTTTCAAAGGTGCTTTATTTTTTTTTTTTTAATGCTAGCTCTTGTGAACTATTATTACAGTTCAGAGCAATCATCAGTATTTTACATATTTCCTTGTGAGTGCAGGAATTGTTAACAAAATGGGTTTTTTAGCACAATATAGTGAGCTGGTGTTGGGAGCAAGATTGATGAGTAACAGATAACTAAAGTTACTTAGAACTACTCAGTTTTAGGTCACTTACACTTTACTCCACATTGTAATTGTGATCTACAGGCTCTGTATTAGAAGGTGATTTGCATAACTCTTCTCTAGAATCCCAAGGTATGAATAGGCAGTTCCTCAAATAAGGTATGTTATGGATGCAGGTGCTCAGAATAAATACAGCATTGCTTATACCCTTGCCAAATTTCACATAGATACATTTATAGTCTGCCTAACCTGTCTGCTTTACTTTCACCTATTTCATATCCTACAAGCCACCTAATGGTGCTGCGGGAAAATGTCTTGACTAGCAAGTCAGAGGTTGCCAGTTTGAATCCCAGCTGGTATGTTTCCCAGACTATGGGAAACACCTATATCGGGCAGCAGCGATATAGTAAAATGCTGAAAGGCATCATCTCATACTGCACGGGAGGAGGCAATGGTAAACCTCTCCTGTATTCTACCAAAGACAACCACAAGGCTCTGTGGTCACCAGGAGTCAACACCGACTTGACGGCACACTTTACCTATTTCATATCCTTAACTGGTGTGGTATTGAGCACACTACTTCAGAGATGGCTGTCCTAGGTAGCAGATAATCAGGTCATTCACACAAGTGAAAACTCTGTTCTGCCCAGGTTTGAGAGCTGTGTGTGCTCCCAGTTTTTGGTTGTGTGGGTGCAAACAACAAGTAAGGAGGAGGAAGACATGATTGTGTGGAATCAAGGTAGGAGGAAAAGATTGAAAGGGTGATAGTGAAACTAGAAAAGTTGATTGACATCTCTGATCATACCTGTCATCTCTTTATTTAGTGGTAAAAAGCAACTGTGAGGTGAGAGACTAATTGGATTGGGATTATGGCTATGATAAAGAAGAGCTGAACCCTTTATCCCTGCCTGTTTTTTCACTGGTGACCTCTCCTCTGCTGAAGCTGTCTTTTGCCTTATGATGAAAAACTTCTAAGAGAGAACCATTTTCACTGAGGAATTGCTCAAGAAATGTATATTTTTTTATAAAATGCCCTAATCCCAATCTGAATTGGGCCCCTCCAACGCACACCTACTCTTTACCAAAATTTAAAGCATTGGGAGATTCAGTCACATATCACTGTTGTCTAGTTTTGGCAGGCTTCTTATCCTAATCCGTATGTTATGTTCAACGCTTGTACAATGAGTGTACAGTATATACAGTTACAGATTCGCATGCATGTAGCCAAAGAATACCAAAAATAAGCCAATATGTGCTTTATTGACTACAGAAAAGCCTTCAAGTGCATTCACCATGTCAAGTTGTGGAACATCCTTAGGAAAATGGGCACCCCAGAACATCTCATTGTTCTCATGAGAAACCTATACACAGGACAAGAAGCCACTGTCCAGATGGAACATGGTGAAACAGACTGGTTCCATATTGGCAAAGGAATAAAACAAGGCTGTATAATTTCCCCTTATTTATTCAGCTTATATGCTGAACATATACTGAGAGAAGATGGGTTGGAAGAAGATGAGAGTGGTTTTAAAGTTGGAGGAAGAAACATCAATAACCTGTGCTACTCTGATGACACCACTCTGATAGCTGAGAATGTGGATATCTGCAAGCTCTAGTAAATGAAAGTCATGGAGCACAGTGAAAGAATGGGACTGCAACTAAATGTAAAGAAGACTAAACTAATGACAACGGGTACAGCAACCAGCCTCAGAATTGATAATGAACACATTGGAGTGTGGATAGCTTCTGCCTTTTAGAATCGACCATCAGCAGCATAGGATCCAGCAGTCAAGAAATATGCCTCAGACTAGCACTTGGTAGGGTTGCAATGAAGGCCTTGGAAATGATATTTAGATGTCATGATGTGTCTATACCTATATATAGCCAATTTTTGAAGGGCAGTATAAAAATTGAATAAACAAATAATAATAAAATAAATATATATACCTGATATTTAGATGCCATGATGTGTCTAAGAAAGATTATAATCATTCGCACAATGGTTTTCCCCATGACACTCTATGGGTGTGAAAGCTGGACTTTGAAGAAGGAAGACAGAAAAAGTATCAATGCTTTTGAACTTTGGTGCTGGAGAAGACTTTTGAAGATACCATGGACAGCCAGGAAAAATAAACAAATGGATCATAGAGCAAATCAATCCAGAATTTTCACTCGAGGCACAAATGACCAGGCTCAAACTATCATACTTCGGACACATTATGCAAAAACCCAGCTCCCTTGAGAAGTCCATAATGCTGGGGAAAGTTGAAGGAAAGAGAAGAAGAGGATGACCAGCAGCAAGGTGGATGGACTCGATTACGACAGCAATGAATGCACCACTGAGAGACCTAAAAGGCCAAGTTGAAGACAAATCATCCTAGAGAGAATCTATCTGTGTGGATGCTAAGAATCTACCTATGTAGTTGACACCAACTTGACAACTCTTAATCAATCATCAACCACAGTTATTCCTATGTTATGTTGAACGCAGGTGCAGTACTACAGTGCCCATCTGTTCCATACATTTGAGGGATCTGTACTCAGGTTCACTTTTAAAATGAATGCAGGTACAGTCATTCACACAACTACATGTATGAGTGTACAGACATCTGATGTTACCAGACCCACTCGCTTCACCATTTTGGGGTACTTCAGTGTACTTCCTAAACTCAAGCCTCAGCCATTTTCTGTATCTATGATTGCTTGGAAGGGAAAAGTTGGCTGCATTCCAGGTGAATAGTTACTCTAACAAGGGTTTTGGGTCCATTTTCAAAAGACCTGTAACAAGCCCAAGGAAATGCCCTCGCTAATAACATTATGGCATAAGCATGTGAAATACAGAGCAGATTTGCCTGAATGTTGCAAGAAGGAACAAAAAATAAAGGAGTGCAAACTTTCTTCCCTCCTAGTTTGATAGAGTTTGCAAGGCTGAGTCAAGTTCTACTCAACTTTTCCTATCGTTATCAGAATTGAGCGAGTCTGTGCCAGAGGGTGTGATGTTCCCTCCTCCCTTCCCTTTTGTCCAGGTGATTGCTCTAGTGATCTCCCTTTTCAAATATCCTTTGTCATGGAGCATACAGGAAAACACCACCCAGACATAACCTAATCATAACAAATATCCACACCTTGTTAGGAGCAGCAACTCTTGAAATCATCAGGAAACTCCTGAAGGGGACCATCTGCTGGTCTCTCCCTAGCCTCAGGACATGTTTTTGCTTATAAGAAACTCCCTCACGCCAAAAAAGGAATCTTGCTTGCCGTTTTCCATATGGCTCTGTTGCTGGAGCTTTGGCATTCTTTTGCCACCTTGCGAGGTGCACATGCTTTTGCTCTAGCATTAACTACCCACATTGGACCCCGCACTGTATGCTGCCTGGGTGCATCCGTGAGCTCACTCTGTGCTTGAGCTCCCCAGAGAGGATGATTCCCTACAGCTAGATTCAGGTAGCTATGAAGAACGCCTTTCACTTTCTCCCCGCCCCCTTAATCCTCTATCCCCCTTCCAAGTATTGTAACTTGGTAATGTGCCTAACCAACCACTTTTTCATTTCCTGTATCCCTACTACCCCTCAATAAAACAACTATTGTTTTCAAAGTCACATCTCCATCCTCTTTCTTCCCCCTTTTTATTGCATCCACATTGTGGCTGCCCATCTTGCACAGCTTTTGAGGTATTTTCATTGCTGTTCATGGGTTTGCGCCATTTGACACATAATTTTCCCCACTCAAGCCAAAACCTAGTCATGGAGGGTGGTAGCTGACATGTCTCCTACAGGCCTCATAACAGTGAATGCAGGAACCACATAATGGCCATGTTCTTGTGACTATTAGCAAGTAAACACAATTGCCGAGCCCCGCACACTCCCACAGAGCATGATGGGAGAACCCAGAATTTCTGGGCAAACTGGGTCAAAGCATTGTGGTTAAACTGCATTTAACTGGGATAGATAACTAGGATCTGATCCTACTTAGCAGTGGCTTGGCCATGACTACCTGGAAATGCCAGGTTCTCGTATCATGCTTAGTGATCATTGCTAACTGGGCAAAGAGGCACCTTTTACCGTGGTGATTCTCTTTATTTAGCAGGGGGAGAGTAACTGGCCCTATTCACCCCCAGCACAGTACTTCCAGTGACTGTTGCTGGTGTGTTTCTTATGTTTCTTTTTAGAGTGTGAGCCCTTTGGGGACAGGGAGCCATCTTATTTATTTGTTTGTTGCTTCTCTTTGTAAACCGCCCTGAGCCATTTTTGGAAGGGCAGTATAGAAATTGAATTATTATTATTATTATTATTATTATTATTATTATTATTATTATTATTATTAGTGGGAGCACGCGGGGCTCAGCAATTGCTCTTAACTTGTGAGAATGCAGCCATTGTCTGGATGAGGCTTTTGTCTGCAATGGTTACAAAGAGCTTGGAGGGGAGCATGCAAATCACCAGATTATTATTATTATTATCAAAAACTGAAAGGCAGAAGGAGCAAGTGAGCCTCATCAAAGTGAACAAACTCAGTGGGCAGGTAGGCAGCCAGTTTTCAGCCCGATACTAAAAATGTTTACACAATTACACAAACCTGTTCATCAGAATCTGCCTCATGTTGTGAAGAATTCTGCATAGCTCAGAAGTATGCATAGTGCTGCACTTATAAAAAGTTTATCCAATGATATGCAGTGCATTTTTCAATCTTTACAATACTTCTCTCCAAATTACCAATAATCCTCCAAATTCAAGCTCTAGGATGAACTGGAAAATTAGATGTTGAGGAACATGGGCTATAGTTTCACCCAGGCTGTCTGCCCGAGTTAATATACAACATGATCTTATACAGTTTTACTTAGAATAAGTCTCACTGTGTTCAATGGAGCTTACTCCCCAGTAAGTGTGCATTGGATTATTGCTGTCCTTGACGGGAGAAGTTAAAGTATGAAACACAATCTCCCATGTCAATTTCCCTGTCAAGGGGGTTAATTGTTGAATCTTTCCTGACTCTTGTGCCTCTTATATGTGTGCCCTCAGGCCAGGAATAGGATTACCAACAGTCTCTTATTAGCAGGGACATCCTTTATTTCATCTCAGATTTGTTTGTCCTTTATGTTGCCATTTGTCCCTTGATTTCAGGTAATGGGAAAGAACCTATGGCTCAGGTCAAATCAGTCATTTTTACTAATAACAAAATAAATAGTGCACTCCAACTCCTTAACCATCTTCTTCCACACCTGAGTACTCTGTGGTTCTGGTGGGCTGTGGGCTTAGGGTTGCCAACAGTCCTATACTGGGGACATTAACATTAACAGCCACCAATGATTGGCTAGCTTAGTATTATCCAGGTATCAGGATGATGAAAGCCATGCAAGCAAGGTCTACTAGACAGTGCTCATTTTACTGACTAACAACACTTCTCTTTCTAGAAAACAGAATTACATCACACCCAGTTTGGCTAACCATTGCTATTCTCTATGCAGAGGAGAAGCAATCTAAGTTGTAACTTAGTTGTAACTTAAAGTATACCATATTACTATACCATAGTTTAAGTTGAAAGTGGTAAGAACAGATACAGCACTCGGACTCCCAATTATTCTTGCATATTCCCTGCCTTGTGTCCCTTATTCAGGCAGTGGCATGTTGGCAACCCTCCCTCAGGCCCCACCCCTTGATCGACCATTCCACCTAGTTATGACCCTGGGCCCACTCCTTGCTACACCCAGGTCACTATGCACAGGAGGGTCCCTATTTTCTTGTGTGATGGTGGAGGAGGGTATGCAATTTTCCTCTTGATATGGGGGATACTTTGAAAGACTTCCACTCGCAAACCACCACTGATTGAGGCATTATAGGCCTATCCCTTGCCCTGCCCCCACCCCAAATGTATCCAGCTCTAGTTTGAAACCTGCTAAGAGCCTCTCTAGTTCTCTGCTAACCTTGAACACCTTGTGAAAATACCTTGGAATGTATTACCAAACCAAATAATGCACACAAATGTTTCTGGCCAGCGCTAAGTGCCAGAGAATAAATCAACAGCTTGGCTCCTTTCATCAGCACCCCGGAGAGGGATGGTATTATTCCAAAAAGGTGCTCTGGTGCTCTGGACCTCTGTGTCCTTCTTCGTCGTGAAAAAAGCATGAAGATCGTGAGGAGCAGCCTTGCCATGAAAAATCCTTTGCAACGAAGAGGAGCCAAGAAGATGGCCTTGGCAAAATCTGGGAGAAACTGCAGATGCCGTTTGCTTATTTGGTGCTGCTGGTAGCGACATGACGAGAGACTAGAACCCAGCTTAGTGGAGCCTGTGCTGAGCATTTCACTTTCCTGACAATTAATCTGGAAATCTTCCTAACTTATACATCTGCTCATCTAATTAACACACTGCGGGATAAAGCTAAGTAAAGATGGACTGAACAGAGGATCATTTGTTCTTCCTCTCCTTTACTTGCCTCTCTGCTAAAGCACTGGGAGATTCCTCAGCCATTGCCCACAGGTGTTTGGCTGCCAAAGAGGGAGACAGGTGTGTATTCCTCCACTAGATATACACATCTGCACTCTCTTTGTGCACCACTGCTGCCCTGCCGGCACAATCTGCCACTGAAAAGGCTTTTTGGTTGCAGCAATTCAACAAAGTTTTGCCCAGGATTGATGCTGCTTTGCTGGTATGGGTCACTCTCTGTTTTCCCAAAAGCTTTCCCACTGTGTTTCTTGAAAGTCTGTTCTCAAACATATTCTCTCAAGATTTGTATTCTGCTGGAGCTGGTGACTATGACTGATTCTCTTGTTCCCAATTGTAAGGAAGCCTTAAACAGATGTAACTACATTTGCCCATATTCTTCTTCCCATCTCCCTATCTCTCTGTCATATTGTCTGTTCCTCCCTCTCTCCCTCTGTTGTTGCTTACTATGTACTTTAGATTATAAGCTCTTTGGGAAGAGGACCCATCTGTGCTGCTGATGTGACTCTGTACATTGTTGCTAGATAACCATGTTGCTGTTTTGCAGGTATGTCAGATATAGTAATGCTTACATTAAAAACATTAATATAATTTAAAGTAAAGGTAAAGTTGTGCCGTTGAGTCGGTGTCAACCCCTGGAGACCACAGAGCCACGTGGTTGTCTTTGGTAGAATACAGGAGGGGTTTACCATTGCCATCTCCTGCGCAGTGTGAGATGATGCTTTTCAGCATTTTTCTATATCGCTGCTACCTGATATAGGTGTTTCCCATAGTTTGGGAAACATACCAGCAGGGATTCGAACCAGCAACCTCTTGCTCCCTAGGCAAGTTATTTCCCTGCTGCACCATTAGGTGGCTTTAATATCATTTACCTTACATTACATTATAGCAGGGATTCTCAAACTTGGGTCCTCAGGTGTTATTGGACTTCAACTCCCATAATCCCCAGCCTCAGTGGCCTTTGCTTGAGGATTATGGGAGTTGAAGTCCAATAACACCTGAGGACCCAAGTTTGAGAATCACTGCATTATAGCTATGCAGGGGCATAGTTATAATTGAACAAGGTGGGACAAATGTCCTTGGGCCCCTGAGGGAGGTGGGGGTCCACTGGCTGGGCGATAGCTTGACTTTGATCTCGTGCATGATATTATTTGCACAGGAGCAAGAGAAAGGACGTGCGGAGAATGTTTTGTCTTTCACCATGTCCTTACAGTTCTTATGCAGCAAAGACGTGGAGTGAGGAGGAGAAGGTGGGGGGCGGGGGGACAGTAGCCCATCTTCAGTGGTTGTCCCAAGGCCTTCAAGGTCCCAACCTTGCTACACCCCTGAAGGGCTGCAAGGGCATTTTTGGCTACCTGAACACACACATACCCTCGAGCCACTCACACTTTTTCTCTATCTCTTCTGATGTCATATTGGGCCTCTGTTGGTAGGAGGGTCTCAGCCTTTCTTGCTGCCATTTATTAAGCATCTGATCTGACATCACAAAGGAGCTTGACAGCCAAAGGCCATGAAGTTGACTGTTTAGAGAGGACTCACAAGCCTTAGAATCTGAATTCCAAGGTCTCTGTGGTAGGTGTGCTGAACTGAAGGACTTCATCCAAGCAGCACCTAAGCCACAGACTTTCCATTGACACCCTGTTGGTGTATATCAGTTGAGTGGTCTCAAAGGCTTTCCCCAGAAAGGGCTAGACCACACTTGCTGCTTAAGGATAATCAGTAATTATTTAGTTGCAAGAGTTAATATTCCATTTATTTAACAAGTTACACTTCCTTGTGCCATAATTAATTATCCACATTTGATAAAGACTTAACCTGTGGCTGAAGAAAAGTATCCATGACTGATATCCCCATTAGATTTCCCTCCGTATCCTTTACATTGCTGTCCTCCTCTCCTTGTTACCTCCTGTTTCGTTAGGCAAGAGCCCATAGACATATAAAATAATGAAGGCTACAAAAAACATTCATTTTGTCATGGTTGAATATTTGATTTTGGTAATGAACAACCAAGGCTTTTAGA
Organism: Hemicordylus capensis; assembly: GCF_027244095.1. Classification (NCBI taxonomy): domain Eukaryota; kingdom Metazoa; phylum Chordata; class Lepidosauria; order Squamata; family Cordylidae; genus Hemicordylus; species Hemicordylus capensis. The sequence continues at coordinate 252,685,916 of NC_069660.1, read as the reverse complement.
TAATTGGCAGACTTACTTGCCTGTGCGTGGGCACTTAAACAGAGAGGGTATTTTGACAGCCCAGCATTGATTAAATTGGTGTTTAATTGAAGTAACCAAGTCTTAGCAATGCTGTAAATACTACATTAATTTCAAAACAGTGTTAATTGCAAAACATGTATTAATGAAAATAATTCAACATTATTTTCATAATTACTGATTAAGAAATTGTTTTGGTCTTAAACTGTAATTACATAGCAATTATATTTTGTTTCATTATAAATATACCACAAATATGCTACAGTTACCACACTGTGGTATGTGAGACACAGCCTTTCTCTCCACAGTGGTTGCTACTTAATTAAAATATTAATGTGTCCTCATAGTCACAATATTTTGCATACTTTATGTGTCAATATGCACCGTAGCGCATAGTGTTTCAGACACACTTCAGCTATTTCATGCAAAACTAAATAAAGTGTAAGTAAAATAACTAGCACTAGCACTGTGCGCCGCCCCCCTCCTCTATATATAGGCAATGTCAGGTTTGTGAAGATGCTGATGTCACTCAGCACATATGCAATAAAATATGATTCAAAGAATGAGTAGATGGCTGAATTCAGTCATAATGAAAAACTATTCTTTGTGCAAACCATAGTTATAAACGTGCGCCATGTTTGAGCTTCCAGGCGAACAACAAGCAAACCATGTTTTAGAGCTTTTGTTTCCCAAATGCAAAATAAACCATGGTTTTATCTTATGTCTGAACCCAGCCATTGTGTGAGTTCTTTAATCGTGTGCATGTATGCTGGAATGAACCCCAAACTCCATGAAGCTCCAATGGAGGCATTACATTTTATGAGAACAGGGGTTGCAGTGGCCCCTCCAGTGTTAGAAATGTTCTATGCACACAACCTCATCATGCACAGGCACACAGAAAGCTGCTTTATACCAAGTCTGACCATTGGTCCATCTAGCTCAGTATTGTCTACTCTGATAGCCAGCATCTCTCCAGGGTTTCAGGGAGGACTCTTTCCCAGCCCTACTTGGAGATGCCAGAGATTGAACCTGGGGCCTTCTGTATGCCAAACAGATGCTTGGCCACTGAGCTATGGCTGCATTCCCATTCTAACTGTGCATGCAGATAATTCCAGAAATTGAAGAAGCCTACTTGCATAGAGCTCAGTGTGTACATCAGATGCCCAATATGTATCCTACTGCTACCACACTGCAGGGCCAGTTACCACAGTGCAGGGCCAGATACAGCTCAGTGTGTACATCACATGCCCAGCATGTTTCCTATTGCTATCACACTGCGGGGTGTAGGGATTTTGTGTTAATTCCCTTATTTAATGAATTAGTTTTCACTTCCAGCCTTGCCCAACCAAGGCTTTGGATGGATCCTGTCCTCTAAGTTTGTGAAGTCTGGTCACAGTCTGCAGCAGGTTAAGACACTAGCATAGCAAGATGTTTGCCAGTGAGTGGTGACCAAGCTCCACAACACACCCAAAAGTGGTGACCTTGTGTGTCTTATGAAGATTGGTCACCATTCATTCACTGGCAAACATCCTGCTATGCTAGTGTCTTAACCTGCTGTGGATTGTGAACTGACTGTTAGCCAGTGAACCCCAGGTGATGTCTGTCTCCGTTATGTCTATCATTGCTGTTTTGACTCTTTTGTTGTCTAATCTTAACAAGGGCAACTGCTGTATTGGAACTGTTAAACTTTAAATAAATTTTTAAATTTTATTTCTGAGTTTGGGCTTCAACTCTCGTTCAGTGGACAACCAACTAGGACAGGATCCCTCCCAACAGCCAAGCCCAAGCCCTGGTTGGACAAGGCTGAGAGGGAAAACTAATGCATTAAACAGGGAAAACACAAAATTCTTACAAGGACCAGATATATGAGAGAGAGAGAGAGAGAGAGAGAGAGAGGGTGGGGGGGCAGGCAGAGGCATCTAATATTTGTTCAGGAGCTTATGAGTCTTCTTCGGAGACCTGTAAGTGGTAGCATATATCATTAAGGAGTAAAATGTGTTTACTGGAGGAGTGAAAAATAATGTCACATGTAATGAAACTATTCTACAATTGACCCCAAAGAGAGGAACACAAGGGCTGGTTTTGTGATGGGTAAATTTGTTAGTACAAGGCAAATTTATGTCTGAGGATGTGGGTGGTAAATTTTGCTTTAAAAAAATCTAGATTATCTAGATTATAACCATCTGCTTACTGTCTTGCCCTATACATTACAAGTTCAGTGCTGGCACCTCTATGTTTTTTTAAATATGGGGTAATGTGAGGCATATGGCTGCCTGTACTAAAAATCTGGCAGTCAGACTGAATACAATAAACCAATTACAACATTCATTACAGAGAGGTTCGACCCCAGAAGTATCTTGGTAATGGGCAAATGGAAAGCCCTCACCAGTAACTTCCAGTATGGATATCCTTCAGTATTTTCCCTTTATCACATCAATTTCCAATCCACAACTGAAACTTTTACAATGTTTTATTGAACTGGATATCAGAAGACATCAATTTGCGACAGCCTCATAAAAAATAAAATAAAACTGTGATACAGAAGAGAAACCGCTGTATCAGACGCACTTCAGTTCTCTTTTACCCCTACCTCAGTGCTCCCGTCAGAAATATCACCAGCCACTGAGGCTAGAAAACAAAATCTCAACTCAAATGCTATTAATACAATAGTCTGAAACTTTTAATGCATCCTGTGCCTGTTCTAAAACTAAATATTCATGGCAAGTAGGCTCATGTAAAAGGGTGCCATAGTTCAGAATAGGAATGTGTGTGTTAGAGATAAAGCGACAGGGAGAAGGGAAGGGAAAGCAACAGAAATTAAGACTGTGCTAAAGTACTCTGCCTATGATTGCCATGGACATTACCAATTGTAATGCATGTTAAGCATACATAGCTGTGCAAATTTCATGTAAGCAATGGAACACGTCATATGCTTTAATTAAAAAATTACAGGGACTTCTTAAGGTTGTGAAGTGCTTTCTAGTTCTAACTTCCAGCCGTTTATCATGTATATGTATTGTGTGCATATTGTCGGGAGTTGCCAGAGAGGTGCAGAATAATCAACTTGCAAAGCAACTGAATTATGCCCATAATTAGACTTGCAGTCTGTAGCTTGATGTTGGGCAGTAAATTGTGGATGTTCCTTTTTTGGTTCCTCACATAATAGACCTTCCACATTACATACATTGCTCATTGCAGGTTATGGGTATGGCTGCATTACAGAAGGCAGACAGCTGATCAAAACCTGAGAAGTATTACTCTTGTGATAACTTTACTGCTTTCTTCCTTTCTAAAAAACAAAAAGTCTGCATCATAAGCAATCACAGCTGGTCCTGTAGTGGAAATTCTGCCTGGAGGCTGCTTATTTTATTTATTTATTTGAAATATTTCTATACCACCCAAAACTTATGTCTCTGGGCGATTTACAATTAAAATCATTTAAAACATCAAATCAATCATCAATTAAAAACATTAAAACATTTAAAACCCAGTATTAATTTTTTAAAACTACAAATCTAATTAAAAGCCTGGGTGAACGGATGTATCTTGATTGACTTTTTAAAAGTTGTCAGAGATGGAGAAGCTCTTATTTCAACAGGGAGCACATTCCAAAGCCTTGCGGCAGCAACGGAGAAAGCCTGTCCCTGAGTAGCCACCAGATGAGCCGGTGGCAACTGTAGATGAACCTTTCCAGATGATTTTAATGGATGGTGGGAATCATGGTGAAGGTGAAGAAGACATTCTCTTATATACCCAGGGCCTAAGCCATTTAAGGCTTTATAGACTATAACTAGCACCTTGTATTTTGCCCGGAAACATAACAGCAGCCAGTGAAGCTCATTCAATACAGGGGTAATTGGTGTCTCTGAGATGACCCAGAGACCAACCTGGCTGCCGCATTCTGTACCAACTGCAGTTTCCAGACTACTTACAAAGACAGCCCCACATAGAGCTCATTGCAGTAGTCAATTCTGGAGGTTACCATCATATGTGCCACTGTTTTGAGGTCATTTATCTCAAGAAATTAGACACAGCTGGTGTATCAGCCAAAGCTGATAGAAGGCACCTTTGGCCGCCACCTCAACCTTGGGCACCAGAGAAAGATTGGGATGCAGAAGCATCCCCGACTGCGTACCTGTTCCTTCTGGGGAAGTGTGACCTCATCCAGAATAGACAGATCATCATCTCCCGAATTCCGACCTCACACAATAAGTACCTCCATCTTATCTGGATTAAGCCTCAGTTTGTTATCCCTCATCCAGCCCATCACTGCCTCCAGGCAGGCATTTAGGGAGGTTATGCCTTCTCCTGATGATGCTGACATGGAGAAATAGATTTGGGTGTCATCAGCATACTGATAACACCCTGCACCAGATCCCTGATGATCTCTCCCAGTGGCTTCATGTAGATGTGAAACAACATTGCAGACAATATGAAGCCTGAGGGACACCATACAAAAGTTCAGATTCTGAAGAACAATCTCCAAAGGACACCATCCGGAACCTGCCCGAGAAGTCGGAGTGGAACTACTGCAAAGCAGTGGCTTCCACCCCCAACCCCCTCAAACACTCCAGAAGGATACTATGGTCGATAGTATCAAAAGCTGCTGAGAGATCCAAAAGGACCAACACAGGCACACTTCCTTCCCAATTGGAGATCATCTGTCAGATCGGCCAAGGCAGTCTCCATCCCATAGCCTGCCTGAAAGACAGTCTGAAATTATTATTATTATTGTTTCTTGTTTACACAGTCAGAGAGGTGTTATTGACTGGTTTGTTTTATCCAGACATCGAGTCCTTCCCAAGGACCTGGGATGCCAGAATTTTATCATCAATACTGTTGGTTATTACAGATATTGTCGCAAAATATAGGCTGTTCCCAGTAAAGCTGCTTTTTGTAATTGGCTGATGGTGATTTCTGTGGCCCCTATGGTGTTGAGGTGCTCTTCAAGGTCTTTTGGAACTGCACCCAGGGCGCCAATGACCACTGGGATTATTTGGGTCTTTTTCTGCCACAGCCTTTCAATTTCAATTTGTAGATCTTTGTATTTTGTCATTTTTTCTATTTCTTTTTCTTCTATTCTGCTATCCCCTGGTATTGCTATGTCGATTATTTTGACTTGTTTTTCTTTCTTCTCGACTACAGTTATAACTGGTGTATTGTGTGGCAGATGTTTGTCTGTTTGTAGTCGGAAGTCCCATAATATTTTTACATCTTCATTTTCTTCAACTTTTTCAATTTTATGGTCCCACCAATGTTTGGCTACAGGTAGCTTGTATTTTTGCAGATGTTCCAGTGTATCATCCCTGCTACCTTGTCATGCCTTTGTTTGTAGTCAGTTTGTGCGTATTATTATTATTATTATTATTACATTTATATCCCGCTCTTCCTCCAAGGAGCCCAGAGCGTTGTACTACATACTTAGGTTTCTCTTTCACAACAACCCTGTGAAGTAGGCTAGGCTGAGAGAGAAGTGACTGGCCCAGAGTCACCCAGCTAGTATTATGGCTGAATGGGGATTTGAATTCGGGTCTCCCCGGTCCTAGTCCAGCACTCTAACCACTACACCATGCCGGCTCTCATCTGGGTCTTGATGGGTCTATATGGAAATAGGTCTAGATAATCAGTTTCCTCCGAGACTGCCTGGAATTGAGAGGGCCACCACCCTCTCAATCACCTTGGCCAACCACGGAAGGTTGGAGATAGGATTATAGTTGCTCAACTCTGAGGGATCCAACACAGGCTTCTTTAGAAGAGTTCTAATGATCACCTCCTTAAGACAAGGAGGCATCCTGCCCTCCCTCAGAGAAGCATTTATAATCTTTACTGGGCCTTCTACAACAGCCCCCCTGCCAGATAGTATAAGCCATGCTGTGAAAGGGTCAAGAGAACAGGTGGTAGACCGCACCATTCCAAGCAGCTTGTCCACATCCTCAGGAGTCACAAACTGGAACTGATGCAGCCTAACCACACAAGAGGTGTCACTGGACACCTCCGTATCAGACACTGCAGTAGTTTTGGGGTCTGCGTCTCAGTCAGCTCGATATGACCTTGCTTCATCTTTTGCAACTCCAACAAGGATGCCACTCAAGGTAGAGGAGACCCTGGGCAGCATCAAGATGAAGATTATCATGGTATTTAAGTTTAGGCTTGCCACCTGTTGTGCATTTCAATAAATTGTCTCTTATATAGGATTGAAATGTAGTGCTCTTTTTCAAGCTAATAAGGAATGCAGTTCCTTATAAGCTCTGACTTATTTAGCTCTCTCCCTGCTTAACTGCAGTGCCGCTGCCACTCTTGCTTCCCACTCGTGCTGCTGCTCCTCCACCACCTTGTTATCACTCTTGCTCCTGGCTCCCGGCCCTCACTGCCATGCCAGCCGCCCCCCAGGGCAGTTGAGACGACCTTCCAGCCAGCCCCAAAGCCGGCTGGGAATGGAGGACATGCATGCACCCGGAGTCCTCCATTCCCAGCTGGACTTGGGACCAGTTTGGGGCCTTCCTGCTTCCAAACAACTGGCATAGCGGGGTGGGGGAAGAGCCAGGAGAAAGAACGATGGTAGGGGCAGCGGATGAGCGGCAGCATGAGTGGCAGCAGGAGGGAGGGAAGGCAGCAGCTAAGCGGGGGGATGCAGCAACTGATAGGCATGAGCCTGTTTTTTCAACCTTCAGTTGCACGCTCAACAAATTTTAGCCACACATGCATGCCAGCATAGCAGTTACATGAATCCCGGACTATAATGCGTCAAAATTATGAATTGCAGTATTACATTTCAGTATTTGTAATAGAGACTTCTTAATTTAGCATGGTGGAGTGTGTGGCTTTATTAAGGTCTTACAACATGTTCCTTATTTTGGAGTTCTTTGAATGGCAAGCCTACTTAAGTTAGACATGACTAACTCATTTTGTTGATTTCAATAGGGCTAGTCATGACTAACTAGTCTGTATGCTTCCCCCTGCCCTGCCCCAATGGCCACAGTTGCAGGGCCAGAAGTGGGGGGAAATGCAGGCACATTAATGGTTAAGGCAACCTATCATAGATCAGCTCCTCAGCTGGCGACAATCTCTAAACAAGCACAAGCGAACAATCTGCCCTCTTACATTTGCACCAGACCTTTGTTGCAGCTCCTCAAAAGATAGGGCATAAGGTGACTATAATCTTATTTCTGTTGTACTCATGTGATATGATTTGCCAACTTTCAACTCCTCTCCCCATTCATTTGCAAGAGAAGAACTGTTCTCCTTAATATATACAGCAATGCTTATGGTTCATGCTGGGTGCCAACCTTATCCCCTGATCAGTTTTGTCTCCAAGATACCTTTCTGATAGACCATTAGGTCGAAGAGAAGGAATAAAACACCCAATTAAACATTCCTTCTCATAAATGTATCTTGTGTAACTTAATAATGGCAAAATGCCCACTTTCTCCCTTTTCTCACTCCTTTACATGCTACATTTGAAGAACTCTGTCCAAGAATATCAAAAGATTGGGGCGGGGGGGGGGGGGAAGACATCATCTCAAAATTATTAAAATCTCTGTGGGAATTCATGATTAATTTTAAGGCCTGACAGATTAAAATACATTATTATGTACACTCTAGTGCATCCTTTCAGATATTTTCAGAATCTGATTTTGCTCTCTTGATACACACCAATGATTCTACATGTATCTAGTAGATTGCAAGGAATAGATTAGCATTAAAGAGGCAGTATTGTGTTGTTAGGTTGTTATGTGTAACTTGTGCTTATACATTAAGAAAAATGTACCTGGCATTCCCCTGGACATGACCAGACCCCTTTAAAAAGAAACCATTATTAATAGCTGGTGGTAATGCATTTGTGGCAACACTTCTGCAGTTTTGACCTTTAGCATGTTAACCTGCTGTTTATCTGGTTCCCTAGCTGACTAAGACTTGACAGTCGCCTGATTAAAAACAGGGAACTAAAGGTTTATTATCTGTACTTCCTAAAAGAAATCATGACTTTTCTTTTCCCATCAGACCTAGCCAACAGTTGCATAGGAAATAGGAAACTATACACTGAACATAGCAATATTCACTTCTTTTCAGGAACAAGGTGGAAATTGTCCTTTCATTTGGGGCAGTTGGAGGCTGGGAGGTGGACCTTTAAGGGCAAGAGGGACAATGCCCTGCCCCCTTGCCAGCCCCCTCCTGCAATTCTCCTAAGCATACCATCTGGTCTTCTTCCTTGCTGCATCTTACTTTCTCCCACTCTTGTACAGCGACTGCAGTGCTTTCCACTAGAGGGCGCCTTCCCTGGCTCCTTGTCTCTTCTTAAAATACTTTCCTCCCTCTTAAGGTGTCCCCCCGCACGCAAAAGGGAGTAATTATTGTTCTTAGCCAATCCCAAACAGCATGTTTATTTCCCCAGCACCAATCTGGACATGCCTTTCCCTGTTGTTTGGTTCCCTCTTGGGGGCGTTTGCTTAGAATGAACTCTACCAATAAGAAGTCAGAATAGCTGACAGAGAGGTATTCTGACCAATCACCAGCAAGCTGTGGGAGCCGTGGGAGCCTTGTGGTGGGCTTAATCCTTAGAGAGAGCACATGGAGGTTCTCGTTGCAGAGCTGATCTCCTTGCTTGCTGAAATGAGTTGAGTGGCTGGGCTTCATTGGAAGGAGGGACAAGCCTAGGCTTCTGCTGATTGGTGGGAAGGGGGTCAAGAAGTGTGCCTGGACTGGAGTCCGAAGGTTTGCAGTCTCAGTTTCTTTCCTTGGAAAAACTTGTAGAAGCCGCTCCTGTTGCTGAAGTGAGCTCTGAACAAGCCTTAAATTGCTGTGCAAATTAAGAGGAGTCATTCTTCCCATCTCCCAATCCCTTGAGTCCCTAATGTAGTTGGGGAGAAAAGCTTCCTCCCTTGCCCAACTAATCTCAAAAAGCAGGGAGTTTAATCTCCCTGCTTTGGAATTGGCTTGCATAACAGATAATGGATGAGTCCCTCCTGGTGCAGAAGGAATCATTTCCCGTTGTTGCCTGTTATGCTTCTCAGTCCAAATCTGCATGCCCCAGTATGGCTTTTTTATATTTTTAATCCAAGACATTTCTAGTTTATTTTCTGTGTTTAGCCTCTTGCTAAATGATGGGCTATGTCTAACCATTAAGCATAGGCTCTTATCCTATGTGTACTTACCTAGAAGTAGCATTCCTTGAATACAGTGGAACTTACTTCTGAGTAAAAATGCATAAGCTTGAGCTTCATGTAAGTTCTCTCATGCATCTTATTTCATTGGCTTCTGCTGGTATGAGAGCATGCAATATTTGGAGTTACCCAGAATGTTTCAGTCTGATGAAGGGTTACAGTATGTGTAACTTATATTTGTCTGTCTGATCCCAGACCCTATTTTTAAAGCCAGGCCTTCATCTTTGCAACAAGGAAAGGGGCTCCCTGAGCATATACAGAATTCATTTTTGCCTGCCCCACACCCGCCCCATTGGCCACCAGCCACCACTGCAGGATCTCAGGGGTCTCAGCTAGTGTAATCTGTGCTGGTTCAGCCTTTTCTCCACAAGCAAGACAGTGGGAATTTGAGGGCGCTGAATCTTTTCACCTAGGGCAAATCACCTGCCAAAACATTGTTTAACAAGTTTTTTTAATCTGTATTTGTTTATTACAAAATTTATATCCAGGTTTTCTTCCCCAAGGGGAACCCAAAACAGCTAACAATCAATAAAGATTCCTAAAGGTATAAAAAATAAATTTTGAAACCTGAAAGCATACAACCATAATTAAAAAACACAAACAAAACTGGATTGTTAGTTTAATTTATAAATGCCACTTCTGGATACCCAAGTCCTGTTAGTGGCACAAAATGCTTTTCACTAGTTTAGGCTAGTGAACAAACTGTGACTCCTCTTGGACACGGGTAGTCTAGGCACTGTCTTCCATGCCCTAGAAAAATCAGGGCTTGACTACTACAGTATGTGGTATGTGGGTCTGCCCTTGAGGAGATCTCAGGAAACCGATGGTTCGAAAGATAGCAACTAGGCTGCTGTCTATTACAGGTCATAGAGATCATGTGCACATCTTGCCAGTATTTAAATAGCTCTTCTGGCTTCTTGTGCATCTTGGAGCACAATTCAGGCTACTAGCATTAAATTTTAAAGCCCTGTGCAGCTTGGGACCAGGTTACTTAAGGCCTCCTTGTTGTTTACACAGATATTTTATTTTGGATGGTGGATTTGAGGTGCTGTCTTTGAAATTATTCTGTCCCTACATTGGATTTTATTTGTTTTTATCTGCTGGTGTGCTGTTCTGAAATTGTGTAATTTTATCCATATGTGTGTGTATGTGTGTGTGTGTGTGTGTGTGTGTGTGTGTAGAGAGAGAGAGAGAGTTGTGTTCTGTGAGCCACGTTCACAGAACAGCACAATAAGCAGCATACAAAGTAAGCAAACAAATCAGTAATCATACACACATCTTCAACTGACCCTAGAACTGTCCCAATAGCTAATTCAGCTGACAAAAATGTCATTCACATGACCGCTGTTGGTGGGGCTGGGGAGGGTAGAGAGGAAGGCAGGATGGGTCCTACCTTCCCCACACACGAGTGCAGTCTCCCTTCAGCCACGCCGCTCCTACGCAGACACAATTGGTGCTTCATCAAGTGACACAGCCATCTGGAGGCCGGGGGAACGGAGTCCAGCCTCCAGAAATCCCATAATGCTCCACGCAAGGAGCATGGGGCATTGGATGATTTCCCTGCTGTCAGGTGTTCTAACCATCTGGCTCTATGCAGGCGGCCCGAGCATTCATATGACCGCAGAGTGGGTTAGAAGAGTGTCCTCGTACCCTTCCACCTCACTATAAGCCTGGGTTAAAAAAAACCCTCAGGCTATCCTGGTGAAGAGTGCTGGGATCTGGACCGATCCCAGTGCTCCTCACAAGTAGCCCTATCCAGGCAGGGCTGTGCAAGCCCAGGCAGGGCTGCTTGTGTGTGTGACTGACCTCAAAGTATAGCAATGATGGTTCGTTCTTCTCATGGGCCTCCTTGGCAGGAGGAGCAGCCACAGCAGTTTGCACTATGACAGATTCCAAATAGCCCACAGTGTATGTTACAACAATCAGTCCAATAGATACGACAGCTACTTCCATTCCTTGAAGATAATGATCTCAGAACTGGCACTCACTGGTAGCTTCTCGGCTTGCCTTCTGCAATGCACTGTACATTGGGCTGCCTTTTTTTAGGTTGTTCAGAAATTTCAGATAGTTAAAACTGCAGCAGCCAGATTGGTCTCCGGTGTTTCTACCACTACCAGTAATTATATGCCACTTTTCAACAGACATTTGCAAAGCAGTTTACATAGAAAGATAAATAAATAATAAATAAGACGATTCCCTGTCCAAAAAGGCTCACAGTCTAAAAAAGAAACATAAGGTAAGACACCAACAACAGCCACTGAAGGGATGCTGTGCTGGGGTTGGAGAGGGCCAGTTGATCTCCCCCTGCTAAATATAAGAGAATCACCACTTTGAAAGGTGCCTCTTTACTCAGTTAGCAGGGATCTCTTTCTAGGCGATACCATATTATGCCTGTTTTTAAAACAGCTGCACTGGCTGCTGAAACAGACATACAGTACGTACATACATCCTCAAGACTAACAGAGCAAAGGTGATGTTGGCTAATCTTTATTTGCCATGGCCAGCACATCATTGGTGTTGTTTTGTTGTTGCTGTTTTAAAGAAACCCTGTCCTGGCTACCGCAGATACGCAAGTATTCAGGAGCAAAGCCAGGTCCAAAGCCTAGGGCTATTCCTCTAGGTGGCATATCAGACTTTTCAGGGGAAGTGTGTTCCTCATCATTCCAAGTGTCTTCTCCTCCTAAATCACATAGGGCCCTTGCCATTGTAACAGTCTGCTTTGGATGCAGCTCATAGAATCACAGCATTTGGAAGGAACCTTGGAGTTCTTCTAGTTCAAACCTGCATAGTGCAGTAATCTGCTACGTCATCTGTGATAACTTCCATTGGAAAACCTTTAGTAAAAAAGAGCCCACCATTATGCTCTCTGTGACCGGTTTTTTTTTTTTTTTTTTTTTGAAGCTTCCTGCCCCATTTCAGCTCCAGGTTTTTGGAGGGTGTTTGGGCCCTCCCACTTCCTCCTCGCTATTGTTGTTGCTGTCTATTACTTGCTTATTCCCTCTGGGTCTAATCCATGCTACCAAGGAGGAAAAGTGGAGGCAGCTGCTACTTCTTGTTAATGTCAATGTTTGTCTCCTCAAACAATGCAGGTGAACAGGCAGCAAGAGGGAGAGGAGAGATGAGGAGAGGAGAGGAATAGCAGGGACAGAGAGCTTCAAAGATAAGCAGAAAGTCATTTCCTAGGATGCAGACCTTAGCAGAGATCCAACAATGCCAGCTTCTGATGCTGACCCTGTGCCCACGATTCAGATAGGCCTGAATATTTATTTGTTTGTTTTTAAGATGCATCATCCACCATTTGCAGCCAGAGGGCACTCAAGGAGGCTTGCATAAGAAAATAGTGATACACCAGCAATGTTAATAAAATACTAAAACCCAAAATACATTAAAAGCTAAAACAAGGACATCCCAGGTAGAACAGCCAGTGTCCTGAGTTTCCAAATGCAAGCATAATATCCACATTTGCATAAGTTTAGAAACAACAGACCTTGTGGTGGGAGCTCACTGGAGCTGACTGTCTCTTCATATGGTAAGATATCTATGTATTTGCATTTGCAAACACATGTATATCATTCGTGACATGGGAATTTTACCATGGGTTTTGAGTTTTGCAAGTCAAAAAGAATTTGCCCCTGCAGATTGTTGGAACAAGAATGGATGGCAGTTTGTCCCAGGTACTTAGCTGTTCATCACCAAAGACTGGGGCGATGGAGCAGTCCCACTATAAACTATGGCAAGCCAGATTCAAAGACAAGGGCTCATCCCAAATGGGCTTCTTAACAGGGAACTTTATAAATGTTGTGTTCAGCACTCCTAGCCTGTCACACTCTTTTGTCAGATTTGCATTCCGTATTGATGGCACAGCACATGCTTTGCATTTGGAAGGTTCCTAGTTAACTCCCTGGCATTTCCAGTTAAGTGGTGGTGGTGGTGGTGGGGAAATCTCGAGTAGCAGGGCTTAGACTGAGACTCAGGAGAGTTGTTCTCAGACAGAGTAGACAGTATTGGACTATTTTATGTATTTATTACATTTTAATCCCACCCTTCTTCTTCCAAGGGACTCAAGGCAGCTCCCACGATCCCATGTTATCCTCACAAACCCCATGTAGGGTAGGTTGAGAGAGAGAGCGACTGGCCCAGGATCACCCAGGGAATGTCATTACTTTACTTGTTTTTTGATAGATGGACCAATAGTCCAGCTCAGCATAATGCACTTTATTGTATTTAGAAAGATGTTTTCCCTGCCTTCCCCAAATGTTCAACATGGCTTATATAAAAAGAATGGCTGACATAAGGAGGAAAATTACTCACAATGTTTTTTTCTAAATCAATTAATTTTCAATTTCAAAATTACTCCCATTGAAATTCAGCATTGCCTAGCTTGTCCTTTTTAATTTCACTGGGATTACTTTGAGTAATTTTCCTCATCATGTCAGCCAATAAAATGGAAAATTAAACAAACAAACAAAATCAAAACTACAAACATTATAAAGAGAGCATAAAACCTCTTCAACAGGGCACACTAAATCATAAAATTGGAAAGTAGCAATACAAAAGAGTATCCAGACAGGTTATTAGTAATAAGATAGATAGTTAGATCTAGAGCATCTGTCTAGAGGTGGGCAGGGCGGGGGGTCAGGTGACTTTCCAGTGCAAGGGAGTTCCACAGTGTGGAAGCAATACTAGGGAATGCTTGCTTGTATCTAGTCACCAGTCAAAATCTCCCTGGTGGTGGGATGCACAAAAGGAACTCCATGGATGACTCTGTGTGGTAGGCAAATGCACATGGGAACATATGGGGCTGAGGCCATTTAGGGAAATTGGCCACCAGTGGTCATTGCTAAAAAACATGGGGGACAGCACAGAGCCCTGGGGAACATAGGAAGCTGCCATATACTGAGTCAGACCATTGGCCCATCTACAGTATATCAGTATTATCTACACAGACTGGCAGCGGCTTCTCAAAGGTTGCAGGCAAGAGACTCTCTCATCCCTGTCTTGGAGATGCCAGGGAGGGAACTTGGAACTTAGATGCTGCTCCCAGAGCAGCTCCATCCTTTAAGGGGAATATCTTACAGTGCTCACACATCAAGTCTCCCATTAATATGCAACCAGGGTAGACTCTGCTTAGCTAAGGGGACAAGTCATGCTTGCTACCACAAAACCAGCTCTCCTCCTATGGGGAAATTGTCAGCCAATGACCACAGTGTCAAACAGGAGTTCTCTAGGACTACCTGGAACATATCCACGATAAAGGATTAGAGAGCCACTGAAAAACAATGCCCCCAGTCCTATCCTTGCAAGGAGGTCCAGAATGATACCATGGCTGGCAGTCTGAGGCGTAACTACCATTAGGCAAGGGGAGGCAGTCATCTTGGGGCCCCACTGCCTCGAGGGGCCCCCCAGAGGCACATCACATGACTCCCCACCCACCCATGTTGCACCCCCTATGAATTATGTTGGAGATCGGCAGGAGCAGAGAGTAAAAAAACCTAGATTGTGAAGTGTGTTTGTGTGTATATATCAGCGAGGGGCCCATTTTAAAATCTTGTCTCTGGGCCCCCTCCAACCTTGCTATGCCCCTGCTGGCAGTATTGAAAATTGCTTAGGGGTCCAGCAGAACCAATAAAGATTCAATCCCACCATCTAGTTCCCAAAGCAGATCATCCATTAGAATGACAAAGGTGGGTTCAGTGGCAAGAAGCCAGATTAAAATGGGTCGAGAATCAGTATCATCCAGGAATCTTTGGAGCTGGGTTGCCATCTCAAGCACCTTGCCCAGAAATGCAGTCTCGAGACTGGCTGGTAATTATCCAGGTTGGTAAGAATGAGCGAGTGTTTCTTTGGCAAAGGGTAGACAGCTGTCATTATAGACTGGATAAAATTACACTCTCTGCCAAAGAGGAATGTATCACCTCGCCCACTGATCTGCCCGATCCTTCTCTAACAGCTTTGTTAGTTAATCAGGGACAAGCATGCCTGTGGATGAACCCAGATTTCCAATATATGTATCCATTTTCTCCACAGATATCAGGTACACAAACACACACATGATCCAAGAAGAACCTTGATCTTCTGAGCCCACCCAGGTCAAATGAGGCAGAACTTTCTGAAAGTGTATGTGCCTTTTCCTATATGGCAAGAGAACAGGAATTGTGCTTCTTTAAGGTGCCATGGGGGGCAATGCAGGCATCAGCTGCCCTTTGTGGAAGTGTTACATAAAGGCTGAATGTGACTTCAGTATGTATATAATATCTCTCTCTGGCAATAAAGGATGAGGTGATGTTCTAAATGCATCACATTATCATACTGAGACTGTATCATTTGGAGCAACCCCATCAGGAAATGTTGGAACAAACAGTGAACTGGGATAGATGGATGGCCCTTGAGACTATGAAAACTAGAATCCAATAGGAGGCAGTCATATTTCTAAAGAAATTATGCAGAGAAGAAAGGTTAGTGGTGAAAATAGACTCGCACCCTCTTCCTGGAGGTGTCCACTCAGCAGGTCTGTACATTCCTAGTACCACATCCATCACACCAGCACTTAATATTGGCACATACATAAGAAATCATTGATAAAGAGACCAAAGCAGCAGCATTTCTTCTAGCATGGGGATGGATAGAGCAAACATCTTATTATACATATTAATTCAAACCAAACTCCGGGAACTACACTCCCCAGAGCTTGCTGGATATGGCTACATTAATATCTATCAAGTCACTCTATAAATGGAGATAGAAAACAGGAAACTAGTTGTCCACATTGAGAAATACAGAGCACAGTTTTCAGCAAGCAGTCAATAAAACACAGCTACAGCATATTGTAGGAGGCTTGCAGTGAATAGGCCACAGACTTGAGCCAGACTCTGATAAAAACAGGTGCCAAAAGACAATGAGGCAGATGAGCATTATATGTGTATTAGTGCTGAAATGAAAGATTGCACCAATTCAGTATCTGACAAGTTTCATGCATTCACAATTGACAAATTTGGATTTGAACATACGAACGGATCTGAAACCTGGGTTTCAGGCACGAAAGGGGAAGATGGCCAAACATATGTTTCAGCAAACAGAAATTTGCCAACGAGGAAGCCTTGGTTTTATAGTGAAAGGCAGATTTCACACTTGCAAAGCTGCACATGGATTTGTATGGCCTTTCACAACATGTAATTCCATTATTTATTTATTTATTTATTTATTTATTTATTATTTAATAATTTATGTTCTGCTTTCCCATAGATTATTCAAATTGACTGTTCGTAACATTTGTGGATACAACCTGAATCCATTTGCTGTGCATGTTGATAGGGACGTTGCCTCTTAGCAAATGATAGTGTGGGGGGGAAACATCTGTGAGCATGGCATGGCAAATCTCAGCTCTGGGTTAACAGGATTACTTCACTTAATAATCTGCTCTAAAACCCCATAAAACAATATTTGCCTTAACATCTGGTATCTACAGTGTCCCATAGGAGTGCAAGAGCAGATGAAACAGTCCAGAAGAACACTGCACCCTGTAGCTTAGCATCTTCCCTTTTATAGGAAGTTGGCCCAAAAATCTTAGACTGTTGACATCACAGCTCCTACAGGAGAAGTGCCCATTAAACATTTCAGCCAATTGCAAGGTGTTCACTTTCTAAAGGCAACTTGGGGCAATTAAACCTATACCTCAAACACTGTGAGTATTTTAAATCTGGATTAGTGGTGGAAGACTTATAATCTCCATGGGGGTGAGATGTAAACAGAAGGTAAATTTGCCCATCCTGGTCACTCAGGAAACCGGCATTACATCCTTACCAGTCATTGCCTAAGTCACTGACAATAGATCAAAGAGCTGGCATTTGACAGGATGTACAAAAAGGTCTTTATCTCAAGATACAGCATAAGGAAGGAATGGTTTGAAGAACCCCCTTTTGAACAGTTAATTAGTTTTCCCCTGGCATCACCACTTTCACATTAGGGAGGAGAAAGAGGCTTGGGATTTGAAAGTAAGTATTGCTAGAAAAGAAGATGCCGTGTCTAGGGTTGCCCTATTCTGGCTTTCCAAATCTGGGTGCCTAATTTGCATATTATGTAAAATGGCTTGAAAATAATTTTTGAGCAGAATAGTGACTGCATGTTTTTCTCCATAACTCCACTTCTACAAGGGCTAGAGCTTAGCTTCTTAAATGAAAGCTGAAATCCCGGTGAATCTGGGTGGGCTAGTCAATCTAGGTGAGACACTTAAAATCTGGGTGAAACCTGAAATTCTGGGGGGCATGGAAACTCTAGTCATGTCCCTCTGTGATACATGGTATCAGAATACAACATCCCCCTTAAAAGTACAGTAAAGTAGAGGTTAAAAACAGGTTATATCTGTATTTACCTAAAAGGAAGAGGATTATGAATTTAAGATGGCTCCCTGATTTTCAACATCAGAGAACCTGGAGGGGGGAAACCTAGTCCTGGATTAAGATAAATGTGGTATTCTCCATACATGGCATGTTTTTGAACAACATTTGGATTCTCTTTGCTTCATAATGAGGCTGTTCTTACGATCAACCAAAACCGGGCTAAGGAAGCCAAGCCCAGCCTTGGCTGATCATAAGAACTTCCAGGATCGCGCTCAGTCCCAGCAGTGCTTCAATGGCAAACCCGCCTGTGGAGCCAGCCTCTTAAATGGAGCAAGCACTCCCTTAGCCCCATTTTTAAAATCGTGTTCAGCGCCAGCTGCTTTTAGCTGGCACTGCAACACGGAGAGGCACCCGCCTGTTGCTGCAGGGATCCCCATAACGCATTGCGCACTCGTGTGGTGCATTATGGGAGTTTCAGGGGCCGGGGCAATGCATCCTGGCCCCAACCCTCCGCATTGCATGGGGCAGCAGAGGATCGTCTGGGTGCAGGATCTGCACACCCAGCTCCCTCAAGGAACTGTCAGTTTACTGAAGCTTCCTCCCCACCCACCCAGACCTTCTCTGGATTGTGAGAAAGGGCTCAATATATTGTACACTGGAAGTGATATGAGGTGAAGTCCCATCCCCACAATCTAGTCTGTATTAGAATAAATCTCATCTACATTCCCTCCATCACAAGGATTACGGAGCCATCCCTCATCCAACAAGAGCTAACCTTTAATGGGTTTAAATTTTTCCCCCATATTGAATTCATTCCTTAAGCATCAGAGGAGAAATTAGTCTTCTGGAAAGACCTGAATGCAAATTACAATGAATATATAACTAACACATAACCACATTGGAGAAGATTAAGTAACTGAGGAGAACTTTGAGAACTTTGGTTGAAAAGCAGTATGTGAGGAGGAGGAGGAGGAGTCTTTGAGTTAGAGAGGAAAAGGGGATTGCTGTTGGTGGCAGCAACCATACATATCCTGTAAGGTCTAGTTGCAGCAGACAAGAGCACCAGAAGAATGCAGTATATAGTAAGGCCTTTCACATGACCATTTGCGGGTGGGTTGGAGAATCAAAGAGCTCCTCCTGTATTAGCAACAGATAATCAGAACCTATGTTTGGGTCAGCAAACCCAGGAAATACACGAGTATGCCAGGCCATTGCTTAAATCGGGAGCTAGAAGCATACAAAGACCTAGAAGGCCCTCTCAGCATGCTTTGTACTGCCACTAAACTGGAAAGCCTCATTACATCAGCAGCTGCCCCCCTGATTGACCATGAAGGAACAGGAGGCAGACCCAGTCTTGCTGAAGTGGCTGCACTTACTGGATCATAGGGTGTGCTTTGCAGAGTGGCCCCTGAAGCCACAGCTCTCTATTGTTTCCAGGTCTGCTAGCTCCCCATGGCTCCTAGAAAAGGTAAATGAATCAACATGACCGGAAAGGCAAGGTAGGAGAGCTTTGAGCAGCCTGAAGGGATTTCTGTGAGTTCACACAACCATGCAAATCAATGCACAAGACCTCCTACCCTGATGTTGATGGTTGTGTGATTAGGCCTTTGGATTAATTTGATTTCTTTTCATTGTACAATTCCTCCCTCCCTTCCTCCCTTCTCCTACAAACATAGCTGTGCTTGGCAATATGTCTCTTTTCCTTCTTTAGCTGTGCATATGGAAGTCCTACCTGGGTCGAGCTGCTCATCTGCAGCTCTAGGATTGAGCCCGAGCCTGGCGCTGCCTCCCCTGCAAGTCTGGGTTTTGTAACTGGGCTTTTACCTGGCTTAAAGAGTGTGAGTGCACCCTTTACACCAGGTACAGGGTTGTGTGTATTTTTGGGCTATACACAGCCTGAGCATACACAGAGTCGGGTGCCTAGAGTGCCCAACTCTGGCAGGGATCATGTAAATAGGCTTTCTATTTTTTAGAAATGAAGAGTAAGAATCATTTCTCACAGTTGTCTCTTTTGGTTGTTCTGAAATTCATCCCATGATAGAATATTTAGAAATTGTTTTTATCCTCTCCTCATGTGCATAAACTTACTTTCTCCAAAAAGGCCCAGTTTGCATTCAGACATAACATGAAAACATGGTTTGTAGATAATGGTTTGATGATATTTCTGGAGCCAAGCCTGCCCATAAACCATGGTTTGGTTGGAACAAGCAAACCAGGATCTGAAACTATGATTTGAAGTTGTTTTGAAAACCAAAGCTGGTTGCATTATGTCCAAAGTCATAAGCCATTGGTTACATCCCCCCCCCGACTATCTTCCTTCTTTTGTGGGACACACTCCTCGCGCGCCCACATGAGCTGTGCTGCTCCTGGCAGTGTGGTGTTCTGGAGGCCAGGTGAACGCACCCCGGCCTCCAGATATCCCTCAATGCACTGTGTGAGGAATGCAGTACATTTGGGGGATTTCCCCACAAGCCAGGAGCTCTAGGCACCGGGCTCTGTGTCTGCTTGGGCTACCTGCAGCCCAAGCAGACACTTCACACAAGCACTTCAGCCCTGTTCAGGTAAGGTTGCACAAGCCAGGGTAGGGCTGCTCATGTTAACAGCCTTTATGGCTATAGCTCTGCCTGTTGCATCAAAAGGCTGCTGTACCCTGGCAGTGGGAGTGAACTTACTATATGACCTTATGAAGAGCCATACTGGACAGAAGCAAAATATAAGCAAATGAGCAACTTCCAATGGCAGCTTGCTGATTGTACAGCCAACAGCCCAACCTTGTTTGGGGTTCTTAACCGTGGTTAGCAGAAACCATAGTTTGTGTTATGTCTGAACCCATCCTTTGATTTGGCTTCTTAATGACACTAACACTCCTTACCATGACCAACAAGTAACCCTACTTCAGATATAATATTAACACATCAACCTGCCTTGGGGCAGCCTGACCCACAGCATAAATTCTGTAATGGGGTAAGTCCAATTAAATCACCTTCCTAAATATCACCAGGGTATTGCTAGAACATGAAACTGATTTTTGAGAAAGTGAAACCAGAGTTACCATAGTGATCTGAGAGAAGAGTCCTGGAACATGTTATGAGCTTTTGATATAATTCTGGAATACTGTCTCTTACTACACAAAGAAATCTCCATGTTTTTACTATTCAACGTTCCCCCCACTCCATTCTTCTAAGGTGATAAACTCAAGGGCAAGAGAGAACAAGCAATAAGGTGATCTTGTCATGCAGCTCAAGATTTTTAAAGCACATTAACTGTAATTTTTAGTTAGTCATAATTTAGTGAACCATTAAAAGTGACCCAGTTCGCTGAACTGAACTGAACTGAACAGATGGAATTCCACCCTCACTCTGCTTCAATGACTTTCTGAACAATCCACAATCCAAAGTAGGGTAATGCTTTATTTAGGACCAACCAAAAGTAACAAAGCATTGAACAGTGAGTTTTTGAATCCTACAGAACTCTTCAGCAGGCAGATGGCAAGCAAAGGGACGGGGGAGGAAAGTGAGGGTGTTGTAAGGAGCCTCCCAAACCTGCAGTTTGTGAAATCTAAAGACAGAGATAGGTGTGGGTTTTTTTAAGGGTGTTTTTGTTTTGTTTTGTTTTGTTTTGTTTTGTTTTGTTGTTGCAGACTTGGATCAGCCTCTGAAATATGTGAGATGGTTTCAATACATAAAGAAGGTTGATTAGAGAAAGGAAACAAAAAATGGCTCACGCTCTCTCTCTCTCTCTCTCTCTCTCTCTCTCTCTCTCTCTCACACACACACACACACACACACACACACACACACACACACACCACATGGACACATATTTTGGAAATATAAAGCCTTGAAGTTAGGAAGTTATCTCTATCCAGTAGGAGTGTGCACAAAACCGGCTGGCCGAGTTTGGTTCGAGTCTGAACTGGACCAGGACTGGGCCAGTTAAGTTTTGCCCCCCATTGAACACTCCCCCAGTTCGGTTCAGTTGGGGGAGTTGTGAGCATTTTTTTTAGTACTTACCCCCTCCAGGGAGGCTTCTCCAAGGCCATGGGGGGGCACAGAGGTTCCCCCTCCCCCTGCTGACCTTCCTCATGCCAAATATTGCTCACTTTGGGCATTCTACAGCCCTATCCAGGTCTTTCTCCCTCATGGTGGCTATTTTGGGAGGCCGCTGTGTATGCACAATGGCCCTCTGTGAAACCTGGATGATTTTTTGCATGAGGAAGGCCTGCAGGGGGAGGGGGGAACCTCTGCGTACACACCCCCCAGGCCATGGAGAAGCCCCCCAGAGGGGGTAAGTACCAAAAAAATGATTTAAAAAAAAGTGTATGAACCCCCTGAATGGCGGGGGGGGGGGTTTACAGTGTGGGGTCAGACCAAACAGGGTGGTTTGGTTCAACCCCAAATTGTCGAACTGAACTGGTTCGATGTCAAGCTGGCTAGACATCGAATCGGTTTGCAGTTCCTAGTCTTCAGGAATAACTTGAAGTCATAGGTTCCTTACAAAATAGAGATCAGGGGAAAGCAGAGAAACAAGATGGAAAATATATTCTGCTGAAGTCAAATTGCATGTTTGCCTAGTATGGTAGGGCATTTCATCCCTCAAAAGCAGAGTCCCATTATGTGATGGTAAAAGATCATTCTCTCAGTTTGAAAGTCCTTCTCCTGGACTGACAAAAAAACTGCTTAGCTCTATATTTAGAATTAACAAACTGCAGACTTTTGGGACTCTTACATCTCTCCACTAGGGATGTGCGTTTCGTTTCAGATACAAAACGTTTTGTGCACAAAACAGGCCATTTCGGCTGTTTTGTAGCCAAAACAAAACACCCAGTGCTCAAAACAGAAAATTTTGTAGCCAAAACAAAACGTCCCTGTTTTGGATACAAAACGTTTTGTTGTTTCGGCTGTTTTGGAACTCCATTTTGCAATCGCAAAGTCTTTCTCCTTCAGTCTCCATTTTGAGTTTTGACATCTGTTTGAATTTCCAGCCCTTCCAGCCCGCAGATTGGCCAACAAAAGCATGGAATGATCTGCTGGCAGTTCCTCCTTATTCCTTTTAAGTAAATTTAAGGGTAAATTTTATCCTCATTGGCCAGTGGGGCAGTGTGCATTTCATTGTTGTTGTTTCACACTGTTGTGTGTAGATCAATTGCATTTTGGGCGGGGGGGGATGTGGATGCGCATGAACTTTGGAAATCTGCCTGATTTTTTTCAAAGCTCTGCTGTTGTTGATGTGTGATGTTGATTTTATTTGGGGTGGATTTGGGGCAGAAAGAGGGCTTTGGGGACAGAAGAGTGGGTCAAGTGGTAGTGCCCCAATGGGTGCCTGCTGCCACCCAGATTCCAAAGGAATTGGGAAAAGGGCTGATTTTTAAAAGAATTTCTGAAGTTGACATGTCTTTGGGGCAGATTTGGGGGCTGAGGGGCAAAACAGTGGGTTCGGTGGCAGTGCCCCAAGGGGTGCCTGCCACAACCCAGATTCCAAAGGAATGGGGCATATTATTGAAAGATACCTTCCAGCAGTTCCTATACTGTGTATTCAGATATCATGTTCCACACTTGTACAAGTTTACAGTGTACACAGAAACAGATTTGTGCACAGGTACAGTTCTTCACATGTTCTGTTGCACACAGGTAGAGCAGTACACTTTCTATCTATACCATGCTGTTGTTGATGATGTGTGATGTTGATGTTATTTGGGATGGATTTGGGGCAGAAAGGGGGCTTTGGGGACAGAAGAGTGGGTCAAGTGGTAGTGCCCCAACGGGTGCCTGCTGCCACCCAGATTCCAAAGGAATTGGGAAAAGGGCTGATTTTTAAAAGAATTACTGAAGTTGACATGTCTTTGGGGCAGATTTGGGGCAGAAAGGGGGCCTGAGGGGCAAAACAGTGGGTTCGGTGGCAGTGCCCCAAGGGGTGCCTGCCACAACCCAGATTCCAAAGGAATTGGGCAAAGGGCTGATTTCTTAGGAATTGTTGAAGTTTATGCT
Organism: Hemicordylus capensis; assembly: GCF_027244095.1. Classification (NCBI taxonomy): domain Eukaryota; kingdom Metazoa; phylum Chordata; class Lepidosauria; order Squamata; family Cordylidae; genus Hemicordylus; species Hemicordylus capensis. The sequence continues at coordinate 252,662,414 of NC_069660.1, read as the reverse complement.
TCTTTAAGGTTCTTCCCCCCTAGAGAATAAAGGAGGTTTCAGAAGACCCATAACTCCACCTGGGGGGCATTGGGGTGGCATTGGAGTGGCCGGGTTGCTAACCCATGGGGTGCTGGGTTCTGTTGTTTCTGAGGTGTTCTGAGTGTAGATTCTCTGGTGGCATATGAGATTTTCAACAACAAACCATGAATCCACTCTCATATGCTACCAGAGAATCTGAATCTACACTCAAACATCTCAGAAACAACAGAACTCAGTACCCCATGGGTTAGCAACCCATGGGGGTGGCTGGCACCCTATGTGCTCTATACCACCACTCACTCTGGGCCACCCTGGTGCCCCCTAAGTGCTGTTATGGGGCAGGAATTATGGAGGTCCATCATTCCCTATGGGGAAGACGCGCAAACTCCATTACATCTTTAAAAATCAGCCCTCTGCCCAATTCCTTTGAAATAATTCTGGCAGCTTCCTTGCCCCCACTGGGCACTACCACCCACCCTACTCTGCTCTGGGCCACCCCTTTCCCCCCAACATGAAGCTATACTTTTGCTGAAACCTGCATTCTTCCCTATGGGAAAAATCCTATACTTCAAAAATTCACCAAAAATCAGCCCTTTGCCAAATTCCTCTGAAATTTGGGTGGTAGTTTCCACCCATTGTGCACCCCCACCCACTAGTTTTTTCCTGTGGCCATTTTTTAAAATCCAAAACGTTTCAGATTCGGATATTGCAATTTCAAACAAAGAACAAAACTGGGGTGTTTCAGATTGGCTGATTTCAAACAAAGAACAAAATGGGGGTGTTTTGGATTCGGGCCAAAAACAAAACAGAAAAGGGGGGGACACGCACAACCCTACTCTCCACCCCTTATCGTCTTTTTGTTTATAAGAGCATAAAAAGAACATTGCTGAATCAGTCCCAAGGCCTATCTAATCCAACACCCTGTTTCCCACAGTAGTCCCCCAGGTACTTCTGGGAAGCCAGATGTTTGCCTGGGAACCAGGCAAAGAAGGTATGAATCCCTCTCCTGCCATTGCTCCCCTGCAACTGGTATTTGGAGGCATCCTGCCTCTGAACCTGCAGGTAGTCTATAGCCATCAAGACTAATAGCCATTGACAGACTTGTCCTCCATGAACTTGTCTAAGCTCTACTTAAAGCTATCCAAGCTGGTGATATTGTTCACCTAATTTGGATTGTGGGTTTTTCTCCTAATGGTCCAATATGGCCATCTGCAATTTCCTGAACCTTAAAGGACAATCTGATGGATGCCCTGGTCTTTCTGTACTTTGGTTCAGCAGTATTATGTAACATGCAATACAACAATGGATATTCATATGCTAAGATGCTGCTTGCATCTTAATTTTCTTTTTTTCCTAACTACCTCATTTTTCTAATTTTTTTATTTTCAATAATTAATTAAACAGAAAATGGGCTGCCAGATTATAACCATTTACAGACTACACTTCTTTTATTATGTTTCTATACCCATTCATACAATTGCACTCTAAGAGAGATTTACCATCCATATTGTGCTAGGCCCATCAGAATGGGCAAAATTATTGAATTTCTAACTGTTGGTGGGGTTGTAGCTATGGCTATGCACTTGTTTCACCAATTAATATGCTGGTTCATCTTTCCAATAAATTATATTGCAGCTTCGTTATACACAACTGGAGGTTGTGTACCAATGCCATATATAAAAGGAATAAATATCACTCTGGTGATAAGCCATTAAGGTCCATAAGCCTGAGCCATTTTGGAAGGGCGGTATGCAAATCAAATAAATAAATAAATAAATAAATAAAATAAGACACAGACCATGATTTTTAAGTAATCTAAAGTAACCTGAGCCTCTTGATAATGCACAATATTTGAGTTGCAAAGAAAGAAGCTGACTCTATGGATTTGCCTCTTTTCATTTGCATCGATGCCAAGTTACCGTTCAAGCAAAGAACATGACAGTAGAAGAGGATTGCTGGTCTTGGGATAGTGAGCATGAATTGCCCACTTTGCTGAGCAGGCTCTGCCTTGGTTTGCATTTGGATGGGTGACTAAATGCCAGGGAGGGAACTTGAAACCTGCGCTTTGGGAAGAGCATCTAGGTTCCAAGTTCTCTCCCTGGCATCTCCAAGATAGGGCTGAGAGAGATTCCTACCTGCAACCTTGGAGAAGGCACTGCCAGTCTGTGAAGACAATACTGAGCTAGATGGACCAATGGTCTGACTCAGTATATGGCAGCTTCCTATGTTCCTATGTACATATGAGTGCTATAAGATTGTGAGCGAGCGCACAGGGCATGCTGGAGAGATCCCTGAGTCGGGAGGCTGCATTTAGCCTCCCCGCCAGGGGTCTACTCGTGTGTAGCCATGGTGCGGAGTTGCGCTGCGGCAACACACGATTTTGAAAGTGGGGTTCGTGGAGCACTTGCTCTGCATACCTGGTTTAAGGGCAGGGGTTCCTTACCGGGTTACCTGGTTGGAAACCACTGGGCTGGCCTGCGAGCCCGGTGGTTTTCACGACCAGACAAAATCGGGCTGGGTTCCCCTAGGCCAGTTTTGCCTGGTCATGAGAATAGCCTCATGGTGTTGCCATTTCAGTGTTGAAAACTTGTCAGGTAGAGTGTACCTGTTTGTGTATTCATATCTATGCCAGTTATAGGTTTCTAATGCCTTCAGGTGGAGATGCAAATGTACTCAAGTGCCTGACATGGAGAACTGAGGCAGCAGCAGTCTGGCATTTCTTACAACATTCTCCCCCAGTAACACACACAGATACACACTGAGCTGCATGGAAGCCACGCTGTTGTGGTGCTATACTGCACAACCATGATGAGTGTGTGAATACTGCATAACAGGGAAGTAACTTGCCTAGGGAGCAAGAGGTTGCTGGTTCGAATCCCGGCTGGTATTTTCCCCAGACTATGGGAAACACCTCTACTGGGCAGCAGTGATATAGGAAGATGCTGAAAAGCATCATCTCACACTGTGCGGGAGGAGGCAATGGTAAATCCCTCCTGTATTCTACCAAAGACAACCACAGGGCTCTGAGATCGCCAGGAGTTGACACCAACTCGACAGCACAACTTTACCAACTTTACTACCCACATGATTGGTTCCTCCCACGTATGACTAGTGCGCGCGCGCACACACACACACACACACACACACACACACACACCATGCATGGGATAGCAGCACAGGAAAGTGGTTCTCAGGTCACTTAGTGAGCATGTCAAGGGGCTATTCTTAAATGAAGAAAACTGAAAACCCCATTGAACTATATCAGCACAATCTGAACGTACAGCTCTGACTCTAAGAAAAGCGGTTTTTTTAAGTGTTTTTAATTCTTAGTTTTTACTATTACTATGAATATTTATATTCCACTCTTCAACCAAAGTTCACAGAGCTCAATTATGAAACATGCCTTCATTTACCATTGAATCCACAGTACAAAAGAGATTGGAACATGATATTGTGATATGAAAGTACAATGACTGGTGAAAATGATTCTGGTGATTCCACAAATTGCCAGGTCTATCTTACAACCTTGTCACCCATTTTCCATGAAAGACAATAGGTAAAGTACCTATGGAAAGCTATGACTCCTTTAGATGGGAATGTATTATTTTAAATGTTAAGCTGGTCTAAGGACTGTAATAAATTTACTACTATTTTAGATGGGAGGTAAAGTTTTAACTCATGAAGTAATCTGGTAAGCACTGTTCCCTTAAGGCGTGTGCACGTTTTTGGATGTCTGCCCAGTTTATTTTAGATCCCGCTCAGGTTGAATCAGGAAGGCCCCATTCTGAATGCAGGTGTGCTCACACCGCCTTGATACTGCTGCCCAGAACAAAACTCATTCTGCACAGAGATTTTTTTTTTTTTTTTTTAAATAGAGGTTCCATTGCTGGTAAGGCAACCTGCTCAGAGGACCCGCATTATTTTCCATGAACTTCCAACACTCTGTGAAACTGGTGTCTTCTATTTACCTGTAGCTTGTTTCCTCAGCATTGCACTGTTCCATACTGCTGAAACTCAAAATAGCAACAATATCATATTCCTTTCTTTCAGAGATTGCCCATAAAGGGCAAGTAGCCACATTCTAATATGAGAGTATTATGCAACAACAAAACAAGATTTGGCACCAAGTAAAATCCAACAAGGAGCTGAATCCACTCCTGGCTACTTGATGGGCATACCTGCATGATATGTATTTGTACATGAATGTTTCTTGCATCCACCTTTTCAATTTTTAAGTGAAAAACACCTGAGGTATCGATCTAAAAATGTAATCTGTAAAGTAGCCCTACTAAGAAAAATCTGACTTCTGGTGCAATCCATCTCCCACTGAAATGAACAGCAAAACTCCTCTTCATGTTGGTACTGGATTGCACCCAGGACATCATTCACAAATGTGAGTCCAATTCTTAGCCCTTTGGAATAATTGCACTACAAGATTGTGTACTGCAGAAAATCCATACTTTGCCTTCCCAAATCAGGCACATTAGGATAAATTTAATTCAATACAAACTGACAAGGAGCAAATAATGCTCTTGGGATCCAGAGAAGAAATGGGCAGAGAAAGCCAACCCATATACAATAATGCCTTTAATAAACCTAGCAAATATTGGAATTAGATAGCACTAATTAATGCTGGAGGAGATGGCACCTTTTATTAAATCTACTTTAAAGGAGATGAATATAAATCTTTGTACTATAACATTACCTTATTTTACTATGAGGGATTTTTAATCAGATGAATGGGCTTATATGTACTAGTTAAGTTTGCCGGAGTTTAGTAGTTGTATTTAAAGCAGATTTTATCCTAGAGTGATATTAATTTGATAGGATCCCTGATCTGTAAACCATTGGTTATCTTGGTCTCTCCTGATAAGAAAAAAAAAGTGCTGAGGATTTCCAGTTGGTGAGCACATTTGGGCAGAATCTTTCACACGTCACAAATTGCAGATGGGAGGCAGTGATCTCGAACATGCAGTCACATTGCGTGACCATCTGACACCTTCCATTTAGAAAAATAATACTTTCCTCACAGCATACGCTCGCTGCTGCAACCAGCACCAAAAATTATGCCTGGGAGAGCTGTTCTTCCTCCACTAAGGTCTTAAATATTTCTTAGCCTGCTTTTAAAAGATTCATTGTTCAGCAGCACCTAGATCACATCCTTCTAGCCTACTGAAAATTCTAAAATTCTCCCCAAGACACTGTGCAGCACCACATGGATAAAAAGGGAGTGGGGGGAGCAAGCTGAAAGCCTATGCTTATACCAGAGGGGCAAACACCTTTGTCCTAGATACTGTTCATGCATGCAAAACTCAGAAGAACAACAGGATAACAACTTGCGTTTGTGGCGGCAGGGGGGACCCCACTTACTGCTTCCCATATGATGAATGTCCATATGTGGATATTTACTTTTTATTTATTTACAATATTTATATCCCACCCTTCCTCCAGCAGCTGGTCAGGGTGGCTCACAAAAACAGTAAATAGATACACTATAAAAATATGAAAACAATATAAAATTAATAGCAATTAACTAAAAACAAACCTCAGTTAAATCAAATCTTAAAGTTATAAGTTAAAACCCACCAGATATAAGCTACAAATAAAATATTAAAATGCCTCTCTAAAGAGATGAAGTTTCTTAAAAACCCTGAGGGAGAGAGCATGGCAGAGTTCTTCTGGGAGGATGTTCTAAAGTTGAGGGGCCACAACTGAAAAGCCTCTGTTTCTAGTCCCCACCAACTGGCTCTCCATTAGTGGCAGAGCAAACAGGATAAAACTCCGGGATAGAAAATTGTGCATCACTTTCACCAGCCCCAGCTACAATTTATTGTATCTGGGGATTATGGGAGTTGTAGTTCAGCAACATCTGGAGGCCCCCAGGTTGGGAATGACTGACCTACACTTATACTGCCACATGTGATAAATGCATTTTGTCTGTTTAGCTCTTTGTACACCTGGTGGGAAGCCCTGGTTTTCTGTTATCAGCAAAACAGACACACATGTTCACTACATGGGACAGCATGTAATGGGATTTCCAAGTCAGACAATGCAGGAAATTCATAACGTGTGAAGCAGCACCATTATTAAGCACTTAGCATATGCCCTTTTAAAATTATGTCAAGAGTCCTACACTTAACTCCCAGCAGCAAGAAATATTTCTGTAGTTGCTTATATGGAAAACTGTTTGATCTAACGACAAGCACCTAACAGTTTCTCTCATCTCATTTATTGCTACTTACAAACTATTACCATGGTGAAATATTGATGACGGACGCTTTCATTGTCTGTGTTCATAAGACATCTCCACATCCATTCTTAAATGGCAAGCTAAGAAAGGTTGGAGGGGGTGGACATTGCCAAGAGCTATCTTAAAAGCCGGGGTATGTTTTTGCAGCTGTCTGCAGAGCCGACATGCCCCAGCAGTCAAGGCAGCCAACCACTTAATTTCAACAGAGTGTCTTCCTTAAAGTGTCACAAAGACATTTTCAGAACAGGCTGTGGGCTCTGGTGGAAATAGCAGGTGCAGTTTTCTAGGCCTAAATGTTTATGTTCAGGAGAAAGTAGCACAGACAGTTTTTGTGACACATACAAAAGTTGTTGCAAAATGCACGACTCAGTCTCACTCACTAAGTTGTCTGGGTGAGCTGTTACTTTATGGACAGGCCTTAGGGCTAATTCAAATGACCAAAGACTGAAAACAATGCCCCCCACAAAGAATGTAAGGTGGTTTGAAACAAATATAGTTGCTTGTTATGTGTAAATTCACCCCACTCTTGTCTCAGGTGACAGATTTTGCAGCCCTTTGTAGTTTTTCAGAAAAAAGAAAAACACCTGTCACCAGAGGCAACAGCGAGATAGAAACCATGAGTATGGCAACACTCAGGGCAATACCCACTTTCAAGTTCTGTGAGTTGGCATCTCTACCATGAGGCAGACCCAGTGTCCTTCTGCAGCTCCTCGTGGCCTCTGGAGGGAAGAGACTAGAATCAGGGTAGCCAGACAGACTGGAAGAGTATGCAGATCAAAGGAAGGGCTGCTTCTGTGGGTTGGAATTTTTACTACAAGAAAAAAGGAAGGCAGCACCAAAACCAGAACCAAAGAAGAAGTGATTGCCTAGTGTAGACAAATATGTGTTTATTACAAAATCCAAATGCATTTCAAGCTATGTGCCCTTCACTGGGAGAAAAGGATTAAGCATGGTTCCAAAAGAGAATGAAAAAGAAGATACCTCTTTCCTTGACTATCTATCTATCTACACACCTACTGATTATATTCAGACCTAAATATTGGACCACGTCTCACGATCTGTGAGACCCAGTTTCTTGCAGTGAGCGGGAAGAGCGGGCTAAGCCTGCTCTCCCTGCTCATGAGCGGAGAGGGAGCCCTGGGCGGCCACATCGGCCGCCCACATGATTGCAGGCTCCGAGACAGAGCCGGCGGGGGCTGGGGAGCTCGGGGGCCCCGTGGGCCCTGGAAGCCCCAGTATGCCCTGCGCGAGTGCGCAGGGCATACTGGGGAGACCCCCGAGCCGGAGGCGGCTTTTTGCCTCCCGGTCGGGGGGCTTCTCGTGAGTAGCCACGGTGCGGAGCTGCACCGTGTCTACTCACGAGCAGATAGCCCGGGTTTGCGGAGCACTTGCTCCGCAAACCCAGGCAAAGGGGCGGGCTACAGGAGCAGGTTAGCCGCTCCAGAAACACTGGGCTCACAGCCGAGCCCGGTGGTTCTGACGATCTGCAAAAATCGGGCTAGCGGAGGCTAGCCCTATTTTTGTTGATTGTCAGAATAGCCCCATTGTATACTCCCTTTTTAAAAGCCATGCTCAAAAGCATCAGGATGAGACAATATATGTGAGAGAACTGGAGAAACAATTTCAGTTTTTCAGCAGAAGCCCGAGTGAGTGATTGGTTCTGCATTATCTCCTCAAGGGTCTGAATAATCCTATGCCCAGATGGACTAGAAACTAGAAACTTTTCTAAACAAGTTGTACTTGTTATTTCACTATTTTTAGTTGTTTTTTTTCTTCTGTCTTGGGCTACTCCAGTGAATTGTTAACCATAAATAGTTGCATTCATACTAGAGCTGGTCTAAGGGAGGAGAGCTGGTCTTGTGGTAGCAAGCATGACTTGTCCCCTTAGCTAAGCAGGGTCTGCCCTGGTATTCCCCTTAGGGGATGGGGCCTATATTCCCCTTAGGGGATATTCCCCTTAGGGGATGGGGCCACTCTGGTAAGAGCAAGAATGTTCCAACTACCCTCTCTGGCATCTCCAGATAGGGCTGAGAAAGACTCCTGCCTGCAACCTGGGAGCAGCCGCTGCCAGTCTGCTTAGACAATGCTGAGCTAGATGGACCTATGCTCTGACTAAGGCAGCTTCCTATGTTCCTAAAATGCCAATGCAAGCTTCTCTTTCAAGGAAAACAAGCAGCCAGATTAGGCTTCAATCCTGATCAGGGCTGTTGCAAGGGGGAGGATTTGAAGCCCCTTGGGGTTTACCCCCCCAAAAGTGCAAGATGGACAACTGCTAAGTATGCAGTTGTAAATTGTATCTTTTTGTGCATTTTAATTCTAAGCTGCTTTGGGAACCATCCTTGGCAGAAAGACAAAGAGGCTATTCTCACGATCACTGGAAAGTGGGCTAAGGGAATTTAACCCGCTCTCCAGTGATCATGGGAACCACTGGGCTCACAGATGATTGTGGGAACCACTGATCCAATGATTGTGGGAACCACTGGGCTTGTGGAAACGATTAGCCCACCTAAAACACCCTCCCCTTAAATGAGGTTAACAGAGCGAGCACTCTGTTAACCTCATTTTTTTGCACGTGTGGCAACACACGAGTAGACCCCCGACCGGAAGGTTGCAAGCAGCCTCCCAGGCTTGGGGGTCTCGACAGGATGCCCCGCGCACTTGCACGGGGCATCCTGGAACTTCCAGGGGCCATGCGGCCCCCGATCCCCGCAGCCCCCACCAGTTCCATGATGGCTGCACTTTGATCATCTGCAGGGAGAGCAGGCTAAGCTCGCTCTCCCCACAGACCCAACAGAAGCTCTTCTCACAGATCATGAGAAGAGCTTCAATGAAGTTGTTCTTATGATAAGCCAAAACTGGGCTAAGGAAGCCAAGCCTGGTCTTGGCTACTCGTAAGAACTATCGGAATTGCATCTGATCCCGGCGTCACTTTGGTGGCAAACCCACCTATGCATCCAACCTCTTAAATGAGGTTAAGGGAGAGCTCACTCCTTTAACCCAATTTCCCTGGTCCTGTGCAGCGCCAGCTGCTTTTAGCTGGCACTGCAACATGGATGGATGCCTGCCTGTTGCTGGGGAAATCCCCATAATGCACCACACAATCACGCAGTGCATTATGGGAGTGCCAGTGGCTGGGGCAATGTGTTCTGGTCCCTGACCCTCTGCCCTGTCAGAGGATGCAAGTGCATACCCATGGATGTTATCTCTGCGGCCAGAGCAATGATCGTCTGTAGAGAGGTAAGCTTTTCAATCCTTCCTCCTCGCACACCCTCAAGCCCTGTTAATCTTTCTCACTGATTGTGAGAAAGGGCTCAGAGTATAAATGTAGTAAATAAACTCACATCAAAATGTTTTCCTCCTGCCAGTGCCGTTGAACATATCAGTGGAGTGGATCTATGTAGAGCTGACCGTGACTCAGACACACAATTACTTCCCTGCATGCCCAGCTTATAACTGAACTGAAGTTCTCATCCTGCCATCACTTTCATTCAACACTTTTGCAATCGCAGAGCAGATGAGGGCTGAGTTCCAAACTAACCAGGTTCAAGAACCGATATAGTTAAAATAGTTAAAATATTTGCAATCCTTCTAGAGCAGGGGCTCCTGCTACAATTTATTGGGATCATGGGAGTTGTGGTTTAGCAACATCTGGAGTTCCACAGTTTGGGATTAGCCCTGTTCTACAGCAGTGCCCCAAAATATATCAGCAATATAACTTGCTAGTGAGCATGTGGCTGCTGCAGAAATTACATAGGTAAGAAGTTTTTGTCTTTACTTGCCTTCCCATTTTTAAAAGGAATTTCATCTTGAAACCTCTGCTTGCCTTTTACTTTCATGTGTCTATTATTCCCGCCTACTTCCATCTAATTTTCTGGTTTATCCTGGAGCGTTGTGAAAGTCATTATGACATGTAATCAGTGATTGAGCTGCTCTTCTTTGGGAAACCAAGCGCTGCTTAGCATTACAATCCACTTTCTTATTTTTGTTACTATCAACTGAGATAGCAGCATCAAAAATGTATATCCTCCAATAATGTCTGTTAGTGACTATTTTTCAGCTTGGCTAAAATGTTCTTCCAGAAACATAAGGCCAGCTTTGAAGCTGCATTTAACATGCTAAATACATTGCTTCTTTGTATGTGTGGCATTCTGCTTCGCACCATGCATACAAAACTCCACAGCGCTTTTCCCAACAATTGCCGTTGACACGGCTGGGGAAAGAGAGACATTTCAAGACTTGAGAGCTAACACTTCCACCTAAGGTTGGCATACTAGCACCACACCACACTTGGAACTGAGCTCCTCCCCTTCTTTTAAACCGATTTTATGTTTATGCCGGCCAACATCCTGACTAAGGTCATGTTCGGACATAACGCCAAACCAGAGGTAAACGTGCCAGAGCTTTGAGTTCTGGTGGGCCACTGTGTGAAACAGGATGCTGGACTAGATGGGCCTTGGGCCTGATCCAGCAGGGCTGTTCTTACGAGTTAGGGATTGTCCGAATGCGTAAAGCTGTGGTTTTGTCACCCAACCAAAGCTCTGCTTTTGCTTCCAAACCTGAATTTGAACATTTGATTGGTACTGAGTTTTACTGCTGCAACCTGAGGTTCGAAGGCACCATTGTATCATCCACATTCTGCTGCCACTATAACCTGGGTTTTGTGTGCAAGCTCCTTCCACAACCATAGAGAGGTTAGCTCAGAGCAGCCCAGAAATGCAACAGTTCTAGGATGGCTGCATTTCTCGCTGGCACCTCTCAGAGCTGATGCCACACTCTCTGCCATCTCCTTACTCCTCCTCCTCCTGCTTGGCAACAGGGATGCCATGTTCCTAGAGTTCATGGATTTAAAGGGTCAGAACCACATCGGAGAGAGCCTGCTTTCCCCTGCATGTTTTGCACCTAGCATGTTCTTCAGCGCACGTGCGCGCGCGCACACACACACACACACAGACAGGATGGGAGGACAAGATGGAGACAGCAGGGGAGGTCTCCAGCAGTTCATCACTGCAGTGCCTTGTGCACAAACACATTAAGCCCTAGTAACACAAATAATTGAATTCCAACCACACACATCTCAATCATCCTTGGTTCTCGCATCCTTCCACCAGAAGAACGAGAGCTTCTCTGTGGCTTTATTTTCAGGAAGGAGGTTTCTGTCCACACACATGTCCCACCTGGATTTCACACCATTTGTATTACGCACTGTAGGACTTTTGGGTTTGAGATACTTCACTAATGTGCCACTGTGCCAATCTGCCAGTGCAGCAAGGAGCTGATGTGCTATCGAACCACAGTCTAAGGGATCACTTTGATGTGCCAATGCACTATTGGACTGTCAAAACCAGGGAGGGCTCAGCTAGGGTGTGTGTGAGGATACACAAGGAATCAGACCAGGGATGTCTTCTGTAGGTTTTCTTGAGGAAATAGGCTTCAGAAATTACAAAGTACTAGCTGACCTGGCGCAGAGCATCTGCGCCCCTAGTCCTTGCCTGGTGGCCAGCTGTTTGCCGGGCCGCCGCTTCTCCTCCCCCCACCTTGGCCAGCCATTTGCCGGACTGCTGCTTCTCTTCCTCCCGCTCTGGCAACTGGCCGTTTGCCGGGCTGCTGCTGCTTCTCCCCACCCACCACCCACCACCCACCGCGGCGGCCGGCCATCTGCTGGGCCGCCACTTCTCTCCCCCCACCCCCAGGCTGGCCAGCCATTCACTGGGCTGCTGTTTCTCAACACACACACACACACACACACACACACACACAGCCGGCCATTTGCCGGGCTGCTGCCTTTCCCTTGGTGACTGGCCATCCTGTCGCTAATCATCAGCTCATTCGCGAACTCTCATGAGAGCTGCCACACATGGGATTAGCGATGGGTACATCTAGAAGAATTACTGTGAATATAGAGATGTTGGGCTCTGGTAGGCAAAGACTAATCCTTGTAACCTACCCACAAATCATGTCCACCTAGTAAAGAAGAGTTAAGAAGGGAAGATGGGAAAGGGGTGTGTGTGGAAGTATTGATTTACACGCACCAGCTTTCAAACCATTGTTTTCCTTTCCTGGCCCTTTGGCCATCAAGTCTTTTCTTAACGCATAAAAGTGGAGATTTAAGAGGGTAAGAGGAGAGGGGTGGTGTCACAACCAGGTTATTTCCCCACACAAGACACATATGCCTGGCCTTTGTGCATATGTCAAGAAGAGGGTGACTGGTCTGTAATGTGCTTCGTGCCAAAAGGGATTGAGGCTTGGATTGGGTGAGCAACCTGCAATGCATCCCTTGGTGTGTTGTGTGGCACACAGGACCTCCACTTGGAATTGCTATTGAGACTGTTGTGACAGGTTTCAAATAAATAAGATGAAGAGGCACATGTGTGAGGAACCCTGTCATTGACCATGTGTGAGGAACACCTGATCTAATGCACCTGCCTGGGCAGCCATTTCTATAAAGGTGTTGCGTGTGTTGTCTGGTTGGGCAGCACTATATAGGGTGCCTTGCATGGCTGAACATTATCTGTATTTTTACAGTGGACGTGGACAGTGGTGTTCCCTCCAGTTGCTTGCACCTGTGTGTGGAATGTGTGTTTTTCTGGGTGACAGTACCAAAATTAATTGGGTGCTCTCATGCATTCAGGGTGTGGCCATTCTGAGTCAACCTCTGAAAGATATAAAATCCACTGTACACAGATTAGAAAGCTAGTGGGTGCACACACATGCCCGTGCCTGAGAGGGAACACTGCTGGACACGTAATGACTCCTTTGGCCACCACAAATTGCAAGTGGGGATCTGCTTCAAAGTCTTCTAAATGTATAGCCTGCCCCAGTTTCTAGGCGGTATCAAAGACTGGTGCAGTAGAATGTAATCCTGCAAAGGAAAACCAACCATTAATTGGATAACCACAATTTGGAACGGTAGATACAACATGCAGTACTCCCTTCATCCCCTTCCCTGCAAAAACCTTTTCCTCCATTGAGCCAGCATGGTGTAGTGGCTAGAGTGCTGGACTAGGACCGGGGAGACCTGAGTTCAAATCCCCATTCAGCCATGATACTAGCTGGGTGACTCTGGGCCAGTCACTTCTCTCTCAGCCTAACCTCTACTTCACAGGGTTGTTGTGAGGAGAAACCAATGTATGTAGTACACCACTCTGGGTTCTTTGGAGGAAGAGCGGGATATAAAATGTAGGAAATAAATAAATAAATAAATCCAAGAGAGCATGGGTGCTTGTGTGGGCCAATGGTTGCTGCTTTCCTGACATACTGACGCCTTGCCCACAGTCTGGCAACACAAGTGGAGCAGAGTTTGCTGGGATGCAGCTTGGGCGGACTAGGAAGAGGAGGAGCTCCTCTGTCCAGAAGCCAGAGGTTGCCAAACTGCAGTTGATCAATTGTCTGTGGCATGATTCCTGGCTTCACAGATTAACCACAGCTTTGTCTACCAGAGGTTTGACGCTATGTCCGAATGGGGCACCCAAGCACCAGGAAGAAGTCTCCCTGCTGCAGAGAGCTTCCTGAGCTCTACAGCAGCACTTATGCACATGGGGGAGGGGGTAATTTCCATTGATCTCTGCTTTCCCTGTAAGTGCACAATGCCACCCAAAAATGTCCCTGGTGGTCACAAGTCCTCAGGGACATATTTTCAGGGGAAACTTCTTGGGAAAGCAGAGACTGGTGGAAATTGCTCCATCCTTTGTGCAATAAGCACTGCAGAGCTCAGGAAGCTACTGGCTACTATGACTGGGGATGATCGGAGTAGTAGGTCAACAACAGTTGGAGGGGCTGCAGTTCAACATGACAATAAATTGTGCTGAATTTCCATCCATAAAACCAACCTAAACACACCGAGTTTTCCCAGTGAATTATTAGTACTTAATAGTTGAATAATTAGAAAGGGTTTGCTGTTTGCTGCTGTTCTTACATATCCAATACTTATGTGGTGAGCCGTTTCATTCAGCACAGAATGGAAGGTCCACTCATCATGGAAAACTTGTAGATGTGTGTAGAACAGGGCTGCTCAACTATGGCCCTTCTGCAGATGTTGGCCTTCAACTCCCATAATCCCTGGTTATTGGCCACTGTAGCTGAGGATTATGGGAGTTGTAATCCAAAAACAGCTGGGGGGCTAAGTTGAGCAGGCCTGATGTGACATTCTGCTGTTTGTTTGTGTGTTTGTTTATTATGCTTGTACACTGTAGTGGTGTGCACGGAACCACATGGCGCGGTCCGGCACTGGGGGGGGGGTCTACCTTTAAAGGCGGGGGTGTAGAACTTACCCCTCCCACCACTCTTCCCCCTCCGGCGCTGCGTTTTAGATTGAAGTTTTCGGGGCAGCAGCATTCCTCCCTGCAGCCCCTGCCCCCGTCGTTGCCCGGAAGAAGCAGTAATATGAGCACGCATGTGTGCGTTGTGGCGTGCGCGCACCTGTTGCTGCCGTGCATGCGCGCCAGCGACAGGCACACGCACGCCGCGATGCACGCATGCATTCTCGTATTACTGCTTCTTCCGGACAACGATGGGGGCAGGGGCAGCAGGGAGGAATGCTGCTGCCCCGAAAACTTCAATCTAAAACGCAGCGCCAGAGGGGGAAGAGTGTTGGGAGGGGTAAGTCCTACCCCCCCCGCCTTTAAAGGTAGACCCCCCTCAGTGCCGGACTGCTGGACCGGTCCGTTTCCGAACCGGTTTGGAGGCCTCCAACATGGCCTCCGAACTGGTTCGTGCACATCCCTAGTACACTGCCCCAAACTTCCATGTCTGGGTGGTTCACAACAAAATAAAACAAATTAAAACAGAAATTAAAAGCTTATAACAATTTAAAACCACAAGTCAGGTTTAAAAGCTTGGGTAAATAAATGTGTGTCTTTAAAAATATTGAGAGTCTTTAAAGAGAGTCTTGTTGATGAGAGTGAGAAATGAACTAACAACTTAGGAACTGGCTTGTCACCTGATTTTCCGAGCGGCAGTGATACAAATTTTGAGACTGTTTATACAATATTCTAAACTGCCCTCTCAAATGCATGGAGCAGGGGGCATGAGCGTATGTGTCCCCCACACCTGGCATGCTGATACGCCACCTCCTGATAGCACAGGGGACAGTTTGTTTGAACTGCCGCTAAACACACAAATTAAATAATATACTAATGACATATTTAAGCTGCATGGTTAGGGGTGGTTCAGATGAATTACCCCTGAACTACCCCCACCAGGAGGTGGCATGCTGGCACATCAGGTAGTGTGGGAGACTTGCACAACCATGCACCCAGGGACATAGCCAGCCCGCCGGCAGCCCGTGTGCAGCCGCGGCGGGTGCCCCCACTAGTCATGCCCCCGCGTCTGACATCAGATGTGGGGGGCATGGTCTGGCTCCCGAACGGAGCCTTGAGGCTCCATTCGGGAGTTGCAGTTTAACTGCTGAAGGGGCCACGCGACCCCTTCGGCAGTTAAACTAAGGCTGGCGCTGCCTTTGCTGCGCAGCCCAAGAGCGGGTCTTCCCTGCAAGGAAGAGCCACTCCTGGGCTGCGTTGCAAAGGCAGTGACAGTCTTTTAGCTCCCGAGCGGGGGCTGCGCGGCCCCTTCAGGAGCTAGTTAGGCTGGTGCTGCGTTCGCAGTGTGCAGCCAGGAGCGACTCTTCCCTGCCTATGCAGGGAAGAGCTGCTCCTGGCTGGAGCTGTGAACGCAGCACCAGCCTTAGTTTAGCTCCCGAAGGAGCCGCACAGCCCCCGCTCGGGAGCTAAACTACCGCCCCCGTGTCTGACATCAGATGCGGGGGGCGTGTCGGGGCCACTCTCGCAGCCCCTGATTGGTCAGCGGCCCGGGTTCTTTGAACCTGTTGGCCCAGTGATGGCTCCACTCCTGCATGCGCCTCTTACTTCAATGTAGCATTTAATTTGTGCACTTAGGGTGGTTTGGATGAACTGCCCCTGCACACTTAGGAGGGGGCATGCTGTGGGGGAAGACATGCACACCTGCATGCCTTCCCCATGCACTGAGGAATGGCTGATGGAGGTCTCTTTACGGCCAGTAATGTTGTTCTGAGATTGCCACTGATGCTATAAGTGCAACAGGAGGAGCAGATCTGTTTGCTTAGGCAAAGCCAATAGGCGGGAGGTGTTAAAGGGAAATAAATTAGGGAGCTATGATGCTAAATGGGCCACTGCTGTCTTCAATGAGTCAAATGAGACATGAGTTATTTGTAAGCAGCACTGTGTGAAGTTATTCAAAATATGTCCCATGAGGCCTGTGCAACGCTGTTGCTGAAGCCATCTGCAGAAGCTGAGCCACAGCCACCGATGTGTCCGATGCTTGCCATGACCCATGTGATGACCAGGGCTAAAAGAAGTAAAATTCCGCAAAGACTGCCAGCTCAGAGGACCAGATGCAGAGAGCAAGAGGTTGCAGGTCCTCAACACAATCTGCATTTCCAAGGGATTTGCACTTTGCATTCTGAAGCCATCATTTTGGTCTCCGAGATTTGGTCGTGTGGCAAATATCACACAGACAACTAGCACAAGCTTCTTCATAGACTGTTTATTATTACATTATTATTACACATAAAGAAATTAAGCAGCAGATGATATAGAGGTCATGTACTGTGTGTGTGTGTGTGTGTGTGTGTGTGTGTGTGTGTGTGTGTGTGTGTGTAAATAATACATACACACACACACACACACACACACAGCTTATACACCTAGCACCAACCTCTTCTCCACACCAGAGCGAACCATTTTTTAAATTTTCCCAGTCCTTTACATTTTAATATAATCATTTATTTATAATTTGTGAGGTTTAGTGTCTGCCAGCGTGGGGCAGTGGTTAGAGTGCTGGATGAAGACCGGGAAGGCCTGAGTTCAAATCCCCATTCAGCCATGATACTTGCTGGGTGACTGAGCCAGTCACTTCTCTCTCAGCCTAACCTACTTCACAGGGTTGTTGTGAGGAGAAATTTAAGTATGTAGTACACCGCTCTGGGCTCCTTGGAGGAAAAGTGGGATATAAAATGTAAAATAAAATAAATAAATAAAAATTCTGTCTTTCTTACTTTTGTTTAAATTGTTTTTGTTTATACTGTTAATTGTTTTAAACAGAATTCTGCTTTTGTTCCAGGATTATTGTGCTTAATTGATAACTGTAGGCTGCCTTAGGGGCCCTTTTGAGGACCCAAAGATGTGGGTATAAATCTCTTACTAGCAACTATAATAAGAAACAAAGCAGGTGGGGTGGGGGGACTTGGAATTCTGATTTAAGAAGGGCCCTTAAGAAGAGGTTTGATGTGGAAGGAATAGAACTTGGACCCTGCCATTCTGAAGCTGGAAGGGCAGTGAGGCTATCCTCACGACCGTGCAGAAGCGGGCTAAGGGAGGCCAGCCCGGTTCTGCACGGTCGTGTGCTGCAACGAGAGCCGCATGGCTCCCGGCACCAAACCTTTAAAAACACCCCTCCCCTTAAACCAGGTTAACATAGTGAGCACTCCATTAGCCGGGGTTTTTTGGTCATGAGATGCTGCAGTGCAGCTCTGTGCCGCAGCGACTCAAGAGAAGACCCCTGACTGAGAGGCTCTCAGAAGCCCCCTGACTTCAGGGGCATCCTTGGGCTTCCAGGGGGCGGGTGGCCCCCAATCCCCGCCACCCTTACCAGCTCCATGACGGAGCCAGTAGTCATGTGGACAGCCAATCTGGCCACCCAGGGATGGCTCCCTGCTTGTCTGCAGGGAGAGCAGGCTACCCGCTCTCCCCGCAGAGCCTGGTAACACACCAATTGTGTGTAGAGCCTCAGTATGTACTTTTTCATATAAAGAAATAAAAGTACTTTAAAGAAATTTAGGACAATAGGAAAAGAGAAAATGGGAGCAGCTGGATGATGGTGGACACAGTGTCTTCCATACTGCACAGGGAACTGCTGATCTCGCATTCAGGCCGACTTAAGAACATAAGAACAGTCCTGCTGGATCAGGCCCAAGGCCCATCTAGTCCAGCATCCTGTTTCGCACTGTGGCCCACCAGATGCCGCTGGAAGCCACAGACAGGAGTTGAGGGCATGCCCTCTCTCCTGCCATTACTCCCCTGCAACTGGTACTCAGAGGCACCCTGCCCTTGAGGCTGGAGGTGGCCCACAGCCCTCCGACTAGTAGCCATTGATAGACCTCTCCTTAGAGAGGTCTTAGACTTAGACTCAGACCTCACAGTTACTGAAGTTTCTGGTGCGGAGGTGTCCAGCAACTCCTCTTAATGTAGTTAGGCTGGATGAGTATCAGACTCCCGAGGATGTGGACAAGCTGCTTAGAACAGTGTGGCCTACCACCTGTTCTCTTGACCCTTGCCTGACATGGCTTATACTATCTGGCAGCGGGGTTGTTGTAGAAGGCCTGGTAGATATGATAAATGCTTCTCTGAGGCAGGATAGCATGTATCCTTGCCTTAAGGAGGCAACTATTTGACCTCTTCTGAAGAAGTCTGCCTTGGATCCCTCAGAGTAAAACAACTATAGGCCTGTCTCCAACCTTCCATGGTTGAGTGAGGTAACTGAGAGGATGGTGGCCTCCCAGCTCCAGGCAGTCTTGGAGAAAACTAATTATCTAGACCTATTTCAAACTGGCTTTCAGACAGGTTATGGGGTCAAGACTGCCTTGGTTGGGCTGATGGATAATCTCCAATGACAGAAGGAGTGTCACTCTATTGGTCCTTTTGGATCTCTTGGCACCTATCAATACTATCAACCGTAGTATCCTTCTGGATCCTTCTGGTTGGGTGTAGGAGGAACTGCTTTGTAGTGGCTCCTCTCCTACCTCCTGGGCAGATTTCAGATGGTGTCCCTTGGAGATTGTTGCTTTTCAAAATCTGAACTTTTACATGTGTCCTTCGGGGCTTCATATTGTCTCCAATGCTTTTTAACATCTACATGAAACCATTGGAGAGATTATCAGGAGATTTGGTGCAGGGTGTTATCAGTATGCTGATGACACCCAAATCTATTTCTGCAGATCAATAGCATCAGGAGAAGGCATAACTAAATGCCTACCTGGAGATGGTGATGGGCTGAATGAGGAATAACAAACTGAGACTGAATCCAGATAAAACATAGGTACTTAGTGTGCGGGGTCGGAACACGGAAGACGATTTTGATCTGCCAGTTCTGGATGGGATCACACTTCCCCAGAAGGAACAGGTACACAGTCTGCTTGTGATTCTGGGTCCTAACCTCTCCCTGCTGCCCCAGGTTGAGGTGGTGGCCAGAGAAGCTTTTTATCAGCTTCAGCTGATATGTCAGCTGCATCCATTTATTGAGATAAATGACCTCAGAACAATGGTACATATGCTAGTAACCTCCAGACCTGACTACTGCTATGCGCAATACGTGGGACTGCTTTTGTATGTAGTCCGGAAACTGCAGTTGGTACAGAATGTGGTAGCCATGTTGGACACTGGATCATTTTGG
Organism: Hemicordylus capensis; assembly: GCF_027244095.1. Classification (NCBI taxonomy): domain Eukaryota; kingdom Metazoa; phylum Chordata; class Lepidosauria; order Squamata; family Cordylidae; genus Hemicordylus; species Hemicordylus capensis. The sequence continues at coordinate 252,642,721 of NC_069660.1, read as the reverse complement.
AGAGACCATGTTATTCCTATACTAAAAAGCTACACTGGCTACCGATAAGTTTCTGGGCAAAATACAAGGTGCTGGCCATAACCTATAAAGCCCTAAACAGCTTAGGCCCTAGGTTTTGGAATGCCCCCTCTCCCCACAGAACCCCATCAGGTGCTTTGCACGTGTTGTGTGAAGTGCCTCATTGTGTTAAATTTTAAATTGTTTTAATGTTTTCATTTGTACTGTTTTGTACTGTTTTGTACTGGAATGCCCCCTCTCCCCACAGAACCCTGTCAGGTGCTTTGCACGTGTTGTGTGAAGTGCCTCATTGTGTTAAATTTTAAATTGTTTTAATGTTTTCATTTGTACTGTTTTGTTGTAAACTGCCCAGAGACACAAGTTTGGGTAGTATATAAATATGCAAAAGATAGAGAGACCCTTCTTACACTTCCCTGTAAAACATGCCTATGCAGTTTGAAGAAATCCGGGTTGCCAAGTGCTTACAAACCCTTGCAAAAATAAAATTATGACAATATTCCCATAGGGAATGGTGGAAGTACTACATTTTTGCAAGGCTTCATAGGCACACAGCAGCTCTGTCTCCATAAACTGTGCAGGTGTACTTTGCAGAGGTGCACAAGGAGCATGCATGCCTCTTACTTTGATTGGTGGTTCCTTGCACAGTATGGGAGCCAGTGTTTTGTTCAAGGCAGGAACTGAATTCTAATACATTCAAATACATCTTTAGCAAAGGAGAAAGTACTCCAGACAGTATTTCATTCTTGCTACTGATAATTGGGATTACTGTAACAACTTGATTATAATTCCCAAAAGAAAAAGGGATCAAAAGAGGTCTGTTTCTGTGGTCTGTTGTTGTCAGCAGCTCTACCCTGTGCAAATACTCAAAAGCAAAATCTTCCATTTCAGTCTTTGAGTGACCATGCATAAACATCTAGAATTTGGCATACAATGAAAAAGAGAACCACTGTTTTAAGGAATGCTTTGCACAGGCTGGTGTACTTTCATGTGTTGTACTGCAAGGGCTACCCTACAGTTGACAAGGCCCCAACCACTCAAAACATGTTTTGCAATATAAGTGGTAGTGCTAGATGAGAAGGTGGGGGAAACTAGGATTGTGATAAGTGGAAGTGGAAATAAAGCTGTTACATTGTTTACAGTGAAGTACCCTTGTTGAGAGGTGGACAGTGTGGGACATAATTGGGGAGAGATATTAACTGAAGCATACTACAACGTGAACACATAGGTCTGCACCCCAGAATGGAAAAGAAATATTCTAGACAAATTGAAGTGCTACCATGGCACTTCAAACTGAACACATAGGCAAGTGTAAGAGAGGGGTAGGATCTGTGATGCTATCTAGTGGTGAAACACCTTTGGATTCAGCCCGTTCATTTTGGCGGGAACAGGAAACCTGGGTTACGTTGTTAACTTACTAGAACCATCCCTACTTGTTAACTCCACAAGGACAAAGCATAAGAGCCCTGCTGGATCAGACCAAAGGTTCTTCTAGTCTGCCCTATTTTCCAAAGAGGGCCAAACAGGTGCCTCTAGGGAACCTCCACACAGGGCATGTAGTCAAAGAGTCCTCCAGGCTGTTGCCTCTCAGCAGCTGGTATCCAGGGGCATTTGACCTCTGAATGGGAAGTCTCTGTTGAGCCACCACGGCTCATGGTCATAATAGACCCAAACCCCATAACTTTATCTAATCGTCCCTTTTAAAAGCTAGCTAAGCCATATTTTATGTCAGTGAATTCCATAAATTAATTGTGCATTGGGAGAAGCCTACCTTTTGTCTGTTCTCAGTCTCCTGCCAGTTAATTGCATTGAGGAACACTGGCTGACATCGTCCCTAAATTACTCAATGGAAGTCCCATTGAAATGAATAGGATAAGTTAAACATGTTCTATTAATTTCAAGGAGATTTCCATCAAGAGATTTAAAGAAGATGTCAGTCATTGAATTCTAATATTATGGGAGAAATGGGGTGGGGTTGTGGTTGGGGGGACTCTCTATCCACTTTCTCTTTTCTATGCAAAATGTTATAAACTTCTATCATTTACCCACCACCACCTCTTAGCCATCTTTTTTTCTAAACTAAGAAGTCCCAGACACTTGGGCCATTCTGCAGAGTGAAGGTGCTCCAATCCCAAAGTCTCACCTCAAGCAAAATTGTTCATGGGTGGGTGAATGCCATGTGCAACAACTCAAACTGTAACTCAACATCTGCCCACCACCTAATTCCCATCTTTACCACACTACAGAGTGTATCTGTGAACCAGGCCTTCCCTCCCACCCTCTTTTCTGCTAGTCTACATTAAGAACATTCAGAGGGAATACCTCATGAGATACATGTAAGGAATGACTTGTGATATTCTATCCAGTTCCAATACAGACCTGCTGTCAGCCAAGGAAAAGCTATTGCTCTACTAAACCTTGGGCCAAAGAAGTAAGATGTTAAGTAAGGTCTGTTATGTACAGGTGAAACTCGGAAAATTAGAATATCGTGCACAAGTCCATTAATTTCAGTAATGCAAATTAAAAGGTGAAACTGATATATGAGACAGACGCATTACATGCAAAGCGAGATAAGTCAAGCCTTAATTTGTTATAATTGTGATGATCATGGCGTACAGCTCATGAAAACCCCAAATCCACAATCTCAGAAAATTAGAATATTACATGGAACCAAGAAGACAAGGATTGAAGAACAGAACAATATCGGACCTCTGAAAAGTATAAGCATGCATATGTATTCAGTACTTGGTTTGGGCCCCTTTTGCAGCAATTACTGCCTCAATGCGGCGTGGCATGGATGCTATCAGCCTGTGGCACTGATGAGGTATTATGGAAGACCAGGATGCTTCATTAGCGGCCTTCAGCTCTTCTGCATTGTTTGGTCTCATGTCTCTCATCCTTCTCTTGGCAATGCCCCATAGATTCTCTATGGGGTCAGGTCAGGCGGGTTTGCTGGCCAATCAAGCACAGTACGCTGTATACTTTTCAGAGGTCCGATATTGTTCTATTCTTCAATCCTTGTCTTCTTGGTTCCATGTAATATTCTAATTTTCTGAGATTGTGGATTTGGGGTTTTCATGAGCTGTACGCCATGATCACCACAATTATAACAAATTAAGGCTTGACTTATCTCGCTTTACATGTAATGCGTCTGTCTCATATATCAATTTCACCTTTTAATTTGCATTACTGAAATTAATGGACTTTTGCATGATATTCTAATTTTCCGAGTTTCACCTGTAGAACTGATTCTGCCTGGGAACAACTTCATTTATCTGACTTGACCTACAGTATGAAGTGTTTGAAAGACTTGCACAAATATTTAGCATTTTATATTTAAAAAATTAAAAAGAAAGAACTTGTCTTGCTGAGCTTGCTGAGAGGGAAAAGGTACAGTCACCCAGCAGCTTTTCCTCCTCTGGCGAGTGACTATAATGATTACAGTTTGATGACAGTGTCTGTGAAGGAGAGCAACTAGAGCAGTGATCAAGAAGTATGCAGAATCTCTGTTACCAAGAAGAAAGGGTGGCACCACACAAACATATCTCATATCCTTATTTTGAATGCCTCACACTGCCTTAGGCATGATTTACCACCACTGAAATTATACAGGTTTGCTATACCATGTGACACGCCAGCAAAATTGCTCCACATATTTAACCAGTTAATGGTTCACTAAGTTGTGTGACTTTCAAGGGCAGAACCAGAAATCCATGATTTGTTAGGCATCTCTCCGTTGACACTTCCCAACATAAAAAGTGACAGGTGACAACTCGCTTTCTTGTTGGTTGGTTTACAGGTGTATGTGCATTGGTGGGTAGGCAGTGTCCAGATGTTCTCTTACTGACAGATATTTTCCATGGTAAGAATGCTCTTCAGGCTTTAAAATGCCCTTGATAATGGGTGAAACACCACTCTCAATCCCTGTACCCTTATGAAACATAAATTCTTCTATTTTCTCCTCTTATGTTTTGGTAACTGGTTGTTCAAGTCATTACCCTTCAGGGAAGACCTTGTGTATGTCATCATGTGGTAGTGTAAGTAAGGCAAAGCTATGTCCTAGATTTTGGTCTCTTTTGTGGCTTAACTTCATATGCTAAAATTTGCTTTGAGTCTTATTGCTCTGCCCTTTTCCACTTTCCCTCTCATCAATAAATAGAGGAATGTTCTTGCACAAAATCTCTTACAAAGGTATTTTCTTGTAAGAAAAAAACATATTACTTTCTGAGCACCTTTTTGTTCACAAGATTTGATCTGTTAAGCAAGGAGACAACCAGGGGCGTAGCAAGGTTGGAGTGGGCCCAGAGACAAGATCTCAAAATTGCCCCCCCCCCTCACTGAAGCTCAGCTCATGAAGTAAAGAAATCTTAAACGAGGCTGAATAGTGGTAACAAAAAGCATAGTTATACACACACACACACACACACACACACACCAGCCCGGGTGGGTACACGGCTGGGGAAGTCAGTCATGTGACTTGCCTCTGCCCCCCCCCAAGGCAGTGGGCCCCCAGACAACTGTCTCCCCTTGCCATATTATAGTTACGCCCCTGGAGACAACATTATTCCCCAAAGTAGAAAAATACAAATAGAAGAGAATATAAAGATGGTTGTGGCACCGTAAAAACTACTTGATTGCTTCATGAGCTTTCAGAAGCAGGAGTTTACTTTATCAAACACACAATTAAAGTGTGTTCCTTGAGATTCTGGTTTCTGGCCTTTTCTACTTTCAGTGTGTGTGCGCACGCGCATGTGCATGTTGGTGCATGCAGATACACATTCACACTTAATTTATGTATGCAGGAATGCCTGTATAATTAAGGTGAGGAGTAAAATCAACAGCTAACCTCCGAACTAATCCTCTACCCACTTACTAGAGTTTTCTGTTGCATGGGCAGTGATTTTCAGCAATCCCCCATTCCCTCTGCATCCACCTATGCCTCCTAAAACTATATCCCAAAGGGTCTTCCAACTCTCAACACTCAACCATTCTAAGAACTCACTGAGGCACTTCACACGATTAGTGTGAACTTGTGAAGCGCCAGGAGGGTTTGTGCGGGGAGAGTGGACTTAGCCCTCTCTCCTCGCACTCAAGCAGTTGTTCATTGTTGGGCGGCCGGATCAGCTGCCCATAGGAGTGGCTGCTCCAATCGGGCACTTCCGCACCTGGCTGCAGCTCCGTCAGGAGCTTGGGGGATTGGGGGAAGGGGAGCACCCCCACACAGCACCCCGACCCCCAGGAAGGCACCTCACGAGTGCACGGTGCCTTCTTCGGGTCCCCCTCCTCTCTCCCCCCCCACCCTGAGTGTGCCAGCCATGGCGGACAAACAAACAGAAAAACAAGGTTAACGGAGAACTCGCTCACTCCGTTAACCTCGTTTAAGAGGAGGGGTTGTCAGGTGGGCTAGCTGCCGTGGAACACGGGGCTCGCCTATGGTTCCGACCATCACTAAAAACCAGGCTGGGCTCCCCTAGTCCGGTTTTCAGTGATCATCAGGATAGCTTCACCATTTTATTGGTCCCCAAACGCAAATCATCTGTCCAATGAGTCTGCATGTCACTTTTTACTTCAAAGGTTATTCAAAGCTCCTAGATGCAAATTCATAATTGGATGGATACATTGAAAGGTTATTGTAACTTTTCCTGGATTTTTTCTTTCCAGAATTTTGTATTAAGTTATAAGCTACCTTTGAATGTAGTATGGCTCTATTTAGGTTGAACTGTTGCAAGACCTATGATTCATGAATTTCTGTAACGCCTCAGTACCTTTAAGTGGTGATTCTCTTTATTTAGCAGGGGGAGAGCAACTGGCCCTATCCATCCCCAGCAGAGCATCCCTCCAGTGGCTGTTGCTGGTGTCTATTTTATGTTTCTTTTTTAGATTGCGAGCCCTTTGGGGACAGGGAGCCATTCATTCATTCATTCATTCATTTATAGATACATAGATATAAATTTATATCTATGGGAACTTTGTTTGAAAAGCAGCATATAAATATTTGTCGTCATAGTAAAAATAATGGATTAGTGAGATTGGTCTATTTACTTCAATTAACTTAATTTTGACAATGTCTTGCAAGGTTGTGTACAGCACAGCCCTATGCATGTTTTATCTATAGGTCATTGAGTTTTAACAAACAAACAAACCAAGACAATACGTGACATTATTTAAATACCCTAGAGTGCTGTTTAAATTGTATGTATTAATTTTTTACCATTTCTGTTCATTATATTTCTGTCCAGCTCTTCCTTCAAAGGAGCCAGAGCCGTGTACATAGTTATATTTTTATCCTCACAACAACCCTGTGAGGTAGGTTAGGCTGAGAAATAAGTGACTGACCCGAGAATTCGCAGTCAGTTTCATGGCTGAACTGAATCCGGTCTCCCTGGTCTTAGTCCAACACTCTAACCACTGTACCACACTGACTTTTTACCTCTGTCTCCTTATCCCTAACATCTCCTTCACAACTCCACACAGACATACATTTAATTCGGTTATTTTCCTTTTCAAAAAACAAGAAAATATATTTTTTAAACTTGCGTGTAAGATGAGAGTTAAGGTGCTTATAATTTTCACTCATGCTCCCAAAAGCATGGAATGTTTTCCATTTGCAGACATGCTATTAACATATGATTTTTCAAGTTTATATGAAGTTCCTCTTAAATGCTTGGGAGAAACTACAGACTTAATCCCAGCTCTCTGCAATTCTTCCAGCTGTTGTTGCAACTGTTGGCTGAGGTGCGGGCAATTAGCGTCAGCCTGGACATCTTTACAGGGCTGAAAGTGCCTGTAAAATACAGATTATTTGTGCACCCACAACTGGAAGCTGTGAGAATGCAGATCAACTACATGGTACTAATGGCAGATATTGTTATTTATTATTATTTATTTAATATATTTTTATACCGCCCCAAACTCACAAAATTTAGCAGCCCATTTGCAAAATGCTGTGAATAATGGCACAACATGCCAGGCAAAAATCCTTCAGGTGCAACTATAGCAAGGGATGATGGGTTCTGCACCTGATGAATATATGTGCTATAATAGGTGGTACTTTGGGAAAGCACTGTGCATTATAGAGATGCATCAGGCAGAAATTCTTCATCAGCATCTCTCACAAGTAACTGAAGCTGGCACCTATTGAATTTCTGCCTGGATGCATCCCTTTCCAATCTAATGTCAAGCTCAAAGACCAAGGCAAAGTGTGGGTGCAAGGAGCCTAATTTGTAAAGTGTGCAAAATATATGAGGCATAAAGCCAGCATAATGTATGAGACTGTGGATACACACACACACACACACGGTCTGGTGGGAATCTGTTTTACACAATTAAAGTAAGGTTAAGAGAAAGGAACACATCCTGTTTACATAAGCAATTCACAGTCAACAATCATAGGCATACACAACCTTCTAAGCTGACAATCAATTTAAGTAATACAAATGTGTGATAATTACTGTTTGTGGTGTGATAAGTGACTATACACATTAGGCTCCTCTCCCAGTCCAGACTAGAGATGATTTGCAGAGCCAGAGTATGTTGCCAAATATCCAAATGTTCTGCTACAGTATCTGGGCCCCAAACTGGGTCCCATCGCAACCAGGGCTTCTTTAAAACCACACAATGTGGGTCATTCAAATATGGGCCTGAAATTCCAGAGCCCCTTTGCCTTTTGCCATAGCCAACAGAAAGCAAGAAGTTAGGGCATGGAGTCTAGTAGTGGAAGGGAAGGACTACCTTGACACATGATCATTTAGCAGGCAATAAAGGCTACCAGACATACAGCTAATTGTTTGCATGGCTCTACCTACTCTTCTAGTGCCAGGGGATGGGTTCAAGAAATGACTGAAATAAAGATACTTGTCGACAAGGGATGAATGGCCTAACAGAAGACTTAAAAAGAGGAGAAGACTATGCAATACAAATAGAGGGAACAGATTATAGCGATGCCGGATGGAATACTGAGAAGAACATGGTTGCACTATAGTCCGGGAGCCTTGGGATACCAAAATTAGCATATGAAACATCATCTCTCTCAATTACACCTGTTTATGAAAGGCCTTCCCTAAATGTAGCAAAGCATTTTTGCTGCATTGTTTGCACTATTGTTCTGTTCTGTACTTTTTGCACATAAGAATGAAAAATAATTCAAGAACACTTGTTTCTAATTTAGGCAGTCAGAGCATAGTGAAACATTAAAGAGAATACAGCTCACTGGACTGAATCGGTCTGAAAGAGTGGAATTCAACCCTCAATATGCTTGAGCAGTCTGTGCCATGCCAAGCTTTCTTTTTCCATTTCTCTGAACTGCCTGTGTCTGAAAGAAGTTGAAAGAAAACTAGAGCCCCATTACGGAGCCTCCAGTAGCATGATCATGCAGTGCAAGGAACACTTGAATGCATACATGAAGAGTGAAATGCAGTTTCTCAAAGTTGTTGCTAATGCTATGTGGCATCATTGAGGCCTGGAAGGTAAACATCCATCTTGCCAAAAGCCGATACCATTCAGGACCCTAGCAAAAAAGAAACTTTGAAAAGCAATGGCTCAGCCTGCATTAATGATTATGGGACTAACAAATCTTTCCGGACGAAGTTTCACTAGGTCCTGTAACTGGTTCATACTTCCTTCCACTTCATTCTCTCACTTTGACCTGTTGCAATATTAGCCCAGCCTAGCCTGGACTAGGCTGCTCATGTGGTGTGCCGGGATCTGCATGGATCCTGGAGCTCCCACCCAGCCTCACCCCACTTCCTAGCCCAGCGCTTGGCCAAAGTTGAGGGAGTGGTAAAGTAAAGTGTGCCATCAAGTCAATTTCAACTCCTGGCGCCCACAGAGCCCTGTAGTTTTCTTTGGTAGAATACATTGCCTCCTCCTGTGCAGTCTGAGATGATGCCTTTCAGCATCTTCCTATATCGCTGCTGCCCAATATAGTACCAGTGGGGATTAGAACTGGCGGCAACCTTCTGCTTATTAGTCAAGCATTTTCCTGCTGTGCCACTTAAGGTGGACTCTAGTGCTCCCTTAATCTGGCTGCTGGGATTGTGTGTCTCCTTGGGCTGCACACTGCCCGAGGAGACACAGAGACGGGTGCCTAGAGCGCCCATCTGATGGCGGAATCCTCTAAGGCACCACACTTGTTACACGGTGCCTTGTAGGAGATCCGGAGGCCAGGAAAACAAGTCCTGGCCTCCGTTGCTCCACGCTGCTGGGAGGAGTGCAGATAGTGATCCGCGCTACTTCCAACAGCGTGGATCGTGTGCATGTGCAGCTTGCGCAACAAAGACACAAATATTTAGTGGGGGAAAGTAGGTTGAACCCTGCCCCCCCCCGCCCACCCTTTCTCCTTGCCCCAGTGTTGGTTGTGTGAATGACCTCATAGTGTATTTGCCATTCCATACAAATATGGATCCAAAACCTGCAACCAGAAATCAGCATGCTGGCTCTGCCCTTCTCAAGCAAATCAACCACCACTTTACTATGATCTAATGCTGATGCAGAGTTCAGTTGCCCTCTGCAGCTCTGACAGACCTGAAGGCCCAAGAATGCGAGTCAAGAAATCCAGAGGGAACCCTACCACCTCTTCATTTCAATTCTGTCCTAGCAGCCCCAAGCATTTCAATACAAGCACCTAGAAATGGTGAGCGAGAGAATGCCGTGGAAAGAAAGGCCTCTGATTTAACCATTTGTGCTGCCTGTATTATCTGAAGCAGGCACTCAGTGTGCATGAAGCTCAAACGTCTCGCTGGTGTGGGTAATGCATAAGTTCCCACTTCTGACCTGAAAAGGATATATAAGAAGAGAAAGTGCCAATTACTCTTACTTCATCTTCCCCTCAAAGACACCCTCAGAGACTGTGTACCTTCCAATGAGGAATGCTGAAACATTTCTCAAGTTAATAATTCAGTCATGTAGAATTTGTATTAGGATGCCAAACCAGCCCCTTTGCAAATTAGCTCCTCTTTGGGATCCCACAACTGTTTAAAAGAAATGAATATATCCTAGACTGATCTTCAGGGCTTATACTTCACTTCCCAGTGGCCTGTTATAACTCTTCCAGTCTTGAATAGGGATGTGCACGGAACCAGCGGTTCTTCCAGTTTGACGGCAGCAGGGGAGCCGCTTTTCCCCCATCGGCGTCTGTTTCTCTCACAGATAATCGGGGCCACAGCGTACCGCACATGCACAGGCAAGTCTGGAACTTCTGGCCATATCCGGCCAGTGGGGCCAACGGGACAGCAGGGAGGTACGCTGTGGCCCCAATTAGCTGTGAGAGAAACAGACGCTGATGGAGGGAAGTGGTGGGAGGGGTAAGTGCACCCTCCCCCGCTCTTAAAGGGGCACTCTGCCGCCTTGAGCCTCCCCAACACGGTTCTGTGCACATCCCTAGTCTTGAAGACAGGAATAGCATACCACTAGTAAGCAGCTAAGGACAGGTAAAGACGCCCCCTCCACCACCAGCTCCTTCCTGATTAGTGATTGGAAGGTAGGTGGCAAAAATACTGGCCCTTTAAGTTGTGTGGAAACCATGTTGGTCATCTATTTCTAGAGGTGGGCTTAGCCCAACTGTCTTTCTCGGCCAAAGGTTTACTGGCACCGTGGAAAAACTACAGCCACAGTAAACAAGGTTGTTAGCTCTGGATAAATATATGCTAATAGAGTCATTAAAAACACTTTACTATTATGAATTGTCAGCATGACCGGAAATAAAGAGCAACTAGGGGGAGCAAATGAATCCTGTCTGGAGTCAGGAAGAGACAGAAATATATTGCCTTATTCTTAATATTTTGCAGAAAATCAAAGTCCAGTTTTGCATTGTGTATGTACATGAAGCTTCTGTTTCCAATTCCAAAGTGCATCATAAAGTTAGGTGAACCTTATTCATTTATTTATGTACTTATATAGCACAATCCTATGCATGGTTCTTTACAGAAGACAGGTCTGTGTCCCAAAGGGCTCCCAATCTAAAAACCTACAAACTACCCCATGACGGTAGTAACTATGCAGACGAAGGGCAAAAGGGTACGGTATCACATGCAGGCACTTTTAAGGAAATGGTGTGTTCAGTCTCTGTCGAGAAAAGTCAGAGATGGAGGAGTGGCTCAGAATATGGTAGATGTTGGATCACAAGGGAAGGGCTCTCTCATTTGTGTCAGCAATCCCATGACTCAGAAACAGAATGGCTAAGCGGAGCAGCATGCTTGTTGAACTGAGACAAATGGGATGAGCAGGTCAGTCTGACGAGCTAATCAGTACTCTTCTGATTATACTTCCAGGACATATGCCACATACTGAAAATGTCCATGGACGGGCGCCAAGACAGAGAGACCAAGGATGTCCTGTCCTTTCTGGACTATTGAACAGCATCTTTAAAAGTACAAGTCACTGCTCCAACCTTACTTCTGTTTTCTCCTACGTTGAGAGTATTGTGGACAATGGTTCAGTGCACCTCAGCTCATCAAAGAAATGAGAAAGAGAAGCAGCTCAATGGTACTTGACCAGTGGAGTTCAACTCCTTTCCTTCTGTGAACCCCAAGGTACATAACACCATGGTTGTAAAAGGAGGAGATAGATAGATAGATAGATAGATAGATAGATAGATAGATAGATAGATAGATAGATAGATAGATATCTCGACATTTATGCTTCACCTGAACTTCAGAACTATTTCTTCTTCTTCAAAGACCCTAAGTGTAGGCCCAGTTCAGACTTCATACAGTCAAGATTGAATTCTGGTTTCACAATGTTCCATAGCTTTAGGCATGTACACTTCCCCTCCTCTTTGCAAGTGAGGGGAGGAAGGACCTTATTTACTTATTTCTACAATTGTATCCCACTCGTCCTCCAATGAGCTGAGAGCAGTGTACGTGGTTATGCTTGTAATCCTGTGCAGTAGGTTAGGCTGAGAGATAAGTGACTGGCCCAGAGTCACCAAGTGAGTTTCATGGCTGAATGGAGATTTGAACATGGGCTTCCCAAGTCCTAGTCCAACACTTTAGCCACTATTTACTTAAAATATTTATACCCCGCCCCTCTAGTACACTACTGCTCAGGGCACCTCACAACATTAATAAAACAGATACAATGTAAAATAAAAGACTAATAAAGTTAAACAAGTTAAAAGACCAGGCTAAAACCACATTTAAAATTACATTTAAAAAAAAAAGTTTCAAATTAAAAGTTATTAATAAAAAGCTAAAAACTAGAACTATAGAAACTAAAGGACCTACCAGATATAAACAGCCGATAAAACATTTAAAAGCCTCTTTTAAAAGATGTGTTTCAATTGTTTTTAAAAACCACTGAGGGGGAAGCATGGTGAATCTTCAGGGAGGGCATTCCAAAGAAAAGCGGCCACCACCAAAAAGGCCCTGTCTCTAGTCCCCGCCAACCAGATCTCTGTTAGTGGCAGGGCCACAAGCAGTGCATTAGATGGCAAGTGGAGGGCCCTGGCAGGTTCTTATGGGTGAATGCGGTCCGACAGGTACCCCGGCCCAAGCGGTGTAGAGCTTTAAAGGTTAAGACCAACACCTTGAATCTAGCCCAGAAGTGGATTGGTAACCAATGAAGCTGCTGCTAGGGTTTGTGCACAAAACTAGTACACCCAAACTGGACTAGGCATGTTTAGTTTTGTGCACCCCCAAACACCCCTGAACAACCCCTGGTTCAGTTCAAGTTTGGGGATTCTACCTTTAAAAAAATTTAACTGAAACTTACCGCCCCTGGGGGTGCTATCGTGGCTGTGGGGGGTAGTAGTTGCAGCAGCTATTTTGGAGGCTGCTGTGTATGCACAATGGGCTTCTGCATGGCTGGGTGATGCGCAGAAGCCCATTGCACATGCAGGGTAACCTCCAAAATGGCTACCGCAACCATACAGAGGCCCGGAACAGGCCAAAAATCACCCAAACCAGGCCGTTATGACACCAGGGGAGGCTGGTGGGGGAGGAGGAACCTCTGGATACCGCCCTCCCTCCACAGCTGTGGCAGCATTCCTGGAAATGATGTTTAAATTTTAAATGTTTTAAATTATTTTAAAGGTAGAACCCACAAACTGGCCAGGGTTGTTCTGCTTGAGATGGAGCCGAACAGGGGCAAGTTTGGTTCGAGGCCGGCTTGACATTGAACTCTTGAACCTGGCATCGAGCCAGTTTGAATTTGAACCTGTTTGCACACCCCTAGCTGCCACAGGATGGGTATGACACTCATGAGCATCCTTGCAGCAGCATTCTCAACCAGCTGAAGCTTCCGAATCATCTTCAAGGACAGCCCCACATAGAGCGTGGGGAACTATACCATGCTACCTCTCCACTTGTAATCCTGGCTTAGAATAAGCCAGGACCTGTCATGACATCTGAACCAGGTAATCGTGGCTTATTCTAGCCAAAGTTTCCAAATAAACCAGAATATTAAGCTGGGATTATATTATTTGGCATATCTATTTATTTATTTACTTGGAACAGTTTATACTACAAACAAGAAGATACAATAAAATCAACAATTGATGCAAAATATGTATGAGTTTATGACCAAACTAGTAAGAATAAGCCGAGATCACCAGGTTCAGGTGTCACAACAGATCCTGGCTTGTCTAAGCCAGAATCAGAAGCAGAATCTGTTCTCATATGAAGGGGCAAGGGAAGCACACATGCCCTGGGCTAGTGTACATCATATAAAATCAAGATTCAGTTCTGGCTCCATGCAACATCTGAACCAGGCCACTGTCACATCCATTTAACTCCAAGCAAGAAAAAAAAATTAGCTTTGCATTCGCTCAGGTGAAATAAATTAATGTGGAGTGCTTATGAATACAATAATTAAGGCTCCATTTCAAAATGCATTCTGCTTTGTTTTATGTTCCTATGTTGCCTGGAGATGCCTTTAAAAATGCATTCTGCCTTGTATTATGTTCCTATGTTGCCTGGAGATGCCTTTATGTCATGTACCATGATGTCATAATATGTGATGTAGCAGGCCTCCAGCTCTTCAGGAGATGTGAGCTATTTCAGTGGGTTGTGACACTAACAAATGTGTCACTAATGAAAGTGTCAATAATTACAACAAGGCAGTATGAGTGAAACAGCATTCCGTTTGGCGGTCTCCCTTGCCTGTTCTGGTCTTGCTTCAGAGGGATCAAGTGTAGATGCTCAAAGGTGATGCAGAAGGTTTGACATCACAGGAAGAGTTCAGTTCTTATAATATGTGTAGCTGCATAGCTGGAGAGAAAGATTATTATTATTATTTTGATTTCTATACCGCTCTTCCAAAAATAGCTCAGGGTGGTTTACACAGAGAAATAATAAATAAATAAGATGGCTCCCTGTCCCCAAAGGGCTCACATTCTAAAACGAAACATAAGATAGACACCAGCAACAGTCACTGGAAGTACTGTGCTGGGGCTGGATAGGGCCAGTTACTCTCCCCCTGCGAAATAAAGAGAATCACCACAGTAAAAGGTGCCTCTTTGCCCAGTTAGCAGGGGTTGATCAAAGAGGACAACAGGTAAAAACCTATACCACCACATAAGACTAATATCTACACAAGATGCTTAAACATCTAAGTCATTTGTTGCAAGTAACAATCACTTCAAGCAAGTGGGAAAAGAAGCTTTGGTAAAAGGCAAGAGAACTGTATCCCCCCCCTTTATTTGGGGGCTATTAGGCAAGTAAAACTTATGGTGGCTATTGCCCTTGATAGACTACTTTGGAAGACTGTCTTACAGACCATTTTTCCTATCTGTGTCTGCTTTTTTGGATCTTTTGAGGTAAAGCTACTATATAACTAGTCATGTTAACACAGAGAATTCAGCTGTCTGAGAGTTTCACATGAGTATCAGAAACATATTAACCCAATTGTAATGTCAACTTATGGTTAACCTTCTACTCGTGCACAGATTTGATAAGGTTCAATGTCTGTATATAAGTTAATCATTTTTTGTAAAAATGTTTGGTAACTTTAAAGGAATTTTTCGCCACTAAACAGTTAGTGGTTATTTATTTATCATATTTTATACCGCCTGATATGTACATCTCTAGGCGGTGTACAAAATGTAAAATATTTAAAAGTCACAGATTAAAATACATGACACAATAAAAATCAAATAAAATAGTTATTAAAACAATTTTTTTAAATTATTAAAATTCTAATTAAAAGCCTGTGAAAACTGGAGAGTTTTGAGGTTCTTCTTGAAAACAGAGAAGGAGATGCTCTTATATCAGCAGGGAGCATATTCCAAAGCCCCAGGGTAGCCACAGAGAAAGCCCGGTCCTGAGTCGCCACCAAACGAGCCAGTGGCAACTATAACTGGACCTCTCCAGTAGATCATAATAGGTGGCAGGGTTTATGACAAAGCAGGTGCTCTCTTAAATAGCCTGGACCCAAGCCTCTAAGGCTTTGTAGGTAATAACCAACACTTTGTATTTCACTCTGAAACATATTGGCAGCTTGTGCAGTTCTTCTAAAACCAGTGTTATGTTGTCCCTTCACGTTGTCCCAGAGACCAATCTGGCTGCCGCATTCTATACCAGTTGTAGTATCCGTACTACGTACAAAGGCAGCCCCACATAGAGCACATTGCAGTGGTAAAGCCTGGAGGTTACCAGCATATGCACCACTGTTTTAAGGTCATTCACCTCTAGAAATGGATGTAGCTGATGTAGCTGATGCTGATAAAAAGCCCTCCTAGCCACCACCTCAACCTGAGAAACCAGGGAGAGCTTTGGGTACAGGAGCACTCTCAAGCTACGTACTTGATCTTTAAGGGGGAGTGTAACCCCATCCAAAACAGGCAGATTGAAACCATCTCTCGGGTCCTGACACCCCACAGTCAGTACCTCTGTCTTATTTGGATTCAACTTTATTATCCCTCATCTAGCCCATTACTGCCTCCAGGCAGGCATTTAGGGAAGATATTCCATTTCCTGATGAGGTCAGCATGGAGAAATGGATCTGGATGTCATCAGCATATTGATAACACCCAGCACCAAATCTCCTGATGATCTCTCCCAGCAGTTTCATGTATGTTTAAAAGCATTGGAGACAGTATGGAGCCTAATGGGACTCCACATTTCAGTTCTCGGTTAGCAGAACAACAGTCTCTAAACACAACCTTCTGGAATCTGCCAAAGGGCTAGGAACGGAACGGAACAGAATGGAACAGTCAATGGTATTGAAAGCTAAAAGGATCAGTAGAACCACACTCCCTCTGTCAATAGCCAGCTGGAAATCATCCATCAGGCCGACCAAGGCAGTCTCAACCTCATAGCCCATACGAAAGCCAGTTTGAAATGGATGTAGATAATCTGCATCATCCAAAACTGCCTGAAGCTGAGAGGCCACCACCCACTCAACCACCTTGCCCAACCATGGAAGATTAGAAACAGGTCTGAAATTAGCTAACTCTGAGGGATTCAGTGTAGCTTTCTTCAAAAGTGGTCTAATAATAGCCTCCTTAAGACAAGGAGGCATCCTGCCCTCCCTCAGAGAAGCATTTATAATATTTACCAGACCCTCTCTGATAATATGATTATCAGTTGTGATAAGCCAAGTTGGGCAAGGGCCAAGAGAACAGGTTGAAGGATGCACAGTCCGAAGCAATTTGTCCATTTCCTCAGGAGTCACAAACTGAAAATGATCCAATCTAATCCCCTTAGAGGAGTTGCTGGACACCTCCACTGTAGACTCTGTGGTAACTGTGGAATCCAGCTTGGCCTGAATATGAGAGATTTTATCCACAAATAAGTCATTAAAAGTGTCACAGCGAGTGGCCGATGATTCCAAGTTTAAATTCAAGGGGGAGGGGGTACATAGTAGCCCTTTCACAACCCTAGACAAGTCAGCTGGATGTGAATTTGTGGAAGCAATGCAGGGGCGGATTGATTCTTTGCCGCCTGCACTGCCAGAGCATAAGTCTTCAAATGTGCTCTGTGTTGTGCCCAACACAGACTCGCACCGAGTCTTCCTCCACTTGTGCTCTAATCATTTACCTTGCCACTTCAGCTCCCATAAAAGGAGTTATGGCTCCCCTCTTCTACAAAAGCATCCTTCATTCACTCAATACGTTCAAGGAGCCAGCATCTACTTACCTGCTTTACAGAGGTGCTCTTTCCCCTGGACTTCCAGGCCAGAAGTCCAGGGCCTCCACAGCCCCTGGGGGCCCCCAAATCCTCTTTAGTCTGTCTTGGGTACTGTGGTCATCTGGCTGAGCATGATAAAGCTTGATGGGGTGTGTGTGCCAAAGGCCTTTAGGTCCAGGCTCCAAAATTACCTAGGTGCATCTCTGCCTGCTTAAAAGAAGAGCAATGACACTGGGGGGGGGGAGTTAAAGTATTTATACCATTAGGTAGTGTTAGAGAGCTCAGGAGGGAAGATTTCTTTATCTGCCCCAGCTGCAGCGGAGGTGCACAAGTAAGGGAACACTGCTAATTAATATTGTCTGGAAACATAGAGTTAAAATTCCAAATAAAGTAGTTGATTTAGGAAATCCATCAGGGAGATAGATTAAGACCTACATGCCTAGTTGCTAGCTACATATAGGAAGAAAGGAAAGGGGGAAGGATGAAGTCTCTCTCTCAGGTGAGAGAATGAAACCTGAGACTAACAAAAGAGGATCAGAGTAGAGAAAGCATGGTCAGAGGGGGAATGCCCTTACTGACGAGCTCTACCCCTGATGCCCCTAGTGGTCAATAAGGTTGCTGGTGCTAAGAGTCCATGCCATCAGGAGCTGCATCTCCAACACTCCTTTTCATTCTCTCATTCACTGATCTATGACTCCCATCTTCTTTCGAAGAATCTTCTCTTGGTAGTGGCTTGGTACTGCCCAAGATATCTATCATCTCTTGAGTTGGGCAGTATTTGATTAACTAGCCCACTCTCTTGTGCCTCTCAAACATAGTGATGCTTTGCCTCTGTGTGTTCTGTTTGAGACATAGTCTTTTCCATCATCCTTGGTTGTCCTCAAACATCTCAGTTGGCTTTGGCTCATCAATTACAAAGTCTAACAGTAACTTGTGCAGCCATTAAGGATGTGCATGAACAGGTTGGCACTCCTTTTCTGGAGCGCCGAACCTGTTCAAACACCAGCGTTCAAACTGGCTCAATAGGCAGCAGCGGGGTGCCTTTTTTAAAACAGGTAAGGCGGTCATTACCTGTTTTCTCCCTCCCCGCTGCTCTTCCTGTGCCGGCACTCAATTTTGAAAGAGACACGTGGGGCTGCAGCATTCCTTCCTGGAGCCCCGATCGGCGTTGGAACACAGGAATGTTGCAGCCCCACACGTCACTTTCAACATTGAGTGCTGGCAGGGAGAAAGTGGTGGGGAGGGGGCAAACAGGTAAGCTGCTCACTTAAAGGCACCACTGGTCTTGTGGTAGCAAGCATGATGTCACCTTAGCTAAACAGGGTCCACCCTGGTTGCATATGAAAGGGAGACTAGACGTGTGAGCACTGGAAGAGATTCCCCTCAGGGGATGGAGCCGCTCTGGGAAGAGCAGAAGGTTTCAGGTTCCCTCTCTGGCTTCTCCAAGATAGGGCTGAGAGAGACTCCGGCCTGCAACCTTGGAGAAGCTGCTGCCAGTCTGTGAAGACAATACTGAGCTAGATAGACCAATGGTCTGACTCAGTATATGGCAGCTTCCTATGTTCCTATGTACCCCCACACTGCCCCAGGGAATGCACAAACTGTTTGTGCACATCCCTAGCAGCCAGAGGCGTAACTATAGGGGGGGCAGGGGGGGCACATGCCCCGGGCGCCATCTTTTCGGGTCACATGGGGGGCGCTGCCATGACCAAATTTTTTTTTTTAAATGTGGTTTTTTAATACAAATTTCTCCTGCTCAGTGCAGCAGCACTGCAGCAGTCAAGGGAGCGCGTCGGCGCCCCCTCCCCCATGAGCGGTCCCTTCCACACCACCCACGCCCCCCCAATTGCTTTGCTGGCAGCCAGTCAGTGGCCTGGCTTGGCGGCGGTGGGCACCGCGGCGGGCGCCTTTCATGATGCTCACTGCGCCTGCCCTTGGCTGAGGCTCACTCGCTCCGTCGCTCGTTTAGTCTGGAACAGCCAGAAAGAGGCCCTCTAGTGGCTTGCCAGCCAGAGGGTCTCTAGTCAGTGACGCATGCACGCGCGACTCGGCCGGCGTGCCGTGTCACACTGCGCATGCATGCGGTGCGTCCGTCCTCCTCTGTTCGCCTGCACGTGGTGGCGCAGTCGCCGTCGCGGAGGAAAGCATGGTTGCTGGTGCTGGGGCTGCACTGCAGCAGGCTCAGGCAGGATGACGAGGACACACACGGACACCCGCACGGAAGAAAGGATTCGGCGGCGGGCGGGTGGAAGCAGCAGACCAAGTGTCAGGGTGAGAAATTGAATGAGTTGCAAAAACTACAGAAGCCACATGTGGGGAAAAAAACATATTAAAGAATCAGGCTTTTATTTAGCTGCCCAACTATGGTTCTCAGATGCCTAACAGGTGTTAATGTTTGCATTATATGCTCCTCTCTCCGCCCCAAAAGAAAGAAAAACAATCATAAAGATTCTTTGGCACTCAATCTTAAATGCATGCATGTATATGGAACTGAGAGTCAATTCCCACAGCCTGGGTAGTACAGCAGTGTGAGTTGACTCAAGCAGTGTAACATAGCTGCCTGTGCATTGTTACAAGGTGTTTCAAGAGAGTTTTACCATGAGTTCTGCTTGCTGGCATGCTCGTTTTTGCACTGTGAAAGCTTGCCTTGTGATCTCAGTTTACGCTGAAGTGCTCCTATAACAGCTCCATCTCAGAAAAACCTGCAGTGTTAGCTTTAACAAGTGCCTGTGGTATCCTGCTAAAGACACAAAGTTTGGCAAGAAAAATGGGGGAGGGGGTTATATGCCAGGACCTTTGGAGATTGTCTCTTGCTTGTGAGGAAAAACCTAAGTATAATGTGGTGTGTATCATCAATCATTGCATCATAATTCTGTTGTTTGAGATACAAGCCAACTCCACAGGGTTGTTGCTTGTGAGGAAAAACCTAAGTATAATGTGGTGTGTATCATCATTGCATCATAATTCTGTTGTTTGAGATTCAAGCCAACTTCACAGGGTTGTTGTGAGGAAAAAACACATGTGTGTCAGTCAGATGTATGCTGGGGGGGCGCGGCGGGGGGGGCGCAATTTCAATGCTTGCCCTGGGCGCCGTTTTCCCTAGTTACGCCTCTGCTAGCAACCATGTGACTTCTTGACATGCTTGGCCAGTTGGTATGTACTCCACTTTTGTGGATGATAGCACAAGAATTGCCTGCTTCCAGCTAGTCCAACTCAGGGATTCTCAACTTTGGGTCCCCAGAAGTTATTCAGTTCCCATAGTCCCCAGCCCCAGTGGCCTTTGGTTGGGGATTATGGGAGTTGAAGTCCAAAAACATCTGGGGACCCAACATTGAGAATCCCTGGTCCAACTGATGCCTTCGCCTCCACAAAAAAACAGATTTCTGCATGTGGACTTGTAATCAGTTCTGTCCTTGGCCCAATCAGTGTCCATGTATCCCACTAGTCTGCGGTTGCTGCTTGCTGCCTGGTATCAAGAGTTTGAAGTGCGCTGTACCCTTCAGGTATCTTCCCAGCCTTTTGACTGTGGTCCAGTCATTCTTGGTTGGTGCATTTACTCTTCTGCTCAGAATTCCCACTGCTGCAGCTATATCTAGCTTCATGATTGTTGTTATGTACAGGAGTTTTCCAATTGCTCTTCTGAATATACTGTTGTCTGGCAATGGCTCACTGTCCTGATCTTGCATCAGTAAGATTGTTTCCATTGGTGTACTGACCTCATTGGCTTCTGTCAGTTTCAGACATTCTAGGAGATCCTTTATCTTCTAGTTGAAAAGGTAACTTCCATCCTCTTCTCTTTCTATTTGAATGCCAAGATAATAGGAAATCCTTCCTAGTTCTTTCACTTCTACGTCTTTGTTCGGGGCTCCACAATCTCATGACTATCTTGTTTCCTTTCATAGCAAATAATAAAATCATCAACATAAGACAAAATGAAAGCCCATCTGTCATTTTTGAATTTTGAGTATAGGCAGGGGTCAGCCTTTCCCTGAGTGAACCCCTCCTTGAGTAACATCTGGTTCAGTTTCTCATTCCATGCTCTAGCAGCTGGCTTCAAGCCATAGATGTGTTTCTAGAGTTTCTATACAAGCCTCTGTTTTCCAGGTTCTCAAAATCCTGGTGGCTGCTCCATGTAAATGTCTTTCTCTATTTCTCCAAGCAGAAATGCAGGTTTCACATCTACAGGTATGTGGTCAACACATCTTACTTGCTGCTGCTATGCTGAGAAGTGCTCTTACTGAAGTATGCTTCATGACAGGAGTAAATGTCTCATCATAGTCTTCACCATATTTTTGAGAGTGGCTACTAATCTGCCTTTGTAGCACTCCATGTCTCCTTCTGCATTGTATTTGGTTTTGAAGATCCATTTGCATCCTACTGACTTTCTTCAGTGAGTAATTCCACAAGTGTCCAAGTTTTATTTTTGTGTAGAGATTCTCTCTCTTCTTCTGCTGCTTTTCTCCAACTTTTCGCTTCACATATTGGCAGTCTTTCAATGTCTTCCCATGTGCAGGGTTCCTGGGTCTCTTCCTTTCTGGCCATGTCGGGGAGTCTCCTGGGTCGTACCCCTTTGTCGGGCTTTTGTGTGCATCTCGCTTCTGGCTTAACTTTTGCTTCCCCTTCTGGTTCTGGTTCGCTTGCTAGCTCCAGGCTTATGGGAATTTCTTCTACATTTGGTTCCTTTTCCATCTGGATCTCTGGTCCAATTTCTGGCACTTCACTTGTGATTGGCCTTTGTCTTTCATCAAAGTATACTACATTACATATTCTCACTGTTCCACTAGCCACATAAAGGATTCTGTATCCTTTCCCTCCTAGTGTATATCCAGAGAGTATTCCTTCTTCACATCTGCAATTCAGTTTATTTCTTTTCTCTTTAGGAACATATGTATATTCTTTTGACCCATAAACTCTGACATGTCCTAAGCTGGGTTTGACCCCATGCCATAATTCAAAAGGTGTTGCATCTGTTGTTTTGGTTGTCAGTCTGTTCTTTAGGTAACTGGCAATCATAACTGCTTTCCCCCCAAATTTGCTTGCCTACCCTGATCATGCAACATGTGCCTTGTCATCTCTAATAGGAAACGATTCTTCCTTCCTTCTATGCCTTTCTGTTGTGGGGTGTAAGGCACTATGCATGCATGTTGAATGCCTTGTTCCTTTAGATAATTGGCCATTTCCTCTTACGTAAATTCACCCCCATTATCACTTCTTAGTCTTTGAGGCTTTCTGCCAAACCCGTTGCTCACTATTGCAACTTAATTCTTAAATTATTCCAAAACTTGACTTTTCTCCTTTAGAGTATATGTAAAAGTGTATCTGGAATAGTCATCAATGCAAGTCAAGAAATATCTACTTCCTTCTGATGATTCAACTTGCATTGGTCCACAGACATCACTATGAGTCAACTCTAGGGGGTGCTGTAGCACTCTCTCTCTCTCTGTTTTCTGGTGAAAGCTTTTACTGGTCCCCTTGCTTTTCATACACATCATGAGTCATTATTTTTGCAGGGCTAAACTCTCAAGCCTCTTGCTAAATCCCCATTCTCAAGTAGAGAAATTACTTTAACTTCTCTATGTTCAGATCTTCTGTGGTACAATTATTCACATTATGCAGACATCCCTTTGCAACATTGACTTTCTTGTTAATGCAATCAATCTCATACAAGTTACTTTCCTTCAAAGAACCTCTCATTAACAATTCCTGTTTGTCTCTGATGAACAGTAATCACCTTTGAACTCCATTTGACAGCTTCTGCATGTGGTATATCTGAAATAAAAAAGCTTTCAAGTGCAGGGACATAAAGAGCTTCCTAAATTCTCAAAGTTATGCTCCTTCCTTTTGGCAGCATGCATCTTATTTTTGCTTTCCCTCTGCCATTTGCAATGATCTTTCTGCCTTTTGTCATGTTTATTGGGGTTTTATAATTCAAGTCCAGCTCACTGAACAGTTCCTTGTCTTTAATCAATTTGCAGTTGCTCTGCTATCAACTAGATTCCCAAAGCCATTTTTGCAATCACTTTCAACATTATTTTCAGCAGATTCAACATTTTGAAAAATGTCCGCGTTCACCCCATATCCCTTTTCAGTTGTTTCCATTAAATCCCTTTTAGCTCTGTGTTTCTGGTTTGCAGAGATTCTGGGTTCTCAGGATGTTCAGACTTGGTAGAACTCCACCTTTCTCTTGCTCAAGAGCCTGCAGGAGCAAGAGCCGACCATCCACACCCTGGAAAGGAGGTATAGCTTGGAAGTGTAGTTTTGGATGATACTGATTATTTAGATCCATTATTATTATTATTTCTTGTTTACACAGTCAGACAGGTGTTATTGACTGGTTTGTTTTATCCAGACATCGAGTCCTTCACAAGGACCTGGGATGGCTGAATTTTATCATCAATACTGTTGGTTATTATAGATATCGTCGCAAAATATAGGCTGTTCCCAGTAAAGCTGCTTTTTGTAATTGGCTGATGGTGATTTCTGTGGCCCCTATGGTGTTGAGGTGCTCTTCAAGGTCTTTTGGGACTGCACCCAGGGCGCCAATTACCACTGGGATTATTTTGGTCTTTTTCTGCCACAGCCTTTCAATTTCAATTTGTAGATCTTTGTATTTGGTGATTTTTTCTATTTCTTTTTCTTCTATTCTGCTATCCCCTGGTATTGCTATGTCGATTATTTTGACTTGTTTTTCTTTCTTCTCGACTACAGTTATATCTGGTGTATTATGTGGCAGATGTTTGTCTGTTTGTAGTCGGAAGTCCCATAATATTTTTACATCTTCATTTTCTTCAACTTTTTCAATTTTATGGTCCCACCAATTTTTGGCTACAGGTAGCTTGTATTTTTTGCAGATGTTCCAGTGTATCATCCCTGCTACCTTGTCATGCCTTTGTTTGTAGTCAGTCTGTGCGATCTTCTTACAACAGCTGATCAGCTGGTCCACTGTTTCATCTGCTTCTTTACAAAGGCGGCACTTGCTGTTTGTGGTGGATTTTTCTACTTTTGCTCTTATTGCATTTGTTCTTAGTGCCTGTTCTTGTGCAGCCAGTATTGTGCAACCAGTATTGTGCAGCCAGTATTTCTTTCTTCAAGTTGCCATTCTTAAGCCATTGCCAGGTCTTGGTGATGTCTGATTTTCCACTTATATTGTGCAAATATTGACCATGCAGGGGCTTATTTCTCCATCTTTCTGCTCGGTTCTTGACTTGTTCTTTCTTGTAGGCCTGCTTTCTTTCATTGGTGTTGAATAGTTTCTCGTTCTTGACCATTTGAAGTGCATCTTCTTCACTGTCCTTTATATATTCTTCAAGGCCTCTTTTCTCCTCCTCTACTGTTTGATGGACTTGCAGCATTCCTCTTCCACCTGAGCTGCGAGGGAGGTAGAGGTGCAGAGCATGATTGATGGTCATGATTTTCCTGGTCTTACAATCTAGCGTCTCTAGCTCTGCCTGGGTCCAGTCTATTATTCCTGCAGTGTATCTGATAACAGGTATAGCTCAGGTGTTTATGGCTTGTATGGTGTTCCCGCCATTGAGTTTGGACTTGAGGATTTTTCTAACTCTCCTGATGTATTCACTTCCAATTTTTCTTTTAACTTCAGTGTGTGCGATGTTATCAGCCTGGAGAATGCCCAAGTATTTGTAATGTTCTTTCTCTTCCAGGTTCTTGATGTTGCTTCCATTGGGCAGTTCTATTCCTTCTGTTTTTGTTATTTTTCCTCTTTTCATTATTAATGCAGTACACTTGTCTAGTCCAAACTCCATTGCTATATCGCTACTGAATATACGGATTATTATTATTATTATTATTATTATTATTATTATTATTATTATTATTATTTCAATTTCTATACCACCCTTCCAAAAATAGCTCAGGGTGGTTTAGACAGAGAAATAATAAATAAATAAGATGGCTCCCTGTCCCCAAGAGGCTCACATTCTAAAACAAAACATAAGATAGACACCAGCAACAGTCACTGGAAGTACTGTGCTGGCGGTGGATAGGGCCAATTACTCTCCCCCTGCTAAATAAAGAGACTCACCATGGTAAAAGGTGCCTCTTTGCCCAGTTAGCAGGGGTTAGCAGGGGTTGCCCAGGGGTTAGCAGGGGTTGCCCAGTTAGCATTTCAAACTGGCTTTAGAGCAGGGTGTGGGGATAGAGACAACCTTGGTCAAACTGATGATCTCTACCAAGGAATTGACAGAGGGAGTGTGACTCTGTTGGTTCTTTTGGACCTTTCTGCGGCTTTTGATACTATCAACCATGGTATCCTTCTGGATCGTTTGAGGGATTTGGGAATAAGTGATACTGCATTGCAGTGGTGCTGTTCCTATCTCTCTGGTAGGTTTCAGATTGTGTCGCTAGGAGATAGTTGATCTCTGAAATGAAAGCTATTATAAGGTGTCCCCCAGGGCGCCATCTTATCTTATGTAGATGCTTTGTAACATCTACATGAAACCTCTGGTGAGATCATCAGGAGATTTGGAGCAGGGTGTTATCAATAAGCGGATGATGCCCAAATCTATTTCTCCATGACATCATAATTGGGTAATGGCATAACCCCCTAAATGCCTGCCTACAGGCAATGGATTGGATGAACAATACTAAATTGAAGTTGAATCCAAACAAAATGGAGGAACTCATGGTAAGGGGTCATATTTCAAGGAACGTGATTGATCTTCCTTTCTGTATGGGGTTGCATTCCCCCCACAAAAGATCAGGTACGTAGCTTGGGAGTGCTTCTAGGCCCATGCTCCACCCTGGTTGCTCAGGTTGAGGCTATGGCCCGGGGTGCTTTTTATCAACCAGTTGATACAACGGCTGCATTTCTCAAAGAAAATGATCTCAGAACTCTGGTGCAATTTCTGGTAACCTCTAGGCTTGACTATTGCAATGTGCTCTACATGGGGCTGCCGTTTTGTGTAGTTCAGAAACTTCAGTTGGTCTAAAATGCAGTGGCCAGTTTGGTCTCCTGGATTTCTTGGAGAGACCATATTATGCCTGTTTTAAAACAATTGCATTGGCTGCCAATAGGTTTCCAGGCAAAATACAAAATGCTGGTAATTACCTTTAAAGCCCTAAATTGCTTAGGACTGAGTTACCTGGGAGAGGGCCTTCTTCTGCACGATCCTCACTGCACATTAAGGTCATCGAGAGAGGTCCGTCTCCGGATGCCACCAGATCATCTGGTGCTGACTTGGGAGTGGGCCTTCTCTGTAGTCACTTCTGGGTTGTGGAATGTGCTCCCTATAGATATCAATGACATACATCTTCCTCGCTTTTAGTAATCCTTGAATGTTTTAAATTGTTTTACTCGTGGTTGTTTTAATAGGTTTTTTTTAAATTGTGTTTTATTGTATTTATGGTTTGTGACCCACCTAGAGCCTTTGGAGTCAGGCGGTATATAAATAAAATAAATAATAAATAAAATAAGTGTGCAATCTATTCAACCAGGAATGGGCACTCATTTCCGAGGTTGTCTTGGCACTTGAGCTTTCTTCCCATGACCAGCTTGCATGCCAAGACAGCAATGCTGAGGGTGGTGGGCAGTACCCATCATGCCCTACCACCCAAGCACCACTGGCCACTTTGGTACCCCATGGGTAACAATGGGGTGTTTGAAGTTTCTCATTGTTCCCTAAGGGTGTGCTCATATTTTGCAACCCTGCCTTGAAAAACATTGCAAGCATACAGTAAAAAGGAGCCTGTCCCTCCCAACACAGAACACACATTTCTAACACAGTCAGAAATGGCCAAAAAAAATTACTGACCCAGAATCCACTTCGAGCCACAGTGACTGTGCTGCAGTAAGTAACATCATTGGCACAAGTTGCTCTCACACACACTATCATGACTCCTTTCTTTCTAGCATTGTAACAGCTGCCATAGCAGCACCCTTACTTAGCAGTAAGCATAACCATACACTCAACTAAAGCAACTTCAGCCACATTTTGACTGAGTAAAACACCTTGAAATGCAGATTGCAGAGGAGACCAGAGCAGTGAATGAAGCACAAGTTAGTCTCAAGGCCAATCATGGAACTCATCACAACAATCACCAAGAATTATTATATATACTCAGAGAGAGCTGCCACTGTCCATTTCTCACCACAGCACTATCTCATAAAACAAACAACAACTCAAGTAAGGCAGGCACCCAAGTTCTACCTTTGCCATTCTGAGATCCAGCAAAACCATATAGTTATAACCCAATAACACAGAGAAAAGAAAACCACAAAATCACCACCAAAAAACCATTTAAAAATCTTCCTTCCTCCTCTCCTGTCTTGATGTATCCTCTTCTTCAAGAGAGGCACAGGAGTGAATAAGTGCTCTCTATGTCTCTCAGTTCCTTTACATATATTTTGAAATTCCTTCCTTTTGTGTTCTCCCTCCCCCCTAGGCAATGGAGGCACAGTTAACCATGACAACACTTGATTTGTATGATAATAAGCTAAACAAGAAGCAAGGAGATCACAAGCCAATCAGAAGCCAGTGCCAGAAACCCAATCAGCAAGGGAAAAACAGGCCTCCAAAATGGTGCTCAAAACATCAAAATGTTTTGATTGGAAAAAGGGTTGCTCTGCTCCGAGCTTGAAACAGACCCTTTATTTAAAGGGTGTTCTGTTTTGAGCTCGAAACTCTCAAAACAGCCCATTTTGAATCAAAACATTTTGTTGTCAAAATGTTCTGCACATCCCTACCATGCAGGTAACAAGGCAGCAGGGCAATATACTAAGAGCTGGGTTAACTCCCCAAAAGAGCTATTGATTCAGCAACAGCTACACTGGAACTCAAAGCTTTTGTAGCTTGAAGAGGACCATGCCCTTTCCTGCACTGCCTAGAAAGGCCTTACTCCTGAGGAGACCTCAGTACTGACTTCCCCCTTCCTCCTGAGGAGGCGCACTATGCAGCAGGCCCCAAATAGCGGGCCATGAACTCCTCCTTCTCTGTTGCAACTCAGCTTGGGTATGACA
The DNA here is from genome assembly GCF_027244095.1 of Hemicordylus capensis. NCBI lineage: Eukaryota > Metazoa > Chordata > Lepidosauria > Squamata > Cordylidae > Hemicordylus > Hemicordylus capensis. The sequence continues at coordinate 252,614,668 of NC_069660.1, read as the reverse complement.
ATGACGTCTCTCATGGGGTCTTGGGGGTGAGGCAGGTGGTTCCAGGGTGGCAGGTGCCTGGTCTGGTGTGCCCGTGTAAACTTCCTGTAGGAGTGGCAGGCTTGTGTAGCAGTAGAGCAGTTGGCTCACATGGTGGTGGTGAGTCTAGGAGTCTGGAAGCAGAATAAGAATATGAGGAATATGAATATGGTGAATATTTATATATCACTTTTCAACAAACGTCCCCAAAGCGGTTTCGATAGATGGATAGATAGATGGATGATAGATAGATAGATATAAAATGGCTACCTGTCCCCCAAAGGCTCACAATCATAAAAAAATTAACATAAGACAGACATCAGCAACAGCCACTGGAGGAATGCTGTGCTGGGGATGGAGTTGCTCTCCCCCTGCTAAATAAAACAAATCACTACTTTTAAAAGCTACCTTGCTCTTTGCTCATTTAGCAGGGTCCCCTCTGCCAGGGACAGCTCTCCCTCATCATCTGAGTCATCCACCTCTGGGCCAATCTTACCAGAAGTAAGAGAAATACACAAGGAAGTAAGTGTGGCCTGCCTCTATCGCAGGGCATGCACAATAGCAATCACCTTGATAAGCAGTCTGTTGGTAAATATGGGCACAAGCTGTCTTGTCAGAACCTATACTTATTAGCAGCAACTGAATCTTGAAAAAGCCATTTGGGGATGTTGCTTTGGGTCACAACAAGGATCCCCACCCACCCAACCCCAAAAAAAGATTTCAGAAAGAAGACTCTCCCAGAACAGGAAAAGTACCTATTCCAACTTTTTGCTTTGGTTTTCTGTTAGGGCTAATTTTTGAGAGATAGAAGTTTCATGGGAACCAGGAAAACCCTTGGAATTGGTGTCATGCAGACTGTCATGAGGCAATGGATTACACACATGCTGTTTATTATTACATTTGTTCCAGGACATATTAATCTTGGAAAACAAAGCAGTTATGCTTATAAATTATCCTCAGACTCTGCTTCATTTCCTTCTCTTCTGCTAGGAAATTGACCTATAAAACAGAGCCGTGCATCCTGACCCGAGGATGATGGGATCTGGTGAGTTTATTCTGGCTCAGCCTCCTTGCTGCTTGGCAAAGGGGCACAAACAAGTCTCAGAACAAGGCCATCATGCTGAAAGTGATTTATAGGGATGGTTCACACTGAGCTTGGCCTAGACTCAATGAGAAGCATGACCATCAAAAGTTAGATTCTAAGTTTCAAGCATAGATTTCCTTAATAATCTCATGCAGAGACAAGATCTTACTTAAGAACAAGTCTTTATTTCAGAACTTACCACAATTCAAGTTGAAAGCCACAAAAAGGGTTTATTTCAACCCTTATGAGGGGCAAAACATGCTTCTGTACAAAGATCTGTGAAAGGACCCTGTACCATCTAATACAATTATTTTTACAATTTTTAATGATGATAGTTGTTTACTGCTTTCTGATTGCATCTCTACATGCTTATGCACATCACATGGCCAGCCCACCAAGAATGTATGTGCCACAACAGTGTACCGGACGATTGTGGTCACTTGTTTGCTGCCTTTTTGCCTCCATGTTGAAATATCCCATTACTGAACTACCTGTTTTTCACTTATCAGCTCCAAACAGCAAAACATTTCTGGGCAAAAGCAGAACAACATGGCCTAGATTCTTATAGTACTAGATCTTGCCTGTGCTAAAGTTTGGCCAAGCTAGCAACTCTCTTATCAATAGTTAAAACTGATAAGATTCAAAATGCCTACCAGTAATCAAAAGCTATGCACTGAACCTCCAACAATGCCATATATGTTTACAGTACTTAAAAAATTTGTATACTGTGTTTAAACCAAATTCTCAGAGCACTTACAAAGGAAAGGCAGGGGGCGGGGGGGTGGATATAAACAATAAAACCACAATTCAAAAATGCAAATGTCCAGTCAAAACAGCAGTTAAACAACAGTTAAAAGCAGCAGTCGAATTTAAAGCTAAGCTCAAAAGCTGGAAGAATAAAACAGTCTTAGTCTGGCACTGAAAGGATAACGTTTTTGGTGCCACTGAGGAGACAATTCCACAAACGAAATGCCAGCACCAAGACGGCCCTCTCTCCAGTCACTACCTGCCTTACCTCAGGAGGTGGGGGCACCCAGAGGAAAACCTCTGCATCTGATCTCAATGCATGGACTGGGATTAATGTGGAAACAGCAGCTGTTCCTTCAGGTACCCAGGTTCCAAACTGTTTACAGCTTTAAAAGTAAACATATGCACAGAAACAGACCAGGAGTCAGTGGAGATCTTCAAGAACAGGCAAGATGTGTTCCCAACAGCTAGCAGATTTTGTATAGATTTTGTACCTTTGGAGGAAAGGTACCACTAAGTCCAGGAGAATGCCAACATGGCTAACAGGTAAAGTCAAGGAAGCCATAAAGAAGAAGAAGAAGACTTCCTTCCAAAATTGGAAGGCCTGCCCAAATGAAGAGAACAGCAAGGAACACAAACTATGGCGAAAGAAATGCAAGGTGACAATAAGGGAGGCAAAAAGAGAGTTAGAGGAACATTTAGCAAAAAGCATCAAGGGGAATAACAAAAGCCTCTTTAAATACATTAGAAGCAGGAAACCTGCCAGGGAGGTGGTTGGACAGTTGGACAATGAGGGTGTAAAAGGGATTATTAAGGAGGATATGGAGGTTGCAGAGAAACTAAATGAGTTCTTTGCATCTGTCTTCATTGCAGAGGATACTGAGCATATACCTGTTCCTGAACCAGGCTTTTCAGGGATAGAGACCAAAGAACTGAGTCAGACAGAAGTGACAAGAGATGATGTTCTAAACTGTCTGGAAAAACCAAAAACTAGCAAATCACCAGGGCCAGATGGCATCCATCCAAGAGTCCTCAAAGAACTCAAATGTGAAATTGCCGACCTCCTTGCTAAAATATATAACGTAATCCCTGCAATCATACTCTGTGCCAGAGGACTGGAAAGTAGCAAATGTAACACCGATTTTTAAAAAGGGATCCAGGGGCAATCTGGGAAATTACAGGCCAGTTAGCTTAACATCTATTCCAGGCAAATTGATGGAAGGCATCCTCAAGAATAAAATTGTAGCGCACATAGAACAGGCCCTGCTGGGAGAGAACCAGCATGGCTTCCGCAAAGGAAAATATTGCCTCACAAACCTTTTGGAGTTCTTTGAGAGTGTCAGCAAGTGTGTGGATCAAGGTGATCCAGTTGACATAGTCTACCTGGACTTCCAAAAAGCTTTCAACAAAATTCCTCATCAAAGAATCCTGAGGAAACTTAGTGGTCATGGGATAAAGGGACGAGTACATGTGTGGATTGCTAACTGTTTGAAGGACAGGAAACAGAAGGTAGATATAAATGGAGAGTTTTCACAATGGAGGGAAGTAAGAAGTGGGGTCCCCCAGAGATCTGTACTAGGACCGGTGCTTTTTAATTTATTCATAAATGATCTAGAAGTAGGGGTAAGCAGCAAGGTGGCCAAATTTGCAGATTACACCAAACTCTTTTGAGTAGTGAAATCCAAAACGGATTGTGCAGAGCTGCCAAAGGATCTCTCCAAACTGGGTGAGTGGGTGACAAAAAGGCAAACGTGGTTCAATGTTGGCAAGCGAGAAGTGATGCATTGGGACGAAAAACCCCAACTTCAAGTATACACTGATGGGAGCTGAGATATCAGTGACTGACCAGGAGAGGGATCTTGGGGTCATGGTGAACAGCTCATTGAAAGTGTCAACTCAATTTGCAGCAGCTGTGAAAAAGGCCAATTCCATGCTAGGGATCATTAGGAAGGGAATTGAAGATAAAACTGTTAATATTATAAGGCCATTATACAAAGCTATGGTGCAGCCACACCTGGAGTACTGCATACAATTCTGGTCACCACATCTAAAAAAGGACATTGTAGATCTGGAAAAGGTGCAGAAGAGGGCAACCAAGATGATCAGGAGCCTAGAGCACCCTCCTTATGAGGCAAGGCTACAACACCTGGGGCTATTTAGTTTCGAAAAAAGACGACTGTGGGAAGATATGATAAAGGTCTATAAAATCATGCATGGTGTGGAGAAAGTGGATAGAGAGAAATCCTTCTCCTTCTCACATGACACTAAAACCAGGGGTAACCTAACGAAATTGAGTACTTTTTCACACACAACGCATAATCAACTTGTGGAATTCTCTGCCACGAGATGTGGTGACAGACAACAACCTGGATGGCTTTAAGAGGGGTTTGGATAACTTCATGGAGGAGAGGTCTATCAACAGCTACTAGTCGGAGGGCCATAGCCCACCTCCAGTCTCAAAGGCAGGATGCCTCTGAGTACCAGCTGCAGGGGAGTAAGAGCAAGAGAGAGGGCATGCCCTCAACTCCTGCCTGTGGCTTCGAGTGGCATCTGGTGGGCCACTGTGTGAAACAGGATGCTGGACTACATGGGCCTTGGGCCTGATCCAGCAGGGCTGTTCTTATGTTCAGAACTATGTTTTTTTTTACTAAATGAATTTTCTGGGACAACTTTAAAACCAGTGGAGTGCATTAGAGTAATCATAGAGTAGTCATGATTTAGAAAGGCCCTGATCTGCAATGTTAAATTTTATTTATTGATTTTTTACTTACTTACTTATTTATTATTTTATTACATTTCTATAAAACCCCATCCAAAGGCTCTGGGTAGACTATAACAAGTTTAAAAAACTCACAAAGGCAAACATCATTTAAAACAAGCTACTTAAAACAATGTAGAAACAAATTTAAAACAATTCAGAATCATTTAAAACCAATTAAAACACTTTTAAATAATTTTAAAACCTTGGAAGGCCAGGCCAAACAAGTAAGTCTTGGGGTCTTTCTTGAAAGCCAACAATGAGTCCAAACTATAGATATCTGTTGGGAGTGCATTTCACAGACCAGAAGCAGCTACAGAGAAGGCCCGGTTCTGAGTTGCCACAAGTCGTGCTGCTGGCAACTGAAGACAGACCTCTCCGGAAGACCTCAGCATACAGTGGAGATCATACAAAAGAAGGCACTCTCTGAGCTAACTTGAACCTACGCTATTCAGGGCTTTAACGGTAATAACCAGCACTTTGTATTTTGCCCAGAAACATAGTGGCATCCAGTGAAACTGCTTGAGAATAGGCATAATATGGTCTCTCTGGGTTACCCCAGAGAGCAGTCTGGCTTCTGCATTTTGGACCAACTGAAGTTTCTTAACTACGTGCAAAGGCAGCCCCATGTATACCACATTGCAATAGTCTAACCTGGAGGTAACCAGTTGATGCACCACTGTTCTGAGATCATTCTCTTAAAGGAATGGACGCAGCTGTCGAATCATCCGAAGTTGATGGAAAGCACTTCTGGCCATAGTCTCCACCTGGGATACCAGGGAGAGGGCTGGATCCAAGAGCATTCACAGGCTGCATACCTATTCTTTGGGGGGTTCTGTCTCATCCAGGACAGGAAGATCTAGCTCATCCCTCAAATTCTGATCTCCCACAATGAGCACCTCTGTCTTGCTTAGATTCAGCTTCAGTTTGTTGTCCCTCATCCAGCCCAATACTGCCTGTAGGCAGGCATTTAGGGACTGAATGCCATTTCATGTTGATGAGGGGGGGAGAGGAGGAGGAGGAGAAGAAATAGATGTGAGTATCATCAGCATACTGATAACACCTAGCACCAAATCTCCTGACGTCCTCACCCAGTGGTTTCATGTAGATGTTAAAAAGCATTGGTGACAGAATGGAGTCCTGAAGGACTCCAAATAGTAGCTCCCATTTCAAAGAGCAACTGTAATCAAGTTCCACCATCTAGAATCTGCTTGAGAGATAGGAGAAAAACCACTGTAAAGCAGTGCCTCCTGTTCCCAACTCCACCAGGCGATCCAGAAGGATACCATGGTTGATGGTATCAAATGCCACCGAGAGATGCAAAAGAACCAACAGAGTCACACACCCTCTGTTGATTGACAGGTAGATGTCACCCATCAGGCTGACCAAGGCTGTCTCAACCACATAGCTTGCTCGAAAGCCAGTTTGAAATGGGTCTAGATCATTGGTTTCCACCAAAATCACCTGGAACTGGTTAGCCACTACTCTCTCACTCACCTTGCCCAACTAAGGAAGATTGGAGACTGGCCTATAACTATCCATCTCTGAGGGATCTAGGGAAGACTTCTTAAGAAGTGGTCTAATGATTACCTCCTTCAAACAAGGAGCCATCCTACCCTCCCTCAGTGATGAGTTAATGATATTAACTAGGCCATCACCAACCATTTCCCTGCTAGATAGAAGCATCCAAGTTGGGCAAGGATCCAGAGAACAAGTGGTAGACCACAAAGGCCCAAGCAGCTTGTCCGCGTCCTCGGGCATCACAAATTGAAACTGATCCAATCTAATACTGCAAGAGGGATTGCTGCATACCACCTTAACAGACTCCACAGAAACAGTGGAGTTCAAGTCAGCCCAAATACAGGAGATTTTGTCTGCAAATAACCCATCAAAAGTATTACAGCAGAACATAGTCTCTGTGGATTGGCTTGAACTGGAAGAATCCTAAATCAAACTCCTCACAACCCGGGACAACTGCTGAACATGAACCTGCAGAAGCAATGCGTGCAGACCAGAATTGGTTTTTTGCCGCATGCACCACCTCCACATAAACCTTCAAATGGGATCTGTGCTCTGTTCTGTCACATTCGAGCCAAGTTCTCCTCCACTTGCATTCCAGTTGCCTACTTTGCTGCTTCAGACCCCACAACTCCTCTGTATATCAAGGGGCCACTTTTAAAGAAGGTCGGAAGGGACACTTAGGAGTGAACTACTACCCTGGTGAGTTCCCTATTCCAGGTTCCCACCAGGGCATCAACAGAGTCACTGGCAGCACCAACATAGAAACCTTCCAAGGTTTTTTGGAATCCTATTGGGTCCAGCAGCCTCCTTGGGCAGACCATTTTAATAGCTCCACCACCCCTGCAAGACTGGATTGTGGCCATGAAACCAACCTTAACCAGGTGGTTGTCTGTCCATGACAATGGGGAAACCACAGGATCCCCCACCCACGGAACACCCCCCTGATCCAAACAAAAGACCAAATAGAGTGTGTGACCAGCAGCATGAGTTGGTCCCAGTGTTCCCTCTAACAGGGATTCCAGATGTTGTTGACTACAACTCCCATAATCCCTAAGTAAAAGCCCTTGCAATTTGGGATTCTGGGAGTTGTAGTCAACAACATCTGGGAATCCCTGTTAGAGGAAACACTGGTTGTTCCTGAAACTAATTGGGATAGACCCATAGTTGTCATGGCTGCTATGAACTCATGAGCCACACCAGGCAAGTCAGCCCAAAGTGGATATTGAAGTCCCCAGCACTAAAGTCTGGGCGATTCCAATACTAACTCCGAGACCAACTCCATCAGCTCAGTTAGGGAGTCGGTTGGGCAGCAGGATGGACGGTACACCAACCGAATCCCTAATCCATCCCAAGTTCCCGGCCTCAAAAATACACACTCAATATAAGTCAACTGTCTCACAGGGGCCATGGTAAGGGAGATGGTATTCTTATGGACCACAGCCACTCTACACACACACACACACACACACACACACACACACACACACACACCCCACTTCCCTTCACCTGCTCCACAGCAGAGTAGCCAGGTGGGAGAAGCTGGGCCCAGTTTGGGCCACTAGCCTCCCCCATCCAGGTCTCAGTTATACAAGCCAGGTCGGCTCCCTCTTCCACGATCATGTCATGGATGGTTTGGGTCTTATTCTGAACTGACCTGGCATTGCAAAGGAGCAAGAATAGGTTCTGTGGGTAGTTGGAACTGCTCCCCGAGACCTGAGAGCTGACAGGGCAGCCAGAAGTGGAAACAGTTGTTAAATTACTAGTTTCCCTTCCCCTGTAACAGCCAGCTGCTCTGCCAACACCAGTTCTTCTCTTCCCCACCATGACAGTGATAGTTGCCCCAAAGCTGCCAGATGCACCGCCTGCATCACCCTTCCCAAGAGAGCCCAAACACATGACAGCAAAAGGCCTGGCACAAACCACTAAAAAGAAGATTAGCAAGCATTAGCCCATGTCCTCAACCCCACCTTAATACCCCCCCCCCCGACCTCCATCCCACACCAAAGGCCTGGCACCAAAGGCCAACCCCCTTTGGTGGCTGGCTTTGGCAACCGCCTACAGGCGGTCCACTGGCGTGCCTCCTTCCTATATACTCCCAAGGACTCCAGAAATCTAGAGCTTTCTCAAAGACAAATAAAAATCAAAAGTCACACCCAAATTCTAGCATGTGGAGTAGTGGGAATCAAAACACTCTCATGGAACTGAAGTGGAAGCAGAAGCCACAGAGTGGGGGAAGCCCTCAGTCTTAGATAAGGAAATTAAAAAGTCGTTAAAGAAGAGACAGAAGCAAGGCAGGCAGAAGAATTAACAACTGACTATGGAGTCAGGAGCTGCAGGATCAGCCCATAGTATTGTAGCACCTGAGGCAAGGAGGAAAATGCTGCCTTGCCCCCACGTCCCTAAGCACAGGGGGTGGGGGCAGCCCTCTTTCCAAACCAACCCTTGCAAGCTTTGAAAGTGATGGAGGCTCTTCTTTCTTTGTCCTTCTTGCAAGGAGTGTGAGGAGCTGCACTCCTTGAAAAGTGTACAAGGGTCAGATTGGTTCCAAAGAGCTGCTGCAATAGCAGCAACAGCCAGGGGCATCTTGCCATCCTGCTGCTGTGCCCCAATAATCTGCTGCCAGAGTCAACTGCCTCACCTTGCCTCATGAAAGGGCTGCCCCCAAGGGACTGAAAATTACATTTGTAAATCATCAGGATAAAAGTTAGGAAACTGATACCAAAAGAATGTATAGGACATCCAAATGGCAACAGATGCAGAGTAAATAGAAAGGGTCCCAATACAGAATCCTGGGAAACACCAACAGATTGAGGAAATGTGGCTGAGAAGGACGTATTGACAGAAAAACAGTAAGAATGGTGAGACAAATCAGAAAAATAAAAATAAAAGAAGGCAGGAGCAAGAACCTGAAATCAAGTTCGTGCAAAGATGACAAAAGAATTGCAAGATCAATGGTTTCAAAAGCAGAGGAAAAAATCCAAGGGAAGTGAAAACATATGATGGAAGAAATAAGTAGTTAAATGTCATGAACCCTGAGCCTGACCCGGATGACTCACAGCATGAGGCCAGGTTCAAGGAGGCCCCTACCTCCACCATCAGAAACGCCTGTATCTGCTGCCACCCCTCAACACTCCCTTAGCCTTGTCCTCTAAGTCTGAGGACAAAGCAGAGCCTCCACAATCCCCACCAGCCATTACCCAGCTCCACCATAGCCAACTCTTGGGAAACAAGGTGCAACCCCTTTAAGACCTGAGACATTCCAGGCTCAAGTGGGGCTGCATTGCTGGCTCTGTACTTAAGGCTTCCATTTGCCTCTGCTGTTTGCTGAAGCAACTTTGTAGGCACTCTGGTTCTTGGTTTCTTGCTTGCATTTTCCTGGCTTCTGACCTCCCACTTCTGTTTGACTCTGGCTTGGCTGACCCTTGTTGGACTGATTGTCTAGTTCTTGACCGCCAGCTTGATTGACTTCAGCTTAGCTCACCCCTGTTGGACTGATTGTCTGGCTTTTGACCTCTTGCTTGTATCTGACTCTGAAATAGTTTTACCCCCATGGGTAATTCTTGCCTTCACCTTGCTGGTGACTGCTTTGTTACACACCTGCCCTGCCTGACATTAAAGCTGGAAAGGATGAAAAATGGAAAGGATGAAAACCAGAATTATTAGATTGAAAAAGTGAGTCACAGGATGAAAACCAGAATTATTAGATTGACAAAATGAATCACACAAAAGAAAAATCTAAGTGCTATGCAAGCACAGTATGTTGTAGTGGTTAGAGGGCTGGGACTAGGATCAAGGAGACCTGAATTCAGATCCCTGTTCAACCATCAAGGGTATGGCCAACAGCATGAATAGGTGAAGTTGGGGAAAGAACAAGACCAAAATAGCTTAGCAAAAGCAAGAAAACAACATGCCCAGAACTAGAAACCAATATGTACAGTATATTAAAATAACCCAAAATCAAAACAGGGAGAGAGGAAGATAGGAAAACTGTGAACCATGATTCAAAATAAATCAGAAAATAAGACAAAGGGCCAGGAAGATGATAAAACTGCTATTATCCTTAAGTTTCCTGGAGAATAAGAACAAAGAGCATGACATTCAAAAGATGGGAATGAACATAGTGGAGAAAAAGAGGCTGGTAAAAGCAATGTGAGAGGAGAGGGAAAGGAGAGGAGAGACCGACACTTCCACCCTGACCTGACATGGGAAAAGTGGGAAAAGGAAAAGCAACCCCAGAGGCATATCTAGGGAAAATAGCACCTAGGGCAAACACTGAAATTGCGCCCCCTGTCCAAGCATCTGACACCCATCTTTCAGATAACTTTACCATAATATCAGCTCAAAAATACAAGTCAAGCTCGTTAATCTTTTAATATTTCAAAAACTATTTAGCAGTGGACGTAGCCAGACCAAAAAATGCTGGAGAACTACAAATTTCAGTACGCTGGGGCTCATGAAATACCCAAATACTATGTGGAGGTGTACTTGGAAAACTAAACAGAAGTGCCTGTCTAATTCTCTACTATGCATTGTAGCATCACCATTACATAAGTTTTAAAAATCAATGGAGAATTTGACTTTTCCCAGATACTCTGTAAATAATTAAAGGATATGCAGAGTAAACTGTGTCACTGCTTGGAATATATTCTAGTCTTTCAGAAAGACAGTTAAAATGAGAGAAAGAGAGCAAGAAACTCCCAGTGGGCCTTAATATTAAGGGTTTCACACTGATTCAAAGACAAACTCACCATTAATAGCCATATTAGCAAGACATCCCATTTAACTCACTTATCACAAGAAGCAAAGTAAGAGCAAATGAATACAATCCTAGCTCTTAAGCGTCAGCTCAGTATTCACAAGCCCTGATTCTCTGTACATAGTGCCAATCTGAATATGTGTACAGTGTCTTATATTATATTAATATTATTATTATTTTTACCCATAGCCCCTTTGGGGGGCTTCCTAAAGGCTGGGGGGGTTGCAAAGATTCCCCCTCACCCCGCTGGCCTCTAGGGCCTTGCAGGGACCATTTGAGCATGTGCAGTGGCCGTTTTTAAAAATAATCTTAAAAAAAAAAAGGCCACTGAAAAGAAAATGGCCACCGCGCATGCTCAAATGGCCTCTGCAAAGCCTGGCATGACCTAGAGCCTCACAGAGGCCATTTGAGTATGCACGGTGGCCATTTTGTTTTTGGCAGCAATTTTTTTTTTAAATTAATTTTTCAAAATGGCGCCCCCCCTTCAAGTGGCGCCCGGGGCACGTGCCCTGCCTGCCCTACCCCTAGATACGCCCCTGAATGTAAGAGCAGCAGATATCACAACATCTGAAGAAGAAATCCATGTTTCAGTTGAGGAAAAATAAGAGAATCAAGAGGAACGAAATATTCTGAAATGCTGTTCCTTTGCTGACATGAGAATGACAATTCAACAGAATACAACTACAGAAGAACAAGAATTGGGAATATGGCTGGATAAACAGCAGTGGCATAGTGAGGCTGGTGGCTGGCAAGTGTAAAAAAACACACTTGAATACAGATTTGTGTAGTGTCAAGTTAGGAGAAGCCATTCTTCCTTGGGCAGTTTTCCTACAGATGGTCGAAATGTAGCCCAGTTACTCTTTGTGTCCACACTTTTGGGCCCCCATTGCCACAACCCCATTCCTACAGGCCTCAACTCACCTGCTGCTGCCAGTACTGCAGACTAGCTGACCTCCCACCTGGCCTCCATGGCCCCACAATATTTTTTACCACTGCTGTTGATGACAACAACCAGCCAGCCACCCGCTCAGTTTTGGCAGGCCCTGAAAAATGCTGCTGCTGCTGCATTGCCACAAACCAGCCAACCCTTGGCCTCCACGGGTCCTCCTGTGCACCACTGACACCAGCTGCAATGTGGTATAATGACATCATGGCTAGCAGCAGTGCTGTTCAGGAGGGCCCATGGAGGCAAACTGGGCATGCAGTCTGTGGCAACAGCAACATTTTCCAGGGCCTGCCAACACCCAAAAGGCAGGTGGCTGGTCAGCAGCAGCAGAAGCAGTAAAACAGGGTGGAGCCATGGAGGCCGGGCAAGTGGGTGGTTTGCGGCGGCAGCAATGGCAGTGAATGGTGGGGCCGCGGCAGCCCCTGGGGCCCAGCAGCCAGTATTCACAGGACACATGTGAACACGGGTAGCTGCACCTCTGAGAAGCACTGAGAATAAGGATGGGAATGAGATGAATAGAAGCATCATGGCTAGCAACAGCAAGATACATCAGATAGAGAACTTAAACACCTGAAAGAGCCACTGCATAAAAGCAAGCAGACATAGCAAAAGAAAAGAAAGAAAGAAATCCATCACAATGTAATCCTCACATGCCAAGGTTCCTGTGGGAGTCTTGCACCATCCCATTGCCCAGTCCCAAAGCAGCAGGATGTTAAAAGGCAGCCCTGGGCTGTGGGCCTGGGGTTCTCACACTTGATCACAGTGAGCCTCTCAAAGTCTTTGAGCTTTTTTCCCTAGTGCAATTAGGACAAGATAAAGGCAGGAGGCCAAGTATTATATTCTAGGGATGTGCATGAATTGACTTTTTTGTTTCAATTTGTACCCAAATTGAAACACCCTCAATTTGTTTTGGGTTCAAACCTGACCCTCCTCGAATCACCCCAGATTTGATTTGTACCCGAATTTTCCGATTCCGAATCAATTTGGATCAAAAAAGGGTCTGTGGGCTGAGGGGGGTAGTCCCCAATGGGTGTAAGCTACCACCCAAATTTCAACGAAATTGGGCAAAGGGGTGATTTTGAAAGAATTTTTGAATTTTATGTGTCTTTAAGATTTTTTCCCATAGGGAATAATGGGGATTCCAGCAACCTTATTGTTCCATGTGGGGGGAACCAGGGTGGCCCATAGTGGGGTGTGGTGGGTGGTAGTGCCCAATGGGTGCAAGGAAGCTACCACCCATATTTCAAAGGAATTGGGCAAAGGGCTGGTTTTTAAATTATTTTTGAAGTTCACGCATCTTTAAGCTTTTCCCCATAGAGAATAATGGAGATTTCAGCAGCCTTAGTTATAACTCCCGGGGGGTGGCACCAGGGTGGCCCAGGGTGGGTTGTGGTGGGTAGTAGTGCCCAATGGGTGCAAGGAAGCTACCACCCAGATTTCAAAGAAATTGGGCAAAGGGCTGGTTTTTAAAGAATTTTTGAAGTTGGCATGTCTTTGGGGCAAATCCGGGCAGAAAGGGGGTTTCAGGGGCAGAAGACTGGGTCAGGGGGTATGGAGGCCCTTGACTTTGGCCCCAAAGTCCAGGGGTAAGAGTGCCACTAGCAGGATGTATGTGAATACTGCAACCACATGAGTACAGCTGATCCCTTATATCTTCCCTACTTAATTGGCAACCTCCCTCCTGGTAAGTGCTTTAAAACACCTTCTGTGAAAAGGAAGAGAGAAGCTCCTGCATCTCCGACAACTGCCTGTACTTCTCTAGTGTGGCTTGCCTCTCAATTTCAGAACAAGTGGTATAAATTGCCTGTCTCCCTCATTCATAAATCCCTGCTAAGAATGCCTTAGAAGATTAAATGAGAGCAGAAACTTTAAAAGATGGATTGTATGCAGTCAGATATGTTATCTAAAGCCTTCTGTTCATGTGAATCTACTACAACTGTTCATGTGAATCTGCATTTCCTGTGTTATTTAGAGTTGTTTTGTACACTATCACAAAAGTACAATGTGGTTGTGTGGACACAGCATTACATGGGATGCTGTTTGTGGGAAGCAACTTATGGTTGTGTGAGTTTCAAAAATGCCGCTGCAAATCCCCACCCCAATAAAGCTTGTGATGATATGGTTGAAATTGCTGCAGCCAAAATTGCTGCAGCCAAGTCTATGCAAACATAGTGCTGAACCAGGGGCGTATCTAGGGTAGGGCAGGCAGGGCACATGCCCCGGGCGCCACTTGAAGGGGGGCTCCATTTTGTAAAATTTAAAAACAATTAAAAATGGCTGCCGAAAACAAAATGGCCACCGTGCATGCTCAAATGGCCTCTGTGAGGCCCTAGGTCATGCCAGACCTTGCAGAGGTTATTTGAGCATGCGCGGTGGCCATTTTGTTTTCAGTGGCCTTTTAAAAAAAATATTATTTTTAAAAATGGCCACCGCACATGCTCAAATTAAAAGAGGCCCTAGAGGCCAGCAGGGTGAGGGGGAACCTTTGCAACCCACCCACCCCCACAGCCTTTGCACCCCCCAAAAATATTTTATATTATACACTGTACACATATTCACATTGGCACTATGTACAGAGAATCGGGGCTTGTGAATACTGAGCTGACGCTTATGAGCTAGGATTGTATTCATTTGCTCTTACTTTGCTTCTTGTGATAAGTGAGTTAAATGTGATGTCTTGCTAATATGGCTATTAATGGTGAGTTTGTCTTTGAATCAGTGTGAAACCCTTAATATTAAGGCCCACTGGGAGTTTCTTGCTCTCTTTCTCTCATTTTAACTGTCTTTCTGAAAGACTAGAATATATTCCAAGCAGTGACACAGTTTACTCTGCATATCTTTTAAATATTTACAGAGTATCTGGGAAAAGTCAAATCCTCCATTGATTTTTAAAACTTATGTAATGGTGATGCTACAATGCATAACAGACAATTAGACAGACATTTCTGTTTAGTTTTCCAAGTACACCTCCACATAGTATTTGGGTATTTCATGAGCCCCAGCATACTGAAATTTGTCGTTTTCCAGCATTTTTTGGTCTGGCTAAGTTCACTGCTAAACAGTTTTTGAAATATTAAAAGATTAACGAGCTTGACTTGTATTTTTGAGCTGATATTATGGTAAAGTTATCTGAAAGATGGGTGTCAGATGCTTGGACAGGGGGGCGCAATTTCAGTGTTTGCCCTAGGTGCTATTTTCCCTAGATACGCCTCTGAACCCACATTGTTACATTACAACTTATGAATTAGACCTTACACTACTTTCCTAAAAAATAATTATTGCTCATCCCACTTTTCTGAGTGGTGAGAAGTTCCTGGGTTTACTAGATTCAATTTCCTTTAAAAGGTTTAATTTAATTAGTTTACATGAGAAAGTACTAGAGATGTGTTGTCTCATATTTGTCTTATTTAAAACTGTACAAACAGAGCATGAGTGGAAGCAAAGAGGAACTCCTGCAAGGAAGCAGGGCCACTCCTCCAGAAAGGCACCCCTGCACCCAAAGGTGCTTCATCTACAGTCAGCTCACAGTTTGTTCGCTCCTGCTCTTCGTTTCCAGATCTGCAGACTGTTCCTCTAGACTCTAACAGGCATCACTTTAAAGCCTAATCTTAGTGATAGACTCATTCAGAATTATAAGACAAATACAGCACCGTTTCAGACTTGAAACTGAAGTCAAGTTGCACTGAAATCAATGGGGATTAATTTACACATAATGTGTTTGGGATTGGGGCAGCAATAACAACTTATAACATCCGCCATGTGTTTAAATTCTTTTTGCAAAAAAGAAAGAGAACACAGAAAATCAGCACTCATGGAAATTCTAGACAGCATCCTTTCCTTTCTCCTTCTCATTGTCATGCTTTGTGTAACTAGCTTAGCTGATTTGACACCCACTGCACAAAAGGTTGTCCCTTCTGTTCTATCTATCTTGGATGGTATCAAGAAGAGAGTGAAAAAGCAGCACAGCTGGTAAGACAGTGATCCCAAAAATATACAAAGGCGTACCAGAGGGAATAGTCATCAACATAAAGTGAACAAGCACCCAGACTATTGATTACATGCTGCTCACAGAACACTGGGCATTTCTGCCAACTTCTTTCCACTCGTACGCTGAGCTACAGACAGCATGTTGTACTTTGCATCATCAGTTTTGATGAATAATGCACTGATAAACACTGCAGCCAATATTCTGTTAGAGCTGAGAAGCCAGATGTCATCTGGACCTCCAATAGTTTTAACCCTGGGCCAGAGACAGACAGTGAAATAAACACTAGACTGCACTGCAGAACGGGCAATTCCTAGGTGCAATATTATGTATAATATTACTATAGACCAGAAAGCATATGGGAAATTAAGGTCCATTGTAATTTGTTCCCCCACAAATGAGTAAAGTGATGCAGGGATGCTTCTTGGCAACAAATCTACCTAAACAGGTTTTACCTGACCCCTTTATCAAACACACACACACCCATATGTTTGACAGTCCAGGTGCTCATTTTAAGCCTTTAAGCTTAAGAAAGCTAATATCTAGGGGGAGAAATCTGAGGCCAGGGCAGCATTGGGCCTAAATCATGAGCTTGCAGATCAGAAGAAAGACAGCACAATAGGCCTTAGTATAAAGTCCTTCTGGACTTGCTCCACTAGCCTCCTAACACCATCTGAGATATTTCTGGAGAAAAAATCATTAAATGCAATCTCCTGAACAGCAGTAACAAGAAGAACAAAGGCAGCAGGAGAAGTCCTGTGCTTCTCAACAAAGTTAGTAAATAGCCACAAAACTAGCTACCTGCAGCCCAAAACGACAACCTTCATGCTGGTGTTCCATGCTCCAAAAACACAATAGAGTTGGTCCGATGCAGCTGAAAACCATGGCGAAACCCAGGCAAATCTCCTGAGAGCACCGAGACTACTCTGCAGTCTTTATTCAGAAATGGCTGACTCAGCCATGTCCTGAAAAAACATCCCATTGGTTCAGGATTCCAACAGCTACTTAATAAGGGAGGAGGTGGCTTCACACGACCACCGGCATAGTTGTAAGCTGGTAACTTCTCAGTAAAATGTCGGGCCACAAGAACATGCACTCTTGGTGGGAGAGAGAGAGAGAGAGAGAGAGATCTATTTTGGTCTTTCACTAGCTCAGCTGAGTGTAATGGATGGCTTTAAAAGGGGCTTAGCCAGATTTATGGTGGACAGGTCTATCAGTGGCTACTAGTCTGATGGCTGTGGGCCATCTCCAGCCTCAGAGACACAATGCCTCTCAATATCGGTTTCAGAGGAGCAACAGCAGGAGAGAGGGCATGCGCATACCTCTTGCCTGTGGGCTGTCCAGAGGCATCTGGTGGGCCATTGTGTGAAACAGGATGCTGGACTAGATGGGCCTTGTGCCTGATCCAGCAGGGCTATTCTTACGTTCTTATGTAATGTCTGAAGCCACCCAAGTTCATTTCTAAGATTCTCAGATCTCCCAGATCTGAAACTTGAGTGGAGAATCTTACCAATGGCATTGGGTAGCTTCAGATGTCATGCCCATTGGGAGCAGGTGTTCTTGCATCCTAGCATCCACAACATTTCTCAAACTTCAGGACTCATAGGACTTCATAGGAACATTGAGAGCTGACTTATATTGCATCAGACCATTGGTCTATCTAGCTCAGTATTGTCTACACTGACTGGCAGTGGTTTCAGGCAGAGTCTTTCCTAGCCCTACCTGGTGATGCTTGGAATTGAACCGGGCATGCAACGCAGATGCTTCTGCGTGCAAAGCAGACGCTCTACCCCTGAGCTATGGTCCCATGCAAGGTAAAGAGATATAATTGTGTCATTCAGGCTAAGGCAAGATTACCTAAAAAGGCCAAGTGGAGCTAGCTCAGAAATACAATGACACTATCCTAGCAGGCCCATAGCCAGCTGGTGGCATGGTGTGTACCTGCCACACCAAAAAATTCTCTTTCCTCCCCAACCTCGCTGACTGTTTTCACTGAACATTTTATAACTTGCCTCCCATGACTTCTGCAATACCCTCAAAAAGGTTTCTTGAGGCTGTCTACGAGCCTGTATCCTAGTCTTTCTTCAGTAGCAACCCTATGTAGCAACAGGAGTGGAGCCAGGCTGGTGGTGGCCTGTGTGCGGCCACCACCGTGGACCCCTAGCCCCCCCACCCCGTGTCTGATGTCAGACGCGCCCAGCTAGCCATGCCCCCACGCCTGATGCCAGACATGGGGGTGTGGTCTCCCTTCCAAACGGGGCCACATGGCCCCGTTTGGAAAGGAGATTGGCCCATGCTGCTTTGAGCAGCACGGACCGATCTCTCTCCTAAACAGGGCCACGCGGCCCCGTATAGGAGGGAGATTGATTGGCCCCGCTGCATTGGCAGCGGGACAAGGAGTGGCTCTCCCTGCCTTTAAGGCATGGAGAGTCGCTCTGGCCACGCTGCCAATGCAGCGCAAGCCGATTTCAGCTCCAAACAGGGCCGCACGGCCCCATTTGGGACAAAAATAACACCCCTGTGTCTGACATCAGATGCGGGGGGCGTGTCTGGGGCTGCACTCGCAGCACCTGATTGGGCACGGCCTGCGTTCTTTGAACCCGTTCGCCCAATGGTGGCTCCACCCCTGTGTAGCAACTTCTATGATTCCTACACATAGACCAAAAATGGTTAAATAAGTGAGAAGGATTTAGATGCAAATTATGCTGTTAGGCTGTTTAAAAATCAGTATCAGGCTGCGAAAACCAGGAAACAATAAGATTGCCAGAGAGTATAATGTTAGGATGGGTTCTGATGACATACAAAAAGCCAAATCACCAGTTCTCAGAGCTTGGCAGCAAACCCAACTTCCAGTGCTTGGGGGTGGGGGGCGGTGCACCTCAGCATCCTTAAAGGCCCTATCAGAACTCTGGGTCTCGATAACTTCTCCAGGGTCAAATGCTTTCCCCCTTTCCTCTGAACTATGTCTCTCTCCTCATATCCTCAGGGTTTCTACCTTCCCACTTAGATGTGAGGAGGTGGGCCCAGCTACCTCTTTGTACTCCTGTCTCACATGTATTTTATTTTACTACCTGGCCAGTCTGTGGAAGAGTGAGGAAGAAAGTATTATGTAGTAGCCTGGCAGCCACCCAACCTCATGTTGAAGTGAATCATACTGAAGCAGTGGTTTAGTTTGTCCTACAATTGCTAGACAATCACAAAAATGATTTTTTGCCTCCTTTCCCTCTAGAACAAAATCAGTAACACCTAACACAATACAATGATTCCTGAATGTGTTATACCACAATGCAAGGAGATTGTGGGGCGGGAGGGGAAATGTGCTTGCTTCACAGCTCAGCAGGTACTTAGGAAACTGCCATATACTGAGTCAGATCATTGGTCTATCTAGCTCAGTATTGTCTTCACAGACTGGCAGCGGCTTCTCCAAGGCTGCAGGCAGGAATCTCTCTCAGCCCTATCTTGGAGAAGCCAAGGAGGGAACTTGAAACCTTCTGCTCTTCCCAGAGCAGCTGCATCTAGTACAGTGCTCTAGTAAGTCTTCCATTCCAAGTTTAGTCTTCCATTCATATGCAACCAGAGTGGACCCTGCTTAGCTAAGGAGACAAGTCATGCTTCCTACTACAAGACCAGCTCTCCTCTTGTTTGTTGCTTTCTCTGTCTAGACCAACACTAGAATTATTCTGGGGTTTTCTGCTCCCTTTCCCAGAGTTCCACTAGGCTTTTCCTTTTTAAAGTGAGGGTACTATATTAACAATTAATACCAACAAAGTCTTAACCAAACTGGATTACATTTCAATTCCTTTCACACTCCCTCCCCCCACCCAAAAAACCCCACCCAAAAAACACCTCACATTTTACATTGGTACATACCAACTAGGATAAAATTCTGGAACTGGACCATAATATGGCAAGTAACTTTGTGGATAATACCAAGGAAAAGCAAACTGTGTTACAGTTGAGGGGAGGTGCTGGTAGGAGGGCATTCCTAATTGGTCATAGGTCAATACACATGGGGCCCGTTTCTCTCTCACTGGAGATTTGGACAACATCCAGCAGACTTCATCTCAGGCACCTCCCCACACTCAGGTGCAGGAAAAGGAAAAGAACCTTTCTACACCTTCTTCAGGTAAATCCATAGGCTGCTTTGCAGCATCAGAAAGGTCAGGGGTGGCAGGAGTACGCTCTGGTTCATCAGGAGGAGAAATGATTTGTGCATTTGGGTCAAGAGTGCTATCCACCATGTGTCCTATATTTTGTAGAGGGAAATAATAAAGGTGTTCTTCATCAACTGAAGAGTTGGAGTCGGTGTCCGACTCACTAGAGCTGGGATACACAGTACAGGAGGACCTCATTAATTGTGGGTCCAGCACTAGGGGTTTCACATATCCACGGTCGGGTAATTAGCACCCAACCTTGGCATATGTGGGGGAGAAATGGCAGGGGAAGAAGGGTTAAAACCACATATTTGCAGGTAAAAGGTGGCTGGAAATGACCTCCAATGCCCCCATTTTGAGCACCAGAGCCATTTTGTGGCTAGTTTCCTTAAAAACAGGGAGCAAAACCTGTGATTTTCGGCTGATTTTGGATACCATTTTGGCTTGTGAACATGTTAAGGCACTTCTGGAGTGATTTGGGGGCAATTGGGTTGATTTGGGGGGAAACCAATTTTCAGCTGATTTGGGGCAATCCCAAACCTAACCCCCACATCTCCATAGCCCTAATAACCCAGTATCTGCTGACTCATTATCTGTAGCCCCCCACAAATGGACCCCCCATGAATAATGGGGTTCTCCTGTAAGCTTGTGGTGTTTTGATTTCTTGTGTAATTTATGGGTGACTGAAATTTGCTCCTGTGGTAAAAGGTTGCAAGGATGCAATAGATTATGATGAAGGACCCTAATGTCCACATCGCCAGTTTCCTCTCGCACTGCATATAAAGGGCCATCAACTTCCCTTTGGGGTACGACATGTATTTTGTCTTTCCAATAAGTTTGCCGGGGCCTCCTCTTCCAGAAAGATTCTGAACTAGCACCCCAACTCCAGGGCTAAGGGTAGTACTTTGTACTCCCGGGTCGTGACAGTGTTTTCCCTGGAGAGCAGGTGCTTGGGAATATTCTGATGCCAATTTGTATGCTTTCTTCATCTGTTGTTTCAATCTGCCTATATAAGTAATGTGGCCTTTTGATGAGGATGAAGTGCTTGGCAAAAGCCCAAATGCAATGTCTATTGGTAAGTGTGGTGATCTCCCAAACAACAAAATAAAAGGGAGAGAATCCAGTGGCTTTGTGCTGCATACAATTGTAAGCATGGACCACCTTGTTAAGGGACTCTTTCCAACTGGCCTTTTGTTTCTCTGGCAAAGTATGCAACATAGCCAGCGGTGTACGATTCATTCTCTCTGCTTGACCATTCTCTTGAGGATGATATGGTATAGTATGGGAGGTGCTGATGTTGCAATAATGCTGACGTCTTTTGAAAAGATGCTTTTCAAACTCTCCACCTTGGTCATGATGTAGTCATTTTGGAAAACCAAATCTCAGAATAAAATCATTGAAGATTTTGTCCACTGCTGTCCTCCCAGACTTATTGGTAGTAAAATATGCCTCCACAGGTCTTGTACAATGACCTCCAGAACTAAAATATATTCATATCCTCCTTTATTTCTGTCTAAATACAAGAAATCAATAGACATGAACTCAAAAGGCTCTGAAGTAACATTATTAATTAGTGGGGCTTTACCAGAGCAATGAGGTTTCTTTTGCTTGAGACAACTGCAAATATTGGTAATATAGTGTTCAAAGTCTCTCTTCATGTGGTGCCAACAGAATTGTTCCCTAGCCAAGGCAAAGACGCATCTACCACCAAGATGTCCCCTCTCTTCATGCAGTTCATGATATACTAGGGTCTTATATTTTTGTGGTAACACAAACTGATTCCCTGACTTTTGCTTTCGATATAACAAGCCCTCAGAATTCACATATAATCGGTGCCATTCCCACAGTAAAACAAGACTTCCCTTAGTATGGGCAGAGTTGGTGGGCTTGTGTCCCAAAGCCCTAAGCCATAGGATGTAAGAAATGTCAGAACCTGCTCTCTGGGCTGCAGAGTTCTTCCCACAAATGGGATGCAGCATACCGTCTCAAACCCATCCACAACCAGAGGATTGCAGGTCACAGCTGTCACCCAAGATATAATGCCCTCTTCCTGTCTATCTGCAGCTTGTAAAATGGCATCCACAACATCAGTAGTTGTTTCTTTAGTACATTGTGCCATGTAACTATGTAATCAATAGGTATCCTAGATAATGCACCAGCATCCACATTTGATTTTCCTGGGTGATACATTACGCTGAAATTAAAACCAACCAGTTCTCCTACCCATCAATGAGTTGTGGCATTGAGTCTTGCAGAAGGAAAAATATATGTAAATGGGTTATTATCACTGTACACTGTGAAAGAGAGGGGGATTCTCACAATTGCCAAAAAGCGGGCTAAGAGAGCCTAGCCTGTTTTTTGGCAATTGTGTGCTGCCACAGGAACCGTGCGGCTCCCGGCAGCAAACCACCAAAACTACCCCTCCCCTTAGCCGAGGTTAACGGAGCGAGCACTCCATTAACCTCGGCGTTCTGCTCGTGTGTCACCGCTGAGCGCAGCAACACAAGAGTAGATCCCCAACCAGGAGGCTGCAATCAGCCTGCCAGGCTTGGGGGGTCTCTCCAGGATGTGAACTTCCGGGGGCCACACGCCCCCCCATCTCTGCAGCCCCCACCAGCTCCATGGTGGAGCTGGAAGTCGTGTGGGCAGCCAATCCAGCTGCCCAGGGCTGCAGGCTTGCTCGTCTGCAGGAAGAGCGGGCTAAGTCGACTCTCTCCACCTAACCCCATCTGGCGAGTCTCACTGATCATGAGACTTGCCTCATAGTCTTAGAACTTGTCTGTGACTGCCCACTTCAGGGCCAGAAATCTAGTTTCCCTGAGTGTATATGATAATTTCCCACCCTGCTGCTGTTAATGTCCTTGACCCATACCAAATCGAATGGAATCGGTCTTCCTGTCATTGATAGAGAACTGCACCAAGTCCTTTGTTGGAGGCATCTACATGTAAAATAAAGGGCAATGATATATCTGGGCATTCCATTACTGGGGGTTTCACTAGGTGAAATCAGCTCATTCAACACCCGTTGATGATGTTCAATCCAAGTGATTGGTTGCGTAGAGGTTATAGGCCCTGAAATCCATTGTGTTCTTGCCATCTTTGTGCCTTTTTTAGTTGCTCTGTGAGAATCATTCATGTCAGATCCTAAAGGAGAATTTAACAAGTCATACAAAGTTTTAGTTATTTGAGAAAAATCTTTAGGGGTGCACTTAGGTAATTTTGGAGCCTGGACCTAAAGGCCTTTGGAGGCCTGCCCACTGCAAGTTACGCATTTTGTTTTAACATGTAGATTCTTGAGGGCACAAACCACACCACCCAGGACAGACTAAAGAGGATTTGGGGGGCCCCAGGGGTGTGTGGAGGCCCTGGACTTCAGCCCCGAAGTCCAGGGGTAAGAGCTCCTCTGATCTTGGATATACTTCTGATAGTAAGTATCAGAAGTATAGTAGTTTGTGACATTCCCCAATGGTCTTTGGAACTTGTTGCGCTAGGTTATGAACTGCCAAAGTGTCAGCAGGATCCATTCTGTAACCTTCAGCAGACACCACCATCTAGGGATGTGCGAATTGGCTTGACCTCGAGCTGCTTCACTATCAAACTGGTCCAGCTTGAGGGCTCACCCATGAGCCAGACCAGGCCCAGTTTGTCTCGAGGTTGAGCCAACCCCCTGGTTCAAACTGCTGAACCAAGCCATTTTGAGACCAGAGGAAGACTGGCGGGGGGAGGGAACCACCAGACACCCCCTCCGGCAGCTGCAGCAGCACCCCCTGAAGGTGGTGAGTGCTTAATTTGTTTTAACACACGTTAGAACCCCCAAACCGGCTTAAACTTGAACTGAGCTGGGAGTGTTCAGAAGGCACAAAACTGACCATGCCCAGTTCTGTTCGGGTCCAGTTCAGACACAAACCAAATGGGCAAACCAGTTTTGCGCACACCCCTACCACCATTCCCAGATACTGCACTTCTCTTTTAAAGAGATTGCACTTAGAAGCTTTGAGTTTGACACCATATTTCTGTAGCTGCTGTATCACCCTTCTCACATTCTCCACATGTTCCTCAAATGTGCCACTGTACACTAGGACATGATCTAAATATGAAACGCAAATGTCATTCCTTCTAGGCATTCTTCCATACACCTCTGGAAGGCTGCAGGTACATTAGTGAATCCAAATGGGATATAGATCCACTCATATAGCTCATAGGGAGTGATGAAAGCAGTCATGTGTCGACTTTCTTCAGAGATGTATCCTTGGTGATAGGCCTTTCCTCAGACCAAAACAGAGAACCATGTTTTGCCCCCTAATCCAGAGTTTCTTAACCTTGGGCCCCCAGATGTTGTTGGACTACAACTCCCAGAATCCCCGGACATGGCCTTTGTGGCTGGGGATTCTGGGAGTTGTAGTCCAACAACATCTGGGGGGCCAAGGTTAAGAAACCCTGCCCAAGCACATCCTGAATTCAGGGAATTGACTGCCTAAGGCAGCCCGGGCTTGACTACCTTAGAACAATTTTGGCTGTTGGTCATGCAGACTGATATGCATTTGCAGTGTGGGGATTTGTTCCAGGTCTCCCTCATCTCTGGAAAATGCTCCTGCTTCTTCTTTCAACATCTTTTGGGCCACTTCCCTCTGTAGGTCTGAGAGGTGACTTAGATCCACAGCTGGTTCAAACAACATATTTTCCTCTTCTCCCTTCATCTGATGGGATTCCGAATGTATAGGCCTCTTGCTATTGACTTTTGAGTCTGAAGTTACTTGAAATATTTTTCAGTCCCTGAATATCCACCAGCCTCCCTTCTTTCTAAAACCAGCCTGTTCGGGCCTTTCCCCTGGTGTGGCAGCCATTTTGGAGGCCACTGCACCTGTGCAATGGGCCTCTGAAGCTATGCATAGGCCCATTGCGTGGGCGTGGCGGCCTCCAAAATGGCCACAGCACCAGGGGGAAAGGTCCGAATGGGCCAAAGAATGGCTGAACTGGCTGATTTTAGAAAGGCAGCAGTGGGAGTGTGAACCTCTGTGGATGCGCCCCCCCCGGCCACCTCAGAGAACGCCCCCCCAGAGGGGGTAACCTTTTTTCTTTAAAAAAAAAAATTTAACCACTCGTGAGCCCTTCAAACTGGACAGGGGAGTTTGGTCCTGAGTCAGACCGAATAGGGGATAGTTGGGTTCGACCAGTTTGACGTCAAACATGGCTGACATTGAACCTGCTTGCACATCCCTACCCCAGAGGAGTTCCTGACATCCCATATGCCATAGCCTGGCCATGTGCACGGCCGTGGAGTGCACCAAAGCGACCGCACATTTGCACAAATTTTAAAACCCCAGGTGCACTCCATCTGTGCACCATATGCAGATAAGCAGGTATGAGGAATCATGGGAGATGACACTTTCCTCTTCTCCCTCAGCCTCAGGGCAGCAGGGTCAACTGCAGGGTCCACAGCCGAGGATGCACATGTGCACAGGTGCAGATGCCAGGCAGGGGCTTGCTTCTGCGGCACCTTGGCCACCATCCCTGGAATCAGGAAAGCAGTATCTGGGATACCCCTCCCCTCCACTTCCCAACACACAGAAATACATCTCTCCTTTGAGTACCCATGGTCTGACACTCTTATGAGTGGGTGTAGTCTGTGTGGGCTTTGGTAGCCATCCTCATTGCAAGGGAAGAATTGATCCAAAAACTGGAGTGATTCTTATCCCTTTGTCCTTGGGAGGGAGGGGTTAGTGCTCCCTTTGTCCTTGGGAGGGAGGGGTTAACACTAGGACAGCCCTAGGGGGCAAATTTTTGCAGCAGCTTGGCCACAGTACCCAAGATGTGGGAAGCTGTCTCTGGGGCACCGC
Organism: Hemicordylus capensis; assembly: GCF_027244095.1. Lineage (NCBI taxonomy): Eukaryota > Metazoa > Chordata > Lepidosauria > Squamata > Cordylidae > Hemicordylus > Hemicordylus capensis. The sequence goes on along the minus strand of NC_069660.1, from coordinate 252,588,862 downwards.
TCCTGATGGCTGCCATCCAAAACTCAGCCTTGCTTGATCTAGAGCCCCAGTGGCCTGACACACTTGTGAGAGGGCTGTTCATGGGAGGAGGGGATGTTTTGCCATCATTAGAATTTTCACTTGGCAGTTCTCTCTCCTCCCTTCTGATGGTCCTTCTCATGAGCTGTCTGGGAGTGTCCCTGTGGCTTGGCATGCTTGAGCTGTGGTTTTTGGTGCAGGGTCTGATGGTGGAGCATTGCCAATCCAGCCACCTGGCCCTGCTCATGAATAAGCCTGGGGGAGACAACCTCCCTACCAAGGGAAGCTTCTGGGGCCTCCTTTCCCAACCTATATGTGAAAAAGTAGAACTTTGCTGCTCCTGAATCCCTGCTTGTGGCAGTCCCTCTAAACTGGACAGGAGCCCCCCCCCCAAAAAAATTGTTCCCTGGGTGGAGAGGGGATGCCCTGCACATAGGGGGGCCACATGCCAGGGTATACCCGCTCGCATAGACAGTGTAGGCGCAGGGGTTAGGCATGGGCCTTTAAACCCATTCAAAGATCCTGGGCTGGATCTGATGTGTTGCGGTATGCAGAGCTCCCAGTGTGTGGATTCCCAGGAAAGGAGAGCCTCAGTTTCCAGCTGGCCTGCAACAGTGGGCTTGCCCTTCAGGGCCACAGGCAGGGGTGCACATCCCCACATGGGCATGCGGGCTGGTAAGGCACAGGATTTGACAGTTGCTTGTCGGCAGTTTCCGGGTCCGGGACAGCACTCACCCAAGTTCCCGTCCCTGTCCCCGCAGCTTTCCTGCATAGAGCCTTGCTCCCATTAATCTGCCACTCTTGTAAGAGCGTGCTTTGTGGGGTAATGGGCTAGGTCTCCAGCATGATGATGTCCAGCTTGGGACATCACAAGTGGCCCTTCTCATGAGCAAGACTTAGGGAGCAAATATCCCCCACCTGGGGAAGGGCCTGGCCACCCCTTCCCCAACCTATATATGCAAACAGTAGAATTTGCTGCTGTGCCTTTTATACCTGACTGCAGAGATTCCCACCACCACCAGGCATTTGCTCCGCTCCTGGCACTGTGATAGGGTGCCCTGCTCATGTTGTCACTTTTGAGTGTTTGTGAGCATACGTGACTATTGCTCCCTTCTTGGGGAGCAAAGCACTTAAAGACCATCCTGTCATCCCATGCGCTAGCCCTACCGCTTGCCAGGTTGAGGGAACAAGGGACAGAGTAGGAACTGGGGCTGCCCTCGAGTGACTGCACAGCTTGACAGGCTGGCCAGTCCTGGATGGGACAAACCCTGTAGCCTGGCAACTATTTGGCCGCATAGCTGACAGGAGGGGTGAGGCAGATTTTCCAAGAGGCTGCCAGTGAGAAGAGCCAGAAGCATGGAGCAGCCACATCCTCAGGCGGGTCTGTGCCGCCACCTCTATGATCATAGTTTGAAAAATCAGCCTGAAAACCTCAGTTGTTGTTGGCGAACATTAGAGATAATTGAAGGTTCCAATTGGAGCTTGGCAAGGCAAACCTGAATTAGCTTTCGGGCCGTAACCGCAGTTTTGCGTGTCTGGGCGTTACAGAGTTACAACCTCTGTCGGGTTTAACTGCGGTTAGCCATTACGTCTGAATATGGCCAATGTATCTCAGTTTTGCTAGGCTGAGATCTCTTTTCCCTTCCAGACAGCTTCTGAGGCTAAGTGTAGGGAAATAGCCTTTATTACAGCTTCTATTATTTCTGCCTCAATGTAAACCTTTTGGACTGCACCCTCAATCTGATTGTCCATGCTGGTGAAACTCAGTCTGGCCTTTTGCAGAGAATTATCTATCTGTCCAGTTATCTTAAAATCTTTACTCTGTTTTGGGTCCATTCCCATAGGTGATTTTCTCTCCTCCAAAAGTTTCCTGTCTCCTCCATTTTCCCCCTGGAGCTGATCTCCTAATAGATTTACTCTCTCAAGGTGTTGTTTCTGTCGTCCCTTCTCTTTGTTACAGTTCTGAACTCCTCAATCTGACCTTTCACGTTCAGTAATGTGAGTAGGCCCTCATCTTCTAATTATCTTTGTTTAGCACTATTCAAATGTTGCACTATACATTCGAGTAAAGCAAAATAGCTCTTGGTTGCAATCTTAGAATGATTTGACCAAGAAATGCTCAAGGAGTCACACACTTCTTTTAACTGCTCCTGTTGCAGTTGATATGAAAGTCCTTCCACCTCCATAAGCAGGCTTTCTAAATCACTACCAGCCATAATGTCTCATGCCAGTGCAGTTCTTAATAAAGCCCCTAGGGTCTGTATTCCCTCTTGTAGTACTTGGTGCTCCAGAACTGGATAAATTAATCTCTTGGGGGGTGAAGTCTGTTAAATTCACCCTCCTGGCTGGCTCACCAAAATGTTACACTACAGTGCAAGGAGATTGGGGGGTGGGGGGGGTCAAACTTTATTGCTTCACAGCTCTGCAGATACTTTTACAAACATCTCTCTGCAGTGGTGTTTGGTGGCCAATGGGGCAGGGGTGGGGCAGACAAAAATGAACTCTGTATATACTCAGGGGGGCCCTTGCTTGTTCCCAAAATGGAGCCCTGGCTTTAAAAATAGGTCTGGGATCAGACAGACAAATATGAGTTACACATACTGTAACCCTTCATCAGACTGAAACATTCTGGATAACTTTTAAAACCACATGCTCTCATACCAGCAGAAGCCAATGCAATAAGATGCATGGGAGAACCTACATGAAGCTCAAGCTTATGCATTTTTACTCAGAAGTAAGTTCCACTGTATTCAAGGAATGCTACTTCTAGGTAAGTACACATAGGATAAGAGCCTATGCCTAATGGTTAGACATAGCCCATCATTTAGCAAGAGGCTAAACACAGAAAATAAACTAGAAATGTCTTGGATTAAAAATATAAAAAAGCCATACTGGGGCATGCAGATTTGGACTGAGAAGCAGGCGCGTAACAATGATAGGGCAAGGGGAGACAGTTGTCTGGGGGCCCCACTGCCTGGAGGGGCACCCCAGAGGCACCTCATGTGACTCCCCATTGCCCCCTGCCCAGCCCCATAGCCCCTCAGCCACTTGCCCTCTTCGCCGTCTCTCCTGCTTGTTCTGCTGGCCCGCAATCGAAGCAGCAGGCAAGCGGCCAAGAGCTCCTTTTCTCCCGCCTCTCAGCTGATCGGCGGGTGGGCGGGGCTTCCACGGAGGCCTCCGTGTAGGCCGCAGTGAAGCCTGAACTCGAGTAGGGCCCAAGCAAGCCAGGAAGGAGGAGGCAGCCAGAGTGTTCTCTGCAGCAGAAGACCCCTTGCTGCCCTGCTTAACCCAGACCAGCATTTGCCAGGTAGAGTGTGAACTCCTTTTTGTGGTTACCTTTCCCGCCCCCCCCCCATATATAGGGATCTGCTTGCCATAAGGCTTGGATATGGGGGGGGAGGGACCGAGAAGTCTCTGAATATTTATTTTGAAACAGCTTGGAAAATTTGCTGACTTAAAAAAAACTATCTAAAAAGTCCTATAAGTGGCTTGTTTCATGGCAGAAAATTGCAAAAACTTCTGGAACAGTATTTTATTAATTTTATTTATTCATTCATTCATTTATAAATGCACTTATGTTCAAGTTGTTTTGCAACCCAGAAGGTCTGAGTGAGAACTGTGAAGCATGTGTGGTGCTTTTATTTTATTTTTCTTGTGTGTGAACTGCTCCCCAATAACTTGCAGGGACTTCAGGGTAAATCTGGCCAACATGTGAATGCAGCACCTCCATTCCAGAGGAGATGTGTCTTAAAGGGCTTTAAAAGCCTCCTGCAATCAAACTTGACTGAATTTGTTCAGAATTCTGAGAAAACAAACATAGGTTCACCCTGCATGGTTGAAAGTCTCCTTTGCTAATCTGCAGCGAGGGGCCCATTTTAATAATTCATCTTTCTAGTGTGTTCTAGGCATTAAAAGTAATACAAATGTATAGTACTCAATGTATATCACTGTATATTGTGACGTGTGTGTGTGTATTCAGTGAAATGTATTTGCAGGCAGCATACTTATTTTGGAATATCAGACTTAAATCCTTGGGGGCCTGGGGTGTGCGGAGGCCCTGGACTTTGAGTGGGGGGGGCCCATTTTAAAATCTTGTCTCTGGGCCCACTCCAACCTTGCTACGCCCCTGCTGAGAAGCATAACAGGCAACAACGGGAAATGATTCCTTCTGCACCAGGAGGGACTCATCCACTATCCGTTATGCAAGCCAATTCCAAAGCAGGGAGATTAAACTCCCTGCTTTTTGAGATTAGTTGGGCAAGGGAGGAAGCTTTTCTCCCCAACTACATTAGGGACTCAAGGGACTGGGAGATGGGAAGATTGACTCCTCTTAATTTGCACAGCAACTTAAGGCTTGTTCAGAGCTCACTTCAGCAACAGGAGCGGCTTCTACCAGTTTTTCCAAGGAAAGAAACTGAGACTGCAAACCCTCGGACTCCAGTCCAGGCACACTTCTTGACCCCCTTCCCACCAATCAGCAGCAGCCTAGGCTTGTCCCTCCCTCCAATTAAGCCCAGCCACTCAACTCATTTCAGCAAGCAAGGAGATCAGCTCTGCAAGGAGAGCTTCCGTGTGATCTCTCTCTCTCTCTCTCTCTCTAAGGATTAAGCCCACCATGAGGCTCCCACAGCTCCCAGCTAGCTTGCTGGTGATTGGTCAGAATACCTCTCTGTCAGTTATTCTGACTTCTCATTGGTAGAGTTCATTCTAAGCAAACGCCCCCAAGAGGGAACCAAAGAAAAGGGAAAGGCATGTCCAGATTGGTGCTGGGGAAATAAACATGCTGTTTGGGATTGGCTAAGAACAATAATTACTCCCTTTTGCGTGCGGGGGGGACACCCTAAGAGGGAGGAAAGTATTTTAAGAAGAGACAAGGAACCAGGGAAGGCGCCCTCTAGTGGAAAGCACTGCAGTCGCTGTACAAGAGTGGGAGAAAGTAAGATGCAGCAAGGAAGAAGACCAGATGGTATGCTTAGGAGAATTGCAGGAGGGGGCTGGCAAGGGGGCAGGGTGTTGTCCCTTGTAGTGGATTAAGCCTTTGTCTCAGAGCCAGGTCATGTGAGGAGGGGAATGCTGAGTCAGCCTTGGTGAGTTGCCTGGGTGGGCTTCTCATAAAGCTCTTCTGTATTTCCAGTAGATTACAGTGAACCCCCTGGGTTTGGAGTGGAAAGTCCAATGGAAAACTCTCTTAACTTTGCTAACAAAGTATGAGGATCTTAGTTCCACATGCGTATCTGGCAAGCAGTCCGTGGAACTGGTTTTGCACCAAAGGAGCACCCCCTCCCTCCCAGAGTTAACTAACCACTCTGTGAGGCTTTAGAAGAAAAAACAAAAAGAGTTTTATTAAAAAGCTACAAAAAATAGGTTGTCTTAGGTTTCTCAGCTTTTTGGATACAATTAAAAATATTTAGAAGGTTACAAGATTACTTCAAAAGCGCCCTGAGTGTTCAGGATAGCACACTTTGGAACTTAGATACTCAATTACAGAGAACAGATATATAGGAAATGCAAAGCACAAACACAAGCCAAAATAAATTTCCTGATGCAAAGTCTGACTACACAAACTGTTCCCTAAGCTGGGCTCCCAAAGCCAAAAGCCTTGGCTTTCCCTATTTTCCTGTGAACTCACCAAAACTCCTGATGAAGATCAAGCTTCCTGAAATCCTGTCTCCCAAGGATCTGCAGAGTTTCTCCACAAGTCAAACCTCCCTGCTGGCTTCTGTCATAAGGAAACAAAATTCCATGCTCCTCACTAAGCCTTTCCACACACACTTCTCTCTCTCCAACTTCCTCCTCCTTGTTCCCAGAATTCCCAGCAACAGCTCTCTAGATCCTACCCACTTGGTGTACCGATTTGTTGAGCCCTGGAATTCACCAGCCTGTCAGTCAAGACAAGGGTTCACTTCCTGTTAACTCTTTAGACTGGGGTGGGGGGACTGGTCACTATATCCTTCTTGCCCTTAAAGACCAGTCTCCCATGGCTCTCTGTCTCTAGGCCAACACTAGAACTATTCTGTGGCTTCCCCCACCCTTTCCCCAGAGTTCCACTAGGGTTTCCTTTTTAAAGTGACAGTATCATATTAACAATTAATAACCAACAAAGTCTTAATCAAACTGAATTGAATTTCAATTCTTTTCAAAAATGCCCAGCATCATCTACAGATAATTTATCCAACAGAAGGACTGGCTCTTGAAACCAACTTGGAAAAAACCTAAATGTATGTAAAGAATTCAATTACTTCTGGCCCTATAAAGATTATAGTCAGTTTCACATGAAATAGAAAACAGAGATGGTTCACAGTGACCTCCACATTAGAATTAACAAAAGCACTAAGATTTTTCAAATGTTAACAACAAGCAATAAATAACAGTGGGTCTAGGACAGACCTCTGTTTAGGCACCCCAGCTGTTTTTGGACTACATCGCCCATAATCCCCAGCCATAGTGGCCAATTGCCAGGGATTATGGGAGTTGTAGGCCAACATCTGCAGGAGGGCCAAAATTGAGCAGCCCTGGTCTAGGAGCATTAAAAAAAAAATTTAGGAGACTATGCACATCCCATTCCTTCCATATTTATTCATTCATTCATTCATTTTTATATACTGCCCAATATAGAATCTCAGGGCAGTTTACAATGTAAACAAACAACAACCCAAACCTAAAAATCATATAAAAGATTAAAATCACCACAAAACATTAAAACTTTAAAATAGTGCTTTCCAGGAAAGAACATCACCTGGCCACATAGAAAGGAAATTTGAAGGAAATGAAACATGTGAGACCCACTCTCCAAATATTGAAAGGACAGTTTTAAATCGTAAGGTGAAAAAACCCTCCAACATTATCAGCCAAGAAATTCTGTGACAAATCAGAATTCCAAATATTGTTCAGCTGGGACTTCTTAAATTTAAAAGACCCACTGACCCTGCTAAAGTCTGCTTGTGCCTAATAAATCAAAGAAATTGTTCAAAAACAGTAACCCGCATCAAAATATGACACCTCCCCCCACCCCCCACCCCAACACTGCCAAGAGCAGTGAGCTCCCTCATGGTCTGCTCAGCAAACACTGTATGGGGAATTTAACGAAGGCATGACAACTCACAACAACTACATTTGGAAAGAAAAATGTGTAGAAAAACTATCTTCCTCTTGTGAAGGATAATTTCACTTTACATTTTAATGATGGATCAAGTAACTGTCACTGCTACTCAACACTAAAGTTCTACAGCAGATCTTCACACACTTCTCCCAAATATATTATTCCATTCACTTCAGTGTGTGATGCTGCCTTAGACATAACCATATCAGAGCAAGTGCAATGTGGTAATACATGCATTACACTTTCTCTGACTGAGTACACACATGGTCAGTGTGAGCAACTGAAGTGGAAGGAGTAGCTACTTCCTGGAAATCATGCATGGACAGACTGTTTTCAATAAATTCCTAGTTCGCATTCTTCTGATTTGGTGTATACAATGGTGTCCCCTCCATTAAAGCAGACGAGTCAGCCTTAGTAGGTGGAGGAGTGCTGCACATGTATCGGAGCCTTCATAGCAAATTGCTGGATTGGTGCTTTTATTTGTTTCCAAGGAAAGGAAAGAGGGTATCAATACAAGCACAAAGAAAAAGTAGGCTTCAAAGGTGCGCTGGAAGTAATGTGCTGGCTCAATATGTTCTGAGTGATGCGACGCTTCTTCAGGGGCACCTGAAGTTTGATCAATTCAAAGAATAACTAAAGCAGCCTTTTGTACTATTTCATGGTAACTCATTTACTTGATTGTCCAATGTCTGAAATCCTATGATTTGTTATCAGTCTGCTTCTTTCTCCCTGCCTCTGCTCTTTGGGAAATTCTGGCTTTCTACAGAAAGCAATGGAATTGGAACATAGACAGGAACTTGGTGCCAAAGAGGAAATTAGCCTCTGCTTGGATCAAGTAGCAATGTCATGCAAAGACTGAACCAGTGAAAAAGCTGCCTAGCAAGAGGTGATGCTCCTCTACTGAATCCTGTGCATTCTTGATTAAACTGATGCAAAAGCTTCCTAGCAAGAAATGATGATCCTCCACTGAATCTTGTGCATTCTTAATTAAACTGGTGCAAAAGCTGCCTAGCAAAGTGATGATGATCTGCCACTAAATCCTGTGCATTCTTTATTAAACTGGAGAAACACTCTTTTTGATGTTCTGGACACATCAAAGTCAAAGAACATCTGAGGCTGGAGAGCTTTTAAACTATCAATGCATCCTCAAATGCAACCAAAATCAAGTCCCAAGTCAATTATGCAGATTGACATCAGAGAGCCCTTTTGTTCTGTTTTTCCTCTGAATATTCACTACTGCATCCACACCCTCCTCAAGCCTGATCCCATTGTCTACCTTGACACCTAAAGCTTTCTTGCTTTGGGATTTCACAGAGAATAGAATCTTATAAAAGGTCTTGACACTACAGATACATGTGTTGAAGGTTCCTGGGAAGTATTTTTGCTGCTGCTGCCATAGGAATCTAGTAGGACTAGCTGCCCGTTACTGCCCAGAGCCCAGCTGCCTGTGTACATACTGCATGCTCATATCCTTTCTCCTCTAAGCTTAATAACTGGGCTGCTGAGCCCAAGCTGGAATACTGGACTGTGAGGTCTAGAATCACTGAGCTGAAATCCCTAGCCCTAATCATTCCTTGCATGAACCTGCTGCAGGGAGACTTGCACTGTCCTGTCCTAAACACTCTTAGAGATCAGAATCCTTGGGTCACTCTCTAAGTACAGTAGGCTTGCCATAGGACATCCCTATGCTTGATTATTGTCTCAGAACCCCAGACTCCCAAGCAGAACCCTAGAGAGAACCTGAGGCTGGGTTCTTCCTTACATGGGCTTGACATGGCTAATTTCTGCTCCTGACTGCCTAGGACTCCCGGTGCTCAACTGAGCTATCTGTGGGTACACATAGCTCCACAGATCTTTGTGCCAGGCCAGCATCCTGCTGCCTCTCCTTGCCCTTGTTTTAGCAACACATTTCTGGGGAGACCCCAATCTTCCCCTGCTAGGACATCATCCCTTTTAGCATCCTGCAAGAAAAAACAGAAATGGACACAAAATGAACTACTCTTTCTTTCATTTCCCATTTTTCACTCTCCCTCCTTTTAACACACACACTAACACACACACCCTACTGCTAGCCTTCACTTCCTCACTCCCTACCTCCTTATCTATTCCCTGGGAGCTGTCCTAACTCCCTGCACAACTGCAACTGATCAAGGTTGCCAAATACCATCATTTCCATTGTGCCTCTACTTTATGGGGAGGGGAGGAATCTTTGTTTCAAAAACCTTGTTTCTGAGACTGTTGTTCTTCTGGAATGCTCCAACATTAGCATTTGTCTGTGCTGACTGTGTTCCATTTGTTATTCACACTTGCAAATTCAATTTTGAGCTAAATTCCCCCAAGTCACCCAAGTTGACCCATTGATACCCATGTGGGTAGTGTGCACTTTGTAACAGACTATGTTAGCAGATGGGGAACTGAGGCCCAAAAGAATTAGATATTCAGTATATCATGGTTGTTCCACCAGAAGAACAAATGAGCTCCTTTTTTCTCAGAGTTTGGATGAAAGTCTACAGGAACTGATGAGTTAGGGCTGGTGGCCTTTAAGTACTAATTGCTCTCTTAAATTCACAGAGAAATGGGAACTGAAGTTAAACAGCCAAGGTGAATCAGGTAATCTGACAATCTGACATGAAGCCAAGAAGTTTAGCATGCAAAACATCATGCTTACTCTCAACTGTATGGGGGCGGGGGCTCTTCTTCATCCTCATCCATCCCTCCTTCCTTCTCTTTGTCTATTGGTCCTCATGGCTATGCTTTACTTAACTGAACTGTATCCTCAGCTGTGCTTCTGTTTTGAAACTAACAGAGGGAAAGTGAAATCAAGTAACTTAAGGGCCATAGCATTGCTCCTACATTTGATTAGCCAAAAGGCCAATAAAAGCAGAGCAGGAGAGCATCACCCTTTAAAATGGTGTAAAACAATTAGGGAGAAACTGACATGGTCCAGGGAATGACTAGGACAAAATGGTAGATTAAAAAAAAATACTTATATAAATAAGGAATAAGCTGTGAAGAGATACAGAGGCAGTGACTATAGTGGAATTTCAATTACCCTGACACTGATGGGTATAGCAGCAATAGAGTCATTAGAAACTGGATGCATGTTCCTAAATGTAATACAGGACTATTTCTTCTGTTTGAAGAGCAATCAACAGGACCAGGGGCTATTCTGGACTTAGTCCAAGGAAATGAAAGTAGGTGAAATGAATAGCATGACGCTAATAAACCCTTAGGGCTATGTTATCATAATATCGCCAGATTGGAAACACTTCTGAGAATATTTGTGTGTGAATGGTTATCGAAGTACAACACTGTGAGTGGAATGAGTTGGGGAAAGTTGATTGGAATCAACTGTTTCTGGTCTATAATGGGAAAAGTATGTATTAGTTAAAAAATGGAGAGCCTGACATTTCTATTCTCTTTTGCTTTAATCAAATCTGAAATGATAACAGAGAGAAACCACTGTGGGCCGAGAAAGACATAATAAAGGTATCAAAATATTTTCCTTATTCAAAAGGGCAAATGCCCTTGAGACACGGGGAGATTTCGCAGACTCAAAATGAATAGGAGCAACATTGTAAGAATACCAGCAAATAACAAAATGCACTGAGTATTTCCATCAAAACTGAAGCCAAGTTTTTCAAGTATATGTGAACAATGTAAATGGTATCGGGGGTGAGGGGTGAGGGGAGAGAAGACAGAGAAAGCAAAGAGTGAAATAGAGGGAAACCCCTTTCCTTTGTCTTTCCAAGTTAAGGAGTCAGTGGCTTAGCCTGTACACACATACTGGTAGGCTATTGATTTCACTTGGTTAGAGAATGACCCCTCATCTTGCAAAAAGATTTTAGGATTAGGACCCTTCTAGATTAGGCAGAGATAGAAGCCCTATTCAGACACACAACCCCCATTCAAGCTCTATATTGTAACTGCATTCACATGTCTGTACACAAGCTTATGTTTTTTTGTGTGAATGACTATACTGGTGTTAATTTTCAAAGTGAACCTGAGTACAGGCTCCCTAAAATGCAGGATAGTTATAGGAACTAGGAAGTATACTGTACATTCATAACTATACCTGTGTACACTGTACATAGATTGTACAAGTGTTGAACATAACAAGGCTCTCCACATGAGCGGTGTGGAGAACCTGCAGGACTTCTGTGGGGAGAGTTCCACTCTTCCTGCAGACGATCTGTCGGCGAGCCTTGGTTGGCCACCCACACGATTACCTGTCACAGAGCCGGTTGGGGCTGTGGGATTGGGGGCTGCTTGACCCCCTAGAAGTCCCAGCATGCCCTGTGCAAGTGCGTGGGGCATTCTGGGGGGACCCCTGAGGCCAGAAGACTTGTTGGAGCCCCTGGTGGGGGTCGCCTCATGAGTCACCATGGTGGCACGTGCTCCACTAACTTCATTTAAGGGGATGGACACTTAGAGAGGTTTGCTGCTGGGAGCCACGCAGCTCTTGTTGCAGCACACAACCCGGAGAACCTGGGCTAGGCTCCCTTAGCCCGGTTTCTCTTGGTCGTGGGAATAGCCTCAACTTGTGAATAGGGCTAAACACCTGTCAGCATTTAGAACAAAGATGCAGCATCATTTCCCCACCTTCTGCAGCCGTATTTATTCCTTTGACTTGCCTGACTACTCAGTCCTGGTTTGTTGTTTTGTTTTGTTTTTTATAGTGCCCTTCATCCTGATAACCCAGGGCAGTTAACAAAAAGATAAAAACAATATGAAAATTTCAGTTAAAACCATCTAAAAATAAAGCAAACGCAGCTACAGTTTAAAAAGAGAGCAGAGGGCAACTCATTGGCCAAAAACCTGAATAAAAAAGGGCAGTGTTCCATTTCCTCTTAAAGGCTGGAAGAGAGGGAGCCCTGCAGATCTCAGCTGCAAGTGAGTTCGACAGTCTGGGGGCAATATTACATTTTATATCACATAATATGAACACATTATAAACTATATAATATAAACACATGATATTATGTCCAATATCAAAGTACTTTACCATTCTTGTCCCATTTATCATCACAGCAATCTGTGAGATAACTTCTCCTAAGAGATACTGAAGCTATTCTCATGAGTAACTGGAACTGGGCTAAGGGAGTCCAGCCCAGTTCCTGCTGCTCATGTCCAGCAGCAGGAGCCACTTGGCTCCCAGTGGCAGCACGTTGGCAAGACCGCTTATGGAGCTGTCGCTTAATCCATGTTACAGGCGCACAAGTAAATGGAGGATATTTTGTAAACAGCTGGTGGGAACTGAAGGATCTACTTAAAATGCCACATGCAGATCCTAAGAGGTTTGTTTAGAGACAACTTGCTATCATTCAAAACACGACTGTTGACAGAATGACGAGATCACATTCACTCACTATATTTATCTGAAAATCCCCAATAAAGATAAGTAGTATTAAAACTATTGATATGATAACTAGAATCATAAATGCATATGGCTGGAAAAAACAGAAAAACAGCCCCTCTTTCTACCTTTGGGTAAAAGCCTCCCCATATCAACTCCCTAAAAACTAAGCTATGTAAATCCATTTCACAGTGGCAAGGAGCAGGAAGCCAATAGAGAATAAGATGCAGCATAGCATAGTTGACAATATCTGCCAACCACATAGCTTGACTCAAAAAAGTGTGTCATGCCACACAGAAAAGGAGAATGCAAAAGTGTTGCTAAAGGACCACTTCAAGGTCTCATCAGCAAAAACAAAACAAAACAAAAACAAAAACAAAAACCCTCCATGTTCATATTTTGCAACATGGAGGGTTTTTTTTCTTTTCGTTTTTTTTCCTTTTTCTTTTTTGCAACCTTCAGTCAGGTTTATTCTGATCAGGAAGCTGATTCTATCCGGTGAATTACCCCAAAATAAACTTTTGCTGGGCATGAATCCATTCCATCCAGCATACTGGCTGTAGTTACATCAGTCTCTGGTGTCCTGGATGTGAGGAGAGGAGGGGGGGGGGAACCCATGATCTTCAACAGAGGGAGAAAATCCTTCATGATCTTAGTAGTTTAACACTAGGAGAAAATCTCCATACATTCATCCAACTCAGTTTTAAAGCCAATCCAGTCAAAAAACAGAATCAAAGCTCCTTTGCCCCCACAATTGCTGTTCTGAGGCTTTTTCAGAACTGCATGCCTTTAAATCCCTATGAATGTTATGTTCAGTGCACACACATCTGTATACAATATATGGATAAATAGATCTGAATGCACATACAGTTATTTAAACTTTGTGTTCAATACGTGTACAATTGTACACTTCCTATCTGTAGAGGCAAGGATACACCATCTGGGGCTTTTTAGTTTGGAAAAGCGGCGACTACAGGGAGAAATGATAGTGGTCTATAAAATTATGCATGGAGTAGAGAAAGTGGACAGAGAGAAATTTTTCTCCCTCTCTCATAACACTAGAACTAGGGGTTGTCCCATGAAACTGATGGCCAGAAAATTTAGGACAGACAAAAGGAAGTACTTTTTCTCACAGCACATATTTAATCTATGCATTCTCTGCCACGGGATGTGGTGATGACTACCAGCTTGGATAGCTTTAAAAGGGGCTTAGACAAATTCATGGAGGACAAGTCTATCATTGACTACTATAGGCCACCTCCAGCCTCAGAGGCAAGATGCCTCTAAATACCAGTTGCAGGGGAGCAACAACAGAAGAGAGGGCATGTCCTCACCTCTAGCCTGTGGGCTTCTCATAGGCATCTGGTGGGCTACTATGTGAAACAGGATGCTGGACTAGATAGACCTTGGGCCTGATCCAGCAGGGCTGTTCTTATGTTCTTACCCAGGTTCACTTTTAAAAGGAATGCATATATAGTCATTCACATAACAAACATGTGCATATATACAGGCACATGTGCACACATACAATATAATGTCTAAATAAGGCTTAAATGTTAGAAAACTGCTTCTGGTCTTCATTTCAATTTCAAGCTCATTACATTACTTAAAAGCTGACTACTGGTGGAAGACACTAAAATTCTCATGGCTGAAAATGTCAGGAGTGGGGAGGGCTGCCGGGGAGGCAGGCACCTGCTTCCCTGCACACGATCAGCGTTTTACAGGAAGAAGTCCTCCAGCATCCCAAAATGCACCATGCCAGGCTCACAGTGCATTGCGGATTCTCCTGCTGCCGAGTGCTCTTGCAGCCCAGCTTTGTGAACACACGGGCTGCAGGCAGCCTGAGCATTAACATGATGGGGATTGGGGTAGAAGTGTGCATTTGCACCCTTCTACTCCACTAATAGCCCCGGTAAAAAACCTGGGCTACCCCGTTGCTGAGGATTGGGATCGGAAGCAATCCTGGCGCTTCTCATGACCGGGCTATACCCAGGGAAAGCTGTCCTACCAGGGTATAGCCGGTCATGAGAATGACCTTATTCTGTTCTTTTAAAAGTACAGCCCCCCAAAAAAAAATCCCATATGGTCCCAGAAGAGAACATGAGACCCTTGGGGAGAAAAACATTTCTGTGCTGCTTTGTTATTTTAGTTTATGGACCAGAATTATTAAATTGGACAGAAAAAAGAAAAGTGTGAGTTGCTTAGTGACTCCTCTGCAGATGAAGTGATTACTGCCAGGGAGTTTTTCACGCGGGGCTTTTAAAGCCCTTTAACGTGCATCTCCTCCAGAATGGAGGGGGTGCATTCACATATTGGGCAGATTTTCCCCGAAGTCCCTACAAGTTATCGGGAAGCAGTTCACACACAATTTGGGTTTTTCACAGCGCGTTAGAGTATAGCCCGATTTATATCCGGGGTAAGAAAACCCACTATTTTCGTTGGGTTTCTGGGACAACTTTGAGTCCACAATAAAGCCTCCCAGTAAACTCACGGTAAAGCCTGCTGTGTGCAAAAATCCCAGGCAAGACGGCACGGGACATCTTGTGGTGGATAGAAAGGGTATGTGTTGTGGAAAGCACTTTTCTGCTGCAGGAGGGAGTTCTACGCCCTTGGCTGATGCTTGCTGCCAACTTCAGCACACACACTAGCCAGAAGGCAGAAGGCTAAGCATGCTTGACTAACCAGTAGATCATACCCCCTCAGGAATGTGTTGTCTAGCTGGCAGGCTTGCAATGCTCCACTGAGTATTAGGAAGGGAATTCTGTCCTGTTGTATGTATACATTTCCAGAGCTTTCCTCTCAGCCTCTTCTGCAAGCAGCTTATGACAAGATTTAGGCAGTGAAGTCTGCTTCAGACTTTTCTCACTGTTCACAAACGATGAGGCCAGCTCTTCTAACTAAAAAACATTAGTAAGAAGAGCTGGCCTCATCATTCAAATTCAACTCCTAAATATCCCCCCAAACATGAATCACAGGCTACAATCCTAAGCACACTTTGCTAGGAAGTAAGTCCCATTGAACTTTGGGGGAGTAACGAGGTTGAGGGCCAGAATTTTTGGCCTATTTTTCATATAAGGGGCTTGCCTTTGGAGCTGGACCTTTGGTGTTGAGGGGAGGTTCTCTTGTGCGTGGTGGTTTGGGGCTCGAGGGGTTTTAATTGTACTGAGTTGAGCCAGACACATTTGCAGATATGGGCTCTCCTGAGTGGGATACTGCAGGAGGTGCAACCGGTAGTTCTGGAGAGGCTATAGCTGTAGTGGTGGGGAATAGAAGAACTGGCGCTGAGAGAGCAGCTGGCCATTACAGGGGAAGGGAAACTAGTAATTTAGTAACTGTTTCCACTTCCAGCTGCTCTGTCAACTCTCAGGCCTCAGGGAGCAGCTCCAATTTCCCACAGAGCCTGGTCTTGCTCCTTTGTAATGCCAGGTCAGTTCAGAATAAGATCGAAAGTGTCCATGATTTGATCATGGACGAGGGAGCTGACCTGGCATGCATAACTGAGACCTGGTTGGGGGAGGCGAGTGGTCCAGTGTGGGCTGAGCTTCTCCCTCCAGGTTATTCTGTTGTGGAGCAGGTTAGGGGAAGTGGGCGGGGTGGGTGGGTAGAGTGGCTATGGTCCATAAGAATGCCATTTCCCTTACCAGGGCCCCTGTGAGGCATCTGACCTATATCGAGTGTATAGATTGGGGATTCTGTTGGTGTACTGATCACCCCACTGCCCAGCTGACTCCCTAACTGAGCTGACCGAGCTGATCGCAGAGTTGGTGTTGGAGTGTCCCAGGCTTCTGATCCTGGGGGACTTCAATATCCACTTTGGGGCTGGCTTGTCTGGTGCAGCTCAGGAGTTCATAGCGGCCATGACAACTATGGGCATATCCCATCGAGTATCTGAACCAACTCATGTTGCCAGCCACACACTCGATTTGGTCTTCTGTTCGGATCAGGCGGGTGTTCCATGGATAGGGGATCCGGTGGTTTCCCCATTGTCATGGACGGACCACTACCTGGTTAAGGTTGGTATCACGGCCACAATCCACTCCTGCAGGGGTGATGGACCAATTAGGATGGTCTACAAAAAGGCTGCTGGACCCAGTAGAGTTCCAAAAGGCCTTGGAGGGTTTCAAAGTTGGTGCTGCAGGTGATTCTGTCGTTGCCCTGGTGGGAACCTGGAATAAGGAACTTGCCAGAGCAGTAGACATTATTGCTCCTAAGCGTCCCTCCAGACCTGCTTCAAAGTCGGCTCCCTGGTATATCGAGGAGTTGTGAGGGTTGAAGCGGCTGGGTAGGCGACTGGAGCGCAGGTGGAGGAGAACTCTGCTCAGATTTGACAGGATGGAGCATGTGACCCACTTGAGGATTTACGTGGACAGTGAGTACGGCAAAAAAGAAGTTCTGGTCAGTTCACGTTGCTTCTGCGGATTCACATTCAGTGGAGTTATCCCGGGTAGTGAGGAGTCTAATTTCTACTCGGCTCTAGTTTCTAATCAGTTCCTGGAGGTGCTCTGCTGTGATGCCCTCAGTGGGTTCTTTGCAGACAAAATCTCCTGTATTCGGGCCGACTTGGATTCCACTTTTTCTGCAGGGTCTACGAAGGAGGTGTCCAGCAATCCTTCTTGCAGTATTAGGTTGGATCAGTTTCAATCTGTGATTCCTGAGGATGTGGACAAGCTGCTTGGAGCGGTGCGGTCTACCACTTGTTCTCTGGACCCTTGCCCGACTTGGCTGCTTCAATCTAGCAGGGAGATTATACGAGGAGGCCTGGTGAATATCATAAATGCATCACTGAGGGAGGGTAAGGTGCCTCCATGCTTGAAGGAGGCAATAATTATCCCATTTCTTAAGAAGCCTTCCATAGATCCCTTGGCGATGGGTAATTATAGGCCAATCTCTAATCTCCCTTGGTTGGGCAAGGTGATTGAGAGGGTGGTGGCCGACCAGCTCCAGGCGGTTTTGGAGGAAACTGATTATCTAGACCCATTTCAAACTAGCTTTAGAGCAGGCTATGGGGTTGAGACAGCCTTGGTCGATGGGTGAACTATACCGGGGAATTGACAGAGGGTGCATGACTCTGTTGGTTCTCTTGGATCTCTCGGTGGCATTCGATACCATCGACCATGGTATCCTTCTGGGTCGCCTGGCGGATTTGGGGATAGGAGGCACTGCTCTACAGTGGTTCCACTCCTATCTCTTGGGCAGATCCCAGATGGTGGAGCTTGGTGACAGTTGCTCTTCTCAACGAGAGCTGTTATATGGAGTCCATCAGGGGTCCATTCTGTCACCAATGCTTTTCAATATTTACACGAAACCGCTGGGTGAGGTCATCAGGAGATTTGGTGCTGGGTGTTATCAGTATGCTGATGAAACCCAAATCTACTTCTCTCTTTCATCTGCTTCATCAGGAAATGGTGTTCATTCCCTAAATATCTGCCTACAGGCAGTAATGGGCTGGATGAGGGATAACAAATTGAAGCTGAATCCAAGTAAGACGGAGGTGCTCATTGCTGGGGCTCAGCATCTGAGGGATGAGTTAGATCTCCCTGTGCTCGATGGGGTTACACTCCCCTGGAAGGAGCAGGTACGCAGCTTGGGGGTACACCTGGATCCAGGCCTCACTCTGGTATCTCAGGTGGAGGCTGTGGCCAGGAGTGCTTTTTATCAGCTTAGGCTGATTCGACAGCTTCATCCATTCCTAGAGGAGGATGACCTCAGAACAGTGGTGCACCAGCTGGTAACTTCCAGGCTTGACTACTGTAATGCGCTCTACATGGGGCTGCCTTTTTACGTAGTTCGGAAACTTCAGTTAGTTCAAATTGCAGCAGCAAGGCTGGACTCCAGGGCAACCCGGAGAGACCATATTATGCCTGTTTTGAAACAGCTGCACTGGCTGCCGATATGTTTCCGAGCAAAATACAAAGTGCTGGTTATTACCTTTAAAGCCCTGAATGGCTTAGGTTCACGTTACCTTAGAGAGCGCCTTCTTCGGTCTGATCCCCACCGCATGCTAAGATCATCTGAGGAGGTCCAGCTCCAGTTGCCACCAGCTCATCTGGTGGTGACCCAGAGGCGGGCCTTCTCTGTAGCCGCTCCTGGACTGTGGAATGCGCTCCCTGCAGACACCTGTAATTTGAATTCTTTATTGGAATTTAGGAGAGCCCTAAAGATCTACCTGTTCGGCCTGGCCTTCCAGTGCTCTTAAATTGTTTTAAAGGGTCTTTGATGTTTGTGAACCGCCCTGAGCTATTTTGTAAGGGTGGTCTAAAAATGGAACAAATAAACAAACAAACAAACAAACAAACTTTGTGTGACTTACCTCGGGTATACATGCTTACAATTGTGCTCTTAGTTTTATAATTAAGGGTTGAATCTACCATAACATATCTAGATTCTGTTTTAATTATGATGTTTTGTATTCTGTATCAAGCTGATCACTGACTGCAATAAAGTGAAAAGTATCTAGATTCCTGTAAGGGCCTTCATCATGAGAAAACTACATGGACAATTAATTCTGATGTAGTGCATGCAAATGTGTGTATGTGTGCATACATGCATGTGCACAAAGGCTCATCCTGTGAAATATTTCATTAAAAGAGGCCCCAAGTCTCTAGAATACAAACAGTGAATGGACAATGGGAAGAGCTATATCATTTCCCACTGGATTCTAATGCCAGTCGTATCCAAATCAACGTCACAACCAATAGCTGAGTTAAAGGTAAAGTGTGCTGTTGAGTCGGTGTCAACTGCTGGCGACCACAGAGCCCTGTGGTTGTCTTTGGTAGAATACAAGAAGGGTTTACCATTGCCACCTCCCGCACAGTATGAGATGATGCCTTTCAGCTTCTTCCTATCTCGCTGCTGCCTGATATAGGTGTTTCCCATAGTCTGAGAAACATACCATCAGGGATTCGAACCAGCAACCTCTGGCTTGCTAGTCAAGTCATTTCCCGCTGCGCCACTATGTAGCTAATAGCTGAGTTATTTGATGTTTAAATCTTTTCTTCCCTACCGAGGATCACTATTTGTTTATAGCGATGGTCTTTTAGATTTGCCCTTAGAATATAAACTTTACAAAAATGAAAGAAAATGCTCCTGGAAAATACCTGGTGCTGCAAGTTGTAAAGCAGCATTGTTTTACTTCAAACTCCTGCAATATACTCACAAGCAGAGATTATGCTACTGTAATAACAAATATAACATTGCATTTTTTAAAATTATTAATTCAGATCAGAAAAGGCCTCTAATCTTTTACAGCAGTCTAGACCTATGTAGTGTAAGAATTCACAGGACAAGACCCTGATGTGCTTGCTCATTGGGAGAGATTCATAATGGCAGGGATAGAAATCTATGCAAACAGCAAGGTCTTCTGCTCTGTTCTTAAGCTTCAGTTCCCTCACCCTTGTGGCACCACATCCCAAATCAGTTTAGGCACTGGTAGAGCAGCACATGCTTTACATGAAGACAGTCTCAAGCAGGGCTTGGAAAAACCCATGTCTGATATCCTGGAGAGCTACTTCCAGTCAGTGTAGACAATATTCAGCTAGAGGGAGGGACCAATGTTCTAACTCAGTAAAAAACAGCTTTCTATGTGTTCCTATTTATGTTCAGTGGTAAACCTGCCCCCTGCCTGCAGCTTCCCTTCTTACAGCCAACCCTGCCACTTGACTTTCCCCTCAGCTAGATATTCAGTGATAACAGAAGTTACCCCAGCTGGGGTAACTTCAGATTAAATAAACTTTAAAACAGCACTTGGGGGCATGTTGTCAGGTAGGTAAGCAACTTGTGGGAGGGTTCGGCAGGGCTCACCCGCTTTCCCCTTTTCCAGTTCCAGTTACCCCTTAAATCAGAGTCCAATTTATCGGACCCCACCACACACACACACACACTGCCATATGCAATTTGAGCTGAAGTTACTTTCCATACATATAATACATATAATATGCAATTATATTTGTATTGTGTGTGTTATATTTGTATTGGACAAACCTTTGTTGATGTAATTATATACAGGTGAAACTCGGAAAATTAGAATATCGTGCAAAAGTCCATTAATTTCAGTAATGCAAATTAAAAGGTGAAACTGATATATGAGACAAACGCATTACATGCAAAGCGAGATAAGTCAAGCCTTAATTTGTTATAATTGTGATGATCATGGCGTACAGCTCATGAAAACCCCAAATCCACAATCTCAGAAAATTAGAATATTACATGGAACCAAGAAGACAAGGATTCTATTCTACAATCCTTGTCTTCTTGGTTCCATGTAATATTCTAATTTTCTGGGATTGTGGATTTGGGGTTTTCATGAGCTGTACGCCATGATCATCACAATTATAACAAATTAAGGCTTGACTTATCTCGCTTTGCATGTAATGCGTCTGTCTCATATATCAGTTTCACCTTTTAATTTGCATTACTGACATTAATGGACTTTTGCACGATATTCTAATTTTCCGAGTTCACCTGTACATGCTATCATGTTTCACAGAATGTTTCATCAAGCAAAAGTGACCAGTAACTAAGAGTCAGGCTATACATCTAACAGACTTACTTTGCCATGGACCTAAGAATAAAATCACCGCTTCTTTCCTTTAGTCATTTGATTCAGAAAATGATAACCTTCTTACCTGTAATCTTTTCACCTGCAGCGCAATATTTTTCAAGATGTTTTTGTGAACCAGATGTTTTTAAGATATAGTAGTTATCTAGTTCCTCTGATATAAAGAGTTTAGAAGGGACTTTTTTGTACATGAATTATATGTCTAAGTTGTAGTAACAATACATCAAATGAAGGAACAATGTTCTAGTTTTCTATTAGTAGATATTGGAATGGTTATTTCTCTTAGTTATATTTTCTGCATAATAATCAACAAATGCATGTGTGTATTGATGATGTCTTAGATACTTCACCTGGCTCTTGGGCAGCTTGTAAATATGGGTGTGAGAAGATTTTCAATTAAGATGAAACTTCTTGGAATTCTTTTTTCATTTAAAGCCCTTTGTAATTGATTCTATTCTGGTGTTTTATGCTTTATTCATGTTCTGTGTTTTATAATGGTTTACTAGAAGTTCCATAAGAAAACTAGATTCTCATAGAAGCTTTGTCTCTCAAGTTCTTAATTTTTAGCCTACTTTTGTGTAGGTTTATGCGACCACTCGACATTCTGTGTGTGTGTCCAGGTGTCCGTGTGCCCCCGCCCCCAATCAACTTCTCAACGCCTGGACCAATATGAACCAAATCAGGTACAGTTGTAGGGACACATAGGGACACCACAACAGCATAGTTTGTAACGATGTCATCCACCAAGATCCAAGATGGCGGATGTGTAAACCTTTGAGGCGCAAGTGGGCTAACTTGTGAACTGCCTAACAGATTTGAACCAAATTTGCAACAGATGTAGGAACACATAGGGATGCCCAAAGTGTGTGGTGTGTGATGATGTCATCCATTCCAATTCAAGATGGCAGCTGTGTGAACATCTGAGGCGCAAGCAAGCTAATTTGTGGACTGCCTAACCAATTTAAACCAAATTATTATTATTTTTTTATTTATTAAATTTATATCTCACCCAAACATACGTCTCTGGGCGGTACAAATTAGGTAAAGTTGCAGTGAGTGACACACAGGGACACCTCAGTGGTGTAGTTTGTGATGATGTCATCCACCTCGATACAAGATGGCGGACACATAAACCTTTGAAGTGCAAGTGGGCTAATTTGTGAACCGCTTAACTAATTTCAACCAAATTTGCTGCAGCTGTAGGGACACATAGTGACACCTCAATGGCAAAGATTGTGACGATGTCATCCACTTCAGTTCAAGATGGTGGACACGTAAATTTTGGAGGCACAAGTGCACTAACTTGTGGACAATCTAACCAATTTGAACCAAATGTGCTACAGCTGAATGGACACACAGGGATGCCCCAATGATGTAATTTGTGATGATGTCACCCACCCCATCCAAAATGGCAGATGCATAAACTTTTGAGGCACAAGTGCACTAACCTGAGGACTGTCTAACCAATTTGAACCAAACTGGGAACAGTTGCAGTGATTGACACACAGGGACACCTCAATGGTGCAGTTTGTAATGATGACATCCACCCCAATCCAAGATTGTGAACACATGAACATTTGAGGTGCAAGAGATCTAACTTGTGGACTTTGATTTGCACCAAATTTAGTCCAGATGTAGAGACAGTGAAAGGAAAGTGGGCTGATTAGTTCTAGGGGTGTGCACGGAACCGCGGAGCTGCAGTCCAGCACTGGGGTGGGGGTTCCATTAAGGGCGGGGGGGCTTTACTTACCCCTCCCGTGCTTTCCAGTTTGGCGCCGTAATTACTGAAAAAATCCCGGCAGTGGGAGGCGAGGGATCCTGCCGCCGGGATTTTTTCAGTAATTACAGCGCCAAACTGGAAAGCGCAGGAGGGGTAAGTAAAGCCTCCCCCGCCCCCAATGGAACCCCCCACCCTACCCTCCCAAACCCCGAACCGCCCTGTGTCTGGACCGGTCTGGAGGCCTTTAGAATGGCCTCCGAACCGGTCCGTGCACATTCCTAATTAGTTCTTACTAGAACGTTTAAAATTGTCAATACAAAACCTTTGTGAACTCAGACCTATGTAGTAGTGTGTTCTCCAAGTTGGAAAAAATGTATAACCCATTGGCTAGATGAACAGCTTAAAGATAACCTAAATGCAAAAGGTGTGAGAAGCCCCTATTGGAAGCAATCCATGACAATGATATATCTATTGGCTTGCATGTTCCAATTCAGATTGCAGATGGAGGGAACAATCTTTGTACATTCTTCATATAAAACATGTAATGGAGAAATGTTCCAACAACAGATACTCCCGTGAGTCTGCCAATCATATAGTTTTGCTCTAGCTCTTGGATAGTGTGCACATCTGTGCACATACAGATACAAATTTGGAATTTATAGTCATTCCAGTAAACTGCAACTTTTGGTGCTCAATAAACAGTAGGCTGATTCACAGAATTATCAGAAAGTTCAGTAATAGTTAAAATCTAGTTTAGTGTGGCACACACGCTCCCAGTCTCTGGTCATGTGAACCTGGAAATTCTCAGCGATATTGAGTTGGCAGTGAACCAACCTGACATTTATCCAAAAATGATAAACTAAGATTTGATCTACAGCTATCGTTTTTGCGTAAATGTCAGGTCAGCATGGTGCCGACCCCAAATCACTAAGAATTTCCAGGTTCAAATGAATGAAAATTGTGTGTGTGTCATGCAAATCTAGAACTGAACATGTACCAGACATTCTGCTCATTGTGTGAACTGACCCTGTCAGCCCATTCACACGACCAGGCAGGCGGCGGGGGGAGGCAGAGTTCAACCTACCTTACCCCAGACGATCTCTCTTTAGCCTTCTCGTGCACAAGCCGCACGCCCACACAAACTGTGCTGGCACACTGGTTGTGTGGGCGCAGCAGGAAAACAGAGGCCATGACTCATTTTCCTGGTCTCCACATATCCCGCAAGGCACTGCGTGATGAATTTGGTGCCTTGGGTTGGCCTTTGGTGCCTTGATTCTACTGTCAGACAGGCACTCTAAGTGCCTTTCTCACACATGAGCCTGGCAGCCAGTTTAAGGGAGCACTTGTTCTCTTAACCTCAGCTAAAAGCCAGGCTCTGAAGTGGGGTTAGGCTGGGATGGAGGACTGGGATCTGCAAGGATGCCGGCACTCCACAGGAGCAGCCTAGCCTAGCCCGGGTTAGACTGCTTGTGAGAACAGCCTCTGTGTGTGTTTAAAGCAAAGCAAAGTTTTGTGAATAGGCCACTCTCTTTCTGCTACAAAAAAAGTTATCCTCTGGGACATCTGCAACCAACATGGCATTAATAGTCTATTATACTAACGTCTCTTCTTTATATATGGTTGTCAAGGTCTTTGGGATGGTATTGAGAATAGTGTGCATGATTTAAATGGAGGAATGGATGTTAAAATGGGAGAAAGCGAGTTCAGAATTTCACAGCCTTCTGGCAAGGTTCATGCTGTTTTGCAGAAGCAACCAACCAAAACAAACCAACAAAAATTAGTCGGTTCCTGGGGGAGATCTATGTGGTGATAACTGCAGCTCCAGGCTTGACATAACATTGTATTGCAGACTGGGGGGAGTGGGATGTGCATACAGTTATTTATGGAAGGCAAGAAAGCTGTTACATGAAGCCAGGTCACCATCCCTTGAAGAAGCCAGAAAACTGGTTAAAGGTTTTCACTTCCTCTAGCAGCTAAGCCAAGTTGCTTATCCTTAGAGATGCTGCATAACCAATTTATGTGGCCTGCTGGAGCTTAGACCCAACTTAGCAGGCACTTGTGGTAAAAGGGCTTGAGGAGTTAGCTTTGACTGTGTCCACAGAATCATGAAACCCTGTGGAAATTACAGCCTTGTGATAACGATCCAAATTTCCATGAAGCTTAATTCACAAACAGCTTTGAAACTGCATGTTCTTGGTTGGAGGAGCTGGAGGGAGGGAGGGAGAGAGCACAAGACCATGCATACCTGTGCTGTATTATGCATTCACTATGCATGGTTCAAGAGAAGAGCATTTAAATACAAGCAAACTGTAGCAACAGTGCTGGAGCTACATTTCTCTTTGGACTTCAGAGCTGCAAGGGCAAAAATAGCTGCTCCCAGATATAGTTAGTTTTGACTGAAATCTTTATAAAATGGCATATATTAGTCAAACACCAGAACAAAACCCTGGGAGTTTTCCATCATGATGTCCATCCTTCAGCATTCGATTATATATGAAAGCATGACAAGAGAAATAAAAACTAACTAAAAGAAGGTACAATTTTCGTTTCAAACTCAGAACTGCAGCATAACCTATATCAGATTGAAGGATTTGCTACTGGCTTTATGACTTCAGAGCAAACTACGTATTTGTTCTAAGTAGCAAGCTCAGAGGAGAGGTTTAAAAGACTTTGCATTGTTCATAGAGTCTTTCAAGCATACTGAGGGTGGAATTCCATCTGTTCAATCCAGTTCAGTTCAGTGAACTGGTGCACTTTCAGTGGTTCACTGGCCTGTGACACTTTGAAGAAATTAGGCTAAATTAGAAAAAAAAAGGCTTTACATTATCATCTAAGAGGCTGCATGGCAAGATAACCAAAAAGCACCATTACCTCAGTTTTCTCCCCCTTATGGTAAAGACAATTTTGCACGTTCCATTAAGGATGGAAGACATGAATGTCTGCTGCCTTATACCCCAATCTTTAAATATAGCTTGTGGAACAATGCCCCGTTTACATTAATTGGGTTCACTTCAATGTAATATGTTTAGAAGTGGGGTGTAAATTTTATATGAAAATCTCTCTCTCTCTCTCTCTCTCTCTCTCTCACACACACACACACACACACACACACACACACACAAACACACACACCATGCAGCTTGCAATCTGCACTCTCCTTGCTCACTTGAGTATGTATTTCCATATGATATGAAAGATTTCGCAGCAAAACAAACCCTTTGGACAATTTGAATAGGAAGTATGCTCTATAACTGATCAACTAGAATTTGACTTTGTTTGAATAAGCACCTTTTTTAAAATCCAAATTCTCACCTTCCCCCCAGATGAGCAAGGAAATACTGCTGGGAGAACATGTCGTGTGGTGCATTGGGGGGAAACCGAAGGCTGGGACAACATATCCTGGCTTCCAGATATCCCACAATGCACTGTGCAACATGTGCAATGCATTGGGTGAGTCCCCCAGGAGACCAGCACTCAGTGGTGGATTAACAGAAAAGCAGAGTAGGCATTTGCCTACGGTGGCAAAATTTGAGCAGCAGCAAATTTTGCCCCTCAGATTTTGCCGCGCTTCTCTTTGGGCAGTGGCTGCTGCAGCAAGGGTGGGGTGGGGGAGGAGAAAGCCCCCCCCACACACACACTTACCTTATTTTTTAAAAGGCAAACTTTTTTGTTGAAGGTAAAAGGGCGGCAAAAAGCTTAATCCTCTCCTGTCGGCACTCTAGATGGGCATTCTAGATGGGTACTAGGGCTGAAAGTAACCCCAGCAAATACACGATCCCAGAGCCAGTTAAGGATTTGCTTGCTTGCTTGAGCCCTTAACCCTGGTTAAGAGCTGGGTTTAAAAGCAGGGCTAGGTGGCGCTGCCAGGATCAGGCCCGATCCTGGAAGTTCTTATGCGCAGCCTAACCCAGGCTGGGCTTCTCTAGCCTGGGTTAGGGTTTGCATGAGAACAGCCTTAGAATCATAGTAAATAGGAAATGAAATTGACTATTTGGGGGGAAATATCTGTGTTGAAGTATCAGGAAATGATCCACTCATGGAATTTATGAAATGAGAATATTTTCACAGGTTAGTGTTGTATATGTATGCTTCATGAGTTAACATTTATTTATGCTGTAATGTCAGTTTTGTGTATGTTACTTACACACACACACACACACACACACACACACACACTTATTTGTTTAAGAGAGAATGCGGTTATTCTCACGATGGGGGGGAAACCGGGCTAAAGAAGCCCAGCCTGGTTTTCCCCCATCGTGAGAACCAGTGGGCTTGCAGGCAAGCCCGGTGGTTCTCTGGTGGCTAGCCCACCAAACTAGCCCTCCCCTTAGCTCAGGTAAGCAGAGTGAGCGCTCCGCTAACCTGGGTTTTCTGATCGTGTACCACCACGGTGCAGGTCCACGCCATGGCGGCACACAAGGAGACCCCCACCGGGACACTGCAAGCAGCCTCCCAGGCTCAGGGGTCTCTCCAGGATGCCCTGTGTGCTCGTGCTGGACATCCTAGAACTTCACGCGGCCCCTGATCCCCGTAGCCCCCGCCAGCTCCATGATGGAGCCGGCAGTCGTGTGGGCAGCTGATCCAGCTGCCCAGAGCTGCCTTTGGATCATCTGCAGGCATTGAAGCCCATTCTCCCTGCAAACCCCCTTATGGCTCTTCACACTAAATCATGTGAAGAGCCTCAGTATTGGGCAATGGTGATTTTCAGCCAACGTAATGGAAATTCGGGCGGTGTGAGCCTTGCCTTTTTCTGTCACTATGGGCAGGACTGTGCCATGTGATCCATTACAGGGAGCTCATCATAGCCTGTACAATCTGCTTGGGGCCAGAAATAAAGTGCAGTTGTTAGCCTAGGTGAAGGATTATAAGCAGCAACACTGGAACTATATCCATCTTCCTTTGTTAGGGAGCATATCTTGCCACCTCTGCACTTTAGTCTCTTTTGGTACATCTTCCCTCCATATATCCAGGGTTACTGCATATTTCACATCTTCTTAAGCTGTGGTTGCTGCTGAATGCTGTCAGATAATAGTTTTCTTTGTTCCAGTGCAACAAGTGGCCACCTTGGTTTCACCCATTTCTCCTTTACCTCCTTGTTTCTTCCTACCTCTTCTTTCAGCCACTCCCTCTCTATCACTTTTCAACTTTTTCAACCTCTTTTGAAAATTTCTAAATCTGCCCCCTCCCTTCCTTTCCAGCCCTGCCTCTTGACTGCCTAGGCAAGATTTCATCTTACTCATCCAACTAGAGTATTACAATTATAAATAGATAAGGAAAAGATTATTTCTCTTCCTAGCCCAGAAATGATGAGTACACATACCTGTCTCTCCTTGGTTTGTCTAGTCTTCAAGCACTGTGAAATGTATTACTGGTTACTGTATTACTCTAAGATAGGAAACAATGAGGTTGTACACATGACCTGATTCGCCACCGGGTGGGAAGGCTGGTGGGGAGGCAGGCAGAAGCCTACCTCTCCTCACACAATCTCCCTCCCCCATTTGCTCAGCCACTTGCTGCGGCACACAAGCAGCACCAGGGCACACAAGTGGCACCATGGTAAGCAGCAGAGCAAGGAACCAAAGGAGGAAGTCCTCCAGCATCCCTCGATGCACCATGCCAGGAGCTTGGTGCATTGAGAGATACTCTCTCCGCCAGGAGCTTTTGCCGCCCAGCTCTGTGTGTGCATGGGCTGTCTGCAGCCCATGACTCCAAACGTGTGTGTTGTGCACTTGCACCCTTAAACCCAGGTTATGCCTGGAGTAAATTCTTGGGCTTGGGTCCAAGCCAGCACCAGGATCAGGCTCTATCCTGGCAGTTCACATGGGCAGCTGAGCCCAGGCTGGGCTGCCCAAGCCTGGGTTTGGCTGCCTGTGTGAATAGCCTCATAATGTTCCCAGTCCTTGAAACCATACTTTGGAAGATCAGAGAAGTGCAACAGGGTTGTGCACCTCCTTGTGCATTCTGATTTCTTCCCTCCCTCCCTAGTTTGATCAATCTATAGTTTGTCATTACTTCCAGATCAAACTATCATTTTTATAAACTATAGTTTGCTTCCAAACAGGCACAGAAACCATGGTTTGAGAGGTGCCGCATTTGCATGTAATGCAAAACCGCAATTAAATGGGTCAGAGGTTGGAATTTATGTACGTCCGAATTGTGGCAAAAGTGACCTGCGGTTTCCATTGCCAAACTCCAGTTTGAACCTTTGGTTTGAAGTGAGTTTTGCCACCCCAACCGGAGGTTTTGCAGCGGTAGTGTTGCACCTGAAAGCGGAAGCCGTAACCGTGATTTTGTGCTGTTTCTCGATCCATAATCAGAGGGTAGCCCAAACCCACCTGCATTTGCACCCAGTCCATGCCTGTGGTGCTTCTCATTGGCTGCTAATCTGAGCACTTGCCCCCCCCCCAATAAAGCAGTTGCCTGGTAAAAGGGATGCTGTGACATCCCATCTCAAGCTTGTAAGTCTGTAAGATAGGAAAGTCACATGGGGACATTCCCTCTTCCCACTTTATCCCTTGTCCCCCCCTCCTGTCAATCAGGAGAGAAAGGGGATGGAATGGCAAGACAGGCACCATATGCTTGCTCTCTGAAAATAAAATGATAAAGATATATGCTCACAAGCACATACAGTTGCGGTGGCAACATAAACAGGGTAACCCCATTAGATTGCTGGGATGGTAACGTATGGTAAGGCGGCAATACCCAGGGTTGGGTTTCAAAGGCAGTCCTACCCAGGCATTCTTGAATGGCTCTGGTATATTTTTTGTACAAAAATTTTGAGGGAGGGGGGTCATCCCCTTCCCCTTAGGTTAACATGTGTGGTCCCTAGGCTTACTCATGAGAAGGGCGGGGCTGAAGGATGAGCATTGTTTTCAATGAAAGGAGAAATTCAACATGTGTGATGACAGTGGATGCTGTTCCTGAGTGGACCACTCACTCATGAGAGTGGAAGGCCATGGCCGCTCTCTAGAGAGTATTAGGCCCTGGAGACATGCATGCAGGCTGGATGGCAGATGCTGCCCAGCCTGGTTGCTCCACACAAACTAGCCATGGGGACGTGGACCCTGGCAACAGCTCTCCCTGTCTTGGCAGCTGCCGCAAAGAAGCAGTCAAAGCAGGGCCTCTGCCAGCCTGTCTACCCATTTGAATATATCCATCTTTATTTTTGCCTGGAACAGCAATCCCCTCTCCTGGAGTCACAGACAACTGGGGCTCCCCTCTCCCATGATTGCCCACAGTGGCAGATCTGCATGCACCGCAACACCAGTCTGAACCTGGGAAATCTGAATGAGAGTAAAGTTCTGTGCCTAGTCCTGGTGTTTCCCCAGTCTGCCCACCCAGCAACAGCCAGATGCATGGTGCATCCAATTCTCCATTGGGTGTATCAAAGGCTTCCCTGAAGAGGAGTGGGTCACTGTACAAAAGTGATATAATCAACCAGAGAGAACAGGGCCCCAAACAAGCTGGGTCCCCCTTTTGGGGATGGCTCAACTTATAAGTACGCAGTCCGATGGAAGACCGAAGGCTGGCAAGCCTAAGGTCCTCCCCAGTAGTCTGGCCCTTTCATGAGAGTGCTCATCCCCGGGCAGCAAGCCAACATGGGGACAGGAGTGTGGTTTGGTCTCTATTGACTGCTTTGCTGGGCTGAGCCATCACAAAAGCATTGTAGGTCACAGTGGGCATCCTTTGCCCTCCCTCACATACATATCCCTCCTAGGAAGTCATTGTGTTCCCTTCCCTTTCCTGAGTAACAGAAAATAGTGCCCCTCAGCATCCCCCTGCTGCCAGAAATTGTGCTTGTGTGAGTCTGTTTTGCTGCAGGACACTTATGAGGGTAGCTGTGCAATTGCTGTCAGATGATGGACTTGCATAGCATCTAAAGGGATTAAAATGCCCCTTCCCTACCGAAGGCTGACAGTCCATTCTGAAAAGGCACAATAGCGGTCAACACACCTCCTTAAAAAATCATGGCCAGTGGCTGTTGCCTTGCCCACAGTCTGGTGATGTGAGTGTTATGGAACTTGCTGGGATGTGGACATGGTGGACTAGGAAGAGGGAGAAGCTCCCTTGCCATGAAAACGGAGGTTGCCAGGCTGCAATTGGACAAATGTCTGTGATGCAATTCACAGTTAGAAGAATTAAACACAGGTTCAACAACCTCTGGTTTCACGTTACATGTTTATGCAGCCAGGGTTTCAGTTTGGGTTCGTGATCGAACTGAACACCCCCTGCCCAGTTCTGTCCGGACCAGAACCAAACCGCCGGTCCAGTCCAGTCCGGCAGGTCCGTGAACTTTTTAAAAATATTTTAATTTAAAAGTAACTACCTGTAGCCCCTTTGGGGGGCTTGCTGTAGCCGTTGGGGTGGGTCCGTGAGGGGGGGATCCATGAGGGTTCACAGAGGGCATTTGTGCATGTGTGGTGGTAGCCAAAATGGCCGCCGCTCGCCTTTGCGGAGGCCCGAAAGGGCCAAAAAGACTACATTTACCAAGCCTTGGCGATGATGAGGGAGGCCGGCGGGGGGAGAGGGAACCCTCGTGGAAACCCACACACACACACAGCTACAGCAGGTAGTTACTTTTAATTTCTTTTTAAAAATTAAAAAAGTTCGCGGACCTGCCAGACCAGACCGGCAGTTCAGTTCCGGTCCAGATGGAACCGGGGGGGGGGTCAGTTTGATCATGAACCCACGAACCCCTGGACCAAACCGTCGGACTGCAGACCGCCGGACCGGTTCTGCACATCCCTATAAAAGAGCATGTTTAAATCATCAATGAGAAAATTGCCTCTCCTGAAGATGCAAAAAAAATAACGTATAAACTAAAACATTTTAATACGTAAATCAAAACCTAAATTGTGAAAAAATCACAACACTATGGAAGATAACAATAAACAATCAGTGAAAATAAACAATATTATTAACATAACATAGGCATAACTTGTGCGGCCCCCGAGCAGCTTTGGCACTTTCATTGGTTGCTATCTGCTTTATTACCTGAGGACACTTATACCAGTGGAGTGGACATTTCAACACAACATATTGTGATATGTATTTGAAGATATTCATTGTTCTAGCCTGTGTTGAATCTTCAAAGTCCCTCTACAGTGGTTCACACCAGCAAGCATGGACATTGGTGGATATTATTCTTTATACCAACTTTATTTGCCATCTTCTGATGTATGCTTATTGTTTATTATTTATTTTCACTGATTGTTTATTGTTATCTTCCATAATGTTGTGATTTTTTCACAATTTAGGTTTTGATTTATGTATTAAAATGTTTTAGTTTTTACATTATAATTTTTGGCATCTTCAAGGGAGGCAATTTTCTCATTGATGGTTTAAACATGCTCTTTTAGAGAGTCCTATAGATTCACAACATAGTCAGTTGTATTCTTCAGGCTTTTCACCATTAGCCTGACATGGGGGATTTCTTTGTTTCTGGAAAGGAAAATGGATGTCAGAACAGATGGTGGAAATTGCCAAGAAAAGGAGAGAAGCCAAAGTCAAGAAAGATAAAAACCTCAGGAAGGAACTTAATAGGGAATTTCATAAAGCTCTTAGGAGAGACAAGGAGCAGAACTACAATGACATCTGTAAAGATCTTGAGGAAGGAAATAGACACAGAAAAACAAGGAAAGTTTTCCAAAAGATCTCTGAACTCAAAAGGAGGTTCCAACCTCGGATTAGTATGTTAAGGGATGCTGAAGGATAGATAGTAACTGATTCAGAGAAGATCAAACAGAGATGGAAGGAATATACTGAAAATCTGTACAGCAGCAACATCAACATCCAAGATACTCTAGAAGAAATTCCCTACTTGCAAGAACCTCTAGTACGGGAAGATAAAGTCAGATCATCACTCCAGTCATTACCAAGTCAGAAAGCTACAGGAATTGATGGAATAGCTACAGAAATATGGCAGGCAACAGAAGAAGAATCAGTCAAGGCTGTAACCAAACTATGCCAGCAAATTTGGAGAACAACACAGTGGCCAACAGATTGGAAGAGGTCAGTCTACATACCCATACCAAAGAAAGGAGACTGAACAGATTGTGTAAACCATCACACAATATCCTTTATTTCACATGCTAGCAAAATAATGCTCAGGATCATCCAATGCAGATTAGAGCCCTATGTGGAAAGGGGAATGCCGGATATTCAAGCTGGTTTCAGAAAAGGCAGAGGAAAAGGAGACATTATTGCTGATGCACACTGGATAACTGAGAAAGCCAAAGAATACCAAGAAGTCTATATGTGCTTTATTGACTACAGAAAAGCCTTTGATTGTGTCGACCATGTCAAGTTGTGGAATATCTTTAGGGAAATGGTCATCCCAGAACATCTCATTGTTCTCATGAGAAACCTATACACAGGACAGGAAGCCACAGTCCAGACAGAATATGGTGAAACAGACTGGTTCCCAATTGGCAAATGAGTAAGACAAGGCTGTCTACTTTCTCCTTCTTTATTCAACTTATATCCTGAACATATACTGAGAGAAGCTGGATTGGAAGAAGATGAGCGTGGTTTCAAAGCTGGAGGAAGAAACATCAATAACCTGCACTATCCTAGTGAGACCTTTCTAATAGCTGAGAATGAGGATGATCTGCAAGCTCTAGTTATGAAAGTCAAGGAGCACAATGAAAAAACGGGACTATGACTAAATGTAAAGACTAAACGAATGACAACAGGTACCGCAACCAGCCTCAGAATTGATAAGACATTGAAGTGGTGGATAGCGTCTGCCTTTCAGGATCAATCATCAACAGTCAAGGATCCAGCAGTCAAGAAATATGCTGCAGATTAGCACTAGGTAGGGTTGGAATTGTATCTAATCTATACAAAGATTAGAATCATTTGGACAGTGGTTTTTCCCGTGACACTCTATGGATGCAAAAGCTGGACTTTGAAGAAGCAAGATAGAAAAAGTATTAACGCTTTTGAACTTTGGTGCTGGAGAACACTTTTGAAGATACAAAAGACAGCCAGGAAAACAAGCAAATGGATCATAGAACAAATCAATCCAGACTTTTCACTCGAGGCACAGATAACCAGGCTCAAACTTCGGACACATTATGTGAAAACCCAGCTCCCTTGAGAAGTCCATAATGCTGGGAAAAGCTGAAGGAAAAAGAAGAAGAGACGACCAGCAGCAAGGTGGATGGACTCAATTATGACAGCAATGAATGCACCACTGAGAGACCTTAAAGGCCAAGTTAAAGACAGATCATCTTGGAGAGAATCTATCTATGTGGTCGCTAAGAGTCGACACCGACTTGACAGCACATAATCAATCACTAACTAAACAGAAAACATAAGTTGCCTTATATTAAGGCAGACTATTAGTATACCTACACTCTCTACTGTCTACGCTGACAGCAAGATTTCAGAGATGCATCTTTTCCAATCCCAACCCTGTGTGGCAAGCCTGTGATTGAAGGTGGAACATTCTTCATGTAAAGCATGCATTCTACCACTGAGCTATGGCCTCTCCCTTAAAAGCCAACAAGCCACTCATCAGTACTGATCGGTGGCTATTGGCTTTTACAAATAAGCTTACAAAAGTGTCCTCCTGAGCCCAGAAGGACTGTTTTATACTTTGTACAGAGTCAGTACTTTAAAAGTCCTTACTGGCAATA
The DNA here is from genome assembly GCF_027244095.1 of Hemicordylus capensis. Classification (NCBI taxonomy): domain Eukaryota; kingdom Metazoa; phylum Chordata; class Lepidosauria; order Squamata; family Cordylidae; genus Hemicordylus; species Hemicordylus capensis. The sequence continues at coordinate 252,554,467 of NC_069660.1, read as the reverse complement.
CCATCAGCCCCTGCAAGCTGCAGGGAGCAGTGGCGCAGCACCCAGCATCCCATGTGGTGGCTGCCCCGCCTGTGGCACTCACCTGGCTTCTATGCATGCATGGTGGCCATTTGCGTGGTCAGCAAAAATTCTTAGTGGGTATATATATACTACAAAGGTACAGTGGTTATATACACTACTATCTTGATTTCCCCAAATAATCCTGGGAAGTAGATGTGGTTTGGTTCAAGCGTTAAGAATTTTCCCTAGCCCCAATCACAGAACTAGTTCCCAAGATTCCTTAGGAAAAGGAAATTAACCAGTACAGATGTTCCCTTCACCTACAGTTGTCAGGACTATATAATTAGGTGCATCTACAGAAAGGAAGTAAGGGCACCCTGATAGAACTATATGTTACCTCTGCAAATGTGTTTTTCCAAACCTGTGCTGACAAAAACAATGCAAGGGGTGACATTGCTAAAAGTGCCATTGGCTAGTTCGGTTTATTTAAAAACTTGAAAATAGCAACTGCATGGGGCCCCAATCCAGATCATGACCCTGTCGCAGAGGTAGAGGGTGTCTAACTCTTTTGCTGGGGGCGGGGGGATGCCTCCACTTGCAGATTTGACATTTGACATTTTAACAGCTTGGGTGTATTTTCAGAGGTAAAAGGATATAGAGCAAACGGATTAAAATGTCCTACTTCTGCAGCCCTGCAGGGGCCCTGCAGATTGGCCCCCCTCATAGCTGCTACACTGAAGCTTTTTAAAACAGCCCATACTATGCAATTCTATATTTCAGTGCCGTGTCTAGTTTGGACCTGAAATGCCAAATGTTGGCCTTGGCAAAAAGGAAAGTAGCCCTGCTAACATCTCCCCAATGCTGATTGGGTAGAACAATTCTGCATCTTTTGCTAAAATGATACAAAAATAAGGAAGTTAAAATGTTGTAATGTTCTTTACAGATGAGTAAGACATCTTGTGTGCTGGGGTCGTCCTAGGCTTGATAATTTTGGGTCCAAGATTACAGACCAGTTCTAGGAATTGTTTCAAAAATATATATCCCCCAAGCCCTGATTAGTTTGGGATGTTGGGATAATTTCCTGTGGGACTAGAATTGATTGTAATTGTTTGTAACAGCTGCCAATAACTGCAATTCTACATTATGGTTACAAAAGGAATATCTCATGGGAACATGGTTTACAAAATGAAGAGAATTTACAGGAGAGGAAAAAGGATTATTGCCATAATAAAACTGATCCCTAAATTATGGCACATTGCCACAAACTCCTTTTCATGTAAATAACAACTGTGTATGGGAACGTTTGCTGGAATAAATGTTGCCACCATGAGTAAAGGATTACGGGATTGCATAAATGCTAATAACAAAAATCTCAAACTAAAAACCTATTCATTTTCTGGAACATGAAATAGTAAAGTTTGCCCCTTATGACTTCTTGTGTGTGTGCTCTTTCCACTGCCCTGTGAAGCCAATTACCTTGGATTTAAATGGATATAGTCCCACTGTAGCACGAACTTGTCATTGTAACCATGATCTGCAACCACATATGTGTGCAGCACAATGTCTCTCTCTTTCTCTAAGACACTAGTGGCATATGTTGAAGTGCATTACCAGCATCACTGAGACCATACCAAAGGGGACCCATGCACACCAGGATGCTAGACACATAAGCTAAGATCCAAAGCTCTATGGCACTTGTTCCCAGAGCCCAGGTGCTTTAGACTGGCTTTCCCCAAGCAGCAACAAGCCATGCCACTTGGAAAGTTGCTTTTGGAATGAAGAAGAGTTTCAAAAGCAGTTCATGATATGACTTGCGGAGTGGGAGTCAGCTGTTCAAAGGGGGGGGGCACTCCAAAATTCTACTAGGCTAGTGCAAGGCTCTTCCATGAGCCTAAGCAGAAATTTTGATCCCAGTCATGGACAATGAATTTAAATTGTATTTTCCAGCAGAATGATATTTAGAGATAGTGTATTCCATGTATGAATCACCTTAAGTGGTGCAGCGGGGAAACACTTGACTAACAAGCAGAAAGTTGCCGGTTCTAATCCCCACTGGTGCTATATCAGGCAGCAGTGATATAGGAAGATGCTGAAAGTCATCATTTCATACTGCGTGGGAGGAGGCAATGGTAAACCCCACCTGTATTCTACCAAAGAAACATGGCTCTGTGAGTGCCAGGAGTCAAAATAGACTTGATGGCACACTTTACCTTTACCTATTCCGTGTATCCGATGATGATGATGATGATGATGATGATGATGATGATGATTTTTCCATGTATCCGATGATGATGATGATGATGATGATGATGATGATGATGATTTTCATGAGCAAGGAGTATGGTACCTGGTGCAATATTTGTCAATCTAAAATCACAGCTTTCATTTTTAAGGGCAATTTTGGAGAGAAAACTGGAGCGTGTGTGTGTGTGTGTGTGTGTACATGCACCTGTGTGTAATATGCATTTTAAATATATACCTATATTTGTTAGTTTGAATGTTTGCTGAAATAGAAAGTAGAATGGGTAGCATCTGATAAACCTCAAAAGCTGGAGAAAGAAGGCACAACTGCTGGCAGTCAGGGGGTGGGAATTCAGTATGTACATGATTCCTTGTGTCTCCCACCTTACAACTGTTTTCTGGCACTTGGTCCTATAAACCCATCTTTCTTTATATTGCTCTTTCTTTCCATTTCACAAGTCCTTGAAAAACACATTCTACAATTCTTGGAAAGCTTAAAAGAATATATTATGCAAATCAGCAAACACATGCAAATTTAATGTGCATGTTTTATTCAGGTTGCAGAATCTAAGCTTCCTTGATACAGAATTTGTATTTTGTTATTTGACGCAGAATCTGACTGCATTATCTGAGACTGTTAATAACTCCAGTCAAATGGAGGCCTGTTCCTTTAAAAATGCTTCAAAATAATTTCACAAAACCAGCATTCATTCATATACCACATCCTTTCCATAGAAACAGAATGGGGGAAAGAGAGAGTTTTGAATGTTAGGAAGTAGCAAAATGGCAGTGCACCTGAAAACGTCAGCACACTAATCAGATATCTGGAAAGTAACAAAATAATTCATGTTGTTGCTTTTGCATAAAAAGGGGGCTTCATAACAGTAACCTGTGATTAATAGCTAAAGTGCACTGCTGCCATTTTATTTCCTCTCTCTTGATCTGATTCCTCTTTAACACTCAGGTAACTGTCAGAAATGGACCTAGCTATTATGGATGACAAGGAGTAGATGCCTTCATGTTGTCCTCCAAAGGTTAAAGTTTACCAGCCTCAGTTGGGAGCCACAATCTCCAATAACCATTAATCCACTAAACTCCAGTAGGAGTGAACATATTTATTGCTGCAGTCACTAAAGGGTGAAATAAAGATTAGTTTTTAGTTAGGAACGCAAAGCTTTTCAGATCAATACAGACCCACTTCTGGAATCAATCTAAAGTTTGAAATTTTTAGGTAAAGATTTACAAAGCTCTCTTTTGCACAGTTAATATTCCAAAGCCGGGGAGGGGGCATGAGTAGTCTCTGCTACATTTCATTGTAATCAAATTGAGTAAACACTGGTCACTTCATAAACTGACCTCAGCTATGCACATAGCAAGTGAGTATACCGTGATTTAAAAAGCACCATGATGTGATTGTAAATTTGCCAATAAACAGGTAAAGCCAAAATGCATACATAGACTAACATGATAAAATATTAGTAGCTACATTTGCCTATTTGATAACGTAAATAATCAATAGACATTAATAATGAAGTTGTTGTTGCGTTTCTTTATTACTGTGCATATTAAGCGTTTCAATTATTTCTACTTAGTTTGATAGATAAATGTATACACACATTTTATGCAAGCCTTTGAAGGGGTTATAGGATTGCTTTTCAAAGCAGAAGCTACTGTTTAGATGAAAGAACAAGTGGACTGGAAATGCACAGCTTGTTATACCCCTCTGCTGTTCATGTTTGATGCATGTATACAATTTATTATGCAATTTCTTCAGATTTGACAAAGTAATTGTCTGGCAAACCATACAAAAGGTCTGAAGGTGGTGCAGAAAAATGACTTCATAGATCAGTGTCCATAAATGCGATTAATGCATATTGTATGTGTGTGTAACAGATACCTACTACATTATTTTTTGAGTTACCACATTATTATATTGTGAGATTCCATGTGATAAATTAATTACAGACAAAAACATTCAACCTGCAGCAAACAAAAATGTTAGTAACTGTCCCCTTCATACTGTCTGCTCCATAACAGCTTCCCATCTTTTGTATTACATAAAATAAGGCCACATCAACACAGCCAATCAAAAGTAAATAGCCTCAGGGGGCAGCCAGAGGGTTTATGTTGTGGCAGCTTTGCTAGAGCTAAGTAGGCTTAAGTCTGGTTAGTGCCTGGATAGGTGACCACCTGGGAACCCCAACTATATATATAAAAAGCTTAAGTGGTCCGTGGCAAATGGTGCATGGCAAGCCCCGCCCTCACAGCGCTTTACCAATCAGGGGTAACAGAGCAGGAGCATCGTGGTGATTGGGCAGTGGGAATTCCTTATACAGATAGGAAAGAGGAGCCTGTGATGGTTAAGGTCAGTTGGAATGCAGCTGGTGGGAAGATTGAAGAGGGGGGAGAGAGAGAGAGAGAGTGCGCGCGTGCGAGCAAGAGCAAGAGCAAGAGCAAGAGCACAGAGGGGTCTGCAAAGAGAGGGGTTGTGGGGGAGGAAAAAGCCTGTTAACTCAGAGAGAGAGAGAGAGAGACAGGGGGAGAGAGAAAAAGAAGGGAGGGGAAGAGAAAAAGAAGGAAGGGTGAGGGATGGGCCTGGGCCTGTCAGTGGCCTGAGGGGAACGAATGGCCAGTGGTAGTGGTAGCAGTAAGGAAGGGCACAGAGCTACAGAGGCCATTGGTGGAGGGAGGGAGGCAGGTGAGGGATGGGCCCGAGACTGTCAGCATCCTGAGAGGAACAAGCAGCCATGGTGGTGACAGTGAGGAAGGGCCCAATCAACTGCTGCTGCTACTCCTGTGGAGAGGAGCAAGAGTGGGGCTTGGGTGAGGGTGTGGAGGTCTCTGGGGTTAGGGGGCTGTGTCTTGGCCAGTCGGCACTGGCAACGCTGCAGTCACGACCAAGAGGGGTGAGGGGGATAGAAGCAACAGGATGGAGGAGGAGGAGCAGGAGTACAGCTCAGGTGAGGGTGGAGAAAACTCTGAGGTGAGAAGGCTGTGGTGAGGGGAGCAATCAAGTACTATCACGCAGATGCTCTGTGCAGGTTAAGCTAGTATATATTATCAAGGTCAATGCTGCTCAGCTTTGGCCCTCCTGCAGATGTCGGCCTACAACTCCCTTAATCCCTGGCTATTGGTCACTGTGGTTGGGGATTGTGGGAGTAGCAGTCCAAAAAACAGCTGTGGGGCCTAGGTTGAGCAGGCCTGATCTAGGTTAAACAAATATTTGAAGTTTCTGCATATCTGTTTAAAACAATGTTCAAAAATCCTACAAAATGTACAGTGCTACATTTTCAGCTGTTTTTGCACATTCGTTTACTAAAATTATGGCAAATGAAAAGCAATTTATCAGCAGAAAGATTTTCTTCCTTATCCTTGTCTTTTTGTTATGTTAGTGTAAGATTCAAATATAATATTCACTAACAGGTCGGATTTACTTTTGATGAATGAATCCCTCCCACAAGCACTGTTCCCTCTAACAGGGATTCCCAGATGTTGTTGACTACAACTCCCAGCATCCCTAACTGTAATGGCCTTTGTCAGGGGTTTATGGGAGTTGTAGTCAACAACATCTGGGAATCCCTGTTAGAGGGAACACTGCCCACAAGGATTGTTTCTATTCCTATTATCCCCTTACAAAATACATTCCATCTGTTTCCATGTACAGTATACCTGCCCCCTCCCGCCACCCCATGGTTATTATACTTCGGATTTGTTCCAGTTATGATTTTGCTTCACCGCTGGATGTCAGTCCTTTAACGTGTTAATGTTAAATTTAAGTTAGCAAGTAAGATGATAAAGTCTTATGATAGGAAATTGCTGGAAAATGTAACAAGCTTAAGAAAACCACCAAATTAATAAGACAATACCTTAGTGCTGACTTTCCTTAATAATGGCAGTTAGCAATCCTAAAAACTAGGCATTCTTCATTCCTCCTTCAAAATGACATAATTAAGGTCAGTACATCAATTCTTTTATCTGCTCACATCCATTATAAACTATGAGAACGTTCTGGAGGAAAAAATTATATTAGATATTATTAGACAAGAGAACTTATTGCTGCAGGAGATCACCAAAGCTGTTGGTTGGTTGGTTATTTATTTATTTATTTATTTGTTTGTTTGTTACATTTATAGCCTACTCTTCCTCCGAGGAGCTCAGAGCGGTATACATGGTTATTTTTATCCTCACAACAAACCTGTGAGGTAGGTTAGGCTGAGAGATTCATGACTGGCCCAGAGTCACCCAGTGAGTTTCATGGCTGAATGGGGATTCAAACTTGGGTCTACCTGGTCCTAGACAACTTATAGGCCACTCAGTCATCATGTTCACCTAAATCCAAGACTTGGTTTTCCCCCAGTATCTTTGATGTTAGAAATTGGAAGGAGGGTGGGGTTAGAGGTCAACCAAAGTCTTCTTCCTTTGGGTAAATACAGATATAACCTGTATTTAACCTATATTTATTAAGAGGGTATTCTTATTAAGGGGGGTCTTAAATAGTCATCTATTCACTTAAGTATGCTAAGTACAGCACACTAGCCATGTACTGTGATCTATCAGGTGCTAACTGAGCAAAGAGGCATTTTTTAAAGTGGCAATTCTCTTCTGTTTAGCAGGGGGAGAGCAACTGGCCCCATCCACCCCCAGCACAGCACTCCTCCAGTGGTTGTTGCTGGTGGACTACCTTATGTTCCTATTTAGATTGTGAGCCCTTTGGGGACAAGGAGCTATCTTTATTTATTATTATTTTTCTATGTAAACTGTGTTGAGAAGTTTTGTTGAAAAGCAGTATACGAATATCATCATCATAGTAGTAGTAGTAGTAGTATCAGGTGCTTACCACCTCCCTTTGCAATCCCTGGCAGGCAAAAATAAGTTTCTCATGCCCCTGGTGGACTACCATTCTTGTTTAATGGGTGTCTGTGTGTATACATTTAGTTCAACTAACATTTTGGAAAAGGGTGACAAACCTTTTTCATCCCATCATCAACTTTATTGTTGAATCCAAAGCAATAAGAAACATGTCAACCTGGCACTAAACTGAAAGGTTTAGGTCTTCTTTGGGGCTGATGATCTTACCTGCTTTTTACTGTGCATTTCTTCTAAGACTGGTTGAGCTGCCTACTTCCTTACAAAGTATTCAGCTTGCTAAACTGGAGATTTGATCCAGAGTGACATTTCTACATCGCTTCCTGTGAAGCAAGAAGTTCCTCATATGACATAAAAATATGCACTCCCTGTTTGGAATAATAACTGGACATCAATTAGTGCCAATTACAGCTGTGGTTTGTATTGAAGTTGTTTTTACAATAGAAAGTGCAGCTATAGAAACCACCAATTCATCACATCCAAGCTCACTGCTGCCATGGGACAGTAATTATTTTCATTCTCTCCTGACCTAAGCCCAATTTCAACCGATGATTGGAACTTGAAAGGTTCTATAAACCATTATCCATTGCCTAAGGCATCCAGTTCCCACACAGGGGTTTGGTTGTTTTTTTAAATGTAATTTAGCTTTTTTTATAATCCCATGAAACTCCACCATTTAAAAAAAAGATAACTCCCTCTTTACTTGTGTAATTGCAATGGTAAAAACTATACAGAAAATCTTCCATGAGGCAAAGATATTCTTCTTCTTCTGTGATGTGTGCATCTACTGAGAGGTAATCCAAAAACAGTCCAAGTGCGGTCAAATCAAGGTAGTGTAAATTAATAAGGACCAAACCGGACATGACAAGGAAGATCCCTGAATGGATCTCTGACATTCTTAACTGTTTTTTACACACTCTCTGCCTTTGATCTCCCACCACCACTGACCCTGGGTACAGAGTGAGTAGGATTTTTGGAGTGTGTGTGTGTGTGTGTGTGTGTGTGTGTGTGTGTGTGTGTGTGTGTGTGTGTGAGATCAGGGAAATAGTGGGAGGAAAAGAAGTTTATTTAGAACACACACACACTTTACCAATAGCTGCTGCTTTGATCATATTCTGGACCCTCTACATCTGTTTTCAAGTTTTTAAAATAATTCAAAACACTATGAGATCCAGTCACAGCTCATGGTTTGGCTCCAAGTAAGTGTCTCCTCATTCAGTTTATTTTGAATATCTTTGCTTCAGCCTTTTTATTTATTAATTTAAAAGGTTAAAACAAAGATACTATAAGTATATCAGTTATTTGCAACTTACCGATTTGTAAAGTACCTGTTTGCTCTACCTACTTAAAAGACAATAAAACTCATCTTTCTCTTTACATTTCATTCCTGGTGTGGTTCCCCCTACTTTCTATTTTACCTTTGGGTTCACTATTTTGTAGAATTTCCTTTTATTCTAACCTTTTCTATGTTTCTCTAGCTTTACTCAATATACATGAAGTTTTTTCTCCTTTCCCTTTTGTTTCTAGTTTTTATTTAAATGATGAGCCTGTAAACAGAGACCGGTTTACAACCTAGAATACTTCAGGCACTTTACAAATATTAAATTATTATGAAGTATTTCAAAAGTACTTCGACTTTTCAGGATTTGTGAAAAATGAAAAAAAAAAGACTGGTATATGTATAGTGTTATACTATAGGACTATCTATGTGACAATCCTGACTTCTGTAGTTATCACACAAAACTTGCCCACGAGAATCTCATAGGAGCTTAGGAAGCTGCCATATACTGAGTCAGACCATAGGTCCATCTAGCTCAGTATTGTCTACACAAACAGCGTGGGGGGGGGACACACCAATATGTGTTAAAATACTTGCTGCGATTACTTTTGCATACCTTACAATAACAAGTAATATAACTACTCTTGAGAAATAATCACGTTGGCTCTGACTCACCCATTTAAACATATGAGAAGGGTTTGGGTGTACATATCTTCCTTCCTATCCAATACGCCATCATCTAATTGTGTAGTGAGCTACTGGTGGTCCAAATATTATTTTTTCAAATCCTGCTCCTTCTCCAGGCATTTACATGGGCTGGTTTGGAATACTGTCCAAACAGGACTATGGCCTGAAGCAAATGTAGGTTAAACACTGTCCCTGAAAAAATGCCTTCACAGAATGGGTCCCTTCTCCCCACACCTGATAGCCCCATTTTGTAATCTTTGCTCAGAGGAAAGTCCTATTGAAATCAATGGGACTTACTTCGATCCACAGATTTGCAGTTTTGCATATCATCTCTGTGATAATTTTTTTCTTATATCCCACATACTGAAATCTTCTGTCACCTTTATACCATCACTCCTTTATACCCTACTGACACTCCCTTTACCTTTTATATACAGTTCTCTCTTTCTCCCAGCATTTGAGTAAGGAAAACCTTCCTTCCCCATGTTTTTCTTTCCACCAGCAACAAACCTGTTATTGCTCTCTTCTTGCCGCTTCACTTTCTCTTCACATAAGCAACTGGCCCACCAAATTAGCCTGCAAAGAGACAATTAGCTCCTCCCCCACTTAGTTTCCATGATGGGTAAATGCCGCTGTAGCTCAAAGGCAAGATCTGCCCTTTTGAAGACTATCATCCAATGACAGGCACAATCCATGACAGCCCCCACAGCCATGCCCACCTCAGTGGCTATACCTCCCACTGAGATAGATGCAATAATTTGGGTGGTACTGTTACAAGCAATCAAGGACAGTTTCCTAACCCTACATTGCTTGCAGTTTATTCACCCTAAAGGGCCACTTGGATTGTCAACCATAAAGGGTGGGAGATACTCCTTGTAACTCCTTATAACAGAAGACAGGAAGAATGGTAATAGCAATAGCAATAGCAATAGCACTTACATTTATATACCGCTCTATAGCCAGAGCTCTCTAAGCGGTTTACAATGATTTAGCATATTGCCCCCCAACATTCTGGGTACTCATTTTACTGACCTCGGAAGGATGGAAGGCTGAGTCAACCTTGAGCCCCTGGTCAGGATCGAACTTGTAACCTTCTGGTTACAGGGCGGCAGTTCTACTACTGCGCCACCAGGGCGCAGTAATAAAAATCAAATTGTAGTCTGATATTAATTATGTAACAAATGGTTGAAATAGCAAGTGCAGCATATTACTGTCATTTAGTAAAAGTAAAAGGCTTTGCGTCCCTGCTGAGATGCTGGAGGGGAAAAAAATACCGGGATTGCATCCCTGTGTCACTTAACTACTGTATGCCAGCAAACAGCTGGCAGGGGAAGGGGAGTGATCTGTGTGAGAGAGAGGCTGGGGACGATGGTGCCATCCTACCCAGCTCTTATACCCAGCATTTTGACAAAGTGGGAGGAAAAGTCTTCCTACCCAATTCATCTTTCACACATGATCACTCCCCCCAGCTCCTGCCTAGTTGTTTGCTCACACACAATCGAAAATCGGGAGAGCACACAGTTCCCAAATCTGGGTAGGATGTTTGTCCTACCAAGTTTTCTATTGTATGAACAGCCCTATTAACTCACCAAAGTACAATTTCTAGGATGCCTTGATTGGGACAGAAAAGAGCCTGACAGTGGAGTTCAAAATTGGTTTTAAGTCTGCAGCGTAGACCTGTTCATAGTGTGAAAAATCTTACATACCAGTATCACGATCTACTATGTGAACTTACTGTGTCACCCCAGGGAAAGTCAGTCAAGTTCTCAAACTTTCACAATTAAGACCATAAATTATTGTATATGGTTGTTTTAGGTGTGTAGTGGTAAAACACAGAGTCCTGTCTGGCCAAGGCTGTTAGAAGTGCAGTACTTCATAATGGCTGGATTCACACAATCATCAAAATCAGTGTAGGAGGCAGAATACCCTGGTTTGCATGATCATGTGAACTCACAAAAATTCCTCTGACCCAGCTTGCTCAAAGTAGGGTAACCCAGCTTGCCGACCCTGCTCTTAATCACGGTAGGAGAAGAGAAGACCTCTCCTACTTTGATTCTATGGTCATGTGAACCCACTCACCTCTTCTACCCAGCTGGCCTTCCCTTGCATGGAAACAATACAGAGCTGGCTACAGGGACGGCGCTGTTCCCTGCAGCCTGTGCATGTGGAGGCATGCACATGGCATCTACGCATGTGCAGGTGCCATTTGCCTGGTCAGCAACACCATATTGACCAGGCAAATGGCGCCCGTGGATGCCATATGCTTGCCGATGCTGTGTGCACAGGCTGCAGGAACAGCCTCAAAGCCCCATGTGGGTGACATGGCCATTGCTAGGGTGAGTGCTGCACCCAGAAAAGTGGTTGGGTGGCAGCAGAGCAGGTAAGGACCTGCTTACCAGCTCCTTAAGGGAACCACTCCCTGTACCCCGAGCCCATGCATGAGCCGTTCGTGCACATCCCTATCATGTGAACAGGCCTACAATTCTACATTCAGCCTTAATCTTGGAAACTTCTTGCACATTCAGTGAGCATTTTGCTGCTATTTAGTACCAACAGGCTAGCTCAGTGGGTAAGAGAGACCATGCTGCACTAAAGCAAAACGCTGTGATCTGCAAGCAAAGAACATAACCGTAGCTCATGTTTATACAGATAATGGCCTGTAGATGCATCATGCCATTATGTTTCTGAAACTATACAGGCTTGGACCTGGACAGTTGCTTGATGGGAAATGGCCTAGTAACTAGAAATGTAAAACTGGGAAATTTTCAAGTCATGGAGAAAAGTGGGGTGTGTGGGGGTGTGTGGAATCCTGTTCTGTTTTGTTTTAATACTTTTTTGTAAACACTTATACCCAATACTAATTTTCTTCTCAAACCTAAATTTACTATGTTACTTTAAGAACATGATATGTAAAATGTTTAACAGCAGATAACATGGTACTGCTTCCAATCTATGAAGTTTTAAAGTACAAATGCCACAAATTTATTCGATTACATAGAGCTATAAACTGCTGCACCATAAGGTATCCAAGAACACCTTAATTTTTACCATGTGGGAAAACAAGAATAAAAGTTGAAAACAGGAACCATCAACATTGTAGTAAGCCAGGCCTGCACAACATAAGATCCAGGGGCCGGATTCGGCTCACAGTGACTATTTTACTGGCCCCCAGGTATCCTGCAGCAACACAGCAGCTGGAAACTACCTTATTACGCCATCCTGTGCATGCTTTCTCAGAAATATGCTCCACAGTGTGCCCACTGAGGCTTACTCCCATGTAAGCATGCCTAGCATTGCAGCCTGAAAGCAACAACAATTTAGGGAGAGGAGAGGACTTGGCATTTGTTTGGGGCTGGCATGCACTCTAGGGGCCTCACTGATTGAGCAGGAACAGGACCTATTCTCTGGCTACTATCCTTGGTTGAAACTATGGGTCCATTGACAAGGGGAATTGATCCACAAGTAACAATATTTTTAATTTTAATGTAATAATGTGCTAAAAATTGACCTCGCCTTCTTCACACCAAGTTGTGGATGTTTCTGGCCCACCAGAGCATTTGATTGTGCAGCCCTGTGGTCAGCAAAAAGAAAATTTTACTATAAGTGCACAGAAAGATACATCTTGAAGTCTAAGCACCATGCAACTAGTTCCATGTGCCCAGGCAGACTTTGGACTTATGTTTCACAAATAGCTGCACCCCACCTGCTGCCTCATGGCAAACCTTAAAGGAAATTTGTATATGGTGTTTTTGTCTGCAGCTCCGCAGAAACAAAATTTAAACATTCCACTGGGCATGCCCAAGCTCTCAGAAATACCTACTATCTTTCCCTGAATAGAAGACAACTCTGAATTTAAGACGACCCCTTCAAAAACAGAGGTTAAACACAGCTTATATTTAGGTATATGACAAATACAAATATGATGAATATTTGTATACCACTTTTCAACAAACGTTCCCAAAGCGGTTTACATAGATATAAATAAATGTTTTAAATGGCTCTTTGTCATCAAAGGGCTCACAATCTTTGAAAAAAACATAAGAGACACCAGCAACAGCCACTGGAGGGATGCTTTGCTGGGGATGGATAGGGCCAGTTGCTCTTCCCCTGTTAAATAAAGAGAATCACCCGTTTTAAAAGGTGCCTCTTTGCTCAGTTAGCAGGGGCTGTAATTGTAATACTTCTGTTTACCCAAAAGGAACAGGGCTCTGAATGTAAGATGACCCCCTGATTTCTAACATTGAATAACTTTGAAAAAACCTAGTTGTGGATTCAGGTAAATAGATAATGTAGTTCTTTGGGTCCTGGCCAGTATGCAGTCCTGAGCATTATTATGCAGAAGCTATATTCTTTAAATAAAATAATGAAGAAAAAGCTCAGAAAATCAACAGCCTTATAATGCATCCAGCTAGACATTCCGTTAATCATTATAATAACATAATTATAGGCAAAATTAGCTATCCTGAACCTGTATTTATTTAACATTATGTTCCTTCCACACAAATAATACAAACTTTAAAATACTAACATATTGTAAGTTTATTTTTCTAATCATACTCAACATCTGAAAGATCCATAGCTTCTGTGGAGCTTTTAAATTAGAAAGGTTTTTTGAAAGGGGGTCTGGAAAGTACATCAATGGGCTGGTTCCAATGAACACAGTCCTTTTCTTGTAATAATGTTGGGGTTGCACCATGAATGCACTTGCCCTGACATCACTGATGGACATGCTGACCAATCTCAACATGTCTTTTAATTGTGTGAGAGGGTTGTTCATCTGAATTGCTTCTCTGTGCATGCTCCAGAGAACTCCTATAAACAGGAGTTTGGAGCTTGTGCAGAGGGATGATTCACTTCAACACCCTCTCGTGTGGGTAAAGGACATGCCAAGATTGTGTTGGCATGTCTACTGGTCTCTGAATAGGCCTAATGGGCATTTAAGGGTAGAAATTGGGAATCAAGCTTTTAAAAACATATTGGGTATGTGGATTCTGAAAATGTCAGTTCCCAGGCTGAAATCTGAATCATTGATCTTCTAAATTAAAAAAAAAAAAATCCCAAAGGCCACTAAAATCTTTATATCTTATAATTATTGTACACGCCACATTTATACTCTTCATAAAGTCTATTTCACTTTGCGTTTCAAGGACTTCAGAAACAGAATATTGGCATGACTTGAAATAAGTTTCTCAGCTCTTTCGCATTTGTTTCTTCTTTGTATGCGTGTTTCTAAACATTCATCAGTTTATTTTGTAATGCAGAATTACTTCATGCTCTTCATTCCCATTAGCTTTTATCTCATCATGACTTGATCAGTGTTTCACCAGTAAGATGGGCAGGAAGTGTAGAATCCAAGAGAAAGAGTTGGCGTATTCAAGGACAAGACAGTGGAGTAGAATCAGGAATATTAATATTTTAATGAAACAGATATTATGTATAGGTGAACACAGTGCTTTTCAGTGCTCTTGCTACTGGATGTTTGTTAGCCCCGCCTGTATTCCGGGACTGGAATACAAGTAACTAAAGCGCCCTTCAAAAGCTGGCCTGGATCAAGGAATGGATTAACCCAAAACACCATGGAAAGTAATACAATTAAGAAAATATGAATACTTTCATGAACTGGGTGGATTATGGGTGGATGTGAAAAGTAGCTTCCTTGTGTTTCCAGTTTGGCATGTTAATGGTAGATCAGAAGCAAAACTAGTTCTTTGAAAATGTGGAACAAATTGTGTTGGAGAATCTCCTGACACAATAGCCAGGAAGATGTGAATTGTGCACTCATACCAGCTTCATGATTGCTTATCTTCATTGCAAAAGAGTGGGTGGGGACACTATGTACCAAAACAAGTGTCATCTGGCTAATGGTGATCACCTGTCTGAAAACACAAGATTTAACCCACACACCACCACACACACATCCGTGATCACTGTGCAAATGTGCCCTATATTTCTACATTCCTGAACAGAACAGCAACAAATATGATACTTCCTTTAGCAAAATAACAGATCGCAATTATCTGATTTATAACCCATTCAATAACCATTCTTTGATTGAATATTGATATGGATGGCACTAGAGTTTGGTAGGTTTAGGGAAATGCTGGGACCTAGCGAATCCTAGAGGAAAAACTTGTCTGACTTGCACTAATCTTTTGACTGGCAGTTGCTGAGCAGATTGGCCCTTCAGCAAGCATATATTTATGCATTAAACATATATTTAAAAATTAAGAAGTAAGGATTTTTAAAATGTACATATTGTTCCTCATGCTGAATGCTACTAATTGCATTTCTTTTCTCATCTAAAACATAGTAGTGGCAGAGATGAAAATTGCTGATAGTGCTCAGCTGAATAGACCGAACACAAAGCCAGTTTTCACAAACTGAACAATGAGGAGAAACTACAATTACTCTATTACTACCATTGTTTATGGGTGGTGGGGGAGGGAGACTAGTTTTTCAAAAATGGAAAATTTGAGTAAACCAGAGCTACAGGTTTCTGAGATTTGTGTGTTTTAGAACAATAAACACAGGAACACAGGAAGCTGCCATATACTGAGTCAGACCATTGGTCTATCTAGCTCAGTATTGTCTTCACAGACTGGCAGCGGCTTCTCCAAGGTTGCAGGCAGGAATCTCTCTCAGCCCTGTCTTGGAGATGCCAGGGAGGGAACTTGGAACCTTCTGCTCTTCCCAGAGCGGCTCCATCCCCTGAGGGGAATATCTTACAGTGCTCACACTTCTAGTCTCCCTTTCATATGCAACCAGGGCAGACCCTGCTTAGCTTAAGGGGACAAGTCATGCTTGCTACCACAAGACCAGCACTCTTCTTTATGCCAAGGCCACATGGTGGGATTCACATTTAATATATAATAATATTAAGTATTACTGCTACAGTGAAACATAATAAGGTCAACCTCATGCTAAATGTTGCATAAAGGTATAATTGTTCACATTTTAAGCAAGCAGACCAATCAGCTCACAAGTTTCTGCAGATCAAAACTTTGCCTACAGTAAAGCATGACATTCCTACTGTTATCGAATGATGGACACCATAATAGAAAACAAGTGGGCTAGTAGCTAGTGTGAAGGGCCAACATGTGTATCATATTGAGTGTCAGCAATTGACTGTGGTATAGCAAAGAGAACCCACAAGCTCCAGCCCCTGCTTTTTGTGTTATAAATCTGCAAACTCTACTTTCCTTCTCTTGACAGACTTGATATAAGCAATAAATAAAACCTCATGGACTTTTAACACTCCATAGCTGTTGTCTCGTGCAAAATTACTTTGGAGAAGCCATTATGACCAAAAACGGGAATACAAATTTTACATTTAACAGCCACATATTGTTTTTTGGGTTTTTTTTTACTGTTATCTTTTGCAATGACACCAAACAATCAAAGATGGCAGACTTTGCTTTGGGATCAATCTGAATATTAAATAACACAATTATTTCCCATTATTGTGCAGGAAGGTCCCATGCACTAAGAATTCAATGACAATTGTTCTCTAAGTCTGACAACATCCCCAAGGCATCTCTTTGCAACTTTGAAGTAGTATAGGCTTGCTTCTGAGACACATAATGAAGAATGGTACAAAATGCACTCTGGGATTTTTTGCAGCCTGAAGAACATAAGAATAGCCCTACTGGTTCAGGCCCAAGGCCTGTCTAGTCTAGAATTCTGTTTCACATAGTGGCCAACCAGAAGCAAGCCCACAGGCAAGAGGTGAAGGTATGCCCTCTCTCTTGCTGTTGCTCCCCTACAACTGGTATTTAGAGGTATCTGGCCTCTGAGGCTGGAGATAGCCTATAGCCACCAGATTAGTATAGCCATTGATAGACCTGGTCTCTATGAATTTGTCTAAGTCCCCATTGGAGCCATCCGAGCTATTGGCCATCACCACAACCAGTGGCAGAGAATTACATAGATTAATTACGCACTGTGTGAAAAAAAATTACTTCCTTTTGTCAGTCCTAAATTTCCTGGCCTTCAGTTTCATGGGATGACCCCTGGTTCTAGTGTTGTGAGAGAGTGAGAAAAATTTCTCTCTGGCCACTCTCTCTACTCCATGCATAATTTTATACACCTCTATCATGTCTCCCCATAGTCACCTCTTTTCCAAACTAAAAAGCCTCAGATGCTGTAGCCTTGCCTCATGAGGAAGTTTCTCCAGGCCCTTCATCATCTTGGTTGCACTTTTCTGCACCTTTTCCAGTTCTACAATGTCTTTCTTAAAATATGGTGACCAGAACTGCACACAGTATTCCAAATGTGGCTGCACCATCAATTTTTATAAGGGCATTAGAATATTAGCATTTTATTTTCAGTCCCCTTCCTAATGATCCCTAGCATGGTTTGCCTTTTTCACAGCTGCTGCTTTCAATGAGCTGTCCACCACGACCCCAAGAGCTCTCTCCTGGTCAGTAATTGAGAGCTCAGAACCTATCAGTGTATATGTGAAGTTGGGTTTTTTTGCTCCGATATACATCACTTTACACTTGCTTACATTGAACTGCATTTGCCATTTTGTCGCCCACTCACCCAGTTTGGAGAGATACTTTTGGAGTTCCTCACAATCTCTTTTGTATTTCACTGCCCGAAATAGTTTAGTGTCATCTGCACATTTGGCCACTTTGCTGCTTAGCCCAGCTTCTAGGTCATTCATGAACAGGTACTGGTCCCAGTACAGATCCCTGGTGGGGGACCCCACTTCTTACTTCCCTCTATTGTGAAAAATGTCCATTTATTCCTACCCTCTGTTTCATGTCCTTCAAACAGTTACCGATCCAACCTGTCCCCTTATCCCATGACTGCTAAATTTACCCAAGAGTCTTTGGTGGGGAACATTGTTAAAAGCTTTTTTGAAGTCCCAGTATACTATGTCAACCAGATCACCTTTATCCACATGCTTGTTGACACTCTCAAAGAACTCCAAAAGGTTAGTGAGGCAAGACTTAAAATAAAACTTGCCCTTGCAGAAGCCATGCTGGTTCTCCTTCATCAAGGCCTGTTCTTCTATGTGTTTAACAATTTTGACCTTAAGTATGCTTTCCATCAATTTACCTGGCACAGAAGTTAAGCTAACCGGCCTATGGTTTCCTGGATTCCCCCTGGATCCCTTTTTGAAAATTGGAGTTACATTAACTACTAGGGATGTGATAACCAGCTTGAGGTCAAGCCGGTTTACACTTTGAGCTGGCCCGGTTTGACTTGAGCCAAATCTTCTGGGCCAGTTCAAAGCCAGTTCGGGGGTGCCAGAAATTCTTGCTAAAAAGAAAAAGAAAGAAAAGAAAATCACACTTACCACCGCTGAAGGCTATGGTGCATCACCAGCAGCTCCCACTCCCGCTGCCAGCTTCCACTGGTCTCCCACAGACCATTTTGGCCCACTTTCAGGCCATTTTTGGCCTTCTGTGAGTACACGGTGGCCATTTTGGAGGCCTGCATGCTTGTGAGACAGCCTCCAAAATGGCCACCACACACTCACAGAGGGCTAAAGACCCTCTGGGGTAGGGGGAGCCGCCAGAGAGAGACACACACACCCCAGCAGCTGCAGCAGTACCCCCCCACAAAGCCACCCAAGCCCTTGGCGGGGGAAATGTGGTCTTAACAAAAATTAAGCATGTCTGGCACCTCTGAACCCACTCAAACCAGCACGGATACTAACAGAGCTGGGCCCTCATTCAGGGTGCCAGAACCAAAAATGCCTGGTCTGGTTTGAATCCAGTTTGGATTCGAGCTGAACTGGGCAAACCAGTTTTTTGCACATCCCTATTAGCTAATTTCCAATCCTCTGGTACAGAGCCAGATTATAGGGACAAATTACAAATTTTTGCTAGGAGATCAGTTCCTTCAGGACTCTTGGATGGATACCATTTGGCCTTGGTGATTTGTTAATTTTTAGTTTTCAAGACAGATTAGAACATCCTCTCGTCATCTCAAATTGGCTATTCTCCAGTCTCCAAGCCTGAGAAGCTCAATTCCAGAACTGGGATATGGTCAGTATCCTCCACTGTGAAGACAGATGCAGACAACTCATTCAACTTCTCTCCATTCTTCTTATCTTCCTTAATAATACTTTTCACACCCTCATAATCTAAGGGTCCAACGCCTCCCTGGCAGGTTTTCTGCTTCTGATATATTTAAAGAAGTTTTTGTTAGCTATATGCTCCTCAAACTCTTTTTTTTGCATCCCTTATTGACTCCTTGCATTTATTTTGCCAGAGTTTATATTCGTTTCTGTTCTTTTCATTTAGGCAGGACTTCCTTTTTCTGAAGGAAGTCTTCTTCCCTTTTGTAGCTCCCCTGAATCTACTTGTTAGCCATGCTGATCTTAGCCTCCTGAACTTGGTGGTACCTTTCCTCCTTCTTGGTATACATTCCAACTGAAATTTTAGTCCTGTGTTTTTAAATAAGTCCCATGCTTTCTGGAGTGATTTGAACTTGACTTTCCCTTTCAGCTTCCTTTTTACCAGTCCCCTCATTTTTTCCTCTTCTTCAGTCCAATACATCTGTGTTGGACCTCCTTGGCAATGCTCCACTCGCATATAAGCTGAATTGGTAGCCATTGTTCCCCAACGGTTCTACAATTCTGACATCTTGCACCAGGTCCTGGGCACCACTCAGGATTAAGTTCAAGGCTGCCTTCTCTCTGGTTCCATGACCAACTGTTCTATGACACAGACATTTAACATTCTAGAAATTTGGCCTCTTTGTCAATACCTGCACATGAATTAGCCCAGTCTATGAGAGTAATTGAAGTCACCCTTTATTGTAGATCTTTCTCCCTTTGACACTTCTCTGATTTGCTTATCCAACTCCAGGTCACTCAGCATTTTGATCCAGAGGGCAATAGCATGACCCTAGCAACACATTTCCTTTCAGTCCTCGTTTTGTCACCCATAATTATTCTGTGGAGGACCAGTCCTCCAAGGTTTTCTAGCTTGTTGGATTCTATTCCTTCTTTAATATACAGTGCTACTCCACCTCCAGTCCACCACTCCCTTTCTGTACAGTTGATACCCAGGAATAACCATGTCCCACTGGTTCTCACTGTTCCAACCAGTTTCTGTTATGCCCACTATATCTATGTTTTCATTAGCAACCAAGCACTCCAGTTAGCCCATCTTGACTGGCATTGGTATATAAACACCTATATGCCAAGTCTCTTACCTGGCATAGGCATGTGCTATCTCCTTTACTGCTCTTCTCCTGGTTCTGCTCTGTCCCCTTCTGGTTTATCTGAAGTTAGCACCCTCGCACCTTCGGGGATTTTGCTTGCCAAACCAGATACCACCCAGTTCCTGTCAGCAATCCCCCAGGTGTCATTTGAAACACTACTCTGTGACCTTTTTGATTTTAAGCGCCAGTAGTCTGGTTCCATCTTGGTTCAAGTGGAGTCCATCCTTTTTGTACAGGCTTTGATTGCCCCAGAATGTATCCCACTGCCAAACAAATCTAAACCCCTCTTCCCAGCACCACTCTCTCATCCCTGACCCCTTAGCTCCACCTGTCTGGTTGGCCCTGCATGTGGAACAGGTAGCACTTCAGAGAACACTACTCTGGAAGCCCTGGACTTCAATATGCTATCTAGCAACTTAAATTTGGATTCCAGGACCTCCCAAATCATGCATTTCCTAATATCATTGGTACCGACAGGCATGAAAAATAAGCGGACTCCTCCCCAGCACTAACAGCCTATCTAGATGTTGTTACTGAAATGTGTGTGTGTGTATAATTCTCAAAATATGTGCTTCTGTTTGAGAGCCTAGGAGCTTTCCATGCTCTCTTTTTGGCTCTTGTGATTAGCACACAACCAAATAAGAGTAAGCAGTGACAAAAAACTGACCATTATTGCAGGAGGTGAAGTCCATCTTTCTGTTGAATGCAACTTTCTCTAACAATCTCTTTGGAATCACCATTTGGTCTGTGAGGGCTGGTTGCACAGAATTCCTCTCCTTTCAAATGTAGATTATGCCTTAAACTGTCAATGCAGCTTGGAACAAGAAAGAATATATGAAGGTTCTTAAGAATAGGCAAAATGATTATATTATTAAAAGTGTAAAGTAATTTGAATCATGCAGCTTGGCACTATTTTTATTTTATTTATCTTTACATTTCTGTCTCACTCTTCCTCAAGGAACCCAGAGTGATGCACATGGTTTTGTTTATCCTCACCATAACCCTGTGAAGTAGGTCAGGCTGAAAGAGAAGTTACTGTCCCAGAGACATCCAGTGAGTTTCAGGAACAGGAATTTGAACTTGGGTCTCCCTGGTCCTAGTCTAACACTCTAACAACTACATCAGTTGTCTGATTACAACTGTACAATTGTAATTAATGTGCAATTCAACTCTCCCCTCACCCCACACACAGAGGAAACCATCTTATTTACTTGTTTTTCTATGTAAACTAGAGAACTTTTGTTGAAAAGTGTTATATAAATATCAGTAGTCGTAGTCGTAGTCGTAGTAGTAGTACCTAGCTATGTGCATTTGAGATGAACCATGTGTTTTATATATTTTAATTCCAACAGTCGTCTTAGCTGGGGATTTTTGTGAAATTACCCCAGCTACAACTTTCAGTGAAGTGCTGCTTCCAAGTCTTCTTTGATGTGCTTTTCCTTCAAGGTCATAGCTTTCCTTTTGGGCAATTGGAGATTTGACAACAGAAGTACAGAGCTATAAATGTGAGGGTGTAATATATCATGGGCTAAAGTGTGGAGAATTTGTCCTCTACTCCAATGCCTGTTGGTGAATACAGCAACATTTCTTCAAATACCTCTGATTTAAATTTTACAAAGCAATTTTTTTAAAAACCCACCAAAAAACTGCCCCAAACAGTGCATAGTGCAAGTTTATAGGCATCTCTAGACCAGGCAGAAAGTTGAAAGGTTATGGTTAAAAAGTAGCTGCTTTCCTGTTGCTTGATTCAGCCTTCTGTATTGCAAAGTCTTTAAACCAAAAGAAAAATCTGGCGATATGCTAATCTGACAATAAAAAGTGACTTCTGAACCTTTATCTGTTGAGGAGCTGACAGTGAAGTACAGAGACGGTTGTCTAACCAGACAAAATGACAGAGAAAATATGCTTTCAAACAAGAGCATAAATCGTAGATAGTGCAGTTGAACCACAGTAAAAGGAACGGCTATACTACTAATACTATGCACTACCCTCACTTTACCTCTGCTTCTCCATCTCTCCCCTTCATATGCATGAACGGAGGATGTACCCTGTCAAACGAATAACATAGAGGGTTGTGGGGGGGTGACAATATCTCTTGTACTGAGATCAGGCATTTCCATCACATGGTGGCCGATGGAGGGGAAGTAGAAAACAAATATAGTGCAATGTGAATCTAGCAGCATTCTGTAGACACAAAAGTTTGCATATTGCACTGGGCGCTTGAAGATCATAAATCTATGCATGAGAAAGATGTAGTGGAAATTTGGGGGGGGGGGGATTAGAGTTTATTTTTGTCATCTCTGTGAGACAGCTACTCATTCATCCAGATCACAGCTAAGAAAAAAAGCTGGTCACAGAAATTAGCAGTTTCAGCTCAGCAGCAAAGTCGCCAGCCTGTGAAGGCAGAGAGAAATTGACTAATTAGCAATGCGCACTAAAACTTGACGGTTCTTTATAGAGAGAGAGACGAGAGAGAGGAGAGAGAGAGGCAGAGGAGGGGAGGGGGGTCGCTTTCTCCCCTTCTTTCTTCCAAAGATGTTTGAAATCGCAGTCATTTACGCTCGACAATTTTTACAATAGCCTTGAGCCATAATTTTGCGAGTCTCTCCAGCATCCATCCCCCTGTATGGTCTCTCTCCACTGGCCATGCACGACCGTTTCTCTCCCCAACCGTGGATTTCCTATTACTCTCGTTACGACTCACTGAGCCCCAGGCCCAAGGATAATGATGTGTTGTTTCTTGGTAGCATAATTTGTCACACGTACATTTTTTCTTCTTCTTCTCTTGCAGAAAGCTCTGCGCTCGCTCTCTCTCTCTTTCTCTCTCCCCTTCTCCCTCTCGTATTTTCTTGCTGTTGCTAATTCATGGTGATCAAATGATGTACGACAAAATAAATTGTAAAGAGTGACTGCTTGGAGTTAGGAACCAGAAGGTCTTTTTTTTTTTTTGGAAGGAGCGATCAAACCTTTAAAAAGGAAGGACAATTGATTTTTTGGGGGGGAGCTTAAGTGAACCTTTACTTTGGCAGCTGGTTGTGGAGCAGGTAAGTTTCTGGCCTTCGGTCTAACCGTCTGAGTGTATTTTCTTGTGGCTTGTTTATTGTCGAGAAGATGGGGCGTGTGTGTGTGATTTGTGTGTGCTAGAAGTATGCGGGGGGGGGGCACTTGTGTTACACAAACGTCTTTGGAGAATAAACTCCAATTGCAAGAAATGGTCAAAGGAGAAAGGAAGAGGGGGAGGGAGAATGGGAGGTGTGTATAGAGGTGTCTATTAGAGGGGGACTGACCGGGTCCACTTAAAGGGAGAGGCTCTTGGAGATTTCTTAAACCCATGCTACTGTGAGGGAGGGGAAGTGGATGGATGGGGAAGGGGGTGCCCCGGGCTGCCCACCCCCGTCATAAGAGAAAACAAGGAGTGCAAGCGCTACCGAAAAGAGGAGAAGCTACAATGGAAGTAGCAGCCCTCGGTGGGATCCCGCAGAGCCTCAGGATCAGCAGAGGCAGTGGCCGCGGCGCTGCTTGCTGCTGCTGTGGCAGACTCGACTCTCCCCGAGGCGGGCTTTGGCCAGAGCAGGTCCCTTTCCCCTTGGCACTAGCAGGTGCAACTCCAGGTTAAGGCTCGGCTTATCGATTCTCGGCTGCCGCCGCCGCCGCCTCCCTCAAAGTCCCGCTGACTTTGGCAGAGGAGTGCCGGCTCCAGCTCCTTGCGGCGCAGGGACACTTTCCCGCCGCCTCTTCCTCCTCCCTTCTCCCTGTGGCTCTCCTGCCCTCCAAAGCTCGCCCGCCTCCCCCGAAGTTCCCGGAGTTGCCGGAGTTAAAGCGGCGCCGCCTTCCGCCCACCGGAAAAGCAACCCATGCCGGATAAACACAAGACCAAGCGACTCGGCCTGCCTCTGCCCCTTGCCCAATGCCATGCAATGCAGCACGCGCAACCAGGGGTGGCCGGAGTTGGGCGCACAGCGTTCCCCGCCCCCAACTAGGACCTTGCTCGTCTCGTCCCCCCCCCCACACACGTCCGCCCACCACCCCTTTTCACGTACCGCTTCTAGACGAAGCGTCTCACAGCTCTGCAGAGTGTGGCTTCCAAAGGCGGGAAAGGCGCAATTTTGGGAAGGGGAGGGGCATCCGAAGGGGGCAGCTCAGGCAGCTTGGCTCAAGTAGTGGCCTGGTCCTGGACTTTGGCAAGGACCTTTTTTTTTTTTTTAAAGAACAACTTTGAGTCACTCTATAGTTTTTGTGAGCGGGGTGTTGTTTTTTGCAGCTCGGAAAACAAGCAGTCCAAACACCCCGCGGCCCCCCCCCCCGCCCCGCCCCAGCCAGCTGCATGGGAACAGCACCATTGCAAAGCCATCTCTCCGCAAGTGGCGCGCGCCTCCTTCCCTGGGGTGAAAGTAGTTGCCAGGTCCCCACCGCACCTCACCCTACTTCCCAGATGAAGGCCAAGACTTCATGGCGGGGGGCAGCCAGAGTTTTAAGTACCCCCGACGCTGCAGTGGTCGTGGGGTAAACAAGCTAAACAGGGCGCCTCTCTGTTCTTGCAATAAGGCTGATGGATACGCCCGGCCTGTAAAGCTCCGTGTGTGCCCCCCCGAACCACCCATTTTCCTTCCTTTTCTCTCCCTCCCCCCTCTTTCCCCTGCCTTGCCCTCTTTCCCCAGGTCGGAGGGTTTCCAGTCAGGTGTGTTGAGGCTGCTCGCCATGTCAAGGTCCGGGGACAGGACGTCTACCTTCGACCCCAGCCATAGCGACAACCTGCTTCACGGCCTCAACCTGCTGTGGAGGAAGCAGCTCTTCTGCGACGTGACCCTCACGGCCCAAGGCCAGCAGTTCCATTGCCACAAGGCCGTGCTGGCCTCGTGCTCGCAGTACTTCCGATCGCTCTTCTCCAGCACCGCCGGCGGAGGAGGAGGCGGCGGCGGCGGGGGGAGCGGGCACCACCATCATAGCCTGGGCGTCGGACCTGGCGCTCAGGACGGCCTGCCCCCCAAAGAGCAGCAGCAACAGCAGGAGGAGCCCGGCACGCCCTCCTCCTCGCCGGAGGACAAGCTCTTGGCTAGCCCCAGGGCCATCAACAACCTGGTGCTGCAGGGCTGCTCGTCCATCGGGCTGCGTCTGGTGCTGGAGTACCTGTACACGGCCAACGTGACCCTGTCCCTGGACACGGTGGAGGAGGTGCTGTCGGTCAGTAAGATCCTGCACATCCCGCAGGTCACCAAGCTGTGCGTGCAGTTCCTCAACGACCAGATCTCGGTGCAGAATTACAAGCAAGTGTGCAAGATCGCCGCCTTGCACGGCCTTGAGGAGACCAAGAAACTGGCCAACAAGTACCTGGTGGAGGACGTGCTGCTGCTCAATTTCGAGGAGATGCGTGCCCTGCTAGATTCGCTGCCTCCCCCAGTGGAGTCGGAGCTGGCGCTCTTCCAGATGTCCGTGCTCTGGCTGGAGCATGACCGCGAGACCCGCATGCAGTACGCCCCAGACCTTATGAAGCGCCTCCGCTTTGCCCTCATACCGGCCCCGGAGCTCGTCGAGCGGGTCCAGTCCGTGGATTTCATGCGCACCGACCCCGTCTGTCAGAAGCTGCTGCTGGACGCCATGAACTACCACCTGATGCCTTTCAGGCAGCACTGCAGGCAGAGCCTGGCCAGCAGGTAAGAGAAGTGGGGAGCGGGGTCAGCTAGAAATCGGGTACTTTGCAGTGGATTTGCTGCTTTATACGTGCAAGTGTGAGGTCCAAAAGTTGAGTATTCAACATTGCGGAGCTAGTAACAAAACGGGAAGTGCATGTGCCTGCGAGGGGGCCTGCGGAATTGAGTTAAGGGGAGGGGTGGAGTGGGGTGAACACACCCTCCCATAGGCACAGAGTGAAAATAGACAACCCAAAAAAGTACAGTCGCCCTTGAGAAATTATCCTGGCATCAGTCCCAAGTAGGGATGCATCAGGGCTCAAAAAAGAGCTGCAGAGTGACATTGTTAATTTGGTCCTTTTAAAGAAGCAGTAGTGGTTTCAATGATTACTTTGGTTGTATGCTGTGTCAACAACTCTTATAGAAACTAGGTAGAGAGAAGAACTGGTCTGGATCTCTTTTTGCTTCTACTTGTGGTCTTGTGGTCAAGCTTAGATCATGATCAGCTAGGTCTCCCAAATATTAATGCTGTTACATGAAACCTGGACAATAGGGAAAGTTTGTACTGTTAGGTTCCTCTGACCAGACCTGCCCAAAGCATGAGAATTCCTCTTGTTGCCAGCCCTCTCCCACTCTTTAAACTTTGTTGATCAGAGACTTTGTTGCTACAGCTCATGTGGTGTTGCTGTTAGGCATTTGGAGAAAGCAAGATTCTTTAGACTGGCTTGTAATTGAAGAATTTTTTTGATGGTAAAAATAAACTAGAGAAGGTAGAAAAGAATAATGTCCTGCTGAAGGCCACAAAGTTGAAAAGACAAGAAAAACTTCAGTAACAGGTTCTGGTGTGCTAGATGGTGCTCAAATAACTAGTGTAGGTATGCTGAGTACAGCAAGCAAGGCTGTTGACAGGGGAAAGTGGAATGTGTTGGATAATTTAGTAGATGTCTCTTAAAATACAATATGGGAAGAAAATTGGATGGGCAAACAGCCATGGCTTAGTAGCATTAGTTTTAAATCCCATTATGAGCTCCCTCCCTGGGCCTTTTCTACAGAAAGATGGTATCTTGCCAGCTTCTAATCTTTCTGCTGTGGAAGTTATCACAGTTCTTTATTACATAATACTTCGTTCCAATGATACTACAGTGCAATGTAAATGTTAGATTTAACAGCAAGAAGTACAGTTCTAAAATGAGTTATTAATTGTCTCATGTTGCCATTTAAACTTGTTTCCAATTTTATAAAATAGAGCAAATATAGAAGAGATTTTAAAGTGATGATGTCCAAATTTACCTCTAGCTATCAAATTACTTTTTATGTTTATTGATATTTCAGATACAGAGATAATGAAACTGTTGTAGAGGAAAAGTTGTGATGTCATATTGTTTTTGTCTGTGACATCACACAGTTTCTTGGTAATGAACAAATGAACTAAAATGTTAAAAACAAATATTGTGAAGTTAATATCAGGAGTGCAAAGTACATCATAGCTATTTTAAGGAATACATTAAAAGATAGTGTAAGTGTTTAATATATAGCTCTATTTGTAGAATATATTATAGTAAACAAATAGGCTGTCTGAAAGTCTGAGCATGTCTCAGAACTTTTATTTTGCCTCCTAAATGTACGATTAGCAATGAATTACTGTTAATGCAGTATTTTTAGGGAAGACTGTTATAAGATTCAAAGTGTTTTGAATTGTATGGCGGATTATTGCCTTGTCCAAAATAATTTACAATAAGTGTATATCTCAAGGATTTAACTATAGCAGGAGATATCTGAAGAGCTTCTTATCTTTGAATCTAAATGTGTGTACAATACCCAGTATCTTAGCATGTCTCACTGCTATTACAATAAATATCATCAGGGCTGTACAATATAAATATTTGGGGTCCTGACAGTAGCATGTCTGGCAGTTGCTTCTGGGATAAAATGATCATAATTTTTTGGCTTTCCAAATACAGACTCCAGTGCCTACTTTAGCCTGAATTCTGCACACCACCTGGGACATGAAGGGGCTCATGTTGTGGTGGATTGTTGAGATACCAGACTGTTTGGTTCACTGCAGATACCTGCCAGCTTCACTGGTCCATATCATTTGAAGGATATGTAGTGGTGTTCTGACCACTGAATGTTTACAGGTGTCAGGAAGGCTGATACTTCTGCTGCTGGAAGCTATTTTTTTTTTCTTTAAGCAAAAAAATAAAAGGGACAGTCATAAACTGACTTTATTCTGCGATCATGTAGCTGCCTTGAGTGGAGCATGCATTTATTGGTTTTCCATATGTAATCTACCCAGATGTGTTGATAATATTGCTAGTGAGTGGCACACTGCAATTTGCTTAACTTCAAAATATGTTTAGAACAACAACAAAAAATGTTCTAATTAGGTTTCTGCTGGTATCACCAAACCAGAAGTAACACATTTCTGTCTTCTTACATGCATAACTACCTGTTTCTTTAAAAGTGCTTCATAACGTTTGACTAATACAGCTAACCAGCTATAAGAACTTTGTAGGGACATATACAAAGTATTCAAACTGATTAGCTTCTTTTGTTACAGTAAAGCTTTATTCCAGATTTCAGAATTGATAACTTTAATTAAAAATCTGCTGTTGTATCATGATAGTTTGACAGTCATTATGATTATTGTACACTGCTGTGTTAACTTACATGTACATGTAAAAGATGAATAAGTCAAAGATCTTCAGAAACAAAAGTATTTACTCGATGAAGGTTTTTAATAAGTTTCATGATTTTATTAAAACTGATTTTATTATTAAAAGTCAACTTGAATCCTTATATATGAATAAAGGTGGGATATAAATTTCAAAAACCAAGAATTTATTTCTGAAAGTTTAACATTAGATAACAGATGATTCTTTAAAATATAAAAACATTTGGAATTATGAATTTGGAAAGAGCATATTTAAAAGTTATGGGAGTAAAGTAAATGGATGGATAGAAATTAATACAGAGAATGATTTTCAGACGTCCTTATAGGGAGCAATAATGGCATAAGTAAATTAGAACTACACGAAACATTTCATGAAAAGATGTTTATAAAGGATTCTTATGAACATGACTCTTTTTGCAAGAGAGCAGTAGTCTCTTGGTTCTTCTCTCTGAGAGGTAAATAATGAAATAGCATAGACATCTGCTTGATACTTTGTAATGAAGAACATGGAATTAACACACCTGCTCTTAAAGACTGATTAACATCCTGCTGCAGACTCCCATTTACTTTAATGGGGACTGTATCAGGCCTTCAGCATCATTTGATAACTGTTTTCCTTATTTGCTTAAAATAACACTTTTGTTCCTAATGCACTACTTAAAACTGTAGCACACAGATGGCTTTGGGAGTTGTCCTAGTTACAAACTTTAAACTCCTACTAAAGAGAGAGAGTAAATATCCAAAAGCTTGAACTATGGTTATTAGTATATACAAGCCGACCCCGCACAGAGCATCTGTGCTCTCTTTGGGGCTGGCTACCTCTCTCTCTCTCCACCCCCCCATCTCCGGTGGGGCTGAGTGCCCCTGCCGCGGCCACCGCCAGCGGGCCCAGTGCCGCCGCCGCCAGCAGGCCGAGTACCCCCGCCGCCGCCGCATGCCGCCTTAACATCCGTGGCCGAGCTGGGCCCGCCAGCCGCCACCTTGCATGGCCAGGCCCGCCGCCGCTGCCTCGCGTCTGCCCAGCCAGTTAATTATCCTGGGTGCGCCTTACCCAATCAGGCACCCCCGCAGCCCAGCCAATCAGCTGGGCTGCCGGGACACACATTCTAAAGGCACACCCAGGAGAATTATATATATAGATGTGAAAATGATAACTTTATGTCTTTTCTGTAAGACAATCTTGTACTCCCATCATCACTATAAAACTAGCATGTATGTGAACAGGGCTGTCCTTAGGGCATGGCAAGCAGGGTGACTGCCCCGGGCCCTGCTCTTTTACCCTCCCCCCATTAGAATTAACTGGAAAGGGGGCCCTGCACTGGCTGATTTGCCCCAGGCCCCGCACCCCTGTCTCTAAGGACAGCCCTGTGTGTGAAATCTTTCATCTTGATTGACATCATCAGAATTATTACTTTTCAAATACGTTCTGTAGATAGTAGTAATGTATGAGTTCCAGAGACTCAGTAGTCTCAGGTTAAGTAACATGTCCCCTTTTATATTCACATAAGACATGTGTGAGCTCTGAAAATTATTTAAAAGCAAGAAGTTTGGAAACCTACACCAGCATTTTGCAAACACATGTTTTCTACTACTACTACTACTACTACTACTACTTTTTTCTAATAAGAAAAAATTGAAAGATTTAATTACAGCCCAGTTTTAAATTGAGTTCAATGGATCTTAATCCTAAGAATACTTACCAGCTTTAGAAACTGTAAGGTTCTGAGTATTCTCTGATTCTGATCTAGCAAAGGGTTTAATCATATGCTTTTAAAAGAATGTAATAGACACATTCATGTTTTCATCTTTTAAAATGTATTGGAGACTTTTAAATTCAGTGAGAGCTGTTGTATGCTTATATACCGGTACAAATGTTGTGATGAACTAGGACTCATATTTCAGTGCTACTTATTATAATGTCATGGCTTGTGCACACATTATGTGTTACCTCTCAGTTGCTGTATCAAGAGGTGAGTGCTAAGCTACATACATGGAGATAATGTTCATACATCTTGCTAGAGATAATGATAAAGCATTAACTTTAGCATTTCCTGTTACATTACTTTGGTCCCATTGTCAGTGACCTGGTAGGTGAGACTCTTCTTTGCATTCTAGTTTTCTTGGTGACTGACACTAAAGAAAGATAATTTTCTTTCTATGTTTGCTTACTTTTACTCCTTACTCTCCAGAGTGGTATAAGGCAAAAATAAGAGGTACTAGGAACTGAGAGAATTGGAGTAACAGGAGAGTTGTCTCTGCTTTCCCACTTTTCCCATATCTGAGAAAGAATGCATCAACTCTCTTCAGGCAAAATGGAAGCAATTGGGTATGTGAAAGGGCTATTTTGGATTTTTCATTCCTTTTGCTTCACCAAGAAAATCATAGCTCACAATAGCACAGGGCAGGTTCAATAATTGTGTTTTGATGCCCTGGCTTGTTCACAAGTTGTGGCAAGAACAAACTGAGATTTTGCCAGGTCCGGGTGTAATGCTAAACTGTGGTTTGCTCTAAACCACAAGCAGAAGCTAAACATTTCTTCCTCTTGCACACAAAGAGGTGAGGACAGCATATGAGCCTGAGGAGTGTGCTAGTAATGCTAAATCATGATTAAATCATGGTTAACATTGGGTCCCAATATCTGCTTTTTGAGGTATTTATCTTAATACTGTGCACTATCTAGCGAGTCATTACAGGTAGTGACTGACATTCTGTGCAGTGTTAGAACTTTGTAACAGGAACTGTATAGGTAGAAGGCTCACATATTCCTGACGTCAAAAAGTCCTTTTGGCGGGAGGAGAGAGCACTAAAAATCATTCCCCACTCTCCCTGCATTTCCCAGCTTGGCAACGTTCTGTGGGGAGCTGAGTCTTCCACCAACACAACTCCTGTTATGTACTTCTAAGACTGCAGAATGTCAGCCACTGTGACCTAGCCCTTGGGTCCAGGAAGATACCATTCTATATCTCACTAGAATCATCTGCAGCTCTCCTGGGTGATCCATCTCATACTCCTGTTTATTGCTTTTTATGTGCTCTCTACATGTCCTCAGACCTCAAATAATGCATATTTATAACTCTGCCTGTGAAAAACAAACATGGACATTTGTTTACTTATTTATCATATATTTATCCCATCTTTGCTCCAGAGGACCTCAGAATGTCATACACAGGGTCATTCATGTTATTTTCATTCAGGGTCATTCATGTTATAGACTGAGAAATAGTGAGACTGGTTCAGAGTTACCAACTGAGTTTCATGACTGAGAAGAAAACGGAACATAGCCAAAGTTTTCACACTCAAGTTTGGCTCTGCTGCCACCTCCTTCGAAAAAGAGGTCCTGGAATGAAGGCCAACATTAGAACATGGATCAATATACATGGAGGAGTCCCATTCTGGCTGAGGAGAATTATCCACAGTCACACCCCTTTGCCTGGGAGAAAGAGAGAGGTGGTTGGCGAGAGTATAAGAATAAAAAAAATCTCTATGGCATCATTGTCTACGGAGCAACCCCGGTCGATTGAGCAAACTTCAGCTTCCTCTATGACAGAAACATTAGGCTCAAGATCTTCAACACAACCCTTAAACTCATTTCTTTCACCAACTCCTCTATCCTTATTGGGGGTGGCAAGAAAACAATCAGTCTTGGTCTGGGTGGATCCACAAAGCAGTTTAGCTTGTATTTTAGAAGGCAGCTTAGCTGATAATCTAGCTTTTATTTTAGCCAATTTTCTATTCGGAAGCTTATCAACTGCAGGTTCACCATCTCCACGGAGCCTCCCCCTAAAGCACTTTTTACAGTTCTTACAGTTCTTATCCATGTTATGCCCCAGCATAATGAATTCTCCTGGTAGTGCTTAAACAGACACCAAGGTGATAAGATAAGAGCCAGCTGTGTAAACTGAATAAATAATAAACAAAACAAAGTCTATACGGCTAGCATATAAGCTGAACCTAAATCCATGGATTCTATCTACTGACTACACCACATTTACTTTTCATTTCATGGAAAATGTTGAACTATCAAGTACATATGGGAGTGTGAAGCACATTCCCACACAATCCACACTGCTCTGTGCCGTACGGAGCAGGGTGGATCGCTTTGAGGCCAGGACTCATTATCCTGGCCACTGGGTATCCAACAGTGTGCCGAGCGCAGTTCACTGGTGGGGTTCCCGAGGACGGGCACTCTAGGCACCTGTCTCTGCGCCAGCATGAGTTGCAAGCCGCTCACGCTGACACATGATTAAGCTGGATTAAGGGCACGTTTGCACCCTTAAACCTGCTTCGGTGCTGGGTTTGGCGCTGCGGCACTGCCAGGATCCACGTGGAACCCAGCGGTTCTCACAGGCAGCCAACCCTGGGCTTGGCTGCTCATGAGAACAGCCTCACAGTCTTCAAGTAAATGGACTCGCTTAGTGTCCTTCCATGTGTACAAATATGTATCAGGTATTCTCTTTTAGGGAGTATACAGGCTCTACTTAGTTTTAAATTGCCACATTTTAATAATCTGTATATTTATTTAAGTACCTGTAGCTAATCCTCTGTGTGGCAGCTCTTGCAAGAGTTCGTGCAAGAGGAGAAAATGGCGATGGTGGCAGCAGAGATAGCGGTGCAGCCTCCCTCTCAGGCCGGCCTGCCGGCCAAAAGTCAGGTACGCCAGGGGGGGGTGGCATCAGCGGGCAGCAGGTGGCAGAGATGGCGGCGCAGCCTCTCTCTCTGGCCTGCCTGCTGGCCAAAAGGCAGGAACACCAGGGGTAGGAGCACTGGTGGTGGTGGGAAACAACAGAGGCGGGGGAATGGGGGAGAATTAGAGCCACGGATGCTCTGCGTCCGGCCCAGCTAGTTTATCTTATATCACTTAGTATGCATTTTGTTTAGGAAAGAAATAAAATACAGACCAGAAATTGATATAAATCAGTTATTTAATTGGTCTTGGGCAACATTTCTGAACTTCAGTGGGATTTAAGCAACCTATCTGTGCAGGACGGCAGCCTTGGTGATTGGTGATATAATTCTATCCACCTTGCAAAGAAAGTCCACCAGTGAACCACAGTGTACCCTCTAACGGGGATTCCCAGATGTTGTTGATTACAACTCCCATAACCCATAACCGCCAAGCAAAGGCTGTAAAGGCTAAGGCAGTTGCAGTCAACAAAATCTGGGACTCGAATCCCTGTTAGAGGGAACACTGGTGCACCACCTGCAAATATAAGGCTTAGTAAATTAATTTATACCCTCATTTCTTAGAAGTTCAGAATCAGAAGTTCAGCCCCCACCTCCCCCCAAAGCTTTCTCCCAAACAGCCATGCCTTTTGGCACTACTATTTAGCTGTCACCTACAAAATGCTGTCCACAATGCAGATGACTTGACAGTCATGGTGGCATAATACATCCTTTAGTAACCCAATGATTTGTGACTGGCAAAACCCACGCAGTGTGAAGTATTCCTCAAAATTTTTCATGTATGCCAAGAAATAGATGGCACTCATAAAAGAGTTCTGATACTATTAGCTATTAACAAATGATTATTTTTTTCTACCACTGGTTCTTGAAGCCACAAGCTTTTCTGAAGAACAAGAAGTTGAAATTTGTAAATTTGTTTCTTGACTTTGGCTTTTGTTACTGAATTATTTGTTAGCCTGGAACACTTTCAAAAAGTTCATGTTTCCCAGGATTCCTAGCACCATATGTCACTCACTAAGGGAGTGCACATGACCAGTAGATGGGAGGCTGGGTGGGGAAGGCAGGGTTGAACCTACCTTCCCTGCAGATGACCAGTTGTCTCCTCTTTAATGTGGTGGTGCATGCCCACATGATCCACGCTGCTGCCCGCAGTGGAGACAATTGGTCATCTTTTTGCAATGGAGAAGTCCCTTTCCTGAGTAGCCACCGGACGAGCTGGTGGCAACTGCAGACGAATCTCTCCTGATGATCTCAATGGGCGGTGTGGTTCATAGCGAAGAAGACCTTCTCTTAAATACCCAGGGCCCAAAATGCAGAGGTTCTTTCCATAAAGTAGAAACATATCTTTCCATAAACATATCGGTGGTGGTTTGGGGGGATGGATAACATAAGAGTTTTAAGAGTATTTCCAGTACCCAAAGAGACTTCACCAATACATTTTCAGTGGGATTATACAAAATACAGTTCCTTGAAAAGGGAGGGATTATAATGTGGGACAATGAGAGAAAAGACAACAGCAAGTGTAAGTGTAAGTAAGTGTCTATATGGCAACAGTCTTCACTATTTTTCAGATGGTGGCCACTCGAAAACTTGTTCCATGAGAGAACCATTTCCCACTGTGCTGACTTCCACACAGTACTGCACTTTTTTCAGTGCTAGGAGGGCCCTTTAAGAGAGACGAAGCTCTATGGGGAAAGATGGGTAGGGCTACACATCCCAGTACTCTGTGCATGCCTTCCAAGATGGTGCAAGAGAGATGATTTTCCTTTCAAGAACCCTCTCTGCCTCTTCTTGGAGCTGAGCAAAGCGCAGCTCTGCACAGTGAGAATGATCATTTCTGCATGGTGCCAGGGGAATTGTGCAGAGCATTCAGCTTCAACAGAGACCCAACAAACAGTTAGCAATAGCAATAGCAATAGCAATAGCACTTACATTTATATACCGCTCTATAGCCGGAGCTCTCTAAGCGGTTTACAATGATTTAGCATATTGCCCCCAACATTCTGGGTACTTATTTTACCGACCTTGGAAGGATGGAAGGCTGAGTCAACCTTGAGCCCCTGGTCAGGATCGAACTTGTAACCTTCTGGTTACAGGGCGGCAGTTTTATCACTGGGCAGTTACAGGGCGGCAGTTTTACCACTTACCACTTTAGTCAGGGGCCTGCACTTAGGGTTGATGGGGGCCGCGGCTGGCCCCTGGGCCTTACAGTGAAGAGTGCTGCTATATGGTCAGGAACCTTTTGAAAGCATTTGTGGGAGGTATGATTTGAAAGTTGAAATGAAAATTGCTTTGATTGTTAATTCAGAGAGTCTACTTATAAGCAGGAACACTGAAAAGTAGACACATGAGAGAGTAAAAAGAAACAAACGGCACAGAGCAAACCAGCTGGAACAAAAATAGACATACATGTATTTTATTTATTTGGCTTATTTATGTTCTGCCAAAAACTTTGTGTCTTATGGCAGTTTACGCAAATACTAAAACAAAATCACATTAAAACCATAAAAGAAAAAACAAGTAGCCTGAGGAGGCTGCAGTTGGAGCAGAGGAGCAGTGAGGGGGAAAGAGGAGACGTTTGATTTCTTTTTAACCTGCTGCCCATTTCCCCTCTCAAAATGGCCCACTAACCTGCTTGCCCTTTACAGGGTTCCAGATGTATATTTACCTTCTCCTTCTCCTGCTTTTTAAATGAAAAGTTCTCAAAGCGATTTACATAGAAAAAGAATAATAATAAGATGTTTCCCTGTCCCCAAAGGGCTCACAATCTAAAAAGAAACACAAGGTAGACATCAGCAACAGTCCCTGTAGGACTGTTGTGCTGGGACTGAATAAGGATGATTGCATGCTCCCTGCTAAATATAAGAGAATTACCAGTATGTTTGTGGAATCTTGCCAGGGAACAACAGATTTTGAGGAGGGGTTTTTGAATGGGAAAACCACCAGCAGGTAAAAAATCTTTCCATTCAAAGGCTCAGAATAACAGTTTCCTAAGGTTGTGTTTAGTTTTAGTTTTAGTTTTAGTTTTTCTTTTGTGTTAAGAAAAACTAGTTGGGACTTTATTATATGTATGCATTTACCATGTCGTTTGCCTAGATAACCTAGAGGAAGGATATAGGAAGACACAAATGTCATTCTCACGACCCTGTACACAGGGCAGGGAGGGGAGGCAGGATCACACCTACTGTAAAGGTAAGGCAAAGTGTGCCGTCAAGTCAGTGTTGACTCCTGGCGCCCACGCAGTCTGAGATGATGCCTTTCAGCATCTTCCTATATTGCTGCTGCCCGATATAGTAGCAGCGGGGATTCGAACCGACAACCTTCTGCTTGTTAGTCAAGCATTTCCCCGCTGCGCCACTTAAGGTGACTTAAAGTCCAGCCAGAGCAGCAACATGACTGGGCCCTTCCACCTCAGTAATAACCTGAGTAAAAAACTCAGCAGTGCCAGATTTGAGCCCGATCCTGTCACTCCTCACGGGCAGCCTCACCTGGGTAGGTCTGCATAAGCCTGGGTAGGGCTGCTCATGTTAACAGCCTCAAATTGTTTCAAAATATTGCAAAATCTCTTGGGATCCAATAAAGAGATTTAAATAGAGGGATAGCATAATCAGACAGCAAGAGAAAACAGTTTTGGTCAGGGCACTGTGGGTATAATATTGAAGAAAGGAACAGTAAATGGTAATATATGGTGTGGTCACTGAGGAGGAGATTATGCAAACTGAATGAAAAAATAAAGGCACAAATTATCCCTTTTACTCCAGAAACAGAGGGAAGGACACTTATCTGCCGACATTAAAAACGCAGCAGGAATTGGGAATGGCTTTTAAAGCAATTTTTGCATTTAAATTGAAAGGCTACCCTGAGCTGGAGCACAACTGAATGTTTAAATATATTTTTGCAATGTTGGGTGAAGTTGTCATAAGCACTGCACTGAGGTAAGAACATCACTTGCTGTACTCTGGGTTTTGCAAGCATGACGTGAATTTTGTTACAAAGTGCAAACCTATTGCTGGTATCTTCTAAAGAAGCGGGGCTCTTTCTTCACTTAGTTGCTACTTTTATATAGCGCTTTTGTGCGCTACATTAGAAGATGCCATCAATAACCTTCACAGAGCTGGTGTTTTGTTAAGAGACTGAACTGTCGATGAATCAAGAGATTCCTGGTTCAGATCTCACCTCTGCCATAAACTTGTTAGGTATCCTTAGGCAAGTCACCCTCTCTCAGCCTATACCCCAGTATGTAATACAAGGATAATAATACTCACTTGCCTTACTTTATAAGGTTGTTGTAGGAATTACAAGATACTACATGTGAAGTGTTTTGAATACTTGAGAGTGCTATGCATAGCATAGCAAAGTATAGTTCATTATTTCCGGTGAGAAAGCAGGGATGCTATTAAAGATGAAGTTGCTAACTTTGCATTCATAATCTTGGATAAATACTGTTTTCAACTTTCACATATGAAAAAAGTCATAACAATAAATAATCCATGTCATTGCAATAATATGGTATCCCAGAAAAACATGATTTTAAGGTAGGGAGGACATACTACAATTTTACCCATACTTTCTGAATAAAGCATCCCCTAGATTTTTCAACCCATTTATGTTTGTTTGCAGCTCAAAGTTTATATAGGTTTCAGAAAAATGGCCGGAAAGCTGGTTAGCTCTTATAAAATGGAGAATTAATTGTGTCTGGAATAAAAAAGGGCTTGTTCATTAGATTTGCACAGTTGTTTCACAAGCATACAAGGCCACTCTTGGGCAGGCCATGCTTATGTGCAGGCACCATTTGTGTGAACCGGTGCTCCACAAGGGTGCTCTCTGCATGGCTATTGCTGATTCCATGATGGTAGCAACATTTTTACAGGCAGCTGCCACCACTGAAGTGTTTTCAGCTATGTATACAGTGCCCTGATGGAGGTACTACATCACACAGACAGTGACTCCATATAAGTATTGAGTCATCGAGAATTAAGATTCTTTACATTTTTACTCATGCTCTAAAAAGCATGGAAATTTCAAGTTAAGGTGCCCATCTTAACTTCCATGCAATATAAGCTGTATGCTGGCTTTAGAAATGAGGCCCCATACTTTGCCTTGGTCTTTCAGCTGGGCTGAGGAGGGATGTATCCAGGCAAAGATTCAACAGGTGCAGCTTCCCCATTCACTTCCTAGAGAAGCCTCTGATGAATTTCTGCCTGATGTATCTCTACAAGGTCCAGTGCTTCCCAGAAATGTCACCGATATAATAACTCTCTAATCAGAAATTCGGCAGATCCCCAATCCAGCCTAGGGGTGTGCACAAAACCAGAAACACTGGTTCAGTTTGAGTAGTACTGGACTTGAACTAAACTGGGTTTGATCCAATTCTGTGCACACTAGAGCTGGGCCCGATCCGGCTCTAGTCCGAACCAGTTTGGACCTGGCTGCGGGGGGGGGGGGGATGGCAGAGTAACCACCATTGTGAGGCTTTGGGAGGTGCTGCTATGGCTGCAGGAGTCCTCCTGATGTTCTGCCTCCCGTGGTCATTTTCAGCCTTTTTGGGGCCATTTTCGGCCCATTTCAGGCCATTTTCATGCCTCTATGTGCTGGCAGTGGCCATTATGGAGGCTGCCACACTTGTGCACTGGCAATCCGCATAGCTGGGTCATGACCCTATCTCTTAAGATGTTAAGAATAACATCTTAAATACCTCCAGGCTCAGGCTACGCCCCCACCCCAAATCTGAAGAACAGAAATTTAAAGGAGCAGCCTTCTAGCCTGGAGTCTTACATCCCTCCTGACCTGTTGTCAGTGCTGTTGTGTAAGCTTAGAGGAGTACAAGATACTTGAGGTAGAAGGGATTGTTTCACCAGGGGGCTTGGGTTCAGTGAGCACCAGATTCTCAGTTCTGGGATCTTTGGCGTCCCCTGACTATTGTCTGTTGATTGCTACCTTCTCCTCAGGGTCAGACTGTGACACATACAGCTGTGCTTCCGATAAACAAGCATGGTATCTCTGCAACTTAGCCTGGATGCCTTTTATCATATTACATATACCTGTTTTTATCTCAAATACTGTTTTAATTATGTTGCTCTTGGCATAACAATATACTTTTGTCTGTTTGTGCTGTTTTTACTATTACTGTTTATCATTTCTAATGATCTTTTGATTTGCAGTCATTTTTATTGCTCTTGGGATGGAGGTATCAACAGTTTCTCTGACACAGGCAGGCTATTATCTGCGTGGTTTAGGCTTACAGGGTCTCCTTAACTTCTGCAGGAGTGGGGAACCAGTTTGGTCAATTCCCCCTGGGAACAGATTCATCCTGATGACCCTCAGGGAATTTTCTGCTGATTCTCCTGTTGAACCTACTATGGAGATTACCTAGGTAGCTGACTCTTATCAGTCCTAGGTGCCTGCTTCTATTGAGTAGAATTCACCAGTAGAATTTCCACTCATTTCTGGTGGAAATGAGGGAGCTGGGGCGATGAAGCAACAGGAATGACATTCTAGACCAGTCTAGGAAAACTTGGGGCATGTTCAGTAAAACATGGTTAGAGTCCAGTTTAGGGCCCACATGGTGGTGGTGGTGGTGGTGGTGTGAAGAGAGAGACTACTTCTCTGCCATTCTTGTATCATCACAACACCATCTTGTGGAACAGTTTCACTTGATAAGGGACCCATAATGGTTCATCCGGATCCTCGGCAGCACAGTGTCATTTATTTGCAAAGCACTTTGTGAATAAAATTGCTTCTACCTTCTCCGACCTGGTTGCCATATTAGATACAGGAACAGATACACGATGTTCTTTTAGGGCGTTCGTGTCATTTTTGCTTGGATGAGTTCTACTTTTTTACTCTTGCACTTCTTGACTAATAGATCTAGCTTTGGGAAGGGGGAGTGAATTTTTGAGTCCAGGAGGTAGCAAGTGCTTTATGAAGAGAGAGGGAGTGAGCTGTCAGAGGCAGGGGCATAGCAAGGTTGGAGTGGGCCCAGCGACAAGATTTTAAAATGCCCCCCCCCCACTATGTGCCACAATAGAACATCATCCTAAATTATTTTTTAAAAGGTTTTGTAAATGGTGGACGATGCAAGTCATTTAATGGTACTAGAGAAAGACATGCTGTTCTGGTAGCTCCAGGTCTTAACACACATCAGTTTTGGAGGATGAATACAACTGAAAGAAGCCCAGGCGGGCGCGTGGCTGGGGGAGTCAGTCATGTGACTTGCCTCTGGGGGGCCCCTCAAGGCAGTGGGCCCCAAGACAACTGTCTCCCCTTGCCCTATTATAATTATGCCCCTGGTCAGAGGGGACTGCAGCTCATTGTTAGAGAATCTGCTTTGTATGCAGAAGGTCCCCTGGTTCAATTCCTGGTATTTCCAGGTAGGGCTGAGAGGAAGTCCTTCCTGAAACCTTGGAGAGCCACTGCCAGTCAGGGTAGACAACACTGAACTAGATGGAACAATGGGCCTCCAGCCTCAGAGGCAAGATGCCTCTAAATACCAGTTGCAGGGAAGCAACAGCAGGAGAGAAGGCATGCCCTCACATCTTCCCTGTGGGCTTCTCAGAGGCATCTGGTGGACCACTTTGTGAAACAGAATGCTGGACTAAATAGGCCTTCAACCTGACCCAGCAGGGCTGTTTTTATGTCTAACTTGGTATAAGACAACTTCCCATGTTGCTATAAGATGATGATGACCACTATTTATATACGATGATGAATATTTATATACCACTTTTCAACAAAAAGCTCCCAAAGTGGTTTACAAAGGTATAAATAAATAAAATGGCTCCCTGTCCCCAAAGGGCTCACAGTCTTGAAAAGAAACATAAGATAGACAACAGCACCAGCCACTGGAGGGATGCTGTGCTAGGGATGGATAGGGGCAGTTGCTCTCTCCCTGCTAAATAAAGAGAATCACCATTTTATTTAGACCACTCCTAAAGAAACCCTTCCTGGACTTGGACAATTTTTCCAAATATCATTCAGTCACAGATCTACCCATTTTATGCAAGGTTCTTGAATGGGTGATTGTAGCCCAGATATTTCTGAATGACACAGATTAGCTAGACCCATTTCAATATAACTTTCAGACTGATTTTGGAACTGACATTACCTTGGTTGCTCTGGCACAATGTTCCCTTTAACAGGGATTCCCAGATGTTGTTGACTGCAACTCTCAGAATCCCCAAGCAAAAGCCATTTATAGCTGGGGATTCTGGGAGTTGTAAACAACTTAGAGGGAACACTGCTCTGGTATGAATTGATTGGCTGGTTGGTTGGTTGGTTGAAACTTCTCATATTCCACCTCCTCCAAAGACTCTAGGCGGTGAACAACAGAAATACCAACAAC
Organism: Hemicordylus capensis; assembly: GCF_027244095.1. Classification (NCBI taxonomy): domain Eukaryota; kingdom Metazoa; phylum Chordata; class Lepidosauria; order Squamata; family Cordylidae; genus Hemicordylus; species Hemicordylus capensis. Next base: position 252,512,888 of record NC_069660.1, on the reverse strand, counting down.
AATATTTTTTTTAAAAAATGATTAAAGGGCAAACACCTGGCAAAGCAGGTGGGTCTTAAGAAGGGCCTTAGAAGCAGCCAGGGAGGGGGCTGAACGAATCTGGGGAGGAAGAGTGTTCCAAAGAAGTGGGGTGGCCACAGAGAAGGTCCTCCTATGGGCCCAGGCACCATGCACAGGGCCCAGGCCAGCTGAGAAGACCTCACAGGACAGGATACAACTGGCCGAGAGAAGCGATCCCGGAGATATACAGGTGCTAAGCCCATAAGGGTTTTGTAGGTGAGAACCAGCACCTTGAATTGGACCCGGAAGCGAACAGGCAACCAGTGCAGTGACCGTAAGAGAGGTGTGACACTATCAAATCTACGGCCACCCATGAGGAGGTGGGCCGCTGCATTCTGGACTAATTGAAGCTTCCAAATCATTTTCAAAGGCAACCCTAGGTAGAACACATTACAGTAATCCAAACGAGAGGTAACAAAGGCATGAGTTACTGTTGCCAGGGCCTGCCAGTTGAGGAAAGGTTGTAACTGGCGAACCAGCCGAAGCTGGGCAAAGGCAACCCTGGCCACAGCCTCCACCTGCTGTTCAAGCAGGAGCCATGAGTCCAGGAGGACCCCCAGATCACAAACCGTCTCTCTCAAGGGAAGTGCAACCCCATCAAGAGATAAACTCACACAAGGCAATTGGCCAGATCACAACCTGAACAAGAGCAACTCGGTCTTGGAGGGATTGAGCCTGAGCTTGTTTTGGCCCATCCAGGTCCTGACAGCCTCTAGGTACCGAGCCAAGCCAGCACATGAACAGTATCACCTGTTTGGACAGGGGTAGAGATATAAAGCTGAGTATCATCAGCATACTGATGAAAAAGTACCCCAAACCAACGGATGACCAAGCCCGGCGGCTTCATGTAGATGTTAAAGAGAATGGGAGCAAGGTCCAAACCCTGTGGAACCCCATAAGAAACAGTCCAGGGTGCAGAACACTCAGCCCCAATAGACACCAACTGGAATCACCCAGTGAGGTAGGACCGGAAGCCCTGAAGAACAGTGCCTCCAAAACCCAGCCCATTTAAGTAGCATGGTCAATGTCACCAAAGGCCTCTGAGAGATCAAGAACCAAGAGAGGTGTGCTTCTCACATCAAGGTTACAATACAGGTCATCCAACAGGGCGACCAATGCCATTTCAGTGCTGTGCTGCAGCCTAAAACCTGACTGGCAAGGATCCAGGAAACCAGTCTCCTCCAGTATATGATTTTGCTGAGAGGAAGACAAATGGTGTGCCATTCTGATAATTCTCCCAGACCCCTCAGTGACCTGTAATACTGTTGACCATGGTATCAATCTGATTTGGTTGGATAGGACAGGAGTTTGTGGAACCTAGCTGTTGGGATGATTTGAGGAAATGCTGTTCAACATCTAAACTACTGTGAAAGCACTTGGAGATCTGGAATGATGATAATCATGAATATGTTGATGGCATTCAGCACTATTTCTCCTTTGCATCTACTACAGTTGTAGTGGTGAATGAATAGGTTGCTGGAGATAATGGGCTGAATGAGGGCTAATCAGTGGAAACATAGTCCAGACAAACTGTTGGTAGATGGTAAAGATGTGCATGAATCGGCTTTTGCAATTCGATTCAACCTTGAATCTATTTGTCTTCAGCCACATTTTAACTGAGTGAGTACACCTTGCAATGCAGAATTGCAGAGCAGACCAGAGCAGTGAGTGAAGCACAAGTTACTCTCAAGGCCAAACATGGAGCTCATCTCACAGCAATCACCAAGGAAATCTCTCTCTCTCTCTCTCTCTCTCTCTCTCTCTCTCTCTCTCTCTCTCTCACACACACACACACACACACACACACACACACACACACACACACACAGTGCCGAGCTGCCACTGTCCATTTCTTGCCACAGCAGCATCTCACAAACAGACCAAACCACAACTCAAGGAAGGAAAGAAGGATACCCAGGTTTTGCCTTTGTCAATCTGAGATCCAGCAAAATGATATAGTTATAGCAGCAACCATTAGTACAGCAAGCATATTACTCAGTGCTGAGAAAACCACAAAATTAAACTTTCCTTCCTTCCATCCTTGTGCCTGAGAGACAGGAGCAGGCATGGCCTGATGGACCAGTGGTCTGACCTTCTGGACTCTTACCATGAGAAGAAGTCTTATTTCTTCTCTTCTCCAGCATAAGCATACATCCCTGCCTGCCTGTGTCTGGGTAACACCAGGGCCTCAGATTGGTGCTGGCCCCAGGTGACAGCCTGACACATACAGTAGGTCAGGGCACCAGTCCATATCTCATCATCGGCCTTGGCAATGGCATGCATGTGTGTCTTCTTGAGTCAGCAGCACTCACAGACAGACTGTGACACATCTGGGTTTGGGGTTGGCCAGGGTGGGGTGAGCTGGCAGTGGTGTTGAAGTGGGTGGGGGCAACCATGAGTCACTCACTCTCCATGGCCAGCTTAGAATATCTCAGCAGAGAGAGGTTGGCCATCAGGAAGACCAGCCACTCCACCATCTCAGCATCCAAGCATGAGCAGTGGGGTGTCACCACACCTCCCAATGAGACTGCTCCACAGATCTGCAGTGAAGGGCACACTAGTGTCAGGTGCTGCTGTGTGTCAGGTGCAGCAGTCACAACATGGCCTCCCTGCATACCCAGTACAGGGAGGGCACCACCTGCCTGCTTAAAGTCGAGGGCAAGCAGTCGGAACAGCTGGTAGGGATGTACACAAAACCAGTTTGCCCAGTTTGGTTTGAGTCTGAACTGGACTTGAACCACAACAGGCATGTTTGGTTTTGACACCCCGAACAAGGGGCCCAGTTCAGTTTGAATTCAAACCAGTTCAGGCTCAGGCCTAATTTGGGGGTGCTAGGTTAATTTGGGGGGGGGGTGGACTTACCACTACCGAGGGGTTCTGCAGCCTCAGGAGTGCTTCCCCCTCCCCCAGTCACTGGCCCATTTGCAGCCTGTTTCGGGCCTTTCTGAGTGCATGGTGGCCATTTTGGAGACCGCCATTTGCATGGCAGCCTTTTGCATGCCCGGGTCATGATCTGTACACATGGGCAGTGGCCCTCAAACTGGCCACCGCATGCTCACAGAGGCCTGAAATGGGCTGGAAATGCGGGGGGGGGGGGGGCTGGCAGAGGGAGGAGGAATTGCTGGAGCACCCACTGAGGCCATGGAAGTCCTCAGCAGCAGTAAGTCCACCTTTCCCTCCCCAAAATGGAGGCACAGATCCCCATGCCAACACTTCATTTGAATGACAAAAAGCCAATTAAGAAGCAAGATCTCAAGTGAATTGGAAACCAGTGCCAGAAAACCAATCAGCAATTGAGAAACATGGAGACAAAATGGCGCCCACGATGGGAATCACACAAATTGATTCACAACAAATCGGGGCTGATTCAATTTGACCTCAAACCAGTCCCTTCATTTAAGAGACAATGCGATTCACGATCGAAACCACGAATCACCCCTGAGGAATTTGAATACCCGCGGGGAATCTGTAACTTGAAGTGCCTTTCACCAACTTCATTTGTTGTTTCTGCTGAAACCTAGATAATCATGATCTTGCCACAGTTATCCATGTCTCGATAACATCTAAGTTAAACTACTGTAGCATATTATGTGTGGGACTGCTTACAAGAAGCCTTCAAAACTTCAGTGGGTTCATAACATGGCAGCCAACCTATTGACTAGGACCTGCCATGCTGAATGTTTCTTGCCTATATTGAAAGATCTTATAGAATCATAGAATATCAGAGTTGGAAGGGACCTTGGAGTTCTAGCCCAGCCTCCTGATCAGTGCAGAAATCTGCCATAGCATCCTTAACAGATGCCTGCCCAGCCACTGTTTGAAAACCTCCAGTGATGGAGAGCCCACCACTGCATGAGGCAGACTGCTCCACTGTCTAACAGCTCCTACATCGAGGAAATGTTTCCTAATGTCTAGCCTAAATCTTCTTTGGCTTGCAGTTCAGATTACTAGTTTTTGTTGTTTTAACCTATAATGTCCTAAAGGGTCTGGCACCAGGGTATCTATGGCAGTGCTTTTCAGCTTGTGGTATGAATACTTCACAGTATAGCGGGTGGTACGTGGTGACTGCATGGCACTGTTGTCTCTGGCCTGACTCCACTGGAAGTAGCTGCAGCTGGGACAGCAATGAAGCAGCAGCAAATTGTGGCTGTGCAGCAGCTCAGCCCTTCCAGAGAGGTACAGATCATCAGGCAAGGAGGGGTGCAGAGTGAAAGAGAGATCAGGAGGCAGCAGCAACAGAAGAAGCTTCTCCCTCACAGCAGGGACAACTGTGTGGCAAGCCATTCATTCTCACATGCAGCAGCCAACTCTGATAGCAGTGGTGGCATTTGCAGAGCTGATACTTGCAATAACAACAATGTGTTCTGAAGCATCGTCTTATCCTGGATGAATCTGCATATGTGCTGAGATTTTCAGTGTCCCAGATCTGCTTCCTCTGTTTTCAGAAGTTAGGCAAGTGGCTGCCACAGACCTGGACTACGGAACACCCTCCTCAAACATGTGAGATGTTGTTGGGAATTAACTGTGGCTGCTTTTTAATAATGCTGTCTGTTCTTCTGCTTTCTATGTGAGGTGTTTTTAAGGTAGATTTATTTAATGTATATGTAGTTCCCTATTAGTTTGTGTGAATAATTTTTTATATAAGACTTCTTGGATTTCATTCAATAGAAATGCGGGGTTTAAATCCTTTAAATAAACACACAACTAGATTAAAAGGATAGGTCATTATTCTTCCAGTTTTTACAGGGGAGGAACTGAGGGGGAGGAGAGTGACTTGTGGAAAGGCCAGACAGTGAGTCTGTGTCTGAAACAGGATTTGAACCCAGTACTCCCAGATCAAAGATCAAGTCTTAATACTGTAGACCTATTTAAGTTTACATTAACAGCTCAATTCTAACCCTATTTGATTAGAAGTAGGCTTTCCAGTGGGATATATTTGTGCTCAGGATTGCCCTGATCCAGCTAGTGGGCAAATATAAATAGAAAATGTCTTCCTCATGCTTCCCTAAGTGCATGGGAATCACATACATAGATGGCGTACAATTTTTCAACCCAATCAGGCTGCAATAGCTATACATACATATTCTTCTTAAATAAACTGAAAAGAGCTGGTCTTGTGGTAGCAAGCATGACTTGTCCCCATAGCTAAGCAGGGTCTACCCTGGTTGCATATGAAAGGGAGACTAAACATGTGAGCACTGTAAGATATTCCCCTTAGGGGATGGAGCCGCTCTGGGAAGAGCATCTAGGTTCCAAGTTCCCTCCCTGGCATCTCCAAGACAGGGCTGAGAGAGATTCCTGCCTGCAACCTTGGAGAAGCCGCTGCCAGTCAATCAAGTAAACAATACGCAGGGATCCTCAACGTTTGGCCCCCAGATGTTAGTGGACTTCAACTCCCATAATCCCAAGCCCCAGTGGCCTTTGGTTGGGGATTATGGGAGTTGAAGTCCAATAACATCTGGGGGCCCAATGTTGAGGATCCCTGCATGTTGATAATACTGAGCTAGATGGACCTATGGTATGACTCAGTATATGGTAGCTTCCTATGTTCCTTGTTCCTTTCCTATCAGGTGTGGGAGTTGGGGGTGGGGGGCAGTGTCCATTTTCTGCTCTCTCCTCCACATGAAACATCTGATTGGCACAATTTGCAGTTTATTTGAGAGCCAGCATGGTATAGTGGTTAGAGTGCCAGACTAGGACCGGGGAGACCTGAGTTCAAATCCACATTCAGCCATGATACTTGCTGGGTGACTCTGGGCCAGTCACTTCTCTCTCAGCCTAACCTACTTCACAAGGTTGTTGTGAGGAGAAACTTAAGTATGTAGTACACGGCTCTGGGCTCATTGGAGGAAGAGCAGGATATAAAATGTAAACGTAAATAAATTAGCAACCCTGGCTCTTGCATGTTTACACAGTTGGTCTAGCATCCAAGTATATACTGCCCAAGTTTATTATCAATGTTTGGTAATTCAGAGCAAAGTGCCATAATTCAACCTGTACTTAAGACAAGTGAATGTTTATTGTTCTTTGTTTCTTCACAGTGCTATGAGGCTTGAAGAGGGTTATTTAGAAGAGAGTGAAGTGAAAAGAAAATTTAAAAAACTTGTTTATTGGCCAGGCTTACTACAATTTTCAGAATTTTGAAGTTGTTTGTGAAAGAAATAGAACATACTACACAGGGGGTTTGGAATAAACAATGTACTTTCTCTCATTAAGAATGACCATGCATAAGTGACTTAGGGCTTAACTTAGCTCAGTCTCTTGTTATGTGTTCAGTCATCTGTAACTCAAATTTAAAAATGGTTTATTCGACTCCTGCTTTGGAGGGACTGTATAGAATGAAACATATTGAAATTTTCACTTATCCGTTATGAGTCTGACGGTTTGTGCATGCTGAGAATGTTTGTGGGAGTGATTCTGATCTCATAGGTTGAAGTGATCCCTAATTTACATGAGCTTTGTTGGTGCCAGCTATTCTGGTATCTAATTTCTTTTTAAACCAGTAACAGCTATCATTTTGTTATAAGAGGCACTCTTGGCATGATGGCTAAAGATAAATTGGCAGGGAAACTACCACCATGTGCCCTAGTGCACATAAGCAACAAGCACTATGAAAGTGTTTATCTGCACGTCATTGCTATTTCTTTCTGTAAATGAAATGAAATGTCTTCCTTCCTGAGCACAGTAGTATTGGGAAGTCAAGCTTCCAGGCAGGGGCAGTCTGTGGGATGCCTAGACAAAAGCAGGAGGGTCTGTGGGGTTATGGTCAACCAGCCGTGACAAATAATGCATTGGTGCATTTCTCTTTATGTTTTTCGGTTGTGTGTTGCCAAAAAGGTTGCTCATCACTGATGTGGTTCCTTTCATCCAAGGGCTTCTTGATTAAAGCACTCTGAAGTTGCAGTCCTGTGCATGCCTCTCTGGGAGTTGATACAGTGTAACTTAATGGGACTTACTCCTGAATAAACATGCATATAATTGCACTGTTAATTTGTTCCTGTGACCCATAATATCTTAACCACAGACTGTACAGAAAGAATTCCAAAGTTACCTAAGTTTATTTTGCACTGATATTTTAAATAAGGTGCCATACCAATATAAATGTAAATTAGTCTGTCAACCAGATACCTTTTCCAGATAATGTACGTAAACTGTATTCTTTAAATGCAGTATATGGACATCAATGATGAAGCTCCCTCTACTGGGCGTTTTCCAGATTACATGCTGCAACGTACTCACAATATGTCCACTAAGTGCCCCTCAGTATTGCCCGTGTTTCTACATTGGTGTCGCTGTGTTGTCAGCAGGGTGCCATGCTTTCCGATGCTTTGATTTGAATTTTAATGATGAAATTTTGCCCTACAACGTTGTAAATGCGCTGCAGGAAAGTAGTGGTATTTTTTCATTGTAGGGAGCCTTGCCCCGCATATTATGCATTGTAGAGTGTTGCAGTGTGGACATTTCTTTGCCCCCCACCACCGCCCATGCTTGCTTCCTTCACCCCCCACCACAGGGAGGGAAACAGGCAGGGAGAAATCTTGGCTTTCCCCTCCTTTCCTCCCCACACCTCCCTCCTCCTCTGCTTGTTTCCAATATAACTTGAGTTTGTTAACACAGAAGAGGGGAGAGCAGCTGAGTAGATTTCTGAATCCAGCCCTTTCTCATGTACTTTTTACTGAAGAGGAAGCCCATTGAACTTTACTTCTGTGCAATCCCACTTGCTTACAGTACTATAGGACAAAGGGCAGGGAGAGAGAACAGGAAGCCCATTGAACTGAATCATGATTCATTTACTTCTGTAGAATCTCACAGCCCTCACTGGAGGAGCGCTCGCCTCCCCTCCACCTCTTCCCTCCTATTTATTTATTCATTTATTTCTCTGGAGGTGCATTCCTGTCTTCCCCCCTTCCTGGCTCACCACCTTCCTTGTCTTTCACCCCCCCCAGCAGTTCCCTTGTTTTGTCGCTTCAAAGGATCTCCTCATGCACCCCACTCCCCCTCCTTTCTTTTTTAACCCCCACCCCACCCCACCCCGGTTTTTCTTGCACAAAACTGGAATGATACAAGACAAAGAGTTAGATTTTTGTTTTGGAACGGGGCTTCCGCCTGCTGGTAGATTTGCATAAGGCAGCCGAGAAGTTACCAAAAAAAATCACATCACACACTCACAACCCCATTGGCCCAAAAGGAGCAGGAGGAGAGGCAAATAAACATGTGAATATGGTGAATATGGACAGTCCTGCCTTAGTGAATATGGACAGTCAAGGTGAATATGAACAGTCAGAATATGGACACTCAAGGTGAATATGGACAGTCCTGCCTTGAAAACAAGTTGCAATGGATGGAAAATAAGAATGGCCACCAGCCTACAACGAAGCACTGAATAATGCTTTACTCTCGGTTTTAAACCATTGCACTATTCTGTCACGCTTTGCAATGCTTTACCCATTGCAAATCTTGTAGTCTGGAAAATGTCCTGCAGTGCTCTTTATTAACATAGTTGCTACATCAAAAGTGTTCCCCGTCCCCTTTAAGAGTTCCTAAATGATTCAGTAATGATGTGAACTGATTAATGGAAGGAACCTCTGTTTTGCTTCCAAGAACCATTGATTTACACAATATAGAATACAAGGTAACCTCAGTAACATCAAGTGGGTCAATGACAAGGAAGTGACATCATGCAGTGATGTGTTATATCAGACACATACTGTAGACTATAGCATAGATATATAGTTAAATTTCACATCCACAGTAGAATGAATTGTCTTACTACGGTTCTCTATTTAGATTTTTATCACTTTCCAGGCTTTGTGTATCTGATAGATGTTCAATTATATGTAAAGTGACTATTAAAGCATCAGTACTCATCTAGGGGTCTAGGTCTCCTTTCCCCTCTTCTCTTGAAATTGTGTTAAAGCCATTAGTGTTTCCAAGAAACGTGCATTCATCAGGTATAGCGATGGAGGCCAGGGTGCATATTACAGCTTTTACTGCATATGAGACGTTGCAGTCCTGTTCTTAAGAACTGCCAGGCAGATTGGGAATCACGGTCACGGTTAATAGCAGCGAATTGCCAGCTCTTGATGGGTGGGTAGTCACTCTTTTCAGTGGCTGCCCCCTGGGGGAGAAGGTAGAAAAACAGAGGGAGGGAATTAGAGTGACTTTGCACACTTGAGCAGGTTCATGCCGCTGGATCAGTGGCAAGCATTGGCAGGGCTTCACTCTGGGGAGGCTCACAACAACATCACAGTCTCATTTTTACCAATTGGTGTTGCAATAGCCAGTGGTGCTCAGAGGGAGAGCAGAGAAAGGAAGGGCTGTGGAGGGGGGGGAGGAGGGAATGCAGGAGACTGGGCTAAATTAAATAACAACAAAAAGTGTTTTTGTAAGTAAGTTCAGCCTCTAACTGTTAGCAAGGTGCTGCTAATTGTACTGACGTATTGGAATTGAAGTTTCAGGGTGTGATTAAAGAGTTGACTCGCAAACTCTCTGCCTAACCTTAATTTTTTCAAGGTTCTTTGGGTGCAGAATGGCTTATAATAATGATTTTGACTAATACGATTTTTGACATGCAACTTTAATGCTTAACCTTAGTACAACTCCAGAGCATTTCATGTGTATTCAACTGCAAAGAGTGATGATTTAAAGGGATAATATAAGAAAAAGGTCGTTCTAGAATGAACCTTTAACAAATTGCATAAAGGAAACTTATTATTCCACAAGTAGAGAGCTATGCAGCTTTTCTGATTATTTTTTTCTGCTTGATTCAAAAAGTTGTTGAGACATGATAGGGAAAAGAAACAAAAAAATGAAATCGAAAACTGCAAGCAGTGAACATTCTTGAGATGGTTATGAATCTGTTGCTACTAAAGTTACTCAGTAATAATGTGGCTATTCATCTTCTCTCTTCTTTTGGGTGAAGAATTCGCTCCAACAAGAGAATGCTTTTGTTGGTTGGAGGTCTGCCTCCTGGACCTGACCGACTACCCAGCAATTTGGTTCAGTATTATGATGATGAAAAGAAGACATGGAAAATACTGACAAGTAAGCAGTTTATTTTATGTTGAGTTACCTTGATGAATTTTAAAACATGGTTAATCAAATTAGACATCTTATTGATCTACTTCCCAACAGAGATCTGTTTATATATTACACGGGCTTCATGATGAGAGAATAAATTGAGATTGTAGAAAGTAGTAATTTTAGAATGGAATAGGACTAAATTAAAGCTGGCTTAAAATCATTTCGGTTAGTTTTTAGCACAGACTTGCTAACGTTTCCTAAATAAACCTCCCTGTTCCTCAGCATACCATTGTATTATGATTTAAGTGTGGTGTATATTGTATTAAAACACTTTTTGATTCCCCTTGATTTCAATGGGAGAGTTAAGCATATGCTTGAATCCCTCCTGTTGATGCTGATGAAGGTGGAAGTGCTTGGCTTTGGTTAGACTGTGTCCAGTGCATATTGCAATTTAGAGCTCTTGGCATTCTGTATTGTACTGTATACTCTTTTACTTCTCTCTGTTGTATTTATTCTGATGTCCAGCACAGTAATAATGAGAGTTTCCCCCATGGTCCCCCACAGCTCTCCCTAACACAGCCAGGTATCAGTGACATGTGTCAGCTTCAGTAAACTGTGTTGGCAGGCTTTCTACCCAGATTTTTCACTTTCTTTCTTAAAAGGCAACTGTGTTGTACAGCAAATCTTTTGTCTTAAGTTTTGAGCTTTGGAACCTATTGTTATATTGGTTACGATTTCCAGTCTAACTTGGTCATAGAATCAAATAATAGGTTTTTTTCAGTGCAGTAGGCTGTGCATGCACTGGTCCCCTTGTGAGCAGACTAGCTGCATTGGTCAATAAAACTAAATTTTTTAACTGTCAGAATTGCCTAAAGCTGTTCAGATAAAATTATAAATGAGCAATTTTGATCCATAAATCAAAGCCATACTTTAAATGCTAGACAACTGGTGGAACTTGGATTTTCTAACAGAAATGCTTTTTTCCTGGCATCCTGATCCTAAGGGGCCACTTTACCTGCACTGTTGGAAACAGAAGCTTGTAAAATATGTACCACATATTCCAGGACTGGTATAACAAGACCAGTTGTTGCTAATGTACAAAGTCACTGATTATGCCAGTGCTGACACATCACATTAGTTACTCATCACGTAAATGACTATTGGACGTCTTTGCCTCCTGTATCCTGAAAATTTTTCTCTTTCTTCTGTGTTCAGAGCCTTTTCACTGGATAATTGTTTTTTATTACAAAACATATAAAGCAGAGATTCGTGCAATGCAATGCTTCAGTTAGAACCCACATTTAGTCGCAAACTGTAACATGAGACCCTCTTCTGATTTTGAATAATAGATACTAGTTTTATTCCTTCTCTCTTTAGGGTGACCAGATACAAAGGAAGGCAAGGCTCCTGTATCTTAATAGTTGTATAGAAGAGGACAGTTTGGTAGTTTGTCATGCAGGGATGAAAAAGCTGCACCTATCAAAATCTCTTCTACACAAGTATTAATGATAAAGGAACTCTATCCTCCTCTGCATCTGGTCACCCTTTTCTCCCTTTTTTTGAAAGAGAAGAAGAGAGGCAGTGAGAGAAAAACAGAAGCCCTCTTCAGTCAGTTCAATCCCACTTATGCTGTACAAAGAGAAGAAGTAGGAGTGTACCAGCTAGCCACTCCCCCAGCTATTCCTGTGTTCAGTGCTTGTCTACTGAAGCAGATGCTGATCTCAGGGAAAATTCCTCCCCATTATTTGGAATGCTGGCTGTGACATTTCACCTTGAGGTTTTGAGACATTTTTAGCCACTGCCACCACTTGAGGTAAATTTTGGCTCTCACCCTGAGCCCTCAAACATCTCAGGGTGCCGCTGTGCCACCTTGACACTACAATCCTTCTGTCCTTATGTGGGAACTGACATAAAACGATGGCACTTTGGATAAGCAACAACTAAAGATTTATTTTTGTTTGGAAATATATACAATTCTGTACTTTCACAGAGCTACCAAAAAGCTTGCCTTTTCATCCAGTAACAGTTACATTCTGACTTAAATTGTCCTTAGCTGTCATAGACCTTCTCTCCTCATCTACATACAGAAACCCCACTGCTCAATCACCACAGTGCTTTTGCTGCCTCTGTTGTCTTCAATACAAAACCTCCAAAATAGCTTTAAACCATATCACAAACAATACAGACAAATAAAACACAACCCCTCATTTCATCACATCCCACCCCCTGCTTTCTTCTCTAGTAGAACACTGATCTTTCTCTAACATTCATTGTACAGCAATCCTTAGGAAATATAAGCATTCTGCCATATAGGTATTGATTGATTGAGTGACTGATTGATTGATTGATTAAGTGCTGACAAGTTGGTGTTGACTCTTAGCAACCACATAGATAGATTCTCTCCAGGAGCATCTGTCTTCAACTTGGCCTTCAAGGGCTCTCAGTGGTGCATTCATTGTTGTCATAATCAAGTCCATCCACCTTGTTGCTGGCCATCGTCTTCTTTCCTTTCCTTCAACTTTCTCTAGCATTATAGACTTCTTAAGGGAGCTGGGTCTTTGCATAATGTGTCCAACGTATGATAGTTTGAGTCCAGTCATTTGTGCCTCAAGTGAAAATTCTGGATTGATTTGTTCTATGATCCATTTGATTGTTTTCCTGGCCGTCCATGGTATCCTCAAAAGTCTTTTCCAACACCAAAGGCCAAAAGTGTCAATACTTTTTCTATCTTGCTTCTTCAAAGTCCAGCTTTCACATCCATAGAGTGTCATGGGGAAAACCATTGTCTGAATGATTCTAATCTTTGTAGGTGTAGACATGTCACGGCATCTAAATATCCTTTCCAAGGCCTTCATTGCAACCCTACCAAGTTCTAGTCTGCAGCGTATTTCTTGACTGCTGGATCCTTTGCTGTTGATGGTCGATCCTAAAAGTCAGAAGCTATCCACCACATCACTGTCTTCATTATCAATTCTGAGGGTGGTTGCTGTACCCGTCATTATTAGTTTAGTTTTCTTTACATTTAGTTGTAGTCCCATTTTTTTCACTGTACTCCTTGACTTTCATTACTAGAGCTTGCAGATCATCTGCATTCTCAGCTATTAGAGTGGTGTCATGAGCATTGTGCAGGTTATTGATGTTTCTTCCTCCAACTTTAAAACCATGCTCATCTTCTTCCAATCCAGCTTCTCTCAGTATATGTTCGGCATATAAATTGAATAAAGAAAGAGAAAGTATACAGCCTTGTCTTGCTCCTTTGCTGATCTAGAACCAGTCTGTAGGTATTGGGCCCCTCTTTTTTCCAGATTGTCTGACTTTAAAATCTTCAATTGTGTCCATTTCCCCATATTCCAAGAAGGAATCTCCAAGATTATGTTCCTCAGTATCTTTCATTCCACCAACAAAATGTTTTTTCCACAGTAACCCATGCCCCAGGCTTTCCAGATTCCTCTTTCACTACTGCTCTTTTAGGTACTACTACTACTCTTCCATGAAATGAGGACTGGCAACTATTGCTACATCAACTTCAGCCATTAAAGAGAATTACCACATACCTGTAAGATTTCCCCATTGTTTGTAAGAGTTTTTCAAAATTCCTTGTTTTTTCAAAGCTTAAGCCACTATTAAATAGTTTGCAGAACTGGTCCTTTCCCCTATTATGCTTATGTTCACTCACCTAATCACTCTGCCAAATCATTGATAAAGGTTGCAAAGGAACCTTTAACTTCTGATCAGTTTCCCCTATGCACTGATAGATTTCACGTTTTGCAGGTTTTTTGCTACATCCTGTGCCATTCTAGGCTAGCAAAAATTTGCCAACACCTGCCTATGAGTTTTCCCAATGCTTAGATATCCTGCACAGTGTAATTCATGTGCCTGTCTTAGCAACTTTAATCAAAACTTCTCTGGCACAAGAAGCTATGTGACAGGAGTCCAAATCATCTTTTCATATGCAGGTAACCAAAGCCTAGCCTATATAACAAAACTTGCTTCCACACCACTTGCTCTCTGAGCTGCACTGTGAGAGAGACCCCTTGGTTCAAAGCTAATCCTCTAAATTAGGGTCCCACTTGATTTCACACCTGAACTTCTCATTGTTTGACCATTCAGTGCTCCTTAACTCCTGAATCTGATTCCCGTCCTCACTCGAATCAATATTAGCCTCCATAATAACCCCATCTAGACTCACAGGATGTTCCTGCAGGTTCTGCATCCTATTTCCCCCCTCATTTATCTTCTTACACTCTTGATTCTGACCCTCCATAGTATTCCTCTTCACACCCACAGGATGTTCTTGACTCACCTCCTGTAGACTCTCTTTTCTAGCTTTCCCCTCATTTATGTCTCTAAACTCTTGATCCGTACCCTCTGGCTGGTCACTTGTCTCTCGAACACTTCATCTGTGAGGTACCACACTAATCTGAGCATCTGTTCCCAACACATCTCTCCCCAACAAAACAGGTACATCTTCAACATATATAACAGCACACACACACACACACACACACACACACACACACACACACACTCCGAGGCTTGCTGTTACATATTTCTGGCAAGTCTCCCTTGACCAAGCTGGGTGTAAATGCCATATAATCTCCTTCAGATAGACTCCACTTCTCTGCTGCTTTTTCAAAGCTGGTAAAAAACAACAACTGGGAGTCATCCCCAGGAACAAAAGGACTTTAGGAGTGATTTTTGCTGGCTGTTGCAACAGTAACTGCAACATCACCTTCTCATATTTCATCTGCTCTTCTTCCAACTTGTAGTGCTGTTTCATTTGCTATTCTTCCAATATTGCTGTTTGGGAAAACCTGAGGAGTTGTTCAGACTAATATTTTCCTGAATATTTTAAAAAGAACTGCCAATTTTTAAAAAGGACTGCTCTTGTTAAAAAAAAAAATTAAATTAAATGGAGAGGAGAGCTGGTCTTGTGGTAGCTAACATGACTTGTCCCTTTAGCTAATCAGGGTCTACTCTGGTTGCATATGAATGGAAGACTAGAAGTGTGAGCACTGTAAGATATTGCCCTCAGAGGATGGAGCCACTCTGGGAAGAGCATCTAGGCTCCAAGTTTCTTCTCAGGCATCTTCAAGATAGGGCTGAGAGAGATTCCTGCCTGAAACCTTGGAGAAGCCACTGCCAGTCTGTGAAGACAATACTGAGCTAGATGGACCAATGGTCTGACTCAGTATATGGCAGCTTCCTATGTTACTAGACTACACTATAGTTTATACATACCAAATGCTATATATACTAAACTTTAGTACTATAAATACAGTGGCATACTATATAAATATGCCACTCTGGATAAACAGCTAAGGATTTATTCTTTCTTGAAAATATAGTGGCATATAATTATTTATAGTGGCATACAACACAACATAACACAACACAACACTATTTAAATCAAGTGGTGATGTATCTATTTTGTAGCAGGGTAATGGCTGTGGACATGTATCTATGCCTAATTTCTTATTGTAGCTGCCACTTTAAAGAAGTACAATCTCCCACATATCCGGCATGCTACTACACAGGGAATCTTCTAGTTGCTATTAATCAATTTTGTTTTGGGAAGTAAGCATCAGCCCAGAAGTGTTCTAACTCACTGGCTTTTAGTTAGTGGGTTAGGATCCACAAGTGGGCTGCATCCTGACCTAAGGTAGGTCTTATCAGCAGCCCTGACACTGGCTGACATCCTCACTAAATTTCTCAG
Organism: Hemicordylus capensis; assembly: GCF_027244095.1. Taxonomy (NCBI): domain Eukaryota; kingdom Metazoa; phylum Chordata; class Lepidosauria; order Squamata; family Cordylidae; genus Hemicordylus; species Hemicordylus capensis. Next base: position 252,497,089 of record NC_069660.1, on the reverse strand, counting down.
TAGTACTACCCAGGAGTTACTCTAAAGGACAACTAATTTCAATAGGACTTCCTCTAGTAAGTTTAGTCAGGATGTCAACTATCATCTGTCTTGTTGTTGCTGTTGCTGTTTGGGATTATTGTATGGCTGTATAGAAGAGGGTATTTTGGCAAGTGCAGCTATCAAAATCTCTTATTCCACACAACTATTAAAGATAAAAGAACTCCATGGCCAATACACAGCAGAATCTCCTGTCAATCTTAGGCCTCCAACATCAGGAACATTCATTTTGTATTGCATGAGTTAGACATTGAATGCTAGGGAATGTTTCTTGAGATATCACTTTTACTTGTCCTTTAATTCCCACTTCTGCTGCTAGAGTGGAGGACATCTCACATGGCTTATCATCCCCAGCATGCTTCAGAGGGCAGGACATATTCAAATTAGATAAAAGCTTTTAAGAGGCCCAGGAGGATAGCCCCTCCCAGTTTAGTTTGTCCTGCAGAGCTCCAGAGCAGTTGACATTGCCTTTGCTTCTACCTCCACTCTGTCCTAGCATTACTCACCTCCTTCTGCTTCTACCTTCTTCAGCTTATCCTAACCTCTCCGTACCTTTAGAAAACAAAAAACCTCTCCTTGTCCTGTTCTTCTCCCCTCATTTCTTCTCTTTTCTCCTGCCAATCGAGCCACAGAGATCAGGCATCCTACATGTTTTGATGCTGAAGGGGAAGAAGTCTGCCACCAACTTTCAGCCTGGTAAACCCCATCACCACCGTGTGATGGTGCATGCTGTGGAAAGTGCTCCACTGCGGATTTCTGCATCCTCATTGGCTGCACCAGCAGGGCGGAAGGGCTAGCACCCAACTTCGGGACAACATAGAGCCCAACTTACCGCCATACAATGCACTTGGAAGCACGATCGTTCTGTCTCTCCCCTCAACAAACCAGAAAGCCCCAACCTCGTACTGGAAGAGGGCATTCTAAGCTTTCCGGCGGACCCGGGTACTCTCCTACGGCCCACTCCACTTCCCTCCAAACAGCCCCAAATCCCCAGAAAGGACTCCATGGCACCTACTCCACTAGAGCAACAGGCATCACCCAAGGGAAGAAGAGAGAATGCTCCAGTGGGACAGCCACACCTTCAGGCCCTGTTTTGCTGCTGGAATTTCCCCCACAAGGAGAGGCAGATGCTTTCCAACCCAGTGGAGGCGGAGCAGCTCCAAGCCCAACCCCACCTGAAAAACCACCTGTACCACTAGAAGAGGAACCGATTGAGCCACCAACAATGCCAGTCAGCCCCATATGGCCAGCTCCAGTGAGTCCACGGCCTGTTGGGCCCTTTACCCCTAGTGACCCAGTACCCGCAGGCCCCACCAATCCTCCCCCTCCTCCCGCTGGGGAAGTCCATGAGTCTTGGTGAATCTGGTTTTCTTCAGTGTTAACCCAGACACTTGAGTGGCATCAACCCAAATGGCCACGCAAGAAGCGCAACAGACCTTGCGAGCAGTCCACCTCTTCCTTGCAGGACTCTGATTCTTCTTCTTCAACCTTATCAGAACCTATCCCCCCAAAGAGAAAAAAGAGTCATAAGTGCAATTATAAGTCCAAAACCAAAAAAATCTAAAAAAGCTAAGTGAAAACATAAAAAATCATCTTCTGCTCATTCGTCCCAGATTTCTGACTATGAGTCCCCCGATCCCCACCCGGGCAGACCTATGGACCCCCTGCTCCCCCAAGCATCCTTGGTTCTCCAAGAGGCCCAATCAGGACCAGGGGATGTCCCAATTGACTTGGACCCTGATATTGAATCCAAGGAAGAGGGAGAATGGTCCGATGGCCAACAGGTGGGCCCCACTCCGCATTCACAGAGACTATTTCCTCCTGAAGATTTCTCTAATCTATTTGTAAAGGCCTTGCAGACTTCGGATCTACAAGTTGAAGGCTTACAAGGAGCTACCGCCCCTTCCAGGGAGTCCCTAGTGCTGCCTACTACCTTCTCACAGGACCTTCTGTTTCCTCTTTCCGAGACGTTTGCAGAAGTGGTGGGACAGGAATGGCAGGCTCCCTCAGTACAAAAGAAAACCACTACTTTAGCTAACAAAGATTATGCCTTTGTCCCTACAGCAGCAACCCTTTTCTAAACTCTTCCAGTTGATGCTCATGTGGCCGCTCTCACATCGGGAGCCATATTGCTCCGAGATGGAGAGTCAGTACTCAAAGATCCCACTGAGAAGAAGCTTGAATTCCAACTCAAGAAGAACAATGAATGCATTTTGTTATTCATTAGGGCATCCATAGCAGTATTTATCATTTCTAGAGTGTCTCTTCTATGGACAGATGAGCTCCTCCAGTCTCCTCCATTTTATCCACCCAGACAGAGACAAATCCTCTTAAAGATTCAGAAAGCCCAAGCCTTTATAGCCGATGCAGCACTAGACTCTGTCCATTTTGGAGCACAAGCCACAACCAATAATGTGGTGGGCAGATGCGCCTTGTGGCTGAAACACTGGCAGGTGGATACAGCCTCATGCTCAAACTTGTCCGCAGTCACCTTTTCGGCTACTAATCTTTTCAGTGACAAGGCTTTACAAGAGGTCGTTGTCAAGACAAAGGACAAAAAGAGGGCGCTTCTCCTCCACCTGCAAGGAGAACAAATGCCCAAATCAAAGGTTCAACCAGCCTTTTCGGTCCTTTCGACACAACTTTTAACACAGGGACAGGGACACAAGACCACAGCATTCTACCTGGAACAGACCTCACTTCAACGTCAAGGCCAACAATCCAAAACAACACTTTGGTCAACAATTCAAACCCCATCAAGCCTCCTGACTCACCAGGCATGGAAGGCCACCTGTCTCACTTCTTCCACTCCTAGGAGGCCTACGTTTCGGACAGATGAGTCCTAGACACTGTTCTACATGGCTGCAAGATAGAGCTGATATCCCATCCCCGAAACAGATTTCTGCCCACCCCCCATTCCACCAAAAAAGCTTGCCTCTCCAACAGGCAATTGCTCACCTCCTTAACATCTCAGCAATAGAACTGGTCCCAATACATCAGCACCAACGAGGCATCTACTCTATCTCTGTCTATTTACCGTGCCCAAAAGGGACTGCTCCTTCAGAGCAATATTGGATCTCAGATATCTCAACAAGTGGGTGAGATGCAGAAAATTCTGGAAGGAAACACTCTGCTCCATTGCAGAATCTCTCCACCACAGAGATCTACTAGCATCTTCATGTGCCAATCCACCCAAATGTCCGCCACCTACTACACTTCTCTTACGACAATTGCCGTTAGCAATACACAGCACTCCCGTTCGGATTTTCCTCAGCTCCAAGGATCTTTACCAAGGTCTTGGCCCAACTGGTGGCCCACTTCAGACTCCAAAAGTCAGGTTATTTGCTTACTTAGATGATATTCAGTCCAGAGAATCTGCAACCCAAGATGTAAACACCACCCTGACTGTGTTAGCATCCCACAGCAGGTCAATGCCGCCAAAGGCCAACTGATCCCTTCCAGGCAAATACAACACCTGGGGGTGATAATAGATACAACACAAGACAGACTCTTCCTTCTAGGATAACGCAAGGACAAGATTCTGCCCTTAATCTGTCACATGCTATCTCTCAGGAAATTATCGGTCATTACCCTAGCCCAACTCCTCGGTCTTATAATCTCCACCGTGGAAGCAGTTCCTTGGGAGTGCTTCCATCTACATCCTCTACAATGGTTTCTATTCCCCCACCAAATGGAGATTGCCCAGAAACGTCAGTCAAAGATCTCTCTTCCTCACTCAGTCAAAGACTCACTATGCTGGTGGATATGTCTGTTGCATCTGGATCAGGGCAGACCCTTCCTGGATCCTCCCAGGTTCATAGTCATGACAGATGCCAGACTGTCAGGCTGGGGGACACATTGCCTAACCCACTCAGCCCAGGGCACCTGGACTCCACAGGAAACAAGACACCGCATAAACTGGCTGGAGCTGAGATGGATCAAGGCTTGTATCTCTCTGGCATATGAGGTGCAACACCTCCCTACACCACTCAAACTCATGACTCACTTCACCCGCTTTGCTTCATTTGTGTTTCTACAAATGCTCCATTAGAAGACATCTGCAGTGCGGCAACATGGTACCCTTCCACTTTTACAAAGTACAACGAACTGGATCTTTTACGTTCATCTCAGGCAGCCTTCTGCAGGCGTGTGCTTCAGCACGTCCTTCCACCTCAGTAGCCGGAGTCACCTCCCTCCCCTGGTCTGTCAGCTGTGGCATGTCCCACATGAGATGTCCTCACCCAGCAGCAGAGAAAGGAGCATTGGTCACTCACTGTGAAGGATTCTTCTCGCTGCTGGAGTTGAGGACATCTTGACCCACTCATGGCTACTGGTCTGCGTTCTTTCCAGCTAGTGTTTTTTTCCATACCTGTTACTGTTATTGTACTCTTATAGACCTGTTCTTCCTTCTAGAAGCTTGGCTTAACTAACCGAACTGGGAAGGGCTATCCTCCCAGGCTTTGTCTAATTTTGAATATGTCCCCTGTCAAGCCTCCCCTGATTGAATATGTCCTCCCCTCTGAAACATGCTGAGGAGGATAACCCACGTGAGATGTCCTCAACTCCAGCAGCGAGAAGAAGCCTTCATGGTGAGTGACCAATGCTCCTTTCTAAATTAATGTTGTACCAATATCTCTGTCTTATTACTTAGACTTTCCAAGTACAGTACTCATAATGTAAAAATGTATATATTATTTTGAAACAGGTAAAAAAAGGCCTAGAAGGGCATTTGCAAGGGCAATTGGTAGGCAGAGAAAGGGTTAAGTACTTCATGCCTGCCAGTTCTCTCTGCCAGTGTCTCCTCCCTAGTCCCTGCATTAGTGTTTTGAGATCTGTCCTTATATGCCCGTGAACTGCTACATGAATAGAAACGGAATCATATTAATAAGTTTTGATGAAAAGAATATGGATATCAGAAGGCTATTTCTTTTTTAAGCAATATGAGCTGGAATATAAAGCAAATTTCTGTTTTAGCAAAAAAAATATTATTGAGTTCCCAACTTCTCTGTGGGGCAGGTTCTGTGTATGCGTGCATCAGTGTAAGTTCAGAAATAATCAACTTCTGTGGAATTAGTTTGCCTTAACATTGGTGAAAATTTCCTTTCGGACCTCAATAACTGATGTCACTGGCCGACATCCTGACTAATGAAGTGCTTGCAGAAGGACATTGCACTAATGCAAAGCTGTTCTGATAGCTATTTTCATTAAGCCTGGAGCTTGTGTTCCAGATGAATGTTGCGCTACTGCAAGCATGCTTTTGCTTGCACAACAGTTGCACAACCTGAAGCACACTTTCTTTGTTTTAAAGAGAACTTTTGTGCTATAGCACACTTCTGCAAATCTCTGGTTTTTAGCGCAAGTATGCAATCTTTTTCTGCTAGCGCAGCTTTGCTTATTATGCAAGCACTTTGCTAGTCAGGATGTCAGCCATTGAGTAGATTCAAGCAAATTTGTTGTCTTTTAAAAAAAAACTTTCATCCTATGTTGACAGATGGTCACTTTATCTAGAGATGTGCACGATTTGCGATTTGAAGCCAGATTTGCAGCACATCCCCAGCACCTTTAAAATGGCTGCTCACCTCCACTTCCTGTAACATCTCATGCCAGGGGTGCTTCCCCCAGCTGCCCCTGTGCAGTGCTGACACACACACGGCCTCTGTGCATGGCACAGAGGCCATGTGCGTGCCAGCATCACTTGGGGGCAGCTGGGGGAAGTGCCGCCAGCATGCAATGATAGTGCTGCCAATACAGGAAGTGGCAGTGAGTGGCGGTGGAGAAGTTATGCACCGACTCTCTTCCATTTTAAAGGTGCTGGGGATGTGCTGCAAATTGCGCTTTGAATTGTGATTTGTGCACAATGCACATCCCTAATTTTCTCTCATGTCTTCAGGAAGCATCAGTGGAAAAGCCTTCTTAGTTGATGAGATTGTCACCACATAAATAGCTTACAGGTTGTCTGAATTCATCTATTGAAGTTTTAGGGCCAGTTCTGATGTTACCTTTGCAGTTTCCTCACAAAACATGATAAACAAAATATGTCTCCATTGGGGATGTAGGTTCTGGAACATATTTAGAGTCATTGTGACCGTAGGTAAGCCTTGATGCCTCCAGTATCCTTGCACCCTGGAAGACATCTGTAGTGTGTCTATTGCTCTAGGAGGCTCAAATCATATCCGTGGCATTCTGACAAACAAGTAATCTCATAAAGAAGTTATGTCTCAGAATGTATCTGGATACCTGTGGAAATGAACGAGGGGACGGGGTGGGGGAGAGAGGTATACTGTTTTGGTAGATAATTATGTTGGAACTAGACCAGTAAAATGAGGTATGGAATATATCAAATGAAGCCATAGAAGTTAAAGACTATCAGATAAGAGATTCTGGATATCTTGAGGAAGCTAAATATTTTTTCATCCCTAAGAAGGAAAACAGTGGAGCTCTTCTCACGATCATGGAGAAGAGCGAGGTCTATGGGGAGAGAGGGTTTGCCTGACCCTCACTCACCCTTCTCTGGGTGGATTGTCTGTTCACCAGACAATCACTCACCCTTCCCTGGGTGGGCGGATCGCCCACTCAGACGAGTGGCGGCTCACCTGCTGCTCTCCCGCACCTTACCTGGCCGCTCCGGAGGTCGGGTGCATGGCTCCATGCGGCACCCACCCCCTGGAGCCCCAATAATGGGATTCCCCCCTCCCCTCTAGCGTGCCCGCCACGGCTGCAAGCAGCCACGGCAGACACACGATCAATTAAATGAGGTTAAGGGAGCGCTCACTCCCTTAACCTCATTCAACTAAGAGGCGAGTTTGCCGCCGTGTAGCCACTGGGATCGGGCACGATCCTGGTGGTTCACAGGAGCGTGCAAAACTGGGCTGGGCTGCCTTAGCCCAGTTTTGCACACTCGTGTTAACAGCCTCCATTTCTAACTGCATCAACTGATGTATGTAACACAACAGGAAAATATATCACAGATCCTGGTCTCTATAAGGTATTGTTCATGGTATTTCAAGAAAGAAAAGTTCCTGAATATATGATGAATTCTGTATATAATAATACTACTATTTTTACACTTGTGCTGGTCACACAAAATCACTCAAATATTTATATTACTGGAAATCATTACAATGATATTTGAAGTACAGAACATCTTGGTGTTAGAACTAGAAGAGGAGGTATGTGCTGCTTCCAGTTTTAAATGGCATAGATTGGGGAGGTTCAAAAAGAATTAAGACTTTTCAGTCTAGTATTCTTTCCCCACCCTTTTTCCATGCTTGAATTTCTAACTTTTTTTTTTTTTGAGGAGCTGGAAACAAAGAAGGAGGAGATAAAGGAGGACAAGCTAATAAATAATATTTGGAACAAGTGTTTTTGTCATATACAGTATTCATGCCTGAATACAGAAAAGAGTTTTTGCAAATTCAGTGAAAATCATGAATAAAGAAAAATGTTTCTTTGCTGACTCACCCACTGATCCTTCATATAGGACCTGCACAAAATATGCTTTTTAAGTAAATAGGTATCATCTGTATCAAATAGCCGAATTTGGTGGTTCATGTTAGCAACAAAAGCATTTGATTGTTTCTGGCAACTTCATCACTGTAAATACTCGTAATTGTACTTTAAACTGTGTTTGTAGCAGCTTAATACTTGAATTGTTACATGTCAGACAAATGAAACCCAGAAGCTGCTGTTTATGCTTATACTCTATTCTTATATTTCAAATATGATTATGCAATATTATAGCTATTTTTTGTCTTAAACATTACTTTTATAGAATACTGTCAGACTGAATTTTAACAAACGAAAAAGAAAAGCTTTGATTCTCTTGTTAGAAATGGACTAAAATAATTGTAACTCCAAGAGAGATAATCTATAAGGTTTTTTTTGGTATTCAGAGTTGCATAGCACTTCCAAAAAAAAAAAAAAATCCTACTACTAAGGCAATGATGTATTACTTTTACTTTCATTATATGTTTTTAATCAGAGCGAGACTTCACACTAGACAAAGCGATGCTTTATGCATGGTCTCACTTGTTTTTGCTAAAATCTTTTGACATGATTAATTTTACTTTAATGCTTTTGTCTTGTTGTACTGGTTAAGATGATGGGGATGAACCAGGGCTAAAACACTTGCTTTTCTATCCCAATATCACTGAGCATTTAAAAAAAGGCTTAGATTAGAGGAAAAAATTAATCCAATTGGAATTAAATTTCTTGCTGCCCAGACATAAGGATGCATACTGTTAAAGAGAAGATATGATTACTGGTTGTTAGTTTTATTACTGATGTTTCTTTTATAATATAATCATCTGTCTAATGTCATTAGTGGCAATAAGGGAGACTGAATATTATACCCTAATCCTAAGACACATTTATTTGGAAGTGTGGTATATTGCATATTGTATATTGTATATTGTGGAACAATTGAAGGTTGGGATTGCAACCTTAGTTTTTGAGGTTTTGTGTTTTTGTTTGTAATTATAAGGCATGTTTTCCATTTCACTGTAGTTTTACTTTCCTAAAAATGAATGGATAAAATATTTGACTTGGATTCTTTGTGTAAATATTGAGAATTAGAAATCATGTTTCATGAACTAAACTGCAGTACTGTTTTTAGGCAGAATGCCGAGTATCAGCTTAATTAGTGTCCTGTAATCAAGGTATGGTGGAGGGGGGACATGCAGGGACAGAGCGCCGGTGCTTTTTTGGCTGTGGGGTTATGCATGACCATGGGGGCTCTCATGAAGAGCACCTGCACTTCTGAAGTTGCAACTACATCACTACCTGGGTGCTTTCCACACTAGATACTCAACAGCAGCAAAATTTCTCCATTCAGGCAAGTTGTATTCGAAACGTAAACAGCAGGGGAAGCAGTCTTGCGGAAACTAACAACCCACTAAAACAGCAACTTCTTTACACTGGATATACGATGTCCTAGCTCTATATCTCAGCAATTAAATTCAAAACAAGGCATTGGAAATGTGAACGGCACCCTGCTGGCCGCGTAGGGACTGTGGTGTCAAAACGCAGGAAGTGTGCAAGCACACTTCCGAGATACAATGTGACCCCATTGCAGGGTCTAATCTGGAAAGCACCCTGTAATCGTAAAGCATCATACTATATAAACCAGGTACAGGGTTGATTGAATACTGAACATCTAAAAAAAAGAAAGGCAATGGCAATTCAGTCCTAAGCATATTTACTCAGAAGTAAGACCCACTGGTTTCTGTGGGACCTGCTTCTGAATAAGATCATATAGAATTGCAGCCAGGCAGGGTGATCCCTCTGATCTGGGCACACCAGGCAGCTGCTAACCAGGGCTTCATGCTTGTGTAATGTAGTTGCAGTTGTGTTTAACAAGCATCAGTTAGGCTATAGAAACAAACGCTAACATAACAATAGCTGCCACTCCCACAGCACCCTTGGCAAGTCCTCTGCCACCCAACAGACACAGCGTTGTGCACAGATGATTCCTCATTGTACCCATGTACAGAAGACAATAAGCCAAACACAGCACTCATCATATAACCACATGTCAACCAGCCCAAGACACACACTTATCCTCCACACACAATGCACCATCGCCAGAGATCCATAAAGAGCCCATAGTGCCATCTCCTATACAAGCTGTTATGATGCAGTGCATAGGAAGCTTATGTGGTGAAGCCATGGGCTTACCTGGTGAGTGGTTTGGCTCCTGCTATGCAAGCAGTATCTCCATGCAGACAATTTCCACAACACTACAAAATGCACACTTGTGTCACTGTATCTATGAAGGGAACCAACATTTTGCAGGGGGTAGGGACCACATGCACAAGGAAGAAAGGAAGCTGCAACAGAGACTGATAGCTCAGTTGGAAAGGGCAGTGCAAGGGAAAGAGGTGGAGGATAGATTCCCATCTGGAAGAAATGTGAATGTGGCCTCCACAAGGGAGTTCTACTGACAAAAATACTTATCAAATGAGAAAGGCAGCTGTACCGGAACTCAGACCTCAAACTTCACAGAATATTCTAAGCACACAACCACAAGGGGAACCCGTGATGTGGCCTGAGTAGTCTCCAAGAGAACAAGCCCATGACATGCCCCCTCTCACCTCCCACACCCCATGTAAAGGAAGAGTCCTGGCGATATACCCAAGTACCAAAAGGACCCCATGTGCAGCCATATCTCTGCAGGAAAGTATAAGTGGTTCCAGAACCAATGAGGTCATTCACACAACTGGTGTTGCTCCCTTAACCTTGGGTTAAGAGCTGGGCTTGGGATTGGGGTTAGGCTGGGCGGGAGTGCTGGGATCCACGTGGATCTGAGCGCTCGACATGAGCAGCCTCATGATTGTGTGGAAGCAAGGTAGGAGGAAAAGCTACCAAGGTTTTCCTCCTACATTGCTTCCACACAACCAAAAATTGGGAGCACACACAGCTCCCAAACCTGAGTAGAACACAGTTTTTGATTGTGTAAATGTCCTCAAACTCTGGTTATGGGCTCCCAGGGGTAAGACCTGGGAAGAGACACATGCACAAATCTAAAAGTGCAGTGTGGTGGCCACTTTATTCTGCCTAGTTTTCGGGTTTATCAGTACACCAACAATAATCAAGTTCTGGAAATGAAGGAGTCGGAGTTGTTGGGACCTTCCCCTCCACCCTTGCTAGTACTCCAGTGGCAAAGCCAAGGGCAAAGTGCTTTATCCCTGATGGTGTGTGATGGTGGTGAACCCATCACCTTCTTCTGAGGGAGTGTGCCCATTAAGTTGAGATATGAAGTGCATAACAATTGAAGGAGTTGATCTCCCAACTATAGATGAGAAGTGATATACAGGTGAAACAATCACAGCTGTTATTGAACAGCATCCATCATGAATTAAAATGGGGAAAATTCACAGAGAAATAGGTCTGCCAGTGTTCTGTCTTGCATGGCTGTTGTGCTTTTGACAGCTGTATGACTAACAAAGGAACAACAGGTGCAGCTTTTCCTATCATTGCATCACCATTCTGGGCAGAACAGAACCTGTTACATTACTGTCCTTCATACACTCTGGAAAACCACAGGAACCCTGGAAGAATGAGGAGGGGAAAGCACCTAACAGAAGCTGCTGACTTTCTACTGTTCACTGCTGTTACCGTGATCTGCATGGCATTGGAGTAGGGAACATTCTTCCTTTGGGCATGTTGAATGTCTGGCTGCTGTTGGAGACAAGGTAAATGTGGACATGTTGATGAACAGTGGGTGGCAGTTGCAACAGAAAAGTCCCATGACTTGGTACTATGAGGGAAAGAAAGAGTGCTGTCACCTAGGTGCTCTTCCATTTTGCATGCCTGCATGCTACATTCTCTTCCATTTGCCTAGGATAGCATTTTTTAGGGAGCAGCAGAGGAACCAATTTCCCTATCTTAGTATCACCTTCATGCATGCACTGTTGCTGCTCAGGGGGCAAAGAAAAAACGAAGAGCTTGATGCTTCCAGGAAGCAAGTAATTACCTTGCAAACGGAATGGTATCCCAGTAGAGGCAAAATATATGGAGGGCCCCAGACAGAGACTAAGGAATGGTTGAGTGAGTAGTGTTGGCCTGGCAGGTACTATAGACCAAGACCTGGAGGCTGCTGAGAGTAAAGAGGGTTGAGATGAAAACCCTGGGAAGAAGAGGCTGGCAAGGCTGTAAGGGTGGTGCATGTATGAAACATGCCCTCTTTCAGGTCAATTGGTGCCAAAAGGAGTTCCCCTCCTGGGGCTAATAGCATATGGGATGTGGGTTTTTTATTGGGACTACGATGCCACAAGATACCCTCCCTGTAAATTACATGGCTTTGATTCTGCTCCTGCAGCTGTGAAGTAGGTTTTCTAAATCCTACTTTCCTTAAGGAAAGTAAGCTTATGAGATCACCCAGCATTGTGTGTGAGTGTGTGTACACGCATGTGCGCCCTATCAACTTCACAATACCTAGACCAGGCCTGCTCAACTTAGGCCCCCCAGCTGTTTTTGGACTACAACTCCCATAATCCCTAGCCACAGTAGCCACTAGCCAGGGCTTATGGGAGTTGTAGGCCAACATCTGCAGGAGGGCCGAAGTTGAGCAGGCCTGACCTAGACCATTATGAACCAAATTGGTTACGGTTGCAGGGACACATAGGGGCATCTCAATGGCACAGTTTGTGATGATGTAATCCACTCTGTTCAAGATGGCGGACAAGTGAACGTTTGAGGTGCAAGTGGGCTAGCTCATGGACTGTCTAACCGATTTGAACCCAATTTGGTACAGTTGTGGTGAGTGACACATAGGGAAATCTCAATGGCATAATTTGTGATGTCATCCACTCCAATTCAAGATGGTGGATGCATGATGTTTGAGGCACAACTGGGCTAACTTGTGAACCGTATAACTGATTTGAACCAAATTTCCTACAAAATTTGCTATGGCTGTAGAGACACATAGGGATGCCTCAGTGGTGTAGTTTGTAATGAGGTCATCCACCCTGAATCAAGATGGTGGGCGCATAAACATTTGAGGCACAAGTGGGCTAGCTTGTGTGGTTGTCTAACGCATTTGAACCCAATTTGGTACAGTTGTAGTGAGTGACACATAGGTAAACCTCAATAACGTAGTTTATGATGATGTCATCTACCCCAATTCAAGATGATGGATGTGTGAACGTTTAAGGTGGAAGTCAGCTAACTTATGAGGATGGTGATTATCAATTAAGATTATAGTGAAAGGAAAATAGGCAGATCAGTTCTCACCAGAACCACTTGTAAAAAACACCTAAATGGCACAGGGCAAAAACATGCATTTAATGTAAAGCGTAGTTTGGCCTTTAGTTATGGACAGTTAGTAGCAGATTGGAGAATTATATAATTGGAGAAAGGCTGATTGGAGGGATTTAATCAAGCCGGTGCATGTTTAATGCAGAGGCATTCATGGGCAAAAGCATAAGAGAAAACTCTTCTGAAGTAAGAATAATAATGGCATTTCCTGCAGGAGTGGTGGGGACAAACAAAAGGAAGTACTTTTTCACATAGCACATAATTAATCTATGGAATTCTCTGTTATTGATGACCACTAGCTTGGATGGCTTTAAGAGGCCCTTAGACAAATTCATGAAGTACAGGTCCGTCAGTGGCTACTAGTCTTGATGACTATAGGCTTCCTCCAGACTTCAAGGCAGGATGCCTCTAAATACCAGTTGCAGGGGAGCAACATCAGGTGAGAGGGCATGCCGTCACCTGTTGCCTATGGGTTTCCCAGAGGCACCTGCTGGACCACTGTGGGAAACAAGATGCTGGACTAGATGGGCCTTGAACCTGATTCAGCAAGTTTGTTCTTAAGGCAAGAATCATACAAGACAGTGTGTGCCAGAGCTGGACTCCAATAGTTGAATCTATTCACAAAAATCCTGGTTTGCATCTTTGAAGAAATTCACAATAAATAGTACAGTGCAGTTTAGTTACACCACCTGCAAGTATAGTAGCTGACCACCTACTGCACATAAGCTCCCTCATACACACATACCCAAATTTTCATACAGCCCTGTTATATGTGCTTTGCACAACAAAAATAAATTTAATATCAAGCACTTTCATATAATTCATGTAGTTTTTCTTTTACCAGGATTATTTCTTCCTATTCCTAGAGACTTTACCTATCTATTCCTGAATATGTCTAAGGAAGGACTAAGACTGAGTCCTTTAAGCACTAGCTTGAAGTTAGCATACTATACTAAAAGGCACTGCAAATTGCCTTGATTAGTTATAGAATAATAGGGGCAAACTGTGGTGTTTAAGGAAATAGAGGTGGATTTAATCTCTTGATATGTCCCCATTATAGCATTTGAAGATTGACAGTTTACATTTATCATACTTACGCACAAACTGTACACATTTAGACACCCAAATTTAATTTGGTGAACAATTCTCAGTGGCCCCAATAAATTCTCTGCATCTCACTTTATTCAGTCAGCAGCCTCAAGCACCAGGGCTTCTGCTTCAATGCTATGTTGAGGTTGGTTTCAGCCCTGCATTGAAAAGCTTGAGCAAGCATTGGCACATTACTAAAGCAGCAGCCTCAACACTATGCGCTAGACAGCTTTAATGAAGGCTATGGATATCTGTAGAATGAATGACTCTCCCAGAACAGGCAGAGAATACTCATAAATGGAATATTATTTACATCAATCCCTTTTTGTGAAATATTTTGTTTTAAAATGTCTGTATATTCCTCCATTCCCACCCCAAAAGACACTCAAGAAGACTGACAATGTAATAAATATATAGACAACCATAACACAAGCATTAAAATAACAAAAATATAACTAAAAAGTTGAGAGAAGCTTAGCCCCCATTCCCTCCAAAATTATTTGCTGTGGATTCCTACAGAATCCTCCATTCTACCAGGTGCAAAAGAGAAAACCAAGAGACAATTATGTGGGAACAAATTACAATAATAAATGTGTAGTGTGAGTTTTATTAGAAGATTGCCAGTTTCCAGGAAACCGTGAGAAATGGCAGATAATAGTTATGAAAGAGGGCTGTGAGAAATATTCTTGTGCGTGTGTGCGTCTGCGTGCATGTGATATGGTGGAATTTAGCGTCATAATGAGACGCTTCACACAATTAGTGTGAAGCGCCATGAGGGCTTCTGCGGGGAGAGTAGGCTTAGCCCACTCTCCCCACAGACAAGCAGGCTCTTAGCCCTGGGCGGCCAGATTGGCCACCCACACAATTACCGACTCCGTCACTGAGCCCGTAGGGGGTGGGGCCATAAGGATCAGGGGCCGCATGGCCGCTGGAAGTCACAGAACGCCCTGTGCGAGTGTGCGGGACATTCTAGGGAGACCACCAAGGCCAAGAGGCTTGTTTTAGACTCCTGGTCGGGGGTCTCTTCGTGAGTCACATGCTGCGGCGTCTCACGACCAAGAAAATCAGGTTAACAGAGCACTTGCTCCATTAACCTGGTTTAAGGGAAAGGGTTCTTAGGCGGGCTATCTGCCATGGAAGGCTCCCTTAGCCTTGTTCTCCCCCATCGTGAGATTAGCCTCATAGTCTGTGCCAAGCAGAATGCATGGTTTAATTCCTATTAATTTTGAATGGCTGCATATATATAAAGACAAGATGTAACGCTCTCTACCTAGGGTTGCCTTTGAAAATGATTTGGAATCCTCAACTAGTCCAGAATGCAGGGGCTTGCCTCTTCATGGGCTTAGTCCGCTCTCCCTGCAGATGAGCAAATGCTTGTAGCTGTGCAGCCGGATCGGCCGCCCACACGACTGCTGGCTCTGTCACAGAGCCGGCAGAGGCTGTGGGGATCATGGGCCGCGTGGCCCCTGGAAGTTCCAGGATGCCCCATGCAAGTGTGCGGGGCCCCCAAGCCCAGGAGGCTGCAAGCAGCCTCCCAGCTGGGGGTCTGTTTGTTTGTCGAGCAACTAAATGAGGTTAACGGAGCACTCACCTGCAAGCCCAGTGGTTCCCATGACCACTGGAAAGCAGGCTAAGCTCCCGTAGCCTGCTTTCCAGTGGTCATGGGAATAGCTTCATTATGAGGCTAAATTCCACCATATCAAATGCACACACAGACAGACACACTTTTCTCACTGCTCTCTTTCACAGCTATTATCTGCCTCTTTTATGGTTGCTGCACTGGTTGCCTGTTTGCTTCTGGGTCCAATTAAAGTGCTGGTTCTCACCTACAAAACCCTTTGGGGCTTAAAACCTGTATATCTACGGGATCGCCTTTCTCAGCCAGTTGTATCCCATCCTGTGAGGTTTTCTCACATGGCCCTCCTTAGTGTCCTGGGCCTTGGTGTAGTGCTTGGTGCCTGGGCCTCTAGGAGGGCCTTCTCTGTGGCCACCCCTCTTCTTTGGAACACCCTCCCCCCCAGATTCATTCAGCCCCCTCCTTAATGGCTTTTAAGGCCCTTCTCCCAGATTCATTCAGCCCCCTCCTTAGTGGCTTTTAAGACCTACCTCTTTCGCTAAGTTTTTGCCCTTTAATTTTTTAAAATTATTTCTATTGTTATAGTTCACCACCTAGAGTCTTTGGAGGAGGCGGTATACAAGGCATTTTTAATAAATAAATAAATAAGATAGAAAAGTTCTAAGAGAAAGTGGGATCCAGCAGATTGTCAAAACCTGTGTTATATTTGTGACTGAAATTTTGTTTCCCCATTTCAGCCCTTTCCCTTATTCCTAAATGTATTTTGTTAGATTATAATATTCCCAGCTACTGCCTTTATACTGCTGTTATTTAGGTGCATATATTTTAATACTTTAGATTAGTCTTCCTTTGGTTCCTATTTTATGTCAGTATACATGAATCAAATGAAGTTCATTTGATTTTCTTAAGATTTTCTTTCTTGTTACTTTCCCCCCAGGATGCGGAGAGGCAAACTGTCTCTCCTTGCTTGATAAATTTCTGTGCTACTCTTTGCTCACTGGCATTTGCAAAAGGGTGGCACAGGCATAATATAGAGTAAGTGGCCTGGGCTCCTGTGTCAAGTGGTGAGGTGGAATGCTTACTTATTAGTAGAATGACTGACAGCTAAGCACTCTGGTCTGTTGCTTGACACAGCAGTCTTCAGTGCCCCCCCCCACCCCTCTCCAGTAGATCTGCTTTTGTGGAAAGGATCCAGCTATTATATCAAGTGGCAGATTGCTGTGTGTGGCAATTTATGGCCAGGGAAGAAAATGCCACTGTATGGGGGAGAAGGACCAGACATCTTCAGTGGTGAGCATCAGAGGAAGCAAGAGAGATAAGGGAGCTGCTACTTTAGCACTTTGAGAGCTCCTGGCTTGCTGAGTGGGTAGCAGCACTTGGCACACGTCATGATGTCAGCAGAATGGGTGGGGTACTGCTGTGCATTCAACAGCTGTGGATCTGCACAATGTGGAAGTAGCAGTCTCTTGCCTCTCCTGCCACCTCATCTAAAGGTGGCACTCATACAGCAGTGCTAATAGTTAATTTGTCCAGTAGGGGAATTTCCCTCCCCTACTGGACAAATGACCACTTCACACAGCTCAATCAGAGCTGAGGCAGAGCCAGAAGGCAGCAAGAGAGTGGCTGCTGGTACCCAAGCAGCTGGGGCTCATTTTCCACCCCTCCTTATTAGAACAGGCAGCTACTGGATGTAACCTGGGGAAAACAGCAGATTTAGACACAATGAATGTTGCACTTTTCAATTGTATCCCCTATTCAAAATCCCCTATCCCTGCCCAGAGACAAAAGTTTGGGGCAGTGTGCAAAATAAATAAATAAATAAATAAATAAATAAATAAATAAATAAATGTCTGTCTCTGGAGAGCTGTCAGGTAGCTGAGCTGTAGGTAGCAATTACTAGGGGGTGCAAGTCCAAAGTCAGGACTGAGAGAGCCAGGAACACACAAAGGTCCTAGCTAGACAGACAGTCAGGAGCCAGAGGGTCAGAACAGGAGCTAGGAACAAGCCAAAGGCCATGGCATATCAACAATCAGGATCCAGAAGGTCACACAGTCAGGAGTCAAGAATGAGCCAGAGATCACACCAAGCAGACAGGCAAAACAAGGAGACAAACCAGAACAAAGGAACAAAGCAAGGCCTGCTTCAGACAGGAAGTCTCTTATACTCTTCCTATTAGGTTGCCATATGCAAGCTTCCCAAATCCGAGTGGCCTAATTTGCATATTATGCAAATTATGCTGGAACTAATTTGCATTTTATTTATTTGACAGATTTGTATACTTCCCCCTCCTTCTCTGCCCTCCCATGTGATTGGATCCAGAGTAGAATCCAGGCAATCCGGGCAGCGCATTTGAAATCCCTGTAAATCCAGGTGGAATTTAGCAGCCGGGTGGAGGAGCCAAAATCTGGGGGCTACCCTAAATTCCATGGGACATGACAAGGCTGCCTCCTATCCATAGGGAAGTGCAATGAGTAGAGGCAGTGTTGAGCAGAGTACCAGCCACAGGGAACTCCGACATTAGTAGCCAAATGAGTACTTCTGCAAATCGAAGAAGTTCCACTCACACAAAGAGAGAGTGGTGATTTTGCCAACCCTCTTTTCCCTCTGAAGTGCCTTGTGCTCCCCAGAAATATGTTCCTGAGGATTGAGAGATACAGTAACAGATTTTTGAGGGATATAGGGAAGGGAGAGATTGGCAAAAATTGGCCCTTCCTGCCTACACAAGCAGATCTTCTTCTGTTAGCAGAACTACTAGTCTGGATGCTACTCAGTCTGCATGCTGGACTCTTTTAATTGGTTTTCCTTACATTCTGTTTCAGCCCTATCAGCACAGTATTGGACATCTGTGCCACTTCCATGCTTAGCCTTTGAGAGACACTGTATTTGAGCCTTCTGTTCCTTGTTTTATTTTAATTCAGTTTGCTTATGATTAATTCAGTTTGCTTATGATTTTCAGAACTTTGTGCATTCCTTTACATAAGTACATGTCTGCCTGCTTTCTAACAAGTGTAAAGAAGTTTCATTATTACACCTCAAAAGGACTAGTAATTTCACAATACCCTTCAAAATTACCTGTTGGTGAAGTAGACAAACAGTGAAGCAGTCAACATATTTTTCAGTCTGTCTCCTGCACCAAAAGTAAGTAGTGATACGGGGTCCTGCAATTTCTCATTCGTTTTCAGTTATACTATCTTTTGAGTGTGTGTGTGTGTGTGTGTGTGTGTGTGTGTGTGTGTGTGTATAAATCTGAAGTCTCTCTGGGAAATGGTTACAAGCTCAAAGGCATGGAGCAAGGCCTATAGGCTGAATAAACTCCAGATGTGTCTCCACCAAACCAATCTAGTACAGCTATAGCCTGCCAAAAGATTTTTCTTTCGTCAGGAACATGTGACCTTACACACTCTAATGTGTATCACCTTCTGCTGGTCTATCAGGCTTTATCACTGTCAGTGAAATTCTGTTGTGGGCAGACTTAGGGCTAAACTAGATGTGATGGGGCCATTACTCACATGTCTGCCCCGTTCACCTATAAAGTGGAGTAGAAAGCCTTACTTAACCATACAAGGAAAGGAGCACTGAACTTTCTGTACCTTACCTCCCTGCAGTTGTCACTGTTGTTATTACTTAGATATTTATATACTCCTTTTCGGGGGGGGGGGGGAATCCAGGTTATATAGCAAAAAGAATGAAAAGATCCCTCAAAAAGGCTCTCAGTCTACACACACACACACACACACACACACACACACACACAGAGCTGCCACCGCCGCCACCAGCAGCTGCCACTGGGAGGGATGCTATGCTGTTTTGAATAGGGACAGTGGCTGTCCTGCTAATTATGACAAGGCCACCAGATTAGAACATGCCTTTTGCCCATATAGCAGAGGTAGTTTTTAGCCTACTTTCTTAAGGGAAGTAAGCTTATGAGATCAACTGGCATTCTCTATGTGTGTCCCTGCCCCATCAATTTGAACTAAATTTGCTACAGCTATAGGGATACATAGGAACGCCTCAATGGCATAATTTACAATGATGTCATCCACCCCGATTCAAGATGGCAAACGCATGAATGTTTGTGGCAGAAATGGGCTAACTTGTGAGGATGGTAATTATCACATTAAGATTATAGTGAAAGGAAAGTAGGCAGATTAGTTCTTTCCAGAACAACTTGTTGGTAGTTACTGCTAATTGACAGCTTAGCTGGTTGCTTCAAGCACTTTTCACCCTTCTTGGTTCTGATACTGGACATGAGTGTGACTGGGGTAAAATGACTAGAGCAACCAAAGAGAAGAGAGGACACCAGTGGAGGATTCACTGCCCTTCTGCCACACACTCCTTTTAGTAATAAAGTAAAGACTCCTATCTCTGGTTTATATGTGAACAGGGCAAAAACATGCAAATTAACACCCTAACTTTTAGTTTGATGCTGAAAGATTGTGTTCAAGATGTGTGTTGAGAAAGATCAAGAGGAGCACAATCAGTAAGTGAATCCAGTTCAATGTAAGAAAATTAGTCAAAGGTCCAGGATTAAGAGAGACAAGATAAAGAAGCAAAGCAGAACCGAAACCAGTGTATCCCAGATAATGCTGACCTAGAAAAGCAGGAAGACAGAAGAGTGTTGTGGGGTGGGGGGGAGCCAGCGTGGTGTAGTGGCTAGAGTGCTGGACTAGGACCGGGGAGACCCGAGTTCAAATACCCATTCAGCCATGAAACTAGCTGGGTGACTCTGGGCCAGTCACCTCTCTCTCTCAGCCTAGCCTACCTCACAGGGTTGTTGTGAGGAGAAACTTAAGTATGTAGTACACCTCTCTGGGCTCTTTGGAGGAAGAGTGGGATATAAAACATTTTTAAAAAGCAATACAAGCATATTTTCTGTTTCCTATTGAGGAATTTCCAGCATAAGTACCATGCGATCACGTACGATTACCACTGTTTTCTCATAGAGCTCTTGAGCCTATAACAATTGTATGACAGGGAGAAATTATACTGGAGAAATGTTTCCAGGCATAGAAGTGGAGTAATGGGGAAATTGTCACCTGTTGCATTTCTTCCTGTCATACAGCTCTGAAAGTTTAGAAGTCCTGCCAGGAATAAACATGGCTACCACTGTAACCTCCTGACAATGGCACATGCTCAGCAAGCATTGTACACTATTATGCAAATAGGCATTCTCTTATATAACTTGTCACTGTCTTATTTTAGGAATCCAGTAATAACATAACACTGTTTTAAGAATCTCAAATGTCTTTATTAATCTATAATTATTCCATAAGTAATAACACTCAGTGTTGTATATAGTAGAAGCAAATGTTGAAATTGTTAAGTGTTCTACATAGTGAAATAAGTAAAAGGTAACTACCTGAAATTCTAATTAACTCTCATGAGATTCTAACCACTGCACTGAAGCTGTTTGGAGAACACAGAGAGGGAATTCAGATGAGAGTGGTTTGTATGACATTGTCCCTAAAGATTCTTAAAGTTTGTATGGCATTGTCCCTAAAGATTCTTAAAGGTAAAGTGTGCCGTCAAGTCGATTTCGACTCCTGGTACCCACAGAGTCCTGTGGTTTTCTTTTGGTAGGAGGGCTTTACCATTGCCTCCTCCCGTGCAGTATGAGATGATGCCTTTCAGCATCTTCCTATATCGCTGCTGCCCGATATATATGCTTCCTATAGTCTGGGAAACATACCAGTGGGGATTCGAACTGGCAACCTTCTGCTTGTTAGTCAAGCATTTCCCTGCTTTAGTCTATTGTGTTTTGTTTCTGCTCTGTAATCTGTTTGAGGAGCAGTCATATTGTAAGAGTCTGAGGAATATATTTAAGACAAAATTATCCTCATTTGAATGGGGTAGCAAATCCAGTGGCCTTACATATTTGTGAAACATTTTTTCCTTTGACAAAGAGTGGTGTTTGAAACACACTGGGAACCAAAAATCCTTTTTTGTCTATGCAGCTGATATTGTTGGGGGGGTGTGTGTGTGTGTGTGTGTGTGTGTGTGTGTGTGTGTGTATACAGATGTCGGATCCATTTTGTTGCTTCTGATCCTTCTGATAGAAAATGGACTTCCTGCATAAGACAGGACATCTGCATTTGTATAATGCCAATTTAAACAAGCTAGTTCCTAAGAAATTTCTCAGTAAGTATCACGTTCATGGAAATGAATAATAGCTACATATCAGGTACAAATTATTGACTCTGCGATCTGTTTGATTGTAGACTGATCTCAAGGGTGGCAAAAAACTGAATGCTTAAGACTAATAGTAAGCAACATATGTTTTAAATATGTGGTAGGTTTTCTTTTCAATAACACCAAAACATCACAGATAGAATAGTTACACTGAGACAAATACTTCTCCATGAGAAATAGACTGTGCCTGTTTATAATGTGTGATCTGAGCAACTCTAGGCTGTGGGTTGAGTGACCCAGGAAAGCTGAATGTCTTCTATGGTGGGAGTCCCTTTTCCCTCTTAATTACCCCTATCTAATTGTTCTCTCAGTTTTCTTCAAATTCAGCCTTAGTCAGCTCGCCCACAACCAGACTAACCATGGCCAGGTGCATTTAAAGGATATTTACGTGTCTGAAAATATGCAGTAACATTACCAACCCTCCCAGAAATCACTATTGGATGATGCTCCCAGACACATCTTTACTGCATTTTTTCAGTAATGAGAGAATGCCTTTCAAATATAACAGGGGGGGAAATGTGGCCTACTCATGGTGGAACCACAGGGATTTGTCTTTTCAAATAATGTGTGAAGCAGCCATAAGGCACTGAGCAGAAGCAATTCTTTTACCAGGACTGACGTACGGAGTGGGAAACCAGATGTGTTTGGACTGCCAGAGGAATCACAGACTGATTCTCATTCAGTTTGGGTTCGGGGAACCGAGACAAGAAAAGACAAAGCAGATATTACAGATTTAGTGCCAAATCTCTTGCAGTCAATGGGAGATGTAGGAGCTCAGCACTTAACAGGATTGGCACCAAATACATTTGTTTTCTGTACACTGCATTTGATTTCTTTCCTTCAAACTGAAGAGGAGGAACAAACAGAAGTTAACTGCTGGAGAGAAAACTAGCTATGTCATTCATGTTGCATTTCGCTTCTTTGTCTTTGGTTGGCTGCAAGTTCTGATTAATATAATTCTTCAAATCATTTTGAGGTGGGACATGGGAGGGCAGGCAACAGTGAATACCATCTAGTGTCTCAGTCAAAAATGGCAATGGATGAGGAAATGACAAGACAACAAGGATACTGTAGTTATCACGATTAAGTCAACAGATCTTATAATGCACTGATGTGGCTATTGAAGAAATGCCAGTAATAACTGCATTTTGTCCCAGTGAATTTGGCTAGCTGTAACAATTAACTGTATGAACAACTTCAGCTCAGCTTCCTAATTTTTTTTAGGTTTTAATCTCTGGTTTATTTTTAAATTGTTAAATTGTTTTAAGTTTTTTGCATACGATTTTAACTTGTTTTATGCTATTGTTAACTGTCCTGAGACAAAAGTTTGGGGCAGTGTACAAATTTGATAAATAAATAAAATAAAATAAAATAAAAGTTGTTTAACATTTGGCCTGTTCATCAGACTTTTCTCTATAGCAGTAGTAAATTTTGATGAGATATTGGGATACTTTTTCTAGTCATACAAAATATTTTAAAAGTTATATACGCAAAAGTGAAACATTCTTTCTGTAATACAATATTCTATTTTGCAAAGATGTAGAACTTTAAAAAAAGTTCGGTATCTTTGCAAAACAGCATCAGTGCAAAAATACTTTTGTAGCTAAAGTATATACTATTGTTTTTGAGAAAAGAACACTCTCTTTTAAAGACATGTTTGCTCTAGTATTTGCTTGTTTGACTGTACTTAAAACTACCCTATTCCTAAGGGCCAAACTATAGGAGATGCAGAAAATCCATCATTAGATCTTCCTGTATTTTCATTTTTACCTTTTAAAAAGCTGCTGAGTGTTTATAAAGGACAGTTACAAAGTACATATGAGGACATGCGCGAAGCAATGTTGAATTCCCAGAGATCACGTCTATAGCCTTGTTGCAGTGTCTGTAGTTTCAGTATAAGACCTAGCATAATCCAGATGAAGCTTAGTTTTAGATGAAGAACCAGCATTCAGAGTCCTCAGCCATGCACTCACTGGGATGGCCTTGGATAAGTCAAGATCTCTCAGCACAGTAGTTACCCATTTAGAAAACAGAATCAGTAGCAACCTACCAAACAGTGTTGCTTCAGGAAAGCATTTAAAGAACTTTGTATATTAAAAATGCCTCTGTGCAGGATAACAGTTTCATACCTGTGTGTAGTGTTACCGTTGGCTTGCCTCAAGTGATTTCTACCTTCATAACTATAATCTCCTTCCTTGACACTGCAGACTGGCAAAGAAGAATTCATGAACATTTTAAAATTCAAAATGGCTTTTCCATTTGTTCAGGAAAACAAAGTTATTCATTATCCACTCATCTTCATTTGTTGTTCTCCCATCTGAAGTGCCCCCTCTGGCCCAGAAATCTGTGAACTGGTGACCAGAAACCACTGTGATTTTTGTAGTTGGTAATACATTCCAAATAATGAGTAGTTTGCATTCAAAGTATACATCTCATGAACAGCTGCTATGCTGAAATTTATTGGCAAGTGCTAATTTTTGAATAATTATGAAATGAAAATTGGGGGACGGAATAGAATATTATTATTAAATAGTGAGAGAGCAGAAGGACAAGGTTAAGAATATGAACCTGGTAATTTAGCCTCACAAATAATGTTATCTCTTTAATATTCTTCTTGCTTTGCGGGTAGAATTGGAAGTCTACCCCAAAAATGTTAACACAAACATAAGAATATAAGAACATCTCTGCAGGATCAGGCCCAAGGCATATCAATCTCATTCACCTTTATTACGGTCCCAGACCATGCATATTTGTTCCAGCATCCTGTTTCACACAGTAGCCCACCAGATGGCTCTGAGAAGCCCACAGGCAAGAAGTGAAGGTATGCCCTCTCTCCTACTGTTGCTCCCCTGCAACTAGTAAGAAGAGGCATCTTGCCTTTGAGGCTGGAGGTGGCCTATAGCCACCAGACTAGTAGCCACTAATAGACCTGTCCTTCATGAATTTGTCTAAACCCTCTTAAACCCATCCAAGCTAGTGGCCATCACCACATCCTGTAACAGATAATTCCATAGATTAATGATCTGCTCTCTGAAAAAGTACTTCCTTTTGTTGGTCCTAAATTTCCTGGCCTTCTGTTTCATAGAATGACCCCTGGTTCTAGTGTTGTGGGAGAGGGATAATTTTTTCTCCCTGTCCACTCTCTACTCCATGCATAATTTTGTGTACCTTTATAAATGTATCCCCCTAGTCACCTCTTTTCCAAACTGAAAAGCCCCAGGTGCTCTTGCCTTGCCTTATAAGGAAGGTGCTCCAGGCCCCTGATCATCTTGGTTGCCCTCATTTGCACTTTTTCCAGTTTTGCAATGTCCTTCTTAAGATATGTTGACCAGAAGTGTACACAGAACTCTAAATGTGGCTGCACCATAGATTTGTATAAGGGCATTGTAAGATTAGCATTTTATTTTCAGTCCCCTTCCTAATGATCCCTAGCATAGAATTCGCCTTTTTCACAGCTGCCATGCACTGAGTTGACACATTCAGTGAGCTGTCCACCACACCCCAAGATCTCTCTCTTGGTGAATCACTGGCAGCTCAGATCCCATAAGTGTATATGTGAAGTTGGGCTTTTTTTGCCCCAATATGCATCACTGTACACTTGCTTACACTCCAATTCCCACAGTTTTACAGATTCCTACCCAGTGGGAACCTCGCAGACAATCACTTTCCCCAACTCCTACCTTACTTTTCATGAACACACTATCACAAAACGGGAGCATGCGCAGTTCCCAAACTTGAGCAGGATGTGTGTCCTATCCTGTTGCTGGTCATGAGAGTCAGCCTAGTGTGGTTTCATGTAAAACCATCCATTCCATTGGATGGGTGATCTTTGGCAAATAAGTCATCTTCATTTGGTAGGCTTCTCCAGAAAACCACACAATTTATTTTTGCAGCACCAGTTTCTAAATTCTATAGCCAGTGTGGTGTAGTGGTTAGAGTGTTGGACTAGAACAAGGGAGTCCTGAGTTCAAATCCCCATTCAGCCATGAAACTCAGTGGGTGACTCTGGGCCAGTCACGTATATCTTAGCCTAACATTCCTCACAGGGTTGTTGTGAGGAGAAACATAACCATGTACACCACTCCAGGTTCCTTGGAGCATGAGTGGAATATAAATGTAAAAATAAAAAAGTAAAAAATAATATCTCTTGAAATATAGCACATAGAAGAGTGAATATGATGTCACACCCCACACTCATGTTATCATGACTACAAAAGATTGTAATTAGTTGGCAGGCATCAATATATGGTCTTATGCTTTATTCTACCTTTTGTACATGACTGAAGAATATAAACCTAGATACATATAAAAGACACTGAAGTTTAGTAAACATGTACATACATCAATAAAAATATATTGCAGTACTATACCCTCATATTTTGTCCTCTAATATGACTGCTGGATCTGTGTCATTGCTGTCACTTTTGTAGCTCATCCATGCTGCAAGTGACTTCAGATAATTCTTTTTCGTCTTTCTTCAGACTCATTTTCATGAGCATCAAGTACACGCACATTATCATCCAACCAAAATTAGTAAATGGAAGATCAATTTGTGACTGTGTATGGTTGCCTTCATAGAAATATTTGGCGACAAGCTCTCTGCACGTAGGGAAGCAAAGTGCTGGACATAGGAGGAAGGAATTTGTCAATAGTACCATCATTAGTTTTAGATGCCAACACCTTAATCCTCAGCATCATAAGAACGTAAGAAAAGCCCTTGCATAGTGGCCCACCAGATGCCTCTGGGAAGCCTACAGGCAAGATGTCTGTGGGCTTCCCAGACATCTGTGCTTGTGTGTTTTGTTTGTTCATTTCTCATGTTTCCAAAGTATACCTTGATGACAAATCCAGAAGCCATGTAGGAAAGGATATTGTGTTGTATTCAAAAACTTGACCAACTAAGATATTCTCATTCTCACAAGCTTAATTCCATAAAGTTACCTTAGATTTGTTGCACATGTGTGTTTGCATGTGATGTGTTTGTACATAATATTCTTCTGCATGTGGCATAGTGTGGGGGAATGTGGCTCAGCATATGTTGCTGTGAGTGTTTGTGTGAAATGTTGTTGCTTGTGAATGATAAGTTGTTGTATTTATGTGTAATGTTGCTGCATCTGCTTACATGTGTTATAGACATGTTTGTGTGGGCTCACTTGGTTCCCTAAACCTGCAGAAGAAGTGGTGTAATCTGAAAGACCAAGAAAAAGTATGGGTGCATGGAGGCTAAGTTGTAAGTGAGCACTAAATGTGAGACTGTGAAGCCAGGCTGGGGCATCTAGGAGAGACCATATGACTCCTGTATTGAAGGAATTACATTGGCTGCCGATATGTTTCCAGGCAAAATACAAGGTATTAGTTATAACCTATAAAGCCCTAAACAGCTTGGGCCCTGGGTATTTAATAGAACGTCTTCTTCGTTATGAACCCCACTGCCCATTGAGATCATCAGGAGAGGTCCGTCTGCATTTGCCACCGGCTCGTCTGGTGGCCACTCAGGGATGGGCCTTCTCCGTTGCTGCCCCGAGGCTTTGGAATGCGCTCCCTAGTGAAATAAGAGCCTCCCCATCTCTGACCATTTTTAAAAAGTCTTTAAAGACACATCTGTTCACCCAGACTTTTAACTGATACAGTTTTGATTGTTTTTAATGTTGTTTTAGAATATTGTTTTTTAAAAAATTTTAAACTGTTGTGTGTTAAATTTCTTGTTTTTGTTTTTAACTAACGTTTTAATGTTTTATCTTGTAAACTGCCCAGAGATGTAAGTTTTGGGCGGTATAAAAATATGTTAAATAAAATAAAATAAAATAAAATAAATCAATGTATGTTTACTGAGGTGCAGAATTAAAGGTGGGTACCTTAGCTTATACTGCCCATGCATTTTTGGCACATGAGTGAATATGTAAGCACCTTAACTTTTTCTAAACTGAAAATGTTTGGATCCTAGAATAACTGATTCCTGATGATGTTTTTCAGTAGAGGTCTGTTCAGCTGCCTCACTCTCCCTCACCTCAGCCGGCTGTCCCATTAACCTCCCGCGCATGGGCTGGTCAGTCACCCAGTTCCCCAACCTGGCATTAGACCTGTCCATGCATCTGGGTTTAACTCAGCTGAGGTGAGAGAGAATGAGGTGGGCGGGGAAAGCAGAGTGGGAATGAGCCACATCTCCTGCTCATTTTCTACCGCCCTGCCTGGATGATGCTTACTGAACTTCAATATCTTTTTAAAGAAAGATGGAAATAAAGATGTCTACTGATTAATTACAATTTTGTGACAGTCATGTGACATGCCCATTGGTTTACCTGAAAATATAAATGGGACACCCTATTAACCTTTTTATTTGCCATATTTCATGAGATATGGAATTGCAAAAATGGCTTCATATGATTTCACTGCAACTCCAATGCATTGTGAGTTGTTGTTTTAAGGAAACCTACTCATTAAGGAGAACTTACCTGCCCAAGGTCATCTATCAATGGGAATGTTCTTGTAAACCATTATTCATTAAACTTATACTATTGGCTGGGCTATAGGAAATATTGGCATGCCAGATAGTACCATTCCCTCCTGCTCCATGTGGAGGCAGACTGCGGGGCTATTGCCACATTTCAAGCTGGTTTTAGAGAAGGCTATTGGGTAGAGACAGCCTTGGTCGGTCTGATGGATAATCTCTACCAGGGAATGGACAGAGGGAGTGTGACTCTATTTAAGAACATAAGAACAGCCAATACTCTTGACTATGGTATCTTTTTGGATCGTCTGGGGGATTTGGGAGTAGGAGGCACTGCTTTGCAGTGGTTCCATTCCTATCTCTCTGGTAGATTCCAAATGGAGAGGAGAGCTGGTCTTGTGGTAGCAAGCATGACTTATCCCCATAGCTAAGCAGGATCTGCCCTCATTGCATATGAATGGGAGACAATGTGTGAGCACTGCAAGATATTCCCCTCAGGGGATGAAGCCGCTCTGAGAAGAACAGAAGGTTTCAAGTTCCCTCCCTGGCTTCTCCAAGATAGGGCTGAGAGAGATTCCTGCCTGCAACCTTGGAGAAGCCACTGCCAGTCTGTGAAGACAATACTGAGCTAGATAGACCAATGCTCTTATTCAGTATATGGCAGTTTCCTATTTTCCTATGTTCCTAAATGGCTTCTCTTGGAGATAGTTGCTCTCTGAAATGAAAGCTATTGTATGGTATCCCTCAGGGCTCAATCTTGTCTCTGATGCTTTTGAACATCTACATGAAACTGCTGGGTGGGATCATCAGAAGACTTGGAGCAGGGTGTTATCAATATGCCAATGACACCCAAATCTATTTCTCCATGACATCATCATAAGGAAATGGCATAACCCCCTAAATGCCTGACAGAAGTACTCATGGTAAGGGGTCATACTTTGAGAGAAACAATAGATCTTCCTGTTCTGGATGGGTTTGCATTCCCCCCAAAGGAAGAAGTACGTAGCTTGGGAGTGCTTCTCGACCCAGGCCTCACTCTGGTTCATCAGGTTGAGGTTATGGCCAGGAGCGCTTTCTATCAGCTTCGGTTGATATGACAGCTGTGTCCATTCCTTGAGGATAGTGATCTCAGAACTGTGGTGCACTCTCTGGTAACCTCTAGGCTTGACTACTGCGATGTGCTCTACGTGTGGCTGCCTTTGTACATTGTTTGGAAACTTCAGTTGGTTCAAAATGCAGCAGCTAGACTGGTCTCTGGAGTGACTCAGAAAGACCATATTATGCCTGTTTTAAAGCAGTTGCATTGGCTGCCAGTAAGTTTCTGGGCAAAATATAAAGTGCTGGTGATTACCTTTAAAGCCCTAAACAGCTTAGGACCAGGTTACCTAGTAGAGTGCCTTCTTCTGCACGATCCCCACTGCACATTGAGATAATCGAGAGTAGTCCTTCTCTGTATGCCATTGGATTGTCTGGCAGTGACTTGGAGGTGGGCCTTCTCTGTAGTCACTCTTAGGCTGTGGAATGCACTCCCTATAGACATTCGTGGTGTAAAATCTTTGTCAGCCTTCAAAAGAGCCCTCAGGACACATTTTTTTCCGGCCAGGCTTTTAGTAATTTCTGAATGTTTTAAATTTTTTAATTGCTGTTTTTAACAGTTTGTTTTGGTTTTCTTGTGTTTATTTTTGTGAACCACCTAGAGCCTTTGGAGCCAAGCGGTATATAAATGAAATAAATAAATAATAGGTAATAGGATGGTTGAGGGGGTGGCAGTTCTTTAATGCTCAACCTAGCGCAGGCACAGGGGAGGCTGGGCAGGTCAAGAAAATGGCGGGAGGGTCTGTGGGGATGGTGGAGAGTCATGCAGGAGAGGCTGGAATCGAGAGCAAGGAGGCTGGACAACAGTGTGGGGATGCCTGAATACTTTAATTCTTCCCAGATGTTGTCCCATGGAGTGGCTGCCTCTGTGTGGTGGAGGGAGGGAATGGCTGTGTTGTTTGTTTCGGGCTGGTGAGATTGAAGAAGTTGAGTCACACATTCTTATAAGTTACAGCACTAAACAAATGAATGAGGATGTTTCACTGACATGGTACTGTGCACATCACTGCTATTAACTACAGAAATAGTGTTGCTCAAAGGTAGATAATTGTGTTGCAAGAAGCTGTTGTATAGGTAGGACTTATGACAACTCACTTATCCCCACTGAATCAGAATCTATGGAGCTGCTCACATCAGGTCACTCCGTTTGCATTGATAAAAAGAAGTTAAGAAATAACAGTCCTTTTGGGACAAGGAACCATTTTCTATTTTCTTTTGCTTTGTAAACTGCTTTGAAAGCCTTTTTATTGTAATGTGGTATATAAATACATTTAAAATAGTAATAGTACACGATGTTGAGAATGCATCCTATGAACACAGAAACATAGGAAGCTGCCATATACTGAGTCAGACCATTGGTCTATCTAGCTCAGTATTCACAGACTGGCAGTGGCTTCTCCAAGGTTGCAGGCAGGAAACTCTCTCAGCCCTATCTTGGAAAAGCAAGAGAAGGAACTTGAAACCTTCTGCTCTTCCCAGAGCGGCTCCACCCCCTGCTCTTCCCAGAGCGGCTTCACCCCCTGAAAAGGGTGGGGGTGACATAGTGAGAGAACAGATACCGCTCAACTCTAGGGAAAGTCCCTTTCTCTTTTTCTGTGCCTGATTTTGACAGGATACACTTGAACGATTCCTTATTAGTTGAAGGTGGTGTGCAAACAAATACATGTACCAAACAAGCAGTGTATATAGTGGGCGGAGTGGATCTTTCCTCAAACACAACTACTGGAGGAGAGAAGAGGTTCCTGGTCTGCTGATTAAGGAGTGGAACAGAAATGTTTTTCATGAAATTCTGAAGGAGTGGTCTCTACTCAGTTTTCTTATCTTTGAAATGCAGAGTTTCAGGAGATAAAGCTACATGAACAGAGAAGCTGTTTGTGGTTGTCCTCTGTAATATCTCTCTCTCTCTCTGTGTAGTTTATTTCTAGGACACCAGTGCCTTGGTCTTTGAACATGTTCTTCAGATGTCAAATTTCTCTTTTTATTTATTGGTCTTTTCTCCTTTCATTTAACTCCACTTGTTTGTGTAATAAAGCTGAGAGTTCTTGCACAGAGCTTTATAAACACATGTTATTAGATTTTTAAACCTCTTTTGAAAGTGCCTCTATCCTACTTCCTCCTAGTAAAGTGACCTTTTTAAATGGAGGGAAGTGGG
Source organism: Hemicordylus capensis (assembly GCF_027244095.1). NCBI lineage: Eukaryota > Metazoa > Chordata > Lepidosauria > Squamata > Cordylidae > Hemicordylus > Hemicordylus capensis. The sequence continues at coordinate 252,465,745 of NC_069660.1, read as the reverse complement.
TTTAGATGACAGTCATGATAAATGCGGTCATGTTCACTCAATAAAATAAGGCCCAGTGCATTTGAGGATAAATCAGTGAAATGTACAGCCCCACCTGTCTGTCTCCATCATTCATTTCCACTGTCACTTTCACAGTGGCTGATGGATCACAGTTGCTGTAAAATTAGACAGCCTTTAATCTCATTTCATCCTGATTAGCTTCTCTTTACCCTTTCCCTCTAACTCACTGACTGACACGCTAAAAACTCACACTGGGCTATGTTTGAGCGTGGCGTACAAACTTCTTTTCAAACACCTTTTTTGAGAGAGAGAGAGAGAGAGAGAGAGAGGTACTCACCTGAGATGAAATAAAATGCAAAGATGAGGAAGTCTGAGATATTAAAATAAATCCACAAAGTAGAGGACAGTGTGCAATTAATGAGAGCAATGGTCTGCATCACTAGATTAAACATTGGGCCATATTTTGCATTATTTACACCCATGAATTCCTAGTGGTTCCACTAAGATTACCTGAAAGGCAACTTGGAGCAAGGGGGAATGTGGGACTTCCCCACTGAAAAAAATTGCTTTCCCCCCCCCACTCAGAATTCAGAAACATGTCACAGTCTGCATAGCTGTTGTAGGCATGCTGAAAGTTTTAAATGTCCTCCCCTGCCCCAATGGAATATTTAGCTTTTTGTCTCTTTTGTTTAAACAGTAGAATTCTATGCCATACTATAAGCTGCTTTTGAAATTCCCCAAACTAGTTTGCCATATGGTTGGATGGCTGCTCTGTTGTCTGAAACACAAGTCTGAAAGTGCATTTGGGCACCCAGACCTACTCATACCATTTTCTGAATTGTAGCTTCTAAAAATTATGCTACATTTTCTAGTAAGAACATCCTTTCTTATTTGAATGACATTTTTAGAGCTGTCATTTCTGCTCATTCCCTTGCACTGTGGCTATAGTTCAGAATTATGAGAAGATCATAATATTGAGAATTTTACAATCGTTTTCATCCCGACTCTGTATTCTGCCATTTCTATACATCTAGGCTTTCCACTAATATTCTAGCATTAAACATATAGATTACTGTTGCCCAGCTGTTGTTGCCAGGTGGCCCCAAAAGCACTGTGCTTCCCATGGTGTTGAAATAAATTGGGTATCTTTCGGATGTACGCCCAGCAGTGTTGAAGCCACTTCAGTATGAGATGATTCAATATTGCAGGGGCATGCATGTGAATGCATTGTTTTATAAACAAACTACATGGACAGAACTGATCACATTGGTCTTTCTCACAGAATTAGCACCCCACCATGTAGGAAGGGTTTATTCATGGGATCCGATTGTCCCTGCTCATGTGAGTACATCATTCACATACATGGCCTTGCAGCATGGTATCACACCACAGCGAAGCTGCTCCGGTATTCCTGAACGTGAAGGGCATTTCAGCATAACAATAAAGAGGCCTGTGATCTGCTCTACTCCTAGGGCATGGGTTTGCATGCTAGGTTTTTATTTTCCTTTATATTAGAAGTTTCACCTGAGGCTGTATTTTAAAGGGTTCATTGCTATGCTAATGTCAGACTTTGGCCAGGTCTGATTGTGACACAGACAGATGAGAGTTGAGGGGAAGCCAATGGCGGATGGCATGGTCAAGGCAGGCTAGGGTCAGGTTCTGGAGCAATAGGATAAGAATCCACAAGGTGACAAGTGGGAGATTTGGTCAAGGATGGGCTGGTGGTTGTGTGTTGAATCAAACAGAAAAGGAACAAAACAGGCTGGAGGTGGAAGGCATGGTTGAGAATGGGCTGAGTCAAGGCAAGGCAAAGCATGCTGTGTCGCTTCTAAGCAGGGCAAGTTGCTCAGACCGAAGAACCAGCCTAGCGCAACAGAGCCAGCCAAGCCCCTTTTGGTTCCTCAGGTCACCAAGTCCAGCTTGGCTAATGAGTAGCAATACCACCTCTGGTCAGTATATGTGTGTGGCTCTGCAAGACAAAAATGATCAGGCCAGTAACTCCTTCAACTTGCAAGCTGCCTTGATGGCACAAGGAGGAAAACAGCTGGGCCCTGCTGCCTGAGTCCTTGGTTCAAATGCTCAGGTGCCCTACAGCGAATGTAGCTGGTATGGATTTTGTCGTGAATTTAAATGAGAGCAGGACTACACCTTTCTTTTCAAGATTTCACACAATCTTAGGTATCTGTCATATATGGCTGCTGGGTTGTGTTTGATCACAAGTTGTGATCACAGGTTGTGTCATCCTAAACTTAAGGGAAAGAGATTCAGTGAATGCATGGAATGATGGTATGACATTTAATCTTCAGAAAAGCTCCCTTGTGGAGAGGGGCCTTCCTTTGCACTGGGCCTCAGTTCTAGGGACGTTTGCAGGAACAGGTTGGTTCTCAGCCACCTTTATGCCCTGTCTCCTTATGCCCCTTGCCTTTCTCTCCTTCCTGGGTGTTTGCTTTGAAGGAGTACAGGCCATCTCTGAACTTGTTTCCCCCTTCTCATCATCGGCTGCCTTCCTAAATGTCTGGTCATCACAATCCCCACAGATCTTGCAAGAGGGTAAGCCCTTGCCCTGCTCAAACCTGGCCTCTCGTGAGAGCTACAAGCAATCCCAGTCTATCCAATCCCCATGCTTACTCTGCTCCACCTGAGACCCAGCCTGAAGCTTTGACCTGGACATGTCTGCCATCACAGCTGTGGTTGTTCTCTTCCCCAGCCATACCCCCTGATCACATGGGCTCTACACCTGGCTACTAGCGGACCATGGAGCCACAGATGCCCCACAACACATTTCTCCCTTTGGAAATATTGTGTACTGTAGAACAAATAAAGGCAGTGCTCATATTTATAATGCAAAGAAGTACCATATATGCACAAATGGGAATTACACTGCGTATTTTTAAATGGGGGGACGGGGCTTATAAAAGTAATCAAAAAGCACAAAAGGAGAGAGAGAGCATATTTGTGGACTCAGACCTGATCATTAGTATTAAATTAACATGATACCTTTTGTGGATATTGTGACAGACAAATCTACTGGTGAAATTATCCCAATCAAAAAGGCTTCCAGGGCTACATTCCTTAACCCACTTCTTCCAAAATATCTCATTGTAGGACTATGTGTAAGTAATTGGAAGACTGCAGATTTAACAGAGTCTGGGCCTGGCTGCTTAATGGCTGTGTAAGATCTACCAGCAATAAGTAACATTAATGAATGAATTTGCACTAAACCTAGCTGCCTAACAATTGCTTTTGCTTAGATAGCTGTACAAGCACAGACTATGAAAATGATATTTGACCTTTACTGGAAACTAAAAATGCACCTTGCTTATTCATCATTGCCTTGGCAAAAAATAATAAAAATAATAATCAGTAAGGAGCTTAAATTAGACTACTTGATCTTTAAGAAAATGTGTCCTAAACAAGAAAGCTGCACATATTTCTTATTGTTATTTGCATATGCTATACAGCTCGAGTGCATTGAGAAAAATAAAAGATAATAAAACAAATGAAATGAGAGATATATCACTGAAAGTAATCCAAGTGTGAGATAGGCTGCCTCTTTTTTTGGCACTGGCAAAAGAGCACAGAGTAAGAGCTGGCCCTGAGTCATATTGATTTCCCACTGCACTGGTTTCCTAAGTGCTCTGTTGATCCGTGTCAAGCAATAAGTTCCCTGCCTGTACATGCACATCACCTCCCCATTTGTCCTCACCTAGATTTAAGGTGCCCATATGATGAGCTGAACAAGGACATTATTTTTCCTACTGGTGACACCGGGCCAGAACTACCGCTTGTGGTATGATAACTAAAGCTGTGTAAGTATGAATTTCAACATACGATTTTTGATAGTGTCGCATACCACATAGCAATACATATTACGACATTAAAACTGCACATTTTTGTACTGCAGCTCTAGCCTTGGAAAAATATATGGAACAGAGAAACGGTTTTCTACATCTCTCCTCCCGCCCCCCCCTTCCAACAATGCCACCCTCCACCAAATTTAAAAGGATGTCGCAGTTCTGTTAAAACAGTTTTGATCTTTCTTAACAAAGGACTTCCTGATTAGATGGATGGAAAATGTCTGATTGTGCTGCTAATGACATTGTACAGGAAATTAAGCGTATACATTTGAAGAAGGCATTAAATCAGCAGGACCTTAATTTAAAAACTTAAAACTGTATGGAAATGCAGCTTGCTCATTGCTGTGTAAGAGAATGCTACTGAATACTCACTCTCTCCTCGCTGAAATGTTGCCAACAGAACAAAGCCTGGTTGCTTTGTTTTGTTTTTTTAAAAAACCTTCTTAGAACAGTGTATTTACAGGGCACAGTTAGATAACTGCACTGATTTTGCTGTCTCCGTCATTTTCTAGGGCACAATTCACAAACCAGTACAGTGCTGTATTTCATCGCACTGTCACCCTCTTCAGCTCCAGCAAACCCCAAGCATACCTGCAGTCCGGTGACTACAGAGCCTACTGACTATGTAATAGTTGCTGCTGTGAACGACTAATGAGGTCACAATCAGCTCTGGGGCAGGAGCTACAAGCTTATAGGAGCTATTAGGACAACTCCTGCCTATCACACATATTCTGACAGCTATTGCACAGCTTCTAGGCTATGTGGTGTCTAGACACCCCCCCCACCCCCCATCCCCCCAATATGTCTGAAGCTAGTTGAGTTTAAGCTCAGCTGTCAGGTCTTGGTGCTGGAGAGGTTGGTGTGAATAACACAGATGAGTTTGGGATTGTGCCCTCAGAACAGGGGTGGCCAAGCGGAGGTTCTTACAGCTCCCATAACCCCCAGCTGCAATTACAGCTGGGGGTGATGGGAGCTGTAATCCAGCAACAGATGGAGAACTTCAAGTTGGCCACCCCTCCCTTAGAACATCACAACGTGCCAGCAAGCAGGTATGTGGGAGAAATTGGAGGTTACTTCACCTGGTTATTTTCCAGTATTTTTTTAAAACAGCATTATAAGAACCTAGGACTGAAGGACGGGATCTCAGCAGGTTTGAGTTCACTGGACAAGTTTTGGAACTGAAGCATCATTTCATTGTGTCTGAATTTAATGTTTGAGCTTTCCTAAAGTAAAATGCCTCAAAGTAGCCAATGTACTGAGATGGAGCTTTATAAACAATACCTGTTTTATTCACAGTTATGCCGTATAATAGTGCCCATCATTGTGTTGTGGAAGTAGAAAATTTCTTGTTCGTACTGGGAGGAGAAGACCAATGGAATCCTAATGGTATGTACACAGTAACTGATCAAACTATGAACAAAACATGTTAAAGCTGTACAAAGGTAGAAAGTGATCTTTACAGGCCTTGTGCCCATGTGAATGAAGCCATAAATCCTATGCATGCACATTCAGTTGGCTTGCAGCAGTATGCCCTACAGAGATCTGTGCATTGTTGTTTCATGTGTAATGCCTTTCTGATGTATGCAGATACAGGGATGACTATAGTATCGGCAGAAACATAGAATGAGAATCAGCTCTATTTAGCTATGATCCTAAACTCACTTGCACCAGTAACATCAAGATTGAAGCATATGTGATTGGCTAAGGTCACATGATAGCTCTGGTTTAGGCTGGAGAATGTAACCCATCTGCAGAGTCCCTTTTAAAACATAGGCTGCAGTTTTAGAAAACTGTGTGCATGCACAGCCAAAGGTATTGTTAAAGCTCCTGCCATACCTGCTTGCACAGTTGAATATAGGTGCTGGTTATAACCTATAAAGCCCCAAATGGCTTGGGCCCTGAGTGTTTAAGAAAACATCTTCTTCGTCATGAACCCCACTGCCCATTGAGATCATCAGGAGAGGTCCGTCTGCAGTTGCCACCATTTCGTCTGGTGGCTACTTGGGGACAGGCCTTCTCCGCTGCTGCCCCAAAGCTTTAGAACACACTCCCTGCTGAAATAAGAGCTTCCCCATCTCTGACAACTTTTAAAAAGTTTTTAAAGACACATCTATTTACCCCGGCTTTTAATTAAATATTGTTTTAATAGTTTTAACATTTTTTTTAAATCTTGTTTTAAAATTTAAATTGTCATAAAGTTTTAACTTTTTGTGTATCATCTATTTTGTTTTAACTAATGTTTTATCATTTATTATTTATTTATTGGATTTATATACCGCCCTTCCAAAATGGCTTAGGCCGGTTTACAAAAAGTTTTTAAAGACACTTTAAAGTTTTTAAAGTTTTAATTTTTCTGTTGTCATTTATTTTAACAAATATTTTAACTTTTTCTGTTTTCTATGCTTTTTTGGTAAACCACCCAGAGATGAGAGTTTGGGGCAGTGTAAAAATATGTTAAATAAATATATGCAGTATCTGCATTTCCAGAAAGCTGATTTTATCTATTCAGAGCTGATTTTTAGCTGAGAAATCAAAAATTGAAACAGCTTTCTGTGATTGCAGTCTCAAGGTACAACCCATAAAAAGATGAGCTCTGCTGGATCAGCCCAAATGTTCTTCTAGCCCAGAATCCTGTTTTCCACAGTGGCTAACCAAATGCCTCTGGAAAGCTCATGAGTAGGACATGAAGGTGATATCGTGCTTCTTTAGCAGCTGTTGACTCAGAAGCATCCCACCTCTGAACCTGGAGTTAGCATATAGCCATCAACAGGCTTGTACTCCATTATTTATAATAATTATCTACATGTTTACTGAGAAGTAAGTGGGACTCCCAGGTAAGTGTGCATAAGATTCAATCATGAATCAGGGTTCTCTCCCCCCCCCCGCCCCCCCGCTGCTGCCCTCTTTCATCTAACAAAATATTAGTGAATGGCCTCAAAAATTAGGAAGTGTTAAACCAGCTGAGGCTTTTTTGTGTTTCGTAAAGCTTGAGGGCCCCATGCAAAGCACTATGGGCCACTGCAATCAAGATGTTCATCTACAGCAGAACAGCTCTAGATATGGTGGGTAAATCCTCCTCAGACTACAGGAGCTCCCATAGAAGAGAATGGGAGTTCTGTGTACACTTTGTAGCTTCTTTCCACGTGCATCTGAGCTACTAGATTGAGGTTTTGGTTTCTCTGTCATTCATCAGCTACCACATCCCTTGGGGTGTCTGGACTGTCTTTTGATGTCAGCTGTTTTCAGTGTTTTGTGCTTGCCTATATTTTTATGCAATAAAAGCGTTTGCGGTGTAAGCATTTCTCTCTCTCAATGCCGAATCAGGTCTTGCCAGGTAAAATAGCTATGCATGTATTATCAAAAGTCTTGATATTCTTCCACCTCTCTTTTATTTATTTATTCATTCATTCATTCATTCATTCATTCGATTTCTATACCGCCCTTCAAAAAATGGTTCAGGGCGAACAAATAAGATGGATCCCTGTCCCCAAAGGGCTCACATTCTAAAAAGAAACATAAGATAGACACCAGCAACAGTCATTGGAAGTACTGTGCTGGGGGTGGATAGGGCCAGTTACTCTCCCCCTGCTAAATAAAGAGAATCACCACGGTAAAAGGTGCCTCTTTGCCCAGTTAGCAGGGGTATTTCTAATCCCTTGTTCAAGAGATTCACATAGAGATTATCTAGTAGTATTTTTTTTTATTTGATTACTTCATAAATTTTCTAGAGAGAGAAATTAAACAATTTTAACAGACTTCTGAACAAAGCGAAAGAACTGTGTGCCTTGCAAAATTTAGAATATTTTCAACACATTGTTGAAAAGCTTGCACATGAAGGCAGAGTTGCAGTTGTAGCAGTCTGTGTAACAGAGATAATTATGACTGGGAAACCATAAAACAGCTTGCAGGTACACATTTTCACTTCAAAGTGCCAGAAGATCCAGCTGAAATTACATATACTGCATATATTTTATTGTGAAAGGCCCATTTCAGCATCTGCACTAAACCAAATTATATAAAAGTGTTACATCTGTTCGTTTCCTTAAAAATGGAGATAAACAAGTCCACTCTGTAAACCTATTTCCAGCAGCACTTAATTTGATTTTTATTTTATTTTTAATCATTGTTTTGGAAGAATAACTTTTGTACTCTGTTTCTACTGCACAAAAGATTACGGATCATTATAGCCTGCAGAATTGGTCTGAAGACTTCTGTAGCAACCCCCAAATCCTTTCTCAAATCCAGATCTCCTTGAACAAAGAACTTGGGGGGAAACTCATCCAATTGCATGGTGGCATTTGCCAGCCCAGGTGCTCATTCTTTTTGCTTTAGTTTCTGATAAAAAGTGGAGGAGAAAGCTATGTGATCGTCCTGTTGAACCACAGGGAGGGAAGTGGTATTGAGCGGATTATTGCACTCAGATGCAGCTTCCCTTCTCCTCTTTTCTGCTCATTTTCTCCTTTTAAAAGTGGAAAAGGTAGAGGGCAATCTGCCCAGTAGGGAAGCATTTCAGTGGAATAATTGTCTGTTTAGCATTGCCTCCCCAGATATGAGGCATTTGGGTGTGATAATTGTCCACTCTGCCCAGCTTCACTCACCATTACTCAATTTTGCTTTAACTTGTTCCTTGCTCTCTCTCTGACTTCACAATTTGTGTGGACCTGTGTATTTACCATCTATCGATTTTAAAAAAATGTTTAGACCACTTTCCCATAATTCAGTGCTTAGTGGAAAGGGGGGCAGGGAGGAGTGTGAGGAACAATTTGCAGAAAGGGAGGCCGGGGTGGGATGGTGAAAGAGGGATTTGGAGACATCAAAACAGGTTTAGCAAAAGAAAGATACAGGAGCTGAAAGAGGAGGTGAATGAGGAAGGCAGAGATAGAAAGGGAAAGGGAAGGAAGAGAGAGAAGGGAAGGGAGGAACAACTGGGGGAAGTGGTGATTATCTTATATTTGGCAGGGGAAGAGCAACTGCCCTATCCAGCCCCAGCACATCATTCTTCCAGTGGCTGTTGCTGGTATCTGTCTTTATGTTTCTTTTTAGATTGTGAGCCCTTTGAGGACAGGGGACCATCTTATTTATGTATTATTTATTTTTCTATGTAAACCGCTTTGAGAACTCTAGTTGAAGAGCGGTATATAAATATCCATAATAGTAAATATCTGTTGTTGTAGTAGTAATAGTTGGAGAAGCGGCTAGCCTAGGTAGGAGAGCTGGGCATGTTCCCAATTTTCTGTCATATACTTGCAAACATCAAGGTAGGAGGCAAGAAGAATGATCGTGTGCAAGGCAGGAGCTGGGTAGGATGAGTGTGCCCTACCCAGATTCTGTCCCCAGCTCTTTACCGAAGTAAGAGGAAAAGCTATCCTACCCATCTGTCACCTCGCACACCATCACTCTGTTGGGGTTTGTGATTATTTAGCAAAGCACCAAGGAAGCTACCACTCCAGTTACAGAGTGCAGAGTTTAGTTGTGGCAGCTATTTAAGGAACACACATGGAGATCACTGTAGAGCCTAAACTAAATTGATTTATTGGTGAAGTACATTTGGGATAGGAAAGACCTATCCCATCTATCAGCTACATAATGAATAGGTAGGGAGAGAGAGAGAGAAGTTTCCATCTTCTCTCTGGGAGGAAAGGAAGTGAATTGACTCACTACAGGAAGTACCTGAGGAGTCAAGGCAGGAGTCATAGAGTAGAGGAAAGCAGGGACAGGTAAAAAGACCCTCACTAACTACCTCTGCTCTCAATGCCCCTAATGGTCATTGGTACAGTTGGTGCAAAATGTCAATGCACTGGAACTCCAAATCCAACACACTCTACCTACTTCCCACCTTAATGTTTGCATACACACAACCAAAAATTGGGATCACACCTGGCTGGGCACTTCTCCTACTCTGCTGGCAGTTATGTGAACAAGCCTATTGATTTGGGGTCTTATAGGACAAGAACTGCATGCTGAATGTAGTGTACTAATGCACAAAATCAGTGGATGAAACCTCCTGTGTAACCCCCACTGTAAAAACCCTTGTGTAATTAAGATTGAGAGAAATTACACAGATATTTAGGCAGTATTAATAAAATATTATGCAAGAACCCTAATATTATAATACTAGAATGTAAAAATTGCATGATTTGATAATTTATTCTGCAGGCAGAAATTGAGCTTTCTTGGCACAACATTTTATCTACTTTTTGGCATGTTATTTGCCCAGTCCGGTGCTCCGTCTAACAGATTTCCAGATGTTTCTGACTACAACTCTGCCTCCAGCCTCAAAGGCAGGATGCCTCTGAGTACCAGTTGCAGGGGAGTAACAGCAGGAGGGAGGGCGTGCCCTCAACTCCTGCCTGTAGGCTTCCAGCGGCATCTGGTGGGTCACTGTGTGAAACAGGATGCTGGACTAGATGGCTTTTGCTTGGGGATTATGGATGTTGTAGTCAACATCATCTGGGAATCCCTGTAAAAGGGAACACTGGCCCAGTCTGATGGCTAGATGGTATTTGTTTCTAAAAGCTCTGCACTTGTCAAGACTTATGAGCTGTGTGTGTACCATCCTGTAAACAGCCTCCTCACCTTCAGAATGGAGAATGCATTGTTTTTATATCCAGGTGTGTAATTTTGCATGTACAGTATCTTCATTTCATTATAAAAATTTATATTGGATGAAACCTTAGGAGTCTGATTTGGGTCAAAAGGTAGGTAAGAATTTTTTTTAAAGAGCTTAACCTATGCTCTTGTATTTATTAATTCAAATTCAGTGTATGAAACAAGGAGGTTGTAAGCATCTGGTTTTTTCACACTGAAAAATATTTACCTGGTAGACCATCCACTACCTATTTATTCCACTGTGAAAGACATGACTGGGTTGTCGTGTAGCTGTGATTCAATTTTTTAGTCACACATGCAAGAAACAAGAGGGCTGTTTTAGAGACTCATGTGTTGAAGGCTCAGGTGTTAAACAGAAATTGCCATGCACTCCCTTGCTCCAGCTTTCTTGCTTTGATGTCAATCTGTATGTAAAATAAACTGCAATCTTAATATCTTGAATGCATGCAGTGCCAGAGTTTGATAGGATAATGTAGGCTTATACAAACCATGCTGATTTCTTCTTCTTTTTCTTTAAGTGAACATAACTACATTAAGATGGTAGGGATGCATTCTTTCCTAGATGCCATATGAAAATCCTGTTTCTAAAAGACTGTATGGGAAAATGCTTGCTTGTTCATATGTTAAATTTTTGTCTAGGATATCTTTGTTATTTCATCTACAAGCCATAGAGAAAAAACTCAATAATATGTATGAATATGAGCCTATCATTATAATATATATGAACATGTCCCTTATGTAAGGATGTCTGAGCACTTGGTGAAGGTTTGTTCACTTCCCTGTAAGTAATCATCGTGAACCAGTTTCAGATGCAAATGGAAGAGACGAGAAGGAATGTGAGATATACCATGATTCTGCAAGCTGCCACAAAATCTTTATCCATGAAATGCCATGAGAACCACTCCTCTAAAAAACAATAATTTTCTACTGTGTCACAAGAAATTGATTTATGGCACTTTAAAAAACCCCACTGGATTTCTGTCTTTAAAAAGGGCTGCAGAAATCCATGTTGTATGTAGCCAAAATGTTTTATTTTGTTTTTATTTTTGCTGTAGATAACCTGTTAAAAGTCATAGGTTGCTATTTGTTGGATATTTTTATTTTTTTGTTTTAGTTTATTGCTCTAAAGGAAACCACTTTGTAAAAGGCTGTCAACAAGTGAAAGGTCTGCAATATAACACAGTGGGCAATATCTGCACTAAGTTAGTCATGACTAAGCACCATTTATTTAATGAGACAAGCAAATCATGACTAACTTGTCCCATTAATTTCAGTACAATTTAGTCATGACTAACCTAATCTGGATTATGCCCAGTGATTTGTACTGATATAAAATAAAGTGCTAAATGTGAAACTAATCTCTTTACAGGGAAGCACAGTACAAACTTTGTCAGCCGGTATGACCCTCGGTTTAACAGCTGGATACAACTTCCACCCATGCAAGAGAGGTAAAACCTTGCTACACAATTGGGGGATGGTGGTATCATTGGGAATGATATTCAGGGGTGTAGATACTATTGGGCAACTGGGTTCAAAGAACCCAGGCCTCCGCCTCTCAGGGTCCGTGCCTCGTGTTCCCAACACACACCCCGCTTCTGATGTCAGATGGGGATGTGTGTGGTTTAGCTCCTGAACAGGGCCACGTGACCCCATCTGGGGTCGCGTGGCCCCGTTTGGGAGCTATACTATGACCCCCGCATATGATGTCATACGCAGGGTGCGTGGCTAACCACCCACCTCTGACATCAGACATAGGGGGCTGGCGAAGGGGCCCACCGCTGAGGCCGGACACAGGCCACTTCTGGCCTCTGACATCCGCTAGTGATGGCCTCCGCTAGTGATGGTATTGCTGTTCTTTCCTAGAAAGAAAGAGGGCTCAAGTTTGTCTGAATCCTGTGGAGTTGGTGGAAACGTTGAAATGCAGGCTCCGTTCTATAAACATTTTTGGTGCTGCTATTTGATTGAACTAGCAGATACAATCAGCAAGCCTATACTTTTCCTGACTTGGCAGAAAGATACTTCCAAATAAAGGATGAACTGTCACATCAATTTCTGTGCTGTTCTTAGGTTTCCAAAACAATTCACTTTTGTTTGGTGGGAGGGCTTTCATTTTCTTGAACGTCAGCACAGGTTGAAGATGGACCCACTCATGATACTACCACGTGCTTGTTTAGCCCAGTTATTCTCAGCCCAGGAGTTCCTGTGCAGAGTGGACTGGTGCTACAAATCAATCAATCAATTTTTATTACAGCCGTAGGCCATACAAAAGACATAAAAAAGCATTAAAACAAAATATTATACATAGTAAACATAATAAAACAGAATAAAACAGTAAGCTCCTATAAGTTAGGCCTTAAACAAGATCTTAATCTAATAGCAACATAGAAGAATTTCGCCACCACTTTAGTGACCTCATTATTTTGGTCCTCAAGGCAGAAGTTCAAATAAAAGGGGTTGGCTCTTCCTGGAAATTGCTCTGACAAAGGGGATATAAGTTCTTTCCTGGCATCACGGTAAAGAGAGCAATATAACAACACATGCGAAACCGTTTCAGGGAGGCCTGCACCACAAGGGCATAAGCCAGAGTCTGTTTTTCCAAAAGGGCTGAGGGCAGCACATTCATACGGGCTCTAGTAAATGCTATCCTAAACTTTAAAAAGTGTAGGGAAGCTAGATACCTAGCACTTCTATTCCCCGAAGAGGGCATGATTCAAAAAAAATTAAGGGGAACAGGTCCTGTTCCCCAAGAAACAAGATTCTGATGCTCAGTGTCATGGAGACGTAAGAGTATATCCTTTGCCTTCTCAATTCCCATAAGTAGAATTTCAGAAGGAGATAGACCCATTTCCAGTATTTTATTGTTGACATATGACAGCAAGACATATGACTAGTGGTACCTTTACCTGCTGAGTCTCTGTGCCAGCCACCTCCATGTAGTCACGTAGCGGAGGAAGCTGAGGGAGGTGTGCAGGGAAAGAAGAAAGTGCCACACTAGTCTGAATCCTCCTCCTTGTTAATCTCCCACTTAGAGTGAAACCATTTGGAACCCCCTAGATTTTAGTGGGTAGTATGGGAAGGACGGGTTGTATAGTGAGAGACACAGTGTTATGTGAATCATTGTCCACATCTTAAGATGCTGATAAATGGTTTGTACAGCTTTTGAGAATACTTTTAGCTAGGACCTCCATAAAAATTGAAGGTGTTCAGCTCATTATCCAGTTGAACAGATCTATTTGTCACAACCACATACTGCCTGAAACTTAAAGCAGTCAAATTTAGCATCTGCAGAACATGTGCCATGACAGTTTTGGTGGTGGTGTTTTAATTTGGAAAGTGTCTGCATATTCTTTTGAGCCTGTCACATATTTAAAATGTAATTTAAAGCACTAGAAGACCAAAATCTGTTTTTAAACTCCTTAAATATTGTGTTCTAGTTATCAAAGTTCTTTTTTTGTTGGGGCTTTACAGTGAGATAATTAACCTTCATCCCCTCAGCTGAACCTTACATAACTCATTGTGTGATCAATTATTTCATTGTAGTAAGAACCTCTGAGGATAGACAGTATTTCTAAAAATGTGATTAGAAATTTTAAAAATATGTGAATTGTTTACTGACTAGTCCCTGGTGACTTCCTTGGTGATTTACAATTTATTAAGTCAATGCCTATCAAGACAGTTTTTAGCAGTTAATCTTATTTAATAAAGAGCCTTTATTCATTTCTCTCCTGTCTTTTTAATGGACAGAATGTCTGATAAGCACAGTAAGTTCTTCTCATGAGAAATAATGTAGTATAAAACACCATGACCACAGTCCAGAGGTCCCCACAGCATGCATCATTTCATGGAGGAGGAAGAAAGAGAACCTTGGCGATTCTGTCCCTCCCCAATGGGTAATTGGCTGGCCATCTGTTAAACACTGTAAACACAGTGCCTCGCATACTACATAAGCAATACTCTTATCTGCCGAACAATAGTGCACTTGTGCAGTTGCATAAGAGCACACTTGTGCAAGATGTTCGGAGTTGCACAAAAGCAGTTGCCCAATAGAGGCCATTGGAAATAAGTACTTTTCAAAAAGTGTTGTGGCTTTTCTAATACAATTCCTGTATTGGATCATCATGAACTCTGTCTTTTCTATTTTGCTGAGAAGTGCATTGTTGAAACATGGAAGTACAGCCAAGGATTTACTCAAAAGACCAGAAAGTTAGAGCTCAGCATCTCCAGGATATGTGGAGATTAACTTGCCACTGTGCGCATGAACCCTTGGTACATGCTCTTCACTTCCACTCATCTTTCTGAGACAACTCCAGTCCCTTGGGGTTCTATTGCATACTCTGCCCCAGGTGATTCCCCAAGCTCTTAGAGAAGGTTTCTATCCCATAGGTTTCCACTCTTAGAAACATCATTGTCCTCAAGACCACATCCAGACAATTTTTTGGTCAGTCGTCAGCCAAATAGCATTCAAAAACTAGCAGGTTGAAGTGCTTCACGCCTCTTTCACATCCCAGAAATTCTGGGATCCCATTGCCTCAGGCAGTGCCAAGTAGCCTCATAGCAGCTGCAGAGGAGCCCCCAAAGAACAAAAAAAAAGGGTCTTAAATACCTGAGTTTTGGCAAATTCCAAAATACTCTTCAGGAGCTCCCATTGATTAGACAAATGACTGGCAGACAGATATAGCCCAGAGAGATGCTATTACTAGCAGCCAGCAGGAGTCTTAAAATGTGTCGGTGCCTGCCTGCCTGCCAAAATGTGAAACTTGCATTTGACAGGATGAGAGAGCAAAAAAGAAAGTTTTTAAAAGTCCCATCTGGTCTCAGGCGAGCAAGGACACCTTCTCAATATAGTGGTAAAGGGGTGGGCACACAGGCTAGTGTGTCTTTAAGTGAACAGCATCTACATGAGGTCATAATGGGCACTTGGCAGTCTCCTCAACATGAGGTCACAATGGCCAGTCTCTCTTTTTTAAGCAGCCAGCAACAATGTTAGCCCACACTGGACAGGCTTTCTCACTGAAGCAGGAAGCAGTGTATGCAACAATGGAGCTCTTCTCACGATCAGTGAGAAGAACTCCAGGGAGGTCTGTGGGGAGAGCGGGTTTTGCTTACCCTCCCTTCAGACAATCTCCTGTCCATTCCTTCAGACAATCTCCCTTCGGACAATCTCCTATCCAGACGAGCAGCGGCTCACCCGGGGGTCGGGGGGTCAGGACGCCCCCAGGAGTCGCATTGCTGGATCCCCCTTCCCACTCGAGTGGGCCTGCCACGGCAAAAAAACCCCAAGATTAAGGGAGCACTCGCTCCCTTATAGGGATGTGCGAACCGGTTCGGATCCGAACCGGTTCGGGTCCGAACCGGTTCCGGTTCGGAGGTTCGGATCGAACCGAACCACCCCTGGTTCGGTTCGAATCCGAACCGAACTGGGGGTGGTTCGTTTTGAACCGGTTCGGACCGGTTCGGATCGGTTCGGAAAGCTGAAAATTGGTCAGATGGTAGCTGGCACCCAGGGGTACCTGTCACCCAAACCCCAAAGCAATTGGACACTCGTACGATTTTTTATGAATTTTTGAAAAATATTTTTATTTTTCTCTCATAGGATATAATGGGACCCGAACCAGGCCATTATTTCTTATTGTGGAGCACTCATGGGTGCCAACAACCATGCAAACCCTGAAGCAATCAGACACCCCTATGATTTTTTATGAATATTTGAAATATTTTTAATTATTTTTCTCATTGAGTATAATGGGACCCAAACCAGTCCATATCCCCTGTTGTGGAGGACCTAGGAGCACAAAAGCAGGGTGGGTGGTAGACAGGCATGGGTGCCTACCACCCAAAAAATCTCAAGGCAATTGGACACTCCTCTGATTATTGGTGAATTGTTAAGTGTTTTTGAATTCCTCATAGAGAATAATTAGGATTGCAGCAAATGTATAGCTTCACGTCGGGGGGAAAGGGGTGTCGTAGAGTGCAGTGTGGTGGGTGGTAGTTCCTAGGGTGGGCAAGGAAGCTATCAGAATTATTTGAAAGGAATTGGGCAAAGAGGTGATTTTTAAGTGATTTTTG
The DNA here is from genome assembly GCF_027244095.1 of Hemicordylus capensis. Lineage (NCBI taxonomy): Eukaryota > Metazoa > Chordata > Lepidosauria > Squamata > Cordylidae > Hemicordylus > Hemicordylus capensis. The sequence goes on along the minus strand of NC_069660.1, from coordinate 252,449,213 downwards.
AAGTTTACGCGTCTTTAAGGTTTTTCCTCATAATAAGTTATAATGGAGCTTTCAGCAGCCCTATAAGTGTACATGGGGGTGCTGGGGTGGCCCAGAGCAAGTGGTGGTGTAGTGCACATAGGGTCCCAACCACCCCCATGGGTTTCTAACCCATGGGGTACAGGGATCTCTGGTAGGGGCACCCCCATGGGTACAGGGTTCTCTTGTTTCTGAGGTATTGAGTGTGGATTCTATGATAGCAAATGAGATTTTCAATGAGACACCATCAATCCACTCTAATATGCTATCATAGAATCCACACTCCGCCTCCTGCTTCTTCTCTGTGTGTGTGCTTAGTAGGGGTGTGCGATTTGGGATTTCAGGTGATTTGGCTCGGACCTGAACCGAATCACCCCTGTTCTGTTTTGTGCCCGAATCTGGGTCACCCGAATCACCCTTGATTTGGTTTGGATTCGGATTTAATCCAAATCTGAATCCGAATCGATTCGGGGGGGGTAAAAAGGGGCCCAGGGGCAAAATTTGGGGTGGGGTGGTAGTGCCCAATGGTTAGAGTCTACCACCCCAATTTCAGGGGGATTGGGCAAAGGGCTGATTTTTGGTGAATTTTTAAAGTTTTAGTGACTTTGGGGCAGTTTGGGGGCATAGCATGGGATCTGGGCAAAAGGAGTGGGGTGGGGTGGTAGTGCCTAATGGGTGCAGGCTACCACCCCAATTTCAGGGGGATTGGGCAAAGGGCTGATTTTTGGTAAATTTCTGAAAATTTCATATCTTTGGGGCATATTGGGGCATATTGGGGCAGAAAGTGGGGCCTGGGGCAGAATAGTGGGGTGTGATGGTAGTGCCTAATGGGTGGAGGCTACCACCCCAATTTCAGGGGGTTTGGACAAAGGGGTGATTTTTTGAGAATTTTTGAAGTTTTAGTGACTTTGGGGCAGTTTGGGGGCAGAAAGTGGATCTGCCCCAAAATAGTGGGGTGGGGTGGTAGTGCCTAATGGGTGGAGGCTACCACCCCAATTTCAGGGGGATTGGGCAGAGGGCTGATTTTTTGAGAATTTTTGAAGTTTGGGTGTCTTTGGGGCAGATTGGGGGCAGAAAGTGGATCTGCCCCAAAGGAGTGGGGTGGGCTGGTAGATAGTGCCTAATGGGTGGAGGCTACCACCCATCCCCAATTTAAGAGTGATTGGGCAGAGGGGTGAATTATGGTGAATTTATTTGTATGAGGTTTGTCTTCATAAGGTGAAGTGTGCTAAATTGATTACTTCCTCATATTATTCATAGTAAAGGAAAGTGTGAAAAAGTGAAAGTGGGGTCATGAGAGTTGTTTAATTGAAAAATATCTCATTTGCTATGATAGAATGAGAATTCACACCTTTTCTATTCACCATAATTCACCCCTCTGCCCAATCACTCTTAAATTGGGGATGGGTGGTAGCCTCCACCCATTAGGCACTATCTACCAGCCCACCCCACTCCTTTGGGGCAGATCCACTTTCTGCCCCCAATCTGCCCCAAAGACACCCAAACTTCAAAAATTCTCAAAAAATCATCCCTCTGCCCAATCCCCCTGAAATTGGGGTGGTAGCCTCCACCCATTAGGCACTACCACCCCACCCCACTCTTTTGGGGCAGATCCACTTTCTGCCCCCAAACAGCCCCAAAGTCACTAAAACTTCAAAAATTCTCAAAAAATCACCCCTTTGTCCAAACCCCCTGAAATTGGGGTGGTAGCCTCCACCCATTAGGCACTACCACCACACCCCACTATTCTGCCCCAGCCCCCACTTTCTGCCCCAATATGCCCCAATCTGCCCCAAAGACATGAAATTTTCAGAAATTTACCAAAAATCAGCCCTTTGCCCAATCCCCCTGAAATTGGGGTGGTAGCCTGCACCCATTAGGCACTACCACCCCACCCCACTCCTTTTGCCCAGATCCCATGCTATGCCCCCGAACTGCCCCAAAGTCACTAAAACTTTAAAAAATCGCCAAAAATCAGAGGAAGGTCCAATCGACTTGAAATTTGGGTGGCAGGTAGAACACAAGGTCCCCTTTCAAACCAGCTATTTTTTGAGATCCGAACCGGTTCGGTTCGGATCCGAACCGGTTCGGATCCGAACCGAACTGGGGGGGTGGTTCGGCAAAACCAAAACCGAACCACCCTGGTCCGGTTCGGACCCGGTTCGGATCCGAACCGAACCGGGAGAACCGGTTTTATGCACATCCCTACTCCCTTAACCTTATTAAATTAGGTGGCTGGTTAGGCAGGTTTGCTGCAGTGTAGCCAACCAGGATTGGGTGTGATCCCAATGGTTCACACGAGCATGCAAAACCGGGTTGGGCTCTCCTAGCCTGGTCTTGCACACTCATGCAAATAGCCTCAAAGTCTATCTCTCATACTGAGGTAGGCAAAAGCAGGAGTGTGTGGGCACAGTGCCTTCTGCTTAGTGAGGTGGGCAGCAGTAGTGTGTGGGCAAGTACTCCCTAGTGTCTGTCTCATTGAAATGGGCAGCAGCGCAGGTGAGGAGAGTTGGCAAGCTGGCACTCCAGCTATTAAAGTGCTTCTACTTACTGTGAGTAACCCAGGGTGACCTGGCACCAAGAAGTAATGGAAGCAGGCACAGGAATATGTCAGCATCCCTGATATAACAAGGCAATCCCTTACAGAATCTTTCTGAGCTGGGCACAGTTTGAAAGACAAACTGGCAGGCTGCAGGTGGGCAGCAGAATAGTAGGCACCCTCGGAAATAGTGTGGCTTCAGTTCTCTGTGTACGTCCCACAGGGGACAGATTAGGGGGGAGAGAGACCAGATGACAGCAGTGTTCTCCCTAAGGCATGTCCATGTATGCATGCACACAAGCCTTTTGATGTCCGCTCAGTTGATTTTAGATCCCGCGCAGGTTGAATCAGGAAGGTCCTACTCTGAATGCATGTTCTCTCTCACACACACACATACACACACACTCTTCCTTGATACTGCCTCCCAGAACAAAACACATTCTGCACACAGATGAAAAAAAGTTAGAGGGACCACTGGATGACAGTCGGTGGCAGGTGGAGCAACAGCAATGGGCTGTAAGAGGCAGCCTCATTTGTTCATAAGGGCTCAGCAGTATATCACTTGGCCACACTCATTGCAATATTCATTTCCCATGGGGCATGGTTGAGATTGCCAGCAACCACCATCCCAATGTCCTCTGCCACAGTGTATGCCCTATGGTAGCCTGGTGAATGAAAGAACCAATGCTATTGCTAGGGTTATTGTGCATCCTGTGAGGGTACTGTGCATCCTGTGAGGGTATTGTGCATCCTGTAGCCATTTCCTGACATCCCAGTACAGAGATGGCACCACCTATCAGCAAGAGGTGGTGCAGGAGAGCATGTTATACTAGGAGCAACCAGCATCATGAATCATCAGATGGCAGAAACCTCCATAAAGGAAGATCTTGCAGAGCAGTAAGTTCACTCACGTGCTTTGTAAAATACATTGATGATGATTGCTCACCTTGCCTTGGCTGTTGCCCTCACCCAAGCTCCATCCATAGCCACCTGCCACTGATGAGCATGAGAATTATTATTATTATTATTATTATTATTATTATTATTATTATATCCCGCTCTTCCTCCAAGGAGCCCAGAGCGGTGTACTACATACTTGAGTTTCTCTTTCACAACAACCCTGTGAAGTAGGTTAGGCTGAGAGAGAAGTGACTGGCCCAGAGTCACCCAGCTAGTTTTATGGCTGAATGGGGATTTGAACTCGGGTCTCCCAGGTCCCAGTCCAGCACTCTAACCACTACACCACGCTGGCTCTCTCAAGAATGAGTCTTGAGGACCTCTCCCTCTATTTTTTACCCTTGTCCTGACTCCCAACTAAATAACTTACTTACTATCAATCATATTTTTATAGGGGGTAGTTCTTTAAGGCCGGGGGAGAGTGCACTCACCCCTCCCCACCACATTACCACCTGATATGTACATCTCTAGGCAGTGTACAAAATTTAAAATATAAAAAGTAAAAACATTAAAAATCCATAAAACACATTTTAAAAATCTCATAAAACAAGTTGTTAAAACAAATTATTAAAATTAATAATGTTGAACTTACGGGTCAAGCCTGCCTCTGTGCCTTCCCATCAAATACACCTCACGTGATACCTCCTGCCCAACTTGTTGGGCATCTCAAGCCAAGATGTATTCAGTCTTCATTCCTTTGATAAGGAGTGTAGGCTTGAGCCTGAAATGTTTCGGAGGCAATTATAAAGGCCTCCGAAACGTTTCGGCTCCAGGGGCCGCTTCAGCGCTGGCGGAGGTAGTTCTTTAAGGGCAGGGGAGGGTGCACTCACCCCTCCCACCACATTTCCCCCACCGGCGCTCCATTCTTTTCAAGCCCCTCGGGGTGGCAGCGTTCCTCCCTACTGCCCTGTTGTCCTCATCAGCTGGAAGTGGCCAGAAGTAGCGAGCACACGTGTGCATGGCAGACGGGAGCACGTGTGATCGCTACTTCCGGCCACTTCTGCCCGCTGAGGACAATGGGACTGCAGGGAGGAACGCTGCCGCCCCGAGGGGCTTAAAAAGAACGGAGCGCCGGTGGGGGAAATGCAGCGGGAAGGGTGAGTGCACCCCCCACCCTTAAAGAATTACCCCCACTGGCACCGAAGCAACTTCGGGCACATCCCTAAAGGAGTGTGTGAAATAGACCTTATTGAGGGCCATGGGGGGGGCGGGGCATGCATTACCAGTCAACTGCCATGGCTGTTAAAATGGCTGGCTATCAGTGTCTGATGGCCAGATACTCAGGTGACGGGGGATAAATGTGTTTGTAACTCAGCTCCCAGAGAATGACAAGAACCTCACTAAGTTTTTACAACCTTTCAACAAATAGCTGTCAAATAAACAGGAGCATGCTTTGCCAGTCTTCCAAAGTGGATGCCTTGTTCAACCAGAGCTGGTGAACCACGGTAGCCCCCTTTCAGTACTCAAAGCACGCACTCATATCAATTTCCTTGAGATTGCCATTGGTCTTGCCTTATAAGCCTTCACATCTACTTTAACTGGCCTAACAGAACAGGTTTTCATGGATGGCACTTTCACAAAGTTTTATCTGAACAAGCAAGACAGTCAATCCCTGTCCCTTTGTAGTCTTGTCCATGTGTATTTGTGAGTAGACACTCCACCAGGACATATATGTTTTTGCCATCCATGTACAGTGGTCCCTCGACTTACGAAGTTAATCCGTTCCGAACACACGTTCGTAGGTCAAAATTTTCGTAAGTCGAAAAGCGCACCCACGGAGGTCTGGAAACATTCGTAAGTCGAGAAAACCGCATCTAAAAATTCGTAAGTCGAGGAAGCCGCATCTAAACCGGCAACGACTTCCGGTCATTTTTGTCGTTCGTAAGTCGAAAACTACGGATGTTGAGTAGTTCGTAAGTCGAGGGACCACTGTAGTACAGGAGTGGGCATATTTGGCCCTCCAGCTGTTGTTGAACTACAACTCCCATCATTCCCAACCACCATAAATTATGGCTGGAAATGATGGGAACTGTAGTTCAATAACTGAAGGGCCAAGTTTGCCCACCCATGATGGAGTAAGAGTAATAAATACATTTTCTGATTTCCTCAGCATATCCAATCAACTCTTTTGTGCCTGGTCACATTGCTTTACTATATTTTTCACTTCTGAGAGCATCCACAAGTGAACTTGTTTGCAACCACCTGAAATACCAAGTGCTGATTCTTGCATGTGGTTGGACTCTGAGTCCCTAGCAGATGCCTTTGCTTTTCTCCGGACTTCCAACTGTATTATGCCTACCCACTGTTCCCCATGATTCTGAAGGGAAACATTTTTTCCAAAGTTTCTTCAACTAGCTAAGGGATCTTCTTGACTTCTTCCTGCCAGATCAGATTTCCTACCCACAGGAGGTGAGATCCTTCACCTGGACCTATACTCACTTAACATCTGGACAAAGCTATTTTAGCCCCTCCTCCCAACTAGGGAATAAATGTTCATAAGCCTTCTGTATACAGATCTTATGCTTCCAAATGGAAAGCATAATGGAAGCTCTCTATGGAGATTGCAAAAAAAACCAAAAACGGTTTACCACATAATATGCTCCTCTGTGCATCTCCTCTCTCTAAGAGAGGCAAACAGTTTCTGGTCTTCCATAAAGGCTCATACCACAGCCATCTTAAAGTTCCATCTATTTGTCTGGTATGTCTCCCTCTTTGCTCACCCATTATTAAATATTTTCTTCACAGTCTATCTAATATGCTCCCTTGTTCTCTTTTCTGTTCCACAATGAGACCTCTTGTTTTTGCCCTCCTGATTCAGAAACTTTTTGCTTTTAGCAATTTCTTACCTCATTCAGTTGTCAGACAAATTCACTTTCCTGGTGGTCTTAAGTTAGGCCACATATGGGTAAAGCTATGACCACATTTTTGTGAACTTGTACTTGATTTTGCAATTTTTTCAACATGTTCATCCTCCTGTCAGTTTCTCATTTTAAATCCAAAAGAGTGTCTCAATTCCACTTATCTCAGTTAGTGATTGTTTTTAACCTACTTTCCAGTAGGCTTATCATCCAGCACTCCATGTGTGTGTCCGTGTGTGTGTATACCAAATTGGGTCCAATTGTAGGGACACAGAGGGATATCTCAATGGCATAGTTTGTGATGATTTCATCAACCCCACTTCAAGATGATGGATGCATAAATGTTTGAGGCACAAGTGGGCTAACTTGTGAACTGCCTAACCGATTTGAACAAATTTGCTACAGTTGATGGGACACATAGCGACACCTTAATGGCGTCGTTTGGGATGATGTCATCCATTCTGATTCAAGATAGCAGATGCATACATGTTTGAGGCGCAAGTGGGCTAACTTGTGAACCATCTAATCGATTTGAACAAACATTGGTACAGTTGTAGTAAGTGACACATAAGGACACCTCAGTGGTGTAGTTTGTAATAATGTCATGCACTCCGATCCAAGATGGTGGACACGTGGATGTTTGAAGTGCTAAGCTGTAGGGACACATAGGGATGGCTCAAGGTCATAATTTGTAATGATGTCATCTACCCTGATTCAAGATGGCAGACACGTGAATGTTTTGACGTGCAAGTGGGAACTGATTTTCACCAAATTTGGTACAGCTGTAGGGACAGTGAAAGGAAAGTAGGCAGATTAGTTCTTACTAGGACAACTTGTTTAATCTCCTTATGGTGAACAGGCATTGCACTCTTTCAGTGTGTTCTGGTCTTTTATACAGACAACTAAACCATTCTGTAAGATTAATTCACTTTTCAACATTTATGGGAGTTCCATGAAGTGCAATCTTATCTCTGCTCAACACTGTTGTCACTGGTGAAAGCAGTTTCTCATGCAATCTTTCTCTCATTGCTGAGATGAAAGCAGTGAGAGATCTTTCATCACTGTGAGAATCTTCCTTCACTAGGATGTGGAAAGATCTTTCTATACAGACCCAGAATCCACACATTCCAGCATGTCTGTGGCAACTCCAAAAGCTGAGGCTAGAAGTGTTTTCATTGCTGGCATCTGTGCAGTTGCTACTTGGCCTGCTCCCTTGACCTTTGCTAAGCTTTATTTATTTATTTATTTATTTAAACACATTTGTATACTGCTGTCTTGCAACTCCAGGCAATATGCAAAACAGGCTTCAGCAGAACAGCTTGGAGCCTTTCAGTTGACTGTCTTCTACTTCCTCTTCCAAGAAAGTGTAGGACTCTCATTGTCGCACTGCCTAGAAGAAGAAAGAGTGTTTACCTGTGACTCTTTGGGAATCAGTATTCTGTGCAGTTATGCATCACGCCTGTTCAAGGGTTGTGACCTGGGTTTTGGAATCATTTCAGGTCATGCTTTCTGTGAAAAGTAGGCAGCACTAAGTGGGAAGACTCTGGCTCCATCCTCTTACCCTATGTAATACATGTTACTGTGCATAGCCTGGAGGTGCCTGTGCTTCTGTGCTTCCAGAGCTTCTTGAAAAGTCCTGCTAGTCATCTGCAGAGATGCATTTTCACATACACGACTGAAAAAAATATCTGAAGTTACAATAAGCAACTTTTTAAAAATTATTATTATTTATTGAATGTATATACCACCAAATGTAGAAATCTCTAGGCAGTTTAATAAGGCACTCACTTATACAAATACCCCACCCCTACTCCACCCCCACCCACAAAAGCAGAGTGCTAACAAGAATAGGCCATCTAATATATTTCCAGGTCCAAAGGTTGCGGAAATTCACTGATCTGAACATACCTTAAGAAATCAAATAATTTTATTGTTCACGCTAAAATAACTGAAAAAGGAAGATCTGTAATTACAAGTAGTAGTATAATGTTGGATTAAAATCATTTCGACTGACAGAGTCCCTCTAAAAAGATCTTGGCATTGATATGATCAGTAATAACTCTGGTAGCTATTCAGTCTCAGATTGGTAATCAAATTTCAGGTTACAGGGCATAAATTCATTGCCTGTAGGGATAAGGAAAGAATTTCTTTTACCTTTTCCATGTAACTGCATTATAAAATTTAGCTAAGTTCATTACAGAGACTTTTCACATACCACTTGAGGACTTGTAGCTGGACTAGTATCCTGATCCACAAGAGTAATTTGATGGAGTTTCTTTTACTAGATATAGCAACAGATTTCTGAAAACCAGATGTATATGAAGGGATGATTTCTAAACTAAAATTTTAATGCAATATTTTAGCATGGAGGACTTTTTATAGTAATTAAGTTTTACATTAATTAACTAGAACTCTATGACTCAAGTGTAATTTATTTAGTGGAAAAGAAGGATAAGGGAAACTTAAAATCTTTACTATTGGGAATTTGACCATAAAATACACATTTAATCAGAAGAATGAAGCAGACTGTTTCATTTTTGCTCGTAACAGTGACACTATGTGGATGAAGTCAAGAATGCACATCAAGGATAAATTTATTAGGAAACTTGTTTCTAAAGATAGGTGGAGTTGCAAAAAACCTTACCATTTATACTTCTCTTAGAACAAGAAAAAGCTAACCAGTCAGGTTTTAAATCATTTGACTCAATTTTCCTTGCTTCAACATATGCATGATTTACTTCTTTAAACATACACATATATTTCCCATCTCAATTAAAAAGTAGTTCATTGATAACATTTTCAGTTCAGTTGGAAATATGCATACTTTGTAAAGCCTTCATATTAATGGAGTAATTCAGTGATTGCTTGCACTGCTATTCTTTTTTTAGAGGATCTCAGATGTAAATCTGAGAATAACAGGTTGACATATACTAGACTGTTTTTGTAAGTGTGACTCAAAGCTGCTATTCAGATGCAATATACTACATTGCTTAGAATGTACCCTTGAATAGAAAATGGGCTCTCTTCAGCTTTCTGTCCCATATTATCATATTCAAAGATGCACACAAACACCACAAGAGAGACTCAAAGATGCTCACAGTGTCATTAGTTAGTTATTTCAAGATGTTTCTCCCATGTTTCCGTTCCAAAAGGTGCACTCAAGGTAGCTTACAATATGAAAATCAATACAACAATTACAGTAAAAAACAGAATCATATAACAAATAAAGCAATAGCAGAGCCAAACTGAAATACCAGAGAAGTATAACCAAACCAAATGCTTAAAGTCTTCACATGGTGACTGAAAAGCATGAAGGAGTGGAATAGATAATTCTCTCAAGGCAAGAAGTTCCATATTCTGAGCACTATCACTGAGAAGGCTTCCCACCAGCCCACAGCTCATGGTGGGACATGCAAAAGAGCCTCCCCAATGGAATGAAGAGAGTGCACAAGATCATACAGGTGACGATAGTCCTTAAGGAATCCTGGTTCTAAAAATTTAGAGCTTTAAAGGTGATGTCCAGCACTTTGAATTGTGCCTAGAAGCAAAACAGCCACAAGTGGTGTTGGTACTGAAGCCACATATCATGCTCTATAAAACTGGCTCTGGTTAAAATCCCTGCAGTTGCATTTTGAACCAACTGAAGTTTCCAAATGCTGTTTGAAGGCAGCTTGTTGCAGAGTGCAATTCAGTAATCCAGTCTTTATGTAACTAAGGCATGCGTAACTATAGCCAGCTAGACCTTCTCCAGAAATGGGCACAGCTGGTATATCAGCCAAACCTTGGCAACGGCATCTCTAGTATTTGAGAATCTAAAAGTGGGGATGGCTCCAGAAATCCTTGTCCAGTTTACAGTGAAAATTGTCCACCAGGTTAACTAAAGCCATTTCAGTCCCCAAACCAAATTGAAACGAGTCTGAAAATTTGTTTTATCCAGAAAAACCTAGACACTAGAGATGTGAAGGCCTGGTAGCGGAGGGACTGAAAAGCGGGGTGGGGTGGGGCTATTTCAGTTTTTCTCCTGCAGACTTTTCCCATTCCCCTTGGGAAAAAAGCTTTGGGTAATGGAATACTTTCTTTTGTAATTATGAATAAAATGTGTAAGCAAAGCATTCCAATATTTATTGGAACACTTAACTCCCTTCATGATATTTTAAAACTATGTAATAGGAAGACTTTTATGTCTCAGTCCAGGCAAACTTTCAATTGTCAGAAGTCTGTGAAGATGATAAAAATGAAGGATAAGAAGAAACAGAAATTTCCAATAGGGGTAGCTCAGAAAGTGAGACTGAGTAGACGAACATGGAATATAGGAACATACTGTAGGAAGCTACCATATACTGAGGCAGATCATTGGTCTATCTAGCTCGGTATTGTCTTCACAGACTGGCAGCGGCTTCTCCAAGGTCGCAGGCAGGAATCGCTCTCAGCCCTATCTTGGAGAAGCCAGAGAGGGAACTAGAAACCTTCTGCACTTCCCAGAGCGGCTCCATCCCCTGAGGGGAATATCTTACAGTGCTCATACTTCTAGTCTCCCTTTCATATGAAACCAGGGTAGACCCTGCTTAGCTAAGGGTACAAGTCATGCTTGCTAACACAGGACCAGCTCTCCTCTCCTTCATGTGGCACAAGAAATTACAAGTCCTGGAGTTTCCAAGCAGGCAAGGAAATCCCCCTATTTTTCCACTCAGGTCTTTTTATGAAAATGAGTACTTTTTATATACATACAGTGATCACTTTGTTTTACTATTATGTTGGTAGTTTCTTCTGTTTTCAACTTACTTTTTGTACTGCTTCTAAACTAGCTGGAATCTCTCCCTCACTCAGGAAGGCACTTGCTACCCTTGCCACCCACTCAGCTCCCCCATCCCTAGCTACCTTAATCAGCCAAGATGGACAAGGCTCAAGTACTTAAGTGAATTATATTACACCTCCAAAAATTCTATCGACAATCTCAGGCTGCACAGACTCACATGGATCCATAACAGGACAAGGAGCTGCCTAGGGTACAACAGCTGGTACTATCTTCAGTGTAGAGCCAAGACTGGAACACACATGAGCTACTTTTCTCACCAAGTGCCTTGCAAACTGCTCACAATGGGCCACTGAGTACTTCCTTACAGTCATCTCTTGTCTCTGCTTTAAGAGGGCTCTCAGTGCTCAGAATAGTGCCAGTAGATGGCTCTAAGCACAAGCAGTGTTGATGAGAAATAAATCTTCTTTGCCACCATCACTGCCATGCAGCTCATCCTAAAAGGGACCCTAACCTGCATTTGGTCAGATCTGTCACAAATATCTCCTCTACTGTCACTCTAGCCATTGTCCCTATTGTTTCATCAATCCCCAGTAAGCCAGGGAGATGCTTTGTCTCTTACCAGTCGGAGAGGGAATTCAAAATTAACTGTGTCCATAGCCCAAGTCATTTTCTCATTCTAAAGGCTGACCAAGGTTATGGCAGCACTGTCAGTTATGGCAGCAGGAAAATCTCCCAGCCATCAAGAATCCATCTGGATCTATAAGGAAGTGTCATGTATGGAATGGTCATATAAAGTATCTCCTATTATGTTTTTAGAAATGGGAGTGACTTTCAGGAGCACTCCCTGAAACATGATGTGAAAACAGAACTGGGAAAGATGTTTTCTATCAATAGTGGCTCCTGACCAGAATCATGAATTTGCGTTACTCATGGAACCCAGAAGGTGGATCAGACTTTGTTGAGTCAGCCAGATATAAACCCTTGTTGGAGGGTAGGAATGTAATGCAAGGAAAGTTGTTCTATTTGCAGTAGTGCAGAAAGAAGAAGAAAGTGATAATTGAAGGAAAAAATTTGATGATGTGGTTCTCTTAGTAAATTGGGAACAATGACCCTTGAAGGACTATAAAGAAAGTGAATGTCAAGATAATTTATTATTGTTACATTATCTATCTCATTTTTTACTTTTTTTAACTGAGCAGTTATATCCTTCCATGGTACCAAATGCCCCAAATATTAATGAGTTCCTCTGTAAATCCTTCAGTACCAATATAATCAACATATACCTTTTAAGGTAAGCATTTGTCTCATTGGATTGTGCATGTTAATTGGCAGCATTACCCCCCCCCCCAAAAAAAACCCTCTTCCAAAGGACTACACAAGGAACATATTTCTTTCACAATCCAGACACTCTCCAGGTCACCAGAGAGTCCAATGTGCATTCACAAAGTTCTACATGAATAAGAGATTGTCAATTCTTACTAGTATGACTCATGTTTCTGCTGCCACTGAGGAGCAGCAGCAACAGTGGCAGCAGAAACTGCTTATGGTGAAAGGCATGGGCAGATGAGGTTTTTTGGGCCATAGTGGAAGATCCATTTGTGAGAGGGCTACATATTGCATAATTGCTACTGAATAGGGCTAGTAATAGTAGTGTTACCAAAAACATAACCCTTTTTTGCTGTTGTCTGGGAGCACCTTTCTAATTCAAATTCTTCTTTTCAAAAAAGTCACATGTGTGCGCACCAGTGCAGTTGCACAAAGTACATATTTTATTTTATTTTATTTTATTTTATTAAGGAGAAGTCCCTTTCTCCTTAACTAGAGCGCTGCAGCTTCTGGGGGAAATTCACTCCTTTCCTTGTAAAAGTTCCCATTGCTCTTGCCAGCAGCAGCTTGTGGGGAAACCCATCCATCCATTTACCTGTAAAAGCTCTGGTCAGGGGCATATCTAGAGAAAATAGTGCCTAGGGCAAGCACTGAAATTGCACCCCTGTCCAAACAAGGATGCTGGGACTTGTAGTCAACAATATCTGGAAATCCCTGTTAAAAGGAACACAGTACCATCTAGACATGGTTGTTGATCAAAACCTGAAAACATGAGCCATCTCTGTAAAAGACTTAGAACAACAGTCAGGAGTTATGTGAGGATTCCAAGTGTCATTTTCTCTGTCTCATCTCATGCTTTAAAAAAAAACCAAAAAAAACCCATGACTTTGTCTTAGAGGATCACTTGCCCAAATAGCCACTAGCAAAATAGGGGAAGAAGGTGGTAGCAGGTGGCGGGGAGGGGAACCTATAAACTAGTGAATGATTCCTGCCAGCCTTTGCCTTGTGATGATTGTTGGCTCATAATGGGGTATATGTGAATTCACCACACTAGTGCTTACTTTGGCACCAGGAAGGAGGAGGATACATTAGTTTGCCACACTAGACAGAGGAATTTGCAATAGGAGCAAACAGCCAAGTTCTGCCTGGGCCAAAACCAGCCCCTGCCAGACTAAGAAATCATTGCAATTTGCCCCTTCCTGTCACAAGCAGTGTGCTGTTCTTTTATTATTGACTCTAACGCTCAGGTATCCCAGGCATGGATGGAAAATTCAGGATCAATTTACAAGAGACACATTTTCTACATGAAAGTTTCTTCTGTGCAGGTGTTGTGCAGAAACCCATGTCTAGTATCTATTCCACCAGGGGCATAGCAAGGTTGGAATGGGCCCAGAGACAAGATTTTAAAATGGGCCCCCAGCCCCTCAAAGTCCACAGCCTCCACACACCCCAGGCCCCCAAGGATTTAAGTCTAATATTTCAAAATAAGAATGCTGCCTGGAAATACATTTCACTGAACACACACACACATCACAATATATAGTGATATACATTGAGTACTATATATTTGTGCTACTTTTAATGCCTAGAACACACTAGAAACACTAATTATTAAAATGGCCCCCTCACTGCAGATTAGCAAAAGAGACTTTCAACCATGCAGTGTGAGCCTATGTATGTTTTCTCAGAATTCTGAACAAATTCAGTAAAGTTTGATTCCAGTAGGTTTTTTACATGGGGCTTTTAAAGCCCTTTAACTCACATTTCCTCTGGAATGGAGGTGCTGCATTCACCTGTTGGCCAGATTTACCCTGAAGTCCCTGCAAGTTACTGGGGAGCAGTTCACACACAAGAAAAATAAAATAAAATAAAATAAAAGCACCACACATGCTTCACGGTTCTCACTCAGACCTTCTGGGTTGCAAAACAACTTGAACATAAGTGCATTTATAAAAGAAAGAAAGAATGACTAAATGAATGAATAAATAAATATAATATTGTTTGTTCCAGAAGTTTTTGTTATTTACTGCCATGAAACACTTATAGCCCTTTTTAGATAAGTTTTTTTAAAAGCCAGCAAATTTTCCAATCTGTTTTAAAATAAATATTCAGAGACTTCTCAGTCTCCCCACACCCTAATCAAAGCCCTGTAGCAAGCAGATCCCTATATATTGGTGGTGGGGGGGTAGGTAACCACAAAAAGGAATTCATATCATACCTCCATTAAGCAGGTAAAGGCTGGTCTGTGCTGGGCAGCGAGAACTGTGGTGGGTAAAAGGCAGCCAGCGATGGCCACTTGGCCTGCCTCCTCCTTCCTTCTTTGTTGGCTGCCTGCCGGGGCACTGGAGTTCAGGCTTCAGGGAGGCCTGCACAGAGGCCTCTCTGGAAGTGGCGCCCACCCACCGATCAGCTGAGAGGCGGGGAGAGAAGGAGCTGCTGTGTCACAGTTTGCAGGCTGCTCTGAAGGGCAAGGCAAGCAGAAGAGAAGGCGAACAGGCAAGTGGTTGAGGTGCCTTGGGGCTGGGCAGGTGGGCAAGGGGGTGGGGGTGGCAAGCACTGGCATGGCGCTCCCCCCAGGGGCGCCTAGGGCACGTGCCCTGGCTGCCCCCCCCCCAGTTACGCCCATGGCTCCGGTTGCTGTTGCTACATGTAAGGGGAGAGAAAGAGTTTGCTTCCCCCCTCCCCCACAATGTACTGTCTAGTGTTAGAAGAAACTTCACAGCATACATGATTTACTTTGTTAATTTATATAAAGGAAAACTGGACAGCAATGTATAGGAATATGCTGGTTATAACCTATAAAGCCCTAAACGGCTTGGACCCTGGGTATTTAAGAGAATGTCTTCTTTGTTATGAACCCCACTGCCCATTGAGATCATCTGGAGAAGTCTGTCTGCAGTTGCCACCGGTTCGTCTGGTGGCTACTCGGGGACGGGTCTTCTCCACTGCTGCCCCGGAGCTTTGGAACGTGCTCCATGCTGAAATAAGAGTCTCCCCATCTCTGACAACTTTTTAAAAGTCTTTAAAGATGTACTTATTCACCCAGGCTTTTAATTAAATATTGTTTTACCAGTTTTAACATCATTTTAAAATGTTAAATTGTTGTAATGTTTTAACTTTTACTATATCATTTATTTTAACTGTTTTAAGTTTTCTATTGTCATTTATTTTGACTAATGTTTTAAATTTTTGTTTGTTTGCTTGCTTGTTGTAAACCGTCCAGAGACGTGAGTTTTGGGGCGGTATAAAAAATTTAAAATAAAATAAAATAAAAATAGGAAGAGTATGTAGGTCATCTTAGATAATTCACTGTAGAATAGGTAATGGTAGGATGACAAGCAGGTAATGGAAAGAAACAGCTTAACATGTATCACTAAACGTGTTAGAAATAACACTTCCAAAGCAGGTGAGATAATACTCTATTGTACTATGTCAGTTCAACCTAAAAAGACTGTGCTACGATTGCAATGGAATGCCCCAAAATCGCTACAAATGAGCAATTTTAAAAAATTGGATCGGGTGGGGGGATGGGTATGCAGCAGTTTGGAAGACATATTTCAGAAGACTCAGTGGGGGGGAAAGAGTGAGTGAATGGTGTTGGAGCAGCAGCTGTTATGTTGCATAAGACAGAATGATAGAATTAATTCTAGTCACTAGAAACTAACTGCTCTGTTTATTTTTTCACTAGGAGAGCCAGTTTTTATGCCTGTCGGCTTGAAAAAAACTTGTATGTGATTGGTGGAAGAAATGAAACTGGCTACTTGTCAAGTGTGGAATGCTATAATTTAGAGACAAATGAATGGCGTTATGTATCTTCCCTACCACAGCCCTTGGCAGCACATGCAGGAGCGGTACATAATGGCAAAATCTATATTTCAGGCAAGTTGTTTTCCAGATTCCTCTTGATGTCAAAACAGAGCCCCATTCACCAAATTCTTATTTCAAGGTGGTATCTCCACTTTCACTAATGAAGATATATTTGATTTGTAGGCGGTGTCCACAATGGTGAATATGTCCCCTGGCTGTACTGCTATGACCCTGTAATGGATGTCTGGGCTAGAAAACAGGATATGAACACAAAGAGAGCCATCCATACATTGGCTGTGATGAATGATCGACTGTATGCAATTGGAGGAAATCATTTGAAAGGTCACATTTTAAATTAAACCATGTGCTCTCCTCCCTTTTGACAAACACTATTTTTGTTTGTTAGTCATAGTTAACTAAATTTTAAAAAACCAACACACAATTTAGCACGATGTTGAGCCAGCATTTTTGAAAAATTATACCAGTACATTAAATAAATGAATAATGAATGCTTTAGATAATAAAAAACTGGAAACTTCCATTACTCAAAAGCATGGATGATTTGTCATCACCATGAATTCTCTGTAACAAACAGATTATTTTTGACCCAAATTGCCAGCAGTATTTACCTCCGTAAATCATTTTCTAAGATACACTGTAAGTAACTGGAAAGGAAGTTGCAGCCAGAGCACTGTTGAGAAACAATTCCTAGATTTCAGGGGAAAATGAGTATTAAATATTGCCTGCACACATTAATTCTAAAACGTATTCTTAACTTTGACTTAATCCTGTGTAAGACTTTGTTGCAGCATATAGGAGAGATACTAAAGGTAAAGTGTGCCATCAAGTCGATTTCGATTCCTGGCGCCCACAGAGCCCTGTGGTTTTCTTTTGGTAGAATACAGGAGGGGTTTACCATTGCCTCCTCCCATGCAGTATGAGATGATGCCTTTCAGCATCTTCCTATATAACTGCTGCCCGATATAGTAGCAGTGGGGATTCGAACAGGCAACCTTCTACTTGTTAGTCAAGCATACTAGTAGTGGTTATATTACTGCTTTTCAACTAAAATATTCTCAAAGCAGTTTGCATAGGAAAGATGATGATGGTTGGAAGAAGATGGTCCCATTGGAAGTTGACTGGCCATCAATTCCCAAAAGCCTGAAACATTGCTTTCTTTGGACAGGTACACAGACCAAGCTTATGTCAGTTTGATGAAAAACGGATTCCCACCCTCCAAGTGCTCCCACAGAGTTTCTTGTGTGAGCTCAGGAATTTCTGGCAATGTTAGGTTAGTGTGTTGTTAACCAGAGATCACAGAAAAATCCTGAGTTCACATAACATGCTCTGCGGGAGCACGCTCAGGACAGGAATCTTAGTTTTTTGTCAAACTGACATGAGATTGATCATGTGAAGAGCCCCTTTGTAAAACTATAGTGTGCAATCTTATAGCCCCAATGATGTTTTTGCTGCTAATTTTCAGGGCTTTGCCTACATCCATAAAGAATAGGAGGGGGTCTTAGAAGAACCTTTATACTGCAGCAACAAAGCCTCAAATTATTAGAATTCTTAGGCTTGCTAATGGGTAAAGCATATTTAAATGAATACAATTCTTGTAATGCAAATACAAACTTTAATAAGTTCCCTTTCCATTGAAAATTCTGACTACAGTTTTGGGCTTCTCCCAATTTCATTTGATGCACTCCATTCAAAATGAAACATGTTAGATGAATTTCATGTTCTGCTCCTCTCATTTTTGAAAAAAATGAAATGCTGTCTGTCATTTTCACTACAGCTGTCTGAAAGAAGGCATGTCTTTGTATCAAAGTGATGAGCTCAGCTCAGACAGACTATAGCATATGTGTTCTTCAAAATGAATAGTAAAGTACTTCCTTGTGAAACTGGATGTTTGTTCTGGTGTCAGTAACATCACTTTTTTCTTAGTGTGTCTGCTGCAGTTTAGATCTTAGATAGTTTCCACTTTCTTAAAAAATGAAATGCACCCTTGTTTTATCATTTATATTTCTCTATCACCCTATCTTCAAGGTCACAAAAATAATCGCTCACCTTTTAAGATTAACTGCAAAACATCAGCATATGGAAATTAATTAAGGCCACAATCTATCATGATGCTATCCTGTGCAAGCCCCATTGAAACAAATGGGATTTGTAGCATATTCATACAACTCCCATTCATTTGAATGGCATTTGAATATGTATGTACTGGAATATGATCTCCTAATTTGCCAGATCTGAATCCCAGCTAACCCTTTGAATGTACCTACATTAAAGGTAAAGTGTGCCGTCGAGTCGGTGTCGACTCCTGGCGACCACAGAGCCATGTGGTTTTCTTGGTAGAATACAGGAGGGATTTACAATTGTCTTCTCCCTCGCAATATGAGATGATGCCTTTCAGCACCTTCCAATATCGCTGCTGCCCAATATAGGAGTTTCCCATATTCTGGGAAACACACCAGTGGGGATTTGAACCAGCAACCTTCTGCTCTCTAGGCAGGTTGTTTCCCTGTTGCGCCATTAGGTGGCTTTGTACCTACATTACATTGATCTCATTCATCAGTTTCAATCCCAGTGCATGTCCCCTTGTATCTCATGGCAACCAGTATAGTTTGTTACTGCAATACAGACCAGAGTTAGTTGTTTGAAGTGCAATAGATAAAGTTTTTTTTTAATCATTATTTTTGATAAACATTATACCCACACTTTCAAAATAAGGTGGTTTCAAATTATTTTATGGATGTATGCCATAGGTTTTTCCCATCTTGATGTCATGCTTGTGGAATGCTACGACCCAAAAGGCGACCAGTGGAATATTCTGCAGACTCCTATTTTAGAGGGTCGCAGTGGTCCTGGATGTGCAGTTCTCGACGATAGCATTTATCTTGTGGGAGGCTACAGCTGGAGTATGGTATGTACCTGTTATCCAAAATTGGCTCTTGTAGCTGCTCTTTGAGAGCACACTATGACCATTCCTTTTCAAGAATAATAAACACCTAATCAATGGCTGTCAGAATATTTGATGCATTGGAAATGTCTGACTGATTTATGACCTGGTACAGTAATCGTTATTTCTGTTAAAAGTTTGATCACACTGATCATGAAATTCAAACAAGCTTATGCTATAATTCCAAGAGCTGTGACACTTGTATATTTATCCTTTGTTCCAGAGAAATACCTCAGGTATTTTGAAGACAGTAAGTAGTTATCTGTTCTGTAGGAAAAGAATAGGCATTTGCAGAGTGTCCTAATTGAATGGTGAGACTCCTTCCCTACTCTTTCCCGCCCAGGGACTTATTATATTCCTAAAGAAATGCACGGTGGGGATTTTAGAAGGACCCTTCACTACTCTCAACACTATTATGTTAGCAGGGCCTGCTCTCTCCATGGAGGTTAATCTTCCTATGCTACTGGTGCCCTGTGGGAAGAAAAACAAGTATGTGTCAGGCTTTCCTATTCCTTCAGTCCTTGAAGTCTGGTCTTCTGAAGAGATGAGTGAGCTGGTCTTGGCTCTCATTGGGCTGCTTTGGAAACAAGGAGAGACTAAGCAGTCCCATCCCCCCCCCACCAAAAAATGGAAAATTGGTTTATTTTCAAGGCACATTCAAATTTGCTCTCCACACACCCCCAAGCATCACCCCCAAACATCATTGTAGCCAGGGGTGCTTTTGCCCAGCTTTGGCTAGTGCACCAGCTGCATCCCTTTCTCAAGAAGGCAGATCTGGTCATGGTTACCCATGCCTTAGTCATGTCATGGCAGGATTACTGCAATGCACTTTATGTGGGGCTGCCCTTGTAGAATATTCAGAAACTTTAGTTGGAGCAGAATGCAGCTGCCAGGGTTCTCTCTGGAACTGCTCACTCGGAGCATATTACACCTACTTTTGAAGAGCTGCACTGACTGCCAATTTGTTTCTGGATCCAATTCAAGTTGCTAGTTATTACCTTTAAAGCCCTTAACAGTTTGGGCCCTGGATACCTGAAGGACCACCTGCTCCCAAAGGTTTCTGCCCACCCAACAAGGTCATCCAAGGGCCTTTGCTCTGTGTGCCAACATTGAGAGAGGCTAATTTTTTGTGCACGCAGGACAGGACCTTCTCTGTTGTTGCCCCCAGGCTCTGGAATGCTCTCCCAGTGAATGTCCATTCTTTGACATCTGTGGTGGCTTTTAAAAAACAACTAAAGATCTTCTTATTTGTTCAAGCTTTTACCCGTAGGGGTTGCCAGGCCTCTCAGCAATCCTGCTTCTGTTGTCTTTTTAATGGTGGTTTTTGTGTGTGTGTGTGTTAACTGATTTTTAAAGTTTTAAATGTTTTTTATGGAACTGTATTCTTTCATAAACCGCCTTGGGATGCATTGTGAAAGGCAGTATAAAAATTGAACCAGTGAAGCCGTGTCCCACTCATTCAGCCCAAATTCCCCCAAATATGCCCCCTTCCTTTAGGCAAAATTGATGTTTGGGTTAGCAGCAGCTGCAGTACCACCACGTGAAGAAGGACTATCTGAACTCTTTTTCTTCTCTTCCCATACACTGCATGTTTTCTAGGAGGAAGGGTCCTGGTGGCTTTGGGTACTATCATAAGAAAATAAGAACAGCCCTGCTGGATCAGGCCCAAGGCCCATCTAGTTCAGCATCCTGTTTCACCCAGTGGCCCACCAGATGCCGCTGGAAGCTCACAGGCAGGAGTTGAGGACATGCCCTCTCTCCTGCTGTTACTCCCCTGCAACTGGTAATCAGAGGCATCCTGCCTATGAAGCTGGAGGTGGCCTATAGCCCTCTGACTAGTAGCTGATGATAGACCTCTCCTTTCTCTCTATCCACTTTCTCCACACTGTGCATGATTTTATAGACCTCTATCATGTCTCCCCGCAGTCATCTTTTTTCTAAACTAAAGAGCCCCAGGTGTTGTAGCCTTGCCTCATAAGAAAGGTGCTGATCATCCCTGATCATCTTGGTTGCCCTCTTCTGCACCTTTTCCAGTTCTACAAGGTCCTTTTTTAGATGTGGTGACCAGAATTGAACGCAGTACTCCAGGTGTGGCCGCACCATAGTTTTGTATAAGGGCATTATAATATTAGCATGTTTATTTTCAGTCCCCTTCCTAATGATCCCTAGCATGGAATTAGCCTTTTTCACAGCTGCCGCACATTGAGTTGACACTTTCAACAAACTGTCTGCCACAACCCCAAGATCCCTCTCCTGGTCAGTCACCAACAGCTCAGATCCCATCAACATATATTTGAAGTTGGAGGTTTTCATCCCAATGTACATCCTTTTACACTTGCCAACACTGAACCGCATTTGCCATTTTGTTACCCACTCACTCAGTTTGGCGAGATCCTTTTGGAGCTCCTCACAATCAGTTTTGGATTTCACTACTCAAAAGAGTTTGGTATCAGCTGCAAATTTGGCCACCTCACTGCTTACCCCTACTTCTAGATCCTGTATGAATAAATTAAAAAGCACCGGTCCAGTACAGATCCCTGGGGGACCCCACTTCTTACTTGCCTCCATTGCAAAAACTTTCCATTTATCACTACCCTCTGTTTCCTGTCAACCAGTTAGCAATCCACATGTACTTGTCCCCTTATCCCATGACTGCTGTCATTTTCCCAAGGGCTACTCCAGTGGCCAAGAATTATTCTCTGGCTTAGATTTTAAATCCAAGCCAGAGAAGAATGTTGGTGCTTGTAATACTGTCCTCTCCTCTGAAGTGAGCATCCTGAGTGGCCAAAGTTAGTTTCTGGGCCTGAGCCTGGCAAAGTGCATCTCTGGCAGTTTTCTTCTAGTGAGCCTGGAAATGGGTCCCCCCTCCCCCACAGCTAATGCTTTTACATTTCTCCTGCACGTATCCCCCTCCCCCCCCCCATGACTACTGGGAGCTTGAGCTCCAACCAACTTACACTTGACCCACACCTGCTTTCGAGAACCGTCTGCCACAACAAATTAATACATAGGAAACTATATCTAAACACAGATGGCTTGTATGCAGACACTTGTGTGATTATTGATGCATGCAAGTGCTGGAACTATCCGGGACCACTTATTTTCTAGTTGAAGTTATCCAAGTTCTGTTTGGATGTTATTTATCAGCTGGTCCAACCACACTGTGTTGTATTACAGGGAGCCTACAAATCTTCTACTATTTGTTACAGTCCTGAGAAAGGAACCTGGACAGAGCTGGAAGGAGACGTTGCTGAGCCACTTGCAGGCCCTGCTTGCTCCACTGTCATCCTACCAGCGTGTGTACCGTACAACAAATAACATTCTGGAAGTACTGAAATGAACACTCTTATGCTCTGGAATGGAATGATGGGCACCATAAATATTTTAAATAACTGATTTCCTGGTATTGCATACAAGACTCTATCCATACATCTGCCTTTATGATTTTAAAAGAGGTCTAAGTGTTGCTTCCACCTCAGATATAGACTGGTATCTTGTCAGACAGGTAGTTTAAATGCATGGAACATTGCACATGTTGACAGGTGGCCATTTCAGATTGATCTTGATTTTTTTCCTTCTATAGAACTTCATATTGATTCTAAATTAAAAAGGGGGAAATAAAACTAAACATCCAAATACCACCTGGACGATGAATGTGCATTGTATTTTACCTTTTATCCAGGGGCGGACCCACCATTATGTGAACAAGTTCAAAGAACTCAGGCCGCCAATGGAAAGGGCTACTGAAGCCCGAACGGGGGCATGGCTCGGGCTCTGGAAGAGCCCTGAACGAGCTCTCTCCTGTCCTTTACAGGCAGCATTTGCTGCATGACAGCCTTTTACTTCCCCTTCTCTCCCTCCAGTGAGGAGAGAGAGGGAAATAGATGTTGTCAGGCAGCAAGTGCTGCCTGAAATGACAGGGGAGAGCTTGCTCAGGCTCTCCGGAGCCCGGGTATGGGCGAGGGGAGTTCTCTCATTGCTCTTCTGGAGCCTGAGCCATGCCCCACATGTGACATCACATGCACGGGGCATTGCTAGAGGAGCCACTGGGCGGGGCTGAACCCAGGCCACTGTTCAGCTGTCTCTACACCTGAGTTTATCCTATAAATATCCACTGCTACCTAACAAATATTTTGGTTAATTTGATTGATTGGTTAGATGTCTTTCCCCCTTTTAACCTCCCAAGATGACAGAATTCAAGATAACTAATCCTTTATAAGAGTTGGATTGTGCGGCATTCACAGACAGTGTGCGCGGACATGCATTCAGAGTGGGGCCTTCCTGATTCAACCTGAGTGGGATCTAAAATTAACTGAGCGGGCATCAAAAAGCGTGTGTGCACACACACACCTTAGAGGGAACACTGATTGGCAAGTAGCTATAATTCCTTATTTACTTTGAAATATGAGCATACTGTAAAGGCTTTGTGCCTTGGATGAAATGAAATATGGGTCTAAATACACACACAGTTGTGTGTAACTGAACCTCTATACTGGCTTTAAAAAAAATTAAGCGGCTATTGGAATAGGCAGAGTTGAGCAAAGAAGTGGTGGGACTTGTCTGTGAGGGTAAATGTGTTTAGAACGTTGCTGTAGGAAAACTAGCTTGAAGCAGAGAAGCAATATGTGCAAGAATGGTTAGCATGTCCTCACCTCTCACCCCCTGCCAAGATGACCTTTCCCAAAGCTGCTTTTTCTTGAAAACGCTCTTTTTTTCCCCTTTTCTTTTTGCAAGGGCTTAACAACATGTAGCTGCATCCAACATTTAGTCAGGCACTACATCTTTTCTTATACTTTATGATGCATTTTGTTATTAGTGGCTGATAGGTAGATTAAGGCAGCACCAGCACTTCACATGAAGTGCTGATGTTGCTTCAGGGAGCACTGGCATTGCATTCCACACTAACACAGCACACATGCCTGGTGGGGGGAGGAGGTGCTCCTGCTCCTGGAGGTGCTCTCCATAGATTGGTCCCTGAGGGCTGTGTAACCCTCAAAGACCTACTTCGAGGATGCAGGGATTTTGTGTGTGCTACATTAGTGCAGAACGTAGCACCAGTGCTTCGTTGGCCATTATTTACATAATTGATAACTTGCCTTTTGACTACAAAGAATGCTCAAGGTGGCTTATATTAATTAAAACAATAAATACAAAACAAGAATCCAATCAAATGCAATCGATAAAACCAAATCAAAACAGGATAAAGGAACGGCAGAGCCACAATAAAATAACTGGAGTGAGCAAATGAAAATGTTAATGTATTTAAAAGATTTTCACACAATCTTTATTCTAATGTAAGCATATAGTAGCATGTGGGGTACCAGTCAGAGAATCCAAACTTTTGCTATGCCTTCCCCCCTTTTGACAGCCATGCAGCAGCAATCAGATTCAATCCCTGCCATCTTTTCAGTAATTATTCAGATTTATATACAGTTAATATTAATTTCTGCCTATATCTTCTACCCATTTAACCTATCCTCAGACAGACTAAATCTTCCTTAATCTATTAAATTTCAGGGTGCAGATAGACATAAATTAAAGACCAAGTTCATATCAGGTCTCTTAGCCATGTGGTGAGCTTGGCTTCCTCCTGGCTTCACAACTGAAGTGATAGGTGTACTGTACAAACCAGAGAATCAACTGCTGAATCAGCAGTCACTTCTGCCTCTCCCATCATGTTTCAGGTGGACTGTCTGCCTTCTTTCATTCCAAAAAGAGCAGCATGGACATTTATCCAATTAATTCATTGCCTTGTTAATTTAAAAATAATAATAATACCTGCTCTGCAGATGGGGCAGAAGGAGAAGTTTCTAGGTAACATGGTTTCAAATTTTGAGAAACTCCCTCCCCTAATGCAACCCTGCAGTGGAGAGGTACGTTTGGATTGAATATACTGAGCGTGCTTCCAAGACTCCCCCATTGCTCTAAAAATGTCAGCCTTCATCCTACACTGACTGACATCCTGAATAAATGTGCTTGAGGAAGTCCCCTTTTAATTTCACTGGGAGTTCCATAAGTAAATGTAGTCAGGGTGTCAGCCACTTATTTGGAATTCAATCAGTTTCAAACAAGTTTATTTAAGCTTGAAGTAAAGTAATACCCTGATCATGTACAGTATCTGGCAAAGGCAGTTGGCTTTGCCTGCTTGCCAGGAATCTCATATCCATGCTTTATTACTAAATAATGGCTGGGCTGGGCGCAGAGCATCTGCGCCTCTTGTTCTGTGCCTGTCACCCGCCCACTGACGCCTCTTTCTTCCCCCACCCACCCATTGCCGCCTCCTTCTTCCCCCATCCCTGTCTGTCCCTGCTGCCTCCTTCTGCCTGCTGCCACCATAGTTTTCTCAGTGCCGTCCCCCACCCCCTACTGGCCAGCCACTGCTGCCATTTCCCCCCTCCCACCCTGTCCCATGGCTAGCCTATCCGGCAGCTCTCCAAACTCTCATGATAGCTGCCACACATGGGATTAGCCACGGGTATGATTTAGAGAATAATATACAGTATATAGATGGCTGTCATACATTGGTGCTGTGTGTAAGGTTTTAGGAGGAGCTCTTGCCCCCATCATACCCTTCCTTCATCATAGCCATGTTAGACCCTTTGCATGGCACAGTTACATTGCCCAGGAAGCAGGGAGAAGCACCAGCATAAGAAGACTGGGGCTGAGCTCTATTACCAGTGGATGGAGATGGATTTTGCCTCTCTTACAGCCTTTTTTTCCACGCCCCCTCCCCCCACTCCACTTACAACCCTTATGGCAGATACCATAAATCTCCATCTCAGTTGAGGTCATAGGTGATGTTTTCAAACTACTTTACACTCAAAAACATATCCTAAGACCATGTAGACTGGCATAGATCGCTTCAGTAAATTAACTGGAGATCTCCCAGTACATCCAATTCAAGATCTAGTCTGCAGTTTCTACAAAAGTGTAAGTACCTACTCAAAGTCATAAGGCAATATATTATCAAGCCCAGATTTTCACTGTATGTATGAATCTCAGTGCTAAACTAGATGCAGCCTTTAAGGGATTTTTTTTTTTTTTAGCTTTAAGAACATCTGGACAAGGAGATTTGGATCATATCTATGGCCCGACTGGTAGGAGGGAGGACCTCTTTCCCATTTGCCATTATCATGATGAAAATAAATCCTAGAAGTCATGGAAGCAAGGGGGAAATATGGGCACGCGCATTGCACCTGTCTTCTCTCCCTCTATGGCTAATAGCAGTTTTGGGGAAGTACTTCCACTGGAGAATTTAGGCTGTGAGAAGGGTTAACCCTCCTTCCTCTGATCCAATTCAGCCTCCCTCCATGGCTGCATTGAAGCCTTAAAAATGTCAGTGTCTAATCATATACCTAGTTTGGTCCTCAATAACTATAATGCACTGATGAGAAGAGGGAAAGACACAGTATATTGGCTTCTACTGGAGTGCAAACAGGCAGAAGGCATATCATAGCTGGCCAAAAACAGAACTGGGAGGAAATCACATCTTGGACTTAAGCTACTAAGAAAGTGATATAGGCAAATGGAGAATAAATACTGGATGTCTTTTACCACATCACTACTCCATTATTATTATTACTACTGCTATTACTGTTTTGCTAATGCTAACTCAATTGTTGTCATTTGCACAGAACCAGCAGGGATTCAGTCTCTTCAAATATAACAAATCAATTGTTGCGTGAACTGTGTATTTCAAAGGTGGGGGGAGAATGAAGCCCCTGCTAAGAAGTTCCTGAAATAGGAGTGTTTGTCCTGGAAACGCAATCCATTTTTATCTATGTGGTGCTTTCTCTGTTAGTTTTGTATTTATTTGTGTTGTTCAGATCCATGGGATTCCCTGTAAAATAATACTTTGTGCAATCATAACTTTTGAGGGCTTTTGTTTAGAAATATATATGTATATATAAATATATGAAAAGGAAGCCTGTTACAACACTAAAGGAGAAAACCTTTTACGGCATTTAAAATCAGGATGTCGGCCACTGAACATTGCCTCACACCTCAGTTTAAAATGCCACTTTAATGGGAAGGGATGAAGGTTTCTTGTCCATGTAAAAGTTCTTTTTTAAAGCAAAAGATAATTAAAAGCATTTATGAGAATTATATGTAAATCTTTCTAGCGTTCTGGAAAGCATGACCAAGGAAACCTACAAGTCATCATTGTAAATTTTGTACAGTATTAGAATGTGTAAATGAAGCTTGCTTGTAGGGAAAGGGACTTTAAATAAAACCTTATGTATGAATACATCTGTCTGGCATCTCTGCTTATCCAACATTAAAATTTTCAAAATCCTTTTCATCACAGAAGTTTACCTCTTTTGATTATCCAAGAGGATCTTTCTGCTCTTAAAATGTATTTTGGTCTAAATGATTGATCTTCAGTATGTGAGAAGAAGAAAGGCCAAATATTTCAAAGTACTGAAGGCACAATGTTCTAAACATCTTGATTTAAACGGCCATCTCCCTTTAAAGGTCTTTCCTTGTAACTGAGACTGCAGATTCAGACAGGAAGGAAGGCAGAATGTGCAAGAAGCAATATATAAATGTATTTTTAGTCATCACTGCATACTTACTAAGAACTGTAGGGACATATTTTTTTGTGAGTGTAATACAAGTAATAGAATGCTTGTACATTACTATACAAAATCAATAAAACATTTTGCTTTTCTTGTTTTGCTTCAGGTTTTAAAATTCATAGCAACCAAGAAGCTTTTGGTAGTACTGGAGGTCAGAGTGGATAGTGGGAGGGGAAGCTACACTAATGAATTCTAGAGTGCTTGTAATGCCATAAAAGATTCAGTTAATCTGCAGCATAGATGTTGATCAGTGGAACTGAACCCAGCTCCTTGGACCTTGTCAGATTTATTCTGTGCATGTCAGTGTTCCACACCAATTACAGATTTTAGAAGAGGCTCTCATGCAAAACTCTGTGCCCTAATATATAAGCCAACTCAGATGTAACTAAAATTAAAATCTGACTGTGGCAAATCTCTGTGATCCTGATATATGAAAATCCAAATAAATTATTTGTTCACAGAAATGAAAAATAACTTCAGCAGGAAATTTCAAAATTACTTATGCAGGATTAATCCAGTTCAATGAATGCATCTTGCGTTGATTAATAAAGCAACCATGAATTGCAAAATAAAACTACAGAAGATGTGCAAGGACATTAGCTTTGTGTCCCTTAGTGAAGCTAAAGAAGAGCATCTGCTCTGACATGAGACGTGGCCACTCAGTGTATTATTTTAATTGTAAGGGACTGAATATAAAAACAGTTACAATTGCATTGTTATCCCCTTGGCTTTCCTGCAACCAACTGTGGATTTTTATTTATTTTTTAATCCTTTTACTTCTCAGGGGTGGGGGGAAGTTATGATTTTGTAAGTAATCATGGTAGCTGGCCACAGCTCAGCTGAGTTTATTTTCCTTCTGTTACTGGTTCAAATGTAATGCTATTCACTCCTACCTCACATGGTCATTATTTCTGTGCAGGTTTGGCATAAATGCCTCCATTTATCTCATTATTTGGACTATAGGTCCAAACTAGAGGAGGACCTCCATGATTCCATACTATAGGAGGTCCTCCAAACTGGAGATTCACCTCCAGTGTTTTGTTGTTTTTTGTTATAGTGGTTTGTGCCAGGCTGCTTACAGGAAAGTGTCTGGGCTCTTTTGTTAAGGATAGAGCAGGAGGCATGTTCGACAACATGGGGGGGTGGGGGCTACATCAGTATTGGAAAATAGAGGATTGGGTGTTGGCAGACCAGAATGCCAACAGGGAGACGGAGTCCAATAATTTAATTACTGTTTTCCCTTCCAGCTGCCCTGTAAGCTCTCAGGCCTCGGAGAGTGATTTGATCATGGATGGAACAGCTGATCTCACTTGTATAACAGACCTGATTGGTGGAGGCTAGTGGTCCTGTCCTGTGTAGGCTCAACTTCTTCCCCCAGGGTACACTCTTGCTGAGCAAGTTAAGGGAAGTGGGCAGGGTGGTGGTGGAGTAGCTGTGGTTCATAAGAATAACATCTCCCTTACCAGGATCCCTGTGAGAAAACTGACTTATATTGAGTATGTATACCTTAGGTGGTGGGGCTCGAGATAGATTGGGTATTCTGATGGTATACTGTCCACCCCACTGCCTAACAGACTCCCTAAATGAACTGACGGAATTGGTTGCTGAGTTGCTGTTGGAATCACACACTTTTGGTGCAGGGTGATTTCAACGTCCACTTTGGGACTGACTTGTTTGGTGCTGCTCAGGAGTTCATAGTGGCCATGACAACTATGGGCCTATCCCAATTAGTCCTAGGACCTACGCATGTTGCTGGTCACATGCTGGATTTGGTCTTTTGCTCAGATCAGGGGAATGTTCCATGGTTGAGGTTTCCTGTAGTTTCTCCATTGTCATAGATGGACCATTGATTGATTGATTGATGATTGTTAAATTTATATA
The DNA here is from genome assembly GCF_027244095.1 of Hemicordylus capensis. Classification (NCBI taxonomy): domain Eukaryota; kingdom Metazoa; phylum Chordata; class Lepidosauria; order Squamata; family Cordylidae; genus Hemicordylus; species Hemicordylus capensis. The sequence continues at coordinate 252,419,530 of NC_069660.1, read as the reverse complement.
CCGCCTTTCATTAAAGCAATCCCAAGGCGGTTTACAGCAAAAAAAATTTGACACAAGATGGTAAAAAAGACACAATTAAAATATTAAGTGGGGGGGGGGGAATATTAAACAAATCTGATTAAAAAAATTACTTCCTGGTAAAGGTTGATCTTGCAGTCACATCTGACCCCTGCAGGGGTGGTGGACCTATTAGAATGGCCTGCCAAAGAAGGCTGTTGGATCCTAAAGGGCCTTAGAGGGTTAGGGAGTTGGTTCTGCAGGTGATTTTGATGATGCTCTGGTGGATACCAGGAATAGGGAACTTACCAGGGCAGTAGACACAATCATTCCTAAGCATCCTCTCCAAGTTGATTCCAAATCAGCTCTATGGTATACAGAAGAGCTATGGAAGCTGATGCAGCAAGGTAGACAACTAGAGAGCAAATGGAGGAGGTCTCATCTTTAATTCAAGAAGACACAGCATAGAGCTCATTTGAAGGCCTATGCTATGGCAATACATGCAGCAAGGAAGAAATTTTATTCTGTGTGCATTGCATCTGCAAGTTCTCATCCAGCAGAGCTGTTCCAAATTGTTCGGGGGTTAACTCAAGCCTCTTCAGTTTAAAATCTGTTTCTGGAAACAATGTCTCACTGTGACGCATTCAATGAGTTTTTTGCATATAAAATCTCTCACATTTGGGCTGATCCAGACTCCAACATTTCTGCAGGGCCAGTTAGAGAAGTACCAGCAATCCCTCTTGCAAGATTAGATTGGATCCGTTTCAGTTTGTGACTCCCGAGAATGTGGACAAGCTGCTTGGAGCAGTACAACCTATCACCTATGCTTTGGATCCCTGCCTAACATGGCTGATTTCATCTTACAGGGAGATTGTTGGAGCTGGCCTAGTTGATATCATTAATACCTCACTAAGGGAGGGCACCTTGTTTGAAGATGATTGTGAGGGTAGTGGCTGACCAGCTCCAAGTGGTCTTAGAGGAAACTGATTATCTAAACCCATTTCAAACTGGCTTTAGGGCAGGTTATGGAGTTGAGACGGCCTGAGTCAGCCTGAGGGTTTATGAACAAGTAAAAGAGCACTCGTCCCAGTACTAATCCCTGGGGGACCCCACTTCCTAACTACCTCCATTGTGAAAACTGTCCATTTATTCCTACTCTCTGTTTCCTGTCCTTCAGCCAGTTACCGATCCACACATGACCCTGTCCCCTTATTCCATGACTGCTAAGTTTACTCAAGAGCCTTTGGTGGGGAACTTTATCAAAAGCTTTTTAGAAGTCCAAGTATACTATGTCACCCGGATCACCTTTATCCACTTGCCTGTTGACACTCGCGAAGAACTCTAAAAGGTTAGTGAGGCAAGACTTTCCCTTGCAGAAGCCATGCTGGTTCTCCTTCAACAGGGCCTGTACTTTTGTATGCTTAACTATTTTTCCCTTAAGTATGCTTTCCATCAATTTACCCAGCACCAAGGTTAAGCTGACTGGCCTGTAATTTCCCAGATCCCCCCTGAATCCCTTTTTGGAAATTGGAGTCACATTGGCTACTTTCCAGTCCTCTGGTAAAGAGCCTGATTGTAGGGACAAGTTATATATTTTTGCTAGGAGATCGGCAATTTCACATTTGAGTTTCTTCAGAACCCATGGGTGGATGCCATCTGGCCCTGGTGATTTGTTAATTGTTAGCTTTTCAAGACAGTTTAGAACATCTTCCCTTGTCACCTCAAATTCACCCAGTTCCCTCAGCTGCTAAACCTGAAAAACTCAATTCTGGAGAGGGTATATGGTCAGTATCCTCTGCCGTGAAGACAGATGCAAAGAACTCATTCAGCTTTTCTGCAGTCTCCTTATCCTCCTTCATAATCCCTTTTACACCCTCATCATCTAAGGTTCCAACTGCCTCCTTGGAAGGTTTTCTACTTCTGATATATTTAAAGAAGTTTTTGTTATTCCCCTTGACACGTCTAGCTATATGCTCCTCAAACTCTCTCTTTGCTTCCCTTATTGTCTCCTTGTATTTCTTTTGCCAGAGTTTGTGTTCCTTCCTGTTCTCTTCATTTGGGCAGGACTTCCATTTACTTTCCCCCTGCTGCTAAATATAAGAGAAATTCTACTTGAAAAGGTGCCTCTTTGCCCAGTTAGGAGGACTGATCTAAATTAAATGATAATTGGAGTGTGAGCAGTGTAAGAATAGACATTTGCCCCTCCTGCTGGATATGTGGGTGGCATATTTGCTCCCTATGTTCTGATCCTCAAACCATCAGGCAGCGTATTTATTTATCACTCAAACCAATGTCATTCCAGCTGGGTTTTTAATAAGTTCTTCCAACACACAATACCTTGCATGTTAGAGGCTCATCCGATTAAATTATATGGTTCAAGGATGAAGTTACTAGTGGAGTTTCTGGAATTAGAGATGTGTTTCTACGGGGATTATGAAAGCTGGAAATCAATTGGCTAGATAAAATAAAGATTGTGGTTTTGATTGAAATTAGAGCAACTGTTCAAGAGTCTATGCTGGTTCCTCGTCCTGTGCAGGAAGACAAAAAGCAAACTAAGGTGCCAGCATCTCATTGGCTATCAGAGGAAAGACCTTTCTAATCTATGCATAGATTACTACACAGACTCTACTAACAGATCTCTGCTTATATAGTCATATGCTTCTGGCTAATTCTATGGCACATAGGCTAAAAAAACTCTAGCACAAACTACATATACTTGGGGTAAGACTAACACAGTAATAACATGGCTCTAAATGCATTCTAAATCCATGATGCAGTTGAGACATTACACCCAAGTTCCCCTTAGGTACGGAGACATAACTGGCATTTGATTGTATGCTGATTCATGCCCAAATCTGCCAACACCTCATACCTGGATGCGACTGAGGTGAAAATGCCCTCCAGGAAAAAACCCCTAACCAACCGGCAGACACCTGGAGGCTTTTCAGACAGCAGGCTTTACTGCAAGTTCAAGGCATAACCAGAGGCACTCTTGCCCCTGGACTTCAGGGCCGAAGTTCAGGGCCTCTACACCCCCTGGGGACTTTTTCTTACACCCTTTTTAGTTTGTCCCAAGTGGTGTGCTTGTGTTAAAAATGTGTTTAAAATACTATTTGTGTGGGTGAGGACCTCCAAAAGGTCCAGGCGCCAAAATTACCTAGCACCTCTGGGTATAATGGACACTCCATTGCAGAAAGAGGGTTTTTTTAAAACCTCAGACATAAATTGGGCTATGTTTGAATATGGAGGAAAAAACCCAAATCATGTATGAAGTGCTCCCTGAAATATTGCACAGACTTCAGGGTAAATCTGGCCAATATGCCAACGCACACCCACCCTCCCAAAGTAAAGTCACAGTAAAGTCACTGTCTGAAAAAGCTGGTTTATGTCTGAATTCAGAGTTTAATCACAAATTTCCCCCATTTTTCCTAAAAGAAGAAATCCCCCCACCCCCGGCATCTTACTAAATGCCCTGTTGCACACCATCTCCCATACTTCTAGCACGTATTCTTGCCTGAGGACTTCCACTCTTTGGCAAACCCATTCATACAAATATGGTCTAAGGGAGGAAAGCCCTGCATTCAGATGCCCAAGAGCATATATGTAGAGCTCCTGCACTGCCAGATAGCTTATAATGAGTGTTAGCTCTAGGGGAGATGGTGGGGGAAATGAATACAAAACACCCCCAGACCTCTACGGTGATATATATGAATGAATTATTTCATTATGATCTTTGATCAGATATATGGCAATATGCAGTATGCTATAGCAAGAAAGGTGGAAGGCCCTAGAAAAGATTTATGCATAGGCACAACTTGCAAGTTGTTGTCTTTGTATATATTCAGTTTCTGACAACACCAATCATCTCATTGTGCGCAGCAGCAGCAGCAGAAGACATACAGCAGGCTACTATATGGAAGAATTGCTGGACTGGGGCCACTGCACCTCTTTTGATCCAAAACAAGAGAGTCAGTACTATATTTCATTAGTGAAAGACTAATATATTTGCTTGCCCATTCCACCCACAAAAATGATGAATGCTCATATCTTCAGATGGCACCATTTCTGCTTAATATAATTTAGTCTCTTACATATCTGATAGGTTGAAGTATTAAAAATTATGGGTTATATAAAATGTTTAAACTCATGCATTCCATATTACAATTAATGCAGTGATATCTCTGAACTACAGGGCAATGTGTGCCATATTGTTTGGCTTTTAGATTTCACAAATGGAATATCATTTGCTATTGGAATGAGATTAAAGAATTCCACATGTTTACTTGTAATTGCCTCAACTGAATGGTAGTTTTGTCCCTGTTATTTAGATCTCTTTTCTTAATATATAATGTTCTGGCATTTTCCCAGCTGAGTGTAGTGTTAATTACCTGCACACAGACAACGATAGTAAAATAAAGTACCGGTACTAGTCTTTATATACACTTTGGAGCCAAACTATCAACTTTGCCATATAAAGTATCAATATTTAGGTTGGCTATATTAAAAGAGGTGAGACTTCTGCACATTTCAGAAGTGAAGAAAACAAATGCTCCTTGGGTGCTGCTTTTCCTATCCAACTGTTGCAGTACAGAAAAAACTGCACCTGTTGAATTCTTTGTTGATCCAGCACTCATAGACAATCTGTTGCTCTTAGAAAATGGTCATCTTATCAATGTGTCTATCTTTCGAGAATTTCTACTCCACCTTGCTACAACAACAAATATTTATATACCACTTTTCAACAAATGTTTCCAAAGCAGCTCACATAAAGAAATAAGAAGGAAAGAAGGATCCCTATTCCCAAAGGGCTCACAATCTAAAAAGAAATAAGACAGACACCAGCAACAATCATGGGGGTGGGAGTTACTGTGCTGGAAGTAGATAGGGCCAGTTACTCCCCATGCTAAATAAAGAGAATTGCCACGTTTAAAAAGTCACTTTGCCCAGTAATCAGGGTACTGACTACACAAGGCAACTGACAAGACTCATTTTTCAGCAAAAGCAGAAGGTAAGTTGTTTATGCCAGGTTAATCTGTTGCTGAAGTTATAAGAACAAAAGCAATGGTGCACTAGGACCATTATAAACAGAAGGAAGGCGAAATGGTGTCCTGATAAAGTCCATGGCATAATTAACTGAACTGCATAACAAGGAAAGGGAGCTGTGAATATATATATCAGGAATGCTTATACAAATCAATAAAAACATAATTATTAGCCTTTTGCCTTCCACCAGGAGCATTTCCAGACGGGGCTTTTAGTTCACTTCTCCCCTAGAATGGAGAGTGCTCGTTCACATATTGGCCAGATTTGTGAGACTTTGGCCAGATAGCTAAAGTCCCTGTGAGCTATTAGGGAGCACTTCACTTTTCAGGTTTTTCATTGCCCATTAAAGCATAGCCCAATTTATGCCTGGGGTTTAAAAACCTACTTTTTACATCCGTTGTTTTAGGCAAATCTGAACTTGCAGAAATCCCTCACTGTAGACCCACAGTAAAGCCTACAGTCTGGAAATACACCATATTGTCTTAGAAAATGTAGTCACATTTTCACTGCACTATCTATATCTATATATTTAATTCTCCTGGGTGTGCCAGGAAAAATGCGTCCTGGAAGCCCAGCTGAGGCGAGGCGGCGGGCCTGGTGGGCCAGGCCACGGCGGTGGTGGTGTGCCGCGGTGGGCCAGTTAGAGGCACAGATGCTCTGTGCCCGGGCCCACTAGTATATATATATAATTCTCCTGGGTGTGCCTTGGAATGTGTGTCCCAGTGCCCAGCTGATTGGCTGGGCGGCAGACAGGCCTGATTGGCTGAGGCACACCCAGGAAGATTGGTCGCCACCATGGGTGGGCCTGGTCGCAGAGGCCAGAGGCAGTGGCGGGCCTGGCCCACACATGGAGGCAAGGCCCAGGAGGGGAGAAAGAAAGTGTGGGGGCAGAAGTGGCGGTGGGGAGGAGAAGCGGCTGGGCCTGGAAGCAGAGACTGGGGCAGAAGGTGGGGGGGAAAGAGGTAACCGCCAGCCCCCAAGAGCCCACAGATGCTTTGTGCAGGGTTGGCTAGTACATTTAAAAAGCCTTGATGGGGCAGAGCTACCAGTGTTCCAAAGTGCCTTTGGAACACAGTGAACACAAGCCATGCCGCCCGGGGGGGGGGGGATACCTCACTTGCCTTTCTCCTCCAGCTGGCTGCCTGACTGATCCTCCTCCTGCTGCTGCCCACCACCACAATCCACCCACCTCTCACATAAGCATACTACAGGTGAAACTCGGAAAATTAGAATATCGTGCAAAAGTCCATTAATTTCAGTAATGCAAATTAAAAGGTGAAACTGATATATGAAACAGACGCATTACATGCAAAGCGAGATAAGTCAAGCCTTAATTTGTTATAATTGTGATGATCATGGCGTACAGCTCATGAAAACCCCAAATCCACAATCCCAGAAAATTAGAATATTACATGGAACCAAGAAGACAAGGATTGTAGAATAGAACAATATCGGACCTCTGAAAAGTATAAGCATGCATATGTATTCAGTACTTGGTTTGGGCCCCTTTTGCAGCAATTACTGCCTAAATGTGGCGTGGCATGGATGCTATCAGCCTGTGGCACTGATGAGGTGTTATGGAAGACCAGGATGCTTCATTAGCGGCCTTCAGCTCTTCTGCATTGTTTGGTCTCATGTCTCTCATCCTCCTCTTGGCAATGCCCCATAGATTCTCTATGGGGTCAGGTCAGGCGAGTTTGCTGGCCAATCAAGCACAGTACACTGTATACTTTTCGGAGGTCCGATATTGTTCTATTCTTCAATCCTTGTCTTCTTGGTTCCATGTAATATTCTAATTTTCTGGGATTGTGGATTTGGGGTTTTCATGAGCTGTACGCCATGATTATCACAATTATAACAAATTAAGGCTTGACTTATCTCGCTTTGCATGTAATGCGTCTGTCTCATATATCAGTTTCACCTTTTAATTTGCATTACTGAAATTAATGGACTTTTGCACGATATTCTAATTTTCCGAGTTTCACCTGTATATGCACACATAAACAGAGTAAACAAGCAGACAAATACATTTGACCCCTGCTAACTTGGCAAAGAGGCACCTTTTAACGTGGCGATTCTCTTTATTTAGCAGGGGGAGAGTAACTGGCCCTATTCACCCCCAGCACAGTACCTCCAGTGACTGTTGCTGGTGTCTATCTTGTGTTTCTTTTTAGATTGTGAGCCCTTTGGGGACAGGGAGCCATCTTATTTATGTACTGTATTATTTCTGTGTGTAAACTGCCCTGAGCCATTTTTGGAAGGGCGGTATAGAAATCGAATAAATAATAATAAATAATAATAATAATATGGAACATGTCTTCCTCCTGCTGGTAGTTACTATATGTTCTGAGTGATGCTAGCTGTGAGAAGATCTTATACTTCCAAAATCAAGAGACAGTAGCTTCCTGGTCCAGCAAGGGGTGGACAGTTTCTCACTGTAGAAACCTTTTCTTGAAAAGCTCTGATGCAACCGCAAATTTCTACCTCCCATTGGTGCCAGTGGCACCAATTCAGAATCCCCAAGGCAGCCCACCAAGAATCATCCTCTGAAATACTCCAACACAAACGGAAAGAGAGTGTGAGGCTGGACCTGAAATACTATTTTTAAGCTAAGAAGTATAAGATGGAAACTTCAAAAGCCATCTTTGACTGATTCAATAAGGGCTGCCCAGTGGACCTAATTGAGGTAGTTCTACATGTGCTAATCAGACCCTCTGGATCCAGTAAATGATAGTTGTATACTCCAGGCTCTCCTAATGCCCAGGAAATGTCCATCAAGGTCTCTCCAAAGCCCTTTAATAGTTTGTAAAGATGAAACAAACCATTTTTCTCAACACCGGTAATATGTAAGCACATTACAGGGGCTTACATTAAGCAAGGGGAGGCAGTCGTCTTGGGGCCCCACTGCCTTGAGGGCCCCCCCGAGGCACATCACATGACTCCCCACCCCCCCACGTTGCACCCCTTATGAATTATGTTGAGTCTCTTGGAGATCGGCAGGAGCAGAGAGTAAAAAAAAACTAGATTGTGAAGTGTGTTTCTGTGTGTATATCAGTGAGGGGCCCATTTTAAAATCTTGTCTCTGGGCCCCCTCCAACCTTGCTACGCCCCTGGCACATGAATCACCCACCATTCTGCTTACTATCTTGTTCTCCAGAGGTTTGCTTCCTTTCCCTCTCTTGTTGCTTCTTACTGATGGCAGTTTGCTTTGCCACCACTTGATTCGATGGAGGATTGCATCCTTATTGCTAATATTCTCTCTGCCAACATACAAAGCAAATAGAAGAAAATTTCTGAGAGAAAGGAAAGGGTATGATGACTTCAAGGAGACAGTGAGTGACTTGGTGCAAAAAGGGTAAATTTCCTCTGCATATTCTTAACAGCGAGGACATTCTCCACATCTCCAGAGTGCACTAAGTGGTGCAGTAAACCAATAAATTAGAAGAATGTAAATTCTTTAGCAGGAATTGCACACTAGGGAAAATGCTTCCTCATCCTCATATTTGTTTTCATGGAAATAATGTACACTCTTCCTAAAAATCATACTGGTACAAAGCTGAGTAAGACATCAAAACCAGTTATAGTCATTATAGTGAAGTGCTTAATTGCAGTGGCAACCCATCTCTGCTGTGTCTATAAAAACCTGTGTAATGAACGTGATCACTCAACAAAGCCTTGTCTTGAGTAGGTAGTTCTTTCTCCTTTCAGTTCCACTACTTTGTGCCCATCTCTCATTGGACTGAATTACAACCTAACTGGTCAAGTGACCTAAGATATTATTCATTCGTTGATAGGATGCTTTTTGCAAATCTCACAGCACTTTTGCAGGATTGCAGTATGTATAAATTGGGTTCATTTCATTCATCATCTAACAATGAGATTCTATTCTGCAATCACACCAACTGGCAAATGCTCTTTGGCAAGTGGAACACCAAGTTACATAAGTAAATATATACTGGTGCAGCAGTGCTGGGACTGGTGAGTGAAAGCATTACATCAGTGGAACAACGCCAATGTATGAAGAATCTCTTATAAATCCCTCTTCTTCTATTTGCCTTTTATTTCTTCTATTTGCTTCTATTTGCCTTAAGGACCCCACAGCAACCCCATCAGATTTTTAAAACGTATGTCGATATTTACTATAATATTAATTTAATTACAAGTTATAATTTTATAAACTACTGGAGGATAAAGAAAAGTTATCAATCAAGTATTGTTTTGTTTCTTCGGGTACTTTCAGCTGTTGATATATTCCAACATCAGCACAAATTACAACAGAAAGAACACTGGGAATCCACACTAAGAAGAAAGAAGTCACATTATATTCTTAGCACCATCTGCTGGCAATTTGTGACAATCCATGAAGCAAATACTAAAGAACAATCTTTTTTCATATCCCTTGTATTCTAACTAGAGGAAAAACCTTTCACAGTTGTTTCATGGATTGCCACAAATAGTCAGCAAATGGCACTAAGAATGTAACACAATGCTCTTCTTAGTGTGGATTGTGACCCCCCCCCCTATGAGTAGTTGAAGTTACTAAAGGGAGTGACTAAAAGAGTTGACTTAGTTCATAGCCCTAAACAACCTGTTAGCCAACTCTCCATTCTTCCTTCCCAGCAAGAACTCACACAGGGAGATGTTCTGATGTTCCATTGCTTTAAGAGACACATGCCTTTACTGCTGTGATCTAAGCCTTTCTCCTGGCAGTTGCTTCAGAGTCATCTGACATAAGTGTCCCTATCAGGTTTCTTGCTTTAAACAAAGGCTGAATTCAGACATAACACAGAACTGAGGGTCTAGGTTCCACTTCCCCACCCGCCATGTGCTTAGCTGTCTGAATTCAGACATAAGAGCTGGCCTCCTTTCTGAGGGGAAGCTAGCTGCCAGGCTTCCACCTTTGATTAGTGGACAGCTGTGGCAGCCAATAAGGACACAGAGAGGGAGGAGCTTCCTTCCCTCCACTCTGGTCCCAGGGAAGGCTACCTGCAGTTCCGCATTCAGATATAACTGAGATAGCCACAAACCAGAGGCCTGAGCAGTGAACCTCACTTCAAACCAAGGGTTCAAGCTGGAGTTTGGTAACTGAAACCTCAATTTGAGTTAGGGTCCAAACTGCGATTTCATGCATTCAGACACACAGTTACATGAACCCCAGCAACATGTAACTCCAGTTTGGTGTGATATCTGAATGCAGCCAAAGACTTAACAATCTGAGGTTCTCTTTCTACTCATCTGATCAGCCTCCTCCAGGCTATCAGATTTCAGCCAATGAAGACTCTTCCTTGCAGGTAAGTTTCCTTCTTGAAGATAGCGCAATCACTTCACCTTCTGTTATGCTTTTCCATTTGCTGCCTAAACTTTCAGTCTGTCAAATGCAGGTTTTCTCCTAGTGATGAGCTCCCAGTGATTCTGTTGGAGCTAGGACTCTGGCAGCATCAGCTCCCAGCTGCAATGTCTTATAGTGACCACTGGGGGCTTTTAGGATCGTGGATAAAAGTGCTGGACTCCTTCCCTCTCTGTTCTTCCAGGGTTAGTCTCCATTTTGCCTCTCCAGAGATGGCTGTTTGTTATGTTCTCTCTCTTCAGCCATGAGCTACAGCTAAAATTAAGCTGCAGGCTTTTTCACATTCATTTGTAACCTTTTCTTTAAATGAATCCTTGTAGTTCTTCAGTCCTAAAGAACTGTCTCAAGACCTCTTGCTTTGCTGCTTTCTCACCAAACAGTTGTGCTTTGCTATTTGGGGAATGAACTGCCATTCTTCCCCTACAGATTCAGCCTAGGCTTTCCTCTTCAGTCCTAGCTTCTGCATTCTCAGCTTCCTTAGCCTTTTTGCTCAGCCCTCTTCTTCCTGTCACTGGCTGACATCCTGAGCATATATAATAGAGGAAGTTCTATTGAAATTTAGACTACTCTCAGCATAGTACTACTGAGAAATTTAGTCAGGATGTCAGCCACTGTCCCTCAGCAATCTTCTGCACAACCACACAAATTTTAGATTGTGAGCCCTTTGGGGACAGGGATACATCTTTATTTGTTTCTGTTTCTCTATGTAAACCAATTTGGGAACTTTTGTTGAAAAGCGGTATATAAATATTCTTTATCATCGCTGCCACACAACTTGCTCTCAAACCCCCTGTTCTGCGCCTTATATAGCCAGCCATACAGAATGTCCAGGACCCTTGACCTATCCCTGTAAGCATTCTGTTTGGCCACTTTCATATTGGATTGACCCTTTATGTCCAATAGCATTATCCAGAATAGTAGCAAACTGTCCAATCATTTTAAAGGGATGTGAAGCCTCTGGCCTGTATTTTTTCATGGCAGCCCTGCTGTAAGGTTGCAGCCTGTATACAAAGCTCTCATCTATTTAAAACATTCCCTAAGCAACCAAAATGGCTTCCTTGCAACTCCATTACCTTCCGCATTCAACAAAAATCAGACTTTGCTTTAGAGTTTTGATGCAACAGAATATTTCAAATAATAACACAAATGAAAATGGCATGGACAAAAATGATGGGACCCTTAACCTAATATTTTGTTGCAAAACCTTTAGATGCAATCACTGCAAACAAGCGATTCCTGTAGCTCCCAATGAGACTTCTGCACCTGTCAACAACTCTTCCTGAGCAAACTGCTCCAGCCGTGTCAGGTTTGAAGGGTGCCTTCTCCAGACTGCTTGCTTCAGTTCTTTCCATAGATCTTCGATAGGATTCAAATCAGGGCTCATAGAAGGCCACTTCGGAATAGTCCAATGTTTTGTTCTTAGTCATTCTTGGGTGCTTTTAGCTGTGTGTTTTGGGTCATTATCCTGTTGGAGGATCCATGACCTGCGACTGAGACAGAGCTTTCTGACACTGGGCAGTACGTTTCGCTCCAGAATGTCTTCATAGTCTTGAGATTTCATTGTTCCCTGCATAGACTCAAGGCACCCCGTGCCAGATACAGCAAAGCAGCCCCGAAACATAACTGAGCCTCCTCCATGTTTCACAGTAGGTATGGTGTTTTTCTTTGAAAGCTCCATTTTTTCATCTGTGGACATAGAGCTGATGTGACTTGCCAAAAAGCTCCAGTTTTGTCTCATCTGTCCAAAGGACATTCTCCCAGAAGCACTGTGGCTTGTCAATATGCATTTTGGCAAATTCCAGTCTGGCTTTTTTATGTTTTTCTTTCAACAATGGAGTCCTCCTGGGTCTTCTTCCATTGAGCCCAGTGTCAATCAAAAAGTGACAGATGGTGCAATCAGACACTGATGCACCTTGACCGTGGAGTTCAGCTTGTATCTCTTTGGAAGTTGTCCTTGGCTTTTTGCCTACTATTGTAACTATTCTTCTGCCCATTCTGGGGTCAATTTTCCTCTTGCGGCCACGTCCAGGGAGGTTGGCTGCAGTCCCGTGGACCTTGAACATCTTAATCATATGTGCAACTGTTGTCACAGGAACATTAAACTGCTTGGAGATGGTCTTATAGCCTTTGCCTTTAACACGCATGTCGATAATTTTCTTTCTGATCTCCTCAGACAACTCTCTCCTTTGCTTTCTCTGATCCATGTTTATTGTGGGACACACAATGATACCAAACAGCAGAGTGACCACTTTTCTACATTTAAATAGGCTGAATGACTGATTGCACGATTGGAGACATGTGTGATACTAATTAAAGAAAACAGCAATTTGAAAAATCACTCTAATCCAATTATTTATGATCTTTTCTAGGGGTACCAATAAGTGTGTCCAGGCCACTTTGGAATATCTTTGTAGAAAAAGCAATACTTTATCTCTTTTGACACTTGCTTTGCTTTACTTGATGACATATCAAAGGCATGCAGGTATGCATGGGACAATTGCTTTTAATTTAATCTCTTTTCAGGAGGCATAAAACACTTGTTCAATGAGCTGTAAGGGTACCAACAAATTTGTCCACGAGTGTATACTGTATCAAGATATACAATGTTGAGTACAGTACATCACTCTGCCCAAATGTCTAAAGAATCATGAGTACACAAGAGCAGTAGTGAAACAAACAGGACACAAGATGCATACTCCCAAAAGAAGGTCCCTGTTGGCAACAAATATCTGAAGCGGATAAGTCCCCACCATTCACTGGGGAAGGGAATGGAAAGCATAGCCACTTCACTGGGTATCACCAAACACTTCATTTATTGGAACTGCTGTCAAGCATATCTGACTCATTACAACTAGAGCATTTTGTACAGAACCAACAGCAACTGAAGACAAAGTTCTACTGCAACTCCCTCTATTGGATGGGTAAGTATTATCCTGACAACATGATTGATTGCCCCCTGTGGGTAAATCCCCAAATACAATAATCACTGGGGAAACTAAAGAAGTGCACATCCAAAAGGAAAGTGGGGAGTTTGGCTGAAGCATGTGAAATGGAAAAGAACCCAGGAGGTGGCACACTTTCTCTCAGTTACCAAGTCAATGAGCATCTTGACAAAGGTACTATATTACCCATAGGTTCTGAGTGCAAGCTGCACCTGCTTGTGCATGTGAATGTTGGAGGGTATTGAACAAGTTAAGTGATATCATCTCAATATTCCTGATGTTGCTGCATATTGATTAGCGCTTCCATGAATGGCTAATACGAGGGCATGAAAATTATTGTGATTGGAGAGTGGCAACAGAATTGCCAGAGACTCTGTAGGAGTGGGTATTATTGCTCTTTTGGGTTTACTTTCCCTTAATATTACCTAATGGCGCAGCGGGAAAATGACTTGACTAGCAAGCCAGAGGCTGCCAGTTCGAATCCCCGCTGGTATGTTTCCCAGATATATTGAGCAGCAGCGATATAGGAAGATGCTGAAAGGCATCATCTCATACTGTGAGGGAGGAGGCAATGGCAAACCCCTCATGTATTCTACCAAAGACAACCACAGGGTTCTGTGGTCGCCAGAAGTCGACACTGACTGGACGGCACACTTTACCTTTAATACCATTGTGTTTTACACTACTACTGGGTCAACATGGAATCCCAACAGCATTATGCCAGTGTAAATCCTGGCACAGCGGCAGCCATCTTAGCTATATCATAGGTTTGAAGTGCCTAGCCTGATGTGCATTTCACCCAAGTGACACAGAACATTAGAAATATAATTCTGCTAGGCCATTACATTCATTTAGACTTGACAGAAATATACCTGTATCTCTTTGGATTTTGATCCTTACTCCTATAAAATGATCATAGGTTATGAAAAATGAACCCCTTTCACCCCCCAAAATTAATTTCACTGACTACATTAACAAGCAGGTCTGCACACTTTCTATCTTTCAAGGCTTCTATGCCTGACTGCATTTATGTTCTCATTTAGCATCTCAAAATGGGCACTTTCTTTCAAGAAGGATTACTGCATGAATCACCTGCTTAGTTAATCTGACTTATTAGCATACTGTCACCCATTAACTGCATTATAACAACTATAGCTCTCACTGTTCTCCCCCACCTCCCTTCAAAACAGACCTCTTCAGGTTTGCAAGGACATTTGTTGCTTTCTGTCTTTGGCAAACTCTATTGTTTATCAGTCCAACACAGTATCTGTGGATAATATTGGAAAGGATGATATAATTATTAAAATCCTGAAGAAACCCACCCCGCCCCCCCCCACACCAGTCCATAATATTTCCTGGTGATTTACTTAGAAGTATTCTAAAATTAAGTCTTTAGCACTGCAAGAAACCTCTTTGGAATCCAAGCAGCTCTCGAGCATCTCTTCAGACTCCAAATAAAGACACCGAGGAGTGGAATTACAGATTTCTTTTTCTTATGTATGGTAATTCATAACAGACAGATTGAAGCTAACATCCCTGGTAGGAAAATTAACCATTCAGAACATGATCTTATTGCTCACAAATATTTTAGGTGTATATTGCTATTCACAAGGGCACACGCTTTAGAATTCATTTAAGATTTGTGGGTTCTTGGAAGCATGATTCCATTACGTAAGCATCCACTGCAAACTAGGAATACTCTTTTTCATAGAGGTGATTCTGGAAACAGTAGGTGCATAAACGATTAGGAGAGACGGCCAAGCCAATGCCTCCAGTTCTTTCTGAAATTATTGTGGAGAACACCAACTTCTCAAATTTTCCAGTTTGATAACCTAAAATCAGCAGCTAAATCAATATATTGGCCTTTAGATAAGTCATTTGATTTTCTGAGAGGCTGAGAACCATTCCAGCGCTACATTTTTATACTCTTGTTTTTAAAAAGGATTTAGGTAAACAGCTAGAAGGCAATACTGGAAGCAGCCCTGAGAAGCTTCTGTGAAGTCCCATTCTGCATACAAAGGTCACAGCAAGGAACCCTCTGCAAATTTGTGATCAAATACAGCAATATTTACTTGGCAAAGCCCCAAATGTAGATATCAGACAGCCAAAGTATGTGGAATGACAGAACCCCTATGTGATAGCTCCTATTCTCACTCATTCAACAACTCTGAATGAGCACCTACTCACAGTAAAAACTGTAGCAACTGCTACCTATTACTCATCAACACCCCAATTTTTTTGATCAGCTTACAGGCAGAAAAGTATCCTCCAACATGCAGAGAGGCAAAGATGTTCCACACCAACTGCATATACAGACCAAAAGCAAGGCCTATAATAGCACAAGCTAGTTATTCTTCTGTAGCATTGCCACTTTTTCATTCTGGCAGGGTTCCTATGTCTTTCTGAGGTACAGTACCCAGCTGTATTCTAAATGAAGATGTAGTGAATAGGGGACCGCTATATTTGTTATCCCCGTCATGCAGCTTTCAAAGGCAAAGGTGCTCTTCAGGAAGACAAAGGTTAGCAACCCCATTCCCAGGTGATAATGTCATACTGCAACCAATGTTGTTCTGATAAAGCTGTGTCTGTTCTAGCTCTCATGATGCTCAGCAAATGGGGAACCACCACCCCTCCGATTGTTATTCACCTCAGGGTTTTTCTCCCTATCCCATCACTTTCCCTGAATTCTTGATAAGTACCTTCAAAGTATATACCACCAGACCAGTGTTCCCTCTAACAGAGATTCCCAGATGTTGTTGACTGCAACTCCAATAACCCCCAAGCAAAGGCTATTGTAGCTGGGGATGCTAGGAGTTGTAGTCACCTAAGTCTGGGAATCCCTGTTAGAGGGAGCACTGCACCAGACACACATTACATCAACTAGCTGACCAAAAACAAGCTTAGAAAAACAAAATATGTCTGAGTGATACTGTTGTAGACCTTTCTTAGACAGTTTCATATCTGTTGTTAGTGACTAATAATGCAAAGGCAGCCTAATACACTATCTGCTCATGCCTGACCCTTGGATTCCCTCTTAATATACTTCCTTGTCATTGCCAACAGACCTTCCCAGTTCATAATCTGTTTAAAGGCCTGTTCAGACGAGCTTGTCTGGCACACACTGAGAATGTGCCTGCCCTGATATCAAAGGAAGACATTCTGATGCACTTTTGGGGTGTCCTTTAATCACACGGGCGGGGGGGTGTTCATCTGAATCACCCCTTTACACACACTCCAAAAGTGAAGTGTGTATAGAGGGGCAATTCAAATGAATGTCCGCCTCATGCAATTAAGGGACACCCCAAGAGCACATTGGGATGTCTTCCTGTGATGTCAGAGCAAGCATGCTCTCGGCACATCCCCAATCTTCTTGTATGAGCCGGATGGCACTCGTCTGAAACAGCCTAAGATCAGATTAAATCAGGTTCAAACCAAATGTTATGAGAATTGTGGTTTGGGGGCTTCTCTGCTTTCATTTTGTCTTCTTAACTGTTAACAGCAGCTGCAAGGGAGCCAATCTGGACTGGGATCATGGCATGGGGAGTTTTAACACTCTGCCCTCACCACATTTTGATCCAGATTCCGGTCGTTCACAACCTTCATTGGTACCAATGGATGTGTCTTTCTTGGAGCTTAAAGCAGCTTCAGGAAAGCTGTTTTCCTCAGACTGTGACATGAAGGGAAAGCATCGATCATTCTGTACTACACAGTCCCGATTCCCTACTCTGGTGGTTGCTATTTCAGTTAAGGGGGGGAGGGGACACAGGGTAAATTAAGCATCATGTCTAGTTTGACTGTCAGCATTGCTCAATTGTTTTTTGAGCAGGATGGGCTCTCTTCCAAACATACAACTTTCCAATCCCTGCAGCCCAGGAGCAGTCATCTCTTTGAGTACACAGAATCCTCCTCACAGCTATATGTACCCACTGTTGTGTGCTTAAGGCTCTGCAAATTGGGATGCTCAGCCAACACTTCAAAGAAGAGTAAGTCAGGGCACCTGCTTTGGTCTGAAGCTTCCACAGGCTCCTAGGTTCTCTAAAGCTTTGTGGTTAGGTTAGCAGTTTAGATGGCTGCAATGTGAAATCTCTGATGCTGGGAGAGAAGTGTCTTTGCCTCTGCCTGTTGCAGGATCCTAACCCACTGTGGACTGACCTACACACATTCTCTCTCTCCCCCCTTCGGTGTCTTGTGTGCCCAGTGCGGCCTGTCACATAATTTGAGTAACATTAGCTGACATCCAGACTAACAAAGCGAAGGTGCTATGTGAGAAGCCCTGGTGCTAAAACAACATTGGCATGGAGGTTGGGGGAGGGGCGGGCAGGAATTGTAACAATCTCCCCTCTCCTCATAAGCACTCTGCCATCCAAAAATAAATTCCTGAGAGCTGTGTGTTTTAACATAGTTTTTGGGTGACACCAAGTGCTTCTAGGGGAAGGTGAGGTCACTGACACTTGTCTCTCATCATTGCAGTTGCCAGTGCTGCTTTAGTTGAATCCATCTGCAGCACCGACACATCTCATATAGCCCCCATGCTTTGTTAGTCTGGATGCCAGCACTGATGTTGTTCACACAACCACACAGGGTGAGGGGAGGCTTTGTTTCACTCAACTCCGCCCCCACCCCCGACAATTGCCAAAACGTTGGTGGGAGCACCGTCCACGTTCTCATACGATCCATATTCAGAGAGCCGGGACAACGTGTCCTGGCCTCTGGGAATTCCACAATGCACTGTGGCCAGGGCTAGGCTGGAAGCAGCCTAAGCTCACACACAAGCAGCAAGCCTGTGTGAAGAGAGTGCTTGCTTCTTTAACCTCAGCTAAAAGCCAGGCTAGGTGGTGCTTTAAGCCTCACTGTCTTAAAATCAAGTGCTTTGGCTGAACACAGTTGTTCACCCAAGCTTCAGCAGACTATGTTGTGCTTGTTTTCTTAAATCTACCAATCTTTGCCTTGTTTATCTCTTCCAGACGTTTCATTAGCAAAGAAATAGCATTCAAGGTGTATAAAATAGGAAACTCATTACAAAACTTTGCACCACAAAGCCATTTTAGCAATATTCTCTGAATAACCACTTTTTAAACCTATGAAGTTCTTCCTAAATGGGCCTTTGGAGAATAAATGTAGAAATACTTTACATTCTCCAAACCAAACCTAATGTGATCTTATCATTGTCTCAAAATTGTTACAATTTTCCATTAGTGTATGTCCTTGGTTAGCCTTTCAAAATGTATGAGTCTGTTTAAGATATAAAAGGGATTTGAATGAAGAGTCCAACCAGTTTCCAGGCAGTTTGGCAGCAGTCCTAAGGATATCTCTAGCATAATAAAGAAAGTTGTTGCAACTAATGGACCTTCTTTATCTTTTCTTCAAGAATTTCTGTATTATAAATGAATCTGACATATTTGGAGGTTAAGATAAAACATCACTGCAAGTAATCTACTAAATACATATGTAGGATTCAATGTAAGCAATCAGATGTTCATTTTCCCCATTTAATACTTTGAAAGCTATGTCACTTATTTAGATTAATGAATATTCATTTGGAAGAACAGTTATCCATTTCTGACTTGCTCAGATATAATTAATCCATTTTATGCTAAAAATTATTTTACTTAGATTTATAAACTGCCCTGTTCCTTAGGATGGCTAATAACATCTATAATAAAACTGTAACTAGAAATACACAGCTAAATAGGGTGAACAAAAATATTTTTTTAAAATAATTTGAATTATAGCTTTAAACAACCACATGGTTAAAATGAGATCTAGCTTTAAACAACCACATACTACAGAAAATCTCATAAAACTCGCTGACATTCAGAGCAAGGACACAACCTCACAGCACTTCCAAACTAACTGCACAGGTGTACCAGGAAAGTGTCAATTTTTGACACCCTCCCCTTCCTCAGGAACTGCAAGCCCTTTGTGCCACCTGAAAATATGCAGCCTTCAGGGACATATGTTTGGGTAACACCAAGGGCTTCCTGGGGAAGGAGAATGTATCAAATATTGCCACTTCTCTGCTGCACCAGTGCAGTTAGTTTGGAAACTCTGTTAGACTGCTCCCTTCCTGCACGGACACGTGTTTGATCTGAATGTCAGCTATTGAATCCATTATCGTCTACCAAACACACTGAATTAAGATCTGCTTTTCTCCGTAAAACAACACAGGGGGAAATACACATGCACACTTCTGAGATCAAGCAGTGTAAACAGGACACTATTAAGTCATATATCATTTGGTGCTATCAACCAAACAGCATGGTACAGCTGTTTTCCTCATGCTCAGGACACAGAGGAGGGTCCAGAGCATGAACAGAAACATAGGAAGTCACTGCTAACATAGGAAGTCACCATATGTCCCCTGCATAGGAAGTCACCATACTCCCCTGCTAACTTGGCCAAGAGGCACCTTTTAACTGGCGATTCTCTTTATTTAGCAGGGGGAGAGTAACTGGCCCTATCCACCCCCAGCACAGTACCTCCAGTGACTGTTGCTGGTGTCTATCTGATGTTTCTTTTTAGATTGTGAGTCCTTTGGGGACAGGGATCCATCTTATTTATTTGTTATTTCTCTGTGTAAACCACCCTGTGCCATTTTTGGAAGGGCGGTATAGAAATCAATCAATCAATCAAACAAATAAACATTGAGTCAGACTAATAGTCCATCCGGTTCAACACTGTTGACACTTACTGGCAGTGACTCTCCAGGTTTAGGCAGAAATTATTTATACCACACAACCCAATGGCTCTAGGTGGTTAACAAAAACAAAACAATCCATTAAAACAATTAATACTATTTAAACATTTTTTTTAAGAAAACCCATGTTTTTAGGGCTCTTTAACATTGTTGTAATGATCTTAGTTCCCTACCCTATCCAGAGAGGATTTTATTTATTTATTGTTAAATGTATATACCATCTTTCATTAAAACAACCCCAAGGCGGTTTACAGCAAAATTTAAAAACAAGATGGTAAAAAAGACACAATTAAAATTGAACTTGGGACCAAAGCAGATGCTCTTAACACATTTATCGCCTCACAAGCTTGCTGTAGCCAAGCTATGGGGCTACACCTGATGTCCGGGGCTTACAAGACGCCAGCCTTGCTGTGTCCGTAAATCAGCGAGTCAGAGTTTTTAATCTGCTTGTGGTGAGCAGATTAAAACTTTCCTCCAAGGAGCAGGAAGGCCTAAAAAGGAGCAAGGGAAACAAAATGAAGAAGCACAGCAAATAAACAGCGTCCTTGGAACGGGTCGGGTGTCCAGCGATGTATCATTCTGGGCGCCTCTTTGTAGGTCTGGAACCCTTTCAGTTGGCCTTTGGGGCACACACAACTCAAGCCTCCATGCCTACCCAGACGTTTGCCTTGCCCCTCGATGATCACCTGCTGGCACTAGCCATCGCCCTGCACTCGTCTGGAAGAGAGCCAACCCCAAAAGGGGAAGCCAGTGGTTTCGCCCCGCTACCCACAGCAGATTGAAGAAGCCACACAGAGGAACTGGAGCACTCCTCAAACTCGGGCTACGGTACGACAAAGCGGCCAAGGCAGGCAGGAAGGAGCCCAGCAGAGGAGGAAGGGCGGGCCCTTCCCCACCGAGCGGAGAAGAGCAAGTTTCAGTTCAGTCCTGGCCAGGGAGCAGCTGCTGCTTTTGCAGCGGCCTCTTGGTCTCGGGTCCGGGACATGGCCCAGCCAGGAATCTGCGAGGCGCAGAAAGGGCTGCTAGCCAAGATAGTGATGGCTGGGGAGTCGTGCGTGGGGAAAACCTCTATCCTGAAGCGATACACCGAGCTAGCTCCTCCAACCTCGCTATCGCCGCCCACTTCCTATATCGCCACCATCGGTAAGTAATTAAGAGCTCCGGTCCGGCTTCGGGCGCGAGTGCGCGCCCTTTCACTCTTGGTCTCTCTCGTCTGACAGACGCTTTCTTCCCCGCGCGCTCTGTAGGCTGAGCTGTTCCAATCCCCACCGGCTGTGATTTAAAATTAGTCATTTCCGTGTCAGCCCTACATAATCAGCAGGCACCCAAATCAGAAAATCAGTATTTACTGACGCGTCTTAGTTTACTACCGTAGTGAAACTATTCACACGATGGCTATTCCCATCGTGAGAACCACCGGCCTTGGCTGAGGGTCACCACCGGGTCACCCGCTTAAGTAGCTAAAACCGGGTTCTGAGTGCTCCGTAAACCCGGTTTTTCTGATTGTGAGTTGCCGCAGTGCGGAGCTCCCCGGAGAGGAGGTGAAAAGCTGGAATTTGGCCGGTCCGGCGGGGGGGAGCGTGTGGCTTTAAGGGCAGGGGGGTAGTACTTACCCACCCACCCCGCCGCTCTCCGCCTTCCGGCGCTGGACTTTGCTAAAATGTTTTTGGGCCGGCAGAGTTCTTCCCTGCCGCCCCTGCCCCCATTGTTGTCTTCCGAGAATACAAGCAGTAAAAGTCACACATGTGTCTGTTGCGGCGCGCGTGCACCTGTCGCCACCGCCGGCACGTGCACGCCGTATACGTCATTGTGATGTATGCAGCGCGCGCGCCGTGACGGGCACATGCGTGACGCCAGCTTCTACTGCTTGTATTCTCGGGAGATAACGACGGGGGCAGGGGCAGCAGGGAGGAACTCTGCCACCCCAAAAACATTTTAGCAAAGTCCAGCACCGGAGGGGGAAGAGCGGCGGGGGTGGTGGTAAGTACTACCCCACCCCCGCCCTTAAAGCCACACTCCCCTCAGTGCCGGACCACGCCTCCGTGGTTCCGTGCACATCCCTACTCCAGATGACCTTAATGTGCAGTGGGAATCATGCAGAAGAAAGCACTTTCTGAGGTAACTCAGACCTAAGCTGTTCAGGGCTTTAAAGGAAATAACCAACACTTGGTATTTGCCCAGAAGCATATTGGCAACCAGTGCAGTTGTTTAAATACAGGCATAATGTGGTCTCCGGGTTACCCCAGAGACCAATGTGGCTGCTGCATTTTGAACTAACTGAAGTTTCCAGACTGTGTACTAAGGCAGCCTTATATGGATGGAGCACAATGCAGTAGTTGAGCCTGGAGGTTACCAGCGGGTACACCACTGTTTTGAAGTCATTCTCAAAGCACTCTTAGCCATAGCATCCACCTGAGATCCTAGAGTGAGGACAGGATCCAAGAACACTCCCAAATTGCATACTTGTTCTTTCCGGCAGACTGTAATCCTCTCCAGGTAAGAAAGATCTATCCCATCCCTCAAATTCCGTTGCCCCACAATGATCACTTCTGTCTTGTTTGGATTCCCTTTAAATTTATTATCCTTCATCCAGCCTATAATTGCCTGTAGGCAGGCATTTCGGGAATGAATGTCATTTCCTGATAATGATGACAAGGAGAAATAGATTTGAGTGTTGTCGGCATATACTGATAACATCCTGTACCAAACTCCTGACGAGAGGCTGAGGAGAGAGATGATAAGGATACCAAGGAACGTATGTGAGCAAATGCAATTTAGGCTTAGTTATAGTTGGGTGTGAGATATGTACTATAACAGCTCTAATGTATTATGATCTTATACAGTAGTTCCAAACCAGGGTTCCTCCAGATGTTGGTGAACTATAACTCCTATCACCTCCAGCAACAATAAATTGTAGCTGGGAATGATGGCAGGTGTAGTTCAGCAACATCTGGAGGAACCTTGGTTGGGAACCACTGATCTAATGGTATGATGATGGTTATATCTGTGTGCCACAATCTAACATACTTGGGTCTGTTGATGTTAAAGGGCTTAAGTTAACCTAATTATTTTCATTTCTAAAACATTCTTTGCTTTTGTGTGTTGGACATTGAGAACTGCCTTTGATTAAAAATTTGCCATACAAATGTATAAAATATAGTATAGCATGTAAAATATATGATGTGCATGCTGTACTATTGTAATTTTAAAAGATGGCAAACAAATGTGTAAATAAAATATAATATTACTATATAACTCTCTCTCTCTCTCTCTCTCTCTCTCTCTCTCTCTCTCTCTATATATATATGTATATATATGATATATTACATCACTTATTGATTCAAAAAGGCTTCTGTGTATTAGGCGTGTGTCCGAACCGGTCCGGCGGCCATTCTATAGAATGGCCGAACTGCCGGACCGGTTCTGCCCTGGTTGGTCCGGGTCCGGGTGGGGGGGTATTGCTTTAAGGGCGGGGAGGGCTTGTTTACCCCTCCCGCGCCTCTTTGCCCCCGCCAGTGGCCGTAATTTACTGTAAAATTGGGGCGCTGGAAACCAGCCGCCCCAGCCGCCGCCGCTTCCGCCGCCCCCCCCCCCCGCGAGCAAATTAGAGGGGAAAAAGGCTACTGCCTACAAGGAAGGGCTACTGCCCCCCCCCCCGCCACCCGCCACCCCCCCACGAGTGCTCACCAAGTTAGAAGACTTTAGAGAGGAGCTCGCGAACAGAGCTCCTCTCTTATCGAAGCCTCCGGCCCAACTGGGGCCTTGGGCGCGTGCGCACGCGTGCTAGAGCTCTTTTTCCACTAGCGCTTTTGCCGGAGGCCCGGTCTACCCGCCGGGAGGAAGCCGGGTAGACCGGGCCTCCGATCGCCGGAGGCCCGGTCTACCCGGCTTCCTCCCGGCGGGTAGACCGGGCCTCCGGCAAAAGCTCTAGTGGAAAAAGAGCTCTAGCGCGCGTGCGCACGCGCCCAAGGCCCCAGTTGGGCCGGAGGCTTCGATAAGAGAGGAGCTCTGTTCGCGAGCTCCTCTCTAAAGTCTTCTAACTTGGTGAGCACTCGTGGGGGGGTGGCGGGGGGGCGGCAGGGCGGCAGTAGCCCTTCCTTGTAGGCAGTAGCCTTTTTCCCCTCTAATTTGCTCGCGGGGGGGGTGGCGGAAGCGGCGGCGGCTGGGGCGGCTGGTTTCCAGCACCCCAATTTTACAGTAAATTACGGCCACTGGCGGGGGCAAAGAGGCGCAGGAGGGGTAAACAAGCCCTCCCCGCCCTAAAAGATAGGCTCCCCTTTGGTGCTGGTCCGGACTGCTCCGGACCATGCACATCACTACTGTGTATCTCATTATCTCATTCTGTTTTCATTTTAAAAATTGTTTGTGTACCAATGGATTGCATCCAGACTCAGTCATGACTAAGTCCTATTGAAATTAATGGAACTTAGGTTAGTCGTGACTAACATGTCTTATTAATTTCAATGGTGCTTAGTCATTATTAACTAGTCTGGATGCTGACCATTGTATTTTGAATATTGAGAACTGCCTTGGGTCCTTTAAGAAGGTGAAGTACAAATAAATAAAATAAATAATGGAAGCTCACATTAAAATTATCCTGACAAATCCATGTATGCTGAGTACAGTCGTACTCTGGGCATCCTTCAGTCCCACTGATTTCCATTTGATTTGTCAAACTGAATAAAAGTGTCAAAATCTTTATGAGAGGTAGATGAGTTAAGGCTAGATTCTGTCAATCTAATGTAAATATGCTAACGAAGCTCTGCTCTTTATAGTCAACCCCATCTGGAAGTTTACAGTTTAAAGCAGCTGCTATCAGACCATTGATTCTGAGAAGGAAGGTGGCCTCTTCCTCTGGGAACAAGGGAAGAGGGAGTAGGCCCATCCTCTGTGAAAAAGGAAAGAATTGGCAATTGGTTGTGTGATGAGAGGAAAATTGGTTCTGTGATGAGCAGGAAAAGTACTGAAACCAGGCTGGGCATTTGCGAAGATAATAAATAACTCTGTGTAACCAAAGAGAAGAAAACCCAAAATAAAAGGGTTTATAATTAATTGTTGAGAATAAAATGGTTTTCCACTGCATGGACTAAGATTGCTTGATTGCTTTTTGTATCAGGCTCAGTATATGTGTCATAGCTCAACCGGGTATCAGATAACATATGGCCAAATCACACAGCTACTCTTGGTCTCTTTGGCATTTGTTTTCCCCTGCCTAGATTACTGGGTTGTCTGATTCATTTATCACAAGCACAGATCACAGTTCTGCACACTACTGCTTGACCCAGATTAGGAATATTTGCAGCAACATGCAAAATTGTGGTATGTGTTTATGCCAAATTATTCAGATGATCCTTTCACTACAAATGCAATCCAGTTTTTAAAATGTGGGGAGGGAGGAGCCCACCTTGTCATACACAGAATGGGTCATGCAGATTGGTCAAGTGGTTTGACGGCCCTTTAAACTACAACTCCCATCATCCCTGGCCACAGTGGCCAATAATTAGGGGTGGTGGGAGTTGTAGTTCAACATCTGCAGGAGGGCCGAAGTTGTGCAGCCTTGACAATCTGTGCAATTTTCTTGTCATCCTAGATTGAATATACTGAAGCAGTTTTGGGATGCTTCATCACATACCAGATCCCAATTTACCACAACACTGCAACTTTTTTGTTGTCAGTACCCTATCAGATATTAACAGGAGAGTAACAGTCATACCAGTAATAAAGTCAAAGTCAGACACAAGAAAATATAGCAGTTTTGATATCTCCACATTTAGCAAGCCCACATGGTTTCCTTACCTAATCAACATTCTCCAGAAACAATTGGTTTTGAGAAAGACAAAGAGGTTTTAATGTAATGGGGAAAAATTAATTAAAGGAAAAAAGAAAAAGGGGGAGGCTTTTTGCACATGGGTGAGACTCCAACAAAAGATTAACGATCAATTAGAGAATAATTCTAGAAAAGGCTGCCAAATTGCATTACATTTTTCTGATTTATCCTTCCAGTAATACATGATTTGTTCTTTAATGGACAGGTCTAAAAGGTCTTCAGCCCAATTTTCAATTAGAAGCACAGAACGTGATTTCCAGAACTGTTTAAAAAAAAACAAAAAAAACCCACCACCCTCTTTGCGACAATTGACAATATGGCAGTCTATAATATGACAGATTTGGGGAGCTCCAGTTCATGGGGATGTATCCTGAAATAAGGTGGTTGAATGCGAGTCAATGGCATCCTTCCAAAAATACTTTAATATGGTGGAACATAGGAAGCTGCCATATACAGAGTTGGACCATTGGTCCATCTAGCTCATTACTGTCTACACAGACTGGCAGCAGCTTCTCAAAGGTTGCAGGCAGGAATCTCTCTCAGCCCTATCTTGGAGAAGCCAGGGAGGGAACTTGGAACCTAGATGCTCTTCCCAGAGCGGCTCCATCCCTTAACGGGAATATCTTACAGTGCTCACACAGGTAGTCTCCCATTCATATGCAACCAGGGTGGACCCTGCATAGCTTGGGGGACAAGTCATGCTTGCTACCACAAGACCAGCTCAAACATTTACCATGGCATGGTATATTGCAATCTGTGCACTTAGTAGCATGCTCAGATTAGCATTCACCAAATGCGCATTCAGTTTGGGTTGAACTAGTTCCTATGATCTGAATTAAAGGCCTCCCTAGGAATGCACAGCCACATTAAACAAACAAACAAACAAACAAACAAACTTGTCAGCTATCTAAATAGGACTTGTTTATCCCTTATAAAGACATGATATTTCTTAGGGCTATTCGTCCAATTATCAAAATGAAGGTGGGAAGCATGCAGCCCAGGTTTGCAGGCTCATGAGGACCCACAAATCCTCAGACCCATCTAACGCAAATGTGGGTAGACCAGATCCTGTACCTTTTTCTTTATCAAGGTATGACAAAAATAGGAGCCATCCTATCTCTGTGTGTTGATCATGTGGGTGCAATTGCTGTTTCTCGGAGTTCCCAGAAGTGAGTGGCCATGTTTGTAATAGAGCACTGTGGCTACAGAGGCGCACATCTGTGAATGTACTACTTTGCACGGCACAATTTATGGTCCTTTGCTAGCAAAGCCTTCAGTAGGGCTGATCCTTCCTCCTTCCCTTATGGGGCCAAGCAGGGGATAGCTGATGATGCAATGAGGGCTGCCAGGTTCCTGGCAGCACAAAGCATGATGGGA
This sequence comes from Hemicordylus capensis, assembly GCF_027244095.1. Taxonomy (NCBI): domain Eukaryota; kingdom Metazoa; phylum Chordata; class Lepidosauria; order Squamata; family Cordylidae; genus Hemicordylus; species Hemicordylus capensis. Next base: position 252,392,300 of record NC_069660.1, on the reverse strand, counting down.
AGGTGTTGCTGATCCTCAGAGGACATTTCCCCCCTTAACGTTCATTTGCAGAAGTGGAGATCATGGCTGCCGTAATTGTCAGTACTGTGTTTGTAGACCCAAACAGAGGGTGTGCGTGCTTGTGGGAAACAAGGTAGAGCTCTTTAGCCCCCCAAACCACCCCCTATGATTGTGTGCAAGGCCTCCTTGTGTGCTTAAACTATCTTAGCTAGGGAGAGGGAAGCTGAGTGTATTCAGGAAAGCATTACAATCTATATGCCTCCTCTAACCATTGGTTGGTATTCTCTGATGTCACAAATTATGAATATTCTAACCTCTCAGAGAGAAACTGACAGCAATACAATGATAAATAGTATATACTAGCTGACCTGGTGCAGAGCATCTGTGCCCCTAGTTTTCCCTGTCTCTCCCCCCATCTTTTCAGCCATTCTCCCCCCTCCCTTCAACCCCAGTTCGTTCCCCCCCACCCAGCCCCGGCCACCACTTCCTCTCGGCAGCCAGCCCACCGGCCTGGATACTGCTTCCTCTCTCCAGGCAGCACTTTCTCTCACCGCCTGGCGGCCCCACCGCTTCCTCTTGACGGGTGGCCCTTCCTATCGCCACCTGGCGTGCCACCGCTTCCTTTTGCTGACTGCTCGCCTTTCTCTCCCCCTCCCCTCAGTCACGAAATCTCATAAGAGCTGCAACGCATGTCTTAGTGAATTATATATAGAGATTCTGTGAGATAAAGGATAACACTCCTTTTGATGGAGTGTTTATTTTATTTTATTTTACATTTTATATCCCATTCTTCCTCCAAGGAGCTCAGAGTGGTGTACTACATAAGTTTTCTCCTCACAACAACCTTCTGAAGTCGGTTAGGCTGAGAGAGAAGTGACTGGCCCAGAGTCACCCAGCAAGTATCATGGCTGAATGGGGATTTGAACTCAGGTCTCCCCGGTCCTAGTCTGGCACTCTAACCACTACACCATGCTGGCTCTCTGTTGTCTGTCAGAAGCTGTGGTAGTAGGCATACAGGGAGACTAGAGGCTAGGAAAATGAGTGGAGACAGAGGACCCAGAGACAACTATGACTAAGGGTTAGCGTGGATGTAATGTTCAATCTGCCCTTGCCCTGCCTTTTTTTTTTAGCCCCTTAAGGAAAGTAAGCTTATGATATCACCCAGCTTGCTCTCGCTCTCTCGCTCTCCCCCCACCCCCACTATCAACTTCACAATGCCTGGACTGATTTGAACCAAATTTGATAGATTTGTAGGGACACATAGTGACATCTCAATGGCAGTTTGTGATGATGTCATCCACCCCAAATCAAGATGGCAGGTGTGTGTGTGTTTGAGGCTCAAGTGGGCTAACTTGTGAACTGCCTAACTGATTTAAACCAAATTGGCTACAGCTCTAGGGACACATTGGGACACCTCAACAGCACTGTTTTTGATGACATCATCCACCCCAATTCAAGACGGTGGATGCATGAACATTTAATGCACAAGGGGCTAACTTGTGAACGGCCTAACCAATTTGAACCAAATTTGTTACAGCTATAGGGACACATAAGGAAACCTCAATGGCATAGTTTGTGATGATGTCATCCATCCCAGTTCAAGTTGGCGGACACGTGAACATTTGAGGAGCAAGTGGGCTAACTTGTGAACTGCCTGACCAATTTGAACCAGTTGTAGTGAGTGACAGATAGGGACACATCAATGGAATTGTTTTTGATGATGTCATCCACCACAATTCAAGATGGTGGACGGGTGAACATTTGAGGTGCAACATTTGAGGCATGCCCTCACCTCTTGCCTGTGGGCTCCCCAAAGGCATCTGGTGGGCCACCGTGTGAAACAGGATGCGGGACTAGATGAGCCTTGGGCCAACAATGGTTGGGCCAACCATTGGAGGCTGCTCAGTCGAGCTCACCTTGTGTGGAAAAGAGATATCTCTCCACCCTTGCAGAGTCCAACTTAGACTTGAAGGATCAGACCCAACCCAGCCATTCTGAGTGGAGGCCTCCACTCAGCACCTGCAGTGCTACTGGAAGAACTGGTGGGAGAAAAAAGGACATTGTAGAACTGGAGAAGGTGCAGAAGAGGGCAACCAAGATGATCAGGGGCCTAGAGCACCTTTCTAATGAGGCAAGACTACAACACCTGGTGCTATTTAGTTTAGGAAAAAGACTGTGGGGAGACATGATAGAGGTCTATAAAATCATGCATGGTGTGGAGAAAGTAGATAGAGAGAAATTCTTCTTCCTCTCACATAACACTAGAACCAGGGGTCATCCCATGAAATTGATTGCTGGGAAATTTAGGACCAGCATACGGGAGGTACTTTTTCACACAATGCACAATCAACTTGTGGAATTCTCTGCCACAAGATGTGGTGACAGCCAACAACCTGGAAGGCTTTAAGAGGCATTTGGATATCTTCATGGAGGAGAGGTCTATCAACAGCTACTAGTCGGAGGGCTATAGGCCACCTCCAGCCTCAAAGGCAGGATGCCTCTGAGTACCAGTTGCAAGGGAGGAACAGCAGGAGAGAGGGCATGCCCTCAACTCCTGCCTGTGAGCTTCCAGCGGCATCTGGTGGGCCACTGTGTGAAACAGGATGCTGGACTAGATGGGCCTTGGGCCTGATATAGCAGGACTGTTCTTATGTTAAAGATGGGCCCTGGAATTGAGCAAGTGGTGGGAATGGTCCTGGAGTACTAGGCCTGTCCCACCCCTGTGCTATGCATTATCCTATCCCTCCCATTTGCAATAGTCCTAGCCTATCTCTTCATCATGAGGAAGCATGACCAAAAGATTGTTTGTGAGATATATAATGTTCATTTGGATTTGAAATAAAAGGACACAAAGAAGCAGCATTTTAATTAAATAAGACTGGAATGGTTATAACTGAGCAAGCATTTCACTGTTAAAGCAGATAAAAATCAGAATATGTTATACTCTAAAGCAATCATATTGGCAATATCCATCCAAAGCTAATTCTTTAAGGTTTTAGATACAGCAGCTTTGTGCACGCTTTGGACTGAGCATAGCCGTTCTTTTTCAGCTAGGCTTGATGTTTAAAAGCCCTATTATGTGACTGGTTTTAAAATCCTCTTTTGCAAATTGTTTTCCAGCTAAGGCATAGCTAAGATTGGGAGTGTGCAGGTGAAAATCTGCAGATTGGTTGTGCATTGCCGTGCAGCCAATGTAAAAGCAATCTGCGTCATGTGCATTTGTTGTACGTTAGCTACATGGCAATGCACAACCCAGGTTGCAGAATCTACACTGCACACTGGCACAATTGCTGGGTTGATTGCCGTGCTCACATAAGCATAGTGACAGGATTAGTGTCAGTGCTGGGTTGTCCCATGCCATGCTGTTTACAATTTTAAATGTATAATGTTAGCTAGTGACGTTGCATCCTACTATCTGCCATATAGGACAGACAGTGAGAGAATGTACTGAGACGGGCAGAGCCTAGCTGCAATTTCTTTACTGGGAAAACATAATAGAGTTTGATGGTTGCTGCATTTCCGATCTCTCTCTTCTGACAGGTAAAAATAAGTGTTACAACTTCTTGCAGCTGCAGCTTCCCACTATATTTCCTTAGCTTGAAATTTCTATGCACTTATAGTGCTATGGTGGCTGCCAGCCAGGCATATTAAGACAGCAGATTGCACTTGATACTCATATACTTGTTCTGGGATGGGAAGCAATTGCCCCTTGTCTCTGTGCGCTGTGTCAAATGATATGACTGGGGTTATTTCAGTTTTTGTATTATTTGTACAAAGGCACTATTACAAATTGGATTCTTTGTGTCCGATTAGTGATTTCTGTTTGCCTCTAGGCATAAATCTTGTGGGTACTTCAGAGAAAAGGGTATGTTGCCATTCTGCAGTCTAGTGAATGCAGCTGAAATCCATAGCAAGTGCTCAGATGCAACCCAAAAGTTGCGTCCCTAGGAGAAGATGCATCAGTGATCTTCTATAAGGCACTTCTTTCTTTCTCCTGCTCCCACTTCCCACTCTCTGTGTGTGGGGAACCTTTCAGTCTTTGAAGAGTAGAGACCCTTTCCTTTTGCTCAGGATACAAGGGACTACAGACCAACAAGGATAATATCGTAACATTTCATTGCACGGTGTTCTGGAAACTGTCTCCCATAGTTGGGGCACTTCAGATCCTTCTCTAAACCTCAGCATTAAAGTTGCAGATTGCTAGTTCGCTAGTAAGCTTGGGAGAGTTGCAGCTGTGGATAGTAGCATTCCGTTGTTCAAGATTTGCTTTTCTTGAAAAATAAAAAATGCATTCACAGTAAATTTTCATTGAAAGCACTTTATTCAGCACTTAAACTCTCAGGGATGGTTGCCCTTCTTCCTCTTCAATTATGCAGTTTTTGTGAATTATAAGCAGCTATAGTTTTCTAATTAAACTTATACGGATCATAAGGCAGACTCATCACATTGAGAATAGCAGACTATAAAGAATATCTGTTTTTGTTTAAACAATGGCACCTCATTGAATGCCAGGGGGAAAGTTTATGGAGAAAAAAGGGATTTGCATGTCCAAGTGAACATGGAAATGCTTTCCCAAACAAGTTTTGAAATGCTTCCACGACATATTTTCTTGCTACGAATTTCACAGCAGTGCTATGTACAAACTATTCATAGAGGACTCCACATTCTTTAGAACCGAATTTAACTTTTAGGGTGGTGAGAACAGGTCTGAAAATGTTAGAAACCGCTACCATTTTGAAATTATTAAAAGGTGTTTGGTCAAAACAAAAACAGGATTTTTACTCCTTGATTGTATCACTTACTAAAACACAATTTAAAATGTCAAATAAATATGCATTTAGTTATTAAATCTTCCTTTCCTTCCTCTCTTTCAACATGAAATTCAAGAAGGTGCACATGGTTTTCTCAGGGATTCTCTCATCTAGGCACTGCTCAGACTCAAACCGCTTAGCTTTTGTGTGGTTGCTGCATCATGTACCTTCAGACCATAGCTATGGAATCGGTACTAAAATATTGAACATCTTTTTTCATTTACTCTTTCAATTTCCTTTGCTTCTGAACTGAAATATGATCTTGAACTGGATTTCTTTTTAATTGAGAGTTTGTGATTATTTAGCAAAATACCAAGGAAGTTACCACTCCAGTTACAGAGTGCAAAGTTTAGTTGTTGCAGCTATTTAAGTAACATGCATGGAGATCACTGTGGAGTCATTTTAGGGTTATTAGTGAATTACATTTGGGATAGGAAAGACCTATCCTATCTATCTGCTATATATTGAATAGGTAGGGAGAGAGAGATGTTTCCATTTTCTCTCCAGGAGGAAAGGAAGAGGTCTGACTCACTACAGGAAGTACCTGAAGAGTCAAGGCAGGGGTCATAGAGACAAGCAGGGACAGGTAAGGAGACCCTCACTAACTACCTCTACCCTCAGTGCCCCTAGTGGTCATTAGGATAGTTGGTGCAAAAGGCCGATGCACTGGAACTCCATCTCCAACATTTTTCAACAGTTTTAGCTGAGTTTACATTATCTGTAACTCAATGATCCCTATTCAGTACTCACAAATAATAAGTGATAAGTATCTGTCTGAGTGTAGTCAATGGCTTGCTACTGAAAGACTGCAAAACTGCCTATAATATGTAGGCAATACTTACATGTTCCTCGTTGATTTCACAGTTCAAACTCCAAGGTCTCTGCAATTTCCCTTAGCACTTAGCTGCCTAGCTGTCTAGTCTTAGGGTGTTTAAGCCCTTTGTGACACCAGAGCAACTAACCCAGTTGTCAAGGTAATCTGAGGGGCTGTTGTACATGCCCACTATGACATCAGAACAAATTAGTCCATCACATTAAAAGAGGGGGAGCCAACAGAGAGGTCAGAGTCTGTGGAAGGGAGTGCAGGAGTATCTGGAGAAGTTCCAAAGTTACTCAAGCATGTGCTTTTTGCAATTTGTCCATGTAAGATGGTGCACCAATTACCTGTTTGTATGAGACTGGACAACAATAGCAGCACAGAGGCTGTGAATATGTTAAATACTTTAAAATGAGCAGTGCATGTAATGAGAAGCTAAGAGAACATTGTTCGGCATGCTGAACAAAACATTATTATTTTGTCAAACGAAGACAATAGCAAACAGGAAACACCCAACTTAACCCTTGATGCAGTTAAATCCAGTGCCACCTATTGAATGAACAATATAATGACCCTATGAGTTAAAAGTCTATGGGTCAAATCAGGGTCTCTTTCTTTTTCTGTATGACCCTAGCAACTACTTCAAAGTAGTACAAGGAAGACTACAGATCAATATCCATATTTGGCATTGTTATCGGTTATCAGTCTGGATTGAAGCATCTAATTCAATCCACTGAATATTTCACTGAATATTTGCCTTCGCTTGGGTAACAGTCCTCAGTGATGTAAATGACAATACAATATATTTGATATGTATTCTTCGGATTTCACTTCTTATTGCAAACTATACTGTACAAACTGAAGAAACCTTTCCCAACACCAACTGTTACCTATTTAAACTGACCGTTCTCAACTCCAGACATCCAACTGACCCTAAAGCCTGTCAGTCACTCAATTTATATCTTCTCTGATCCTCAAAGGGGATCCTCAAAGGGGAGAAGAAGATAGGTTTCTTATTTTGCTTGCTCTTTGATGTCTTTTGCCATTGTGTTCCAAATAACTTTATATAAGGTGCATTCACTTTTTCATGAGATCACTTTCACAGGTAACTCATTCATTCATTATTTATTATTATTATTATTTAATTGATTTCTATACCATCCTTCAAAAAATGGCACAGGCCAGTTTACACAGAGAAATAATAAATAAGATGGCTCCCTGTCCCCAAAGGGCTCACAGTCTAAAAAGAAACATAAGATAGACACCAGCAACAGTCACTGGAGGTACTGTGCTGCTGGTGGATAGGGCCAGTTACTCTCCCCCTGCTAAATAAAGAGAATTACCACATTAAAAGGTGCCTCTTTGCCAAGTTAGCAGGGATTCATTCTCTCTTCACTCACACATACAACATAGATCTACAAGCACATATTGATTCATTCCTACACACAGGCTTTTAACCACATTATTTTTCACACAAATCACAAGCCTACCCTTAATATCACTGTCACTTACTCAGGCACTGGTTTGTCTTTAGCACATACAACTATGAAACAGGAGAAGCCTTTGCCACCTGGGAGGCAAATCACCATTAAGTTCTTCCCATTAGTTAATCCCTGGATGTGTCTTGCTGGCTTCTTCATTTGCAAGGGGCAGAGTAGAGCATCTAGCTCTCTTGGAGAGCTGGTCTCGTGGTAGTAAGCATGACTTGTCCCCTTAGTTAAGCAGGGTCCACCCTGGTTGCATATGAATGGGAGACTACCTGTGTGAGCACTGTAAGATATTCCCTTAAGGAGATGGAGCCGCTATGGGAAGAGTTTCTAGGTTCCAAGTTCTCTCCCTGGCTTCTCCAAGATAGGGCTGAGAGAGATTCCTGCTTGCAACCTTGGAGGAGCTGCTGCCAATCTGTGTAGACAATACTGAGCTAGATCGACCTATGGTCTGATTCAGTATCTGGCAGCTTCCTATGTTGCTTCATTTGTGAGATCCAGCCCTGTATGAGGTTGCAATGTTTTTAAGCCTTTAGTGGCAAAGAAGAATGCCTGCTTAGAGGTGTTTGTCCAGTTGTCATAGCAATACTGTAGTTCCTCCACCCCTGCTAACTGAGCAAAGAGACACCTTTTAAAGTCGTGATTCTCTTATATTTAGCAGGGGGAGAGCAATTGGTCCTATCCAGCCCCAGCACAGCATCCCTCCAGTGACTGTTGTTGGTGTCTACCTTATGTTTCTTTTTAAACTGTGAGCCCTTTGGGGACAGGGAGCCATCATATTTATGTGTTATTTATTTTTCTGTGAACTTTGAGAACTTTTGTTGAAGAGCAGTATATAAATATTTGTAGCAGTAGTTCATGTGACAAGAAATTAGAGCTGAAAACTGGCTCTACACAGAAGTAGGTGATGGGAAAGAGATTTGTGAGCCCTAGAAACATTGTAGTTGAAGGAAGAATAGGCAAGTATATTTAAGTCTGGAATTTAACTGCCAAGGAGTCTTAAGGGTAGCTGGTTGGTTGTCACCTGGACTAGAAACCGGTTGCATTACAGTGTATTCATTACAAAAGAAATGCCAAGTGATTATAAAAGTCTGTTTCTTAGAATTGGATTTGAACTTTTGTGTGCCATACTCATAGTGATATGAAGAAGCCAAGATGAAAATTCAAGCAAATGTACAATATAATCAAATAGCATTTCTCTCGCTAGTGATCAACGGCTGACATCTTCCCTAATGACCAGAAGTACTCTGTAAGAGAGGAACATGTAGCTAGGGCCAGCAATGTGTTTCCTCTCTTACAAGATGCTTCCAGGGCACAGACAGAACTGGAATGTTTTCCCCATGGGTGCAACAGAAAAAACACATGGAGGAGGTCTGCAGGAGTTGTGCGTGGGCCCCCATCGTGACCCCACAAAGCCTCCTAATGCATATACTTTTAAAACTAGGATGTCAGCCAATGTTAGTTGACCATATACTGTATTATCACACTGCGGCTTAATATTATCTGCACTGCAGTGGTCTTTGGCCTTCTATTTCTCATTTTTACATCCAGCCTTGTCCATTTGTGAAATTTGTTTGAAATTTTATAATAAAGCTATGAACAACTCATGCATGCAATACTTATTGACTTCTGTTTTTCACTAACATGCATTGACCTTTTAGGTCAATAAATGTAAAGTTGATTTAAGAAGTCAATATGCCTTATTTTAATTTAGATTAAATTTTTGTCTGATTCAGCACTCTTTAGTTCTCTTTTTATAAATAAAAATGCTCATGTCAATTTATTATTAAAATTTATGTCAAACAGAGAATGTTTTCCTGTAGGATTGGAAATCCCCAGCTGAGTTATTATTTTTAAGTATTTCCAGCTCAGTGTTTTGAAAATGACCTTCCTGTACCCTACTACTTATCATGCAGTCCTTCTCAGATGCTGTTTCAGCTACCATACAAAGCTATAACACGAGTCCTATGTAACAAGAAAAAACGTTTTCCCTAAATGTTGTTTAGAGATCACTCTGTGAGGGCATATCAACATACTTGGCTTAAATTACAGTTAGTCTAATATTGATCATGTTAGCAAGGAAACTGCAATAGGAGAAAAAATCCAATAATTAGTTATTTTATATTTGTCTTCTACTAAAGCCTTAGTAAGAATTCATCATCTTATGGTCTTGTTCTAAACAATATTTTTAAAAATCCACTTAGAAGAATAGATGAACCTGTACATATTGCAAAAAAAGGTTACTTCAAAAGTTTTCAAAGACTCTTCTGTATAGATGGGAAAGACCTAGCCATATACTTCAATTAATGTTTAAATATAATTCTGGGAATTCTTCTTCTATGAAAGCTGCCCTTTGTATGTACTTTGCTTGGCAAGCTCCAATGATTTTGGAGGTGGTTAATTTTTACAACATTTGACAAGTATTATATCTTTGATTTGTTTCCATTTTTTATTTGTCAATCCATGAACACTTTTTTCTTGTTTTTTTAGGCATTGATTTCAAAATAAAAACCATTTCTTTTAATGATACAACCATGAAACTTCAAATATGGTAAGCCTTGTAGCAGATGCTGTATTCTGTCTAGTAATATTTTATGTTTTGTCTTTTAGAATTTGTCCCAGTGTGGAACCTGTAGGGAGAATGTGGTGGGTGGAGTCAGAAAGAAAAAGGATGGAAAGGAGGAGAAAATGGAGTTGTCTCTAAATAAAGTCTTAGTTAAACTCACACAATATTTCTTTGTGTTTATGAGGGAAGCAGTTATAAAACATTTGGTGACGGGATTTTGAAACAGCTATGCATGTGAGCCTGCAAAGCTTGTGGAACTTTCTGTATCTTCATTTCATTCCATTATTGGGCCTACATTCCTGAACTGTTTCTTTCTACTACTGCTGATGATTGTTTCTCCAGCTTCCTGCCCTGCACAAACAATGAAGGTACTTTTTCCTTATCAGTCCTGGTACTGGTGGTGCGAGGACACTGGCGGCCCCTGTCCAGCTCACCACCGGCAGCCCCTGCTACGCCAGCCATGTCCCCTGCATCTGACATCAGATGCACCTGTGACCGACATCAAACTTAGGGTGTGTGGCCATGTTAGCAGATGGGGCGATGTGCCGCATTTGCAAGTAAACTTTGGCCAGCGCCACATTTTTGAAAGGCTTCAGCCAGTGCTGTGTTCCCAGCCTGGCCAGGAACATGTCTCTGCTTTTGCAAGCAGGGAGAGCCTGCAAATGTGGGGCTGGCTGAAGTTTACTTGCAAATGGGGTGTGTGGTCCCATTTGCTAATGTGGCCATGCCCCCTGCATCTGAAGTCAGATGCAGGGCCATGGCTGGAGCACCAGGCACAGCGAATGAGCACGGTGGCCCAGGTTCTTTGAACCCACTTGTGCAATGGTGGCTCGCAATGTTCCCTCTAAGGTGTGCACATATGTGCAATCACACCAACTTCCAGGCCCCTGTGCAGCAGTTTTGGCAGGCGCGTAGTCTCTGTTGCACCCACTACTGCCGCCCAGCTGCCCGACACCCCTTTTCCCCCCTCCCCAGCCGGGAAGGATTGCCGTGCTTACCCCTCTCCCTGGCCAGGTCGCCGCCACATCGCCTCCTCTGCTACAGAAGGAGCAGCCAGAGGAGGCTAGGAGGGAGGAGGATGGGAGGCAGCAGCGGCTCCCTCCCAGTGACTCCCCTAGCAACTCCCCATGGCTCAGACAGAGAACAGAGCTCACTCCGCGAACCTGGTTTTGGGGCAGGGGTTCTTGAGCCGGGTTACCCGCTCCAGAACCACTGGGCCTACAGCCGAGCCTGGTGGTTCTGACCATCGGCAAAAATTGGGCTAGCAGAGGCTAGCCCGATTTTTGCTGATCATCAGAATAGCCCCAGTGTGTTTTGTGCACACACTGACTTGATGCTGCCACCCAGAACAATAGTCCTTCCGCTCACTGGTTATAAAAATTAGTGGGAACACTGGTGGCTCCCCCCTTGAATCCTGGACGCTGTTCACTGGATGCCAACTGCAGCATGGCTCAAATCCTACCACCACCTTTTTTTCTTGTCCACTCCAGGAGAACCTACTCTTCTCTGGAAACAATTGAGGTCCTATTTCTGCAATTTCCTCCTCAATATGCAGACCCCTGATTTTACTCCAGAAAAGCAGAAGGCTATATTGCTGCACTGTCTGGGCCTTGAAGGCCAAATACAACAACAACAACAAAATATTTATATACTGCTTTTCAACAAAAGTTTCCAAAGCGGTTTACATAGAGAAATAATAAATAAATAAGATGGCTCCCTGTCCCCAAAGGGCTCACAATCTAAAAAGAAACATAAAACAGACACCAGCAACAGTCACTGGAAGTACTGTCCTGGGGGTGCATAGGGCCAGTTACTCTCCCCCTGCTAAATAAAGAGAATCACCATGTTAAAAAGGTGCCTCTTTGCCCATTTAGCATATCTATAACCATTTGCCCTTTCCTTCCGACTTGGAAAGGAATGCCAACCCTTATGAGCTGCTCTTCAAGTCTTAGATGATCATTTCAACCCTACTTTGAATGTGATTGCTGAACATTACAAGTTCTATTCTAGATCCCAACTGCCCAGTTAATCTATTGATCAGTATGACACAGCATTGTGTGCCTTAAATGTAACCTGTGAGTTTGCTGATGAAATGATCAGGGATCAGATTGTTATGAAAACAAACTGCTCCAAACTGGGGCGGAAACTGCTACTGTAGCAGAAACTTAACTTGGATACAGTTATAGAAATGGCTAGGAGGGTGGAAAATCCTCTTCTGTGCCCAAATCACTCTCTTTGATACCCCCAAACCAAATGCCTGAAATCCAGGCTGTTCTGTCTAAATCCTTCCAAATCCAATCTTCTCATATGGCACTGCCCCACACAGTGGCAGCACAAGAAAGCAAGAGCTACCAATGCTACTGATGTAGAGACTCTGCCTACAAAGCCAGTAAAAAAAAAGGGGGGGGGGCACTTTGTTAAAGTTTGCAAGTCTGCTGACCACTCCAATACTGATTCGCCATATGATGAGGATGAGGCAGATGAACCGCTTTCTGGCAGCATTTTAAGTGTGACGGAATCAGAGCCTGTTCTCCAACAGGACAATGTTTTACACTGTCAAGTAAAACATAATGGCCATGAAGTGCAGATGATGGCCGATTTTGGTTCTCCATACATGATGATTTACCATCTGCTTTACAAGAAACTTCTTACTACATCAGATCAGCACCCGCAGCCTTCAGGTATCCACCCATGGGGATATGGAGTTTCCCCCTATTGCCATAAATGGATAATTCACTGCTGTCCTGGAATACAAAGGACATACTGCAAAAGGGAAAGTGTATGTGTCATAAAAGGGAGTCTCAATATTGGGCTGGAAACATCAGAAAGATCTATGGATAGTGTTAGATCCAAATAGCACGTAACTCATATTACAGATGATGAAGAATCCATATGCTGGTATGATTGCTGATTTCTCGGACATTTTTGCTGTTACACCTGGCACTGCCATATATTTCAGACATATAATTCAGATGAAAGCACATGCAGTACCTGCACGACACAAAGTGAGGAAAGTATCCATAGCATTGCACCAACCACTTAAAGAGGAGCTTTTAAGATTACAGCATGCTGACATCATAGAGCCTGCTGATTCATCAGAATGGGTCTCTCCCTTTGTTCTTTTATGCAAATCAAATTGTATGCTTTGAATGTTGGTAGGTATAAGAAATGTGAACTCCAACAAGATAGTAGATTGTCATTTATTACCCAGTATCAGTGAAATGCTGCTTACTCGGAAAGAGGCCTCAGTGTTCACAACTTTGGCCTTGACTTTGGCCTATTATTGAATTCCTTTGCTTAAAGGTTCTTGCAAATACGCGCCTGTGATGTGAATCACTCAAATCGATTCGCATCAAATTGGGGCTGATTCAATTTGACCTTGAATCAGGCCCTCCATTTTAGAGGTAATTTTATTCAAATTCAAGAATCACCTCCAATGCAGCATGAATCAAATTGCACATGTCTAGAGTGTGATGGGTGGGGTCAGAAAGAAAAAAGAGGGAAAGGAGATGAAGAAAATGGAGTTGTCTCTGAATAAAGTCTTAGGTAAAATTAACAATTTAAGTTAAAGATTTCTTTGTGTTTATGAAGGAACTAGTTATAAAAGATGTCTGATTGTTTAGAACACCAAGTATGTCAAGAGTGATGTTTTAACATAGGTGTAACTATAGGGGGGGCGGGGGGCACGTGCCCCAGGTGCCACTTGGCAGGGGGCGCCAAAAAGTGCCCCCGCCAATTTGCCAAAAAAAAATTTAAAAAATTTTTTAAAAATTTTTTATTTGATTTTTTTTTGGCAGAGTGCTTTTTGAAATTTTTGGTAATTTTTTAAATTTTTTAAATTTTTAAAATAAACGTTTTCTGAAACGTGTGTGTCAGTCAGATGTATGTTAGGGGGGCGGCGGGGGGGCGCAATTTTAGTGCTTGCCCCGGGCGTCATTTTCCCTAGTTACGCCTCTGTGTTTTAATAATCTGCTTTTGGTATTTCAAGATATGCATACTCCATATGTAAATATAGGGAGCTTTTGGTTTTTTCCTAAAGATGACAAAAAAGAAGACATTTTAGTATTTTCTTATTTCCATATGGTTTATTGGATTCATGCGGCTAAGGCAGGCCAGCTACTCTACCCATAGAAACAAGGAGTGTGATAGACCAGGCGTTGCATTTGCCTCTGTCTTTTCTCCCATTGAATCAGCTTTTGGCTTTCAGCTGGTAGGAGAGGCAGCTGCAGGACTGGCTCCAGGTTTCAGGGGGCTTTTGGCAAACTACCCTCCATGGACCCCTTGCTAGCTGGGTAGGCCCTGAAGGAGTCACTCCACTATTATCATACAAAGGCTATGGATATAGAAGTTGTCTCAGGGGCCAGCTGCCCAAAAATGCTGACCTCTGACACCAGTCCTGTTGTAAATATGTTGGCACGGCTGACCCGACAGGATTTATGGTCCCTCCAGCTCCACTTCTGTGAGTCAAGATAGAAATTCTGTAGATAAGAAAGTAGCAGCTTAGCTGCACGGACGAAAGCGAAGGATGACTCTCAAAGATAAAGTAGTAGAAGCAAAATAAAGTTCCCTTGAAACTAAACTAGGTACCTCCCCTCTACGATATCTGAGCAATAACTGATATAAAGGAGCAAGGAAGGAACAGAACAAGGACAGGCTGAAACAAGAAAGGTTGAACAATTACAAGCACGAGGAACACTGTCTGTGGTAGGCAATGTTGTTGACAGTACCATCTCAGGAACAGCGTTTGCTTGATATAGGGCTCGAGATAACTGGCAGCCAGTCAGGCTGTCCTGACTCAGCATTTCTATTCCCTCTCCCGCGAGATCTTACGCCTGCGTGTCTCTCACTGAGCCTTTCTCTTGAGACATCATCTTAACACAGGTGAAATTCCAGCTTCCTCCTGATCAGTCTCCTCAGCCCTCATCTCTGCCAGCTGTTCAGATTCCCCTGTCTGCTGCTGTTCCACCTCAGCTTCAGAGTCTGTTCGCACAGCCAAATCCTCCTGCTGTGCTTCTGAGCCTGCTCTCCCAACCAAATCCTCCTGCTCCTCCTCTGACTCAGAGGTCTGGGCCATGACAAGTCCTGGTCAACTGTTTGATGTGCTACGGGGCAACATTTGAATCCACCTTTGTGAATTTGGAAAGAGGCTTGGCACTCCAATTCTATAAGTCTCTGTAGCTACAACAAGCATACAAATTGTGCCAATGCACGCAGGCAAAGTGAGCAAAATAGGCTTATCTTATGGTGATGCTTGTCTGATAAAGTCTTAAGAAAGCTAGTAAGACTCAACTGTATGTAAGGTTTCACTTATGTAGAGTAGACCTGAACCTACCCTGTCCACACTGAACTTTCCCTAAAAATGGGCCAATGTTTAAAATTATTTTACTATCGTAAGGCCAGTACAGCCATCATTGAGTCATATTAGTTGTTGGTGCACCGTGGGCTTATAAGACTGCTTCACTAATCATTCAGCCAACCTATCCCATTCTTTCTCAAGGCCAATCTGAGAATCCTGTTGTAAACTGCCCTGAACCATTTTGGAAGGGCGATATATAAATCAAATAAATAAATAAATTGTGGCATTATCTGCAACCACAGTAACTAATTTGAATAAAAATCTTCCCTGGTCAATCTTTAATAGAGAATGGTTGGAACATACTTCAAAATAAGTGCTACTAAGTCAGCTGGGGTTTCTACTGGTATGCATCATTTCTTCTCACAGTTTCTGTGAGATTAATTCTCACAATTAATGAGCAAAGACTGTTTGCCATATTCTTCTAAGCAGTTCCAAGTGATTCTTTACAATGTCTTTTAGGGATACTGCTGGCCAGGAACGATTCCATACGTTTACTACCAGTTTTTTCCGTGGAGCACATGGATTTGTTCTTGTCTATGATATTACGAATATAGAGAGTTTTCAAGGAATCTCGCACTGGATGAAAGATATACATGAGGTAAATTAAAACCAATCTGCACACTAAGTATGCAATAAACATAGCTGTTATTTATTTTATTATAATAAAAATGTGTATACTACTTCAAAAACAAAAAGGTTCTCAAAGAAGTTTACATAAATAAAATTAAATAAAACTAAAATCTTTAAAGTGATAATCTTTAATAAAGAAGTTAGTGACAAGAGGGTCCTCTCTCTGTTATTCACATACATCCAAAGTGGGTTTTTTCCTCTCCACAATCTTCTACTGATATGTAGATGAAGAAGGGGCTCAATTCTCATTACATCCTATGATCGGTCACTTTCCCCCAATACTTGGTTTTCTTGTGCAATATGTCATGCCTTAATAAAGAGAGAGAAACATAATTGGTCAGGACCAGGTTCTTTATCCAGTTCCAGACCAAGCCGTGGTCTCCACCAAAGCATGGATTCAAGAGTTCACCAAACCTCAGACAGGTTCAAGCTTCAGAACCAGGACCTTAGCCAGCTCCAAGCAGAGAAACAAGATCTGGGACAATACAATATAAACAAGTGCCATCCCAGCAAGATCTCGTAGCAGACTGCTGATTTTTATAGCTGCTGCCTAGGCAGGGTGAATTGACCCCACCCCTTTCCTTGGGAAGGCCTGTTCTTAAATCGGGCCTTGTCCAATCTCTTAAGTGCTGGCTTCAGCTATGCTGGAGGGCCTGTGCTAAAACTGGAGGACCTCAGAGGACTCCTCCAAGTAGGGAAGACAAAGGCAGGGCTGTGACTTCAGGTCATAGTCGGGATGCTGGCTTGGTTTCTCTGGTTCTCCTAGTATGGGGGATCAGTGGCAAGGTGTCACCTGAGGTCTGGATCATAGGTTGTTCTCTTCCTATCTCATCCCCTGAATTTTCCACCTTGTTCCCCAGTTGGGGTGTGTGGTCCTGAATCCGGGGTCATGACAGTCTTGCTCTGTCTCTCATCTTGGCCATTGTTCCATCCTTCATCCTGACCAGCTTCTCTGAGGCAGAAATTCCATAGGGGTGCTATAACTGAAAAGGCCTTGCCGACAGAGTCCAGGCAGAGAGTGTATTTGGTGCAGCACTTCATTTAATGATTTGGGGGCTGCTGCCTCAGGTACACTGAACCCAGGTTGTAAAGGACTTAAAAAATTAAAATCAGATAGCTGAATGGACCATCATGTTCAGAAGAAGCATGCCTCTGAATACCGAATGTTGAGGATATACAATGGGAGAGAGCCATTGTCTACAAATTCTGCTTGTATGGCATCTGAGTTGTTGCTGGAACTGAATGTAAGATGGAACTAGCAAGGCTCTTCTTTTTTTCTTAATTAGAATATCTGACATGATAAGGGAAATTACTCAAAGTCCCATTGAAATTAAAAGGACAAGTTATGTAATGCCAGGTTAAAGTCAAGTCAGAGGCGTAACTAGGGAAAACGGCGCCCGGGGCAAGCACTGAAATGGCGCCCCCCCACCGCCCCCCCAACATACTACATTATACTTAGGTTTTTCTTCACAAGCGCCCGCCGCTGCCGCCGCCAAGCCAGGCCACTGACTGGCCGCCAGGCGCCAGCAAAGCAATGGGGGGGGCCGCAGGCGGCGCGGAAGGGACCGCTCATGGGGAAGGGGGCACCAACGCGCTCCCTTGACTGCTGCAGCGCTGCTGCACTGAGCAGGAAACATTTGTATTAAGAATTTTTTTTAAAAAAAAAAATTAAAAAATTTGGTCATGGCGGCGCCCCCCCCACGTGACCAGAAAAGATGGCGCCCAGGGCACATGCCCCCCCTGCCCCCCCTATAGTTACGCCTCTGAGCCAAGTGTTGGATTTGTTTTAATGTGTGATCTGCTTTCTCTACGGGTACTACAGAAATACAGAGGATGTTTGCCTCTTGCTTTAGTCTTGGTCCAAACTCTTTATGTATATTTTTATTTTGAATATAATTAGCTTACTAGTTGTCCATGCCTCTATGGGACAACAGCCTCTTTATATATCAGCAATTTCCTATCCATCAGAACTAGCTAGCCAATATAATGTTAAATTATGTGCTTTCATGCAAGTTATGCTAATAATGTGCTAGGTTTGTAAATTTCGTTGTGGAACACACATTACACATTATATTTCAAGGCAGCTTGAGATATACTAGGAATTTAACACTGAAATCACTCCTACTTTTCAAACTAAAGGCAGTTTAATACTCTCTTTATAATGCCAAACCAACAAGTTTCAAAACATCAGCATGTTTTCTACATGAAAGCAATGTTTCAACATAAAATGTTTTATGGATTTCTCATTAAAAAAGACAAAATCGACATAGGCCTTTTCCCCCATTGGAGTAAGTATTCTTAACTAAAAAGAGTGCTTTAATACTCATTTGCACGTCATAATGGTCATGGGCTAAAGTAGCTCTGAAGTCAAATATTCACTGATAAAATGAAGATTATCTTGTGAGTGATCCTTTTATGACACATAATGTCATTCTCAGAAATGTACTTACACTTCTAAGTCACTTCTTGCAAGAAAACTGAGCTGTATTTTCGTCTAGGCCACCAGTGACCTAGAGGAAGGTGGAGAGTTGTATTGGTTTTTTGGTTAATATAAGATTTTTGGCTGATACAATGCAAGACTTGCATTATATTTCTTACTTCTGTTTACTGATATTCATATAATTGAACTGCTCCTCCTTGTGGTTGAAGATAGGAAAGAATCTTCTGAGTTTACTCTTGCTAATCTTTAAATCTGTAAACCAGTCTCCGTTTCTTTCTTCTCCTTTGTTTAATGGGTGACCATAGAAAACTATTGGAAATAACTGTTCATTGCATTTTTGTTTAATAATTTAATAATGTTAAATATTTGGATATTGCTAGTTACATGACACAGTGAGAAAATCTGATCACTTGTATTATTTTAGTTGAAGCAATAGATAAATACATTTTTCTCAAAAAGATCTGATTAGTTTATTTTTCTTTTTTAATTATTTGTTTGAAGAAATGTTGGAAGAACAAATTGGAGAGAAGGAATTATGCATAGTTCTCACAATGAAGGAAAATGCTTCCTTTTTTTTAAAGCATGCATTTTTATTTTTTTAATACAACTGAGCATTATCATTTTTTAAATCTCTTATTTCAGAGTAAAGTCAAATGTTTAGAAAGCATTAAGTAGATAGTCTCTTCTCAAATTACTAGATGATAATACTTGTCTATTTACTCTATTAGGGCTATTCATAATTCCCTAAATTATATTCATAATTTTATGTCAGAGAAGTACTGACCTTAATGAGTAAAGCTCCAGTGCTTTCTGAAACAAGCAGCATTTTGGTCTATTAATCCAGGTTAGATTGATTCATTATTTTAGGGCCTATACTTTGTACTCTTACAATGAGCTTATTTCATTTTAAAGACTGCATTATTCTGAACATCAGCTATAGTTATGAAATGAAATTAGTTGAGTGGATTAAAAAGATGAAATGGCAGGCTTTAATAATGAATGTTACCTGGTGGTGTACTGCTAGAATAAAGCAACTTAGTTAAAAATAAACTTCCATAATGATAACTCTATTTCCCCTCCTAATGAATAAAGATCTTGTACCTTCATGTTTATCAAAAGAGAAGTACATCTATGTGGTGGTATGGAGCTTTATTTTTTGCTATAATTCAGAGGCATGATACTGGTATTTTTAACATGATGTTAGCTTGGTAGCTTAACTGCAGTAAAAAGCCGCTCCCTGCTTCTATTGCTGCATTCGCGGCAATAGTGGGTAGGCGGAAAGTGGAGTTGCAGGCTCGGCCCAGGAAGCAGGCATGCAGGCCGCCATACTAGTCCCTGTCACGTGTTGTGGGTGGACCAATCAGAGAAAAGAGGTGCCTGCATAAGCAGCTGGCTCCGTTTGGTTCCTTCTCAGTTGCTCTGCGGGCAGGCACCCTCCCACCCGTCCCTGACTCAGTGAGGGATATTCCAGTCGCCTTTTGGGGCCAAATAGGAATTTTTTGGATTTGTAATTTGTTCAATAAAGTGGCCCTAGTTTCTTCCAACTACATGTGTCCTGTCTTTATTTGGGTCTGGGTTTGCAACAAACCACCCTAACTTGACTTGCACTACATGTAGAAAATTCTTCCACCTCCCTGCCAAGGATTAGAAGTAGTTTTGATGTCCATGTTAAATATGTGGGCATTTGTCTCCTTGGAACTGACCACAATCACTGATTCCATTTAAGCTATCAAAAAATATTAAGTATTGTTAGAAAATGCTAATTGCAAATATCTGGTTCAGTTTTAGAACAAACTTCTTGTAATTTAGAAATGCATAGATGTCAACAATTGGCCTAAAGTAGGAGAGATGTCACTTATATGGCCACATCATAGGTTTCCATCCCTGGGGGCAGTGGTCCCTCTCATTTTTTTCATCTCTGTGTGGAATGAGTTTTGTTCTGGGCAACAGTATCAAGGCACTGTGTGCGCACATGCATTCAGAGTGGGGCCTTCCTAATTCAACCTGAGCAGGATCTAAAATTAACTGAGTAGAGATCAGAAAACTTGTGAGCATGCGCACACATTAGAGGGAACAGTGCCTGGGGGTATTTCCTCCTCCCACCGCCCCTGATTTTGAGGAAATTCTTACTACAGTTCCTGTATGGCTTGCTCTCTTAAGAGCTTTGAGCTGTCAAAATGAAGCTAGAGTAAATCCAACAGAAATCTAATTGGTACTGAGAGATTTTGTGTATGCTTAGTGCAGCCCTTGAAGAGTTTACAAGATATGTGTTTTATTCCATTTGTGTGAACCAGGGACTCCCATTTCATGTATTTTTTCTCAAAACAGAGGTATAAAGACACATAGCCAAATCCTATATGTTTACCCAAAAGTAAGCCCCACCAAATTCAAGAGGGCTTACTGTGTGTG
The DNA here is from genome assembly GCF_027244095.1 of Hemicordylus capensis. Classification (NCBI taxonomy): domain Eukaryota; kingdom Metazoa; phylum Chordata; class Lepidosauria; order Squamata; family Cordylidae; genus Hemicordylus; species Hemicordylus capensis. Next base: position 252,371,784 of record NC_069660.1, on the reverse strand, counting down.
CATAGACTTCTGACTTTATTTGTCCTGTTCTGAATAGGAACAAAGATTTCTCTTCCTATATTACTACTGCTAAGTCTTGTTGGAAAAGATTCTTGGGCAAGTTCCTAAAGGGGAAATATTGATGTGGATCTGTGGGGTATTTTTTTATGTGATTTTGTGGCCTGGAGGCAAGCCTGCTTTATGGTCCTATAGAACTGCTTCATCTTTGAAGAAATAACCCAGAATTTTTAAATCTTGCTGTGCAGGATACAGGCATCTTTCTTTCAGGTTTCTTTTTCCTAACATGCATGGAGGAAAAAGTTGCCTCCATTGTGGGTGGGAAGGCAAGAGAGGAAGACGCGGGTTTGAACAAGACCTATGAGGTGTTGGGGTTTTTTCTTCAGCGTTTCATGTGTTTAGAGATGTGTATTCATTTCTGTAAAGTTCCAGTGTAGCATGCTTCTTTACCATTGGAAAGGAAGCGTAATATTATTATTTATAAATATCATTCATTTTTATCCCATCTTTTCTATAATGCTCACAGCATTATAGAACATAACACCCATAAAATAAAACATGAAATGATATCAATAAAATCACAATCAGAAAAGACAAAGCAAAAGCTAACAGTAAATACCAATTAAACATCAGAATGTTGGGAAGGCCTGCCTGGGGAAAAAAGTTTTCACTGCTCTCCCAAAAGCAAGCAATGAGGGGGATGGGTCTCGCTTGAGAGGTTGTTGCCGATCCTGGGTGCCATTGCCAAAAAGACCCGCTAGTTTGTACCCACATGCCATTTTTCCTATGGTAGTGGAACCCAAAGGAACTAGTGTCTCAGGTAGGACCATCCTTATAGTGCTATGGACTGTGGACTAATGTTTGAATGGGGGAGTCTAATCTAATAAACTCTGTGCTGAAGGGCTGCAGTGTTAAGGGCTGATCTTTGCTATTCTGTGGAGCATTGTGGGTTGGGGAGGGATGCTAGTAACTTTGTAGTTCTGAGTGATTGGTATGGGTTGTGTTTACTCAGCTGTCATGTACTGAATTCTACATATTGAAGATACTGCTTTTACTGGAGGGATATCTTTGAGTATCACTGAGCTATTCGTTGGGGCTTTGTAGTTCTTAGTCTTACTACATATTTTTGGAGCACAGGAGGAACAGATCCCATATCAGAAATTCACATCGTCCAAAACTACAAATGAAAAGTGGATGATTCAAGAGATTTAGAACCATCCACTTTAAATTTGTAGTTTGGGGCTATGTAATTTCTGATATGGGCTCGTTCCTCCTGTGCTCCAAAAGTATGGATGGATGGTGTGTGGATCGTTATGCTGCTGCAGCTCCACAGGTCATGGCACTGGACTCATTGCTTACCCTTGCCCTAGTAATTAGGGCAGAAGCTTACACCAGGGTGTGATCTCAGCAGTCCAAGGCACAGCATTTTACACACAGTTGTGGTCCATTAAGACCGTGTATAATGTTGCAACATTTTTCAGTTTGATAATTATTATAAGAAAGAATTTCTTCACAGGGAGAAGAGCCAGTCAATCTTAATCTGAAAGATCAAAATGCTGAGTATTATTATGTTTTGTATTTCAATTTAGTGATAACTTACTAATGTTTTGTTTGTTTACAGAAAGCAGATGAAAATGTAGAGATCATACTGTTGGGTAACAAGTGTGATAGGGAGACAGAACGTGTAATTCCAAAAAACAAAGGAGAAAAGGTAGGCATTGATAACCAACACATTATTTCATTTCAAGAGCGTTTGTGTAGGAAGTATATAAATAGATACTGATATATAATCTAGATTCGAAATGTTTATGATTAATTGCAGAAACAGAATAGCATGTTTCAATATAGGAACAGGATACAGCAGTTCTATCTTTGTAACATGCATTTTATTTTAGGTTAAATTCCATATCTGCTTATGAAACTACTTGCAATCAAACTTGAATTTTATCAGTTATAATACTTTAAAAATATAGTATAAAATCTACATGTAAAATATCTTCTTTTGAAAACAGAAAATTAAAGTATAGCTAAAATATATTGAACTGGCCCAAATTATTATTATTATTATTATTATTATTACATTTATATCCCGCTCTTCCTCCAAGGAGCCCAGAGCGGTGTACTACATACTTGAGTTTCTATTGAGTTTCTCTTTCACAACAACCCTGTGAAGTAGGTTAGGCTGAGAGAGAAGTGACTGGCCCAGAGTCACCCAGCTAGTATCATGGCTGAATGGGGATTTGAACTCGGGTCTCCCCGGCCCTAGTCCAGCACTCTAACCACTATACCACGCTGGCTCTCTTAAAAAGGTACATCAGAAAAAGTGTGATGACCTGGAGAGGCCTATTCTCCCCTATTCTCTGAAGCTCACTGTAACTCCTGAAAATAAGTTCCTGACGGCTGCATGATACTCAGGGACATAATTTTTAGGAGTCAGTTAGCACAGCATCCCTCCAGTGGTGGTGGTGGTGGTTGGTGTCTGCCTATGTTTCTTTTTAGATTGTGAGCCCTTTGGGGCAGGGAGCCTATTTTATTTATTTATTTATTTATTTATTTATTTATTATTTCCCCATGTAAAACTACTTTGAGAACTTTTGTTGGAAAATGGTATATAAATATCTGTAGTAGTAGTAGAAGAAGAACATAAGAACAGCTCTGCTGGATCAGGCACAAGGCCCATCTAGTCCAGCATCCTGTTTCACACAGTGGCCTACCAGATGCCTCTAGGGAGCCCACAGGCAAGAGTATGTGCATGCCCTCTCTCCTGCTGTTGCTCCCCTGCAACTGGTATTGAGAGGCATCGTGCCTCTGAGGCTGGAGATGGCCCACAGCCATCAGACTTGTAGCCATTGATAGACCTGTCCTCCATGAATCTGTCTAAGTCCCTTTTAAAGCCATCCAAGCTGGTGGCCATCACCACATCCCAGGGCAAGGAATTCCATAGATTAATTATGCGCTGTGTGAAAAAGTACTTCTGCTTGTTGGTCCTAAATTTCCCAACCTTCAGTTTCATGGGGTGACCCCTGGTTCTAGTGTTGTGTGTGTGAGAGAGAAATTTCTCTCTGTCTACACTCTCCACTCCATGTATAATTTTATACACTTCGATCATGTCTCCTTTTAGTCGCCTCTTTTCCCAGATGCTGTAGCCTAGCCTCATATAAGGAAGGTGCTCCAGGCCCCTGATCATTTTGGTTACCCTCTTCTGCACTTTTTCCAGTTCTACAATATCCTTCTTAAGATATGGTGACCAAAGCTGTAAGCAATACTCCAGATGTGGCTGCACCATAGATTTGTATAATGTCATTATAATATTAGCATTTTTATTTTCAGCCCCCTCCTAATGATTCCTAGCATGGAATTAGTGCATTGCCCTGCCTCTGAGGACTGTTCTACTGGGTAGACCAGTCCTCCGAGGAGGGTCAATATGCTAAGTCTGGAGCAGAGGGCTGGTCTACCCACTGACCCCAATTGGTAGACCAACTTTTCCTAGAAAAACAGCCTTGTTTTTCCAGGGAGAAAAACAGGCTGCAGTGTATCTGAGAGATAAATACATAAGAACAGGGAATAAGAATATTAGAATAAGAAGAATAACAAGAATAAGAACAGCCCTGATGGATCAGGCCCAAGGCCTATCTAATCCAGCATCCTGTTTCACACAGTGGTCCACCAGATGCATCTGGGAAGCCTGCAGGCAAGAGCTGAGGGCATGCCCTCTCTCCTGCTGTTGCTCCCCTGAAACTGGTATTTTGAGGCATCTTGCTTCTTAGGCTGGAGGTGGCCCATAACCACCAGATTAGTATCCATTGATGGACTTATCCTCCATGAATTTTTCTAATCCCACCTTAAAGCCATCCAGGCTGTCACCATATCTTATAGCAGAGCATTCCTTGGGGTTCTAATTATGCATGATTTAAGACTTTTGTTGGTCCTAAATTTCTTGGCAATCAATTTCATGAGATGACCCCTGATTCTAGTACTGTGAGAGAGAGAGAAATTTTTTCCTCTATCCACTCTCTCCATACCATGCATAATTTTATAGACCTCTGTCATGTCTCCCTTCAGTTGTCTTATTTCTAAACCGCATTTTTATGTTCTTAAGATTTCTTTATCTCTCAGATATGCTGCAGCCTGAACCTTCCCTATTCATCGTGTTACTTGTATTGCCCTTGATAGTGGCGACACCCACTGTGTAGTTCCCTGAACAGAGGAAGTTAACAAAACGTTTCAAGGGTGAACATCATTATTTTCTTATATCATGCTTATTAAATACCAACAATGGGGCAGCGTCACTTCCTCTCCTCCTCCGGCCAGCCACCGGGAAAGAGAGCTGGAAGCTTCTCCGCCGAGGGCCCAGCTGCTTCCCTGCGGCCGCATGGAGGAAGGCAAGGCAGTCCAGGAGGGCCACGTGGGGCTGCTGTTGCTTCTGGGGAAACCCCGCTGCCGAGTGTGGGGGGTTGGGGGATGCAGCATGGCCGCGGTGCTGGCAGCAGAGTCAGTTTCCAGAGACTGCGGCAGTGTGCAAGGCGCTATGGGCGCCAGGGATGCAAACTGTAGCAGCAGCAGCAGCTGGCATGAAAAGAGCTTGGGGCTGTTCACCACCAAGTTCATGTCCCTCCTGCAAGAGGCCAAGGACGGCGTGCTCGACCTGAAAGCGGCTGCTGATACACTTGCTGTAAGACAAAAAAGGCGGATCTATGACATCACCAATATTTTGGAAGGGATAGATCTCATTGAAAAAAAGTCAAAAAAACCAGCATCCAGTGGAAAGGTGTAGGTGCTAGCTGCAATACAAAGGAAGTTGTAGATAGACTGAAATATCTTGAAGCTGAAATTGAAGATCTGGAACTAAAAGAAAAGGAGCTGGATCAGCAGAAATTGTGGCTACAACAAAGCATCAGAAACGTTAAGGAAGACTCCTCAAACAAAAGTTTTTCATATATTACCCATGAAGATATTTGTGACTGCTTCAATGGGGACACTAGCAATTCAGGCACCCTCTGGCACACAATTAGAAGTCCCTGTACCCCATGTGGGAGAAAAGAAATACCAGATCAATCTCAAGAGTCATTCAGGGCCTATCCATGTGCTGCTCATTAATAAAGAATCCAGTTCATCCAAGCCAGTGGTTTTTCCAGTTCCTCCACCTGATGACCTCCTGCAACCTCCATCTCAAGCTGCAGCTTCATTGCCTTCCTCTAAACAACATGCAGATCCTCAGAACTTTCAAGAGTCCAAAGACCCGAGTCAGGGGGAGCCCCTTCCACAGACACCAGTCACAGATATGCCTACAGACACCAGCTTGCAAGAGAGCCCAGCTCCTGAAACTCTCTGTGCCAGCATTCCAGATTCTGAGTTGTATGACAGTCTTGTAACAGAAACCACGCCTAGCTCAAATACCTGTCAGCCCTTCCTTTCACTGGATGTTAACAGTATTCTCAAGCCCAACACATTCCACATAGTAAAGATGGACGAGTCTGGAGGCATAATTAACAGTGATATCATTAATAAATTGATGTCTTCTGATGTTTTTCCTCTCTTACGGCTTTCCCCTACTCCTGGAGATGACTACCTGGACAACAGTGAAGGAGTCTGTGACCTCTTTGATGTGCAGATACTGAACTACTAGATTTGATGCAGCCAGATTGCCTCATCTACCTCTAACTATATATTTGTAGACTTAATTTCATAATGCAAGTATATTTAAATAATGAATGTAAAATGTGCGTAGTTCACAATGCTGGGTGTGCATTTGTTTGTTACTCTGAACAGTTTCTAAAGTCAAACTAAAGTGCATGTTTAATGCTGTGCAGGGGGCTGGTACTGTCAAACATACAATAGCTTAGTACAGTAAATTGAAAGTCCCAGTTCATTATTTGTTCCATAGGAACCAAAGTTTAATAGTGCCTCTACTTGCTTCCAATAAAGTTATCTAGACATGCCACTTGAAACAGATTACACATTCTATTTAGATCTGGCCACCTGTAAATCCAACATTCATTGTAAAAACTTGTCCCAAGTCTTAACAGCGTCACTGCCAATTGTAATATGATGGGCATTGCCTAAGGGATGCCACATTGTTTCAATGAGCACATTTTTTTTGCAGAGTGCCTTCTTTATTAGCACTTTAAGTTTCTCTCCCTGTCCCCCACTTTTTAAAAACTTCTGACATTCCATATTCCTAGATGTAGGAAAGTACTATTTGTAGTTCATATTAAAGAGTGCCAATGCTTGTACATTATCAAGATATATTTTTTAATACCAACAATAAAGTGTGCTCAGAAAGTCTATTTCTGTCATGACCCCAGACCCTCTGCACCCAAATTGGGGGGATGAGGTGAACAGTTCAGAGGAACAGTTTCTAAGTGAACAGAACAAGGTGGGAAGATCCTATGACCCTGATCCTGGGTAACCCCATGCCATTTGGATCTCCACGTCAAAAGAACCAGAGCCAGCACCCTCACCATGACCTTGTTATGAACGGTCTATAACATATCAGAACCAGAGAGGTACCAACTCAGAAGTATGGTGAAATATAGGCCTGTGTCTGATTTCATTTTTATATTAAGAAGTGATACCTGAATTCAAGATGAACTAGGATGTTGCTCCCCCTGCTCTGGAGCAGGAGGTGATCCAGCATTGTGTTGTTAAAATGGATATGCAAGGAAACACAATGAAGCCAGGTCTGAATGCTGAATGCTGTAATCCATATGCTAATACCACTGACTACCAAGTGTCTGTGGAAGGAACCAGGGGGCTGATTCCCCCCTCCTTCCTGTTAGTGTTAAATCCTTGTCAGTGATTAACTGTATTGTTCTCCATGGAAGTTCAGCATAGCCAAATGCATACAGAGATCCGTCTGTAGATTTTAATCACACCTCACTGATGCTACAAATGTATTGAATGTCTCATGCACATATATGTTACTTTAAATATAATTACACACTAGATGAGAGATATACAAGAAATAATGGAATGACTGTCTCACACCAAATAGGATCAATTCCCTTACTAACTCTGAATTTTAACACCTATTGGGGGAAAATGCAATTTGCAGCATCTTAGATGCAGATTTCCCCGCCCCTCCCTTCTCAGCACAGAGTTTACAGAAGATGAGATTCAGAGATCTCTCTGGACTGGCCAATATCCTGAATAATTAAGACATTGTCCAGAAGGTAGCAGCGAATTGTCACCTTTTTGGACACCCAGGAAAAGAGGAGATTTTGAATAGATTCTATTCAAGGATCAAAGAGAAAAACACTATAAAGAATGAGGCTTTTAGACAGAGAGTTCAGCAACTTTTGCCTATAGCAAAAGCTGCTCATGAGGATCCCAGGGTTTTGCTGGTAAGCCGCGGGGCAAAGCAGGAACTCTGCCATGGTCAGAGGCTGTTTGTGACTTCTACTGCGCAGTGAGTAAGTCAAGACTCCCCAGCCATGATGCTCCGGCTGTCAGCCATGATCTGAGCACTGCAACAACTCCTGTCTCCGCCAAGCACCTCATCCCTTCAGCTGAAGTGATTCTCTGCTTTCAAGCCTCTGGTCCTGGGTAAATATGCTGCTCCTTTACAAGCCTTGGAATCCCCTCCATCCTTTCCCTGCTCCCTTCTCCTTCCCCCCCTTCTTTTCTTCTACTAATCTCCTCAAAAATCATGCCAGTCCTCAGCCTCTCTCAACCCCCCCCCCTTTCTGCCTGTATCTGAATTGTATTAGCCTCTAGGAAGATTTAAAAGCACACACATATGTTAGTTAGGCACATGGGTTGAATATTGGTACAGGCTAGGATGTTCTGTTTAAATACTTTTAGCAATATTGATAGAGTGCTCTGCTTTCTGCTTTACTAGATTATGTTGTTATTCTCTTATACTCAATAAAGCCCATTGAATCTTTGAGTGGTTTGATCTCCTTTTCTTCCTTGCATCCAGATCAAACGTGGTCACCAATATAAAAGAACTTGGTCCAGACCTATTTTATATACTAGCTAATGAGCATATTTAGTATATAGATCAGGCCTGGTCTGTAACAACCTGAAGACATGGTCCTGCCCTCATTCTCTGACTTCCCTGAGGACTGGCAATCCAAGTACAGGTCCCTCAGCACCACCAGAACCAGTGCTTACAAAACCGGATAAGGTCTAGCGCTTTCCTCAGGGAAGGCATAGGGCCAATCCATTCTACCAGGGTAGTAGCTATCTAAATCAGCAGTCAGCTCCTGGCATCTACTAGAGCAACACCATCTTATCCTCCTGTACCCAGCTCTCCTGTTCGAAATTATCCAAGTTCATGACCCCTATACTTGCTAAGCTGCTCAAAGTCTGTGTCCCTCCCAGAACCCCTATCAACATCCAGATCCCTGGTTCTCCAGAGGCTGCAACTCAGCCATTGTCCCTCTCCTGGAACAGGACACCTTCTGCTCAAGAGTGTGAATAATCCAGAGTATCATGCACTGAGCACATTGTTGATATGTGCTGTTAAGAAGTAGTAGTGTACAGCAATAAGATTACTCCTTGGCTGTGTTTTGACACTTGTGGGTGGTGCAGGGCAGGTGACAGCAATAACATCAATAAATAACAAAGAGCATTGGTTTCAGATAAAGAACCTTTCACTAAATAGCAAATACCTCCAGTGTAAACAGTACCTCCAGTGACTGTTGCTGGTGTCTGTCTTATGATTCTTTTTAGATTGTGAGCCCTTTGGGGACAAGGATCTGTCTTATTTATTTATTATTTCCCTGAGCCATTTTTGGAAGGGCGGTATAGAAATCGAATAAATAAATAATAATAATAAATAGAGGCAAGTTCTGTTTATGAACTAGGCATCATTGACTGACTCTGTCCCTGAATATGTAGCTTTTAATATTCAGGAAACAGTTTTTAGGACTTGTTTATACATCACACTCCTACTGAGTTACCACAACAGAAACCAATATGGAAGTGTCCTTTACTGTCTTTTTGATATGAGAAGAACCTAAAACACCTGATATGACCAACATAAAAGCACAGCAAAGAGAAAAATAGATATGGATGGTTTCCAAGAATGAAAGGCTGGCTAAAATACAAATAATCTGGATATGCCAAAGGGTTCTGAGCCATTCATTGTACTATACAAAATATAGCGTGGAATACCCTTTAAAAGAGTGCAGCAAGTGTTTATCTACCATATACAATCTTCCCCCTCTATAATCACAGAACTGTGGTCTTTAGAGGGTGGAAGAAACAGGATATTTTCCTCAGAAGTCATCCTTTGTTAGAGTGCAGCACTTGTAGGCGCTTGGGTGTGTGGGGAGCAGGTGTCAGAAAAAGGAAGAGGAAGGAGAAGTAGCAGGAAGAGCCCATCCTCCAGGTTTTGAGAATATGGACTAGCATATTGTGAACTAACCCCATGCACACAGTATTTTAGTTCTTGTGAGTGGGTCAGGATGTATATGGTGTTTTTTAAAAGTGTTCATTTTAAAGAAGAAGAATGTTCTATTTCCATGCTTCACAATTCCTCATGCAATTAAAATATACAAAAATTGCTGACTCTGATCTATATAGATGAATATAGGCAGTGAAAGCGAGAAAACTGTTATATGATTTCAAATGAAAAATTGTGATTATGAATATTCACAAGGGGGCAGTGTTTGGGTATAACATTTCCTAACTTCTGAATACTTAACCATACCCTTGAAAAATGCCTACTAGAATAACTTTGTTCCATTAACAAAATCTGTTACTCCTTTCTAGATTTACCTTGTGTTCTGAACTGTACTTCTGTTAGGATTCCTTTTTCACAGTATAAAGAGGTTCTGGTTTCTTTCTGTTGGTGAAATTTTCCTAGAGAGCAAAATAACATACTATTATCTACTTGATTCAGTATTACTAAGAATCAACTCATATCCTGTAGTGTTAGCTGCACTGATATAAATTATATTTGTCCTGGTAACTGAGCAAAAAGGCAACTTTTAAAATGGTTACTGTCTTGTGTTTAGCAGGGGGATAGCAGCTGTTCCTATCCATCCCAGCACAGCATCTTTCAAGTGCCTGTTGCTGGTGTTTACCCTGTGTTTCATTTTAGTCTGTGAGTTCTTTTGGGACAGGGAACCATCTTATTCATTTTTAAAGTGTAAATCACTTTGAGAACTTTTTTATTGAAACGTGGTATATACATAATAATTAATTATGTAATTAATTAATTAATTAATTAATTTATGTTATGTTAGGCCAAGCTACATGCATATTTTGGCTGGGGGGCGGGCAGCTAAATAGTAGCTGTGGTTGGGCAATGAGAATTGGGACCATGGCACATGGGATATTTAAGTTTTTCCTCCCCTGCTGTGGTCCCATTATTTATTTGTTGGTTTCGTTTATATACTGCTCATCCACAAATAGCTCAGGGAGATTCACAATAAAATTTTTTTAAAAAAAAAACATTTAAAATGTTATCATAAAATGTCAACCCAGCTACCTATATATATAATTCATTAAGATGAACCCATGGCTAATCCCAGGGGGGAGAGAAAGCAGCGGCAGCAAGGGGTGGAGAGAAAGTGGCAGCGGCGGGAGAAAAAGCGACGGTGGCTGGGGATAGAGGGGAAGCAGCGGTGGCCGGGGGGGGGGGAGAATAAAGGGAGAGCCAAAAATGGTGGGGAGGAGGGGGGAGAAAAAAGAGACAACTAAAGGCACAGATGCTCTGTGCCCGGGCCAGCTAGTTATCAACATAAAATTCATTGAAAACCATTAAAACAACTTAAATTTTATTAAAAGCCAGGGTGAAGAGGTGAATCTTTATGACTCTTGATGGTTCTCTTGAAGGCCAAAATGATCCCATCACCTTGCAGCGATCAGAAGAGAGAATGTATGAGTTCTGAAGAATCTTTAACCTTCAAAATTAGCATGATTGTGTGAACCCACACTAGAATGATCCAATGTCAGATTGTGTCCTGAGATGAATCTGTGATTCCCCTCTTGGTGTGGGTTCACACAATCACACTAATATTAGTTACCTACTTTAAACGTAGATTCAAACTATTGTGTGAACCAGGCCTATGTCAAATTAGTATACTGTATTGCATTCAGTTCATTTCCTTTCTCTTGTCAGAATATGTAGCTCTTGCCATGTAAGATTATCTTCCTTTTAATTTATAGTCTTCATATTTTTTATATTATTTTTTTATTAAATAATGGGAAATAGGATGTAATAATTTTTAGACCTGCTATAAAATGGAGACACATGGAGGAAGCAGGCAGCCTAGGAGTTCAGGTATGGAGGAAGGAATGAAATGGAAATAGGGCTAGGACAATGGAATGGAAATAGGGCTAGGACAAGCTTAAAGGTAAAGTGTGCCATCAGGTCGATTTTGACTCCTGGTGCCCAAAGAGCCCTGTGGGGTTTTTTTTTGGTAGAATACAGGAGGGGTTTACCATTGCCTCCGCCCATGCAGTATGAGATGATGCCTTTCAGCATCGATCCTATATTGCTGCTGCCCGATATAGTATCAGCAGGGATTCAAACCAGCAACCTTCTGCTTGATAGTCAAGCATTTCCCTGGTGAGCCACTTAAAGTGGTAGGACAAGCTTGGAGCCCTTGAAAAGGAGGGAGCAGCAAGAGAAAGGGGTGGTTGCAGCAAAAATCGGAGGAGAGGAGAAGAAGAGGCAGTGAACTAAGTCTTAGAGACCTTAGGAGGCCAAGGAAAGAAGGGATGGAGGAAGCAGGGAAGAAAGAAGACCTTCTTGCTTCCATCTGCTACTCAAGACAGCCTCTATGTTTTTCCACATTGTAGTTCCTAAAGAGAAGGGACATTTGTGAATGCTCATCATTCACAAAAGATCATCATTCTCCCCAAATAGATCATCATTCCCCAAAAATAATTTATTACCTTCACTCTGTTTTCTGATGGCAGTTGTCCCATTCATGCTGGTGACAGAGTAGAAGGTGAGCAGACATAGTTGCTTGTGGACATATGGAATATTGTTACAGAAGTAGGTCATAAGAAAATAAAAGATAAGAAAATTGTACCGTGGATTTCTGGCAGTATGAGGTGACGACTGACGACTCTTCCTTGCAAAATAGAGCTCATGTTTAAAATGGATCAATAGTATTTGTGTTATTCTGGTGCTAGGAAGGTGCATAAACCAAGGGGTTCATCAAGACACCAAGCTGTCCATTTTGGATGTTAACAGAATGATATTGAATATATAAACTATGACATAGTTGGGTAACTCAAGATGAACCCTGATGGTTTCAGATTTCTCTTTCTTTTATAGTGTTGGATTTAGCCCTTGAATGTGTAAACTATCCCAAGTTTGCAAAAAGTTAATTTTGATAAATAACCAATTAAACAATGCCCAACTCAAAGCTCTAAAAGACCCTTCCACATTCCCTTAATTAAAAATATGAGATATACTGACATCTGGAGTATGGTAGAAACCTAAAAGGCTAGACAAAAATGTTATCTTTTTCAGCCAAAAACAACCAGGCAACATCTATATAATTAATTCTCATAGCCGGCATGTGTGGAGATGCATGGCAAGCCCCTCCCCTGCGAAGCCACGACAAATGAAACAGTGGGGGCAGAGCTGCTGCTCAGTGATGGGGCAGGAAGCAGAGGAAAAAGAAAATGGCGGCAGGCGGTGGTGGTGGGTTGCAAAACGGCTTGAGGAGGTGACCTGGCCTGGCCGCTGGGAGGAGGAGGTGGGAGGCAGCTGTGGTGGATCAGCCTGGCAGCAGGCCCTGGCCAGAGGAGGATGTGCGGCAGGCCCTGGCCACCTGGAGGTGGGAGGTGGCAGCAGTGGGACGGCCCCTCCTGGGTAATGAGGAGGCCCTGGCCCGGCTGCCCAAAGGAGCCAGCAGTTGTCCAGCCTGGCCTGGCCTCTGGGAGCAGGAGGCGGCGGCGGGATGGTCTGGCCCTAGCCCACCCAGCATGGCCCGGCCCAGCCGCCTTGGTGAGGAGGAGGAGGAGGCGGCCATGGGTCCTGGCCTGGCCATTGGGAGGAGGGGGGAGAAAGTGGGGGAGGAGCGGATGGCGGGGGGAACGGTCAGTTGGGTGGCTGGCCAGCCACAAAGCTGGGCATTTGTGGAGGGGGGCAACAGCTGGCCCCAACTAGCACGGGGGCCAGAGGAGACATGGAAGGGGAGACTGCAGCAGAAGGTGGGGGAGGGCAGGGAGTCTGGGCAGAAGGTGGGGGAGGACAAGGGAGACTTGGGCAGAAGGTGTGGGGCAGGGGAGACTAGGCCAGAAAGTAGAGAACTAACTGGGCCTGAAGGTTGGGGTGGGGTGAACTAACTGTGACAGAAAGTTGGGGGAGAACAAACTGGGCCTGAAGGTGTGGGGGGGGGAGTGTACTGCCACACAGATGCTCTGTGCAGGATCGGCTAGTTTTACAATTTAAAAATTATTTTCAATTGCTCATTCCTAGCTTTATGCAGCAATTTATTTCAGTATATACCTTTTCTGTTTCCTATTTGCATTATTTCTGTTCTTAATATTACCTTTTTTATTAATGTTATATTGCAATTTTGTATTTGTCAACATGCTTGACAAGTCTGTGTCCTTACAAAAAACTCATTAGTGATCTTAATAACATTCTTTCTTTTCTTATGGTTTGGAGATTTTATTAGATGGCCCAGCTATTCCACCTCCGCCGCAGAAATCTTGCAGGTCCTAATGATGACAGCTCCAAATGATGAGTTTAAAGTCACATCTAGTTTGGTTCTAAGTCTCTAACACCTACTCAAGTGCATGATGGTAGAATTCCACCTTTTCCTTTGTGGAGTACTTGGAAACATTTTGAGTGAGTGGCTGACATACAAAGCAGCATTCTGAGGACACTCACCATGACAGGTTGCTCAACAGAGACTTCCTGAATGGCAGAGCAGGCAGTGGGAAAGGAAGCCAGTTTTGCTGATCTCCCCTGCTTCCAGAAGTGCTCTGCCTTCCAGAAATATGTCCCTGAAGGGCTTAACTACCCTCAAGGACATATTTCTGGAAGGCAAAGTTCACTGCTGGAAGCAGGGGATATAATAAAAAATCAATCTTCTCCCAGTCCAAGTTCGGGCCCAGTTTGGGGGTGCTGGGTGCCAATAAATTTAGTTTTTGTAAGGTTGACTTGCTGCCACTGAGGGCTCCTGTGGCCTTGCGGGGGGGGGGTACTGCTGCAGCCATGAGGGATCTCTAGAGGTCCCTCCCCCCACTGTCCTCCCCCTGTCTCCCCACGGGCCATTTTGGCCAATTTGGGGGGCGTTTCAGCCCAGTTTGCTTTTGTGGCTGCCATTTTTGGGCTACCATGCATGGGCACGGGCCATTTGCGTGACCTGGATCATGCCCCGGAGTGGTGGCCATTTGGGGGCTCATGGGGAGATGGGGGAGGCCGGTGGGAGGGAGAGCCTCTGGAGACACCCTCATGGTCACAGCAGCGCACACACACACACACACACACCCCGAAGCCATAGAAGCCCTCAGCAGTGCTAAGTCAATCTTTTTAACTTAGTGAAATCAGAAATCTACAAATTTTGGCTGGCTTTGGTAGCCAAGCCAAAACTAGTAGTCACTGGGACCCTGTCCTCCCCTTTTTTGCTCTGTGCTTCTGAAAGAGGTCTGGGACAATCCCTGCTCTCTTCCCAAGCTACTGAGGCTGAGCCCCTGAGGCTGGAAGGGGGATACAGGAGTCATCTCCCCAGCTGCAATCATCTTGGACTTAAGGAAGTGAGTAGGATATTGTTTTGGCACTGAGTAGCTGAGATGCTTCAAGCACTTTGGCAGCTCATGCCAAAATGGCAGGCCCAGCCTTTCCCTCCAGTGCTAGAGGGGAAAGGGGGAGCTTGTTTTGGTGTTGAGCTGCTGAGCCAGTCTATATATCCCAGAATCAACCCCAGCCTTCCTCTCCTACTTGGAGCTGAAGAAGAAGGAAGGGATCTTCTCTGTAATTATGCTCTACTTCTGAGGACAGTGTAACTGTGAGGACCATCCCTGCTCCCTCTCCATCTCCAAGCTGAAGCTCCACTTGTCATGCTCACCAGAGGGTGATAAAGTACTTGCCATGGCAAGCAGAATTGTGGACCTCTGAGTAAAATCATCATCATCATCATCATCATCTGATCAGCTTCTCCATACATTTACAAACTGAATGTGGGAAGCAGGAAGCCATGCAAAGTGTCTAAGGTGGTTCTCAATCCTAAACTACTTTGTTTGGATGGGATTCTAAATGCCTTCCCTAATGTGATTAATTAATAGATTTGTTCTCTCTTGGCTTCCTCCTTTTGACAGGAACAATTCAATTCTTTTCATTTGTTCCATGTAGTCAACTGTAGAAACCAGAATAACCTGTAATTAAGTAAGTAAAGTGTGTCGTCAAGTCGATTTCGACTCCTGGTGCCCATAGAGCCCTGTGGTTTTCTTTGGTAGAATACAGGAGGGGTTTACCATTGCCTCCTCCCACACAGTATGAGATTATGCCTTTCAGCATCTTCCTATATCACTGCTGTCCAATATAGTACCAGCGGGGATTCAAACTAGCCCCCTTCTGCTTGTTGATCAAGCATTTCCCCATGCTCAAAATAGCTGTAAATGCTATGTCTCTCTCCCCGCCGCCCCACCTACCTGGAGGAAAAGCATCTACGGGGAAGCTACACTGAAATCAGGAAATGGAATGAAATTTGCTCTTCAAAAGGCAATATTGCTAACATCTTTCTATAATTCTTTTGGGTTACCTGAAAGGTAATGTTAGAAAACTGGTAAGAGCTGTGGTTGGAAATGTGTTGGCTGTTATTTGGATTCTACTGGTGAAACACTAGAAAAGCAAGTTATTACCTACCATGGAGGACTGGATCACAAACTACAGAATCATAGAACATTGGAGTGGGAAAAGAACCTTGGAACTCTTCTAGTCCAACTCCCTGCTCAGTGCAGGAAACTGCTACAAGCATCCCTGACAGAAGGCCACTCAGGCTCTGTTTGAGAGCTTCCACTGAAGGAAAGCCCACCACTGCATGAAACAGACAGTGCCACTTTCTTATAGTTTGGAAATTCTTCCCCGTATCTAGTCTAAATGTGCTTCTTTGTAATTTTAACCCGTTGGTTCTAGTCTTGCCCTCAGGAGCAACAAACCTGCTCCTGCCATATGACAACTCTTCTGATATTTGAAGTTGACTGTTAGATCCCCCCTTAGTCCTCTCTTTTCCGGGCTAAACATACCTCATAGGACTTTGTTCCAGATCCCTTACTCTCTTTGTTGCCCTCCTCTGAACCCATTCCAATTTGTCAATGTCCTTAAAATTCAGGGCTCAGAATTGGACCCAGTGGCTGATATCCAGACTAATGCTGCGCTAGTGCAAAGATGTTTGCATTAGCTAGTGCCCATAAGGTGGAGACTTGTGTTCCAAACTAGTCTTGCAGTGGTGCAAAGGGACTGGCTTGTGCAACCTCTGGTGTGCCTCCTGCTGTGAAACCTCCTCCTCTAGTCCATATATGTTGCAGGGAATCATGCAAAGTTACATGCTATCCTTGTGGGTTGTGCTGAGACCCTCACAGGCATATTTTCAGAAGAGACGGAGGACTGCAGAAAGAAGGGGATATTGTTGAAAATCACCCCTCTGTTCTGGTGTATGTGAACCATTTCTCAGTGCACACAACTTTGGCCTGGATGTCAGCCTCTGTTCTGACAAATGTGTAATGGAATCCAGTTAAGAATGTGTACTTCAATATTTGTAGCTTTGTTATATTTTAAAATATGCATCAGCTGGCTGTGTTCCTCTTTGGGGAACCTGTGAGTTGTGTTGGTTTGAACCTAGCTAGTGAGTGGGGAAATTGCTATAGTTTAATGAACTTAACCAGAATTCCTAATAAACAGAAGGTTATGATGAAAACAACAACAATCACCATCTACATATCCCACTTTGACTGTTGGCTGAGAGTTATTATTTAATAATTAGAAAAAGAAATTGGTTTTATAGTCCAGAAATGTCTAGGGACAGATATTCATCCCGGCCCTGAACAATTTACTTTGAAATAAGATCATTGATTTTAGTGTGTAGATGTGTTTATAATCAGGACTACGTAGGCCTCTTTTAAATGGCTTTTGCTATGAATTATGCTTTGATTGGAAGCATTAAATTCAGTCGTATATGTCAGAATACACAGTCTCACATTCCCTTTTGTTTTGCAGCTCGCCTGGGAGTATGGAATACCCTTTTTTGAAACCAGTGCTAAGGACAATATAAACATTGAAGATGCCTTTTCAGTACTAGCCGGAGAAATATTGAACAAGGTAGGGTCATTGGAAGAGTGGTATGGATTGAAAAGAAAAGAAATGATGTAACCTTTTAAAAAAAATCAAATGAATTAAGAGATGTGATCCAGAAATGCTATGTTGGGAACTTCTTCAGAGCCTGCGTGCATTGCAGTATCTATATATTTATTTCTCCTAACTGTACCCGTCACTAATCCCATGCATGGCAGCTCTCACAAGAGTTCGCGAACAGCTGCTGGACTAGCAACAGGTGCAGAGAGAGAAAATGGTGGCCGCCTCTGGGCTGGTGGGGAGGGAAAGCATCCGCCGCTGGGCTGGCCAGCGGGGAGAGAGAGTGCCCACCACCAGGCTGGCCAGGAAGGAGAGTGCCCATGCGGAGGGAAAGCGCCCGCTGATGGGCCAGCAGGCAGGGAAGGAAAACGCCCACCTCCAGGCCGGCAGGTGGGGATGGAGTGCCTGATGATGGTCTGGTGGATGGGGAAGGAGAGCGCCCGCCACCGGGCCAGCAGACAGGGAAGGAGAGCACCCACCGGGGCTGACTGGTGGGTGGGGAAGCGCCCGCTGCTGGGCCGGCAGACGGAGAAGGAGAATACCCACTGCTGGGCCAGCGGGTGGAGAAGGAGAGCGCCCACTGCCGGGCCGGCTGGGAAGGAGAGTGCCCGCCGACGGGCCAGCAGGCAGAGAAGGAGAGTGCCCACCACCAGGCCGACCAGTGGGGAGGGAGAACGCCCGCTGCCGGGTCGGCCGACTGGTGGGGAAAGAGACCGCTCGCTGCCGGGCTGGCCAGCAGGGAAGGAGTGCGCTTGCTGCACAGCTGGCCAGCGGGGAAGAAGGACAGGATGAACTAGGGGTGCAGATGCTCTGTGCTAGGTCAGCTAGTTTAAGTTAATATATACAGTATTACGAAAAGGGAGTTTTTTAATGCATAATGTAGGCTAACCCCTGCTAATCCCTATCTACTGTCTGCTAACCCATGCTTGCTGGGGGAAGAGGCATCTTTTAAAGTGGTGGCTCTCATATTTAGCAGGGTGGGGGGAGAGCAACTATCCCCATTTGTACCCCAGGACAGCATACCTCCCAGGAGCTGCATGGCATGGTGTACGCAGACGGGCAGGCAGCGGCAATCTTTCTGAGCATTTTAGGGGCCTCCAGGCTTGCAGGGGACTGGACTTTGGACCAGAAATCTGGTCCAAAGGGTGCCACTGATGATGATGATAATTAATAATTAATACTATATCCATCCATCCCCCAATCCCTATGCAAAAGATGGATAAATGCTGACCACTGTGTCATTCAACTGCCATTGTATGGCCTTGGAGAATACATTAGTTCCTGGTGTATCCTGTAGGTTTCTCCAGATTAAAAGCACTGCAAGCTATTAGTATAATTTAGCCCTTTGCATATTGTATGGATGTTGTGATCTAGAATTCAGAACTTAATTTGGAGTGAACACTGTACATTAATGCTAATAAAAAATTCTGATTTTTAGATTGCAGTCTGTGAAATATTTCTGAATTAAAATCTGCCCCAAGTAGTAAAATCAATAGGTAATTTAAAGGCATGCTACATGAGGGAGTCCCAGTGTCTGCAATAATTATTGGTATATCAAGGGGTATGGTACTTTCTTATCAAAGTGGTTCTCATAGTAAATATCTTGGGGCAAAAAAGAATATTTTCCTGACATGTATTCTTACCAAATCAGCAGTCTTAGTTGTAAGGGCCAGTGTTGGGGGTCAGCATTGTCTGACACCCATTGAGGCCAAAGCTCAGCAGAAGGTCTCCTGATGATCACGAGAGTGCCCTGGTCCAACTCCTGTTCCTCTTACCACTGCTGTTTGCTCACCTTCTCTTTCCTTCTGGCCCAGAAGTAGACTGTGAGCAAATGAGCAAAAAGACAGAGCAGCCGTTAGGAACATACAGACCTGCCTGCTACTGTTGAGTGCTTGCTTACCTGCCACTTCCCTCTGGGCAGTGGCAGAGATTAGACCCAGAGGGGAAGGAAGAGCATGTGGCTGATGGCAGCAAGGAAGTGGGAACTGACCAAGGGCTTCTTGCCTGAGTGCCAAATTTGGAACCAGCACTGTTAGTTATATACTGTAAAACATGCCCTTATGTTCAGAATAATCTTAGCATCATAACCTCAGTAAACATACAGTTACTGGCAGATTCAGAAATTACTGTAATTTGATTCAGCCATAGCATGTGGTCAGACTAACCAGATCAGGATCAAGGCTTCTAAGTGAAGGACCAATGCTGTCAAACTGTTAAAACTTTGCTTGAAATATCCTTATATTTTGCTTGGCTGCTGGGTATTCTTATTTTGCTATCCCAGAAAATGGTCTGAAAACATAACACTTTTCTATATTGTTAAAGCTGAGTAGGCCAATGCCTGATAGAGCCTGGATGGGAGATGATGATGATGATCATGATCATGATTTTGCATTTTATATCCCGCTCTTCCTCCAAGGAGCCCAGAGCGGTGTACTACATACTTAAGTTTCTCCTCACAGCAACCCTGTGAAGTAGGTTATTTTTTATTTTTTATTTTATTGTTAAATTTATACCCTGCCTTTCATTAAGGAAATCCCAAGATTAGGCTGAGAGAGAAGTGACTGGCCCAGAGTCACCCAGCAAGTCTCATGGCTGAATGGGGATTTGAACTCTGGTCTCCCCAGTCCTAGTCCAGCACTCTAACCACTACACCACACTGGCTCTTGTATTGTATGAAAGCCTTATGTAAGCTGCAATTGAAGAATGAAAGAGAGGCATAATGAGTAAAATGACTGCTGCCAAATACCATATTTTTGATATTATCTAATAGAACTTATCTGCTTTCAGACTGGTTTCCTGTAACCCAAGTTCAGCATCATTGCAATAGATGGCAGACCAGTTAAGCATGATGCCACAATTAATGCCCAAGAGCTTCTTCATTGCCACTGCTGGGTCTCATTGACATTCATGCCCTCTGAGACAGGTCTTCAGTAACTCTGAGAACTCCTCCTGTGCTTTCCAACAGAGGACCTGATGGAAAACACAGAATGACTAGGAGGTCATTCACACAATCAAAAATGGTGTTCTACCCAGTTTGGGGAGCTGTGTGTGCTCCCAATTTTCAGTTGTGTTGAAGCAAGGTACAAGGAGAACTTGGGTAGAAGTGACTGTGTGGAAGCAAGGCAGGAGGAAAACCAGGGTAGCTTTTCCTCCTACCTTGCTTCCACACAATCACTTCTACTCAGGTTTTCCTCTTACCTTGCTTCCACACAGGTGAAAATTGGGAGCACTCACAGCTCCCAAACCTGGGTAGAACACCATTTTTGATTTGTGAATCTAAATCCAGGTCTATCCTCAGCCAGTGAAGGGTGTCCATAACTTCCCTTTAGACATTTGTGGGGAGCCGTGTACCTCACCTGGGGCTGTCTCTGTAAGGACCTGGTCACATTGCACCCAATTATCTTATTTTTAAAAAGAGATGTGCAATGTAAATATTATGCATACAGATAATTTTGTTGTTAAATATAAAACATACGTGACAAACCCTTCATGATTATCCACCATGGTTTGAACAAGGTTTCATTAAAATACCATAATCCTTACATATCTAAATATCAACTATATTTCTAACCTTACCTATCCCTGAGCCATCCCTACTTTTTTATTCTCCGTCTCAGTAACTGCCTCCCTCTACCATTGGTCCCTCCAACTAACAACTGACCTCTTCGAAAGCTCTGCAGAATAAACTTCTAAACCAATCAGAGGCCATAGATGTCCCTTCCTGGAAGGAGGCTAGTCTCTTCCGCTGAATATTCTAAGGACTGGTTTGTGACAACAGAAAATTTGACAGTTTAAGAGAGATTTAAAAAGCACGAACTTTTAAAGTAACATAAGTGATATTACTTATCACTTATCTTATAAGTGACCCCTGCTAACTTGGCAAAGAGGCACCTTTAAAAGTGGTGATTCTCTTTATTTAGCAGGGGGAGAGTAACTGGCCCTATTCACCCCCAGCACAGTACCTCCAGTGGCTGTTGCTGGTGTCTATCTTATGCAGGCCTGCACAACTCAAATGACCTGGCGGGCCGAAACCAACCATGACTTGGTTCATGGGGGCCGAGGTCAATTCCTAGGGTGCTGATTATTAGAGTAACACTTAATATCAATCAATCAACCAGTCAACTGAATTAAAGTGAAATGAATTAAAAATGAATTAAAAATGAATTTAATCAATATTTAACTTTTGATGTTCTGGCAGGCCAAGATTGATTTAAATTAATATGAAATAAGTTGAATTAAAATTCATTCTAATAATATAAATATTATACAATCTGTAAAAAATACATAATAAAATGCATTTTTCTTCCTTTCCACCTCTGCCAAATCATCACACAAAACATGGAACACTTTTAAGGGGAAAAAATGAGAACCTCTTCTCATAATTTTGGAAAAGAAGGGAGAAGGGGAAAGAAAGATGGAAAGGATGCAGCAGGAGGCTTGGTCTGAGAGAGAGAGAGAGAGAGAGAGAATGGAGCAGTCTTGGTGAGAGAGAGCGAGAGAGAGAGAGAGAGAGAGAGAGAATGGAGCAGTCTTGGAGAGAGAGAGAGAGAGAGAGAGAGAATGGAGCAGTCTTAGAGAGAGAGAGGGGGGGAGAGAGAGAATGGAGCAGTCTTGGTGGGAGAGAGAGAGAATGGAGCAGTCTTGGTGGTAGAGAGAGAGAGAATGGAGCAGTCTTGGTGGGAGAGAGAGAATGGAACAGTCTTGGTGGGAGAGAGAGAGAGAGAATGGAGCAGTCTTGATGGGAGAGAGAGAGAGAGAATGGCGCAGTCTTGGTGGGAGAGAGAGAGAGAGAGAGAATGGAGCAGTCTTGGTGGGAGAGAGAGAATGGAGCAGTCTTGGTGTGTGGGTGTGTGAGAGAGAATGGAGTAGTCTTGGTGGGAGAGAGAGAGAGAGAATGGAGCAGCCTTGGTGGGAGAGAGAGAGAGAGAATGGAGCAGCCTTGGTGGGTGAGAGAGGGAGAGAGAATAGAGCAGTATTGGTTGGGGGAGAGAGAGAGAGAGAGAGAGAGAGAGAGAGAGAGAGAGAGAGAGAGAGAGAGAGAGAATGGAGCAGTCTTGGTGGGGGGGAGAGAGAGAGAGACTTAAGAGACTTAACTGCGCAGATGCGCCTCACAGTTGGGAAGCAACACCAGGCCAAATGGCAGATACGAGTGTCGCTCTGGTTTCTGCCACTGTGCGCCACTGCTGCTGTGGGGGAGGGTAAGGAAGAACACCCGCACCCCCGCAGCCATCTCCTCGTCGTTGCAGCGGCTGGAATTTTTTGGGGGTGTGTGTGTGTGTTTTAAGCAGCGGGGGGAAGAGGAAATAGCCCCGGGGGCCAGGAAAAAAAGGCCTCGCGGGCCACATCCGGCCCCCAGGCTGCATGTTGTGCAGGCCTGATCTTATGTTTCTTTTTAGATTGTGAGCCCTTTGGGGACAGGGATCCATCTTATTTATGTACTAGTATTTTTAAGCCCGTTATAATAACGGGCGCTAGCTTTCTTCTCCCCCTTTAAGCTTTCTTCATATATATATTTTGTGTGTGTGTGTGTCCCTGTCTCTCTTTGTTTCTTTCCTCTCCTTCCTTTTCTTATTTATGTATTATTTCTATGTGTAAACTGCCCTGAGCCATATTTGGAAGGGCAGTATAGAAATCGAATAAATAATAATAAGTGGTCTGTTGCAATATTATACTTGACAGCGATCAATATGAAATGTTGGCCAAAGCAAATGTTGGTCAGGCAAAATGCTGATGTTGCGGACTTTCTAGGGCTTCTGCACACTGGAAAGCAAGCGCTGGCGGGGTTGCACAGCAGGGCAGTTGCGGAACTCCTTAAAACAATCCATGGGCACTTGCAATGTGGAACTTGTTTCCGTGGAAGTTCTGCTGTTCAGGTGTCTGCACATTATTTTAGGGAGTTCCACCGCTGTCCTGTTGTGCAACCCCAACAGGGCTCACTTTCCAATGCACAGCAGCCTTGGCAGGTCACTAATGCCAACATCTCACTGCTTGCCATGTTAGCTACTGACCAATCCCTAAAGGCTAGAATTCACTAATTAGCAATCTTCCATATGTGTATGTGATTTAACTTGCTGCTTTTTACCTCTGGTGACCACAGTTAAACTATATCTATATCTATATCTATCTATATCTATATCTATATCTATATCTATATCTATATACAACATTAGGAGAGTGAGACAACTGTTGGTGGTAGGAATAGAAACATGTCATAACAGGAGGTTTGGGAACTGGTGAGGGAGAACTTTTTGGAAGAACAATGCGTATTTCCTGTTAATTTGGCTTCCTGATTTCAGTGCAGTTTCAATCAATGGACTGGGTCTCATGATCTGTGAGACTAAGTTTGTGGCGGTGAGCGGGAAGAGCAGGCTAAGCCTGCTCTCCCCGCTCATGAGCGGGGAGGGAGCCCTGGGTGGCTGGATTGGCTGCCCACATGATTGCCAGCTCCGTGACAGAGCAGGCGGGGGCTGGGGGTGCGGGGGCTGATCAGCCCCCGCAAGCTCCGGCATGCCCTGCGCAAGCACGCAGGGCATGCTGGCGAGACCTCCAGGGCCGGGAGGCGGCTTTTCGCCTCCCCTCTGGGGGTCTCCTCATGAGTAGCAGTGGCGTGGAGCTGTGCCATGGCTACTCACGATCCAATAGGCCCAGGTTTGCGGAGCACTCGCTCCACAAACCCGGGCTAAGGGGCGGGCTACTTGAGCGGGTTAGCTGCTCAAGAGCCACCAGGCTCGCAGCCGAGCCCGGTGGTTCTTACGATTAGCAAAAATTGGGCTAGGCTCTCCTAGCCCGATTTTTGCTAACCGTGAGAATAGCCCCAATAAATCTTTATTACGGTCATAGACCAGCATAAAGTATAAGGGTGATTACATGTTAAAAGTGAGAGTAGATACAAAGTGATTACATATTAAATGGTTCATATTAATGCTAAAAGGACTAAAAATGCTAAAAATAGTAGATAACACACCAAAAGCATGAGGGCCTAAAAGCCTGAGAAATAGTAAAGGTCATAAAAACACATGAAATAAATACATACATACATACATACAACAACCAAGGGGTGAGGCATAAGAATGGATGTAATGAAGTTAAAAGACATGAGAAGACAGAAATACATAAAAGCCTGAATAATAAAACTGGAAAACAGCCGGATTAAAGGTTATAAGGAACAGTAAATAGGGAGGTGTGTGAGCAATTGCAGGGCCTGCCCAGAGTCACCGAGGGTCAGATTAAGGCTGAAAGAACTTACGGCCTGTCATCTGCCAACGAATGCTGATCGCAGCCGCACAGTACCTGACGACGCTATATGTGATGGCAGGCTTGGTACAGTTTTGGTTCTCCTCTGACTGCTAACTGAGCAAAGAGACACCTTTTAAAGTTGTGATCCTCTTATATTTAGCAAGGGAAGAGCAACTGGCCCTATCTAACACCAGCACAGCATCCCTCCCGTGGCTGTTGCTGGTATCTGCATTACGTTTCTTTTTAGATTGTGAGACCTTTAGGAACAGGGGACCATTTTATTTATGTATTTTTCTTTGTAAACTGCTTTGTGGATTTTGGTTGAAGAGCGGTATATAAATATTCATAGTGGTAGTAGACTGTTTGAAGGATGCTAAAGTTTTCAGTCTAAAAAGAACAAATGTACATTTTCAGCATGAGAAGTCCATTGCAAAGATTAAAATCAGAGAGCACAATAAGCTCAATAACAGAACTGTAAATTCTCTCAGTAGATTTGCTTGGGAAGTTCTTTCTTAAGGCCAAGGATTTAAAGGGTATTTAAAACCCATACTTTTCTTAAGGAAAAAGAACCAGGTCTTCACTGATATTGCGAACACTCAAAACACTAGAATGGTGTTTCCCAAACTGTTGCTCATGAGCTACTTGGGAATAATATACTTTATCCTTATTTTGTGCTAACTCCACTTCCTACACGTTCCTCCCCTCCACCTCTGTTCAGGAAGGGGTAACAGAGGCCAAACTGAAGCTTATTCTGCAATAGCATCTTTCCAAGGACAATAGAGATCAAATCTTCCTCCACATACATGCACACACGCACACACACACACACACCAGCACTGAACAAACCTCTACATGAGCAGGAGGGAGAATATACCTCGTAAGCAGATTCTCTACCCTGTTTATCTGAAGGGAAAAATAATAGCACCAGTATGCAGAAGAATACTTCTTACTGAGTTGTTGAGAATTAACATGGTGCATGAGTGCTTATTTTCAGTTAGACCTAAAGCTTAGATTTCCACTCACATAGGCCTTAGCCAGGTATAAGGAGAAATAAGGTATAAATTTGTACCACTTGAGTTTTAATGTTAAAACTGAACCTGCATTCATTTTTAACCAGGCTGCACTATAATAGAAGTAGTTGATTGGTAATTCTTTTGCCTGCCATATGTTCTTCTGTAGGGAAGGAGGGGTAGTCAGCTAGTTTCCTTTCAATTGTGTATGCAATAAACAACTTGCATGTTTTATTTATTTAAATACCATGTAATTTAGGCAGCCAAATGAACTTCAAGATTCTGGAAGCATGCTTGCAATATTAACAAAAAGTTCTGGAAAGAACTCATCTGCCTACTTTCCTTTCACTATAATCTTAATAGCCCACATCCTACTCCAACGGTCAAGCATCCACCATCTTTAATTGGGGTGGATGACATAATCACAAACTACATCGTTGAGGTGTCCCTACAACAGTACCAAATTTGGTTCAAATCAGTCCAGGCATTGCGAAGTTGATAGCGGAACACACACACATGGACACAGACACACACAAAGAAAGCTGGGTGATCTCATAAACTTACTCTCCTAAGGAAATTAGGCTAAAAATACTAGAAGCCTGCAGACAAAGAATAGACTCATTCATTTCAAATCAATATGTGAAATTTAGCACCCCCACCATACTCCACTGCTGCTTCATCCTCCCTGCCCCCTTAAGATTGCCAGGTCACAATGCGGTAGTGATGATTAAAACCACAGCTGCAGAATTCATTCTCCTATGCAGTTCTTTAAAGGCAAAATAACCTTCTCAGGGTCAAGATTTAACAGCCTTTGCCTCCCTAGCCTACAGTTCTCAAGATTTTTCTTCAGGCTTGCCTCTTCTACCTACGCTTCCCTCAGGGTCTATCACTCACTGTTGATTCTGGCCTTTTCTTTCAGCCACTCTGCTTCTGAACCTTTTGCCCCTTAACTTTTCTGTTTTCTGGATCGGTCTCCCATCAGCTTTCCAGTCTCTTGCCTGCCCTGCCCAGCTGCTGCTGCTTCTCTTGTGTGTGGTTTTAAATCTAATCAGTCTTTAAATCTAATCCATTTCTTTTCACAGAAGCTAGACAGTAAGGGTGTTCACACACACACACACAGAGTCAACGTCCAGCCCAGCCTGGGTTCAGCTGTGTGTGTGAAGCACCAGGAGTGAGGTTGCTCCCGGCGCTGCACCTGTGCGAAGCCCCAGTGCTTAACCGGGTCTTTAGCTGGTTAATGGCCAGCAATCGTCTGGGTGATGGCTGCCGGGTTATACGGCTTCCCAACAGCCGGCCGCCATTTCTGGCAGTGAGCTGTGGGGAAGGAGTGGCTGCACTGAGCGCGGCTACAGCTCTAATGAGAGCAGCTGCCATGCTCCTACCCAGGGCACCCTGGGATGCGGGAGGAGGAAGTGTTTCCATTTGCCGCACCACCACTTGGCGGCCACTCATCTGCTGTGGAAGGCAGGAGAGCTCTTGTTTTCCCTGCAGCCCATCTGCCCTCCCCAGCGAGGTCATGTGCATGATCTCTACAAATATTTTGTTGCTTATGGTTTCCTTCTTTGAGAAGCTGAAGTATTTCATATATCATACCACCTTAACCAATTGGTGTCACAGCTTTCAGAAGCACAATGTTATAACACTCAGAAGTATATCGTTTTCCAGGAGCAGATAGATAAAAAGATCTTCCTAGGAGGACTTGGATAGTTGCCTGGAAAACAGTAAGTTTTGTTCTGAGCCTTCCTAGTCTACGTCTTAATGGGACCAACAGGCAAAGTTCTCCCACTTCTACTCTTGTCTCTACATCCCATTAGTCACCACACTTGATAACGCTTGAATCTACCCCAAGCATTTTGCTTCCCTAATATAACAGAATATCATACTTTGGGCTAACACCCACTAATTTTATGGTTGGCAGACATTACACAAGCACAGTTTTCAGTGAGGAAAGTAAAGTGCTTTGGGCAGATGTAACTGGAACACCTGTTGAACTGTGCATGGTGCCAGGTTTTGGTTGGGTTTTTTTTTAATATAACTACTGTATTAGATAAATATATATTATAATCAGAAGGCATTTGCCATCCACACATGGTGTTTTATGAGAGTTGGCCATTTTTAAATGCCTCCCAGCAAGCAGTATTATCATAGGATATCTGGTTTCTAATGCTGAGAATAGCTGAACTCTGCCTTTCCCTGCTTTATAGCACTTTCAGGAACACTTTCCCCTTAACTATGCATTCATGAAAATCTGTGTCAATAGTAATTTAAGCTCATTCTTCTGCATAATATATGTTTTGACAAGATCTAGCATAAGCATTGGGTAATCATAGTGAACTGTCTGACTCATTTTAAATGCTTTAACATTGTTCACAGTCTGATTTTCACTCCCTGCTGTGAATTCCCTAATCCTTACACATTTTTAAGCCTGTTAGAGCTGGGCATCAGATTGCCTGATGCGAATTGTGTACATACAGGTGGCCCTCATTACCCACAGTTTCACATATCCATGGACAGGTCTTAGAGAGCGAGAGGCTCTACACACGATCCATATGTGGAGCCTAACCAGGCTCTGCAGGGAGAATGGGATTAGCCCGAGCTCATTGCATATGAACAGGGAGCTCACCCTGGGCAGCCAGATTGGCCACCCACATGACTACCGGCTCTGTCATGGAGCCAGTAAGGGCAGCAGGGGTTGGGGGTCTCCTGGTCGGGGGTCTCCTGGTCGGGGGTCACCACAGCACAGAGCCGTGCCATGGCAACTCACAATCACCAAAACGGGGTTAGCAGAGTGCTCGCTCTGCTAACCTCATTGGGGGGGGCGCATTTAAGTGGGCTAACCACCAGGAACCACACAGCTCCTGGCAGTTCTCACGGCCGCTCGAAAGCAGGCTGGGCTCCCTTAGCCTGCTTTCGAGCAGTCATGTGAATAGCCCCCAATTTCTTTATCTGCAGTATAAAAATAGGCTAATATTCACCTATTTGTGGGTTTGACTGGCTGGAAATGACCGAGAAATTACTTCTGATTCATTTCCAGTTGCCATTTTACAGTGCAGAGTCATTTTGTGGCTCTTAAAAAAAAAAAAAAAAAAATCCCTGTGATTTTTCACAGAAAATCAGAGGATTGGGGATTTGGGTGGGCATTGCTGGAAACCTGGAGAGCAAGGTACAGTACTTTATTTCTCTTCTCTCTGCCTCCTCCCCCCTTTTTTCCTAGCCCTTTTTGTGTGTGTAGGAACCTAACCCTTGGAGTCCCATAGGGGTAAGGTTTCGATATTCATGGTTTCCATATTTGCACCTATAAGAGAGAACAGAACCCCCACGAATAACAGGGGTCACTTGTATATTTTCCATTTCCAATCTGGATATGCTCAAAACTGATATCACAGTGATTAAGAATTCTGTCAGTTTTTCATTTTAACTAGGATGGTTCCCCTCACTGCCCCTCCATCCCCCAAACAGGCCAGTAGTTTCAATTGCTTAATCATAGTGCTAAGATGGTTCTTTATGGTGAAAAAGAATGTAGGAGAATCTGTGTTGTCCTGAGGACAGTAGTAATAGACTGGGCCTAAGTGATGTGAGTTCAATCCATGCTCAACTAAGGACTTGCGGATTGGCTTGGACAAGGCATTCAATTTCACCCTCAGTTCCCCATCTATGAAATAGAAAATAATTGTAGCTGATCTGATAGAGTTGTTGTGAGGATGTTCTGAACCATTGTCAGAGAAGACAGCTGAGCTCTGGCTAACCCTAGACATACCTGGATGGCAGGATATTCCATGATCCAATGGCCATGCAACAATGGACACCAATGGACACCATTGTCAAGCAGACGCCCTGGCTTTTTACAACCAGAAAACTGTGTTACTACTATGGAATGCTATTTTGAAAGTCTTCTATCTGCTAAGATTATTAATCTAGGAGAGATATAATATTTCATTAAGGGTATGATCAGTTTTGAAGGTGTTCAGAATGCACTAGCTTGGACATGAATTATGGATTTTAAATGCTAGACTTCACATGTGTATTAGAATGCACATATCTGATTTTAGATCTTGGAAGTACATTTTACTACAGCTAGTCCACACAGGGAGAGGCAAATTAATGTCTGCACAGGGCTTCTGGCACAAATACTCTTCTCTAAACAGCCTTGCTACACACAACTTGAACTGGATTGTGGATGTTTTAGTACACATGGGCCACATTAGCATGTAATGTGAAACTGGAGGTTGACGAAACTGCGGTTTCAATTTCCAACCATAAATCTTATCACAGACATTCGTCCATCAGCAGTCTGGCAACCTCCAGTTTCAGGAGATGGGACTCCTCCCTCTTCTTGGTCCAGTGAGGCCAATCCCAGCAAGCTCCATAGAGCTCATGTCACCAGACTGTGGGCAAGGTGTCAGCACATCACCAGAGCAGCTGCCATTGGCCACAGTCTTAAAGGGTGCGTGCCAATCATGATTATGCCTTTTTGGAAGTCTGCCCACCCTCAGCATGGAAAGGGTTTTTAAATCCCTTTAAATGCCATGCCATTTAAATGCCAGTGCTTCTTCTGACAGCAATTGCATTGCAACACTCCTAAGAACCCTGCAAGAAAACTGTCCTGCACCAGCACGGGGGGGGGGGGTATGGGGGCCATTATTTCCCTGTTACCCAGGAAAGGGAAGGGTAGAGGATGACTACCTAGAAATGGAGATATAGATATAGATATAGATATAGATATAGATATAGATATAGATATAGATATAGATATAGATATAGATATAGATATAGATATATATATAGATATATATATATAGATATATATATATATATATATATATATGAGGGAGGGCAAAGGATCCTGGGGGCGTCTGTCCCACCATGACCTAGAATGCTCTTGTGAGGGCTCACCCCAGCAAAGAAGTCCTTGCAGACTGTAGTGATCAGCCACCCCTCCTCTGAAGAGTTAACTGGAAGTGAGCCCTGTCCCGACTGAGAGGCTGGTGAATTCCAGGGCTCAGCCAATCAGCACACCAGGTGGGTGGGACCTAGAGAACCGTTGAGAGGAAGGTGAGTTTCTTTGTTAGAAGAAGCTGGGCTGGAGGTGCAGGAGAACACATGCGGCCATGGAGGATGACTGCAGGAAGATGGCTGCAGCTCTTGGAAGATAGAATTGCAGGGGCTTGAATTCTCAACCAAGGTTTTGGTGAGTTCAAGAAAAAGGAAGCCTGGGCTTTGGCTTCGGGAAATCTAGGGGAAATTTGTTTAGTCAGATTTTGCATCAGACTTTCTGTTTCTGTGGTGTGTGTTTTGTATATACCTGAAACTGTTCTATTATTGTTTACCTGTAATGTAATTAACCTAAGAAACACTAGCCTTCGCCCATCCGGCCAGGATATAGCAAAAGACTCTGTAAGCTTTTAAAGGTGTTTTTGTATTTTCCTACATACCTGCTCCTTGCAACTGGGCAACCACGATTTTTAAAGCGTGCCACCCCAGCATCATTTGGAGTGCTTTTTGAAGTATTCTTGTAACCTACTGAGTATTTTTACCTGTAATTAAAAACTGAGAAAGCCTCAGACAGAAGTAGTCTGTAGTATTTGAATAAAACTGCTGTAAAAGGGTGCCTTGCATATGTTGCCACCAGGACTGTTTGTGCTTGTGAACAGACATCATTGTCACTTAATTCTTGGGAAACAAAGCACTTAGTTCCCATCCTGTCATCCCATCCCCTTTCCCTCCTGCTTGCAAGGAGGGGGGAGCAAGGCACAGAATGGGGAGAGGGAATGCCCCAGTGTGACTTTGCTGCTTTAAAAGCTGACAAGCTCGAGATCGGATATTGTCCTGTAGCCGGGCAACGGCTTTGTTGGATTGGAGACAGGAGGGGTGGGTCGAGTGCTCAGAGAGGCATCCAGCAAGAAGCACCATAGTCTTGGAGCGGGTGCAATCCTGGGCGGGTCTACGCTGTCGTCTCTATGATTGTGGTTCCCAAAAGTGCATGGAACTGCAGTTATGGCACTGTCCGTGTTTGGACATAATGCTTCAGCAGCCAAACCTCATGTCTCAGCAGTGAACCTTACTGCAAGCCCAGGGTTCAAATTAGAGTTTGGCAAGGCAAACTGTAGGTCAATTTTGGCTTGAAACCGTGGTTGTACACATTCTGACATAATGGAATCTCTGCCCCATTCAACTCTGGTTTGCATTATGTCCGAATTCAGCCATGGAGTCATTTTATTTTTACGGTATAACTGTCATATTGTCATACTGTTATGACAGTATGACCGTCATAAACCAGTATGACTGGTTTAATATACAATTTGGTTTTTTAAAATTATTTTTGGAGAGGTGGAATGGATTGTAAGGTTGATTTGCTTAAACGTGCATCAGTATCACCCAGCTGTCATATGGTTTCAGCTAGGGATGTAGATAACATTTAATTCATTAAACATTTAAACTATTGAAATTATATTGTTTAAATAAGAGCTCTCATGGGGGAATTCCCAATTCCTACAAAAGCAAAGGAGATGCTGGTTGCTCCATGGCAATGGGGACACAGAAAAATGCTGCTTGTTGGCAGGGTCTCAGCTGCTTGCTAGCAGGTGTCTGCCAGGTCCTACTCTCCACTTCTTTATCCCCTCCCATTATATTTTTTAGACTTTTTTTAGACATTTAACGATTTATAGCATTTTTTTTTACCATTAAGTCTGATCTTAACAATGAAGTACTGAGTATTTTATATTCCTAATTCCAGCATTACTTATGGGTTGTATCCATAGAACGTTAGTCATCGTTAAGTCTCATTGAAATTAAATTGATTTTAATCACAGTTAACTTTTGTAGCAACATAGGATGCTGCCTTATGCCAATTCTGACCATTGATCCATCTAACTCAGTATTGTCCACATTGATTGGCAGCAGCTTTAGTCTCTCCCAGCCTTACCTGGAGATGCCAGGGTAGGGGCACAGCAAGGTTGAAGTGGACCATGGGACAAGTGAAGGTGGGTCCCTGTCCTCCGCCACCCACTTTCTTCTTCAGAAAGTCACAACAGGGAGAGCAAAGAGCACATTATCACCCAGTCAGTGGGGCACCCCTCCCACAGGGGCCCAGGGACATTTTGTTTCTCATTCAATTTTAGCTACACCCCTGTGTCAGGGCTTGAACCCCATATCAGAGATTGAACTTGAGATCTTCTGCATGCAAAGCAGATGCTCTACCATTGAGTTATGGCCCAATCTCCATTGTCTCGTAGATTTCAGTGGGATTTTGTCATGATTAACTTTCTTTGGATACAATCCTGTGTTTCTAGTTGGTGGTGTTAAACACAACAAATCTTAAAAATACTCTTGCTATTGAATGTGGAGGTTTCTGCAGGGGGTGCTGTTATATACAAAGGCCACATTGATAGTGCTGGCTTCAGCAGTATGTTTCACTGCTGAAAATTCACTGGCTCTGTGACTGTCCTTGTGCATTCCAAAAATGGCTTCTAAACAAATCTATTAGCTGGACGCTAATCACACTTCTCCTGGGGAGCTGGACATTATGAGAAGTTCCAGTCTGCCCACTTTTAACATCTTCAGGAAGGTAGTAGGTACATAGGTTGTCTACTTTAGGACCCAACCTTAGGCTGTGAAGTGGTGGAATGGTCTCCCTCCAGCAAGTTCCTGCATGGTGGACCTTTTGCCTGCATGGTGGACCTTTGGAAGGTCCATGGAACCTTTGGAAGGTGTTTGGAAGGCCTTACTGGGGCACAAACAACTCACTTTTTCAATTTGAATACTGTTATATTTTATTGACATCAGTGTACAAGTGTAAGAACAAGTATTATTCAACTGGTTTAAAAACTCAGGACTAACACTGAGTGTCTAGCCACCAGGCATCACATCATGGACTACTAGTGGGTCAGTTCAGTTTACTCCATAATCATTCTGCAATCTGTAGCGATTGAAATCCAAATGGAGACTATGTGCAGCACCTCTGAAGACTCTCATGGTGATTGGTGATCTGTATTGCTTGGTCTAATCAATATATAGTAAGTATATGTAAGTGAATTTTATAAATAAATTAATATTGTCATGATAATAGAAAACATCTGTCGTCAATGTAATTACCATGAGATTCTTATATGTAGCCAACAAATTTCAAAGCAATTAGGTTTCACTATTATAAGAAATATTGATCTGTAAAGGAAATACGTGCAACTGAATATATGAAACTTTCTGTACAATACCCTACTGTTTGCTTCTCCTAAATGCTGAGTTGGCGGAAAATAGTGGTATGCTTATTCAACATGTTTCCATTTATTTTGTATTCTAACATTTCTCTCACACATAGAGACCATTCACAAAATCAAAAACTGTGTTCTACCCGGGTTTGGGAGCTGTGTGTGCTCCCAATTTTCGGTTGTGTGGAAGCAAGGTAAGAGGAAAACCTGAGTAGATTTTCCACTTACATACAATCACTTCTACCCAGGTTTTTCTCTTACCTTGCTTCCACACAACCAAAATTGGGAGCACACACAGCTCCAAAACCCGGGTAGAACACAGTTTCTGATTGTGTGAATAACTTCACAATCTCATTTGTAGTGAAAGGCTATCAAATGTTGACAAGCAAGAAAACAGCCAAGAAAGGCTGTAACCCTTAGATTTGTAGGTTGAGTATCATTTAGCATAATCATTTAACACATTTTTATACCACCCCATATGCAAGTCCCAGGGCACTTCACAATCTAAAAACACAACAATTAAAACATTAACACAATTAAAACAGTTCAAAATACAGATTAAAAACTCAAAAACTTAAAACTTTAAGTTAGGATTTCTAAATCCTATTGGCAGCTGTGGCTAGTGAGGCCTGTTCCAGGGGAGCAGTGAGGGCAGCAGGATATCACTTTTTTTTAAAAGCCAAGCTTACCTGCCACCAGCACCCAACATCCTTCAAGAACTGGCGGCAGCCAACCCAGCATCTTGTAGAGAGGGTGCCGCACCACTTAGCTGGCCTCCATGCATGCACAGTGGCCATGTGAGTGGTCAGCTCAGCACAACCCTCGCTGTGTTGACCACTCAAATGGCTGCTTTGCATGCATGGAGGCCGCCCTTCCTATGGAATGCTGGATTGGCTGCTGCCAATTCCCAAAGGATGCTGGGAGCTGGTGATGGGTAAGTGATGCTTCTTTTAAAGTTATATCTCCCTGCCCTCAAAAAAAAAAACCCTCCCCCAGAACAGGCCTCACCAGTCACTACCTGCCTCTTGGAATCAAATTGACTCAGTCACAACTAATTTGTCTCATTAGTTTTAGTGTTGCTTAGTCATAACTAACTTGCTTAGGAAACAACCCTAAGAGCACAACAAACATGAAGCTTATGCACATAATTAATAGCCTCATTTTTAAAAGGCAAAAAGCCATTTAAACACTACATTTATAACTGTTATTTACAAAAACTCAAATCAGATTAGTTATTTTTTCGAAGTAATTGTTGCTTATTTTATGTGTACGATATGCATTTGAATTACAATACTACTCATAGAAGAAGTTCACAGCCCCATACTCTACTTTCATAGTACAGCATGAGAATTTCACAATGGCAGAAAAAGCTGAATGCTGTATCAACATGATGGGTAGGCTAAATAAATGTACTTAGCAATGATGCACAGTGTTAATTTAAGGTGGATCGTTATTAACATTGCCAGAGTTTTGTCGGGGGGGGGGGGAGAACACTTTTGTGACTTTTAGGAGGTTTTTATAACATAATGCAAATAGTACGGTTGATGCCTTAACTGCTATCAGTTACATATATATCAGACAACAATGATATAGGGACACAATGAGGCTGTTTTCACAAGCAGCCTAGCACAGGGTAGAGCAGCCTAGTCCAGGCTAGGTGTTTGCGTGGAACACCGGGATCCACGCGGATCCTGCACTCCTGCCCAGCCTAACCCCGCTCCCAAGCCCAACTCTAACTAAGCCAAGGTTAAGGGAGCAAGCGCTTCCTTAAGCCAGCTGCCGGGATTGTGTGTTTCCTCAAGCTGCATGAAGCCTGAGGAGACACAGAGACAGGTGCCTAGAGCGCCCGCCTGACAGGGGATCCTGTCAATGCCCCACACTCATGGCATGATCCATTGTGGGATCTCTGGAGGCCAGGGCGTACCATACTGGCTTCTAGAGTTCTGTGCTGCATGGAGCAGCATGGATCGTCTGGGAGCACGGTCCACGCTCACAGCAGCCTTTTTGTGATTGCCTGGAGTGGGGGAGATGAGCCGAAGCAGCCCGCCTGCCCATGTGAATGGCCCCAATATTTATGGAGAGAAGTCTGTTGGAAAAATGTTTGTTGATATCAATCTCATGATTTGTTCACTGTATTATGAATAAAATTGATAAAATGATATTCCTTATTGCCACATCTTATTGGAACAGAAGAAGCATCTTGCAAACCTTTATCTTTGAGTATTATCAGTATCAAATCTGTATATTCTTCTCTTTCCTCCCTTTGTGTGACAGTATGAGTGTTGGATTTGTGGGAGAGTGGGTTAGTTGTCAGCAGGGTGGATTCCTTTGAATCTAGGCAATGTAAATTGTTTATTTTAATTACTAAGGGGGGAAAGCAAATTACATCTCATTTCTAGGTTTCTAATGCATATTTTTCTGAACAAGCATGCATACTAGCTAGCTGCTATAACAAATAAAACATGCTTGCAACTAAACAGAGCCTTTATACTGCCCAAGAGCATAATCCAAAACCTCTGGCTTTAGAATCTACATGCCTTTTGCACTACAAATTTTACATCTGCTTAAGGGAGTGATTGTAAAATTGAGGAATTTTTTTGGTGCTTTCTATCAATGTAGCAGTTAAAATCTTAACTACCCAGAATTTTCCAGAAGCAAAGACTGATAATTACGGAGCAGAACAGTGTTTTTATTGTTGGTGGTGATTTTATTATGTATGGTGTTAGCCGCTTTGATCTCCTTTGGGAGGATGTAGCAGGATATAAGATATTTTATACATAAATTTTGAAAAACCATCCAAGTCTAAATATTCATAATTTGCACAGTAATAAAATTCATGACCTATTGTGTCATTGATGGGGTTCAGTTTTAAAAGCTTTTTAGCATAGACTTTAATATTTCTATATAACACAACATTCAGATTCGTTTTGATTTATGCACACAAATATTCCAAATTTTTACACACTAGTCAACATCCCGCGGAACCTTGAGGCCTGAACAACCCTAAGGTCACAAGGACTTCCAGGGACTGCCTTCCCTCCCCGCATACACACGGGTGCGTGCACTGCCTTGGTTTGGAAGGTGGTAGCAGCAATGTGCACAAAGCACCAATGTTTTATCAGAGAGCTTTCTAAAGCACTCTCTGTGACCTCAGGGTTGTTCAGTGGTTTCACTTGTCAGGAGATCAGCCACTGGATTTTTAAAAAGAAAATCATTTAAATAAATGATATCTATTTATTCTGACTTTCAAATACTGTGAGAAACTTTATGCACAATTTTGTGATTATTAGAAGTTGTATGAAGCAAATTCTAAGATGTGTTCATTAAATATGAGGAAAGAGGAGAACTGGTCTTGTGATGGTTTACATTTGAATGGGAGACTACATGTGAGCACTGAAAGATATTCCCTTTACGGGATTATTTATTTATTTATTTATTTATTTATTTGATTTATATACCACCCTTCCAAAATGGCTCAGGGCGGTTCACAACATGATAAAAACAAAACAATTAAAATCAAACTATTAAAACACAATAAAACAAATAAAACAGCTAAAAGCCCTGGAAATCAGGGCAACAGTTTAAAACAAATTAATCATTTAAAACTCTGGAAGGCCTGGCCAAATAAGTATGTTTTAAGGACTCTCTTGAAGGACAGCAATGATCTCAAATTACGAATTTCTGCCGGGAGTGCATTCCATAGCCCAGGAGCAGCTACAGAGAAGGCCTGCCTCTGCGTCACCACCAGATGAACTGGTGGTGACTGGAGACAGACCTCTTCAGATGACTTTAACGTGCGGTGGGGATCATGTAAAAGAAGGCGCTTTCTTAGATAACTTGGACCTAAGCCGTTCAGGGCTTTAAAGGTAATAACCAGCACTTTGTATTTTGCCCAGAAACATATCAGCAGCCAGTGTAGCTGTTTCAAAACAGGCATAATATGGTCTCTCCGGGTTGCCCCAGAGACCAATCTGGCTGCCGCATTCTGAACTAACTGAAGTTTCCGGACTACGTACAAAGGCAGCCCCACATAGAGCGCATTGCAGTAGTCAAGCTGGCAGGTTACCAGCTGATGCACCACTGTTTTGAGGTCATCCTCTCTGAGGAATGGACGCAGCTGTTGGGAAGCTGCATGTAGAAGGTTCCAAGTCCCCACCTTGGCATCTCCAGATAGGGCTGGGAGATACTCCTGCCTGCAAGCTTGGAAAAGTCGCTGCCGGTCTGTGTAGACAATACTGAGCTAGATAGACCAATGGTCTTACTTGGTAGAAAGCAGCTTCCTGTGTTCCTATGAAGTAAAATTCTTGTTAAGAAGAATTGCATTTGGGGTGCTATCATTGCTTACACTACAGTATTCACAATCTGTTTTTCTTCCTAAATACAGGTGGCCCTTGTTATTTGCAGGTGTTCCATTCCTACCAATTTCTGCAGATAACAAAACCACAAATAAAGAGACCTTAACCCTATGGGGATTGAGGGGTTAGGTTCCTTGAGCTTTAAAAACCTTAAAACGCAGCAAGGGGCAGAAATAAGGGTAGAAATGCATAGTACCTTGTTCTCCAGGTCTGGAATGCCTTCCAATCCCCCATTTTTTTTTAAATTTAAAAACAAAAACAAAAAAGAGGCTCTGCACTTCAAAGATGGTTCAAAATTGCTCTGCACTTCAAAATGGTGGCTGGAAATGACATCAGAAGTTATTTCCGGCCACTCAGGAACTGCAGGTAGGCAAAAATTGCCTATATTTCATGCCACGGATAAAGAAACAGGGTCTCTAAGACCCATCCACAGATACATGAAACCGTGATCTGCGAAACCACAGATAATGAGGGTCTCCTGTAATCACCTAAAGAAGACCTAAGTTCTCTCAATAGCTGACACAAGCTTAGACACCAGTTTAGACAGAAATTGGTTTATTTCTTTTGCTCTTAGATTAGCTCTTTTCACCCTCTCTCCAATGATCAGTCATCAAAATTTCAGAAAGACATATACCATGCTGTCTTTCTTAGTATTCTTTATCTGCATATCTTTTATGGCAATAATCCTCACTTCAGGTTTTTTTTTCCTAAACAGTCTTCCTTAACATACTTGCAGCTTCCATTTTTAAAAATATATATTTTTACTCGACCTGGTTTCATCCCCCTGAACGTTGGAAAGTGGAGCTTCTTCCTGACTAAAAGCTTCATATATGGCTATCAAGAGTAGTATCAGATGGCTATCTAAGAGTAATATTAGATAGATAACATTAGATGGTTATCAAGAGTAATATTAGATGGCAAAAAATTATGCCATCTAATATTACTCTCAATGTATATAAATGTTGAGATAATTGCTATATAAGAATCATCCAATCAAAATTTGCTTTCACTACAAACAACACAAAAACTGCATCTCTATTCAACACTTAGTTCAATTCTTAATATGATGATAAGTACTGGTAAGAGAACTAGTTTCCTCATGATGGTCACAAAAATAATCTTCATTCTCTGTGCTGAAATCTTTGGCATCCCCAATGTTCAGAGCTCTATTGGTGGAAGATTCTGCATCACAGCTCTGCCCATCATGTTACCAAGTGCACCGAGGGAGAGGGGGGAGCTATTTTTTGCTGCTTTCTCCACCATTCAGAAGAACTTTTTGACTTCAGGAATATGTCCTTAAGGGCTGTGCACCTGCCCTCTCCCATATTCATGGGTGGTTGCTTGTCACCTTTCCAGGATTTTTGCTGTGAAGTCCCACAGTTCTGTTTGGGAATCTTACTCATCCTCCTCATATAATGTTTTGTTCTTTTTCAGTGTGAACTGCATGGTAAACTCTTTTTTTGGTTGAAAAAATGGTATATAAATAATCATAACTGGTATTGTTCCTTCCAAACTGAAGAAATGCATAAAGCTTATAGTTCAAATACAGGACATTATTAAAATATTTGTATTACTAATTGGTGCACGCACTGGACTTAATTCTGGACTTTTTTTTGTTTTTCAGAGTTCCTGTGTACCGCTTGATTTAGATGTAGTGGACCTAAGAACAAACACGCAAAAGAGAACTTGCTGCAAATTGTAATTGGCAGTGTTTTGTTGTCTGTGTTCTGATCATGTATTTGATACATACCAACTCTGAACTTAAATCTTTCTCGCTCTCTCTTTTTAAAGTTCTCAAAACATACAGTGATTAAAGCTTTAATGTTAACATGCAAACACTTCTGTCAGTCCACTGTTGTTTTATTTAACTGACTTACAAATGTTTAAAATAAACAAATTATTATTTGCACATGTGGTCATGATTGTAACATCCATTGAGATGCAAGCATATAAAATATCTTAATGTTGGCCAAAGTTGTTTAATGTTAGGAAGTTATGTTGGCCAAAGGTGAAATCTATAGTATGAAAACCACCTGATGAGAGTTCACCTAACAGTATATTAGGTACTTTACCACTTCAGGATAAGCCATGTTTGCTTCTCCTGAAGAGCATACAATTCTAGAAACACAATTTAGATGGGAAAGGGAAGAAGAGAGGAAAAGGACGCTGTTCTTTCATAGTTCAATAGCACCTGTCACATAAAGCACTTTTAAAATGACAATTGACTAGTTTAAGCAAAAACAGTTTTCCAAAGTTTGATATAATTTAATTTGCCTTAAAGCATAAAAGGTCAACTAGAACCCTTTTTGTGGAGCATTTAAAAAATGGTGGCTGACATCCTAATTAACAAAGTGCTCATGCTTCTCGAGGATGTGCCAGAAGCCCTCATGCAACTCCCCGTCCCCTGGGCGGAAGAGCCTTTAGACTCTGTGCAAGGAGTGCTCTGCAGTCGAAGGCTTTTCCACAAATGCACTTGCATTGAGAGATGGGAGAATTCCACAACATCTCTCAGCACATCCCCGCAATGCCTAGAAGCCAGGGGTGTAGCAAGGTTGGAGTGGGCCCAGACACAAGATTTTTAAACTGGCCACCCCCACCCCATATATATATATATATATACACACACACATACATACATATAAATGTATCCTATGTGCCACAATAGAACATCATCCTAAATTATTTTTTAAAAGGTTTTGTAAATTGTGGACGATGCAAGTCATTTAATGGTACCATGTTTCCCCGGAAATAAGACAGTGTCTTATATTAATTTTAGCCCCCCAAAATGCACTAGGGCATATTAGCGGTACATCAGAAATTACTGCTAGGTCTTACTTCGGGGTAGGTCTTACTTTCGGGGAAACAGGGTACTAGAGAAAGACATGCTGTTCTGGTAGCTCCAGGTCTTAACACTCATATCAGTTTCGGAGGATGAATACAACTGAAGGAAGCCTGGGCGGGTGCACAGCTGGGGGAGTCAGTCATGTGACTTGCCTCTGGGGGCCCCCGAAGGCAGTGGGCCCCCAGACAACTGTCTCCCCTTGCCCTATTATAGTTACACCCCTGCTAGAAGCACAAGTACTGTCTGCTGGTATATTCTGCAGCCTGATGTGGTACAGTCCAGGAAGGACTATCTAGCATGGGGATTCTGCTGAATATGTCACTTGGCTACTAACTGGGCAAAGAGACATTCTTTAAAGTGGTGGCACTCTTATATTTAGCAGGAGAAGAGAAACTCCCTATTGAACACCAACAAATATTTATATACTGCTTTTCAACAAAAGTTTCCAGAGCGGTTTACATAGATTAATAACAAACAAATAAGTATGATGGATCCCTATCCCCGAAGGGCTCATAATCCAAAAAGAAACGTAAGATAAACACCAGCAACAGTCACTGCAGGTACTGTGCTGGGGGTGGATAGGGCCAGTTACTCTCCACCTGCTAAATAAAGAGAGTCACCATGTTTAAAAGGTGCCTCTTTGCCCAGTTAGCAGGGCTATATTCAACCCAATATAGCACACATCTAGTAGTTATTGCTGGTGCTTCCCTGGTGTTTCTTTTTAGATTGTGAGCCTCTTTGGGACAGTGAACCATCTTCTCATTCCTTTTGCTATGTAAACTACTTTTGAGAGCTTTTTTGTTGAAAAAGTGTACAAACAGATGATAAATAATAATGGCTCCAAATAACTTTTTTTTTTTTTTGCAAGTCATTTAGGTGAACTGTAGATATGTCTCAGTCCCCTGCTAACTGAGCAGAGAGGCATCTTTTTTAAAAGTGTGATTCGCTTTATTTAGCGGGGGAGAGCAACTGGCCCTATCCACCCCCAGCACAGCAACCCTCCAGTGGCTGTTGCTGGTGTATATCTTATGTTTCTTTTTTAGATTGTGAGCCCTTTGGGGACAGCGAGCAATTTTATTCATGTATTTATATATTTATATCTATGTAAACTGCTTTGGGAACTTTTGTTGAAAAGTGGCATATAAATATTTGTTGTATTCTTAAATGACTAATTTAATATTTTCCCCCTCCAGAATAACATGCACAAAGTAGCAAGCTTCTGTGGGGGTGGGGAAAATAGTGGTTGTTGAAGACACATTTTCACATAAACAATGCAATTTCAGTTACCAGAAGTTTTGTCCATAAGGGAAACTGGTAACATTAGGTAGGCTGTCAAGATGTTTTAATGATATATTTGAGCATGAGTTTTCATGGGTGACATCCCATGTCATCAGGTGTAAAGCAAGAATAGGAGAAAGGTCAGTTAAAAGCATTCTTAAAAAGACAGTGACAATATACACCAAGTGGAATCTTTGTAATGTGAAAAACCATAATCTCTATTAAATCGTATTATGGCAAATTCTTTTATGAATTCCTGCTCAGCTATTTCTGGTTCCATGTGTCCATTTTTAAGAGCAGTTACTCTCATTCACTCTATGATGCTGTGACTCTGTAGACTGAATTATTGGCTTCTTGGTGTTACTGTTCTTGATATCAAATTTAT
The DNA here is from genome assembly GCF_027244095.1 of Hemicordylus capensis. Taxonomy (NCBI): domain Eukaryota; kingdom Metazoa; phylum Chordata; class Lepidosauria; order Squamata; family Cordylidae; genus Hemicordylus; species Hemicordylus capensis. The sequence continues at coordinate 252,329,205 of NC_069660.1, read as the reverse complement.
GACCATTTAGTCTTTGTCTTAAGAACAGTCCTATGTAGATGGCCAAAGGAACTCTGGTACATGATATGCAGTAAGGTGGATAAGCGGGTATGGTTCAATGTATTTGGTAGGTGGATGCCATTGAATCCACACAGTGTTACTTTCTTTGAGCATACATAAAACACTGGGCTGGTTTGGCTGTTACCATGCACGCATCATGTAGTTAGAACCTGGGGCATGCATATTTACAAATGGGGTAGAACATCCTAACTGTACCATTCCAATAATACTTTAAAATAGTATTGGAACTGCACAATTAGGAGCAGTTAAGACATTCCACTTCCCACATTAACATGTGGGGTGGGTGGGAAATGCGTGCCCCTAATCACTCAGTATCATCTGAATCAATCCACTATTGTAAAAGAAAGTGTTCCTTATACTACAGAAGTTACATATTAGGTTGTTTGATGCTACATTTAACATCAGAGATTTGCTTAACTCAAATGTTAAGAAAATACTATATTCTTGTGTGATCTCAATCCTTTTTAAGCCAGCACAATTAAGTACGTAGTGTTATATAGCCCTGAAAGTTTTACAGTTTTATAAATTTTAATATTGGTAACTGAGTCTATTGTGGCTTTTTTGTGTTAGGTGATTTGACTAACAAAATATATATTGTGTTATATACTGTTTCTACTTAAAAACAAGCACCTTATTCTGTGACATCATCATAACCTTTAGTCCTTGAAGTGCTTTGGTAGGCAGGAGATTTGTTAGTAGGCTCTGAAGCTTAATTTTGGTTCTGGCCTCCATATTTCCCCTGTTCTTCTATCCCACCTAACAAGCACTGTGTAAATTTTTCCTCACATATTTTGCAGGCTTGCATTTGTAGTAAGCAGCAAACTAAGTCTTAGCCCCACTGGGCTCCCCCCACCGCAACTATAAAATTAACGAGACAAAAAAAGTGGTAAACCTAATGCAGTGATCAAACTGAAATAAGGTTAGTACTGGTTTACATCTGAATCTTTTTTGTTCCTGTGATTCCTCCGAACATCGTAGATACAGGATTGCATGCAAAAATGTCATGTTTGAACCAGATACACTCTGCAATTTCTGTGATAGCACTGGCTCAAAATATTGCTGCTATAGTTGCACATATTGTTGCAGAGTGTAGTGCCAATACAAACATTACATTTTTCCATACAACTCTGTACCTGGGAATTGTCAGGATGAATCGCATGGAGGAAAGAAGTGGCTGGGTGGCTTGCATGAGTGAACTGGTCCAAAATGAACCTTGTGTTCTTATTTTAGTTTCAGCTATGCATTCAAATGAATTCTTTCATCTCTTGTGAATGGAAGCAGCACAGTCATCCTGGCCATCTGAAGAGATGAATAGACAAGTGTGCTATTTGAAATATACTGGCTTTCAGTAAAAGGAGATTCAATAGCATACAGTCTATAGATTACTTTGTTCCATTCTGTGATCTTTTCGAAGGCTATGAAGTTTTGCTGAACACAATTCCCAGAAATGGATGCAAGATAGCATTTGCTAAAGGTCACACACTTAATATGTAGTCACATTAGCTTTTGAAATGTGAAATACAATTTCAACATTGTACAAAGATAGTTGCAAGTTTAGGATACAGCTAGGTCAGCAAAGATCAAAGTGCCCTTTAAGAGGTTAGGACGGTGCTTTGGAAGGTAGTCTTGTGCTCTGGAGACTTCTCAAATTAGGATTCTTATTGTAGCTTATGGTGAAATAAATGAAACCCAAGGTTGTGCAACTTTTGTTATCAATGAAAGGCAAAAATCTTCAATGAAAGTGAGTCCCACATCTACCTTGCACAGACTGGTCCCACGCAGAAGCAAAAGCACTGGCACATTTTAAAAGTGATTCTCTTTATTTAGCAGAGGGAGAGCAATTGGCCCTATCCATCCCCAGCACAGCATCCCTCCTGTAGCTGTTGCTGGTGTCTATCTTACATTTCTTTTTTAGATTGTGAGCCCTTTGGGGACAGGGAGCCATTTTATTTTTTGATTTATATCTATGTAAACCACTTTGGGAACTTGTGTTGCTAAGCAGTATATAAATATTTGTTGTTTTCCTACTGTGGCTTTTTAGCTCAATTGTTTACTGTCCACAATTTCTTCAGAATTACCCTTCAAGATATTTTTGGCACTCATGTAATGTTCAGCTCCCCCTAACCTGTTCAGACATCTTTTTAAAGGGCTAAAGTGAAGTAAGGGAGAATAAATGAAGAATATCAGACATCCTCTTCTGCACCTCATCCTCTCTATTAAGGTAGCAGGAAGCCTCAGGCTCTTGTATGAGTCACCGCTAAGCTCAGGTGATCAAGTAGCATTTATGAAGCAAATCACTTTCTTTAAGCTCCATCTTGCTTGGGGGTAATCATACAGCCACCCTGGATAAGGAAGGGAATTATCATTGGCACACAAAAAATGTTGTTTTGCAACCAAAAAGATGCCTCTACTGATATGTAAAACATAGAGGTTGTAAACCGATTTATGCTATATGCAGGAACTGAGGGCAAAGCATAAGCTGACAGAGCTGCATTGGGAAATTCTAGATACCAGTCCTGTGCTATGAAGAGCTGAGATGAGACTTAATTTCATTTTCAGTATGAGAGGGGACCAATTGCCTCTATAAAGGAATATTGTTGGGAAATGCTACTGGTTGGATGCAAAAGCAGTGTGAATTTTTTTTTAAGGAAAGAGCTGCAATCCTGAGCAAGTTGAAAGCTAGAGTCTGGCTAACAAATCCTTCCCACAAAAATAAATATATTAAAAGCCATTTCTTATATAGCATTAGATGGTTCACCCAGCTGTGCATCCAACAGAGTTGTCAGCAGCTCATTAGTCTAGAAAAATGACCATCTCAAAAGTGTCCTTCCCAAGCCACCCTCTCTGGCCATGCTGTCGATTTATCTCCATTTCACAAGGGAGGCAGGAAGGAAACTGGCTCTGAGAGGAAGTAGGAGGTGCCTCCTAGGCCACACCCCAGCAAGTCTGTCTCCAAAGAATCTGCCTCCTAGTGGGTGGACTGGAGAAGATCCCAGAGTACAGGGTGACATGTTGAGAGAGGGTACAAGGCACAGCTGAGGATGATCCACTGCTGCTTCCTGCCAGTTTGATTAATCTTGCCTGCAGTCAGTGCAAAGCTGATCACTCCTGCCAATGTGACTGTCTGCTCTTCCCCTATGGGGTATTGGGTATTTAGCCTTGCAGGCTAAAAGGCTCTCACAACTGTTCGAACTTCACATGCCTGAGAACCCCCATCATGGCCGAGTTGCACTTACACACATGTAAGCTAAATAAATAAGATTTTAAAAAACAGGCTGAAGGGAACCCCACTGTGGTGGAGGGTTCCCCTTGAACTTGTGTTGCTTTGAGCAGCTGCTGCTTCTCCCTCGCTCATGAAGGACTCAAATAACTCAAATTCCAGTTAGCAATAGATCTAGGACAGACAGAAGAAAGTACTTCACACAATGTATAATTAATGGAATTTGCTGCCACAGGATGTGTGATGTTCCTTACTTCAGATGAATTTAAGAACAGATTAGATGAATGCACAGGCCAACATGATGAGCAGTGAAATGCTGGCATTAGGGACCCGCTGGGGCTGCTGTGCACAAAAAACCTAACTCTTGATGGGGTTACACAACAGGGAAATTTTGAAATTGCATGCGGACACTTGCATTGTGCCATTTCCATTGTTTAAAAGTGCTTTACAACTGCGCTGTTGCACAACTCTGCTGGGGCTGGCTTTCCCATGCACAGCATAGTCACCGGATCCCGACTATGCACAGCACGGTCGCTAGGTAAAACCACATCTCACTACATATCATGTTGTGGTCATGGAGAATAAGTCTATATCAGTGGTTTCCAACCTGGGTTCCTCCAGATGCTGAACTACAACTCCCATCATTCCCAGCTATGATTTATTGTGGCTGGGGGTGATGAGAGTTGTAGTTCAGCATCATCTGGAGGAACCCAGGTTGGAAACCACTGGTCTATATTATGGCCTATATATCCTGTCCCTCCAGTACAATGCTGTTCAGGGTGGCTCACAAGAATGTCAAAACAAGAAGTTAGACAAAACAATCCAGTATTTTAAAAGGTTAGCTAAAAATAGGACCCAATTAAAACTAACCTTAAGAATTTAAGGATTAAAAAACCCACCAGACACAAACTGCATATAAAACACTTAAGCACCTCTCTGGATCTTCAAATGCTTTTATGATGACAAACGTTTCTGTACCACTTTTCAACAAGAGTCTCCAAAGCACAGAAAAATAAATAAGATTTATTGCCTGTCTCAAAAGGGCTCTTTTTTTTTAAGCCATAAGGTAGACACCAACAACAGCTGGAGGGATGCTGTGCTGGGGTTGGATAGGGATAGTTGCTCTCCCCCTGCTATATATTGAGATAAATGACCTCAGAACAGTAGTACATCTGCTGGTCACCTCCAGAATTGACTACTGCAATGCGCTCTATGTGGGGCTGCCTTTGTACGTAGTCCGGAAACTGCAGTTAGTCCAGAATGTGGCAGCCAGATTGGTCTCTGGGTCATCTCGGAGAGACCATATCACTCCTATCTTAAAAGATCTACACTAGTTGCCGATAAGTTTCCGGGCAAAATACAAGGTCTTGGCTATATCCTATAAAGCCCTAAACAGCCTGGACCCTTGGTATTTAAGAGAATGTCTTCTTCTTACAGGAGATAAACCACTCCTGTATTCTACCAAGAAAACCACATGGCTCTGTGGTCGCCACCAGTCCACACTGACTCAACAGCACAACCTTTCCTTTTCCCCCCTCCCTTCTTCGCTATGAACCACACACCCCATTGAGATCATCAGGAGAGGTTTGTCTGCAGTCGTCACTGGCTTGTCTGGTGCACAGCATAGTCACCGGGCCTTCTCCATAGCTGCCCCAGAGTTTTGGAACATGCTCCCTGAAATAAGAGCCTCCCCATCTCTTACAACACCTTCTTTAAGTGGTGAAGCAGGGAAATGCTTGACTAACAAGCAGAAGGCTGCTAGTTTGCATCCCCGCTGGTACTATATTGGTCAGCAGCGATATAGGAAGATGCTGAAAGGTATCATCTCATACTGTGCAGGAGGAGGCAATGGTAAACCCTTCCTGTATTCTACCAAAGAAAACCACAGGGCTCTGTGGGCGCCAGGAGTCGAAATTCACTTGACAGCACACACTTTACCTTTACCATCTCTAACAACTTTTAAAAAGGCAATCAAGACACATTTGTTCAACCAGGCTTTTTGGTGAGGAACAGCAGCAAGAAAGCGCTGATGCCTTTGTGTGCACTTCCCAGAGACATCTTGTTGGTCAATGTGGCAATAAGAAGAATATGCTGGAAGATGTCCCCTTGGCCTTTTGACACCTATGAGAGTGCCAGCCTTAGGTTCCACGGAACTCCACCAAAAACACAAACAGCTAAGCAACCCGATCCTGCGTTTAATTTCACAGAAGACTTTCTGAGTTCAGTGGCACTTAAACAAGCTTTAAGAATACACCCATTAAAATATCGTTCTGGCAACCCGTGTCCAGTCACAGCTTGACCCTAACCACTTTTGCTCTAGCTAAATCCCATCGATTCCGACTAGACTTATTTTTTCCAAGTACACGCTTAAAACTTCCGATTTTACTTAGAAATAAAAGTTCCAGTGATTTCACTGAACTGAGTGTCAAAAATCGCAGTCGCCGCCGCCGCTACCCGGCTGCGGGTTGCTTGGATGACCGGAGGGGGGCGTGAGAGGGACAGAGTTTGCAGAAGCTTCCTAATAACATGCCAGATATTCTTTCCCCCTCTCCCCTTTCATTAGAGAAGGAGGGAGCGCCGGCGTCGCCTTTTCCATGGGAGTGGAGAGAGGGAGGAGGAGCGCGAGCTGCGCAGGCGTCTCTCGCACCTTGTTGATTAGTCAGTCCGCGCTGGGATGGCGTTTCGTGGGCCAGCTGGAGCTGCGAGCAGAAGAGCCAGGAGCAGCAGCAGCCGCCTTTGCAGCCCACGCCGACGCCGCTCCTGGGGAGTTGGCCGAGCAGCAGTTGGTGACGAGTCACCTTGCCTTTAGGCGAAGCCCACCATGGCCCGGGGAGGCGGCAGCAACCAGAGCAGAGGCTGAAGAAGGCGCGCTCCGTTCGGGCAGCCCCGCAAGGGACCGCCAAGCCGTCGCTACAGCTGGGCTCCCACTCCCCAAACCCGGAGAAGGGCGGGAAGATGGATGCGGGCCCCTCGCCGGGCTCTAGTCTCAAGGATGTGAAGTGGAGCTCCGTGTCCGTCCCGTTGGACCTGCTGGTCAGCACTTACCGCTTGCCCCAGGTCGTCAGGCTGGACGGCGGTGAGTAGTGGAGGGCGAAGTGGGAGCCGCAGCAGCCGCGTGCAATTGGCCAGACTTAAGAGGGGGGAAAGCTGAGCCGCCAGACGAGTTTCAGCGTGGCAGCTGCTGCGGCGGCGGAGGCGGCCGCCGGCGGGGATGGCTCTTCTCCCCGAGTGACCGACTTAGCAAGTCGCCGCCAGAGCTGCCTGCCTCCCCTCCTCTCGATTTGCGTGCTGCTGCTGGCCAAATTCCAGCCCCGTGCCGCGAGTCCTTCTGGGGAGAAGAGCCCATTGGGGAAAGGGGGCACGTGACCAAAATATGAATGGGCCATAAAGGAGGCGAATGCCCGGGATTTGATCTGAATGGAGACATGCGGGGGGTTGAAATTGGTGGGCATGGGAGTTTGCCAGTAGGCTGGTGCAGCCGGGGGGCTACACTGGAATGACACCCTCCTCTGTCTAGCTAGACGTAGATATAGTGTTGCCAAATGCAGCTTTTAAACCCGTTTATTTATATACACACTCACAATCAATCAAGTGGTTTAAAATACTACCCAAGCAAGGTGTGATCCCAAGCAATTCAAATCGAAGAAAGTTCCATTCAAAGCAATGAGGATCGTAGTCCCCAGTGGCCACAATCCAATACAGAGTCCAGTATGCTTAAGCCTATTGAAATAAATGGATTTCAGCACATATTGTTTTGGATTGTGATCCAGTCTACTTCATGAAGTATTGGACTCCAATCTCAAGATTCAGATCTTTAAATTCACTAGCTCTTAACTTTTTGTCCCATAAATGGCTTATTAATAGTGGCAGGCATGAGGATGGAGGAAATCAACATAATAAAGTCTCTTGTTTTTGCTGGTGTAGAAATGTATACAAATATAGAAAATGGATAGAAAAGTACTATATAAATAGGAGTTACATTACTGTGTGAAGAAAATGCAGCTCTGCCAAAATAACATGCTAGATCTTCAGCCTATTCTGACACGCTATATTTAACTTTGGAAGGCTAGCCAAAAGCTTTTTTAAAGTGTGTAGTTTTTTGTTAAGTATTTTGCTAAAGAATGGACACCCCCCAGAAAAGAGCAACTTTATTGTTTTTATCATACATGAAGTGCATCAATCTCCTGTGCCAAGTGTAAACTGAATATGATTTGAACTCTTTGAAAATGACTAACATTAAGGAAACATTCTTGATTAAAATAGACAAAGGGATTGGATTATTTGCATACTCTCTGCCCCCCCAAGAAACGTTGCATTGTTTACTTATGTAATGCAGGAGAATGACAGCTATGATGCAATATTTATGCCTCTTTAAATATTAAATAGATAATGGTTCCAACCCTGGATCACCTGTTCATCCTGATCTATCAATGTCTTCCTGACTGATTAAACCAGAAATTAATTAAACCGGAGATTGCACACTTCATATGGGCATTCTGCCTTGATTCTCCCACCCCCACCCCAAAGTGTACCACTGGCTGAAGTTGACTTTCCTATACAGATGAGTGTGCATTACTAAATAACTTTGAATTAAAACAGATAGCCAAGTTATGTAATGTTCTGCTATAAGGAGGGCACAAAAGGATTGATTAGTGATACGTTTCTAGTAGGCAGCTACCATCTGTCAGGTTACCATCTGCTTTCCCTCTCTTCACATGGAGAGTGCAGATATACTTGTTCATGTATTTCTCTTCCCCTTTCAGAGGATGAGCAAGCAAGAGGATGATTTGGGTAACTGAGCGGGGAGATTACCCACTAGGTCTGTTGCCCTTGTTGTCTGCTTCCTATAATTTCCTGTAATCTCTTCACAGTTTCTTCCTAATGTTTGAACCTTGAGCTTTTACTACCTTTTGGATACATACATTTCCTCTTGACTACAGGGCAGCCCTTGTGCAAGTCTTCATCTGGTCCTCCTTGCATCTTATCTTGTCTGTTAGCATCCACCTCTCTCCACTCTCTGACCATTCAGTTTGCAACTGGGTGCCCTGTTATCTCCTAATCCTGAAAGATTCTCAGGATACTTTTCACCACACTGCTGTTCTCTAAGCAGACAATTGACAAGGATAGTAAATAAAATTGGCCCACTGCACTGGTGTGGAGGTGGGGGAAACTAAGAGATGTCCAAGGTTGGCTTTTCAAAAGAAAGTGAAGTTGCAGTCCTCGGTAGCAGTGTTCTCTCTAAAAAAAATTTCTCTGTGTGTGGAATGAATTTTGTTCTGGGCAGCAGTATCAAGGCAGTGTGCGCGCACATGCATTCAGAGTGGGGCCTTCCTGAGCGGGATCTAAAATTAACTGAGCAGACATAAAAAAACTTGTGAGTGCGCACAAATGTGCATGCCTTAGAGGGAACACTGCTCAGTAGCCAAGTCAAGTTTATTAAACAGTCACAAACCCATAACAAAATACAAAACAGGTGCAAAAGCACTGGATCACAGAATACCAAAACACTTAAAATAAGAAAATCTATAACTATACATAAAAACCACTAATATTAAACACTTAACTTGTTTGTAAATGAAATTCCCTTCTAACTGGGCAAAGAGGCACCTTTTACTGTGGTGATTCTCTTTATTTAGCAGGGGGAGAGTAACTGGCACTATCCACCCCCAGCACAGTACCTCCAGTGACTGTTGCTGGTGTCTATCTTGTGTTTTTTTAAAGAATGTGAGCCGTTTGGGGACAGGGAGCCATCTTGTTTATTTATTATTTCTCTGTGTAAACCGCCCTGAGCCATTTTTGGAAGGGCGGTATAGAAATCGAATTAATAATAATAATAATAAACATCATCATCTCAGAGTACTGCACTTAACCCTACACAATGCTTTTGTGAGTCTTTATCAGAGAAATGAACTTTAGCAACAATTTATGTCAGGCTTTTATTGGTGTTGGCTAGAATTTAGTTGCTGCTACTGCTAATGACTTGGGCTTTTTCCTCTCTTCTCCTTAATCCAGATTTCCCCCCCTTTCAGTCTGAATAGTTACTAGATAACCCTTTTATATAACTCAGTGATGTGGAGTTTCCATAAAAAATCTATACTGGAAATTTTGTTAATGCTGATAGTTGATCTGATTTAACATTAACAAAGCTAAAGAAGTAAATATTAATTTTACATGCTGAAATGTCTTTTTTTTAAAGTTCAAAAATATTTGAACTAAAATGTGATATTCATCATCATATTAATTAAAAGCCTTATATGTAAAGTATTTATTGGAGTACTTGTAAATTTGATATGGCAACTCACTTTGATATGGCAACTCAATAGCATACACTTCCCTTTCACTGTTGAAACTTTAAGGGGGGAATTGAAGAGATTTTTAAGAAGTCCAAAGAGCTGTGCTTGAGATGTGCTTCCGAGGGAGACACCTGAAGAATTAATTACAGTATTGAAACTGCCCCATTTACTGAATGATATACTGTACATTCATTATGGTACTATTTATGAAACTTTTTAAAAATTGAAATTATTCAGCCAAAAAATGCAACAGTAGAAAAATATGCCCTAAATCAGTGTATTATATTTATATGCATTATATTTTATATCTCACCTTTTAACAACAGAATTGTAATTAAAGCAGTAATATAAGTTACAGGAATAAGAAATAAATGAATCATAGTCATGAAACACATAAAAGAACAGTTTAAGTCAATTAGCACAAGAAGGCAGATCTAATAAAAAGCAAGCTGGAATAAGACAGTTTTATAGTCTTATGGTACCCTTTTTGAGAGGGTATTCCATAGCCTGGGTGCTAGCTATGGCAGCCAGGCCCAACCACGTGCTTTACAAATATCTTTTGTTCCCATCTCTGTGCTTCTGATGGCAGGGGAACGTGGGGGAAGGAAGATTGAAGTTCTCAGGCAGATTCAGACAGGAGCAGGTGGACTGGATGTATCCTAGTCCCAGGTAAAGTAAAGCTAAGTGCGCCGTCGAGTCAGTGACCACAGAACTCTATGGTTGTCTTTGGTAGAATACAAGAGGGGTTTACCATTGTCATCTCCTGTGCAGTATGAGATGTTGCCTTTTAGCATCTTCCTGTATTACTGCTGCCCGATAGAGGTGTTTCCCATATCCATATGTCTGGGAAACATACCAGCGGGGATTCGAACTGGCAACCTCTGGCTTGGTAGTCAAGTCATTTCTCTGCTGTGCCATTAGGTAGGGTGGCTTAAAAAGTTATATACTTCAGTCTATTTTTTGAATTCACTGTTAAGTTATTAACAGCACAATCCTGTGCATGGTTACTCAGAAGTGTGGGGCTTCCAAGTAGGTGTGCAAAGGATCTGAGCCTAAGGCTGCAATCTTGTTCACTCTTATATGGGAGTAAGTCCCATTGAACACAGTGGCTGACATCCAGAATAACTTACTGGACAGGACTTCTCGGGGAGTAGTCTAAAGGATTACTTAATTTCAGTAGGATTACTCAGGAGTGACTGGATGTCTGTCACTGGGCCATCTGAGTAACCATGCATAGAATTGCACTTCACGTGTTAAATGAACAATAGCGTGTAAAGATATAGAAAAGATTCTGAGGTTATGTTTTAAACAAGGTGCAATTGCTTCTGAAGGCAAGTACAGTCTATCTTCTGTGGATACCTGGCTATAAGTCCTTAGTGCATTTACCATTCCTACTGAGTTGCTGGGTAAAGTATGGATAGTAAGTATGGGCCTTCTGCTTAGCATCTCTATAAAAAGCGAAGGGCGTATGTAGCAAATCCCGTGGTGCACAGTACATCTCGTGAGAGTTGTGAGAGAGAGTTGTCCAGAGGAGAGAGAAGGCATGGAGTAGGGCTGAGCAGTGGGTGGAGGGGCAGCTGCTGCCAAGGAGGGAGGGTCAAGGAGGAGGAGGCGGTGCAGCAAAGAAAGAAGAAGAGACATTGAGCAGCGGCCTCCATTGACCCACCGAGTCTCCTTGTGAGGAGGACAGCCAAGCCAGGGCAGAAGAGCACACTGAGGGCCATCCGTGTAGGCCAGAAGGGAAGCTCCGGCTTGGCTGTTCTCCTCACGAGAAGACTTGGTGGGTCGATGAAGGTCGGCCCTTGGCGCTCTCTCCCATCCTAATCAGGTGTCCTTGCAAGGAGACTTGGCAGGTCTACATGACGGAAGCTGGTGGTAGGAGCCCACTTAGGCTGCCAGTGCCACTCTGGTTGGGGCTGGGTGTACTGGCTGAGTGAGTGGTGTTGGTGGGGAGACTGGCTGAGCCAGATTGTCCGAAGAGGGATGAGAGACGGAGAACTAGGGCGCAGATGTTTGAACAGGACCAGCTAGTTTATAGTTATTTTCCTTAGTTCTCAAAGTGTTCCTCATCCATTTTCAGTCACAACATCTTGTAAGCTAGGTCAGTATTATTGCTTCCCCTTATAAATAGGGGACAGAAACTTCTGAGTAGCTTGTCTGCGGCCATCTTGTGTATTCAGGAACTAGATGAGATTTAGTCCCTGGCTTTTTCTTGTAGCCACTATGCTATGCCAGCTGTATCTGATACCTTAACTATAAGTCACTTGGCTGTTTTCAGTACTACTGTTTTGTGGAGTGTTGCATGCATAAAGTGTTCTTGGTTGGACCTGATGCCAGACCTTCAACTTTGTTACATGTTCAAGGTTTTTTTTTAGGGATGTGTACAAATAGCATTTCGAGATGTGTTTTGGAACACATCCCCCTGTCCATTTAAAATGGAGGAGAGCAGGTGCATACCTGCTCATCCGCCACTTCTTGAATCAATGGTGCTCCTCCCAGCTATCTTCAAGTGCTGGAGGCGCTCTCCTCCAGCTGCCCCCACATGATGTTGGCATGCACTTGGCTGCCATGCATGTGCTGAGGCAGCTGAGGGAGAGTGCCACCGATTCAGGAAGTGGTGGCAGATGAGCATGTACGCACCGCACCTGCTCTCCTCCATTTTAAAGGAGCAGAGGATGTGCTCCGAATCACATCTAAAAACGTGATTTGTGCACATCCCTAATTTTTTGTGTGGACATCTGTGTAAGGCAAATTTGCAGAAGATGTTTTCCGTATAAGTTAAATTTCAAATTCTATGTCAAGTCTTTGTTTTAGGCTATAACAGGGTTAGCAAATGAGGCTTTGCTTGCTGTCAGTATCTTTTTTTCAATTGTCTTTTGCTTTTGCTTTGTCTTTTGCAATTTGTGAAGCCAACAGATGATTAAATATGACCATTGCTCTGAGCAGAATTGTACATTCCCTCTTTCTCTCTTCCCTGCCACAAGTTGAAAATCCTCAAAACATTCTAGTGGAGTAGGGGGAGTAATCAGACTACTAAAATGCACCCCAAGTTGGAATTCCACTGTAAGGAAAACTACATGATGCAGAATATAAATTTTAATAATATTCTGAAGGCCGATTTCAATTTGTTTGTGCAGTAAAATTATTATAGTTCTGGGTGTTTACTAGGACCTCACTGCAACTGAGCTGGATGACTTTAGGAATTCAGAAAGTCCTTGATTAAAATGCATGAAGGTATTTTAAAAACCATGTGAGAGCCATTCCTGTGAGGGAATGTTGTGGAAACTGTAGTTAAAATGAACAATAACTAAGCAAATTACAGATGGTTTGCATGATAGAATAGCAGGCTTACAAAATATGAGATTTGGGGAATGGGGGAGTGAGAATGCCTCTATGGGCCTCTCCGGACATGAAGGGAAAGCACTTCCAAGTAGAACTGTGTTCAGTGCACAAACACCTTGTTTACTGTGCTTGTTTAGTACCTGTTCAATAAGCAACAGTAACCGATTGCAACTATGCAGCTGTGCATGGATGTGAGCAACATAGATGGTTGTATGACATTGCATGCATCATTCACTCTACATGCAGTTTGCATGCTTTTTCCTATATGGAAATGCTAAGTAGGAGGCCTATCTTGTGTGTGTGACCCTGAATCTCACAGTCAAAAGGAATTATTACAGTGCTCTTTATTTTCCCTAGATATACTGTTGTCTCGAAAGAGAGAGGTAATTTGACAGAATAGATATGCAAACATGCTGATGTCTTGCATAAGAACTGAGAAACACACTAGTGCATCAGTCCCTTTCAGGGCTATGATGGATGAGTGTATGGAAAGAGCCACAGCCTAATAAGAGCAACATTATTTTCTTAACAAGCACTGTGCAGGTTAGGTCTTGGGAAAGGAAGATTATGTCACACTTACCAGCTTGGCTTTTTAAAGTGTTTTTGCTGGCTAAGCACATGTGGTAGCTCGGGGAGCTGTGAGGATCTCCTTGTTGTGTTGGCTAATTCTCACAGCAATTAAGATTGAAAAAGGAGTTTCCATTCTCTCATTAAGATATCTACAAGGGACACAGTGCATTTTGAGCCAGCCTAGAAATTAAACGATGTGGCAAAACACACACAATACAAAAGATTATAAGAAACCTACCTCCTTTACTTCCAGAAGCTGTGGGGCTGAAGGTGGCTTGTTATCTTTGAATATACTTTCTTTCTCTTCTTGCCACTCAGAATGGCTAGAACGGCTGAAATCCTTCCTCCTGCCTCAGTGCAGTCCTTCAGAGATGTAATTACTACTGTAAGTCTTCATCTAATGTTGTAAACCCATGTTAGCTTTTTGCCTCCTGATGTGCTTCCTTTTATTTTAAGCAGCCAATTCATTTTTATTGATTTGTTTGAAATCGTTCCCCATGGCTCTAACGTAGCAGATTTGAACTCTGTAGTATCTCTGGTAACTTGGAGCAGTTCTTGTGGCGTCTTCTCAATGTTTGTCACGAACTCAGATTTATATCCCACCTTTCAGCCCCCGAAAGGGTCCTTCCCCTGAGTATGGTCGCAGCCACTATAGGCAACAACAGGGGTGGGCAAACAGGGGTGAGATTCTAGCCCAGGGGTGATAAAACGGCCCTCCAGGTGGTGTTGAACTACAACTCCCATCATTCCTAGCCACAATGTGGCTAGGGATGATGGCAGTTGTAGTTCAGCAACACCTGGAGCACCAGGTTTGCCCACCCCTGGGCTAGAATCACAGGGGATGTAATAAACATTAGATAGTCTTGCCCCAGTGCCATTCTTGTTCCCTCACAACTGTTGTTCTCAGTAGCGCTGGCCCCAGCAGCCATATTTTCACACACATGGGCATTGCTATATACACATGCAGTAGCCACACTTGAAATTGTGCATATATGCATGTCTGCACTATTTCTGAGCTGTGACAGAAGAATTTATGGCCTACAGAGGTGTGGAAGCAGAGATCTGGCAAAATTGTGGGAGAGGCTTGATGTGTCTGATCGGGACAAGGCTATAGTACCTTTTCCCCCTGTGCTGGAGCTCATCAGTATGGGATTAGTCACTGAGCATACTCGAGACAGGGCGGAAATAATTGAACGAAAGTTCCTCTTGCCAGAGGGCGCCATCCCCAGTTCTGGTCCTGTCTGCTCAAGGCTCACACACTGAGAGTGTTTGCTCTGCTGGAACTAATTTTTTGTTTCTTGGAAATTCTCTTTCCCTGCCTTGTTTTTTCTTCTTTAAAGTGTGCAAGGGCGGGAAGGAGCTTGCCTTAGGCTAGTTTTATTATTTTTCCACCCTCCAAAACTGTTTTTTATTTCTAAATTCGGCTGATTGGCTTTTTGGTACTTTATATGTTATTGTTCTTTCGTTTTCATGTCTGCTACTGCTGGACATGCTGCCTCCATTATGGAGCTTGCCCATGCTCAGCCACACTGTTTATCACTACAAGTGCCGGGGAGAGCCACCAGAGGAAGGAGTTCTTGACCCGATTCAAGAGGGGTACTGGCTGGTGAGACACAGACATAATGGCATCCTGGAACGGTAGAAGAAACCATTGAAGGGGCCAAGAATGCCACCTGGCCCAGGGAGTACATTTCATGGTGGTGATCATCAGACCCAGAATCTGGGCTAGCAGCATCAGGTCTGCTGACGTGGCTCAAAGAAGCAGAGAGATGGCGGATGTAATCTTGTCCCTCCGTTCGGTAGGAATTGTGTGAAACACGGCTCCTAAATGTTGCAGCAACTATGAGGAGAGTAGATGACTCTTGTGCAGATTCACAATGAAGCCATGGTCCCGGAGACATTTTAGCATGAGTTGCATGTGTTCTTGAGCTACTGAGAAGGAAGAGGCCCTGATTAGCAGGTTGTCTAGACACGGATAGATGCACACCCCCTGTAGGTAGAGGTGGGCTGTGATGGCCACCACAATCTTTGTGAACACCCATTGGGCCGATGCTAGGCCAAACGGGAGGGCCCGGTACTGAAAATGGAGGTCGTTGTAGGAGAAGCAGAGGAATTTTCTGTGCTCCGGGAGAATAAGAATATGCAGGTACGCCTCTGAGAGTTCCACTGATGCGAGGAAGTCATTTGAAAGGACTGCCTGCTTGATGGATCACAGAGACTCCATCCTGAACTTTCTCTTCTTGATGAACGTTGAGGCATTTGGGGTTTAGGACCGCCCTCCAGGACCAATCCGTCTTGGGTACCAGGAATAGAAGTGAGTAAATGCCTGAACATCTTTGCATCCAAGGAACGGGCTCGATCACCCAAATCTGAAGATGTTGGATCGCCTTGGTCAATATAAGATGTTTCTCTGCTCGCCTGGAGCGGGGTAGCACAGAAGGAGTTGTGGGGTATGAGAAACAGATCCACATTATGTCTGTGTCTCACCAGCCAGTACCCCTCTTGAATCGGGTCAAGAACTCCTTCCTCTGGTGGCTCTCCCAGGCACTGGAGAAGGGTTTGCCGTTCACAGAACCACAGAGGATTATGACGGATGCCAGCTTCACAGGCTGGGGGGCAATCTGCGAGGACCTTCCAGCACAGGGGCTCTGATCCGCATCGGAAAAGAACTGGAACATCAATCGACTAGAGCTAAGGGCAGCCAGACTAGCCCTTCTACATTTTCAGGCATTAGTCCAGGGCAAGCATGTCCTTGTTCAGATGGACAATACCACCACCAAAGTCCAAATCAACCTCCAGGGGGGCACTCGTTTCAAGGGTCTGATGAGGGAATCCGACCTCCTCTTTGACTGGGCCGAAAGGCATCTCCGGTCCATAACCGCGGAACACTTCAATGGAGTAGACAACCTACAGGCAGACTGGCTAAGCCGTCAGTCGGTGGACCCATCGCAATGGAGACTGCATCCTCAGGATTTTTGTCAGATCTCCAAGTGCCTGGGCACTCCTTTTGTGGACCTCTTTGCGTCTCCTCTCAATGCCCAAGTACCATGGTTTGTCTCAAGGTTTCTGTCCCAGCAAGTGGAAGCCACGGATGCTCTCACATCTCCATGGCCCCCGGGGCTGCTTTATGCTTACCCCCCCTGCCCCAAACACCTATTCTTCCAAAGGTCATCAAGAAACTGCTGCTAGAGAGAGTGGAGATTATACTCATCTCCCCCCACTGGCCACGACGGGCGTGGTTTGCGGACCTGGTCAACCTGTCAGTCTGTCCTCCATGGCATCTCCCGCTTCACCCGGACCGCCTGTCACAAGGGCCCATATCTCATCCAGACCCCAACTTTGTGCCTGGAGATTGAGCTCCTCAAGCTAGGCAGTAAAGGATACTCACAGCAGGTTCTGGATACCATCTTAGCTTCTCGCCTCCCGGCTACCCAATGCATCTACCAAGCCACCTGGGTGGCCTTCTCCAGGTGGGCCTGTAGGAATAGCATCAATCCCATTTCTGCAGAAATTCCTGAGGTCTGGTCTGGTCTGGTCTGGTCTGGAGTTACGTTTAAAGCCTTCCACTTTGAAAAGACAGGTCTCTGCCTTGGCTTCGGTTCTGGATATTTCGAATCCTGAGACACAATCCTAACACCCCCATATCTCTTGCTTCCTCAAGGGGGCTTCTAATTTGGCTCCTCCTCTGGTGCCTTGTTTCCCCTCATGGAACCTCAACAAAGTTCTGAACACCCTTACATCGCCACCTTTCGAGCCCCTGAGCTCCATCCCCCTGAAGATTCTCTCATATAAGACACTTTTTCTGGTGGCCATCACATTGGCCCGCAGGGTTTCGGAGCTGGCGGCCTTCTCGGTGTGCAAGGAGCTGTGTATTTTTCAGCCTGATCCAATTCTGCATTTGGATCCGACCTTTCTGCCGAAGATTAAAACAGTGTTCCTTCCCTCCCAGGATGTCATCTTACCTTCCTTCTTTCCCAACCTCTCACATCACAAGGAAAAGCTCTGGTGTAATCTGGACGTCTGCCGTGCCTTATGATTCTACATCTGAAGCACTAAAGATACCAGGTTGTCGGATGCTCTATTTATTTCCTTTCAGTCTCATAATCTAGGTCAGAAGACATCAAAAACTTCATTGGAGGCCTGGATTAGAGCATGTATTAGGCTCGCATATGAGTCTCAGAACTTGGTTCTCCTGGCAGGGATTATGGCCCACTCCACCCGTAGTGCTGCAATGTCTGTGGCCTTCTCTACCTAGGCCCCGCTGTCTGATATTTCTAGGGCAGCAATGTGGAGCTCAGCCACACTGTTTATCTGTCACTACAAGATTCCCTCTTTTGCCTCATCTCAGGCGAGCTTTGGCCATAGGGTATTACAACAGGTTGTCTGAAACATCCTCTCCCACCCAGGTATACTGCTTGAGTATACTTGGGTATACTGCTTGGGCATGTCCCATACTAATGAGCTCCAGTACAGGGGGAAAAGGAACATTGGTCTTACCTGTGAAGGCTTCTTTTTCCCTGTAGCTGAAGCTCATCAGGCCCTCCCGGATGTTTTGTCTGGGAGTCTTTTCTCTTGTCCTTTGTATATAGTTGGAGGGGCTAGGTCGTTTTTGGGCGGAGGCAGCTTCTAGGGTTATAGTCTTAGATTCCTGACTTCTCTCTCTGTCTCTCTATCTACCTTTCCTGTTTTTTCTCTCTTGTTGGAGAGTTTCTTGACACGTTCGTCTGTGAGTCTGATTTTATTCTAGCAAGGTCTCAACCTGCGTCACCACTCTTTGCTTCAGTCCCGGAACCGGGGATGGCACCCTCTGGTGAGAGGAACTTCCATTCATTTATTTCTGGCCTGTTTCGAGCATGCTCAGTGACTGATCCCATACTGATGAGCTCCAGCTATAGGGAAAAAGAACCCTTCACAGGTAAGACCAATGTTCCTTTCTCCACTGTTATGGGGCAAAGTGCACTCCGAATTGAAAGGTGACAGTTGAAAACAGTTGGCTCACGCTATCTTGAGATAACACAGGCCATTTGCAGCTGCCAAGAATGTGAAGAATAATGAAATGCCTTGTCTTAACAAGCTTAGCTAAGGGGAAGTTAAATTAAATGACCCAAATGGGATTCATGGCCATGCTGTAATAATTGTAGAACATAGTCAGTTATAAGTTGGCAAAATATTGTATGTTGACTGCACACTATGCACTACCTGTTAATTGGCAGCAGGCTTTATGTTGGGTGCTCAAAGGTACAGAACTGCATCTGACAGAATTTGGAATATTTCTGCCACTTGCCCAGCTTTCTGTCATTTTCCCCTCATAGCAGCAACATTTTGGACTGGCATAGTTTGCTGAATTTTCTGGTGGACAGACAAAAACTGTACAGTCAATGGCAGAGAATCTTGTTTCTCTAGATCAGAGCTGCTCAACCTTGGTCCTCCTGCAGATGTTGGCCTTCAACTCCCATAATCCCTGGCTATTGGCCACTGTGGCTGGGGATTGTGGGATTTGTAGTCCAAAAGCAGCTGTGGGGCTTACATTAAGCAGGCCTGCTCTAGATCATTGGTCCTTTCTGTCTTTAAAGCTAGCTTGCCAGCAATTGCTTTTGGTACTTAAATGTAAATTGCCTGTTAGAGTGTCAATACCACCATTCTAGTCTGACTTGCACAATTGTGGTTTAGATTGGTTTTGATAGTTCCCCTTAGTTCTTGTGAAGTTGGTTTTTAGGGATGAAAAGAGAATTGGAGTAAAATTTATTTTCCCCTCTTGGCAATACAAGTATCATTCGGGACTGCTCTAAAACAAAGAAAACTCTGTTGTCCTTGAGATGCAGAAAGACTGTGACAAGTAGATTGTTGTAAGGCAGGAGCCATGAGTTGTGACCTCTGGTTAAACTGCCTTTTGTAAGATCTGTCAGGGGAGACAGTTGCTGCTTTGGAGAGAGATCAGTTCTTTTATCATGTAATGCAGTGAATCACCAGTTCTTAGTGGAATTGTGCTCTAGAGGTACAAGTACTATTAAAGGAATCCAGCAAAAAAGTAGGGATGTGCATGAAGCGTGGTTCAAAGGCAATTCGTAATACATCCCCTGCACCTTTAAAATGAAGGAGAGCAGGTGCGTACCTGCTCCTCCCACCCCACTTGCTGCCACTTCCTAAATCGGCAGCACTAGCCCCCAGTTATCTTGGTGCACTGGCAGCACTCTCCCCCAGCTGCCCCCGCACGACGCCAGCACGCATGTGGCCTCCGCACATGCGCAGTAGCCATTTGCAGGATCAGCAACCATTTTGTAATCATGTGCAGCACCATTTCAGGAAGTGGAAGCGAGCGGTAGGGGAGCAGGTATGCACCTGCTCTCATCCATTTTAAAGGTGTTCTTAGTAGTAACTCCAGTATCCGGAGAAGCCAGACATTGTTCTCTTCCTCGTGTGTGTCTGATTTCCTTTTTCCCCATCTTTGTTTTCAGTCTCATCAGATTGTCAGCCTGTGGACAGGACCTGTCTTTAGTTTAATTTTTGTACACCATGCATCTAATTAAGATACTTTACAAATAATGCATATTTGGTTTAAAGAGTAGCTTGCCTCTTCGGGAGTATGGTTTGTTGCTAAAAATGTCAGAAGAAACTGTATTTCCCTCATGTAAAATTCTTTTGCATCACAGAAATGAATGGGAAGTGGGGTGAAGCCTCCATTCACCTGGATCCTTGTCATTTTCATTGCCAGATTGTTTCCTTCAATATCCCCCCCCCCCCGAAAGCTTAGACTGGGACTAAACTGTCTGAAAACCTTATTCTAAGGTGTTTTGATAGAGATTCAGACATAGGCAAACAATGTGTATTTTGCACATTTTACAACATGGAGACTGTAGAAATCTTGGCTAAGATTTCAAACTACAGAAAATACTTGCTGTAGCTTGAGATGTGGCAGTATTACTGTCTGTTGTGATCAGTCCACTAATGTCTAGACTTGTATGTTGGATCCTGTTAACTAAATGTTTCAGTGTTGGATAAATGATTAGGGAAGTAATACAACACAACAGCTTGCCATATGGAGGTATGGCAGCCTCCAACACTAAACAATTAATACTAATAATTCACTTGGGACATGCGTGCCGAGAATTTGGCAGCGGAACTCTCGCGACATGCTGCGAGAGTTCCGAAGTGAGGACTGAGGAGGAGAGGGGGAAGAAAATGCCAGCGGTGGCCAGCCGGCCGGCAGAGGAATAGGGAGAGAAAAGCGGCAGTGGGCGGGGGGAGAGAAAGGCAGTGGAGAGTGGGAGAGAAAAGCCGCCGCAGCAGGCGGATGAGAGGGAGAAAAAACGGTGGCGGCGGGGCCCTTCTTGGCCGCCTGCCTCGGCTCTGTGTGTGGGGAGGAACGGGAGGGGAGGAGGGCTGGAGAGCATGGGGCCGGAGGGAAGGGGAAGAGAGGAGAGACTGGGGCAGGAGGAAGAGGGAGGGGGAAACAACCGGCCCCAAAGCGCCGCACAGATGCTCTTTGCGGGGTCGGCTAGTTAATACTAATTTCTTCATCTGCCTTTTTATTTATTTATTTATTTATTTATTTTTGCATTTATATACCGCCTTTTGTTAAAAAGATAACCCCTTTGAGATTAAGAGATCCTGAGCCACCTCTTTCTTTCATGCATTTGATTATACAGTATGAAAACAAAAGCGGAAAGAGATACTGAAATTCTGCCACAAGCTACCATTTTATTCTTCTTTTAAAGAAGAGCCCAGCACTGTATCCGTTATGGCGAGCGATCACAGAATCACAATCACAGAAGTGCTCGCCAACATGGATATGGCATTCACCTCTTCAGACAAATGCTGCTGTATCCGTAAACGGTGCAGTGAAGGAGGTGAGGTCACATGTAGGGTGTGACTTCCGAACCACTTTTGTGCTTGTGTGTACGTGGTAACATCTGATTAAGGCTTCTGTCATGACCCGTTATCTGCCAGATCTTGTGAACTCTGAGCCATGGGTCAGGACAACTACAGTATGTACTTCATATATTAAGCAGAATCCTTCCTGTATATTGTTTTAGTTCTGCTGCATATTTTTTCCCATTAGAACTGTAGAATTTGCACAAACGGCCACGTGCTAATACTATATTCTGAAATTAATATAACACTTGCTTTTCTAATCCAAACACAGTAAAATAAACCTTACACAGTACTGTTACACAGATCTTGCTTCTGTGTAATAGAACTATGACAGTCTTTCTAGAATATATATCCAGACAATGCATCAGGTTAATAGCATCCCTTAATGGAAATAATTGTCAATTGGCTCTAAATAGTTTCCCAGCATGTATGCTCTGTTCAGGGAAAGCCTAAGTGAATAAGTAACAGAGCTGGACTATTGTGACCCAACAGGAAAATGAGTATCTTTGAGAGAATAAGGTAAAGTTGTGCCCTCGAGTCGGTGTCAACTCCTGGTGATCACAGAGCCATGTGGTTTTCTTTGGCAGAATACAGGAGTAGGCGACACTAAAGGATGCCTTAAAATTCTTGGGGGAGTGGTGGTTTTAGTTAATAGTGTTAGATCTTGAATTCAGATCCTTTGTCAGGCATTGACTCATTAGCCTTGGGCAGGGTTCCACATTATTTGCTTGCCATGGTGGATGTTCTTTGGAAAATATGGCAAGCTACAACGTTTTCCCCAACCTTGGAACTGCAGAGCAGGGCAGGAATTGTCCCCACACTTGTGTGGTGATCCCTGCCCCTTACAAAGTTGGAGAGATCTATAAAATTATGTGTGGTGTAGAAAAAAGTGGATAGACAATACTCCCCCCACCCCCAATAATACTAGAATGAGTCACCCAATTAAAATGATGGGCATTAGGTTTGGAGAGACAGGAGAAAGCACTTCTTCACACATCAGTCAATTTGGAATTCACTACCACCATGTGTGGTGATGGCTACTAGCTTAGATGGCTGTATAGGGGGATTGAATAAGTTCTGAAGGATGGCTTTATCTGTGGTTACTAGCCATAATGGCTAAAAGTGGAACCTCTAACTTCAGAGGCAGTATGCTGGTGGGCAACAGCAGGAAAGGGGGATTGCCTTAATGCCTTGTTTATGGTCTTTGGTTGCCAGGAATTGACCCCGACTTGATGGCACAACCTTTATGGTCTTCCTAGACTTAGAAAGGGGTGGGCAATGTTAGTACTCCACCTGTTGTTGAACTATAACTCCCATCATCCCCAACCATAATAAATTGTCAAGGTTGCCTACCCGTGACCAAGAAGCAACGGGTTGGCCATTGTCAGAAACAGCTGGAATAGATGGAATCTTAATATGGTCTAGATGTCTGTTACACAAGTGCAAACAAGATACAAGAATAAACATTGTCAGTGAATCTTGAATTCAAGTGTTCAATAAATAAAATTGGATTTCTAACACATATGCCTTCATCTACATTCTCCTTTGCTAAGCTGTAATGCCTGTTTGTTTGTTTAACATATTTCTATACTGCCCAAAACTTGTGTCTCATAACAATGTTATGTCCCAGTTACTTACACCAGTGCGATAGTGTAGAAGATGATTTCCAGAAAATAGCGATGCAGGGACTCTGCATCTTGAAAGTTATATTTCTGAACATGGGAAGTACACAATGAAATGTGATTGATTGATTGATTGATTGATTGATTGATTGATTAAGTGCTATCAAGTCAGTGTTGACTCTTAGCGACCACAAAGATAGATTCTCTCCAGGATGATCTGTCTTCAATTTGGCCTTTAAGGTCTCTCAGTGATGCATTCATTGCTGTCATAATCAAGTCCATCCACCTTGCTGCTGGCCATCCCCCTCTTCTCTTTCCTTCAACTTTCCCCAGCATTATGGACTTCTCAAGGGAGCTGGGTCTTCTCATAATATGTCTGAAGTATGATAGTTTAAACCTGGTCATTTGTGCCTCAAGTGAAAGTTCTGGATTGGATTGTTCTATGATCCATTCGTTTGTTTTCCTGGCTGTCCATAGTATCCTCAAAAGTCTTCTCCAACACCAGAGTTCAAAAGCATCAATGCTTTTTCTATCTTGATTCTTCAAAGTCCGGCTTTCGTATCCATAGAGTGTCACGGGGAAAACCATTGTCCGAAGGATTCTACTCTTTGTCCAAGTTACAACATGGTATCTAAATATCCTTTCCAAGGCCTTCATTGCATCCCTACCAAGTGCTAGTCTGTGGCGTATTTCTTTTCTGCTGGATCCTTGACTGTTGATGGTTGATCCTAAAAGGCAGAAGCTATCTACCATTTCAGTGTCTTCATTGTCATTTCTGAGGCTCGTTGCTGTACCCGTTTTCATTAGTTTAGTCTTCTTGACATTTAATTGTAGTCCCATTTTTTTTCACTGTGCTCCTTGACTTTCATTCCTAGAGCTTGCAGATCATCCACATTCTCAGCTATCAGAAAGGTGTCATCAGGATAGCACAGGTTATTGATGTTTCTTCCTCCAACTTTAAAACCATGCTCTTCTTCTTCCACTCCAGCTTCTCTCAATATATGTTCAGCATATAAGTTGAATGAAGAGGGAGAAAGTATACAGCCTTGTCTTACTACTTTGCCGATCTGGAACCAGTCTGTTTCACCATGTTCTGTCTGGGCTTTGGCTTCCTGTCCTGTGTATAGGTTTCTCATGAGAACAATGAGATGTTCTGGGACTCCCATTTTCCTAAGGATATTCCACAACTTGACATGGTTGATGCAATCAAAGGCTTTTCTGTAGCCAATAAAGCACATATTGACTTCTTTTTGGTATTCTTTGGCTTTCTCAATTATCCAGTGTGCATCAGCAATGATGTCTCTTGTTCCTTGGCCTTTTCTGAAACCAGCTTGAACATCTGGCATTTCCTTTTCCACTTAGGGCTCTAATCTGCCTTGGATGATCCTGAGCATTATTTTGCTAGCATGTGAAATTAAAGATATTGTGCGATGGTTTGTGCAATCTGTTAAGTCTCCTTTCTTTGGTATGGGTATGTAGACTGACCTCTTCCAATCTGTTGGCCACTGTGTTGTTCTCCAAATTTGCTGGCATAGTTTGGTTAGAGGCTTGACTGATTCTTCTTCTGTTGCCTGCCATATTTCTGTAGCTATTCCATCAATTCCTGTAGCCTTCTGACTTGGTAATGACCAGAGCGCTGATCTAACTTCATCTTCCCATACTAGAGGTTCTTGCAAGCAGGGAATATCTTCTAGAGTATCTTGGATGTTGACGTCCCTGCTGTACAGATTTTCAGTATACTGCTTCCATCTCTGTTTGATCTCTGAATCAGTTACTATCTGTCCTTTGGCATCCCTTAACATACCAATTCGAGGTTGGAACCTCCCTCTGAGTTCAGAGATCTTTTGGAAAACTTGCCTTGTTTTTCCGTGTCTATTTCCATCCTCAAGGTCTTTACAGATGTCATTGTAGTATTGCTCCTTGTCTCTTCTAAGAGCTTTATGAAATTCCCTATTAAGTTCCTTCCTGAGGTTTTTCTCTTTCTTGACTTTGGCTTCTCTCCTCTTCTTGGCAATTTCCACCTTCTGTTCTGACATACATTTTGCTTTCTTCTGTTTCTTGGTCTTTGGCAGTCTCTCTTTTCATTCATCCTTAACAGCTTCTTTGATTTCATTCCACAGTTTCTCTGGTTCCCTATAAATGAGGTTCAGAACTTCAAAGCAGTTCCTGATGTTCTCCTTAAAAATGGTGGGTACATTCTCAAGATCACATTGTGGAAGCTGGATAGCTTTGTTTTTCTGCTTTAGCTTGACATGGAAATTGCACATGAGCAGTTCATGATCGGTTCCACAATCGGCCCCCGGCCATGTCTTTGCTCTTATAACTGAGCTCTTCCACCTCGTTGCACCAATAATGTAATCAATTTGATTTCTATGTACTCCATCTGGTGATGTCCATGTGTATAGGCTCCGCTTTGGTTGTTTTAAGAATGTGTTAGCAATGAAGAGATCATTGGCCTGGCAGAAACTAAGAAGTCATTCTCCTGCTTCGTTTCTGTCTCCTAGGCTGTATAGGCCAACTGTGTTTTCCTCCTTATCTTTTCCAACTTTGGCATTCCAGTCTCCAACCACCAGCATCACATCTTGCTTGCGTGTTCTGTCAATTTCAGACTGAACTTAAGCATAAAACCCATCAACTTATTTATTATGATTTGATTTGATTTGATTTGATTTGATTTGATTTGTATATCGCCCTTCCAAAATGGCTCAGGGCAGTTTACAATTAAAACACACCACTAAAACAGTAAAGAGCTAAAACAAATTAAAAAACAATACAACAATTAACAATTTAAAAACATTTTAAAACAACAATGAAACAATTACAGTAATTAAAAACCCCGAAATCGGGTTTTGAATTTTAAAATAAACCAGAAATTAAAAACCCCACAATTTAGGAAGCCGAGAAAGCTTGGGTGAAAAGAAGGGTTTTCAGGTGTTTTTTGAAAATTGCCAGAGATGGGGAGGATCATATCTCAGCAGGGAGCGCATTCCACAATCTTGGGGCAGCAACCAAGAAGGCCCGTCTTCCTCTTCTTCTGCATCAGTTGTTGGGGCATAGACTTGAAGAACTGTCATGTTAAAGGGTTGTCTACGAAATCTAATTGATATTAGTCGGTCATTGACTGCATTGTACCGAAGTACTGTCATTGCTGTAGCCTTCCTGACTATGAAAGCAACACCATTCCTTCTTATGGTTTTAGTGTCCTGAGTAGTAAACGGTATGATTTTCTGACTGAAAGTGTCCCATCCCAGTCCATTTTAATTCACTGATGCCCAAGATGTCAATCTGTAGTCGATTAATTTCATCTTTCACTGTGTCGAGCTTTCCCATATTCATGCTTCTTAAGTTCCACATTCCCATTGTAATTCTGTCTTTGCAGCTTCGTATTTTCTTTTCCCACATGGCAACATCAGCTGCTAGATGTCCAAAAGGCTTTAGTCTAACTGTGTCATAAACACCATCAGTACTCTGAGAGATCCTCAGCTCTTCCTCAGTAGCATGTTGAGTACCATCCAACCTGAGGGGCCCATCATCCAGCACTACATCAACAATCATTCCAATTTGTCTATCCATGTGGTTTTCTTGGTAAAAGACAGGAATGGTTTACCATTGCCTTCTCCTGCGCAGTATGAAATGATGCCTTTGTTGTTGTCACTGAAGTGATCGTCCGCCTCCAGCACCTTCCTAATTTGCTGCTGCCCAATATAGGTGGCTGCTTGCTTTAGCTGGGCAGCTGGGATGAGCTTTGCGCTTTGGGTGACACTACTGGGAGTATACCTTCCGGCGTACCTTGCTCATCCCACCACCACCATGATGAAGCAGCATAGCAGGACTGGGGGGTGGGGGGTAATGAAATGTACTTCTCTTCAAAGCACAACCTTCTCATTTGGTGTATTTCAAAACACATCAAATGAGAATTTCTTCAAAATGCTT
Source organism: Hemicordylus capensis (assembly GCF_027244095.1). Classification (NCBI taxonomy): domain Eukaryota; kingdom Metazoa; phylum Chordata; class Lepidosauria; order Squamata; family Cordylidae; genus Hemicordylus; species Hemicordylus capensis. The sequence goes on along the minus strand of NC_069660.1, from coordinate 252,302,293 downwards.
TTAAAGAAATAGGGAACAGACTTTTAAAAGCAATTTTAAAATTTTACACATTGAGGTACAATTTATTCAAGAGCAAGTAAACTACTTAAAACTACTGTCAAATAAGATAGTGAGGATGTTCTTCCGTGCAGCCAAGGCCAGGCTCAGGAAGTGAAGCTCAGTCTTGTCTGCTTGTAAGAACCACGAGGATCGCACCTGATCCTGGCGGTGCTTCGGCAGCAAACCTGCCTGCAGAATCTGCTGCTTAAACAGGGTTCAGGAAGCAAGCGCTCTGTTTGCCCCATTTTTGTAATCATGTGCAGCACTGGCTGCTTTTAGCTGGTAATGCAACACAGATGGGTGCCCCCCCCCGTCGCAGTGGGGATCCCCACAATGTGCGGTGCATTGTGCAAGTTCCAGGGGCCAGAACAATGCGTTCTAGCCTCCAAACCTCCATGCTGCCAGGGACAGCCAGCAATCATTTGGGCATGTGATCAGCACACCCAGGAAGAATGGAGGAATCATCTGCGGGGAACATAAGTTTGAGCAGCCTTCCCCATCGCCTGCCCTCAAGCCGTTTTCACTGATAATGTGAAAGGGCTCACTATTTATTTTAAATCAAGTGTTCAGAGAAGTTATAGAGATAGACACAAAAATCTTGATCCTGTGTGATGTCTGACATGGCATGCTCAAAAGATATTGAGAAAAAGATATATTTGCAATCTGATTCAGGATAGAATGGTAGCTCATTTATGGTATTCTTTAGTGGAACATTACACTACTGCTCTGTAAGACAGTTTTAAAGACGTTAATTGTGTTGGAGCCTGGCAGCATCAGTTCTCAGCTGCAATGTCTCATAGTGACCACTGGGGGTGGCGTTAAGGTCATGGATCAAAGTGCTGGACTCGTCCCCTTTTTGTTCTTCCAGTGTTAGTCTCCATTTTGTCTCTCCAGAGATGGCTGTTTGTTTTGGTCTCTCTCTTCAGCCATGAGCTACAGCTGAAATTAAGCTGCAAGCTTTTTCACATTCGTTTGTAATCTTTTCTTTCAATAAATCCTTGTAGTTCTTCAATACTAAAGAACTGTCTCAAGACCTCTTGCTTTGCGCTTTCTCACCAAACTGGTTGTGCTTTGCTATCTGGGAACTTCCATTTCCCCCCTACAAATTGTGCCTGAAATTTTTGTGTAATTCTTATGCTGTTCTTGATCTGTCTTTGGACCTTGTCTGAACTTTTGCTCAAGAGGTCCGTTCACCCTGAAGTGCAAATTAAGGGAGGAAAACTTTTTAATCTTGATGTCAAGTTCCCTCTGCTCTCATTTTCCTTTTGGGCTCTAGACAAATCAGATGAACCCTCTGTCAGGCTGTCCTAATTAGTTCAGCTTAACAAAAAGAGGGAGTTTCTTTCCATCTGTTACATCATTAATTACCTTAGACGTCTTCCCTTTACCCAACCAAACTGCAAAACATTTTAAAATAATCATCTATTCATATTGTAAACAAACAAACTGACTTGTGTCTTATCTCAAAATAGTATATTTGACTAATAAGCTCCTTATTCCTACTCATGACAAATCCACAACTGTGGAAACTTAGAAACATTCATCCCATTTGAAACCAAGCATAGGATTCTTTTAGTCTGGTCTGTCTTGAAATGTACTAGCCAGCTCACCTTGTGTCAAGCAAAAAAGGGTGGAGGGGAAGCCTGCATTTTGATAATAGGGAAGACTCATGAGTTGCATGATCAAGAGCATACCTTCCTGCCTGAAAGCAAAGGATTTCTAGCCTTTTCTGCCTCCCTGAATTGCTTTGGGAGGCAGAGAAAACAAGAAATTCTCTGCTTCTCCACCATAACTTGCTTAAAGTGCCAAGGGAGGTTTACCCATAACTAGTTCTAATCAGATTACTTGGGGAAAGGAGCAGAAAATTATGTATATTCCCACCTATTGGTGCCTACCTCCTTCTCACTACAACTGGAATGACCAAGCACATCAACACTAGAGGCCCTGTATTTCAATAGCCTGTGTAAAGGTAAAGGGTGCCGTCAGTTCGATTTCGACTCCTGGTGCCCACAGAGCCCTGTGGTTTTCTTTAGTAGAATACAGGAGGGGTTTACTATTGCCTTCTCCCACACAGTATGAGATTATACCTTTCAGCATCTTCCTATATCACTGCTGCCCAATATCAGAGAATGCACGTTCTCACCCGCTTCGCATTTTTGGCCAGGTGCTTGAACAAACTGCCTCTATGTCAATAGATGCAGCTTGCTGCAGAGGAGAGAGACTGCACCTGCCAAAATCCTCTTGTCAGTAACTGTGTAAACAAGAGGATTTGGGCAGGTGCAGTCTCTCTCCCCTGCAGCAAGCTGCATCTATTGACATAGGGGCAGTTTGTTCAAGCACCTGGCCAAAAATGTGAAGAGGGCAAAGACATGCATTCCCTGATGCCTCTGAAGGGCGTCCTAATGCCCTCTGGGTTCTGGAGTGCATGTTTAGGGGCCATTTGGATGAACAGACTCTACACATGATTGAAGGATGCCCTTCAGTGACTTCAAGGCACGCGTGCTCTCAGTGCATCCCCATCCTCTTCACGAGTTACATGTGAGCCAGTCCATAACTTATCTTATGTATAAAACATACGGTGGCCATAGTGATGAAAGTTGCTTATTCCTTTACCAAAATGGCTTCTTCTCTCTGTTCTCAATCTTTCCTATTGTATGATAACTTTAATTTGTAAGGGAAAACATGGATTACTTGCCTCTGCATCTAGTTTGTTCAGTTCTTGTAAATCCAGTATTTCTCAGGACCTTGTGAATTATATTTACCAAGAGGAAAATATTTCTATGGGGTGAGCTAGGGGCTGATTCAGGTACTTGTGGTTTAAGAAGTGGATGTGGCCTTCCTTCCTCCCTGGAAGGAGGTGCATAAACCCTATAAAAGATAATAGTCTGTATGAGGAGAGGAGAATGGGGTAGATTAGTTGTAAGTAGGAGTGTGATGGCCAGCAATGTTGAGGAAGACTCTATAAATATGCACATAGTCCCCCTCCCCTCCACTGAGGAAGCATAGTAAAGCAGATCTTCTTGGATCTATAACTTTTACTGCCTTTGAATCCAGCATACTTGCAGGTTATCCATACTGACAGACCTTCTGGGCTTTCTGCTATTCTTGTTATCTGTCTAGGAATGAGCAGATAAATAAAGAACAGGGCCATATAGACCCAAAATATAATTTGAAGGACCCTGGGGAAGCATAATTTGTTATTGCTATCCTACTGATTTCTCCAATACTTCCAGTCAACCCTATGGGTGTAGGGATACTATTTTGGGATGTACTGAGTTTTGGAGTCAAGTTACTATTACATCAAGCACATCACTGGCCTCGGTATGTTGATTTTTAAAAAGCTAAATATATAGTTAGTTGGTATATTTGTATACTGCCCCAAACTCATGTATCTGGGCAGTTTACAACAAACATTAGACAAATTAAAACAGTTTAAAACCGCAATTGAAGTTAAAAATAGCTGTGGATTACTAAAACCCTGTTTTAACAAACCCTGTTAAAAAAAAGCAGGGAAATAATAGGGGCATCTGGATTGGTATTGTGGTGCGGAAAGGGATCACTTTGCCCCTTAAATGGGCCTGATCAGGGTCATCATCCCCCTGCCTCCTGTTAGCAGCTTCCCTCCAGGGCAGTCGTTAACCATCAGTGGCAACTTTCCTCTTGGGGCAAATAGCAGCCATGGAAGACCTGAACTGGATTGAGATCAGGGTTTAATCGTTAAAACTGTGAGGCCATGAATAGTATTTAGGAAGTGGGGGAAAGCAGGCACACCAAGTTCAGACATGCTGGTTGTAATGTGTTGCTTGGCCCTTAAGCATTCTTCTTTAGAAGTGGGACTGGCGTCTGAGTAAATTACATTTAGCTTCTAGTTATGTGCTGGAATGGTAGCCATATTAGTTCGTTATAGCAAGCATGAAAAGGTTTGTGGTATCTTAAAGACGTAACAGATTGTGACTTTTGCCACAATACATTAGTCTTTAAGGTGCCACATCGGAAGCTACCTTATACTGACTCAGACCATTGGTCCATCCTGTTCAGTATTGTCTACTCCAGGGCTTCGTAACCTTGGGTCCCCAGATGTTGTTGGGTTACAGTGCTCATCATCCCCAGCCACAAAGGCCATGGCTGGGGGTAATGGGAGTTGTAGTCCCACAGTATCGGGGGACCAAAGGTTAAGAAACCCTGGTCTACACTGAGTGGCAGTGGCTCCCTTTCAGACTATAGGAAACTCCTCTATCAGGCAGCAGCGATATAGGAAGATGCTGAAAGGCATCATCTCATACTGTCTGGGAGATGGCAATGGTAAACCCCTCCTGTATTCTACCAAAGAAAAAACACAGGGCTCTGTGGTCACCCGGAGTCGACGCCAACTCAACGGCACACTTTACCTTTTAGGTGTGCTATTAGTGACACCACATGTTTGTCTACAGTATTGTGTGTTCTGTTCTGAAGTTGCCCCTGGCAGCTAAATCATGTTGATGGACAAGAAAATATTTATTTATTTATTTTATTTCTACATTTATATCCAGCTCTTCCTCCAAGGAGCCCAGAGCGGTGTACTACATACTTGAGTTTCTCCTTACAACAACCCTGTGAAGTAGGTTAGGCTGAGAGAGAAGTGACTGGCTCAGAGTCACCCAGCAAGTATCATGGCTGAATGGGGATTTGAACTTGGGTCTCCCCGGTCCTAGTCCAGCACTCTTTATTTTCTCTAAAGTATAAGCTCAATTATGAAAATTATGAGAGATGCCTTGTTGCTTTCAAGTAACTGAAAAATAAAGCTTTAAAGAAAGCCTCCTAATGTGCAGGCAAAATGGCTAGAGGAGCCATAGGTCGGAAATAAAACAAGATATCTGTGACAATGACTGTGGAAGTAGGTGAGCTGATTGGAGAATTAACATTGATTGGCCCTTGGGTAGAAATGGCTTGTATCATGCTGTTTTCATTTGCATGTGGGCTCCAGCTGTTAGCAAAAGGCTTCGGTTTGTGTTTGTGTCTGAAGCACAGTAGGTGTCACGATTATAAGCTAAAATGAATGTTTAGATGAAAAGGGCTCTTGTGACATCTAACAAACTGAGTATAAATGGTGATGTACTACTGTGCTGTTACAATAATACAGGAATTCTTTCAGTGCTTTAGTAAATTTGCCACTACAGTGTAGAATTTCTAGCTGGCTGGCTGCCATTTCAAATAAAAGTAGAGAGGAAAAACCACCTGGGTCACTTTTGTCTTGTTCAGGTTGGTGGAATGATTTGTAATACAGCTTCCTTAAATACAATCTTGGTTGCCATTGTAGTATTCAATTGCACTGTTCAGTATTGTTAAAAAAAAGTAGAATATACACTAGCTTTGGCCATATGCAATTGTATTTCTCTTTTTAGTTCAGTGTCTTAACTGGGTCACAGCTAATATTCTGTAAGCACGTTAATCATGTGTCCCCGCAGCCACCTCCAGTCACTTGCTGTTAAGTGGTTATCCTGTCTGGAGAGCTCAAAATATTAGAACTTGACTTTAAGATGGTTGAAAGGGACAAAGAGCATAGCATAGGCAGCTGATTCTCTCTACTTTCACATTTTCTTCCTTTCTTTGTTTGGATAAAATCAAGCCTTTCTCAATACTCCTAAAATGTTAGTAATCTCCTGAAGTCTCATTTGCACAGTCAAAGCTTCTAGAGCAGCCTTGCACAACATACGGCTTGCGGGCCACATCTGGCCTGTGAGGCCTTTTTGTCGGGGGGGGGGGTGGCTGAGCCATTCCCTGCTGCTGCTCTCCATGGGGCTCACTTTCTCCCTGCTTGCTTTTGACAGGCAGCTCCTGAACCCCTCAGCTGCTGTTGGGGCCAGGAGCTTCCTGGAAATGAGGGTGTGTGTGTGCCCTGAAGGAGATACAGGGCGCATGCATGCTCTGAATGAGAAAGCAAGCCCCATGGAGGGTTCTAGAGGTGAGTAGCAAGGAATGAGCTGGCGGGCCAAGAAAAAAGGCTAGATGCGTGCCTTTTCATGTTCAGCCAAGGGGCTTGGAAGCTGGAAGAGAAACGACTGGGGAGAAAGTGAGCATTGTGGAGCATACTTGCTGTTCCCTCCACAACCAGTGTTCCCTCTAACAGGGATTCCCAGATGTTGTTGACTACAACTCCCAGCATCCCAGATGCATTAACCTTTGCTTGGGGATTATGGGAGTTGTAGTCAACAACATCTGGGAATCCCTCATCCAGCCAGTGCCACCCCCTTTCTTTTCCCCCTCTTTCTTTCTCTCCCCCATGAGTCCCTTTCCCTCTCTCTTTCTCTCCCCCTCCCTCTTCATCAAGCCCATTCACTCTCCCTCTTTCCCTCTCCCCCTTTCTGGTTAAACCCCCCCATCCCCTTTCTCTCTTGTTTTCCACACTTGTGGGGTTTGTTGTGAAGGGTCAAAAAGTGTGAGGTGAAGGATAAAAATGTGGTTAAGGGTTAATTTAAAAGTTAAAATTTAAGCTTTTTCAATTACATTCTTTAATGCTCAGTAAAAGTTAAAAGTTTAAAAACATCGAAAGTTTAAAACTTAAAAACTAAACCTGAGATGTAACAAAATAGCAAATGTTTTGATGTTAGACATCATCCTCGGTGCTATACAAAGGTGGCTGAGTTTTGTTCTTCAATACAATTCCACAGGATGATTCAACTTAAAGAACTGAAGGCAATCAACCAATCTTGTGCAGCTCCCAATATCACATGGGGTGGGTGGGGAGGGAGGGGCGAAGAAGATGAAGGGAAAGAAAGAAGAAGAAAAAGAAAACCATGGAAGAGGGAAAAGAACACAAAAGCATGATGAAGTTCATACACTCTATAACCAATGAATTTCATTGCTTGCCTCATTTCCTCTTTAACATTTATAGTTGAGTGCAACTGTTCTAATATATAGATACTAGCCAACCCCGCACAGAGCATCTGTGTGGCACTTTGGGGCCGGCTGTTTCCTCCTCCCTTTTCCTCCTGCCCCACTCTCTCCTTTCTTCCCCTTCCTTCTGGCCCGTGATCTCCAGTCCTCCTCCCCTCCCGTTCCTCCCCCCACACAGAGCTGCGACGGGCAGCCAAAAAGGGCCCCGCCGCCGCCGCCCTTCTCTCCCCCCCGCCCGCTGCTCACCTGCCGGCCGGCGGCCACTGCCAGCACTTTCTTCCCCCTCTCCTCCTCAGTCCTCACTTCAGAACTCTCACAGCCTGTCGCGAGAGTTCCGCTGTCAAATCCTGGGCACGCATGTTCCACTCGCCCCCTCTGGCGCCAGGCCAAGGCCAGTCCTTCCCACTGCCTCTGTCTCCCAGCCCAGGCTGCAGCTGAGGCGGCCCCTCCTCACTACGCCCCGGGCCAACGCCCAGCCTGAGCTTCCGCTGGCCAAACAGAGCTCAGCCAATCAGGCACCTCCGCTGGCCAAACAGAGCTCAGCCAATCAGTTGCCTCCCTCGCCTGCACGCAATGCCTTGCCACATCTCCACGCTGGCTGGCTAAGAGAATTAATTATAAAGAAGATATGGCTTCTCTGATTTTTCATTTCCTCACATCTGTCTCCACAGCCAAGGTGAATATCTTTGTGTTCACTACTCTGCCTTGATGTTGTTCTTTAACATGCGCTGCCCATGGTTTTGCTCTATCTCTATGCTGTATGTCTGCCAGATGTTCCTTATATCTTTTTATCAGGGGTTGGCCATTTTTGCCAATACAAAGCTGCATGCACTCCAAGCATACCATTTTATATATCACCCCTCTTGTCTGACACCTCCCCTCTTTATTCTCACAAATAGAGAGTGGTTAGTGGTTAGAGTGCTGGACTAGGACCGGGGAGACCCGAGTTCAAATCTCCATTCAGCCATGAGACTTGCTGGGTGACTCTGGGCCAGTCACTTCTCTCTCAGCCTAACCTACTTCACAGGGTTGTTGTGAGGAGAAACCTAAGTATGTAGTACAACGCTCTGGACTCCTTGGTAGAAGAGCGGAATATAAAATGTAAAAATAATAAAAAGGGGAAAAAATAATTTTTTAAAAAGCGTTGCAAGGTGGAAATGAGTACTTCATCGCCCTTATACCATCTTATTTGAAGTTAAATTTTAATTAAATTCATTTTAATTGATTTCATTTTAATTTGATTTAATAATTAAAATATTGTTGCTTTAATCATCAGTGCCCTAAAAATTGATCATGGCCCTTACACGCCAGGTCATGGTCAGTTTCGACCCACCAGGGCATTTGAGTTGTGTATGCCTGTTCTAGAAATTGGAAGACCAGCCCTCATCATATTCCAGTTTATTATAACTGCTTGGGGTATGTTCCAACCAAATAATAAAGTTGCTCACTCTTTCTTTGGTTGTGTTGGATTTTATTCTTTGTCAATAGCAAGGAATAAGTATGCATAGCATTTCTCTAGAAAAATTTCTCTTGGGTTCCAGAAAAACCCAAGCATCAAAGAGCAAAAACCTCACAGACATCAACCACGTCGGCAATAGAGGTCAAGGCAAGAGTTATACTTCAACAACAACAACCCAAGAACACAGTCTGGATTGTCTTTATAAGATTCTAGATTACTGCAGTACAATCACAAGACTGAGTATCTGACATGTAGCTATAAATGAGGAGGGAAATAATAGAGAGGCTTTTTCTCTTGCTTCTATTTGCAGACCCTCCTTGGGATTTAAATGGTGTTCTCAGTTGAAGGATCTTAGACTTTATTGTTGTCTAGTAAAACGGTTACTCAGTCAAAAACTTCTAAAATCCTAGTAAGGCTTGCACTCCTCGGATACAGCGTGGCATATTGCGTACAGCCCTACTGATAAGATTCACAGGGTGCATTCATTTATGACTTCAATTCCCAGTGAAATCAGTGGACGTAAGATCTTTACAATCTTATGTGCACTCTGGAGAGCACAAATGTGAATTCATAGCTTGAAAATGTCTAAAGTTATCACATAGGGACATAGGAAGCTGCCATATACTGAGTCAGACCATAGGTCCATCTAGCTCAGTATTGTCTACACAGACTGGCAGCAGCTTCTCCAGGGTTGCAGGCAGGAATCTCTCTCAGCCCTATCTTGGAGATGCCAGGGAGGGAAATTGGAACCTTCTGCAATAAATGGGTCCTCCTATGTTAGTGCACCATTCAGGACAATGATATTTTTCATAAATAACTGATTTAGCTTGGTGCTACATATATTGCTGAAAGACAAGTCAGCCGCATCTGCCGACAAGGCTAACAGTGGTCTAGCAAAGGAACCAGCCAATTTCAATGTCTACTTCTGTTCAACTTCAGCTTTAGTTCATATATATGACCTGTACCTCTTGGAGTTTGGCCTTGTTTGCATTCCATTTTTCGAAGAAAACTTGTGACATTTGGAAAGTGAGACCAGCCCCTTATTACTCAATGAGCAATTCAAATCTTTGTGGTGGTGGGCAGTGGGGTGGATGTGACCCAAATAATGCATCTCTGAATATGTGCTTCCTCATAGGCCAATTCTCCATCCTCTGGAGACTTTTAAGCTATTAAGAGGCAGTCCCCATTACGGCTTAAGGAATTGGCTACCACCTGGCAAAGATTTCTCTTGCGTGGCAGCTCTGTGGAGCCAGAGGGGTTGTGTTGGCTGAAGTTAAGAGAGTTCAGTGAACACAATTTCTCTCACTCACCCCTTTTAAACTGCCAAGGGGCAACTGTCCCACAACTTAAAGCATTCTGTGAGGGGGGAATTGAGTTTGAAGGACACATGCTTAAAAGCACCCCACCTCTGTGGCCAGCTCCCTCCCCTCCTTCCCGTATGAGTGCTTTTTTCCTTTCGGCCTGAATGCCAACCCCCACTGGCTTTGGACTTATTCCTGTATGCTACTCTCTGTTGCCAACATTCAGTGGCAGCATGAGGGCATACACAGCCCTTAGTCTCTGTGAGTTTGTTTGTGTGGTGGTGTTGCTTTTGAAACGGGTTTTGTGCACATCTTTGGAAAGTGTTACCCTGGTATGCAGGTAATCCTTTCTAGCCTGTTAATCCTCCTGCCTCTGCCATTTTCCCACCTGGCATGCCCGTACATGGGACACCCACTTTTCTAGCAATCGAGTATTGAAGTTTGCAATAATGAGGCAGCCTTTTAAAATTGCTTGTTGGGCTTTGGAATCCTTCATTTGAGGCTTGTGCCATCTGAGACTTTTGGAGAGTATTGTCATGTTTTCCACCAGCATAATTTTAAGAAACGTAATTTCTTAAAGACTTAAGATCCTCATTCCAGAATGAACCGGGAGGCTTCAGGAAATGTTTTGGGAGTCATTTTGGCTTCAAATTTGTAAAGGGGTGGGGTGTTGGAACCCTATAAAGTTCTAATCTTTTTGAAAAAGGTACTAATAGGTAATGTGACTTCCTGACAATGTGAGAAGTAGCCAACTCAGTTTTACCCTGCATTAAAATAGCCTTTAAATACATCACTAATAAACAAAATTTTGAATATCTCAAAAACTCAGAATGCCTGGGCCAATGGAAATATCACAGTGACTAGACTTGTGCAGAAAGTCTAAAAAATTTAGACTTTAAAAGTTTAAAAAATTGCTTTTGTAGATCTAGATCACATATAGAAATCTTTTTGGAAGCAAATTAGTCACATGTATCCATGTTTATGTATGTAATTTGAATGTCTACTACTTTTATGATAAAATGTTGAGGAAAAATAAGCTGGATGCCCTCCTGGATTTGGCGTTTTGTTCATTAAACGGGCTTAAATTCTGCCTAGCTCACTGTCATTAGACCTCTTCTGGGTGCTGGCTTCCTAACAGAAGAGACTAATCGTTGCTGTGTCAGGGGCTTCCCCTCTGAAGTTCCTCCAGCTTTGAGAAGCTGCTTGTTGAGTGGCATTGTGATCCGCCTTTGCAAGGAGGGCCCTGTTCACCCAGAGCATGCTGCATGACTCCTTTGATCCATCTTGTCGTCCTGGCCTTCCTTCTTCCCCCTCATCCTTTGAACACCATGGCAGCTTGACTGTAGTCTGACCCACAGTTTTGCGCTTAGTCACTCAGCCAAGCACAACTCTATTATTACCCCTAATGTTGCACAACAAGCCACAAATCATGTGTTGGATTCTTGAGGCATGGACTGTGCCATAGTCAAATATCTTCTCGCTAAGAATGTGGTCTGAATGACTGCCTTGTTTCAAAAAGAGACGTGTCCACTATAGCTTTATTTGGCAAGCAGATTTCTAACTTAGAGTTCTACACTTAGTTCTAACTTAGAGTTATTTCTCTTTGTAAACCGCCCTGAGCCATTTTTGGAAGGGCAGTATAGAAATCAAATTATTATTATTATTATTATTATTATTATTATTATTATTAATTTGCATATGTATGTATTATAGGTCAACATTTTATTAAAGAAGCTTCAGGTGCCTTTTTTAGAGGATTAGTAGAGATTTCATTTGTTGAACTAATATGTGAGACTCTTAAACTCACAATAATTCAGCCTTTAACTCCCCAAGGACAGCTATGACTTTGCTTGAACTTTTGAACTAGTTGTGGCTAACATTCACCTTTTTTTGTTTTTTGTTTTGTTTTAAATTAAACCCCCATGATTTTTTTGTGCAAAAATGCCAGATTTGGGACTTTGGGGGTCATTGCTGGACAACTGGAGACCCATGAAGCATGGCAGGAGACTTCTTAAGCAGTTTTTAGGGCCCTTTTTGCCCTTTTTGGAGCCTCTAGGAACCTAACCTCCTAGGCCCCATCAACTCAATGACTCTGTAGCTGCAGTTCCATTATCACGGTTCCATTATCCACGGTTGTAGTGAAGAACTGAACCCCCATGGACTGTATTCTGGTTAACCAAAAGATGGTGTACATAAAATTAATCAGAACATCCTGGCGAGGATACATCCCTTTTGTGTAGTCACGGGGCCAGTGAGTTGCCCTTGCGTGTTACATCTAACTTGCATAAATGTATTATCGAAGAGTCTCTATATAAGAAGGAACGCCTAGGCGCCTGTCTATCGAGGAGGCCTCAAGCTTTTTCCATACTCATTCCCTAGAGATAAGATTGAATGCACATCTGAAACCTAAGAAGGCTGTGTAAAGAGCTTATTTGGGTTTACTAATATATTTCTCAACCAAGATTTTTAGCAGTTGCTTGTACTGCTTTTTCTGGAGCAGTAGGGCATGTAAAGATACTGACTGTGGATTTCTTCTATAAAGTTTGTAGGTGGTAATATGAGCTTTTTTGGCTTCACCACAATCCCTATCAAACCAAGACTTATATCCATCATGGGGGGGACTTAGTTTCCCCAAAGTACTTCGATGTCAAAGGGTCCTGAAGCATCTGCACAAAATTACAATACTGTTCTAGAATAATATTTTCTGGGCTTTACTTGGAAGTAAACACCAGTTATTAAAATGGAACTGGCACAAGTGTGCATAGGATTGCAATCTTGGGCTCACTGAATGGGCTGGAGGCACTTCATCCTGCAGAATTGATATAGCCAAGTAAATTTGATCAGAAACCTGGATAGGGACCAGTGGGAGCCCATGGAAAACCAGGATAAAAGTATAATATCACTTTTTTAAAAACTAAAGATTGAAGGTTTTTTCTTAAACTGTAAACCACACCAGGTTCTGTACAACCGCCCTTGACATGCGCTGTTAGAAACTATGAGAGAAACGCAATGATTTAAACTACTTTTTTTAATTTTAAAAGTAATTTTTATCATTGTGTAACTGAGTTTCATATTAAGTTAATGTTATGGGGTTACATTAGGAGCATCTGGAGCTGTGCGTTTTGCCACCTTTCATCTGCACATATAGTTTATGTAAGATAGGAGCTATGTTGTGCAGGACATGACTTAAGATATCGTCAGAAACTACATAACTCTTGTGTAGTTCTTGGTTACAAACAATGCTGATTGTATTAAATGGGAGATATATAATAGAGGATTATTTATAATTTTACATGCTGCCAAAGAGAACTTTCTTAACTTGTTTTGGGCCATAATATGGATAAATATGCTTAGCCCTTCGGAAGTGTATGCATGTTGGCGTCTAGGATATGATTCTTTGGGGAGATTATATATATAAGCACATGCCTCTCAGTGATTTAATTATGTTTGTAGACATATGCAGGGGGAGGGAAGGAGAGCGAGCGAGAACACTCCTTAATTAGCCCAGTGTTTCTTGCTTTGAAGTAACCAGATTGCATTCTTCCTTCCTTTGGCTTGTCTGAAAGATCATATGCCAAAGTGTGGGAGTACAATTAAATGAGTGAGAGTGGGCTGATGGTGTGTTTCACATCTGTTGATTTCGCTCCCACATAGGTACAGAAAATGTCACCTTCCTGAATAGGGAAATGGTGTTATTACTTGCTCCTGTACTAGGGCAAGTAGGCGGTGGTCTCAGTCTCTGTTTACTTTTGTCATCTTGTCTCCTGCCAGAATTGCCATTTATTGGACTGGGAATTATAGTATTGTCCCTAGCTGGTGGATTTATTCCCTCAAGTTTGAAGCATCTCTTCAGTGAGTGTTAAAAGACAGTTGGCAATCTGGACCCCTGCTATGTTCTTGGGTCATGAGGGGAAGACTTATACTGTGCCATTTGGATCTCAGTGTTTTGAGGGATACCGTCTCCCCCCCCATTTTTACATTGGTAAAACCTTTTCTTTGAAGGACAGGGGCTCAGATTGAGGCATTTGCTAATAGGGGTGCCAGAAAACAGCTTTCAGCTCCTGTTGCCCCCTCTAATTAACCCAGGGAACTCAGAGAAAATTGTTGCTGGCAAATGCTACGGTTAGATGCATTTTTAACAAAGGCATCACTGTTCTGCTTTCCCAATATTATTGCATCTACACCCCCTCTATTTCAGTCCAATTTCAATTTTACATTGTAATCAAACTTTGAAAAAACATTACGTTAGCAAAAGGAACAATAATTACGTTAGCGGAATGGAATTACAGATTTCTTTTAGTATGCAGTGATTTTGTGAATCTTTTTCACATTTTTTAAAGCATGTGATTTGTATTTCAGCTACCATTTAACAGTTTTTTGAATTGGACTGTGGGGTGTTGTGTGTGTGTGTGTGTGTGTGTGTGTGTGTATAGATTTTAAAAATGAACTTTCAGGGAAACACAAAGTAACAGTGCTATTTACAAACCTGAGTGCCAGCAATGCTAGTAAAATCGTATTTGAGTCCTTGAGTATAAGCATATTTACTGTGGAACAGAACTGTTACTCCTCCTTGGCTATTGAAACAATGAAGTATTTGACCCATATGTGTGAATAGAAAACCAGTAATTCAATGTATTACAGTATTGAATATCTTCATATGGAAGACTGTGTACATTGTAACTGTCATAGATATATTGGGGAACAGTAAATTATTGTTGTAATGTGTTCATTCTTCATAATAGGAGAAAAGTATGGAATCTGCCATTTTGAAAAAGGCAGCATACCTTCCAAGTATATTGCTCCTCATTAGGCAACTGAATGCATTTTAACTAATGTACTAAGTGTTGAAATTCCTTATTTATTTATTTATTTATTTATTTAACATATTTTTATACCGCCCAAAACTTACGTCTCTGGGCAGTTCACAACCAGGTAAAAACAAAGATAAAAATGTTAGTTAAAAACTAAACAAAATTTAAAAACAATTTTTAAAAATAATATTCTGAAAACAACATTAAAACAATTAAAACAATATCAGTTAAAAGCCTGGTTGAACAGATGTGTCTTTAAAGACTTTTTAAAAATTGTCAAAGATGGGGAGGCTCTTATTTCACCAGGGAGCGCATTCCAAAGCCTCGGGGCAGCCACGGAGAAGGCTTGTCCCTGAGTAGCCGCCAGACAAGTTGGTGGCAAATGCAAACGGACCTCTCCTGATGATCTCAATGGGCGGTGGGGTTCATGACGAAGAAGACATTCTCTTAAATACCCAATGCCCAAGCTGTTTAGGGCTTTATAGGTTATGACCAGCACCTTGTATTTTGCCCGGAAACATATCAGCAGCCAGTGTAACTCCTTCAATACGGGAGTAATATGGTCTCTCCTAGATGACCCAGAGATGAGCCTGGCTGCCACATTCTGGACCAACTGTAGTTTCTGGACTACGTACAAGGGCAGCCCCACATAGAGCGCATTGCAGTAATCTAGTCTGGAGGTTACCAGCAGATGTACCACTGTTTTGAGGTCATCTATCTCAAGAAAAAGACGCAGCTGGCATATCAGCCAAAGCTGATAGAAGGCACTTCTGGCCACTGCTTCAACCTGGGACGCCAGGGAGAGACTTGGATCCAGAAGCACCCCTAGACTGCATACCTTTTCCTTCTGGGGAAGTGTGACCCCATCCAGAACAGGCAGATCAAAATCGGTTCTCGAGTTTCAACCCCGCACAATGAGTACCTCCATCTTATCTAGATTCAGTCTCAGTTTGTTATCCCTCATCCAGCCCATTACTGCCTCCAGACAGGCATTTAGGGAGGTTATGCCCTTTCCCGATGATGCTGACATGGAGAAATAGATTTGGGTGTCATCAGCATACTGATAGCACCCAGCACCAAATCTCCTTATGATCTGTCCCAGTGGTTTCATGTAGATATTAAACAACATTGGAGACAATATGGAGCCCTGAAGGACACCATACAAAAGTTCAGATTTTGAAGAACAACAAGGGACACCATCTGGAACCTGCCCGAGAGGTAGGAGTGGAACCACTGCAGAGTAGTACCTCCCACCCTCAACCCCCTCAGACGCTCCAGAAGGATACTATGGTCGATAGTATCGAAAGCCGCCGAGAGGTCCAGAAGGACCAACAGAGTCACACTTCCTCTGTCAATTCCCAGTTGGAGATCATCCATCAGGCCAACCAAGGCAGTCTCCACCCCATAGCCAGTTTGAAATGGGTCTAGATAATCAGTTTCGTCCAAAACTGTCTGGAGCTGGGAGGCCACCACCCTCTCAATTACCTTGCCCAGCCATGGAAGGTTGGAGACAGGCCTGTAGTTACTCAGCTCTGCGGGATCCAAAGTAGGCTTCTTCAGAAGCAGCCTAATAATTGCCTCCTTAAGACTAGGAGGCATCCTGCCTTCCCTCAGAGAAGCATTTATAATCTCTACCAGGCCTTCTACAACAACCCCACTGCCAGATAATATAAGCCATGTCGGGCAAGGATCAAAAGAACAAGTGGTGGGCGCACCGTTCCAATCAGCTTGTCCATATTCTCAGGAGTCACAAACTGGAACTGATCCAACCTAAACACATAAGAGGAGTCGCTGGACACGTCCACATCAGACACTGAAGTAATTGTGGAGATGGAATCTAAGTCAGCCCGAATACAAGAGATTTTGTCCACAAAGAATTCATTAAACACATCACAGTGGGTGGTGTCTATCTTGTGTTTTTGTTGTTGTTGTTTTTAGAATGTGAGCCCTTTGGGGACAGGGAGCCATCTTATTTATTTATTATTTCTCTGTGTAAACCGCCCTGAGCCATTTTTGGAATGGCAGTATAGAAATTGAATTAATAATATAATATGTAGATGAGCTTCTGTAGTGACATGGTAAGGAAAGATCCCCTCGTGCAAGACCAACCATTGTGTCACAAGGAGGGAAGGTTGAGTGTCTGTGTCAGGATCTCAACCATGAAATGTAGTGTAATGCATGTTCCAGTTCCTAGGGGTCTAGAGTTAACAAATATCCAGGTTTATTTGCTGCAAATACAGATTTCAAAAACCAATGGTCTTTTATTTGAATAAATGTTCCATGGATCTTATGCTACTTATCATAGAATGTTGTAACACAGAGATTTCTTCTCTTGAAGACTGTATATGGCCATTTTTTAACAAGATGCCCCATTTTGAGATGATCAACATGTTGCAAGGAACAGTGGAGATCTCTTGTAGACAGGAGAAAACACAGCTAATAATAAATCTATCATCCCATGTGCTCAATGACACAGAAAAATCCATTTTCAATAAGGGTCTTTTGTTTGTCCCCATTCCACGGTACAATGCACTAGAATTGAGGTGTTCAAACCTATCAGACAAATTAATCTGGAGGTTCAACAGTAACATCACAAGACAGTTTCAGACTGAAATCCACTTTTGTACCACCTTCACAAAATCTACAAATTAGTACTTTTGAGAAAGTTGTCCTAAGAGATATTGCAAAATTAGAACAAAAAAGCCTCAAGGGAGGGCATAACCTCACTTTAGAAGAGAAATTAACTTTATAATCTTTAGAGACCAATCTCAACATTATCATCAAACCTGCAGACAAAGGGGGTGCTATTGTCTTGTTGGATAAGGGTGATTATTTGACTGAGATATACTATCAATTAAATGATGCTAATTGTTATAAACTCATAGGATCTGATTCCAAAAAAGGACATTCCAATTTATTATAAAAATCACAGTACAGGAGGCTGTTTCTTTAGGTAACATCTCTGCATCTTATGTAAGGAATATGCCAGAACCCTGGTCTTTTCTATTTTGTCAAAAATTCACAAACCCGGTCCCCACCTCCCCCCTGGGTAAGCTGATCATTTTGGGCTCTAACTATTCTGGAGCCATTGGCCCAGTTTTTGGATTCATTCCTACAATCTGTGGTTCTTGAAGTTCCTCTTACATCAAAGATAAAGGTAGAGTTGTGCCGTCGAGTCGGTGTCGACTCCTGCTGACCACAGAGCCATGTGGTTTTCTTTGGTAGAATACAGGAGGGATTTACCATTGCCATCTCCCGTGCTGTATGAGATTATGCCTTTCAGCATCTTCCTATATCGCTGCTGCCTGATATAGGTGTTTCCCATAGTCTGGGAAACATACCAGCTAGAACATACAAACTAGTCTGGGAAACATACCAGGGGAGAGTCGAACCAGCAGTCTCTTGCTCCCTAGGCAAGTTACTTACCCACCTTACCATAAAAAGCATTTTATTAATATCACAGAATGTTTATCCATTCAGATGTCAACTTCATTTGTCACTCTGGATGTCCAGTCCTTATATACATCTATTCCTCATGAAGGCGCTAGAGTGGTCATATCATCATATCTTGATTCTAGACCCCAGTTGGGACCCCCTCACACTCACACACTTCTTAATGGATTTGTTGGACACTTTTAGGACATTATAGATGCGGCCATTGTTCCTGTTGCATCCATATCTTTTAAATTTTTTTGTTTCAGTCCTAAATGGACCTTTCACAAAATTCTCTACTATTATGCTGCTAACTACCTGGATCCTGGCATATGTCCAACATGACAAAACTAATGTTTTCAACAATTGTAAGTTATTTTGGTAGTATCTACAATAGTCAGCACACCTTCAATCTTCAATTACAGTTGATTGTTAGCAGATATATAAGCCACGTTTCAAGAAACTTGGCTTTGCACCTACTTTTATAAGAGAATTTGTTAGAAGTAACAGAAGAGGTAGCTTAACACTAAGTACTCTACAAACGGCTGACTTTTTGTGGTTGTAATATAGCTTCTGGCAAAGTGTTTTTATGTTGTTCTGTCTTTATATCCTTCACCATTTGAGTGCTTTTCCAGCACAAACATCTCTTTACCTTTGGGATTAAGACAGGAATATGTTTCCACCATATTTGGCAATATAACCAGTCCACATGGACCAATGTCAATTCACAAGACCGATGTCCACTGGCACTTGACAAACAAGTATCTCGAAATGGGAGTCACTGTAGTGTGTGGACTTCTTCATTCATATTTTCACCTTATGGACTCCATTGCTCCATTTTGATACATAGTTTGTGGAATCTCTCATTTATTTATGTGTTGTATTCATTTCCACTATGGTTCCTGTTGTTTCTTGTTGGTAATACAATTGTTCTATCCATATTCATCAATTGATCTACACTGCATATATTTTCTACTATAGTAATACTCTATCATATTGTGTATTGGGGTATATATGTATAGATCCCAGTACTCTATATTCTTTTGCTCGAAGGCATAGAACAGCCATCTTGCTTGAGACCGTTAGTGGCTTGTATAAAGCATTCTCTCTCCCTCTCATCTCTGCTGGGCCACTTTGTTTTAGTTAGTTCCATAAATATCTGCATCACCGTTTCAGCAATCTGTGTGAGATCCTTGCTCATTATATTCTGTGCACCTGTGTGGAGCACGCTTTGCTCACGCATGTCTATTTGTCAGCAAGTGAAGCTTATTTGTAATCAACTATAAAAGGCCGCCGCTTGAGAGTGCTAACTGAATCTCACTGATGGACCAGCATGCAAGTGCCTCGGACCAATGCCAAAAGAAGCCGCAACCCCTACTGCAGTGGGATCCTCAGTAGTGTGCATTTTGAGGGATGTAAGCCTTTTACTCTTTCATCTTTCTCTGATTAAAATGACGGTTATTCACCTTCCACCATGTGTATGTCTCTTAGTCTTGGACCCAGGCAAAGAACCATGCCCCTGGCACAACAGCTTCCCTCCTTCCAAAGAGAAAAACACACTGCAGCAAAGTGTGAACATTCACAGTCTTAATCTGTGGCATCTTCCCACTACTATTGATAGGGGAAGTGTGCTTAAGTGTGGGCAGATAGGCATATCTCAAAGATGTACTTTACAGTTTGCCACCCAAGGAGAAAGAGTAGGAAGGATGTAAAAGTCCTATAGGCATATTACAAGCACAATATGCGGTGACCTGGTTCCCACAAAGGAGGAATTGCACAGCACCAGAAACAACTCAGTTGGAGTAGAGCAACAATTAATAATGTGACTGTAGGTGTTGCACAACAAAAAAATATCTGTTCAGATCACAAAACAGGAATTCAGGATGAATGGTTACCGAGTTGGGAGAGGATGGGAAACTCTAATAAATCTCCCCTGCAACTATAAAACATATCCAGAGAGAACTGGTGCTAGACTGAAACCACTTTAGTTGAAGGAATTATATTGTGTGTCCCCTTGGGGGTTATTGCAATTGCATTAATATAGTATGTCAGTGTCAGTTATTCTCTCTAATGTATGACTTCTCCTGTTCTTGCTATTCAGATATGTAAATGAAGCAGATATTAAAACAGGCATATAACATTGTGGCAAGAATTCTCATTTCTGGTAAAAGAGATACCTTCTTCATACTGAAATTAGGCACCTGTTCGTTTGCACCATAATTTAACTGAATGACTCAAGTTTTTATTTTTTTATGTTTAGAATGTAGGATTGCTGCTGTAAATTACTTTAGTTGGGAATCCTATAATAGGCATCTTGATGAGTCAAACAGCCATAGCCTGGAACTGAAATATGAAAGTAAAAAAGTAGAGAACTTGTAAAGATGCATGGCTCAGATGTAGCAGCTCATGGGATCACGTTTTAAGAGTCCCAGTACTACTAGAAGGGTACACATGGTTCACCTCCACTCCAGTGCTGTCATGGAAGCTGCCAATGGCACAGTGGCTTTATACCACCCACTTCTTGTCACTAATAAGATATATGTGGGTACCTACCTGGGTCTGATTCAGGGAGAGCCACACAGGGCTGGCTTCAGCAGCTTGTGCAGCAGCCCAAGGCTCATGATAATGTTCCTAGAAGCTTTGTGTTGGTACTGTCTTGTACTTTTTAATTTTATTTATTGAACATCACAACTGAACACCACCATGTGTAGACACACAGACACATACGAACAGTGCCATCCATAAAAACCACAGAAATGGAAGATAATTGAGCAGCACCATATGATTGATTGATTGATTGATTAATTAAGTGCCGTCAAGTCAGTGTCGACTTTTAGTGACCACATAGATAGATTCTCTCCAGGATGATCTGTCTTCAGCTTGGCCTTTAAAGTCTCTCAGTGGTGCATTCATTGCTGTCGTAATCAAGTCCATCCACCTTGCTGCTGGTCGTCTCTTCTTCTCTTTCCTTCAGCTTTTCCCAGCATTATGGACTTCTCAAGGGAGTTGGATCTTCTCATAATGTGTCCAAAGTATGATAGTTTAAGCCTGGTCATTTGTGCCTCGAGTGAAAATTCTGGATTGATTTGATCTATGATCCATTTGTTTGTTTTCCTGGCTGTCCATGGTATCCTCAAAAGTCTTCTTGGGCACCAAAGTTCAAAAGCATCAATGCTTTTTCTATCTTGCTTCTTCAGAGCCCAGCTTTCACATCCATAGAGTGTCATGGGAAAATCCATGGTCCAAACGATTCTAATCTTTGTAGGTGTACACATGCCACGGCATCTAAATATCCTTTCCAAGGCCTTCATTGCAACCCTACCAAGTGCTAGTCTGCTGTGTATTTCTTGACTGCTGGATCCTTTACTGTTGACAGTCAATCCTAAAAGGCAGAAGCTATCCACCACTTCAATGTCTTCATTGTTAATTCTGAGGCTGATTGCTGTACCCATTGTCATTAGTTTAGTCTTCTTTGCATTTAGTTATAGTCCCATTTTTTTCACTGTGCTCCATGACGTTCATTACTAGAGCTTGTAGATCATCTGCTTTCTCAGCTATATACCACCATATACATCCACATTAATTGAAATCATATACCCGCCAACATTTCACAGATGAAAAAGGGGACATGCTGTGAATATGTAAGGAGTGTGGCCAAGCAAGTGACAGGAACTGTAGTGCAATTCTACAAGTATCATACCACAAATGGAATTGTAATACAGTTCTGACTACAAGCATTTCACTAATGTAAAGCAGGTAATAACGTGCATGCAGAACACACTACAGGTTGAGTATCCTTTATCCGAACTGCTTGGGACCAGAAGTGTTCCAGATTTCTGACTTTTCTGGATTTTGGAATATTTGCATATTTTAAATGAGATATCTTGGGCATGGGATCCAAGTCAAAACACGAAAGTTTACTGTACACTGTATTTTATTTTAAAAGGTTTTATTTAAAGTATAAAAACGAATAAGTATTGAATTTACGATAACTACAGGTAGCTGTAAATGTAATGAAAACTAAGCCGCAATGAGTTGGTGCTGTGGGCGCACGCTGGGTGGTTTCTGGATTTTGGAGCATTCTGGATGTCAGATGTCCGGATTAGAGATATTCAACCTGTATTCCAGATTATCAGAATGGATGAGCCAAGCATTACATTTTGCAGATGTAAAGAGAGATACATTTATAACAACCAATTGTCATGCCAAGGATTACTGCCCAAGGCCCCCTTCACTATTACACATTGCTGAAGACTAGATTCCATCTGCTAGTCCATGCACTGCATAGTGCCTTAGTGCTGTACACCCATTGACATGCAGGTGCACGAGACATGATACATCTACCCACCCACTTAGAGTTTAATTTCTAGAAACTCTCGGGAGAGAACTGAATCCTGAAGAATGACAATTCTAGCAACTCACATGGGGGGGGGGATTGAATTAGGCATCCACAAGAGACAAAAACAGGCACAAAATAGGAATAGTGATTTACCAGAGACAGATTCCAAAAAACAGAGATTGCCATGGTAAATATGGATAGTTGGAGCCTATGCAGTCATAATCAGAGCTTTGCTCCATATCCTCCATCAGAAATTCAACTGTCCAGGATGCAAAATGGCTTTTTTGGCTCCTTCATTACTGGTGTTCAGGCAGGTGATTGAAACCTTTTTATTTCACTAAAAGCGTTTTTACCACCTGCCTAATAGTTTGTTTTGTCCTTTTGTGCTGATAGTATTTTCCCTTGTTGTTTTACTGTATACCAGTTAATATATGTAGCCACATCAGTAATCCAGAAACTGTTAAAGTGAACATATTATATTAGAGGATAAACTGTTGATGCAATTATTTTCAAAGTTAGATTCATCTGAAATCTTCATGGGGAAAACAAATGGTATGAAACTCTGGGGAGGGAACTGAATCCCGAAGATTCAGTTCCCGAATCCCGAAGATTCATCACAAGGAGCCGTAATATTAACATGCAAGCAACTCTCTGTTGAAAGTCTATCTCAAAATGGATTAGTGATTTTAAATTGTTCATATCAAATGTAACTGACCACCTTTCCCCAACAGCTGATGGAGAAGGGAGTGGGATTGAAGGGGGTGATAAAAAGAGTTTCTATTTTTATTTTTATGTTATAATCCTTGGCTGGCTTGGCGAGAACTTCCCAAATGAGCTGATCCAAGGCCTCATGCTTCTTCCCATTTTTTCCTCCCCAAGTCACCTCACCTTGCCCCTCTCTCCTGAGGTGCTTTGTGTGCTCCTCCTACCCGCCCCTCTGGTCTCGCTGAATTCAGCGCGCCGCTTCCCAGGCAGTGGCCACGAGCTGGCCCGCCCAATCAGCTCAGCAGAGGTGCAAGCTTCCAGCTTCTGGACACAGTTCTCTGCTCAGAAACTGGAAGAGCACACCTGAGCACTCAGACCAGCTGGGGGAAAGATCTGGGTGGGTTGTTTCACTGGCCCCACTCTTTCTCCCGGCTTCCCCACTTCCAGCTTCTGGGCAAAGTTCTCTGCCCAGAAGCTAGAAGAGCACACCTCATTCTTCTGAGCACTTGGATGGGCTGGAGGAAGGGGGGGCACTGCAACTTGGAGTCCAGGAGGACAACTTGGGTGACTTGGAGTCCAGGAGGGAGCACACAACGCACCTTAGGCTGAGGAGAGAGGAAGGAGGTGAGGTGAACCCTGGGGACTTGGGGAGGAAAAAATGGGAAGAAGCACAGGGCCTTGGATTGGCTCCTGCAGAAAGCTCTCGCCAAGCCAGCCAAGGATTATAATCTAAATAAAACAAAAACCCTTTTACCACCACCTCCTCCTCACTTCTCTTCCAGACCATTCTCCATATCGTTTAAAACATTTTCCTTACTTAAGAGCATAATGGAAAGGTCTCTTTCTAAGAGTTAGCACCAAGTCATCCACTCCAAGTCACTGAGAGCCACACAGACACTCACGTCTGCTCTCTGTCTCTCACCAAAATGGCCACCTTCTTCCAAGTCCTTACAAAAAAGCACTTTCCCCATCAGGGTGCTCTGATTGACTGCCTGAGTAATCAATCAGCCTGGTCTCTCTGATTGGTACAGGGCAGTTCAAGGACCTCCCGTTTGTGAAAACAAAACCAAGCATTATTATTGGCTGCTGCCTCATTAATATGCATATTTTGTATGCTCTGTTTCTTTTTATTGGCCATTTTGGGTTGGTGGTATTGGCACTCACAGCACTGCTCTGTATAGCAGCTGGCTGCTGCAGACAAGAGGAGCAGAGAACAGCAGAGTCAGGTACTAGGGACATACAAAATGGCAGCCAGAAGCAGAAAGTGGGTGCCGCCCACTTTGCCCTTAGAGAAGATCTGCTGCTGCTGAAATTGTAATTTCAGAAGAGCAAAGCATCAGCTTTGTGATAGTACGTACTATTTTTATAGTGTTCAGTGTTCAAAGCACTTTATGTAATCTGAGTAATCCTTATAAAAACCCTGAGAGGACTCAGTATTGCTCCCAAACTGTAGGTGCTGGGGAATATGTTAAGAGGCTAAGGCCACCTAGTTAATTCATGACAGTAGTTAGATTTCAGCCAGGGACTTCTTGGTTCAGAGCTCAGTCTTTTAGTTGCTACAGTAAATTAGTTTATATGTTAGACTTGAAGTTTGAAATTATTCTACCTATTGATTATGACTTACAGTTTCATCTCTCTTTGTAGGAGAATCTATAGAAGGTCTTAGAGAGAGTGACTGCCTTTTGATTCATTCATGCCGGCAATGGACAACAATTACAGCTCATAGTCTGGAGGAGGGTCATTACGTCATAGGGCCGAAGATAGAAATCCCTGTGCATTATGCTGGTAAGTGTGGCTTCAGTTCTGCAACTCAAAAATAAAAGGTGCCTACCAATTACACCAGCTATTTTGTTGCTTGGGAAAGGAAAGCAAAATTGATGCTGACAGAAACAGTGACTATTATTTTAACAAAAGAAGGGTGAAAGGGGAGATAGATTTATACTTGCTTTGGCTAATTTTATAATTTCACTAGTAAATTATCATAAACTACAATGTAAAAAGTATCTTGCTGTCCTCTGAGTTGGCTTGAAAAATGTTTAGGTTCTGCATGCTGTATCCCAAAAAATGTATGCAGCCACGTGATGGTCTGTTTGTGTCAGTTTCTCGCAGCAGCACTGTGTGTTTCTGAATAAACGTGTGAACTTTAGAAATGATGCTAATTAGAGGCTCAGTTTTTATTTGTTTTCAAAACTGTTGTTTGACCTGTAGTGCTGTAGCAAGTTCATATGTGCCTACCCTTTCTTTCAGGTTCTAAGCGTACCCTTAGAACCCGAAATTGCCCCTGGCCATTGTGGCTGGGGACGATGGGAGTTGTAGTCCATCTGGGGACCTAAGTTTGGAAATCCCTGGGGTCAAATAAACTGTTGTGGTGCTTCCCACTGGTCAGTCTGCTACTTGATCTGCATGCTCTACCTGCTTTTGCCTTTCTCTGTGATAGGCCAACCAGGTGCTTTTTCAAGGTATACTCTTTCTAATGTGTGGACTGTGAATTAAATTTTCTCCATTTCCCAATAAACTCCTCCCTCTCAAGTCTTTCTAAAACTTGGACAAGATTTCAGTTCTGATCCAAACTATTTACTGGTATTAAATACTATCTTATCTTATCTTTATAATTAATTCTCTTAGCCAGCCAGCGTGGAGATGTGGCAAGGCAATGCTTGCCGGTGAGGGAGGCACCTGATTGGCTGAGCTCTGTTTGGCCCGCGGAGGTGCCAGATTGGCTGGGCTTTGGCCCGGCCATTGTGAGGAGGGGCCGTCTTGGCTGCAGCCTGGGCTGGGAGGCGGGAGGCAGTGGGAAGAACTGGCCCTGGCCTGGCGCCAGAGGGGGGTGGGGTGGGACATGAGTGCCGAGGATTTGGCAGCGGAACTCTCGCGACAGGCTGCGAGAGTTCCGAAGTGAGGACTGAGGAGGAGAGGGGTAAGAAAGTGCTCGTAGTGGCCGCCGGCAGGCAGCAGGTAGAGGAGTGGGGAGAGAAAGGAGGCAGCGGGTGGGGGGAGAGAAAGGCAGTGGTGGGCAGCGGGTGTGGGGGAGAGAAAGGCAGCGGGCAGCGGGCGGGGGAGAGAAAGGCAGTGGTGAGAGAAAGGCGGTGGCGTGAAGCGGGCGGGGGGAGAGAAAGGCAGTGGCGGGCAGCGGGCGGGGGGAGAGAAAGGTGGTGGCAAGAGAAAGGCGGCGGCAGGCAGCAGGTGGGGGGAGAGAAAGGCGGCGGCGGGCGGGGGGAGAGAAAGGCGGCGGCGGGCGGCGGGAGAGAAAGGCGGCGGCGGGCGGCGGGAGAGAAAGGCGGTAGCAGGAGGACGGGAAGGAGTAAAAATGGTGGTGGTGGGGCCCTTCTTGGCCACCTGCCATGGCTCTGTGTGGGGGGAGGAACAGGAGAGGAGGAGGGCTTTGAAGGGGAAGAAAGGAGAGCCCGGGGCAGGAGGAACAGGGAGGGGGAAACAGCCGGCCCCAAACCGCCGCACAGATGCTCTGTGCGGGGTTGGCTAGTAAAAATATTAAAATACTTCTGGTTGACATGATTCATTCCATCTTAAAGAACAGATTGGTATGTAAACCTCTGTCTTTCATTGAAATATTGAAGCACTACCTGACCTGGCACAGAGCATCTGCGCCCCTAGTTCTCTCATTCTCCCCCTGCCCCAGTTGGTCTTCCCCTCAGTTTGTTCTCTCTCAGTGGCTAGGCTTCTCCTCCCTGCCCGCCGCCACTTCTCCTCCCTGCCCGCCGCCACTTCTCCTCCCCACCTGGCCTCTAGTTTGCCGCCGCCACAGTCTTCTTCCCCGCCCGCCTCCACTGCCGTTTCCCCGCCAGCCTCTGCCACTGTCCCCCCCCCCACGTTTCACCTGCTGCTGTTGCCGCCTTCCCCCCTCCCACCCATCCCATCACTATCCTGAACTCTCGTGAGAGCTGCCACACATGGGATTAGCGACAGGTACGCCTAGGAGAGAGAGAGGTACATGGTTGGGGTTTGGTACAAAAGAGATGGGGGAAGAAGAGGACCTAAAGGGACATCTAGGCAATAATGAATCTCACTACTTTTCTCTGGCACTGAAATCTGCCACAATTTGATATAATATGGGTCAGTTAGAGGTCAGATATTTACTGTGTATACTCAGCAGCTATACAGATCAGCTGACAGGCTATTAGACATACTGAGTCCCTTTGAGAATTTTATAATTTGTTCACTGTATGATAATACATTACTTGTGTGCTTCAGAGTGTGCTCTCTCACCCCAACAACTCAAGACTCTCTATCTTTTTTTAGTTTAGTTTCTCAGGAAGTAGACTCTAAAGACATACATGGATGCAATTCAACAAAAAGTAGTATAAAAATACTACATCTTCTACTTTAGAGCCAGTTTCTAGATCTCAGTTTTCTTCACTGTATTGTTAGCAAGGGGGCACTAATGTGCCCCTTTTCAGAATTGGAAGGCTAAGGTTATAAAACAGGCAGTTTCCCAAAAGAAATTGATAATCATAGACTTAAAATCCAAATAAAAATATATTGTATTGAATTCAAAATTGAGGTAATAATCATGATAAAGCTCTGTCCAAAAGCAAACCCCCACAACAATATGTGTAATCACCATGGGGAACTTACTCAAATTAGTTACTAGCATGATATATTTACATGTGGTTTAGGCCAAATTA
The DNA here is from genome assembly GCF_027244095.1 of Hemicordylus capensis. Taxonomy (NCBI): domain Eukaryota; kingdom Metazoa; phylum Chordata; class Lepidosauria; order Squamata; family Cordylidae; genus Hemicordylus; species Hemicordylus capensis. Next base: position 252,274,691 of record NC_069660.1, on the reverse strand, counting down.
AATGTTTTTTAAAAATCCATTATTAGTGCTGACAAGCTTAATTTTCTTTTACAGTAGCAGCAGTATTGGGGCTCTCCATGAATCAGGATTGTGGAAGGGTTAAGGGCCGGGGCCTTAAAGTACCCTGACAATGGTTCAGGTGACACCCCCACTCTCTGCTGCTATTTGCCAAGGCTCTCAGAGGCACAATTAGGAGGTTTTGCTTTGCTTTTCTTGACAAATAACTGCAGGGAACCTGATTGGAATCAAAAGAAGAGGTAGTACTTAAGCCCCCTACCTCCTGTCACAATCCCAATCCACAGGAGGGTGATCTGGTTGCAATTTTTATAAGAAAAGTTAAGCCCATCAGCAGCACTAGTGGCAGGCTTATAGTAACTTCTTATCTGGCCCTGAGTTACTGGTTTCTGCAGGCGTCCTGCTTCTAACATTCCCTTCTGTTTGCTTTGTAAGTCACATCTACATCGCCAACTGAAAACAGCTTTAAAAAGCAAATTGCCATGGCTTTTTTCAAGGGACCCTGGCTGTAATAGTTTTGGGAGAGTGCCAGGATTCTCCTAAGGCTCCCTGGTTATCTTGCAGCACTAGTTTTCAGAATCCCTTGGGAAAGCCGTGTGAGCTGCTTTGTTTTGTGTTCATCCAGAAATGGCAACTGAAAAAAAACTGAGGCTCTGTCTGGTACAATTTAAGACCACTGAAAGAAAAGGCTAGATGTTGTTTGTCTCCTTAAGACAATAGATACAGTTCATATACACCTATTGAAATAAATACTGTTCATGAGTCAAAATATATTTTGCATGTCTGTAGAATATATTCCAAAGAGTAAATATTACAAGAGTTCAAAGGCAACAGCATTGCTTCTGTTTGACAGTACAGTGTGTTTTCCCAGGGTAAGTGATGCCAAGTTTCTCTTCATTAATGAGTGAAATTCTATGCTGGGGAGTTTCTGAGTTATGAAATAGTTCAAGAAACACCTACTAGTCCTTATACTTTCTGAACAAATCGATATTTGCTCCTTTGATGATTCATCTTGCTGCTGAATTGTGTGCATTGACCTATGCACAGTTGAATTTAAGCATTAAGCTTTAGCTCAGGTTAAACTTAGAGATATATACACTTGAATTTATTAATGTAGAAATTTTCTTTAGAACTTGTGTTGAGCTGAGGCATTGAAATATTTCTTAAGCCCCATTTATTCATTCAGTATACACATTTAATGTGTTGTGGCAGGGGTGCGGGTAGCAGGCTCCAACCCCCAACCTAAGTTTTTTCATCTGAATGCCTGAATATGGTCCCCATGGGTACTTCTGTACATGCCGATGTTTCTGTTCGGACTTTCAGTTAACACAGGGTAGGGTGAGAGATAGAGTGAGGGATGGAGTCTAGAGTAGGGTGAGGGATGGAGCCTGCTGCTACAACACTGCCTCCCACATATGCCTATTCATTGAATGTGCTTATTGAATGAGTGAACAGGGCTCAAGCTATGGCTTAAGAGTGTGGCCAACTGTCCTAAAAAGCAGCTGTCTAATTATTTGGTTTTCTGGGGAGAGTAACTATATAACTGCCTAGGCAGTACCCAAGCAGCAAGCTAGGGTGGCTGGGTGCTACACATGGAAGGTGTGTAGTCTTACCTGCAGTTAACTTACCTGAGTCTTACCTGCAGTTAACTTGGCACCTCCCTGTTATAAGCTTGGAGGCACTAGCTTTTTAAAACTAGGAGAAGGAGACACCAAACCTTCTGTTCCATTATATTGCTGTCCAGTTTCAGGCTAAAGGGGGAGAGGAGGGGAGTTCATTTATGAACCCTCTCCCAGCTTGGGTCTTGGCATGAAACCATTTTTTAAAGGCCTGTATCATTCACAGCACCTATATTCAGACATCTTTTCAGTATAATCCACATAAAACTTTCAAATATAAGAAGTTGCAGCTATGCCAAGTTGACTGGGCTTTCTGCCAGATGGGGGCAAGCTCTGTCACAAGGCATCTCTCATCCCTCTTTTATTTTTATTTTTTTGCAGTGAACAATGCGCCCAGAGCATCACACTCCATGAGGTCATGGGTTTTTTGTTTGTTTTAAAGTGCTGGGTGTGCTGTGCCCTGTCTGCTTTAGACAGAAAAACATCTACATGGCATTGTTACCCTTTCATTGAGCTACAGTTATACCAACTGCAGCCCTAATTTGTTGGGAAAAGCTCCTTGCAAATGCTGCCCTCCACTGTGTTAAGTGTTCAAAGGGAAAGGAGAGACTCCTGCTTCCCCATGTTACATGGTAAAATATGGTGGGTGTTTGCAGTATAATGCCTTGGAGTATAGTGGAAATATATAATAAATGCGTGCCCTAGCATGCTTTCTTGTGTATTTTCAATGTTTCCCTTATGCATCTATAATTTGACTTAGTTAAATTTGAAACCTATGTCATTCACCCATCAAACCTGTGTATCAGCCAAGATGAGATGAATCACATTTTAGCTTGATTTTTTACAAGATAGTTTCTAATAATTTGTGCTACTTACTTGGATGCAGCACTACTCTAGATTTGGCTAGAATCCACAAATTATGTGGTAAATAAAGCTTTTTGCTTAAACATATGAAACTTCTACATAGGCTCATAATGTCAGCCAATTGTCTAACAGTCTGAGGCAGTTTGAGGTCCAAGTATTCCTGTCATTTCCTGTCCCCTGAATAGACTGTGAAGATGCCCATAGAGCCCACTCAAGTTTTAAAACTGGAGAGCTGCTTATAATGTCTGCTCTCTGAAGTCACTTTGCTGCTTGGCCAGAGCTCTACAATTTTGCAGCCACACTTCCAAACACCATAGGGCTACAAATTTCTTGAGTGGTTAACATTTGTGTTCCACACTTATTTAGAATTATGTGACTGAACCTGTGAATTGCCCACATTTTTGAAACATTAACCCAGTCAACGGCAGAGTTTTTAAAACTAGATTTTAGTCTTGGAGCTTGTGATAGGGCTGAGAGCACCTTTGAACATGTGCAGAGTTTGTTTCTTTCACCGTTTCTTTCAAGTGGTGCCTCTCAAAAATGGTGGTGGGATGCTACACATCCACCTACCCTGCCAAACCACTTCTACAAAAAGAACATGGCAGGTTAAGTGGCCTTGCAACTCAGGCCACTTGCAGCTCAGCAGGTGCAACCCACAGGAGATGCTCTGTACATCTTCTAAGGTATATGACTATTGCTTGGTGGAAGGAAACTTGTGAACACATTCTATACCATCGATGCAGGATATTGGCCACAACAGCTAAAACTAATATGGTTCAGACTACAACTATGCCACAATCAGCAATAATGTACACATAGGATAGATTTCTCCAGAAAAGTCACACATGATGTGCATTATACAATTAAGGAATTAAACAAGTAGAAGACTTTCTAGAAAATATTTAACTATTTTAGAGATGAGGAAAATGATGCCATAACCTGGGAGAGATTCATACACAACCCTTCTCTCATTCTTTCATGCATACACAGGGCTTGTACAACTCCACATATATATATATCTTCTCTGTGTATTTGAACCCCCCCAAACACCAGGTTATTACTCATATTTGTTGCTTCTATATAACCTCTTTCACAGGAGGCAATCCAGTTAATCCACTTCACCCCAAAAAACATTTCTCTTCAGTTCAGTTCAAAATAGTTAGTCAAGACTATGAGTCATCATAAGTAGAAATAAAATAATGTAATGTCTATAAACCTCAACAGCTTTCATACACACTGAGCCATTTTAGAAGGGCAGTATAGAAATTGAATTAAATAAATAAATAAATAAATACACACAAAATCACAGAAATAAAACCAACTTAATCTGACAAAACACATCCATAAACAGTTGATTTATATATTTTGAATATATTTTTGAAACAAAAATAAATTTTATAGGGCAAAAACATTTTTCAGTATGAAAATGGGATGAAAACAAAAGGTTAAACCCTTTCCCATCTACTCTGCAGCATTAATTAATATTCCCTTCATTTCATAGCTGCTCGGGGGCCGTGTTCTCTCTAATTTTTTCATCTGTATGTGGAGTGAGTTTTGTTGTGGGTGGGAGTATCAAGGCAGTGTGTGCACACATGCATTCAGAATGGGGCCTTCTTGATTTAACCTGAGTGGGATCTGAGCTGACATTAAAAACAAAAACAAAATTTGTGAGCACAGGCATGAGCACACGCGTTAGAGGGAACACTGCTTGTGGGGAGACCCCAAGACTGTCAATGTTATATTTAGCATCTTGTCTAGTATGATACTAAATCATACTGTATATGAACATCTACAACTCTGCGATCTAGTTTGGCAGCAGACATCTTCATTCTGGAATAGTAACCAACTGAGAAATTAAAATGCAGAACCAGTCTACCTACTGAAACAGCCCTGCTGGATCAGGCTGAAGGCCTGTCTAGTCCAGCAGCATCCTGTTTCACACAGTGGCCCACCAGATGCCTCTGATAAGCCCACTGACAAAAGGTGAGGGCATACCCTCTCTCTTGCTATTGCTCCCCTGCAACTGGTATTTAGAAGCATCTTGCCTCCTAAGGCTGCAGATGGCCAATAGCCACCAATTAGTAGCCATTGATAGACCTGTCCCCCATGAATTTGTCCAAGCCCCTTTTAAAACTATCCAAGCTGGTGGCCATCACCACATCCTGTGGCAAAGAATTCCATAGATTAATTATGCACTGTGTGAAAAAGTATTTCCTTTTGTCAGTCCGAAATTTCCCAGCCTTCAGTTTCATGGGATGAACTCTAGTTCTAGTGTTTGAGAGAGGGAGAGAAAACTCTCTCTGTCCACATTCTACTCCATGCATAATTTTATACACCTCATGTCTCCCCGTGGTCACCTCCTTTCCAAACTAGAAAGCCCCAGATGAAGTAGCCTTGCCTCATAAGGAAAGTGTTCCTGGCCCCTGAATATTAAGGTTGTCCTCTAATGCACTGTCATTCTTGAGATACGGCGACCAGAACTGCACGTAGTATTCCAAATGTAGCTTTACCATAGTTTTGTATAAGGGCATTATAATGTTAGCATTTTTGTTTTCAGTCCCCTTCCTAATGATTCCTAGCATGGAATTTGCCTTTTTCACCACTGCTGTGCACTGAGACACGGCATGTCCAATCTAGACTGCATTTGTTCTCTTAATCAGATTTTAGGCAACTTTTCCTCACACACCTTTCAATTTAAATCAATAACTTTATACACACACACACACACACACACACACACATTTTAACTGGCAGAATCCCAGTTTGGACCCTTAAAAAAAAAAAAAGCTGGAGGAGGACAAATGGAGTTGCCTAGGGTAGTCACCAAAAGTTTCCTTTTGAACAAGTATATTTCTGCCCCATAAGGACATGTTTGAGTATAGATTCTAAAGTTAGGGGCAATTTCCTTACTCCAATGGGTCTTGAGAAGACTCAAGTACTTCTGATGATGATAATTGAGCAGTCTTCAACTTCAGCCAACCATTTGCTGAATCTAAAGTTTGACAGCTTGATGATAAACTTTGTTCAGAAGGACATTTTCACACTTCAAATCCTGATGGACAATGTCAGCTTCGTGCAGATACTTGATGGCCATGCATACCTGATGGAACATGGTCCATGCAATCTCCTTGGGGTTTGATCTCTAGTTTTTATGAAGTCCTGCAGATTCTTTTGGGCACCCAGTTCCACCACAATGTACACTTTCTGATCCACTTGAAACATTTCATAGACTATGATGATGATGATGATGATGATGATGATGATGAAGAATTTGATTTCTATACCGCCCTTCCAAAAATGGCTCAGGGTGGTTTATACAGAGAAAAAACAAATAAATAAGATGGATCCCTGTCCCCAAAGGGCTCACAATCTAAAAAGAAACACAAGATAGACACCAGCAACAGTCACTGGATAGGGCCAGTAACTCTTCCCCTGCTAAATAAAGAGAATCACCATGTTAAAAGGTGCCTCTTTGCCAAGTTAGCAAGGGTGTTCCACATTCATTAAGACATCAATTTTTTTTCTTGTTAGAAACTGCTCTAGAAAGTCCAAAGAAGCCTTTTGCCAATCTATTATTTTTACAGCAAAATCAGATCTCAGTTGTTTGAAGTAGGCCAGTTTCACCTTGGCATAAAAGCCTTTCCCTAAATCTCTTCCCAAGATGTAGCCTCTTTTCTTGAGGACTGCAGCATCTCCTTTGGCAATATAGGCAGCTGCAGAGACTAGGGATATTCACGGAACCAGCAGGGGCCGGTTCAAAGGCTGGGGAGGAAATAACTTTAAGGGCGTTTCCCTTGCTGGCACTCGCTAAAAAATCGGCCCAGCAGGACAACAGCATACCTCCTTGCTGCCCCGGCCTCTCCTTATACGGAAGTAGCCCATGTGTGCGCACACAGGCTACTTCTGTTTACTTCTGGTCCGAGGAGAGGACGAGGTGGCAGGGAGGTATGCTGCTGCCCCAGTGGACCTTTTTTTTTAGCAAGCAGTGGCTGGGAAAACATGGCCGGGGGTGGTGGTGGTGGTAAGTGCTCCCTCCCCCATCTTTAAAGTTATCCCCCCATGTTTGAACTGAACAGGTTTGTGCACATCCCGAGCAGAGACCTGTTCAGTCACATGGTTAACACGTTTCTAGCCAGGCTAAATTGTCATGCACACAGGACAGGACCTCCTCTGTTGTTGCCCCCAGGCTCTGGAATGCTCTCCCAGTGACTTCTGCTCTTTGACATCTGTGGCTGCTTTTAAAAAAACCCAACTAAATAACCTTTTATTCAGGTGTTTACCCCTGGGGCTGCCAGGTCTCTCAGCTCTCCTGTTTCTTTTGTCTTTTTTTATGGTGGTTGTGTTTTGCTGTCTTATGGTTTTTATTGTTTAACTGATTTTCAGGTTTTATATGTGATTTTCATGGAATTTTATTGTATTTTAACTTTTTTAAACTGTCATGGGATGCTCTATGAAAGGCAGTATAAAAATTGAAACTTTACAGCAGTAAAATATTTACCCAACTACCAAGAGAATAACCTTCTTAAACAGTGTGTGTAATTTCACTTGTTCAAGTTTGTGACTCTAAGTATGTCCCAGGGTAAACTATTTACTAATAGTGTTGAAGGCTTTTAAGTCATCAAAGCGTTAAAACAGCCCTTGCAGAAATATATTTCAGTATTATTGACAAACTGTATATTTCAGTATTATTGACAGATACTCCACTCTAAATGCAGTATGTTCCTCCACAAAGCTGCTGTTGGCATCAGCCAATTATTTGAGCTTAGGAAATAAGTATTTCATATCCTATCTAGCTATCAAATTTGTAGACCACCCCAGATTTCCATCTCTGGTTGGTTGGGCTAACAGATATCTACTCTCACATAAGAGACGGGCACTGCTACACAGACACCATCAGAACATAATATTGGTCCAATTGCAGTCAAAGAACTTGTTAGTCCCCATGATTCCATGCTATTTTTAGGTCTTCACTAGGACCCTCCCCAATACTTTATTTGAAAGCTTGAAGATTAATTCTTTAATTCCTTGGATAAAACTGAGGGCCAAGGTTCAAGATTGATTAACTAATCACAGCCATAGGCTTCTGATTTGGGGGGCCGGGGGAATTAGATATAGAAATGCTGCTCCCAGGTGATGTTTGAAGCACTAGTAAGTAGGGGCATAATAGTAAACTGCTGTCCCTAATGGCAATCTTTGTTAGCTTTCCTTGAGTTAACTTACACCCACAATTCATTACTTGTCAAGATCCCCTCCCAGTTAATTCCAAAACACCAAGTTCCCCTCTGCTCCCCCTCCCCCGCAAAAGAGAGAACACCAGCCATTTTCTCTTCCCTCTGCTTTGCAATTGTAGCCTGATCCTCTCATCTTTATGCCTCCCACTTAGACAGGTGTGACTAGACAACAAAGCGGGCATACAGAGAAAGGGCAGCTGTTGTCCAATCAGCAGCCACTTGCTGGTGATCCAGTAGTCAATCTGCCTAAGATGGCCTCTGTTTCTACTCCTCTCTACCTTATCCCAGTATAGACAACTATTAGGCATTCTTCTGTCCTCTATAGGAGCAGGCAAGGGAGAACCCTGGGAACCCTTTTTTCACTCTGTGCTGGTGCTCCAGCTCAGGATCAAAATGTTTACTTTAAAAACAAACAAAAGCCAGCTAGTGGTTCACACATGCATTGATTTTTCAGTGGGTGGTTGTTGTTTGTTTGTTTTTGGTTGCCCTTCTCAAAATTGGCAGGTGTTGGCATATTGTGCAATAGGAATGATGAGTGGACATTTATTGAGTAATCATAACCAGGAATTATGCATATGAGATTAGTTAGATGAGGCATAAAACTTTCTGGAATAGTTTGTGGTTTCCAGACAGGCTAGAACCTTGCAGTTTCTTAGCTTTAGGGCAAAGCTTGTGAACCAGGAACAAATGCATTGTTGACTAGTAAAGTAAAGTGTATCCTCGAGTCGGTGTCAACTCCTGGCGACCACAGAACCCAGTGGTTGTCTTTGATAGAATACAGGAGCCATCTCCCATGCAGTATGAGATGATGCCTTTCAGCATCCTCCTATATCACTGCTGCCTGATATAGGTACCAGCAGGGACTCAAACTCATAACCTCTGGCTTCCATGGAAATCCATGCACATAGTGCATATCACTGTTGAATTTTGAATTCCTAGTGAGAAGAGTTATCTGTGCCAAATAAATGATATTTGGGCCAGGGCAAAAAATGCGGCAGGGACCTAACTAAATGAGCCGAGACTGCTTCTTGCAAGGATCACTCAACAGCCAAACATGGAAGGAATGAGGAGGAGGATCTGTGCTTAGGTGGGAGGGTTAGACCAAGCAGCTGTGACCCAGCTGGCCAGGATTGCCAAAGTCCTGTTTGGGGTGAATCTTCCTTCAGATTTATTCTGTTCATATTAAAAGGACAAGTTAAGCAAGCCTAACTTGTAGGACTGTGTGTCGGTAAAAGTTAGAATTCCTTTTTGGAATTCCCAGCCCCCACCACAAGGAGGCAGTGCCTCACAGGGCAACTCCCCAGGGTAGGGGGGTGCTCTTCTCCACATGGGAAAAGCTCAGGAGGAACTACATTCCCCAGGCATCCCAGCATCTCTCAGCCGACCCATACAAGTGCCTAGCTTTCCTTTTGGCACTCCCCACCCGCACCCCTGAGCACTTCCCAGCAATGCCACAGCTGCCCAGCTCTCCTCTTGCCAGTGCTGAGTGACTGAGTTCCCCCCCACCCTTTTACCCTGGGGCAGTTGCCCTGTGAGACACTTCCTCCTTGTGGTGGGAGCTGGAAGTTCCGAACTGGAATTCTGACTTTTACTAATGTGCACATTCCTAATAATCTGTCCTTTTTAATTTCAATGGGACTCTCTTGAGTAAATTTAGTCAGACTGTCAGCCACTGTTTCAAAGGGCTGATCAGAATTATATGTAGGCATACATGTTCTGCCTTTATGTGTGTGTCGGGTGAGTGAATTTGAAACCAAATGGGTGGATGCACCACTTTCTCCAGTTCTGGGAAACTGCAAGAGATTGCTCCTATTTCTTACCTAGGAGTAAGAAACAGGTAACCAGTAAATTTACAGCTTACCCAATGAATCTGTATGCGTGGACTGTATAAGATGATGTATATAGTAAAGTGCGTATCTTGGACCTTTCCCAAATTTTTGTTCTTCCAATAAGCTTCTTTAGCTCCATTGCCTACTCTTTCTCTCTGTCATGTCTTTGACTCTGAATTTGATCAGAATCCTGTAAACATTGGTCCTACCACTTATTTATCCTTGTGAGCAGGTATTTGTATCTGTTCCTCTTATTCTGGATATGGACCCTAGTAACATCTTTTAACAATCCTAGGTGGATGCATTTCAGTAGCAACAACTTTATTCATATGAACATTTCTTTTGCAAGGCAAACCTAAAGTGAGTACTTTGTACTGTAGTCATGTCTCTCTTTATGAAATCTGTTCTTCACTGGGATTGTTTCCCAGTTTGGATATTTTTGTAACTCCCTTGCTCTCCCTCTGCCTCTGCTCCCAACAAATCTCAACCATATACAACCCTTTTATCTCCAAATATATACTTAGGGAAGGAACTGTTCTTGTAATGGATTTGGAACTCTTGATGCTCTAAAAAGAAGGCATTAAAAACACCTATAGTGTTGAATTGTGTCTTTCTGTTTCAGTGTTTGCCCAGATGTCCAAAAATGTGTGCCTAGGTTTTGAGAATGCTGGTAGGAAGTGTGGTTGGAATACCTCAGTCACCATCCTCCCCATGGAAACAAGAAGCACTTCATGTCTTGAAACCAACGCCAGTCACGTCAGCCTTGCCTGTTAAAGCAACTGACATCATAGGGTTTCTCAAACTGTGATTGAATTGTGGTACCAGGCAGTATCTGTTGCTGAATTGAAACTCACTGCTTAGTAGTTTGTGAACAAATGCTTATTGTGTGCATCACACATAATATACAATATACAATCACTGAAAAGTAATCTATATTGCTAGAGCACTTTCTTTATGCAAGGCAGGTTGTCAGGGAAGGGTTCAATTTTATTGTTGAAGCAAGAAAAATTGAAGTAGTCTGAAAACAGACCTGCACAGATGCACTGTGTATTCTCAATTAACTTGGATTAATTTAAAGTGTGTGTCTAAGCACTGTTAATCTTCTTGCCATGATAGTAAAAACACTACCTGCATTACCCTCTGCATGGTATGAGAGCTTGGGGAAGATGTATGATCCAATCATATATAACAGATGGCAATGTAATTAGCTTCAGTATGGATCTTGACTGCTTTAGCCTCTATAAATTAGGATTTAAGTAGTCTGATCTTTACAGACAGATTATTGTACCATTCTGGTGACCTGTTGGTAAAGGTGTACTGTACAACTGTGTGGTTTTTCTTTGTCACAGCTGGCCTTATGGACTAAAATCTTAACAGGAAAAGGATTCGTATATTTTTATGTTAATATGAAAGTTGTTTTGTGAAATTTGCTGCAAAGTTCTGAACTATACTGAACTTCTAATTTTAAAACACAATATGAACGGGTATTAGTTGCTTCTAGGAAGAGAAAGGCATATGGCAAGCAATGAACTTCATAATAAAGCCTCCCACTCAATAGTTGGCTGCTCATTCAGAGTATGTGTGGTCTTTTGCCAGAGAAATTTCAGATTAAGGGGAAAATAAGATCATCATTTAATTGTTAGCAACTAAACACTGATTGTGACACACCTAGTTTCAGCAGGTAAGAATCTTTTGCCTCTTCAGTGGAAGTATTCTTGAGTACATGAAAGAGGCTAACATCTAGATGTATTTAAACAATTGTGGCTGGCATATTTAAAACTATTAAAGGGTAGTTTTGTACTTGACTACTGTGATGCAGAATTTTCTCATCAGCCTAGAACTTTTCTACTCTAGAAGTTTGGGAATTAAGTCATGAACATAAACACCCTTGTACTGTATAAGGACAAGGTTACAGCTGATGGTCTTCACACAGTGCCTGCTTCTTTCCCTTTATGTTCTCAGTAGAATTGTAAGTGCTAACCGCCCCTATACATAGAGAAACATGGGAAACTGCCTTATACCGAGTCAGACCAATGATCTTTCTAGCTCAGTTTTGTCTATACCAGGGATTCTCAATGTTGGGTCCCCAGATGTTATTGGACCCATAATCCCCAGCTCCAGTTGCCTTTGGTTGGGGATTATGGGAGTTAAAGTCCAATGACATCTGGAGACCCAACGTTGAGAATCCCTGGTCTACACTGACTGGTAGTGGCTCTCCAAGGTTTCAGGCAGGAGTCTCTCCCAGCCCTTCCTGGAGATGCCAGGGATTGAACCCAGGACCTTCTGCATGCAAAGCAGATGCTCTGTCACTGAGCTATGGCACCATCCCCTAATAGAGGATGGAGAATATGACCATTAGACTTGCACATTTGCTATCAAGCAATTAATTAAAGCCATTGCTGGCCATGGCCCAGCTGCAGAACCTTTGGGATTAGTTTTAGAATCTGCTTTAAATGCTAGAGCTCCACTCTGGATTGATCATGTAGTAATAACAGAGCATGTGTATTTCCTTTAGTACTGTATTACCTGTTTGGAATTCTCTCTGGTAAGAGAAACCCTTTTTCATTATAGCAGAGTGCACAGAGGCACAACACAGCGGAACTTAGTTAGGCATGCGTGTATGCTGAGAGTAAAGTAACTTGGAGCCAGTTCATAGTTTCAGATCAATATAAGTGATATTTATTAGAGAACTCCATTCTAGATAGGAAAGTAAGGAGTTAGGATCTCTAATCTAGCTAGCTAGCTGGATGCAGATGGATTCTGCATCTCTGCACACATGGTGCAGGGGAGAGGAGCTTGCATGTTGCAAGGTAGAAGGAACAGGAAGAAAAGGGAGAGAGGAAGGAAGTGGCTGGAAGGAAGGAACTCCCTAAGATTAGCAATCTACATATCAAAGAGATAGTGTCAGAGCAGTAGAGAAGGGATGACCAATGTCTTTACCCTCTAGTCCTCTGACTCACTAGTCTGTCCTCCTATGTCATTGAGACAAGAGACAGTGTATAGTCCTTCACTTCCAACATTACCAACCACAACACACCTCTGCGTATCTGAGATTAAGGGGCAAGGGTTGTAGGATAGATGATATGGCTTTTTTTGAACCCTAGTGACTGGGGTTCTTTTAGAAATTAACCACTGGTTCTTCTTTTGTACCTTCCCCTTTAAAAATGTTTACACACATGAGGCAATGTTTCCCTGGTTATCTTGGATCACTTCATGCCCAGTTAATCTTGGTGGTTTTTCATCTGTTTGGAGAAGCTGCATATAAACTTGATATTGGCTATTTCTCTGAAGGCTTCCTTTTATGGTCTGTTCCAGTCTTGGTGCCCTAAATCCTTTCAGTTTTACGTAAGTGTGATGACAAGCTACATGGTAATACAATTGGTATCTCAAAGTGACACAAACAAAACTACTTTCAGGAATCGTCCAAAAGCTGAAAAGAATGCATGAGTGATGTTTATAAGGGTGGGATTTTTTTTTTTTTTAGACACATTGCTGATGTGATAGTGAATTATTGTAGCTTATAGAAGTTAAACAGTGTTGGGCAACAAGGAAACTCCCTAAAAGTTTTAGAAAATTTAAAATTCTTATTAGTTCTGTGACTGTAAAATATAATGGTCTGTTTTCCCTTATTGTCTTTACATCAAACCCCCAAGAATATGGCCATTTAATTATAAATTAGGCTTCAGAGACATTGTTTGTGCTGTTTTGGAGCTTTAGCGTTGAAGAAAAAAAATGCAGTTGTTACAGAGTATGTCAAAGGCTTTGTCTCTTCCACCAATGTCTTTGGTGGAAACAAGGGACAGAAGAGAATGGATGTGTCAGTAGGTGGATGGGGAAATGAAGGCAACTGTAGCTAAGGTACACAAAACTAGCAATATAGCTCCTCTGTTACTTTCGTTCCTGCAAATGGTGCTGAAGATCTCCTCAGCATGTCTCATGATGGTTTCCATCTACCATCAAACTTGCATACCAGCTTGCCTGTCACCTGGTTCTGACATCAATCCAGATTCACTTCATTTGGGCAATAGCAGCATCTTCAGCATTTAACAAGGGTGTCCTGGTCCCAAAACTCTGAGTGGCTACTTGGGCTTAGCCCTCTACCTTCATCTAGCACTATATTCTCATTATGCATTCCCTCTCCAATGCCACCTTCAGCAGAGCTATCCTTCACTTCTCATTTGCACAATACCACAGCACTTTCTTTCCAGGTAAAAGAGCTTGCCAGTTTTTCAATGATGTGCATGCATAGAGACCACAAAGAAGAACAGGTATCTGTAACTGATTTGATTTTATTTTATTGTTAGATTTTATACTGCCTTTCATTAAAAGAATCTCAAGATGGTTTACAAACATTTAAAACAATATAAAACCATAAAAACTACACAATAAGAATTAAAATGGAATTTTAAAATACAAATCTAATTAAAAGTTTAAAAAACATGTACAATATAACCATAACATACAAAGCAGCAACAAACAAAATACTCATTTAAAAGCCTGGGTAAGAAGCCAAGATTTTACTTGCTTTCTGTGATGGGAACTGTGGAGTGGAGGCCCACTGGGAGACCATTCCAAAGTCTGGGGGCAAGAACTGAGAAGGCCCTGTCCTGCATACGTTATAGGCAAGCCTCTCTCATTGTCGGCACACGGAGCAGGGCCCCCTCTGATGACTTCACTGAGTGGGCAGAAACCCTTGGGAGCAGACGGTCACTCAGGTATCCTGGGCCCAAACCATTCAGGGCTTTAAAGGTCAAAACCAGCACCTTGAATTGGACCTGGAAACAGATTGGCAGCCAATGTATCTCTTTCAAAATGGGGGTAATATGGTCCCCGCGGGCAGTTCTGGATAACATCCTAGATGCCGCATTTGCACTAGGTGCTGTTTTTGAATGTTCTTCAAGGGCAGCCCCACATAGAGTGTTTGACAATAATCCAGCCATGCCGTGACTAAGGCATGGATAACAGTGGCAAGATCTGCCTTCTCGAGAAAGGGATGCCACTGGCACACTAGCTAAAGGCATGCAAAGGCACCCCTGCCCCTCCCACCTGAGTTTCCAGATGTAGAGCTGGGTCCTGCATTACCCCCAAGTTGCACACTTGCTCTTTCAAGGGGAGTGCAACCCCATCCAGAACCGGTAGAATCTGCTCATCCTGATTGGCTCTCCTACTGACCAACAGTGCCTCCGTCTTGCCTGGATTTGTTGGGTGTGAGTTTGTTAGCCCACACCCAACCCATCACTGCCTGAGCCCCCAATTCAGGACATCCACTGCCTCCCTAGAGTCAGGTGACAAGGAGAGATAGAGCTGAGTGTCATCTGCATATTGCTGGCAATTCAGTCCAAGTCCCAAGATGATCTCTCCAAGCGGTTTCATGTAGACATTAAACAGCATGGGGAATAAAAATGAACCCAGTGGGACGCCACAGGCCAATGGCCACGGAGCCAAGCAGTAGTCTCTCTGCACCACCTCCAGGACCTGTCCCCCAAGAAAGGTCCGAAGCCATTCCAAAGTAGTGCTTCCAATACCTATACTCGAGAGGAGGTCTAGAAGGATACTACGATTGATGGTATCAGCCGCTGAGAGGTCCAGCAGAAGCAACAGGGATGTTCTCCCCCTGTCAAGCTCCCACTGATGTTCTTTGAATAGCCTATCAGTGCAGTCACACAGCCCCTCCTCCTCTCCGCTGCAGAGATTTCTTTCTAATGTTACCTTCTGGACATTCGGCAGTGGTGAGCTATTTGAACTGAGGGAGGAAGCACAAGCCACACTTGGACATTCCATGCTCTCATTCCATGGGGCTGTGACTTGTGCTAGAACTTTTGAGACTATGCTCTAGAAGATTCTGAATGAGACTGCAAGGGGCACAGATCCCATAGGTTTAACTGTACAGATTACCACTTGAAGAACATCAGCTACAAGTCAGCAACCTGTATTCCCTTTCAGAGCAAATCTTGGTGTACCATGCCCTTATAGCCTATTCTGAAGCTTGTTTTAACCAAATTGGTAATTTCATATACATGGACTTGATAATTTTAAGTTATTTTTGCCTCAGTCTCAACATCTGAATATGAAAAGTACCAAAGTTTTAAATGGCAAAATACAAACACAGCATAGTCAGTTGTGAATGGCACAGTGGCACATTTAAATGATGAGGTTCCTCTACATTAAATATAGAAGCAGTTGCCCACTTGAACTTCTCTGTTTATTGCCAGGCAACCTGGCTATTTAAATGTATGTGCCACTCTTTCAGTAGACAAAGATGTATGCAATTGAAACTTGGGTACTTTTTGGTTCCCACCCAGGTTGCAAAAAAGTGAAAAGTGAATTGACTCATAAATGCATAGGTCTAGAGCCAACCAAACCTTAGAATTGCATCTGAGTGGGTTCTGAAGCCCAAGGGTTGCAAATTAACCCTGGGCCCCCAGATATTGTTGAACTATAACTCCCATCATCCCCCCCATAGCTCATCAAATGATAGTATGCTTCGCAATTTTTGCCATTGGCTTAATGTTCCTTCAGGTAGCTGTATTTTTGGCATCTAGAAGAGTTCTGGAATGAATAGTACCCGCCCTTTTCATATTTTGAGAGTGAACCTATGAAGTGCCATGTCCCTCCCCACCCCCATTGCTCCCACCCTTCTCCAACTACTGCTTGAAGCTTGTGAGGCCTAGTGGGCAGTCCTCATTTCAGCTTTCATGTGAATGGAATCGAATTTATCTACTTGCTCATTTTTCAACGTTGCCAATTTTTAAAAAGTACTTTTCTGCAGCATGTCATACTTTGAAATCTCAATCATTTCTTTAGGATAGTGGCAAGTACCTTACCATCAGCACAGGAGCATTAAAATTCATACCTCATTGCAGTCAGTATGTCATTGAATAGCTGGTGCTGAGAGAGAACATCAAGGGAGCTTGTGCGTTTCCTGAAGGCAATTGATTTGCCACAGTGGGAATCAGGATGCTGAACCAGATGTATTTGGGACTGATGCGGTAGGGCTCTTAAGGGAACTTTTGCCCAGCAGTAGGATTTACCTACAAATCTTGACAAAGAAAAAAAAGTATGGTGAGCCCCCTACTGTTTGTAGCAAATAGGTGCACACACAAGAGCCGTATTCACATTTTATACAGTGCATATACAATCTGTGTACAGTATATGCATATGTAGATCTGCACACATGTACAGTTATTGACATTATGCTGAATGCACATACAGCAGTACACTACTTGTCTGTATTTGAGAGTATCTTTATCCAGATTTACTTTTAAATTAAATGCATGTACTGTCATTCATGCAAAAATATGGAAAAGCAAGGGGGTCAGTAATAAGAGAAGAAAAGGACAGTACCTTATTCTCCAAGTCTTCATCAATGATCCCCAATATTAACCAATTTAAAAAAAAAATAAGAGCCACAAAATGGCTCTCTGCTGGAAAATGACTGCTGGAAATGACACCAGAAGTAATATTTGGCCACTCAAAACTATGGATAGGCAAATTTCACCTATTTTTCTGTATATTGCCAAGAATAATGAAACTGGGTTTCTAAGACCCAATCATGGATACGCGAAACCATGGATATGGAGTCTGTGAGTAATGAGGGCCTCCTGTATATCCAAAAGTATGGCCATTCAAAGTTATAATATTTTTGTTATTAATGAAATCCATCATGGGTTAGAAAATGACCAGAAAATGCATGGACTCTCTGCTGTGGGGTAGTTTTTGTCCCAGCCCCATGCTAAGCCAGTTGGGAGGAAAATTGTAATGTGTAGAAATTCTCCCTTGGGTAGTTTCTATCCCAGCCCAGTGTTAAGTCATTTGGGATGCAGAAAAAACCTAACTGCTGACAGAAGATGTTTTACCTTTTGGAAGCAAACTGGAGGCCTGCAGCGAAGACAAGTAGGCCTGCATGTTGTGGAGCCATAAAAACGCTTGGAGAAATCTGGTGGGGGCTGACTTTTTACCACTGTCGACCTGGGAGAGCAAGGACCTGACCTTTGTGGGCACTATGAGACACAACAAGCCAGACGTACCCCCAGAGGTGCATGCACATTCATGAAAGGAACCACTGTCATCTGTGTTTGACTTGGATTGACAGAAGATGTTGGTATCGTATGTACCCAAGGAGGGCAAGGCTGAACTTTTGCCAACCTATGCACCATGATAAGGTGGTGGAAAGGGAGCAGAGGAAGCTATGCAGTATTTTGCATTACAATGTGACAAAGAATGGGGTTGTTAATCTAGAGACTTCCTAGTGAGAATGTAAAACTGCCAACAAAAAATCAACATGTGACCATTGGCACTGTTTTTCAATATGATGGGCATTGCTGCCATTGCCAGTTTCATTGTCTGGTTGTCAAACCATCTGGACTGGGAATAATGGTCCGCAAGGATGAGATGGTGCTTATTCCTTTCCAATCTTAGGGAACAACTCACAGATGGCTGCATAAGACAAAAACTGTTATGAAGCAGTAGATAAAAACAGCATCGGTTGTACTTGGCGCAACTCTGCCAGGGTTGGAATTTAAATGCACAGCAGCCCCAACAGAAGGGAAATGGCAGCATTAGGCTGTGTAGAGTGTGTGTGTGTGTGTGTGTGTGTGTGTGTGTGTGTGTGTGTGTAGAGAGCATCTACCTCTGCTAGACTGTTGGTCTATAATGATATTACTGGAGTGTCTCTTTTTTCAAGGCTTATATCTGATGCTGGAGCATTATGACT
Organism: Hemicordylus capensis; assembly: GCF_027244095.1. NCBI lineage: Eukaryota > Metazoa > Chordata > Lepidosauria > Squamata > Cordylidae > Hemicordylus > Hemicordylus capensis. Next base: position 252,256,420 of record NC_069660.1, on the reverse strand, counting down.
TATGGGGTACAAGTAGCCATTTATTGGAATGCCAGTTTTATGAATAACTTTGATCTTTGTTTAAGAAAATGCTGTTCAGAATTGCTTATAGATCAGTTGGAGACACTTTAGGTCAGTTTCACTGGACAGGGTTCAGTTTAAGATGTAGTGGCAAAATGAATTGCATTGAAAATTATATATGCTACAAATAAATAATCCATGTGAACTTACTCTTTTTCTGTTGGCATAACAAGTCTGACAGAGCATTTGTATGCCATAAAATGTAGCTAAAACTTTGTTTCTCTTTTGTTCTTTTCAATAGGAACAGATGATGATGATGATGATGATGATTTCAAATAAATATGTCATTAAATTCCTGCAGTTCTGTTTTCTGTGAGGAAAAGATTTTTATCTGGAACCTTTTAAAGGAGGAGTGTTCAACAAATGTGTCCTTGTTCTCAACTTCCTAAATCAATTTTCTTTTGAGAGGAATGTTGAGTCCTATGGTGCAGAATTAAGCAAATCTTTAGAGGTGAAGGGTGAAGCTACTTAAGTTTTATGCTTTGGAGGGAAAGTCCCTCATTGACTAAGTATCCTGTCCATTAGGATATGGGAAGAGTTTGTGTTGCAATCTACTTATTTTTTGTGTTAGGAACAGCCTGCTGGGACTGCAGGAGATCTACATTCCTTGTTCTATTTCTAAGAAAGAGATAAAGAAGGAAAGAAAGAAAGAGAGAAAGAAGGAAACTGTTTTCCAAGGCTCCAAAAGCTAGATTTTTTATTGATTTGAAAATAGTGTTTAGAATTACTGAGTTAAAATATGGTCAAATGGCTAAAATGTGCTCATTCTTTTTGAATAGTCATTTTCAGTCGATGAGAACCTGAGATAAAGGAACACCTACATATAGCTATGGGTTAGATGCTTATTTTAAGGCAAAACTGGCAACTGCCAATTAATGTTTGGCCTTCATTTAGGGAGAAAGTTCTCAAAATTCAAAAAATATCAAAGCTTAATGAAAGGTGAGCTATAACAGGTCAGATATTTACTATTTAAATATAGTAAATAGTAAATATTTTACCATTGGATTTTATTCTGAAAACACTTACCCGAGTGTTCTAGTGATGGGCATATGCTCTTGCTTGCTCATCCTTTCTGCCAGCTCCTATCCACACACACCATCCCTACTGGCCTGTGGCAGCTCCCATAGCATTGTGTTGCATTTCCCGCATTTAGGCAACAAAGCAGAGTGCTGCAAGTGCCGTGTTCACAGGCACTTCGCTCTGAGCAAGCACATATTGTAGCCACTGCTAGGGCAACACAGGTTGGGGCCTGTATCTGTGCTAGCAGAGAAAAAGGAGGGAAACTAGCAGTAGCCGTTGTTTCCTTCTGGGAATATAGAATATATTCTCTATAATAGAGCCCCTGGTGGCGGAGTGGTAAAACTGCCGCCCTGTAACCAGAAGGTTACAAGTTCGATCCTGACCAGGGGCTCAAGGTTGACTCAGCCTTCCATCCTTCCGAGGTCGGTAAAATGAGTACCCAGAATGTTGGGGGCAATATGCTAAATCATTGTAAACCGCTTAGAGAGCTCCGGCTATAAAGCGGTATATAAATGTAAGTGCTATTGCTATTGCTATATTCCTCAGCTAAGGAAACACAGCAGAGCACAAGTGATGCCTCCTCTTCTAACAGACACACTTCATCAGTAGGAGGGGGAGGGACTCTATTCTCCACCTGGAGGGCAGCTTCATTCTTCATTTTACCATGTTTCATTGGGAACCGTGTTCAGTTGGTTGGAGCAAATATATGGTTTACTCCATTGATCATTGGCTTGGACTGGTAGTTAGCGACAGTACTGTCTATAATTAGGGAGTCCACCACTAAAGCCTTAAAGCTTTAACCTGGGGTTATTATTAAGCCACTAGGTCCTATGCAATAATTAAGGCTCTGTAGCCCCCTAAGGTTATATTTGGTTATTTCAGTCTGTGTATACATGGTTTTTCACAAAAGCCTGGCTGGCAGCAGCCAGTATAGAGCATGGAAGCGATATTTGTTTAGCAAAAAGCAGAATTATCAGCTTGAAAATTAAGTTTAGGCTGGGGTAAATTAGTACAAGCTCCGGATTTACTATATTTGTAGTAAAATCTCCAGCATGAATACAGAGTGTATGTGCTTCATATTATCATTGTCAGGTGGCAACTTTAAAAGTATGTAGTCCAAAGTTTACAGGATTTTGCTTTACTTGATACACCCGCTAACCCAAAATGCTTCATCTAAGCTGCATTTGCTTTTGTGCTCCTGTACAGATGTGGCTCTCTGAGAGGAGTGGATTCACTCAAAGAGTTCCCATGAATATAAACGCTGTGCTGGTATTATGAAATTGGAGACACTGTACACAGCTACAACATTCCCGAGAGTGCGCTGCCAAGCCCTACCCCAACGCACACTAAAAGCCCAGCCCCCTGCTCTCCACAATTACAGTATTTATCTCAAGAGACAAACACTGTAGTTGCAAAGAGATTCTCCTCATGATTAGTACACTGAGATGCCCCAGTGTGATAATTGTGGGAAGAGTCGACATTGATACGACATTGATCTCTTCAGTCGACATTGATTTCTTCAGACAAACGTCCTTGTGGTGAGTGGAGAGGAGTGGATTCAGTGGTGGATTTAAGGAGAGACAAAGTAGGCACTTGCCTACGGGAGCAAAATTTGAGGAGCGGCAGATTTTGCCACCCCTCTCTGGGGGTGGGGAAAGTCCTCCCTTTTTTTATTCTAAAAACCGCCCCGGGGGGGTGGCGAGGGGAAAGTTCCCCCTTTTACCTTTAAAGCAGCAGTGGGGCAACTAGGGAAAGCTCCTTCCAGCTCACCTCCTCCCTCCCACCCCCATCTGCAGTCCGTTATGGGCCTTCCCTGCACATTTGGAAAAAGGTCTGAAACAGGCTGCAGAGAGGGGCATGCAGTCATTTGATAGGGAGGAGGGGATCTGGAAGGAGCTCTCCCTCACTACCCTGCCACACAGTGGCATTGCTTTAAAGGTTAAAAGGGTCACGTTCCCCTTACCCCACCACCACCCTCCCCGCTGCAGCCTCCCCATCCCGTTGTGCAGCGGCATTTTAAATTTAAAGGAGGGGACCTTTCCCTCACCACCACCCACAGCCACCACTGTGTGACATTCATTGCTCCCATCCGGCCGCACAGTGGCAGTTTTTAGAAGGAAAAAGGCCGAACATTCCCCTCACCACCCCTACCCTTGCTGTGGCGATTGGGGAAGCAAATCTTTGGCTGCCTAAGGGCGGCAAAAGGCTTAATCCACCCCTGGGTGGAGTTGAAAAAGTGCAGGAGCAGTGCTTATAAGCACTCTCTCATGGCTGCTGTACTCGGGTTCAGCATCCATGAGTAGAAGAAGGCCTGAACAGTGCTGTAGTTGTCCAGAGATGTTCCAGAAGCACTTCTGTAGTGGGGAAATGAAAACTTGAGAATTATCCTATAGCTCGGGCATTTCTGAAAAGTCAAACCAAAACTGGCTCTTATCCTAATATACTATATAGCTGGATTTGATATTGTTTGTGTGGTGGCGTTTTTCTCCTAAAATTCCTTGTTAGAGTGCTCATAATAGCAGCCACTGATACAGTTGACAAAATGTTTGAATAAGGCGTTCCATAGAATGTGGTATTAGCTTGAGTTCATATCTCAAAACCTAAGATGGCTATTCTGTCTTGGTTGACTGTATGCATTCAAGAAGAAATACCATGGGAATTAGCAATGTGCATGAGCATGCTAAAAGCTTTAAACTCACAGGTGACAAATCTCTGGGAATTTAAATTCTGGTTCTCTTGATAAGTTCACAGCACATGATTTCTAGCATGCTTGAATAGTTCTTCACTGTGCCACAGCTGCTTCATAGCCTACCTGAATATGTCACTCTGAACTCTTATGTCAAGTAATTTCCACTCTGTCTGGCAAAGGATGAACAAGTATCTCATGCTGCCACAAATCTACTTCAGTTGAGACTGACTGAAATGTATAAAATATACTTCCACCTTGAAATTGAGCACAGTTAAGTGTAACTAAGGCTACTGTCCTCTGTACACCAGAGAGTAAGTCCAGCTGAAATAGATCACACACAGATCAGTAAATGCACATAGGGTCAGGCTGCAGGTTTACTGAAAGTATTGGGGCTTACTTTCATTTAGGATTATGAGTACTTTTAAAAGGTCTCCAGTTTTGTTAGTGACTTTGGCTTCTATGAATGAGAAAATAATTCAGTTCATAAAAGTATTTTATTTTTAATGGCTGTTGTGTCCTTCAATTTGATGGGGTGAATGAAAGAGGGGACAATTTGATGGGGTGAATGAAAGAGGGGACAATTTGATGGGGTGAATGAAAGAGGGGACAATTTGATGGGGTGAATGAAAGAGGGGAAATGATTAAATGTACTTCATTTTGTTACATCTAATCAGTTCTAATTTGCATGGAGCATTGCTTGTGATATGCCTGTTCTGGACTTCATAAATCTGTCAGCTTTCTGATTTTCATAAAGCATCTTGGAATCAAAACTTTTGCACTGTGGTTTCTCTAAGCAAAAACCATCATTCATGATAACTGAACTCTTTGCATGCAGTTCTGAAATGGAAACATATACAGTGGCCCTCAACCTCTGAAAAGAGGAACAGTGAACTCCAACAATGGAACATTATAGATCATAACATCTTGTAAAATGGAATATGCTGGAGGAAAAAGTTGTTTAATCAGAATCTCAGAGAGTGCCAGTGCATCAGACAAACTGAAGTTTTGCATGGTCTAATAGATTTTGTGGTTCTAATTTTGTATGTGGCTAAAAGCCAAAAATGATAAATCAACTGAAGTAATTCTTGTCTTAGCGTTAATGGATTTTCACTTCATTAAAATGTATATGTGTATTGAAAGAGAGAGAAAATAACACAGTAAATTGCATTTCATACTGATTACCGTATGTTTGAACCCTTGCTTCATTCCTCCTTTAGAAAAGGGATTAATTCTGTAGATAAATATCTGTTTATATTCCAAATAAGAACAGCATGATGACTACCAAGACATTGCAATATAGCTAACAGTGGTCTAGCATGCTAGACAGCTCGGTTTGAGGGCACCTTGGCACATGCCAGAAGTGTGTGTGCTCATGTCGTGTGTGTTTGCGTGCTCACCAGGCACTTCTGGTCTGAAGAGGCACCGGGGTGACAAGGAGATATGCTGCCACCTCACCGGACCATTTTAAAAGACAGTGTTGGCGGGGGAAACACGACGGGAGGGGTAAGAACACCCTCCCCCATCTTTAAAGATACCCCCCCCACACACACATCTTTGAACCACTGGGCATTCGAACTGGTTCAGCCTCAGGTCCTGCTCTCCTTCACAGTTCTAGGGGTTCAGCCCCAGACGTTTTCTTCTTGCTTGGGTTAACTCTCCAGAGTTTCCACTCTCTGTTAGTGATTTCTCAGCTCTTTCCAGCCCCAGCTTTGATTCTCTCTCAGCAATTCTTTCACTTGGACTCTTCAGTTCTGCACTCTCTTTCTTCTTCCAGCTAAGACTGCACTCTCTTGTACTCTTGTCCCAACACCAAACTTGCACTCCCATTCCTTTTCAAGCACTCCAGTTTATCCTCTTGGAACTTCTTTTCCAACACTAAAACTCTGCTGAAGGCAGACTCCTTTATATACACTTTCCCCCTCTACAGTTTTTTAAACAAACCAATCAAATCAACCTGTTCCCTCTATTTTTCAAAACATAACCAATAAAATCAAACCTCCACTTCTCCCCAAAATCAAGCCAGTACCTTTAATCACCCTCAAAACTGAAACTGCTTCTGACCCCTGCCCAACTTTCTGAAACTTCTGACCGCTGCCCAGCTTTCTTAACTTAGTGAATAGCGAGGCAATTGCAACATAAAATCCTGTATACAAAAATAAGAGGTTTAGGCCTCATTCCTTCACAAAAGCCCAGGTATTTTAAGGGATCACCTTCTCCTAGTTTGAATATACCCACCTGACAAAGAGCTGCCGGGAGGGTTCTGCTCAGTGTGACAGTGTCTGTGCAGGCATGATTGTCATGGGCCAGAGAAGACAGGACCTTCTCTGTGATTGCTCCCAGATTGTGGAATTCACTCCCAAAATAGATATGTAGTACCTCTTCTCCCTCCATCCTTCACAGACTATTAAAGACCACTCTTCTTAGCATGGCTTTTGCTTAGTAAAGAGTGGTGCTGATTGATTTGCCCTTTAGTGGTGTTCTGTTAGCTGCTTCTATACTTTCTTTACTGAACTCTTCGATTTTTTTTTTTTAAATTGATAGCGTGATATTTTAAAGATTTAACTTTTGTGTACCACACTGGGGTTTTGGAACAAAGGGCAGTATAGGAGCATTAAAAAAAAAAGTACAGCCATCTTTGCCAAGTTGATCTGAGATTTTAGCGATTGAGTGTAGCTAGATAGTTTATTCTGTTTTAGTTGTTGAAGTTAAACCTGCCTGTCAATAATCTTTGTGGCTTGAATTGTCACCTCTTTTTTGTTTAGTAATATTTATTTCCTTTTGATCACTAGCTTAGTGATTACTCATGGATTTGCATTGCCATTATCATGCATCTCCTCATTGCCCATTAGACTAAAGATCTCTGCAAAGCAGGGCACACAAGCTTCTCTACCGAGTTACTGGGTACATCTACTGTTCAACTTTCTGAGTGTTACTTTTCATCTGGATAAAATGTAACCTACAGCAGGGTGAGATAACTGGGACAGAGGTAATTAAGAGGTTTGTAAACCTAGTGAATTCTTCCAGACCTTCTTGTCTGTTACTAGGAACTGCCCAGCCTCCTCACATTCACAATTCCACAACCCCCCCCCCAAATAATCTCTCTTTTTCAGAACACCCAAACCAATCTATCAACCCTCAGCCCCAAACACCTCCTACTCTCATGCAACTAACTCCAACTCTCCATGTTCTCTCTCTGTCCCAACTGCCTTTATTTTATCCCCCCCCCGAACCGTCCATGCCTGGTTACTAGGGTAATACACACCTACTCACGTGCTCACTCACCTGCTCCTATATATACGTCCCATCACAGAGTTAAATAAGTGCATTAAGCAATCATTATAAAGTTCCTGCACTGAGTACATAGAATATGGCAGCTTCCTATATTCTTGAGTCAGACCATAGGTCCATCTAGCTCAATATTGTCTACACAGACTGGCAGCAGCTTCTCCAAGGTTGTGGGCAGGAACCTCTCTCAGCCCTATCTTTGAGAAGCCAGGGAGGGAACTTGGAATCTAGATGCTCCTTCCAACACGACTCCATCCACTGAGGGGAATATCTTCGAGTGCTCACACATCAAGTCTCCCATTCATATGCAACCAGGGCAGACCCTGCTTAGCTAAAGGGACAAGTCAGGCTTGCTACCACAAGACCAGAAGTCCTCCAGGTATTTTCCAACTCCAAATTTCTATGATTTTTTTGAAATGGTTTTCTGTAGCTACTTTGAAAAGTCTGTAAAAAATCAGAACCCAAAATATGCAGGTAAGAGTTAGGGAAAGGACAATGCATCAGCCTTCTATGCTGATGATTCAGTGCAACGGTGGGAAGGAGAAAAGATAAGAACCTCTCTTCTCTGCAAACTGAAAAACTAACCAGTTAAGGATGTTTTGTGCTGAGTTGTCTCTGACAACCAAGTTGCTGAATGAGCCCTTGCTAATTCTTTTTTAAAACAGAATAAATACTTTAATAATGTTTCTGACTTAATTCAACACTTTTGCTTGTGTTAAGGAGACCTTAAAAGATTTGCAAATAATTATACAATAAAGCACCTTTTTATAGTCCCCTGTTTCACTTGAACGATTGGGTATGTAGAAAATGTGAGCTAATCCTTAATCTGTTAATGAGATGTGCCTCAAAACGGAGGGGGTGCTGGTTGTTTACCTTTCTGTTGGTTGAGCCCAGCTTTTACCCCCGGTCTTTGCACTGTAAAAAGATGTACTTTTTTCCTTTTTCAGTACTGTTTTACTCTTCAGCTTTGCACCCCATCCCAATGCTTCAGGCACACATTGAAGCTATTATCACTAGCAGCAAAAATCAGCCCATTTTTTGCTGCTCGTGAGGATTACAGGGAGCCATGTGGCTCTTAGGTAGTCTGCCATTTAACCCAGGTTTTAGGTGCAAGCACACCTGAACACCAGGTTACTTGATCGTGTGTCTGCCACGGCTGCTTGCAGCCACAGCGGACACACTCGGGTGGAGGGGGCCTCCCGGTAATGCACCCCACACTTCCACTATAAATTATTGGGGCTCCGGTGGTGGGGCACTGTATGGCAGCGCTTCCCTGAGCCTGACCCCCGGAGCAGCCGGGTGAGGCACGGGTGGCCCTCAGGACAGCCGCCTGTCGTCTGGGCAGGCGATCCACCCACCTAGTGACATCCTTCTGATTGTCTGCAGGGAGGTAAGTGCTTTCGGGCTTCCTCTCATCAAAAGAGCGTAGCCCTTCTCATCTATTGTGAGAAGGGCTTCTGTCTCTTTCCTCCTTTCTTTAATTGTGTAAAGGTGTTGCTTGTCTATTTCAGCATTTAAAAGTTCTTTTAGCATCTTTATTTTTTAGGAAAATTTAAAGTTGAAAAATTGCTATATTGAAAGTGGCGAGGTTTCTTGGTGACCTCATGGGTACAAAGCAGCTAGCTTCTGCTGCAAACTGGGAGAACTGGTTTTCCTTGAATTCCGTTCTGGAGCGAAGATTGTACATTGAGCCAAAACATTGCAAGTACCCTTCCACAATTGCCCTTCTACTGGTTTTTAGATAAGTGTATACTCACCCAAACGTTAATTGACATGTTTTCTGCATTGCATGACTTCTTAAAGAAAAGGAATCTGCTGATTTTGGAAACAATTTTTCTGCAGTAATTCAATTTAGCCTAACATGTAAACCATGATGCTATCTGATGCTAGTGACTTGTTTTTTCAACCCCATTGGTTTGGCTGTATCTAGATATTGGAACCATTAATTAGCTGTTTAGACCTTCTTGCAATCAGGCAGGACAGCAGTCTTGCACTGACTCTTTTTCCATCTGTTATCCCACAGTTTTTTCATTCATGATCAGACTTTTTCTTTTTCTTAACCTATTTTAATGGTGTATTTGTGTCATTGCACCTGTGCTCCAATTCGTGAAAGACAATTGCTTTTAGCAGAAGTTAATATTGGCTGCTTCGTAATCTCACGTCACAAGCACTTCACAATTCTGTCTCAGGGTTCCTTACCTTTCAGCATGCTGCATCTAATTGCTTTCATTATGTTAAGGAGCAATTTTGCACCATCACTGTTTTATTTTGTGTGTATGTGTTGTTGTGGAGGTGGGGCGTTTTTAAAAACCTGATCCTACAGTTCTGGGAGGAAGAAATATGTTTGAATGGGAGGTGCCAGTCAGTTACTTACCAGTGCAGCAAGGAACAAAAAGAGTGGTATATGGCTTTTCTCAGTGCAGCCTAAACATAGGTTTTTCCCATCCTCTTCCTTCCATTCCTCCAAATTGTGTTTTGTTTTATTGGGAAAGGAGGATGAGTTTATTCAATGCGGAATGAGCAGCTATGTTTATCCTCATTTTCCATTTCTGTTTGTTTAATGGGCCTGGGGGGCAGTGCAGCTATCATCCTGCTCTTCTGGGGCAAACAGTTTATATTTGTAAAAAGTTTTTTTTAATGAAGTGGGAGAAGCAGTAGCATCTATTAGGAAGAACAAATAATAGCTGTTCAGCCGTTTATTCCTGTAGACCAGGCCTGCTCAACTTCAGCCCTCCTGCAGATGTTGGCCTACAACTCCCATAATCCCTGGCTATTGGCCCCTGTGGCTGGGGCTTATGGGAGTTGTAGTCCAAAAACAGCTGGGGGGCCTAAGTTGAGCAGGCCTGCTGTAGACCTACAGTATTTAAATAAATAACCTAAAAATATGTTAGAGAAACTTCCAGTAGCATAGGGAAAAATGATCACATGATCTCTTAATTATTTTCTTTCCAATTCCCATGACAGCTTTCCATTTCTACATGTCTAAAATGGGACACACATCTATTTTATGGAAAGTAGTAATGTCTTCTGCAGACAAATAATATGTAGTGTAAGCAGAATTTAAGACACAGCGCTGCCTGATGAGAGATACAGATGGCATGCTCTAGTTTACTAGATAAAGCAAAAGCAGCTGGTTCTTCTGGATGTGCTTGTTAATTTTAGTTACTGATGTATCTGTGACTTGTTGCCAGGGTTTTAGCTTCACACTGTTCAGGCAAGTTTGAAGTCTTTGGACATGACACAATTGAACTTAATGTCATTAAAAACTCTAGGTAGCCATGTTGGTCCATGACAAAAATTCCAAAAGCCCCATTCTAGTAATGCTGTAACAGAAGTCTGCATTCATCATAGGCTGTGCCACATCACACACAGAATGGAATGTTGGGCTGTGCAGATTTCATTCTCACTTCACACACCTGAACCAGCTTTGTGGGATTTCTGGTAGCAGCCAGGAACATGCATCTCTGCATGCAGAATGCAAGCTGAGATTCATTCATTCATTCATTCATTCATTTAGCTTCTATACTGCCCAAACTTTCATCTCTGGGCGAAAGCTTGCTAGTAATACCACAAGTAAATACCATAAGTATAACCAGGCACTTCACACGAGCAGCCCTACCCAGATAGGGCCACCCAAGCCTGTGTAGGGCTGCTCGTGTGAACAGTCTCAGTGTCTTTTAAAGTAGTGCAGGCACACCTATTTGCAGTGTTTTATAGGTGCTGCTGCTAAAGAAGTCATTGCATTTTTTAGGGCAAGTTTTCTTTAGGTGCTTTAGAAAGCTTGTCATGTCTGAGTGACTAATTGTTGTTGTGTGTGTGTGTGTGTTTGGGTGGGGGTCTGGAATAACACACACTGTCATACTCATCCTCCATTGTTCTCCTCTAAAGTCATATATTAGAGCTTAAAATTTCCACATATAGTAGTAATAAGTATCTAAAAAAGTAAAGGAGCCAGGCCCAACAGAGACTTCTCCAAATGCACTTTAAAGTTGATCAAGGCTTACAGGACGCACATAGTGTAAGTACAACTAAGTCCTAAACCAACAGTTATGCTTATCTTTCTCTAAGTCAGGCCTGCTCAACTTGGGGCCCCCAGATGTTTTTAAACGGCAACTCCCATAATCCCCAGTCATAGTGGCCAATAGTCAGGGATTATGGAAATTGTAGGCAAACATCTGCAGGAGGGCCGAAGTGGACCAGCCCTGTTCTAAGTCCTTAGTCTGTGCTTGCAGGTCTGCAGTATCCTTCCCCACCCCCCACCCACAACAATGACTGAGCCAGAACAAATGCTTTTCATTTGTCTTGAGGTTGTCTTCAGTGTCCATGTTGCTTCCCTTTTTCATATCATTTGTAAATGAAAATCGGGATCTTCAAACCCCTGTTCTCTTTGTGTGAAAATGGATTGTTGAGGCCAGGAAAGTTTGAATTGATATTTTCCAAACAGAGCCTTTTTCCTTGTTGGAAAAACCACAGGTATGTAAAATATGTTGTTTTCCTTTATGAAGACCCCATTGATTTGAAGGCATTTATCTATCTCATAATTGTCTAGAAGGTTGAGAAGTCAGAGTTTGTACTGATTCATTGGGCCGGTTCAGGTGACCAAGTAAGCCATTATTTGTACAGATATGTGGGAAAAATATTTATATTTTTATGCTACCTCATCTAAAAGCTATGGCCAGTTTTATTGCAAAATGGCCAGAGCTCTTACATGAGATGGTATAAAAATTATATAAAAGATCCCTAACCCTCCCAAGGGATCTATGCTGATGACATCACTCTGATAGCTGAGAATGCAGATGATCTGTAAGCTCTAGTAATGAAAGTCATGGAGCACAGTGAAAAAATGGGACTGCCACTAAATGTATGAGGACTAAACTAATGACAACGGGTACATCAACCAGCCTCAGAATTGATAATGAAGACATTGAAGTGGTAGATAGCTTCTGCCTTTTAGAATCGACCATCAACAGTAAAGGATCCAGCAGTCAAGAAATACACTGCAGACTAGCACTTGGTAGGGTTGCAATGGAGGCCTTGGAAAGGATATTTAGATGCCGTGATGTGTGTATACCTACAAAGATTAGAATCATTCTGACAATGGTTTTTCCCGTGACACTCTATGGATGTGAAAGCTGGACTTTGAAGAATCAAGATAGAAAAAGGACTGACGCTTTTGAACTTTGGTGGTGGAGAAGATTTTTGAGGATACCATAGACAGCCATGAAAACAGACAAATGGATCATAGAACAAATCAATCCAGAATTTTCACTAGAGGCACAAATGACCAGACTCAAACTATCATACTTTGGATACATTATGCGAAGACCCAGCTTCCTTGAGAAGACCGTAATGCTGGGGAAAGTTGAAAGAAAGAGAAGAAGAGGATGAGTATCAGCAAGGTAGGTGGACTCGATTACAACAGGAGTGAATGCACCACTGAGGGACCTTAAAGGCCAAGTTGAAGACAGATCATCCTGGAGAGGATCTGTCTATGTGGTCGCTAAGAGTCGACACCGACTTGACGGCACATAATCAGTCAATCAAAACCCTCCCAAACCCATGTGCTCTTTCTTCTTATCTCCTTGGCTTCCATACAGAACCATGACTTTTCTATATTTTAAAATTTTGTGCCCTGCCTGTTTTCACGCATGTGTAATGTTGCGTATTATATTAAATTAAGTTCACAATGAAAATACAGTATAATAGTAGTGCAGCAATAAAACCATTCACAGTAGGCACCAATTAAAGCATTAAAACCAATAGTTATTAAAATATATTGAAGTAGCAGGTACCAGCTTATAAAACCTCGGGGAAGGCCTGCTGAAATAAAAGGTTTCCACTTAAACACACAGGCGCAGGTACGCAGCTTGTGGGTACTCCTGGATCCAGGCCTCACTCTAGTATTTCAGGTGGAGGCTGTGGCCAGGAGTGCTTTCTGTCAGCTTGGGCTGATTCGACAGCTGCATCCATTCCTAGAGGAGGATGACGTCGGAACAGTGGTGCACCAGCTGGTAATCTCCAGGCTTGACTACCGTAATGTGCTCTATGTGGGGCTGCCTTTGTATGTAGTTTGGAAACTTCAGTTAGTTCAAAATGCGGCAGCAAGGCTGGGCTCCGGGGCAACCTGGAGAGACCATATGATGCCTGTTTTGAAACAGCTGCACTGGCTGCCGATATGTTTCTGAGCAAAATACAAAGTGCTGGTTATTACCTTTAAAGCCCTGAACGGCTTAGGTCCAGGTTACCTTAGAGAGTACCTTCTTCAGTCTGATCCCCACTGCACGCTAAGATCATCTGAGGAGGTCTGGCTCCAGTTGCCGCCAGCTCGTCTGGTGGCAACCCAGAGGCGGGCCTTCTCTGTAGCCACTCCTGGACTGTGGAATGCGCTCCATGCAGACATCCATAATTTGAATTCTTTATTGGAATTTAGGAGAGCCCTAAAGACCTACCTGTTCGGCCTGGCCTTCCAGAGTTGCTCCTGAGAAGAACCACTTGTGTGTCACCGCTAACTGAACTTAAGGTGGTAGGGTGTGCAAGAGAGCTTCTCTTAAAGATTTTATAGGTCAAGTAGACCTCTTTGGTAGTGGACAGTCCATCAAGTATCTTGGCCCTAGGTGGTTTAGAGTTCTAAAAGTAATAATCAGCACCTTGAATCATGCCCAGAAATATACCGGTAACCAATATAGCTGGCACAGTAGCAGGGAAATATGGTCTCTGTGCCTGGTACCTGTCAGGATCCTCACCACATTCTGTATCAACTGTAATTGTCAAAAGATTTTCAAGGGCAGCCATACATACTGTGTATTACAGTAGTCCAAGCAAAAGATGAGGGAATGGATCACTTTGGCAAGGTTCACCTGTCCCAGGAATGGGCGCAGCTGGTGCACCAGCCAAAACTGGAAAAAACACATCTGGCCACAGCTGCTACATGGGCATACAGGAGCAGAACTGGGTCCAGGAGCTTCTTGCAAACTGTGAACCTGTTCTTTCAAGGGAAGTGCTGCCCCATCCACAACATACAGATAATCTGTTCCAAGGTCTATGGATCTCTTATCCAGAACCTTATCCTAGCCACATTTAATTTTAGCTTGTTAACTCTCATCCAACCCAAAACCATTTCCAAGCATTGCTTCAGAATTGTCACTGCATCTCTGACTAGCGATGGTAACAAGACATAAAACTGGGTTTCATCAACCTCACACCAAACACTGGACCATCTCCACCAGTAGTTTCATGTAGATATTGAAGAGCATAGGGAAAGGATGGAACCCTGAGGGACACCAAGGGCCATGGCATTGGGCAAGAGTCCCCCAGCATTACCTTCTGGAACTTACCTGACAGGGAGACCTGGAGCCACTGCAAAACAATGCTCACACAGTCCTGTCCCTGCCAAGCTGTCCAGAAGGATACAGTGGTGTCTGATCCAGAAGGACTAACAGGGACACTAACATTCTGGTTTCCTTAAACAAGTGGTTCATGTGTCATCTGAACTCAGAGCTGTTCAGCTCTTTACAAACCAGTCTGAAATAGAGATTCAACTCTAGTTGGATAGTAGTTTGATTGTGGTTTGTAAATCACAGTCAGCCACGGGTTGAGATGACACATGGAGCTGTTGTTTAAGCAAACCAGGATTCCTGGTTATGCACAGTAAGGGGTGGGGGTGCACGTGGGCTCAGGAAGATTAAGGGCATGTTCACACTTGCCAGCTACATGCTAACCACACTCCACTTACCCTAACTGTTCAGTTTCATTCCAGTGGGCTGGGAGGAGGAACTAATGGGTGGACCATTGTGAAAACTGTTCTACTTTGATCCACATTTGGGATTTGGGGGGGGGGGCTTACCCAATCAGAGGCCAGTATGTGTGCTTATAAGGGCTTAAACCACCTGGTGTTTCAGGCCACTGTTCTTCCTGGTCTACCTAGCAGGCCAGCAAGTTGCCTTCTCCACCCATAGTCAGGCTTTCTGTGATATTTCAGTGCATCTGACCACATCAAACTCATAGAAAGCAATAAAGTTGTGACCTGCTTGCAATCCAGACAGAAGTGTAATACCGTCTCTTCCCTTCGTAACTACACGTCGATCTTAAAATGTTTTTATCATTTAACTTATCCTATATAATAAAACCCTAAGGTACCTGTGTCCGTGTCTTTTGCGGGTGTTCTGCGCATGCGTGGAGCAGAGGCACGGCGGCGGGCCCGGCCGCGGGGAGGCCAGAGGCGGCGGCGGCGGGCCCACTTGAGGCACAGATGTTCACAACTCTTCTAGCGCCCGTTAATGTAACGGGCTTAACAGTCACTGGTTTAATAATATTCCTCTTCTTTAAACATGCATATACACACACTCCTGTTTTCTATAAAATGCCATTGTCAAGGTATATTTTTCACTAGTTCCTGTTTGAAATATAGATTTTTCCTCCCAGGGGATCTATTGAGCTGACTTAGCTTTGTGCATATATTGGAAAAGAGTCCACCACCACCACCACCCCCCGCCTTCAAATATAAAAACTCATCCTTATGTAGAGAATACATTTCTGAACTAATGACAAGAAAAGTGTCATAAAGAGAGGCTTTAAAAAAAAAAGGTGTACTGTGCCAGACAGATTTGGCTATACCCCAACTTCTCTTTGTATGGCTTTGTAATTAGCTTAAATGCAAGTGCCAGCAGACATATGTATCTTGCATTTGAAATGGTTTTCCTGGGTTGCATAATCTTCATGCTTTTCAGAATGGCTGAGAGTGAATAACAAATTTAGAAGCATGGCATTTCTAGAGTGTCACTGTGGAGTTGGTAGCAATTTTGTTTGCATGAACAATTGCAACTTCTCCCCCAGTGCCTCAATTGGGAAAAACCTTGGAAACATTGATACAGGAGAGGGTTTTTAATTATCCTAATTGGTGCTGTCTTTAAATCCAATATATATTTTATAACTGAACTGCTGTTGTGTATGATGGTATTCCAGTGTTCATCTTCTATGGATCAGGAGCACAATGGCTCGTGCATCCCAGTCTGTGGTCACACTCGGTAACCAAGCTGAAATTGGGGAGAGAACCTTCCCATATTGAGAACCCTGGAAGTCTGGCCATAAAGGATGCCTGCACCAGTCTTCTCATTAAGTCTCTCTCTGTGTGGGCTTGCTACAAGCTAAGCCCTGTGCCTAACTAACTGAGAGCCCCCTTGGACTTCAGGGCAGAATCCCTGAGCTCCAGAAAGGGACCACTGAGGCTGGGTGAATTGTGCGAATTTGCCACAGGCTAACTCCTAAGCTGATTGTCTGGGAAACCCAGTGCTCCCTTTGCCAGTTATGGGCACACTGAATGTCATAGTTCTTTGAACTTGGTGCCAGTCTGGCACCTTGTTGTTTTCCCTTGCTTGCCATTCTGGCATAATCTCTGCAGCTAGGACCCCTGAATCTCTGCCAGTGAAATTCACACTCTCTTAGCTTCGCTCATGAAACAGATTAAGAGTGATATTAAAGGTAAAGTGTGCCATCGAGTAGGCTATCCTTTACTCTCTCCCCACCCCCACCTTTTTACATGCTTCCTCTTGTCTCTCCCCCTCTTTCCACCCACATTTCAACATCTGCCAATCACCAGGCTGTTAGAGCCTTCACTCTCTCTCACTCTTCACTGAGAATTGCCTTCCTGCACAGCCACAAGGTTGCCAACTACCACATTTTATATTGTGTATCTGCATTTTACAAGTAAATTTCAACTCTTGTTTTCAAAAGTCTTGCTTCCGAGTCTGTTGCTCCTCTGGCTACCCTAAAATGGCCTTGCCTCTGACTAGGCTGTAGTCCATTTGTTACTCATGCTTGCAAGTTCAGTTTTGAGCAAATTTCCCCAAGTTAATCAAAAATAAATAAATGCACACTGGGGTAACATACAAATGTGTGAGCAAACATAGTAATGCACAGATATATGTGGCACACATGGTGCACAGATGTATTTTGAAGGGGAAGGAATAACATAAAAATGGCCTGTCATACCATGAGCCCTTTGTCACAAGTCGTGGGAAAGGGCAAGAGGGTTAGTGGGGAGGAAGCCCTAAAGAGTTTACCTCCCCGCAGACGATCGGCTGTGTCCTCTTCGGCAGGTGGATCGCCCGCCCAGACAACTACCAGCTGCTGCCAGTAGCTCAAAGGGCTGGGGGGCTGGGGTGCATTGCCCCGCCCTGGAGCTCCAATAATGCACCCTGTGGTGCATTATGGGGATCCCCCCTCCCCTCCCCAGAGCTGGCCGAGATCTCCACAGTCTGCCAGCCGTGGCTGCAAACAGCCATGGCTGGCAGACAGTCGCAGAAATAGGGATAGGAGACTGTTCACCTTCCTAATGTCGTTTTGGAGGGTGGTACACACACACACACACACACACACACCCCAAAAACCAGGCTGGGCTTCCTTAGCCTGGTTTTCGGAATGCGTGTGAATAGGTTCCATATCTAATTCTTGTGGACTACAGTGACAGAAAATGTTGGATCCCCCCCTTCCCCCCGCATCTTCTATGCTCTGATTTGAAGATAATTTATATGACACAATTCTAGAGCTTGCCCTCAGAGGACATCTAATACTCAAAGCAAGACTCACTTGCCACCACCTTCCTTGCTTCTTTTTACCCAGGGGCGAGGGTAGTCCCTTTCTAGGGATCCAAAATTGTTATCTATCTGGAACCATTTGACATGACTCAAAATAACTTCTAAAAAGGCCGTTTCAGAAGCAGACGCTCTCTAAGTCAGCTGCTGCCATGCTGACTATTCTGGTTTTCATATACAAACAATTAATATTTACAGAAAGAGTGTAACATTGTGATAGAAAATATGAACATTCATAATTCTTACACATGGATTATATGAATGATTTGTAGAGTGTATTGATGATTAATTAACCATTGTCCCATCACTCTTGAGTTAAGAGTAAAAAAAAAAAAGTGATACTTGCTTTGTTGTTGAGAAAACATATCCAGACTCTTGTGTGAGTGTTCTATAAGAGAAAAATTCATAAACATGCATGCTACAGACTACAGATAATACACTCAAGAATATGCTGTATTTAGGAATCCACAGGAGAATCATTTTGTTTTTAAATGCTTCCCACAATATAAACATATTTTATGGTGACTGACTTTTGTAATGCTGAACTCTTGAGCGAAAGTGAATTGATATCATAAAGTAAAGTGTGCTGTCGAGTCGGTGTCGACTCCTGGTGACTACAGAGCCCTGTGGTTATCTTTGGTAGAATATAGGAGTGGTTTACCATTGCCATCTCCCGTGCAGTATGAGATGGTGCCTTTCAGCATCTTTCCTATATCGCTGCTGCCTGACATGGGAAACATACCAGTGGGGATTCGAACCAGCAACCTCTGGCTTGCTAATCAAGTCATTTCCCCGCTGCGCCATTAGGTAGCTGAATTAATATCATACCACACTATAATATGCTGTGAGTCCGTGTTACCAAGTGTTTTCCCTGTTTTGACTTGAAATCTTCTCCCATTCAGTACTAAAATGAAAAGCTCCTTGAAACAAAAGCAGTCCTTTATATGGAATTGATCTGTGTACATTTTCAAAATTGTTGCTTTCTGAAAGCACTTTTCTTCATTTTCTTAGACTTGTTTGTTCTATCCAGGGTTCCAGGCAGAAGCAGAAATGTTTACATAACTGTCCAGTCAGATGGAATTTTTTACTATACAGCATCCTACACTTCCACCACAGTCTGTTTAACATGGACTAGGGTCAAAACCTGAAAGGCAAAGAAGAGTGAACAGTAAGCAAGATTGCAATGAATGAAATACAAGCCATTCTATTAAAAAGGAGACCCTGGTGTAGGAGTAGCAAGCTCAGCAAGGCTTTTCAGCAAAAGAATAAATAGCAAAGCAATTGGGTTTATTCAGCCAATCCCACCCACCCATCCACCACTGAAATCTCTGTACTAGCATGGTATTAGTTTACTGTACATTTATGACAATTAATTTCAGTTCTCTTTGTAAAACTATCCATTCATGTAGTGCAGAGAGGATGAAAGCAAACATTTATTATATTGTTACTGCTTTAAAACTGCACATGTGGTGCTGTCTGTTTTAATCCAAGGCATCATATACTAAATCATTGTAAACCGCTTAGAGAGCTCCGGCTATAGAGCGGTATATAAATGTAAGTGCTATTGCTATTGCTATTGCTATCATTGGGCACTGCATTTTCTCCTGTTTTCACAAAGGGACTTTCAAAAATTAACAAGTGTGTCTGTCAAAATTTCCCCTTTTTAAAAACAACAACAACCCGTTTTCCTACTTTTTCCTGTCCAGAACTACCACCATCTAGCCGACAAGCCTGAAGTGCATAGTAAATTGCAGCTCTCGTGGTTTTTAAATCAGATTCTACATTGAATGAAATAAGGAATTGTTCCTAATGTGCTGTAAGCTGGAAGCACACCATTAAAATAGTGTGTATTTGCTTCTATATATCATGAAGAGGGAGCCACATAATCCCAAGCATCAATAGGCTCATGAGCCCTAACATTGTCAACACTATTCACTATCTCAAGGCTTTGTAAGACAAGCTGATAGTCTCATTTTGCAAATCTTTCTAATCTATTAAATGTGTAAATCTGTGAAAACAGTAGTATTCTAAAGAAAGCATTTCAAATAACTACTTCCATATTTGAATAACTAAGATAGTCTTGAGAAGGTCTATTCTGCATTCCAAAAAGGTGCACTTGTAATGGTCTACTCTTTCTCATCAGGTTTTTCAGTGAGGCCTGCATCAACCCAGAGAAGCTAGTAATTGTGATCGGTTGGCATGTTTATCCACATGAAACGAAATTGTGAGCCCTTTGAGGACAGGGATCCATCTTATTTATCTTATTTATTTATTATTTCTCTGTGTAAACTGCCCTGAGCCATTTTTGGAAGGGCAGTATAGAAATCGAATGAATGAATGAATGAATGAATGAACAAGGTAGAAGTTACTGGTGGCTACTACTTCCAGTGCACTCTGTTGATATTATAAATGCTTGCCACAGATAATACAGATAATTAATGCCTATAAACTATAGAGGCTGAAGTCAAATTCAATAAAGGATTACTTCAGTGGTGTTCATCAAATAGAAGTTTAGTTCATGTTGTTTACCTTCACTGATGAGTCACATTACAATCAAGCTTTTCCCATGATTAAATTGCAATAACTATCTAGCACAATTAATCATTGTACAATCCTGACTGTTCTTAGTAGTGGTCCTGTTGTCCAATCACACTGTGTGTTCCCGCAGGCGCAGAACACAGCTCATAACCTTTCAGAGCTAAAGTTAAACTTTTGACAGGAGGAAGTCTAACACACACTCCCTCCTCCTGCTGCACTATACATGACCTGCTCCTCTTACCTCAGTCTTTCCTCAACCGCTGCAGCAGTCACATCAAGGAATCCTTCCTTTCATTGGTTACTGTGAGAGAGCTTAAAAAGAGGGGGATACAGAGATTTTATTATTTTATATATACATATAATATCTTTTTGTTAATGTTTATTCTCCTTTGCTTCTATCCACTTGTTTTCTCTTTGTTTCTGGTAGCGTTTTTGTTTTACACAGTCCCCCCAGCTTTCCCCCCCTCACTCACTTTGGAATATCTTATGGCCACACCCAGCATTTTAAAGCATTTCTCTATGTGTGCTGGAAAAATTCCCTCTTCAGACGGAATTCCGTCTTCACTCCGAGTGCCTCTCTTGTCTGGGAAGAGGCTCACAAGTTACTAGTAGCTTTGCAAAGTTTGCCGGAGCTTCATAAGACCAGCTTTCAGAAACCGGGCTTCAAGGCTTCAAGCCATTTTGTGGGAGAAGGCATTGCACACCACTTTTCCTCTGCAAAGCGCCTCCATTCCCCTCAGCAAAACTGAGCCCATTACTGACTCCATTGCTTCTGCAACAACGCCCACTGGCATGAAAGAACCCAATAGTAGCTCCAGTACTTGCCCAGTGATGGCCAATCGCTCTAATCCTGGACAGCAAGGCTAAGCGGGATTCTCTGCCACAAGGTGTTTCAGCTGAGGGAGCATCTGCACCTCCCTCCTTCAAGCTGTCTATACTACCATGCCTGCAGGCTCCTCAGAAGGCTAAAGATACTGAGGTACCCCAATTACCTCAGAAGAAGAAAAAGGACAAAGAACCTGCTCCCTGCCCAGATCAGGCGCCATGGAAACAAACATTGTCTGTAGCCTATGAAGGGTTGATCCTATATTGAGGTCATCCCCTCTCTGGGGCTACTGTTCCCAGCACTCAGACTCGGAACTCGAGGCCATCCACAGTCCTGTAACCAGAGGTCCTCCTCTTTTGGAAGTGGAATCTGGCCCTGAACGAGATGTGGAATCTGACCGTAACTCCTTAACCCATGACAGGGATTCCATGGCATCCCTCAATCACTGGGGTCACAAGACGCAACGGCAGAGGCGCAGCTCGCCTTACTCTTGGTGCTCGCCTGAGTATTCTTGGGATTTCTTTGCAGACCATTCACCTGACTACTATGCCCCTCCTTACTATAGGCAGAGGGTGGAATACTTACTGATGGATCCCAAGCCAGACTACCACCACCGGTACCAAGACTCCAGAACAGGAGACCAGGTTGCTGGTTACAGACGGCATCCTTATAGCCATCACGCTCTCATTTCCACTCACCATAACGTAGTGCCCCGGTCCCTCTTCAGCAACCACCAGCAACACAAAGAAACCTTGCGCTACTCCTGAGCAGCCCTTGTGTACTGCGGGCCAGACCTTAGATCAAGGGGAGATCCCAGCAATATACAAGAATATACAAGGTATTATACTATACTATACTATACTATACTATACTATACTATACTATACTATACTATACTATACAGTGGTCCCTCGACTTACTAAGTACTCGACATCCGAAGATTTCGACATACGAACGACAAAAAATACCGGAAGTCGTTGCCGGTTTAGATGCGGCTTCCTCGACCTACGAATTTTTAGATGCGGTTTCCTCGACCTACGAATGTTTCCGGACCTCCGTGGATGCGCTTTTCGACTTACGAAAATTCCGACCTACAAACGTGCGTTCGGAACGGATTATCTTCGTAAGTCGAGGGACCACTGTACTATGATAACTCCTAAGTGTCCTCTCTGACCAGCTTCAAAATCAGTTCCGTATCATATGGAAGAGCTACAGGAGCTGAAGCAGGAAGAAAATTATACAATAGAATATACAAGATATTCTGGAACCTCCAGCCTCTGATACAGAGGATGATCCTGCCTCTCTCAGGCATCTGTTGGATGAGTACATTGATTGCATTTGAAAGGCAGCACTGCCAGGAAGCACTGCCTTATACCATTCAGTTACAAAGAACGGCATCTTCCCTAGGCTTGAAGATGCAACAGGCCCTAGTTTCTGACATTATACAATATGGGACTGGCGCTCCTATCTCGCTCCCTCTCCTCCCCCACAGTCTCTGAAGTTGTGAAGAGCTCCTAGGAAAAGCCGGCTTCCATTCAACCAACCTCCAGGAAACTTGAGCATATATATAGGGTGCATCACCAGGATACGGGCTATCTTCTCGCCCATCCCAAGCTGAACTCTGTCATTGTAGAGAGCTCTCAGCATGGTTCCCTCCAAAAGCCATTCTCAACACCTGCAAATCCAAACAAAAATTGGATGCTTTGCGCTGATAATTTATGGCATGGCTAGCCTCCAAGTGAGAATAGCCAACTACGAAGGATGCATGGCAAGATATGCACTTTTCCTCTTGGAGAAACTTCAGCCCTTCATAGGTCAGTTGCAGCCAGAGCAGAAAGAAACAGCTATGAACTTTCTGTCAAGAGGGCCAGCAGAGCACTAAATAAAAGCTGTATTTTGGCTCATCATGAGGCTGACTGTGGCTCCAGTTCCATAGTGGCAGCTATAGCTTTGTGTAGACATGCTTTGGCTCAAATCTACTTCATTGACTTCAGAAGCCTAGCTACGTATTGAGTATCTGCCATTTGATGCCAAAAACCTTTTTGGCAAAGAGATGGAAAACACATTAGAGTACACAAAATGAAATTGACTGTTCACTCCATCACCATCCCAATCCGTCCCAATAGCAACCTTTCCGCTCACAGGAACAGCGTAAGAATAGGTATCAGCCATACCATTCCT
This sequence comes from Hemicordylus capensis, assembly GCF_027244095.1. Lineage (NCBI taxonomy): Eukaryota > Metazoa > Chordata > Lepidosauria > Squamata > Cordylidae > Hemicordylus > Hemicordylus capensis. The sequence goes on along the minus strand of NC_069660.1, from coordinate 252,233,232 downwards.
TTTGGAAGTCATCTTTACAACTAGTCAAGACCCCACAGAAAGGGAAATCTACATACCCCAAGTGGATATAATGCGTATTCCCCTGCAGCATTCTGTTCGCCTATGCAAATAGATGGCAAGAGATAATTACGGACCACTGGACATTGACAGTTGTTGGTATGGGCTATGCCATGGAAATGAATGGGCCTTTCTTGGGAATTTTTAAAATGTCACCATCTCTTGTCCTACAACAGAAGATTCTAAATCTCCTTCAAAAGGATGCCATACAACCCATCTACAGGAACTTCTACGATGGCTTCTACTCATGTTATTTCACTATTCCCAAGCGGGACAGGGGCCTCAGACCAATTTTGCACCTCCACAGTCTCAATGACTATAATCTATAGCAGGTTCCTCATGACTATGATCTCAGGCATCATCATCATGATCATCATCAACGTTATTTGTTAGCCGCCCTGGAACAAATTGTTCTCTATCCAGGTAAGGTCGTAGTTGGTGTATCAGCCAAAGCTGATAAAAGCCTCAGAGGCCACTTGAGCCTCTAGTGACAATGCTGAATTGATGAGCACCCCCAGAATGCGAACTTGCAAGAGACATCTTGCCTCTATTATTCCACAACGCCTGATTCATGTCTATAGAGATGTATATGTCCATATCTCTCTACACCAGGCCTACTCAACTTAGGTCCCCCAGCTGTTTTTGGACTACAACTCCCATAATTCCCAGCCACAGTGGCCAATAGCCAGAGATTTTTGGAGTTGTAGGCCAACATCTGCAGGAGGGCCGAAGTTGAGCAGGCCTGCTCTACACCCATCTCCCAAGAAGTAGCTATGTTTTTGCATAGGGGAATTGATTTTTCAATACAAAGTTTTGCCATTTGGGCTTTCCTTCGTGTTTACAAAATGTATGGCCATTAGCTCACCTGAGAGAACACTCTATTTCCTTTCCTGGATAATTGGTTCTTAGTAACACGCTTCAAACACCATAAGAACAGCCCTGCTGGATCAGGCCCAAGGCCCATGTAGTCCAGCATCCTTTTCACACAGTGGCCCACCAGATGTCACTGGGAGCCTACGGGCAGGAGTTGAGGGCATGCCCTCTCTCCTGATGTTACTCCCCTGCAACTGGTACTCAGAGGCATCCTGCCTTTGAGGCTGGAGCTGGCCTATAGCCCTCCAACTAGTAGCCGTTGATAGACCTCTCTTCCATGAAGTTATCCAAACCCCTCTTAAAGCCATCCAGGTTGTTAGCTGTCACCACATCTTGTTGATTATGTGTCGTGTGAAAAAGTACCTCCGTTGTTGGTCCTAAACTGGGATAACCCCTTGTTCTAGTGTTATGTGAGAGGGAGAAGAATTTCTCTCTATCCACTTTCTCCAAACCATGCATGATTTTATAGGCCTCTATCATGTCTCCCCGTAGTCGTCTTTTTTCTAAACTAAATAGCCCCAGGTGTTGTAGCCTTGCTTCATAAGAAAGGTGCTCTAGGCCCCTGATCATCTTGGTTGCCCTCTTCTGCATCTTTTCCAGTTCTACAATGTCCTTCTTTAGATGGGGTGACTAGAATTGTACGCAGTACTCCAGGTGTGTCCTCACCATAGTTTTGTATAAGGGCATGATAATATTAACAGTTCTATTTTCAGTCCCCTTCCTAATGATCCCTAGCATGGAATTGGCCTTTTTCACAGCTGCCACACATTCACTTTCAACAGTCTGCCATGACCCCAAGATCCCTCTCCTGGTCAGTCACCAACAGTTCAGATCCCATCAGCGTATACTTGAAGTTGGGGTTTTTCGTCCCAATGTGCACCACTTTACACTTGCCAGCAGTGAACCACATTTACCACTTTGTTGCCCACTCGCCCAGTTTGGAGAGATCCTCACAATCTGTTCTGGATTTCATTCCCCGAAAGAGTTTGGTATCATCTGCAAATTTGGCCACCTTGCTGCTTACCCCAGCTTCTAAATCATTTATGAATAAATTTAAAAGCACCGGTCTAAGTACAGATCCCTGGAGGACCCCACTTCTTACTTCCCTCCATTGTGAAAACTTTCCATTTATACCTAGCCTCTGTTTCCTGTCCTTCAACCAGTTGGCAATACACATGTGTTTGTACCCTTATCCCATGACTGCTAGGTTTTCTCAGGAGTCTTTGATGAGGAACTTTTTCGAAGCTTTTTGGAAGTCCAGATATACTATGTCAACTGGATCACCTTTATCCACACACTTGTTGACACTCTCAAATAACTCCAAAAGGTTTGTGAGGCAAGATTTACCTTTGCGGAAGCCATGCTGGTTCTCCCCCAGCAGGGCCTGTTGTTCTATGTACTTTACAATTTTATCCTTGAGGATGCTTTCCATCAATTTGCCTGTAATGGATGTTAAGCTAACCGGCCTGTAATTTCCTGGATCACCCCTGGATCCCTTTTTGAAAATCGGTGTTACATTTACTACTTTCCAGTCCTCTGGTACAGAGCCTGATTGCAGGAATAAGTTATATATTTTAGCAAGGAGGTCGGCAATTTCACATTTGAGTTCTTTGAGGACTCTTGGATGGATGCCATCTGGCCCTGGCGATTTGCTAGTTTTCAATTTTTCCAAACATCATCTCTTGTCACTTCTATCTGACTCAGTTCTTTAGCCTCTGTCCCTGAAAAGTCTGTACGGAGAAAAAAAGTTAATTTTTTTTTCTTTTGTAGATGTGTCTGTAATACAGTAAAAAGTGTAGGAACACAGTTATTCTATGAGAACACTGCATTAGCAGTTAATAGCCTCTAGTGTGTTACTGCTACAGGCTACTGAATAGTCTAACAAGAAAGTGCTAAAGTACTCAAACAACATGTGGACACAAGACTGGCCCTACTGGTCATTTGAGAAAAATCAAACCTTACCTCCTCACCCACCACAGAGTTCATTGGCATATGTCTTGAATCCAAGAGCATTTTAGCGTATCTTCCTCAACGAAGAATTCATACTATTGGGAACATGGGCCACCGCATTCTTTCTTTGGAGTGGCATATATCTTGCTCTGTACAACAGATCCTGGGCTTTATGGCTTCTGCCACACTGATAGTACCACTGGCCAGATTACAGATGCATTCCCTCCAAGAGTGGTTCCTAAGCCTGTTTCATCTGAACTTTGACTCCAACCAGAGAATCTTTCACATCCCTCCCCTGATACAACATGTAATATGTTAGTGGACGGATGTAACCAATTTGGAGGTTGGCCACCCCTTTTATCGGGAATCTCCGGAGATCATGGTCACTTGAGATGCATCAACCGAAGGCTGGGGAGCGCACTGCAGCGGCCTCACAGTAGCAGACCTGGGGTCCAGCAAGGAATAATCCCACCATATCAACTACCTTGACCTCTTAAAGATGTGGAAGGCTTTATGGTCTTTCTGTCCCTTACTAGAGAACAGTAAGGGTATGTATTGACAGACAATTCCACTGCCAAGGCCTACCTGATTCATCAGGGCGGAATGCAGTCCCTGAAGTTGTCCCGCCTTGCCATTCTCATATGGGAGTGGTGCCTCTGTCATAAGATCTGGCCCTCGGCCATTCACATTGCTGGGAAGGAGAATGTGTGGGCAGATTTCCTCAGCTGCCTGGACCACAAATCCTACAAGTGGAGGCTAGATCCCTCAGTTGTCAAACAGATTTTCAGTCTGTGGGGCCACCCCCAGATGGACCTTTTCACGACAGCAGAAAACTGACACTGCAACATTTTTTGCAGCAGAGGGTGTCACCACCCAGAATCTGTAGGAATACAGGTCTTCTAGAAATGTTTTCCCCACATCCTCTGTTCCCCAAGGTGCTGCAGAAAATACAACTAGACAATGTAGACTGTATTTTTATTGCCCTGGTGGCCTTCCCAGGCATGGTTTCCAATACTACTAAATCTGGCAGACAACCAGTTTGTTCATCTACCCCGCTATCAGGACCTTCTGTACAGAAAACATGGAACCATTCTTCACCCAAATCCCAAGCACTCTACATCTCATGGCCTGGCAAATCCCCCAAGAGCGTAGACAACCCTGAAGTTTTGGAGTTTGTTGAAGCCTCTCGAAAATCCACTTCTAGAACCTCCTACAGTGTGAAATGGAAACGGTTCACAGCCTTCACAGATTCCAAGGGAATTTCCCCAACAGAAGCTTCTATTCCATTCATTCTTATTTATTACATTTAAAGAAGTTGGTTTTGTGTTTTGCTTCAATAAAAGTTCGCTTAGCAGCAGTTGCAGCTTTTACAGGAGAATTGCATGTTTTTTTCTCTAGACCCAGTTAAACATTTTATTCAAGGGTTTGCTCCACATGTTTCCCCCTGCTCCCAGATTGGCCCCTCCTTGGGATTTGAAGCTAGCACTCATGAGACAATCTTTTGAGCCTATGACTACATGGTCTTTACGTTACTTACCCTTTAAAACAGCCTTCTTATTGGCAATCTTCTCCACTAGACGAGTAGCAGAGTTGAGGAGACTCAGAATGGACCCTCCTTACCTGCCATTCCAGCCAGATAAGGTGCTCATATCTCTTTTCTTCCTAAGGTGGCATCACGATACCATGCATCTCAAGACATTTGTCTACCTGTCTTTTACCCATCCCCCGCCTCAGATGTAGAAAGGGTTTATTATAACCTGGATATTAAGAGAACACTATCCTACTACTTACGCGGTAAAAACTTATTTAGGAAATCTCTCTTTATTTGCTATGCATGTCCTAATAAAGGCCAACCAGTTCAACCCAACATTTGTCTGGATAACTTCTACTATCAGGTTCAGCTATTCTCTTTCCAATAAGCCTCCTCCACGATTCCTTTTTGCACACTCCAAAAGAGCCGTCTCCACATCCACGGCCTTCCACCAGGGCATTCCCCTAGATGCCATCTGCAGAGCGGCCACCTGACAAGGCCCCCTGTAGTTTGTTCGCCACTATGCATTGGATGCCAGGTCACCACTACAACACTCCCAACTTGATGCAGTGGTCCTCAACACAGTCATATCATGAGAGGTGACTACTGACCCCACCATCTTGGTAAGTGAGCTTGTTACCCATAAGTGTGATTGGACAACAGGACCACTATGAAGAAAGTCAGGTTACTTACCTGTAAAGGGACTTCTTCTAGTGGTCTGTTGTCCAATCACACAACCCACCCTCTTCCCTTCTGCAGTAGTGCCCTCTCTTAAGAGGTACGAGCAGCGCTTCCTTAAGACTGAGCTAAGAGGAGCGGGCTGTGCATAGTATTGTGTGTGTGCTGGGGTGAGGCTTCTTCCTATCAAAAGTCTAAGTTTAGCTCATAAAGGTTGTGAGCTATGTTCTAAGTCTGCACGAACACCCATTAGTGCAATTGGACAACAAAACACTAGAATATCTAACTCTGCAGGTAAGTAACCTGACTTCAACAATGATAATACACTGCTCCAAGCCAATAGACTAAAAAAAATGCTGCTTATGTTATCCCTCTCTTATACTGGACAAAAGTAAGTAGTCTGTACCATACATTTCCAATATTTCATACCAATAGGCTTTTTTAACAAAAGGAATTCCTTCCATATTTATGTACAAAGAGTGATCCAAATTTAATGTACTACTTGTTCAAATTTCTGGGGAGGACATGCAGTAAGAGTGAGTGTGTGTGTGTGTGTGTACTTCCTGAATATTTGAGTGTATTATGAGGTCAGTTAATTGGCTGTTTTGAATTGCCCATAGGGGGTGAGCATCGGAGAAAATCAAGATGTCCCAAAAGCCATAGTTGAGACAAAGATGCTCCAAGCATTTTACCTTCTGAGGGGTTATGGACATCTTTCCTATGTTTCATAAAACTCCAGTTATTTGTCAGGTTATCATTTTTGTGATCACTTTAGCAATTCATGATAATGGCTTCAAAAAGGGATCGTTGTGTGGTCCTCATCTATACTGCATATTGAATTCTGTGTGTATCTGCTGGGCAGCTGAGCCCTTCTATCTCTCTGAAAGTGGCTTCTGGCACTACCATCACCAGCCAAGCTGCCCACAAAATTTGTGGCAGCTGAAGCAACATAAGGAACTGCTACAAGAAGAGGGAAATGGGGGTGGGTGCGCACCTAACCTTTGTGTCCCTAAAAGAGTTCTCAGGATCCCTTTTGGTGAATTGATCATCACAGATTTTGTTCAGTTCTTAAACATCTGTGGTTTATTTTTATTTCTTTTTAACCTACTATATGCTGAGTTTGTACCTTTTGAATTTTGAAATGTTGTAATAATACGTTACAAATGTTCTGAACATACAGAAGCCTATGAATAATTCCCCCCTGTGAATGTATTAGTACTTTCAGCCCACTTCCAGAGAGCAAGCCTGCCTGTAAGTTCTATTACATTTCATGTCAGCCCCCACACATTTTTCTAATTCCGGTTTAGCCAAGCTTGGTAGCTCTTTCCTTTTCAGGTTTGAAAAGACTTGTGCAATCTGCTCTTCCATTGCCTAACTGTTAATAATTGGAGGAAACTGACCAAGTTAAATAGTGTAAGGAGTACGTTAGCAGTTGCCACAGAAACAGCCATCCAACATAAATATCTTATTGCTCTTCTATTTATCATCTGTTTTCAGGGCAGTTTAAGCTGCTGGAACAAGACCGGGATATTAAGGAGCCAGTGCAGTATTTTAACAGTGTGGAGGATGTGGCTAAAGCATTTCCTGAACGAGTTTACGTCATGGAGGAAATAACATTCAACGTTAAGGTAGCCCCTCAACAAATATTTATCCCCAATGAAATGATTTACGATGAAATCCTTTAAAAAACACACACACATACATATACACACAGGGCAATTGAGCAACTCTGTGCTGTGGGAAAAGTAATGTGGGATCGCTGAGTCGTCTTAGACTTGTGGTTTATAACCTGCAAATTAATGTGTAAATTTCCCCCCAAAACTATGTTTAGGTCTGTGCTAATCAGCATAGGATATATGTAGGCATTTTCAAGGAGAGAGCCACCTCAAATAAGTTATGCTCTTTCCCAATCTGTTTAATTGGAATTCTGCCTCCAAATTTTAGACAGAGATTCTTTTGTGCACACACACATACACACACACACACCCCGTGTCCAACTCCTTAGATTTTATTGGGTAAAGTAGCAGCTGCTTCATTCACTCTGCAGAATGTCATAGGCTACTTGGAGATATGAACCATGTTGGAGTTACATATTTCTACTCCTAAATTCTGATTGCTGAAGACGATCAACATTATGTTAAAAAGAAATTGATCAACACTACCTTGATTTTAAAGTGTGTTAAACATGTGATTGATAAGGGGCCAAAAGAAGCTTCTATACAACCATCTGCAAACATTGGCTAACATCCAGACTAAATGATTCATGAGTAGTCCCATTGAAGTTAATAGGACAAGTTAGTTATGACTAACGTGTCCTATTAATTTCAGTGTGACTATTCATGAGCTATTTTGTCTGGGTGTCAGCCAGCAAGTCCATAACAATATGAAACTGAGCAATGTCTGAAACTTTACCCATTAGTTGCAATATCTGTAGAATATGGCATCCCACCCGCCTGCTCCTGGATGTTGGGATACACTGTATGTTGAAGTTCAACATCATCTGGGGAGCTAGGTTTAAGCAACCAACGTCTGTGTAGAGGCAGGCTAAAACTCTTAAGGGCTCTTGCAATTGGTAAGAAGGCATGGTTTGGAACAGTTCTTACCCTTACTGGACAGACAAGCAGAGCCTCCATTGGGCTGTGCAAACCTTTCTCCCAGACGAGCACCACAGCGGCAAGCTTGGATCAGGGAAGTCCCTCGAATCTGGAGAACCTTTCCGCAATGCACCACTCAACCAGCAGGCACGAAACCCCATGATGTCAGCAACTGCCCTTTGATTGGCCATGAGGGGACAGGAGGCAAGCCCAGCCCTATTCAAGTAATTGCTAGCATGAGTTCATAGCGTGTGCTGTGCAGAGTTGGCATATTCATAGCTAGCAGCCCCTTGAGCTGCAGTGTTCTCTCACAAACAAGGTGGCCAGCTGCTAGGACCTGGAGTTTCCCTGAAAACTCCAGGAAAAGTGGACACACAATAAACGAGCCTAGGTACTGGGTACCCCTGTTCTTCACTAACCTGGATTAAGGGCAAGGGTTAGAAACAGGGTTACCCAGATTCAGACTACCAGGGCTTGGGGCATTTGCCCTGATTCACATGTACATGTAACCCTGGGTTAGAAGCAGATAACCCAAGTTTAGCTGCTCATGTGAAGAGGCTTTAAGAGTCACCCTGAGTTGGAGCATGACTTTTCCCACCCTTCATTTATGGTAGATCCTTGGAGGGAGCTCACAGCTGCTAGGTTTGTGAGGAATGGGGGCATAATGAAAGCTGCTGGCACCGTAGCAGGATCCTCCAATCAAGAAAAGCCCTGGATTCTTTTGACTGGTTGTCTTGCAAAAATGAAATATCTTCACATTTCAACCCTCCCCAACACACAACCCTCCCCAACACACATTTCAACCCCCCCCCCACAAACACACAATAGGTTTCCTTCTTAAATACCTGCACTGAAGGTTTTTTATTTCTTTGACAAATGGTCAAATAGGATTATTAAATATGTAGTGTGGAAATGTTCTAATATATCCAGCCTCTGAGCTCTCATGACATATATCAACCAATTCATCTGTGGCACACATTAATTAATCTTGTTGCAGCCTGAGCTTGTTTTTGTTTTCAGTAAGCATCTTAGGAGTGACTAGAATCCAATGCTATCTTTTTATATGCTGCTGCATTGGTTATGAAGAATAGCTGTTAGTCTGCAGGCTTAAAATTCAGCGGCTGTAAATCCTGAGGGTGAGCAGCAGGCATGCATATAAATAGATAGATATAGATATAGATATCCCTCATTGATTGCCCTCCTACTGTACCTTTTACTCTGAACCTTTTAGTGTGGCGTTTCTACAACAAGTAGCCATGGAGTCAGCTTAACTTCAGGAATCAGGGCAAAGGGTGCAGCATATGATGAAATCAAACCAAACTATGTTGACAACAATTCTCAAGCATTGCAGTCTGTAACCCTTTAGAGGTCTCTCTATCTTCTAAAAAATAAAAAATAAAAAAATAAAAATTGCAGAGGAAGAATTGATGGCCTGGAAAATTTGCTTGGATAGGACACGTTTGGAGCGAAGGGGTTGTGGCTCAGAGCATGTACTTTGCATACAGAAAGCCCCAGGTCACTGTCCCTCAGTGACATGTTCCCTCTCTTCTAGAGTGCTTCTGGAGTACAGGCAGAGCAGGAATGCTTCACCCATTGGAGCAACAGTGCATATGTGGAGGGACTGGAGGAGTTGTACATGGGTCCCAGGGGCATTCCAACAGCCCCTTCTTACGTGTGTGCTTCGTTAGTCAAGTTGTCAGCCAGTGTCTTAAAATGCAATCTGTGCTCAGGGAATACATGTACTTTAAAACCAGAGGGAAATAGGAATCTTTCTACGATACGTTACATTATTATGAATTATCGCAATAATCCTAAGGATGTTTGCTTACTTCCGAGAAAAATTGCTTAAGACTATACTATACACAGTCTAATGAGCAAAAAGTTTGCATTCAAGTAAGTCCTCCTGCACTCAAGATTAAAAGCTGTAGCTCTCGGTGACTGTGCATTATTATTAATAATGCTCTTAGGGCTGAATTGATCTTTACATTTGAGTATGCATCCCTGATTGCTGCCTCATATACAGCATATCTTAAAGATGTCAAATGTTAATGGAGGGAAGAAAGGAAGGCTTAGATAGTGATCTCTGGATCAGTGCATGACTGGGATCAAAGATTGTTTCTGGTCTGATTATAATGTCAACAATCTCCTGGGTGACTTCACAAATGTTGTTCCTGTTTGTGGTGTTCTTCAGCTGTGCTCAGGAAACCTGCCTGGTTTTTTATTCATGAATTTTTTTTATAATGGCTGTCAGGGCTCCCCCCAAAGGATAGCAGGGTCTCCTCAGAGGATGCGCCTGAAGGAGTGGCCACCCCGATGCAGAGCTTCCCAAAAGTGCAGAGCTTCCCAAAAGTGTCTCCAGGTCTGACAAGGAACCACCCCATCGAGGACCCAGAGGACCCCGCTGCTCAAGAAGCCCTTGCAATAGATCCCCTAGAAAGCCTTATAGACAAAGCCCCCAGATGCCACTGCCCCTAAACCCAAACTGGTAGAGCTACTGCAGTCAGATCCCACTCCCCATTTCCCCCCAGGAGGTACAGGAGAGACACAGGCCTAAGGACCATCATGCAGGGGAGAACCACGCTCATCCCCACCAGGGCCAAGGGAGAGAAGCCAGCACCAGCCTTGGGTGGACTTACGATGACGCAAGAGTGCACAACTGGCAGCTTAACAGCCCAGCCTGGAAAGGCCTTCTTGTGAGGAGGGGTCTCATCTAAAGGAGGAAGAAGAACTGGAGCCAGGGGGTGCTGAGACACTGAAGGAAGGGCGGGGGCCTGCAAGCTACCATTTAAACTTGGCTTTTGCTCAGACCAGTTGCTGGTTCAACAGCTCACTAAGCTGTATCCTCCCAGCAATAAGCCTCCCAATTACAGACCTTGTCCTAGCAGTCTAGCTTGCTTTAGGCCTCATCCCTTGCAGGCTCGCAAAGTATTGTGCAACTTGGCTTTTCCAGGTACCATGTTCGAGGCATCTGTTTTGCTATCTACTTGTAGTTCAGCCTGAAGGCTTGCCTCCCCAGCCACTATGGCTCCAACTGTGGTCACTTGTTAAACCTAACCGTTAAACCAACACCTCAACTGTGCCTTCCTCCAGTCTTCAAGCCTGAGCTCCCCCAGTCATCCTGGAGCAGACCTGGTGATGAATTGCCACATGGCTTGCAGCTTGACAATGGCTGACATGATGAGGAAAATTACTCAAAGTAGTCCCATTGAAATTAAAAGGATAAGTGCCCCCAAAAAACTTAAGTTATGCAGTTTATTAAAATATTCTGCTCTTTTGCAGCTGAAGAATATTCTAGATAGTGTACTGTTAGGACCAGCACTAATAGCCTAATAGTTGCTTTCAAGGGCATGGCTATACTTGAACAAGGGGAAGAAACCAATGTCCCTGGGCTCATGGGGTGGGAGGCTCTACTGGTTGGGAAACAGTCCACTCTTAGCCCTTCCTCCGCCTCCCTGACTCTTTGGCTAGCTTCTGGCTCTTGATTAGAGTGGAGTGTTGTGGGTTGGGGGGTGGTGGTATTATTTGTATAGGACCGAGAGAAGGGGCATGCCAAGAATGGTTTGTTGTTCACTATGCCAATGTAGTTCTTCAGCAAAGATATGAGGGAAGCAGGAGGGGAGAATAGGAAAGCGGGGTGTGGGGAGCATCTTGACTTCTTGTTCCAGGGCCCACTTAAACCTTGCTATGCCCCTGGTTGCTGTTCTGTATACGCACTTGACTACCATTCAGTCAACCAGGTAACATTTTAACTTGGAAAGGGGAAATAGGTGGTTTGATAGAGCCTATAGAATTAAAAAGAAAAGTTTGTAATAAATATAAACAACACAGAGCTTCTGGTGCTAAGGAATTACCTTATATATGTGTGCAATTGAGAGTGGAGGAAAGACATGTTCATAGGCAAATAAGAGAGAGTGTGTATTCCACAGTGAAGGCACATGTATACACACACACACACACACACACACACACACACACGAGACTCACTAGCCTCACTGAATCATAAGAACAGTCCTGCTGGATCAAGGCCCAAGGCCTATCTAGTCCAGTATCCTGTTTCACACAATGGCCCACCAGATGCTTCTGGGGAGCCCAGAAGCAGGAGGTGAGGTCATGCCCTCTCTCCTGCTGTTGCTCCCATGCAACCGGTATTGAGAGGCATCATGCATCTGAGGCTGGAGGTGGCCCACCTCCACCAGACTAGTAGCTATTGATAGACCTTTCCTCAATGAATTTCTCTAAACCCCTTTTAAAGCCATCCAAGCTGGTAGCCATCACCACATCCCATGAAAAGAATTCCATAGATTAATTATGTGCTGTGTGAAAAAGTACTTCCTCTTGTCGGTCCTAACTTTCCTGACCTTCAGTTTCATGGGATGACCCCTGATTCTAGTGTTGTGAGAAAGGGAGAAAAAAATATCTCTGTCCACTCTCTCAATTCCATGCATAATTTTCTATACCTTGATCATGTCTCCCCTTACTCACCTCTTTTCCAAAGTAAAAAGCCCCAGATGCTGTAGCCTTGCCTCATAAGGAAGGTGCTCCAGGCCCCTCATCATCTAGGTTGCCCTCTTCTGTACCTTTTCCAGTTCTACAATATCCTCCTTAAGATACGGTGACCAAAACTGCAGTACTCCAGATGTGGTCGCACCATAGATTTGTACTAGGACATGAAAATATTGGCGTTTTTATTTTCAATCCCCTTCCTAATGATTTCTAGCATGGAATTGGCCTTTTTCACAGCTGCCACACACTGAGTTGACACTTTCAACGAGCTGTCCACCACGACCCCAAGATCTCTCTCCTGGACAGTCATTGACAGCTCAGATCCTATCAGTGTATATGTGAAGTTAAGGTTTTTTGCCCCAATATGCTTCACTTTACACTTGCTTACATTGATCCGCATTTGCCGTTTTGTCACCCACTCCCCCAGTTTGGAGATATCTTTTTGGAGCTCTTCACAATCTTTGGTGGATTTCACTACCCTAAATAGTTTAGTGCCATCTGCAAATTTGTCCACTTCACTGCTTACCCCAACTTCTGATCATTTATGAACGTTAAAGGGCACTGGTCCCAGTACCGATCCCTGGGGAACCCCACTTAGGAACATAGGAAACTGCCATGTACTGAATCAGAGCATTGGTCTATCTATCTCAGTATTGTCTTCACAGACTGGCATCGGCTTCTCCAAGGTTGCAGGCAGGAATCTCTCTCAGCCCTATCTTGGAGAAGCCAGGGAGGGAACTTGAAACCTTCTGCTCTTCCCAGAGCAGCTTCATCCCCTGAGGGGAATATCTTACAGTGCTCACACTTCTGGTCTCCCATTCAGATGCAACCAGGGCAGACCCTGCTTAGCTATGGGGACAAGTCATGCTTGCTACCACAAGACCAGCTCTCCTCTCCACTTCCTCCTTGCCCTTGCAAAACACATGCTGGTTCTCCTTCAGCAAGGCCTATATGTTTAAACATTTTATCCTTAAGTATACTTCCCATCAATTTATCTGGCACCAAAGTTAAGCTGACTGGCCTGTAACTTCCCGGATCCCCCCTGGATCCCTTTTTGAAAATCAGAGTTTCATTGGCTAGGTGCCAGTCATCTAGTAAAGTGCCTGATTGTAGGGACAAGTTACATATTTTTGCTAGGAGATCAGCAATTTCACATTTGAGATCCTTCAGAACTCTTGGGTAAACTGGCTGCTATCTGGCCCAGGTGATTTGTTAATTTTTAGTTTTTCAAGACAGTTTAGAACATCTTCGCTTGTCATCTCAAATTGGTCCATCAATGACTATTATCATTTTAATGGTCCTGGATTGCTCCCAGACTTAAATCTTGTATAGCATATGCTGATACCTATTGAAGTCAGCAGTTGTATCTGGTTTCAGGATTCCAGCCATGGGGTTGTATCCAAGAAAGTTAGACAAGACTAAGTCCCATTTGAAATAAATGAGACTTAAGTCCATCATGACTAACTTAACTCTTATTGATTTCATTGGCGCTTAGCCATGATTAAATTTATTTGGATGCAACCTATAGTCTTTTAATTTTAAAATGCTTTACACAGTATGTACGATGAATATGAGAACTAATGCTAAATATACTCAAAGCATGTATATGATGCTTCAAAGTGAATGCTGTGCAAGAGCCTTCAGCTGTAATATATTTATGGCAGAAAACTCATTCTCAGAGTTTGATATAAACTGTAACAGTTTAGAACAGCCAGGGCTCAAGTGTATTACGTCAGCTCTTGGCATAATCTGATTTTTCATCTTCACTTTTGACAAGCAGTTTATATTAACTAGTTCAGATGTACAATTTTGGTAAGGGAATCAACCAGACATGTCTTGTTTGTTTTTACATATCACTGAGATAGGCCAAATAGCTCCTGAAATGCAGGATGCAGATTATAGTAACATACTTCATTTTCTGTCTTGCAAAGCATTTGATAAAATGCCTTCCAGGAACCTGGCTAGTGAGGTCAAATTGTTGGCATAAGTACTGCATTGTTCAAGTGGGTTGCTATCACCCAGAGGAAAAATAAGGAAGAAACAATTAAACATGTATGGAACATGTTGACCTGATTACAAGGGCTCAGAGCAGGTTGAAAAACAAACATAAATGCTTAAAACTAAGGCATGATTGTCAGACATAAGACTCGGGGATCCTATCAAACCTTTTAGGGGTCTGTGTGAATTATTGAATTAGCAAGAAAAACCCAATACACTTAGAAAGACAAAGATATCCTGCCACATATCAGTCTTCAGTGGTGTTGACAAGTGAAGTGAATACAGAAGGATGCAAGTGGAGGACAGAATTTGCAAAGACAGAGCAGGTTTGCATGATGAGGGTTAGCGGGTTGGCGTGAGAACAGGAAAAAAGGAGATTTAAATGACAGGAATGGCAGGATAGCAGCAGCAGAAGCTGTTTTGGTATGCACCAGAATTTAGAGATCCATTAAACAAATCATAAGTCAAGAGTAAGTAGCAAAGTTATGATAGAGAGGAAACAGGGTATTGGCCAAAAAGAGTTAAAGTATGAAAAAGAAGGAGGGAGTTAAAAAGGCTTTTGCATTTGTAAAGTCCTTTATGAATTATTCCTTGGAGGACATGCAGAAACATGTTGGGAAAGACCTAAAGTAGTGGGGAGTTGGAAGCAGGTGGAGAGGGTAACTGGTGGGCAGCTGAAGTGATCTCAAGTGAAGGGGTTTTGGTAGGTAAAGTGCATGAGGGTAGGATGGCAGAAGAGAGCTTGGATGGGTGAGACAGCCAGTAGTTAAAAGAAAGGTGCTGGGGCTCAAACCTGCCAGGGAGCTAGACCATCTGTCCTGGAAGCCTTGCCCAATAATCTCCAATGTGTGGGGGTTTGTTGACACTTATTACTGAGTAATGTACCATCCAAGTGCCCAGGACACAATATGGAATTATTATTAACGTATCCATGCTGTGAATGATTAAGAACAGGTAACTCACTAAAGCTGAAGAAACAATTGATAGTTTGATTTCAAATTCAGATGTGAATGGTATTTTTGGTGAATGTTATGGATGTGGCCACTGGGCATCAACCGGATATCGAATTTGGCCTTCCAACCTATTTCAAGTGTGACACCCCCTAATGCAAGGTATGAGAAAGAGAGAGAGAGCAAGAGCAAATCCCTTTACAAATATATGAATCACATTTCTGTCCCAGCCTTTGTCTCTGGAGTTTAGGATAATGCACATGGGATTATCTTATTTTATCCTCACCAGAGCCCTCTGAGATAGTGACTTGCCCAAGGTCAAAACCGGAACCAAAAAATACGACAGCTTCCTGCTTGGCATGCCCTTTAGTGGCTACAGCTCTTGGGAGCTACATTTCCTACACTACAGAACCAGTGTGTTGCACAAAGCTGTGTCTGTGTGCAAGTGTTCCAGATTCAAACCCCAACTCTCCCGTAAAGCTCACTGTGTGACCTTAAGTGAGTCACTACCTCTCAGCCTACCCTAGTTCACAGGGTTGTTGTGAAGATAAAATAGGATGACCTCATGTAAGCTGCCTTGAGCTCCTTGAAGCGGATGCATCGTCACCGTTGAACTGGGCGGGACAAATGTCCCCCAGCTGCCTGTGTGTGGGGGCCACCTGGCATCCCTCCCCCCCCCCAAGTCCAGTGTCAGCAGCACACCAATGGCTGGCATGGGAGCACAGACATACTGCCCATTGAAAAAACAAGCACTTTGTTTATTAGCTGGGAGAGGGCAACACACAATGTATCTATGCTCCAATGCCGGCCGCGTTCCCTGCATCTGTGTGCTTCTGACACTGGCACAAAGGGCATAACCAGCATAGAGTTGGAGCCCAGTGAGGTGCTTCACCCCAAACAGGCAGGCACCACTATGCAGCAGTGGCAGCAAGGGCCCACTCTCCAGTCCTGCGCCAGAGCCACCACCAACTTTCCTACACCCCTGCCTTGGAGGGAGGGTGGGATATGAATGTGACAAGTAAGATAATTAGGGCTGAGTTACCCTTCAGACTCTAGGTGCTTTTGTACCTAGTGCTTTTGAGTCAAGCCACAAGTACATCCTCTAGTGCAGGGATTCCCAACCTGTGGTACTCCAGATGTTGCTGATCATCCCCAGACACAAATTGTAGCTGGGGGTCATGGTAACTGTAGTTCAGCAATATCTGGAGTACCTCAGATTGGGAACCCCTGCTCTAGTGCATTGCTCAGATCAGAAGCTAGACTGGAAGGGATCAAGGAATAGCATTGAAATATCACTGAAGGTGCAAGATGATAAACCATTCCAATTATTTTGACTGAAAGCATAATTTAGGGATGCAAGATACAGGCACCTTTCTTCCAACACTGTGGCTTAAGAGGTCAGAAGTTTCCTTATTGAGATGATGTAATTCAATCAGTTTCTTCTTTGAGGAGCTAGTGATTTGGAACAAATTATGGTTACTGTTAAGTGAACTAACTGCAAACTCCTTCAGGCTCTTGGCTTAAACTTTTAAGTCTTTAAATGCAAACACTGTCGAGATGCTGAAATGTATTTTGTTTAAGCAAATCTTAAATCTAACTCTCAATTTATGCAGTTTTGTGGCTAACATTTTACCTCCAGTTCACAAGGGGCCCTGTCTCCAAATCAACACTAACATTTCTACCAAACATTAGAAAAGAGGAGGCTGAAAAGTGTACAGTAAGGCAACAAAAGGAGTCATTCTGTGGCTAAAATTCTTGCTCAGTTCTAGCGTGGGAGGGAGGAAGCAGAGGAGTCTGACCAAGCATACTGGGACCAGTGGTGACTAGACAGCAAGCAATTTCAAATTACTGAAAGGTATCAATAGAGGGCTTTATTACAATGTAATGTGGAGGTGGTTTTGAATGTTATGCTTCTTCTGAAGCTGCTTGTGTCCACCACCATAAAAGGAAGAGATCTGGATATGGGTCAGGATGTGTTAAGTGAACAAGATGTATTCATTAATACTTTCATATTTCTGTGCCAGAAATATGAAATATGAAATTTCACCCAGAAATATGTCCCCGAGGGCTGGACAGCATTGCTGCTTCCTTGCTGTATATGTCAGCCTATATCTGCTCTTGGCATTTTAAAAGGCCATTTCACTGCAGTTGCCTATGGGCTGCAATTGTGGTATATCTTGGGTACCATGAATCATGGTTTAGAAGGGAAAATCTTGGAAATGCTAAAATTTATCTCCCTAATTAATCTACTTGTTGTTAGAGCCTTTAAACACTGTTTCTCTTTCAGAAATAAATTAGGCATCCCTGAGACCTAGTATTTATTTCTTCTTAAATTGTACTTACCACTGTGAAGTGATCAATCCCTTCAATTGCTTAATAACTGGCTGAACCTATTCTGTTGTACTAGATTGATTGTAGATCCCTAGGGAATTGTGGAGCAAGTCATCAATTTATTGATTATGATGGATTCCTTGTCTCTTGCTTTTCTTCTGTCACAAATACCGGTAATAATGTTGGAAACAGGCACATTCATTTGCTGCTTTTTGCAAAATAAAATTGATACAGGGTTGCATCTCTGCTCAGAGAACTTTGGCTTCAGATGTTAGAAACATGCATCCACATTTGTTCTTCATGTTGAAACATGCAGTGTTTTCACACTCAAATTACGTATCACCACAGGGCGGATGCACAAGACCCCACATGGCACATTGCACAGGAACTACAAAAAGAGAAAGTAAGAGCTGCTTGCACTTCCTCTGCCATTTTTTGTTTCTCATGTGGGAAGCCACCATTAGAATATAAACACACAATGCAAACAGGTAGCTAATCCCCAAGTTCTAGGCACTCTTACCCACTGATGCCACTAAAATCCCATCATTGAAGGCTACTTCACACACAATATTTTTCTTACATGAATATTGCTTTGTAGTAGGAAAAATGTAAACATAATTCCATCCCACTGTCCGGCAATTTTTATTCTTTATTGTTGCTTATGGGTGTGCAATACAGAACTGGGATATCATCTGCCTTGCTGCTCCATAATCTTCCTTCCTAAACTGACCAGAATGGTTTCAAGATGAAATTGGTATTCTTGTTCTGAGATATTTCAAGATCCATGCTGAGATGCACGCACATACACCCAATGGGTATGGCTCAGAACTTCATGGCCACAATGGAGTAGGGATGTGCACGAATCGGTCTGCAGGCCATGTTGGAGGCCTGCGAACCAGTTCGCATATTGCCCAGTCCGGCAGTCTGACGCGGGCGGGGGCGTGTCGCTTTAAGGGCAGGGAGGTTGTACTTACCCCTCCCGTCGCTTTCCCCCCTCCGGCGCTCCATTTTTTAGTAAAATCTTTGGGGCGGCAGCAGTCCTCCCTGCCTCCCTTGCCCCCTTGTTGCCTCTTTCTCCACACATCTAGTGGGATACATTTTGGATTTAACATTTTTTGCAGTCAGGGTGATAATTATCGAGGGTGGGGGGATGACTTAATGTAGCTTATTTTGTCATGGACAAATCTCTACTTAGTACGATTCATTAACTTCAGTAGGGACGGAGGATCCATTTTCTGCTTCTGGAGGCTAATGAATTCTTGATGGCTCTTGGGGATTTTCCTGCTGCTATGCCTGAACATAAGAACAGCCCTGCTGGATCAGGCCCAAGGCCCATCTAGTTCAGCATCCTGTTTCACACAGTGGCCCACCAGATGCTGCTGGAAGCCTACAGGCAGGAGTTGAGGGCAGTTTTGGCAGTTGTGTTAAGTCTCTGACTGGTCTCTGGAATGGGGAAACAACTAGGGCTATCGACACAATTGCACCAGAGTGCCCTCTCCTGCTCCCTGGTTCTCTTGGAAGCTGTTGGTGATGATATGGCAGGGAGGAAGTTTCAAAAAATGATGGAGGAACACTTATGAAGAATTTGATAGTACACAAGCTAGAATCCATGTTTAGACCTAAACTTGGGTTGTGATGGCGGCAAAGAGGTTCCGCTCTGCTGCCCCCATTGCATCTGTGTGGAGTCTTCTAGTGGAGCTTTTCCAAGTAGTGAGAGATTTTTTACAGCTTAGCCCTTGAGGAGGAGGTGAGGAGACCTTAGTATCCTATGTGACCAGTTTGCAAGACACTTTGCAGACAAGTTGCTTGTTTCTATTCTGACTTGGTCACTGCTGAGATTACATTATCGAACAATGTAGCTTTGTCAGCTGAAATTCCTGGTATGGAAATCTTTCATTCTGTTTAGTCTGAGGAACTGGGCAGGATGCTTGGAGGTGTATGGTAATGTACTTGTGTGCTTGACCCTTGCCCATCTTGGTTAGTTAAGGCAGCCAGAGGAGAGCTGGCCAAGTGCATTGAGCAGAGTGATAAATGCCTTGCTTAGGTAAGAAGCCTGTTTGAAAGAGATAATTAGACCAATGAGTCAAACAGAACCAAAACAAAAACTGGAACAACCCTTCTATTTTTTCCAGAACAAAACTTGAACCATTGAATCAGAGCAGAACTACCGGGGGGGGGGGGGCAGGGGAGAGAAGAGAGAAAAACAACTCAGGTTGCTGGTTCAAAATAAGGGTTCAGCCAAACAAATCCACTGACTCCACCTGAACTAGAATCAAAATGAACATGGCAGGGATTGAACTGGAGGCTTGCTTGCTGCTTCCACTTTATGACAAGGGTTTGGTCAACATACAGTTACAACATGGAAGGGATGAATAGATAACAGCACATGTAAGCAGATACAGCAATACAAGACTGGCAAAATTTGATGTGTGTCATATGGTCTTTACATTCACCATACAATGATAACATATATGTATGTAAATGAAAAATGAAGTAGGAATATGATTGGAGAAATGAGGATTAATTTGTGAACCCCAAACAGGCAGGAAAACAAGACATAGGGTTACAGAAAGACAGAGGTATGTTGAGCCTATCTTCTTTATCTTCTTCTTTATATTGTCCAGGGTGGCTCAGGAGTTCATAGCAGCCATGACGACTATGGGCCTATCCCAAGTGGTCTCAGAGCCGACGCACATTGCTGGTCACACACTTGATTTGGTCTTTCACTCTGATCAGGGTGGTGTTCCGTGGGTGGGGAATCCTGTGATTTCCCCATTGTCATGGATGGACCACCATGTGGTTAGGGTTGGACTCACAATCACTTCCCACCTTCAAGGGGCGAGGGTCCTATTATGATGATCCGCCCGAGAAGGTTATTGGGTCCAATAGGATTTCAAGAAGCCTTGGAGGGATTTAGTGTTGGCCCTGCTGGTGATCGTGCTGATGCCCTAGTGGAGAATTGGAACAGCAAACTCACTGGGGCAGTAGACATGATTGCTCCTAAGCGTCCTCTCCAACCTGCTTCAAAATTGGCCCCTTGGTATATGGAAGAACTACGGGGGCTGAAGCGGCGAGGTAGATGACTGGAGCGCAGGTGGAGAAAGACTCGGCTTGAGTCCGACAGATTGCAACATAGAGCTCATTTGAAGACCTATGCTCAGGCCATACGTGCAGCAAAGCAGCAATTCTTTTCTGCCCGTATTGCATCCGCAAGTTCATGTCCAGCAGAATTGTTCAGGGTTCTGAGAAGGCTAGTGAGTGCCCCTCCTCTCTTGAATCAGAATCTGGAACCATCGATTACCCGCTGTGATGTGTTTAATGAATTCTTTGTGGGGAAAATCTCTTGAATTCAGGCCAACTTAGATTCTGTCTCCACAGTTATCTCAGTGTCTGATGTGGAGGTGTCCAGAGACTCCTCTTGTGTGATTAGGTTGGATCAGTTCCAGTCTGTGACTCCTGAGGATGTGGACAAGCTGATTGGAATGGTGCGGCCTACCACCTGTTCTCTTGACCCTTGTCCGACATGGCTTATATTATCTGGCAGGGGTGTTGTTATAGAAGGCCTGGTAGAGATTATAAATGCGTCTCTGAAGGAAGGTAGGATGCCTCCTTGTCTTAAGGAGGCAATTATTATGCCACTTCTGAAGAAGCCTACCCTGGATCCCTCGGACTTGGACAACTGCAGGCCTGTTTCCAACCTTCCGTGGTTGGGCAAGGTAATTGTGAAGGTGGTGGCCTCCCAGCTCCAGACAGTCTTGGATGAAACTGATTATCTTGACCCATTTCAAACTGGCTTTCGGGCTGGCTGTGGGGTGAAGACTGCCTTGGTCGGCCTGATGGATGATCTCCAATTGGCAATTGACAGAGGAAGTGTGACTCTGTTGGTCCTTTTGAACCTCTTGGCGGCTTTCGATACTATCAACCATAGTATCCTTCTGGAGCGTCTGAGGGGGTTGAGAGTGGGAGGCACTGCTTTGCGGTGGTTCTACTCCTACCTCTCGGGCAGGTTCCAGATGGTGTCCCTTGGAGACTGCTGTTCTTCAAAATCTGAACTTTTGTATGGTGTTCCCCAGGGCTCCATGTTGTCTCCAGTGTTGTTTAATATCTACATGAAACCGCTGGGAGAGATCATCAGGAGATTTGGTGCAGGGTGCTGTCAGTATGCTGATGACACCCAAATCTATTTCTCCATGTCAGCATCATCGGGAGAGGGCATAACCTCCCTAAATGCCTGCCTAGAGTTGGTGATGGGCTGGATGAGGGATAACAAACTGAGACTGAATCCAGCCAAGACCAAGGTACTCATTGTGTGGGGTCGGAACTCGAGAGATGATTTTGATCTGCCTGTTCTGGATGGGTTCACACTTCCCCAGAAGGAACAGGTACGCAGTCGGGGGGTGCTTCTGGATCTGAGCCTCTCCCTGGTGTCCCAGGTTGAGGCGATGACCAGAAATGCCTTCTGTCAGCTTCGGCTGATACGCAGCTGCGTCCATTTCTTGAGGTGAACTACCTCAAAACAGTGGTACATCTGCTGGTAACCTCCAGACTGGATTACTGTAATGCTTTCTATGTGGGGCTGCCCTTGTACGTAGTCTGGAAACTACAGCTGGTCTAGAATGCGGTAGCCAGGCTGGTCTCTGGGTCAGCTCGGAGAGACCATATAACTCCTGTATTGAAGGAGCTACACTGGCTGCCAATATGTTTCCGGGCAAAATACAAGGTGCTGGTTGTAAATAAAGCTCTAAACAGTTTGAGCCCTGGGTTTTTAACGGAACACCTTCTTCGGCATGAACCCCACCACCCACTGAGATCTGCTGGAGAGGTCCGTCTGCAGCTGCCACCGGCTCGTCTGGTGGCCACTCACGGATGGGCCTTCTCCGCTGCTGCCCCGAGGCTTTGGAATGCACTCCCTAGTGAAATATGAGCCTTCCCATCTCTGACAGCTTTTTAAAAGTCTTTAAAAACACATCTCTTCACCCAGGCTTTTAATTAATGTCGTTTTAATGGTTTTAATGCTGTTTTGAAATATTATTTTAAACTAGAGAAAGAATATGGAGGCAGTGGTAGCTGTGACTGGCAGCTTGCTGGCCGGCAGCCAGAAAACCCCAGCGGGGCGGGCGGCAGGGGTGGGCAGGTGGGGGGAGAAGATGAAGACGGCGGGGAGGCAGCGGCAAACATGGGTCGCAGATGCTCTGCACCGAATCAGCTAGTTCAAATGAATAGGTGTGAACAAATGTCTTGATGGGGAGGAGGAGATGCCAAACCTAAAGGTTTGCACCTGTTGAAGGGCGGACACCATTGCTGTGCACTGCAGATAACCTCCCCTGTGCTGCAGAGCTCAGCCAGGCTCTGGAGGTAGTGGTTATGGCATCTGTGGTGGCTGGCTAGCCATCAGGGCCCCAGGTGGACCAGAGTAAAATAAACATTTCATCAGCCTACTAGCCTAGTCCAGACCCTGAGAATCAGAGAAGTGAGTTAGAAAGCTCTCAGAGGCTCAGGAAGCCTAAAGAAACCCTCAGCCCAGGCAGTGGGGAGCATGGTGTGTTTGTGAAGGCTCATTGGAGAAGATGTTCTGCTTCTGAGCTGACCCTCATGTTGGATAAATAATAGCCAGTATCTCTAATATTTTGTTTAGGAGCAAGATGCTCAGTTATGTGGTCATGATAAAAATCCTTCCTGCAATAGCGGCCAGTGAGTGCTGCTCTAGCAGGGCAGTGAGGGCAGGAAAATAGCACTTTAAACAGTGGCAAACCTATCCACCATACTGTTAATGAAACTGTCCCGGGGTGATTGGTGAACACCCCTAAATTTGTGTTCAGCCTGTGTGGGGAAATTAGCTCAGAAGGGAACAGTTCCACGTCAGATTAAATTTGCACAAAGTTGTGTACCCAGGAAATGACTGGACTGAGGCAAGATTTAAGTTTCAAAATCAAAAGAAAGCTTTTATTGGAGGGAGGGGTACAGTGGAGAGAAATGTGTGGTTAAAGCAATATTACTATTAAAGATAGGTTCAACTGCAAAGAGGCATTTTAGCTTAAAGTCCTAATTGTATAAATTCTAAGGCAGGCAAGAAAAAGAGACTTTTTAGAGACAGAGGTGGTTGAATTTAAGAAAAGGGAATAGGGATAGAGCAGTGCTCACTGGCTGCTGCTGCTGCTGCCTTCCTGAATGATATTATTATCTAGATTGGTTCCAGTCTTGTTTCCATCCTGGGACTGAGACAAACTTGGTCACCCCGGACCTACACCAAGGTCCAGGGTGACCTTAATGACCAACATCAAGCCTAGACTGTTGATTTTGCTGGACTCCTCAACAGCTTTCAATAAATGATCATGGTATCCTTCTGAGTTACCTGGCTAGGATGGAACCTGAGGGCACTATTTTACAGTGCTTCAAGTTCTTCCTGTTCAACCCAGTACTTTAGTTATGAGAGAAAACATAGGGGATCCTTAATGAAATCCATGGTCCCCTGACTTCCCCCAGCTTTAAACAAGGCATGGTTCCCCTTTAGCCTTCTCAATACAGTAATTGGTGGACTGTTGCAGCAGGTAAGGGGTGGGCACTTTCTAGTCCTCCTGTAATTTGAGCACTGGTTTGACCCCTTGTTCTTTGACCACTGAAGTCATTGGGAGAGGCTTGTGTGTCATTGGGAGAGGCTCTCGCTAACCTGACCTGGATAGTGAGAGCACATGACAAGGCTTTCTCAGTTGTTCTTTTTGAGCTCTCTGGCCTCAGAGATCTGTATGGCCCCCTCTCTGGTGATATCCTGCCACCTCCAGAGAACCTCTTTGTTCAGGCAGGCCTTTGCTTTTCTTATTGCTTAATCTTTTATGGACTCTCTACTCTTGAGGCTCCCAGAGGGCATTCCTAACCATTGGGTTGGCTTCTCCCCCTGGATCAACGAACCGGGTCTTCAGAAGAGACTTTTCCAGAAGGAGAGGCCACCCTGCCCTCCTAGACTAGTTCTGTCTAGTGATCAGGATAGCAGCATTTTTCCTGAGTGGTACTGGGCTACGTTTTTTAAAATTTTGAATTGGCACTCTTGCTTCTCCTTCTCTCTCCTGCTCCAATTCTAGGGCCAGGAACCTACACTTAACTTGGGAAGGAAGGAGGCAGAGGCAGATATATAAAGAAAGAAAGCTCAGATGATCTTTTCAGCAGCACAGCTTCAGTTCATGGGTTGTTTTATCTGCCGCTTGCTTGCTTGCTTAACTTTTTTTTTTGTAATGTAGTTTTAAATTCTTGCTTGTTAACCAGTTGGAGTGGTTAATTTTTGAATTCAAAAGATAAGCCATGAATATTTTTAAATAAGTACCATTCTTTTAATATTAATGTTTCATATGAGTGCCTTGCCATTGGTATGAATTGTGAATGAGTATCATGCCCAATAATATCCCAACTGTTTCCTGAATTAGCTCAATTGAGGAGGTTTAGATAACACAGCATTTGAATAACTTCCTCTCAGGAAACTCTAAAACTGAGAATACCACCAGGCATGCTGTACGTACTAAAGCATTCAGTGCAGAACACAGTTCTGTTTTTCTTTCAAAGGCTCACAGATATGTCACCTCTTCTCTGGTTTTGCCATGTTGTTTACAGTCATCAAAGGCTGAAGTGACACTTTTCATATTTGTTTTAGATAAGTTACTAATCCATTTGAATTATTGCTCAAGTTAATGATTTTATGTGGTTGACCATTGTTATCAACAAAGTAGAGAAAGATATGCCACTGTGACCATGAATTGCCTTTTAGGAGAGAAGGAATGCATTCCGTTTCCTTCAAGGCTTGCAAAAGACTAGCATAAGATGTGCCCTCACCCCTCAGAGAGGATCCCAGATATATTGTACGCTACTCAGAGGTGTCCATAAGCTGGGAGATAGTAACTTGTCTAAGACTACACAATTGAGCTTCATAGCTCAGCAGAGACTAGAAACTGGATTGCTTTTAATTATACAGAATACATAATGAAACTTAAAAATAAGTTTCCACCCTAAACATTTTTTTACACACAGTAAGACTGTGTCATATATCACACTGACAACCCTTGGGAGGAAACAAACTTGCTCTTCTTCTGTTGTGTGATTTTCCCTGTTGTGCAATATAAATTGTTCTAGTTACCTTACGTGAAAGGTAACTAACTTCCCTCTGGCAATGCGGACTGTATATTTTTACTCACTAAGGAGTAAAGAATAGTGTAAGGTGCAACCTTTGCTTTCTCCTCCTGAAAGGCTGTAGCTCATTTTCTTACTGTGTGTGGATGCAATTGTCACTATATGCAATTGTCACTATATGTTAACATAACGGATGTCTGAACATGTCTGATGGGTTTGTTTGTTCTGCTTCTTCTGCATTCCATTTATGCAATTTCCAGTGTAACTGGAAGGGGTGGGTCTTAGGCTGATCATCAGATTGGGTTCTCAACTTACACTTAACTTTGTTTATTATTTATTTATAAATAAATAATAAACAAACTCAGCACCATCAACATACACCATGTCAAAGAGCAAGCAATTTTAGGAAGCTATGCAGTTTATGTGCAGATATTTGACATCTCCTTACTTGACAGACACTGAGAGCACTGACCATCATTGGTGCAGGTTTGTTAATGTAACAACGCAGACCAGGAGAATACCAGTTTTATATGAAATTACAGGGATTCACTAAGGAGAGGTGGACTGTACAGCTTAACCTGAAGACTGTGTATCGCTTGCCCTTGATCTCTCATGTCTGCTACTGTAGCTATGCAGTTGGCCACTTGACTATTCACCTGGTTGACCAGCCAAGAAGTTAAACACTTTCTACCAATTTTCCCACTGCCATAGTGCTACATTATGTTTCTTAAGCTGGGGAATTACTGTTGCTAGTAGCTCAGCTCTATGGCATCTTCACTGACAACACTCCCTCTGTCCTCTTGCTTTTAACGGCTTAGGCCCAGAAAAGAGCATATTCAGCCATCATTATATTGCACTATGTTTCCTGAGCCTATGGACTTGCAGCAAGACAGTGGTGGTTGTATGCACATTTGTGCTTTTGATTCTGGTGTTTAAGCATGAAAGGGAGAGCAAGAGAGAAATGAAAGGACAACTGCCACATCACAGCACTGCCTTTCCTTTGTCAGGGTAACCTAGACGGGATGAAGAGAAACATCCAGGAAAGCAAACTGATGGGAGTCAGGAATGGCCACTCCTTAAGCAATAATCTGCAAGGCAGCGTGCGCTGGAGAGTGGGGTTTCTTACTCAGTTCGTAGGCTTGTTTTCACTACATTAGGTAGCAGATTCCACAGATCAGTTATTCATTGTATTTTTCCCCCACTGATAACTTCATAATTTTTTCTGCTTCCTATCAAAGTTGTTGACAACTTCAGATCAGATGGTACTTTTCCAGCCCACTTGATTAAAAGCAGAGTGTACTGAGAGTGTGCCCATCCTGACCTCTTTTGCAGGTGTTCTGGTGTCCTTAATGCCTGTATGACATGAGAGAGGGGCAATTTGTCCAAATTGCTGCTCTACATGTAAACCAAATACTGGTAGAATTAGGGTCATGCAGTAGTTTGGCTGAACTAGCGAGGCCCACCATGTGATAAAGGAACACACCAGGAAGACATTGGGACACCCACAAAAAAGATCAGGATGATATGCTCTTTGCACGTGCTTCTTTTAATCACATGGATTGGAAAAGTATTGTCCAAACTAGCGCTATAGAAATGTCCATGAAAACACCGTCTTTACATTCTCTGTTTCATAGAGGAGCAAGAAAGATAGTTTAATTGAAAAAGCAATAATGGTCGCTTTGCCCACTCACAAGAGATTCTGCTGGCATTCGTGTTTTTATATTCACTGTTTATCGGTTTTTGTTTTTTTAAGCCTTGCCTCTTTAGTGTTTGAGGTGATTCATTCAGGCTTCTTAATCTTATATGTTGCAGGTGGCTTCAGGTGAATGCAATGAAGACACTGAAGTTTACAACATCACTCTTTGCACTGGGGATGAACTAACATTAATGGGACAAGCAGAAATCCTGTATGCAAAATCTTCCAAGGAAAAGTCCCGGCTCAACACCATCTTCAAGAAAATTGGAAAGCTTAATTCCATCAGTAAATTAGGCAAAGGCAAAATGCCATGCCTGATTTGCATGAACCACAGGACCAATGAAAGTATTAGCCTTCCTTTCCAGTGCAAGGGCCGATTCAGTACACGCAGCCCTTTAGAGCTACAGATGCAAGAAGGTGAACATACAATTCGCAATATTGTAGAAAAAACACGATTGCCTGTGAACGTGACTGTGCCAAGTCCTCCCCCAAGAAATCCTTACGACTTGCATTTTGTCCGCGAGGGGCACCGGTACAAGTTTGTTAACATTCAGACCAAGACTGTGGTGGTTTGTTGTGCTCTGCACAGTAACAAAATTATTCCAATGCACTTCTCTTTACATTTGACTCTTCCAAAGTTTACCCTCCCAGAAAGCCTTGTAAAAGGGGAGATGTGGCATGAAGCATTTGTTAAACACTGGTTCAGTCTCTGTCAAGAGCAATTTGATATAGATGAATATTCTCGTGCTGTACGAGATGTGAAAGTTGACTGGAATGAAGACTGCAAAAGCCCCCAGAAAAGTCGGTCAACTGGGCACAATCATGTGCCGAACTCTCTTAGTTACGCTCGAGATGAATTGACACAATCCTTCCATCGCCTCTCCGTGTGCGTCTATGGAAACAACCTGCATGGAAACAGTGAGGTGAACCTTCATGGTTGCAGGGACTTGTGTAACGAGTGGGCTCTGTTTTCTCATGATACTCTACAGTACCAAGACTCTGGTGGTGGTAGCACTGACTATCTTTTTCCTGAAGTTAGTGAAGAATCATTGTGTTTACCTGCCAAATCTGAACTTCCTTATGAAGAACTATGGCTGGACCAAGGGGGTGGGAAAATGAGTGATCAGACTCTTACTCGCTCACAAAGTGAAAAGAACAAATGTGACAACTATAGAAGTTCTTTCCGGTCCAAGTGTGCTACTTCATCTCTTCCAGCTCCCGGATCTTTAACAATAACATCAAAGTCTTCAGATGGTTCCCTACCTCCACCACCGGTGCCTCCTAAATCTGAAGCAGTAAGTTATTTTCATTCTTTTTTCCTACTCATGGGAGAAAAGGAAGGTTCTTTTTCTTTTGTGTGAGAGGAGGTTCTCTTCAATTACACATACATCTGAAAGAGTAATTCATGGTAAAGAATAAATGTTGGGTTTTTTTACTAGTAATTATTTGTAAAGTGAGAATTATTTCAGATGCTCTAGGATTTTTTCTTTTTGTTTCCCCAAAAGATAATTATGATCTAGAAGTACCAAACTTTCTCAAAGGCTCAGTATTTTGCCATACTGGTTTGGAAAGAACCACAAAATATGAGAACAGAATTCTTCTGTGTCTGCACTGTAAAATTATTTTTCCTATAGAGCATGCATTTTCCATGTGCTATGCAAGTCCACTGTTGCTTTTTAAAACATTTATGGAGAAATGCTCTTTTCTTTTGCTATGTGAAGTTCTCTCCACTATCTTCAAAAGTAGGATGAAAATGATTGAGTGAAGGTGTCCTCTCAAGAGCAAAAGCTTACCTACCAACCTGAAACCTGTCTAATGACTGATGTGTGTGAGAGAGAGAGAACAAGTATCCATGTGATAAAAATAGAACGGGTAGGGTTCTTGTTGGGTTGGGTTTTTTCCATGATTTTCATGCAGAGGTATTCAGCATAAAAGTATTCTGTAAAATCCTCTGCTCCAGCTAATAATATGATTTAAATTGCATTCAGAGAGGGAAATGGCTATAGGTCAAAAGAGCAAACACTAAATGGAAAATCACTAGTGAAATTAAATCACAGGATGAAGGTAGACAGTAGTTTTTAAGAGTTAAAAATAGTCTGAGAGATGCTTTGCTTAAACATAGTGTGTATTCATTTATTTTGTCTCACTGCTTCCACTAATCAGGCAGGTTTTTGAAACAATAAAAAAACCTAGAGAAAATGTTTCACCAGAAGTAGAAGTGGGATGAGCAGACACAGCTTGATTTCCTTCTCTCTCCAACACCCCCTCTCCATTTCATCACTCTCAAAAATCATATCTGTCCCTCCCCCAGAAACATCCAAACTTGTGAACTTTTTGTTGAACTGCTTTGTGAACTTGTTTTTGAAAAGCAGTATTTAAACTTTCTAAAATAAATAAACTTGTTTGTACTAATAATGGCTCCAGTGTGAAAGGATCTTAACCAGTTTGGAAGTTCTCATTCTTCATAATAAAGGCTTCACTACTCCTCTATTCAAGGAGGCCATACTGGTGTCACTCAGTGGATGCTTGCCTCAGCAAATGCAAGAGGTTCACTTCTAGGAGGCTCAAGCAGAAGTGTTCCTTTGGTTTCACTTTTTTGGTGGCTGGAGTGAAACTGATAGTGATGTAGGCCACAGTCCAGATAAATGCACACCTACTTCTATATGCTCGCTCAGTAAGGAGCTGGAGTTGTGTTTCAGTCTCTAACTCTACATGGTAAACTTGCTTTTGATGTTTGGCTGGACATGGGATTAACTTCAGTTTGCAATATGCACAACAGAAAAATGCTAAGAGTTATACTAGGCATGGAGAAAGCTGTTGGACACTTAAAAAGTAGAACACTCTGAAACTGAACAGTGTGTGTCATTGTTAGCCTAATTGTGATGGTTATTTGAATTTGACTTTGGACCAATTTGAATGATATTTTCCTACCCCACATGATTAAAAGGGGGATGTGTGAAGTACACACCCATTGGGACATATTTCATGAACTTCCCAATGCCTTCTCAGTGTGTGCTCCTTTATCAACAAGGAGAACACTGAGATGTCTTTGGAAGACCTCATAATGGACAAAGCACTTGGTAAATCTTTTAATCACATGGCACAGGGAAATACTAGCATTTGAGTCATGTGTAGAACTATTGTTTGGACAAAAACAGGCCTCCACCATGTGAAAAAGACACAGATTGAGAGGATGTTGGTAAAGACGTCATGAAAGACACCATGAAAGATGTCACAATAAGTGTCCATGTAGGGCATCAGGTTGGCTGGGGAAATATTATCCAAACCAGTCCTTTCTTTAATGGTTAACAATCAGTAGCCAGTGGGATGATGCAACCTTTAAAAAAATTAACCACTTTATATGTTTCTGAATTTAAAGACTTACTTTTTCTCCACATAACAATTATATCTCTACCTGCTAATGTAACCAATGAGTCTGTTGCTTTTCCCTGGTATGATATTTAGAGTGCAAGTTCAGCTCATTAGTTGTTGCTGAACATATGTTTTTACTACTATTCCTTGAAAATAGTGCTCTAAAGTGCATTTCTAGAATACATGGCAGATGCTTTTACTTAGTCTCTGAGAAAGGAAAAGATACACTAGTAATGAGCTGCTTCCTCACCCCGGGATGGTGGTGGGACAATAAACAAATAACTTTGAAAACCAGCCTTAAGATTGCATTGTCCATTGTAAAATTAATGTAGAACTAGCTCATACATTCATGCTCGTTATTTGATGACTGTAACATCAAATGAATGTGTGCATGAGCTACCAGAGTTCACTCACCAGACAGAACTTTCAGTTTCATGTTGCCTCAGACACAGTTAGTGGAGTGAGCTCATATATTCTGCTACATGTGAAATTTATGTGATGGACTTGCATATGTGGACCAGTTCTTAGGACTGTATTTATGAGGTTCCAAAGGGACACTGATGAGAAAGGAGAAAAAGTGAATGCCTTTGGTTTTGTTGATAGATTCTGAAATATTTTAATTTTAAATGGTTATTAAACAAGCATGAGTAACTCGAGTAACTCTTAGGGATGTGCGAACCGGCTCATGCCCGAGTCAGCTCACACTCAAGCCAGCCGGGCTTGAAAGCTCATCCCTCAAACCGAATGGGGGTGGGCTCTATCCGGCAGTCAGCCAAGTTCCCCGTTCGCGAACCGGCAGCACGATGGGATGGGAGTGGCTGCAGCCGCAGGGTGGGGGCGGTAAGAACTCATTCCAGCTCTCCTCCTGAATAGAGCACGGACCAGTCTGCAGCCAGTTTTGGGGTTTTCTGCGCACACAATCCCTGGGATGGTGGAGACAGCAATGAGAGCTCCTTCCAGTTCCCTTCCTGCCTCCCGACTGGAGTGTGAGCCAGTCTATAGCTGGTTTGGGGGCATGTGCAGAAAGCCCCCAAAACTGGCTGCAGAATGGAGCCTGTGCTCCATTCGTGAGGCAGCAGGGGAACTGGAATCAGCTCTCACCACCCCATTCTGCAGCCGCTGCTGCCACCACTCCCATCCCGCCACGGAGCAGCATTAGGAGGTAAGGGGGGGGGGTTTCCCTCACACACACCCCATCGCAGCCCTTGCTGTACTTCCCACAACGGCAGCTACTGCTGCCCCCATCCTGCCACACAGTGGCGTATTTTTTAAAGATTAAAGGGGGAACTCCACACACACACACACACCGCATCCCTTTACTTGCAAAGGGGAATCCTTGCCATATTCCCCTTTACAAGTGTGGCCATCGAGCAGGCTTGACAATTGGACTGGGCCCAGGCTAGTTCAAGCCCGAACTAAGCCACCTGGGGCAGTGAATCCAGTTTGAATTCGAACTGAACCAAGCTGGTCGGTTCCGTGCACATCCCTAGTATGTTGCATATCATTTTTTTTCCTAATGAGGACTTTTGCTCTAGATCTGAAAAACTGTAAGCTTGAATACTCTGTTGGCCTTGTGCTGTCAGTGGAATGATGAGCTCCATTGAACGGCCTCTTTCATAACTTCTTGGGGGTTACCTAACAGGCCATATTGACTTTTTTGAGTCTGAGCTAAATCATTTCTGAGCATTCCTAGGGAGCAGCACTGAAATACTTAAAGGTTTATGTTTGAATTCCGTAACAACTATAAAATGTTATTCATCCTGATTTTTGTTAGGGAACTGAGGGCTTGTTTAAAGATTACAGCCCCACATGGAGGTCATCAGAAAGTACTTCCTACTCTACTATTCACCGGCTACACAGCATTTAAAAGGCTCTTGTAGTTAAAAGCCGGTGCATCAACTGTTGTACATGCAGCATCTCCACACCATCACCTCCTTATCCCTATGAGATTTTGCATGCATTTGCATTGATGCACAGGAAAACTTCACACTGGCCATATGAAGCACCACCATCAGGAAGTGCGCTTTGACTGCCTCCGCATGAGGGCTGTAACGTTTAGATGAGACCTACATTAAGTCTTTGGAGACCGTTTGTTCTAGTTCCAAGGTTTTTATCCACCACTGCCTAATACTCTGTTTTAAAACATATGTTCAGGCACATAGTTGCTGATGATTAAATGCCTTTGAAATCACTATGATTTACACATGCATAACTGATTACAAAATGGCAACCTATGGTGCTGCATTCTGGATACACTGTGATTGATGTAGTTTACCAAGTGCTCTGCAGCACCTTGAAAATAAACTAAAAAGCGGGAGAATGGCATTCACAATAATCTACAGTTCACCTTCGCAGGGAATACATTCTGCTGATGGAAATCCCTTTATGTCTGAAAGGTATGCTTCAAGTTTGTTTTAGTAGACTCCTACACTAGATATGTC
The DNA here is from genome assembly GCF_027244095.1 of Hemicordylus capensis. Taxonomy (NCBI): domain Eukaryota; kingdom Metazoa; phylum Chordata; class Lepidosauria; order Squamata; family Cordylidae; genus Hemicordylus; species Hemicordylus capensis. The sequence continues at coordinate 252,200,146 of NC_069660.1, read as the reverse complement.
TCTCCTTTCAAAAAGAGGGGTGGGGTTGCTCTTTATTCCATAAGAAGTAGTTAATATTCCTTGTTCAGATAATCATAGCCTTTTATTTTTTTTAATTTTAGTTTTTCAGTCTTATCATTAACAATTTCATCATATTCCCTTTCTTGGTTTAAGAACTTGTGTAGGGAAATGGCAGAGCCTAGCTGAAGATACATGTCTCTGTAATGTCAGGAAAGCATGATTCAAGTACAAGATTTGTCTTGAGTTCTCAAGTTCATCTTCTCCAGAGATCACACACATTGCACTAATCTGAGATTTCTGATGCATTTCGTCATTTTCTGTCCACCTTTCACTCCTATGTCAACTCTTTTAAATGCAAATAGGGGGATGCAATGTGAGAATCTGCCCTTTAACTTGAACATACTGCCTCCAGTTTTGGAGGGAATCCACTTCCTTTATTATAGCTATGTTCAGACTGTCTTAGCCGGCCACCAGTTTTGGGACCCTTGTAATCGTCTGTTCTTCTGATAACAAGTCTGTTGGTCACAGTAAATAAGCAAATCAGTTATTAATAATCAGATACTATTGCTAGGTATTTACCCATAGGGAGAAATCCAGCCCATGGGTTGGATCTAAAAAGACATGTGAGAATAGGTGTAATGTAGTGCCTAAGAGACTTGAGCTACAAATTGGGACTTTCCTGGTTTGACTCTCATCATTGCTAGGAACTCGCTCGGTGGCTTTAGACAAGCCGCTCCCTTTGGATAATAATATTTACTTATCTTACAGGGTGGCTGTAAGGATTACATCAAGATAATACACATAAAGCACTTTGCACACTCAAGTAACACTATAAGTATACAGTATGTGATTATTTCCATTCTTCTGATGGAAGGAGCTTTCTCTAAAGCAGGGATATCAAACTGCTGGCCCATCTGGTGAGATTCAGTCTGTAGAGCTCTATTTTCTGGCCCCTGAACAGAGGCTAGGAAACTCAACATCCCCCCAGTCACTACATCCCCCACCGCTTTTCACACTCACACTCTACTGAGATGGCAGCATTCCTCCCCACTTCCTGTGGCTGGCTGGTTCCTTCCTCCTGCCGCCACCAGTATTTCTCTCCTCCCCACTCCACACTCTGAAGCTAAGCCAAAAGCACACAAAGCTGGTTGAGAATGAATGAGTAGAAGGTAAGCGAGAGAGGAAGTGGAGGGAGGGAGGGAGAGAATGAGAGGGAAAGGCTCCTTCTCCCCATAGGATCAAGTAGAGGGTTTGGGAGGAGGGGAGAGGGGTTTTGCTTTTCTTGGGCATGGTGTTGTATTGGAATTATTGAATGCTAAAAATTTGATGAGAATAATAACAGTTAAAATATTATGATTATATTCAGAATTTCTTCTTTAAAAATACCAAAAATAAAAATTAACCTTTCCCTGAGCATATTCTGGTGTAAAAAGTAGTGCATTCAGCTAATGTAGGTGGCAGGACAAGGGAGGGAGGAAGAAAGGAAGAGATTGAGAGAAAGACGGACGAGGAGGAGAAAGATAGAAAGTGGTGCAAGGCGACAGAAGGTGGCAAGTCTATGTGCAGCCCCTCGCAGGTGCACCGGAATCAAATCTGGCTGACTGCCCAATTGAGTTTGACACCTCTGCTCTAGAGGAAGAACTCCTTTGATCCAACTCCAGTGTCTATATTTCCTTCCAGGTCTCCTGCAGAAATAACTTTTTAAATAATCCTTTAAATCTTTATATAAAGTACCTTTTTATTTTTAGTTTGCTATTGACATTTTGAAGCACATAAATAGCTATAGTCTAAACCATTTTCTAAAATAGGTCCTTGTCTCCTCCTTGGACCTTACACTGCTTATGCAAGTAGACAAGCATTCTTCTGCCAGGCTAAACTGGCTTCAGTAATGTCTGATATCAGCCCTTGTAATAAAAGGATCCTTGTTCAATGGCTACCATGTTCCCTCTGCTGGTAGCACATAAGTAGACAAGCTTTTTTTCACCCTGTGAGAATCTGCTGTTAAATCAAGGTCTGCCAGTATTCACATTTTAACAGTCTCTCAGGATTAGTTGGTCTTCCAAGGGTGAACTTTGTCTCCCCCCCGCCCCTTGTTTTATGGTCCTTAGCAAACTGCGGCCTGAGACGACCCTCTGCCTTAGACTTGAATGATCCCACTCGTTTTCTCAAACATTTTCCTAAACACTTATAAAGCTGGTGTGATTGAGTGGCTAAGAATATGAGCTGTGACCTGGAGGTCTCCAGTTCAAATCTTACTTAGGAAACTGCCATATCCTGAGTCAGACCATTGGTCTATCTAGCTCAGTATTATCTTCACAGACTGGCAGCGGCTTCTCCAAGGTTGCAGGCAGGAATCTCTCTCAGCCCTATCTTGGAGAAGCCAGGGAGGGAACTTGAAACCTTCTGATGCTCTTCCCAGAGCGGCTTCATCCCCTGAGGGGAATATCCTGCAGTGATCACACATCATGTCTCCCATTTTGATGCAACCAGGGCAGACCCTGCTTAGCTATGGGGACAAGTCATGCTTGCTACCACAAGACCAGCTCTCCTCTCCTAAGGCTACAGCACCCAGTATTCCCAGGTGGTCTCCCATCCAAGTACTAACCAGGCCTGACCCTGCTTAGCTTCCGAGATCAGATGAGATTGGGCACGTTCAGGGTAGTGTGGCCGTAGACACTTCAGCTATGCATTTGTAAGGTAACCTTTGACAAGCTGCAAAATGGGAATGATAGTTCTGATCTACATTGCCAGACATTCATAAAGATTACTGAGATTATTTGCTGAATACTCTGTACACACTAAAGAGCTATATAATGGTGATGCATTATTATCATCATCTTCTAGGTGAGAGAGGAATGCAGGCTCCTAAATGCTCCACCTGTCCCACCACGGAATGCAAAACCCACATCCACCAGTCCCTCTGTTCCTCCTCGGACGAGCAAACCAGCACGGCAACAGACCCGTTCTCCTAGTCCAACTCTCTCGTACTATTCTTCAGGGCTGCACAACATGTAAGTATTAAATGCTTCCTTCCAACACTCCACTTTCTTTTATGAATGCAATGTTAACAGAAAATTAACAGAACAGATTGGGTTCCCTTAACTTTTGGTTATCTTTCCAAGTTTTTCACCCCAAACATTTCAAAATGTTTTGTGCAGAATTTTTCTGCTATTTAATAGGTAAGATAAATATAGTAATAGATTTTGGCCTCCTCCTGTTAACAAAATCTTTCCTTAGCATTTTATCCATGAGGTAACAGCAAATAATGTGGACTAATGGTGTACTCCAACCACCTTTCTAACTCAGGAAGGAAGATCAAGAAAGATCTGAGGAGAAATTTTGGGATTTTTGCACTATAATACAGGGAGTCCACAGACTTATGACACAACTGGTTGCTGAAAGCTGTGTATTAAATCAAGTGTTATCAGGTCTGTGGGAGGTATGTCAGCTACCACCGTGACTATGTTTTGGCTCAAGTGGGAGAAATTAGCGTCAAATGGGCACAGACCCATGAACAGCAATAAAATACCGTAAGAGCTGTGTGGAACAGGCAGCCGTGACATGGACGCACACTGGAAGGGAAAAGAAGGAGGATGGAGATGTGACTTTGAAAACAAAGAATTGCTTTATTGAGGGATAATGGGGGTTCAGAAAAAGAGAAAATGGTCGGTTGGGCATATTACCAAGTTGTTATACTAGGAAGGGTGATAGACGGTGTGGCGGGGGGGAGGGAGAGAGGGAGAAGACGTTTGTCATAGCTACCTGAATCTAGCTGTGGGTGTCTTTAGTGGCGGGTGGGGGGGGCAGCATCTGGTGGCACTATGCATGCAGGTACATGGGCATCAAGTGTGGCAAAAGGCAGAAGCACAGGCAAAAGCCTGATTGGCAAAAACAGTAGCAGGTGGCAATAACTCCTGCAAAAGGCTCGGTGGCAAAAATAGAGAAAGTGTGATTCCATGTTTGAAGGGGGTTCTTATAAACAAAAACATACCCTGAGGCATTGACTGGAGGCTGAGGATTAGCAGAGACCAATCCTTGGATAATCTTTGATTGAGTTTAGGAATTCTTGCTCCTGATAAGGCATGAATTATTGGTTCTCGATTAGGTTGTGTCTGGGTGACCTCTTCCTGGATGCACCTTGACAAAGGATATTAATAAAAGGGAGATTGCTGGAGCAATCACCTTGACAAAGAGGAGGGAGGAATCACACATATAGTGACTTAATTCTGATAAGGATGGGGAGGAATAGTTGGGTAGAGAGTTCATCTTGACCTTGAAAACTCTTCTCAAACTAAAAGGAAAAAAGCTTGCATTTGTCGCTTTTTTGTTCCTTTCACAACGAAGATGGATCTGTTCTGCATTTCTCCTGCCGAACTCTATTACAATCATCGAGGAGCCTTTCTTCTGACTTGCTGTAGGTCTTTGCAAATGGATCTGAGAAGTGCCTTTTAGGAAAGCGCCTTGCCAGAATGACCTTTTACCTGGAATGCAGCCAGCATTTCTCTTCCAAGCAAAATAAGGAGAGAGAAAATGGCCAGGGCTTGAGTTTAGGAGGTACACTGAAGAACCCCAAAAATGGCAAAGCTACCAGGTCTGGTAACACAAGACATCTTAACTCTGGACTTCTTTTTTCCATAGGAAACAATATTATCAATGGTGGTTTGGTTCCTGAACTAAAACCGGATACCCTGTTGTTGTTTTCTGCTGCTGTCAAAGCTGTTGGTGTGTCTGTCACATAGACATGCAGTACAGAAGTAGCAGGTGGAGAATCAGAAGCTGCTCACCTTTGCACCCACTCTGTTCCCAGTGCCTTCCTGGCTCTTTCTCACTTTCCCTTCCTTCCATGGATAGCAACTCGGTAGCTTGCCTCCATCTCCTCCTCCTGGGCAACGGTTAGACAGGGAAGGAAAGAGGGCGGGCAGGAAATGGCATGTGGGTTGGGAACAGGCTGGGCTCTCTCACCATCACAGCATAGCAGCTAAGCTTGGAGAAGGAGGGTCCTAAGCAGCAGCAGTGTTAATGGGGGGAGCATCTAGAACCGGCGTGTTAAGCAATCCCTCTGCAGCCTGAGATGCAGCAGTAGTTGCTGCCAAGGCTGCTAGTCTCAATAACAATATGAGCCTGAGCTGCCATTGTTGCCGCCACCTCCTCTAGCCTATATACTAGCCACCTAGAAGAGTCTCCCCTCCCATGGCCAGTATTGTAAGATTGAAACAAGGTGCAATTTACCGACATCTTAAGTGTCATTCATCTTAATTCAGAACATCTTGCATGAGGACCTCCTGTATTAAAAATGGTCCATGCTGAGAAGTGGCACACTGTGGGTGTGTAGTGTTAGATAAATATTTCAAGGGGAATATACTGTGATAGAGTACGTTCATTGCATTCACGAGATCCCAGGTTCAGTCCCTGGCACCTCCTGTGAAAAAGATCTCAGACAGCAAGATTGAGAAAGACCTTTGCCCGAGATCCTGGAGAGGACCTGGTGGCCCATGTTGACAGTACTAAGCTAGATGTGCCAATGGTCAGTGATGTCGTTGCAAATTCAGAAGTGCAGGCGCTCTCCATGACAGCCCCCATGGCCATGCCCAACCCAACAGCCAGAGAAGCAGATAAGTACCAGCACTCCGTCTCTGCACCTCCACACTCCACTCCACTCCTGCCAATGTTTTGATTTGGTATAGACTTCTTGTTCCTGAAAACTATGTAGAACTTGAGCTCTTGTGTAGGTTCACACAATCAACTAACTATGGTTAGTTAGCTTTAAAGTTGCATTCCTGAACTTAATGAGCTCACACACTCCCTCTCCTCTTATACCTCCTTGATTCTGTTGCTGAGCCGTGATGTTTACTTCCTAGTTTGTTTAAAGCTTGTGCAAAGCTGGGAAATGTGGTTTAACTCTGGAAAGATGTAACCAAGGGTGGTATATACATCAAATAAATGAATAAAGTCAGAGTTAAAGGCTGATTTAATGTCCTGGTTTGTAAGCCAGAGTATGGCCAGGAGCGCTTTTCATCAACTTCGGCTGATTCAACAGCTGCGTCCATTCCTTGAAGAGAACGCTCTCAAAACAATGTTGCATCAGCTGGTAACCTCCAGGCTTGACTATTGCAATGCGCTCTACGTGGGGCTTCCTTTGTACGTAGTTTGGAAACTTCAGTTAGTTCGAAATGTGGCAGCCAGACTGGTCTCTGGGGTAACCTGGAGAGACCATATTATGCCTGTTTTGAAACAGTTGCACTAGCTGCCAATATGTTTCTGGGCAAAATACAAAGTGCTGGTTATTACCTTTAAAGCCCTGAACAGCTTGGGTCCAGCTTACCATAGAGAGCACCTTCTTCTGTATGATCCCCATCGTACGTCGAGGTCATCTGGAGAGGTCCATCTCCAGTTACCCACCCCCACACCCCGTACGTCTGGTGGCTGGCCTTGGAACTGAGAACTACAGCTTCTCTGCAGCTGCTTCTGGCCTATGGAATACACTCTCTGCCGATATCCACAGTTTAGGCTTGCTGTTGGCCTTTAAGGGAGCCCTAAAACCTTACTTGTTTGGCTTGGCGGTCTATAAATGTAATAAATAAATAAATAAATAATCACAGCTGCTAGGTTTGCACAAGCTGTGAAGTTATGGTTTAAACAAGCCAGGAAGTTGATGGTGCACAAACTGAGGCAGTTTGCCAACTTGCTAGACTCAAGGACATGTTCTGATTCTAAGTAATCATAGTTAGTTGATCATGTGACCCCACCCGTTATGTTTTTTTAATGACAGCATGATCACGTTTACATAGCTAAAGGCAGAAGCTTACATCTGGGCTATCAAAGTGGGCATGTAATGGAGAACTGCACACTCACTGTGGCAGCCTTGCCCACTACAGCTGTGCCCTGTGTACACTGGGGAAGATGGATTTTGAGGCTTCTACCTTCCCCTCCGATCTTCCTGTAACAGGTAGAAATGTGTCCCTGAGATTCACACAGCCCTCAAGGAGATACTTTCATGTGTTGCAGAGCACTTCCAGGGGAAATATTTACTCTGCAGCTTGTGCAAAGCTAGGAAATGTGGTTTAACTCTAGAAAGAGTAAAAGTCGGTATTTAAGGCTGATTTAACATCCTGGTTTGTAAGCCAGAGTTAAATCGCAGTTGCTAGGTTTGCACAAGCTGTGGAGTTATGGTTGACAGCATTTGATCCTCCATCCCCAGAAGTACTCTGTGACACACAGAAGTATGTCCCTGAGGGCTTCAGGGACATAGTTCTGTAGGCTACAGGGTGATCTGGGACAGAAGGTGGGAACCCCAGAATTCGCTGTCAGGCAATGCGCAACAAGTTCTGCTCCTCCAAGGGGGCACACAGCTTGCATTATGCACCCACTTTGGTAGTCCAGATGTAAGCTAGAGATGACAAATGTTTCCAAGCAAATATGAAAACTTTTTCTAAACTTGGAAAACTCAGATTTCATTCTTATAGTTCAAAATACTCAGTTCATCACCCTGATTTATTTCCCCCTGTGAACTTAGACTCATATGCAGTATTCTGTAATTTAACAGCTATATTGACATGTTGAAATGTGGTGAAACCTGCCTATTAGCATATACGCTTTGAACATTCTAAAACAGATCTTCTCATGTTCTCAAAGGGAGTAATTAACTACATTGCCGTAAATGGCAGGTGCTGTCTTGGGAAGCAGCTGGATTTCAATGACTGGTTTGTGTGGAATCATAAGATGTTGCAAGAAATGCTGCAAAAGCAGGAAATAATTTGCACATAATTGCTTCCCAACTAGAGAGTTCTCTAATAAAATTTGACATTCCATAATGCTGGGTGACTGATGTGGAAACCATAGACTCTGGGATGGTAGTTGGTGGCTATGAATAATTCCTTACTTTGGGAGCTTGGACCTCAACATCTTTAAGCCAGCTGAGGGACAAAGTGGGCCACTGTGTGAAACAGGACGCTGGACTAGGTAGTCATTGGGCCTGATCCAGCAGGACTGTTCTGATGTTCTTATGTTCAGAGTGTAAAGAAAGGAAGACATTGTTCCAATTCTGAGACATGCAAACGGAAGATTAGAAAACATCTAAGAGAGGGGGATGCACGTGGAACTAAGTATCCAGCCAAACCTTTCCTTTCCTATTTTCCTTTACTTGAAAGTCAGTCTTTTTTCAAAATGTGGGTTATGCTTGCAAGTGTTATGCTTACAAGTTTCACATGTGGATACATATGAAGAGAGTAGCAATAATTTCTGTATATTGTATATGCATAGCTGTAGGGGTGCTCTGATTGGAAGTGGAAACTTTAATCTATTTAATTGGTATTTAAGCAACTAAAGCTTTAACTGGTTAATCAATGAGGACCGGTTCTACAGGAAGAGATGCAGGTTAAGAGCACTTTTGACTGTTCTTTGAGGCTATTTTTCATACTGACTTGTTGCTGAAATAGGAAAAAAGAAACATTAGATTGTCTTTCCTTTTAACAGTGAGTGGCTGCTTTTGTTTATTGAATTGTAAGGGCACGATCCTTTCTTGTGTGCATACGGGCCTGTTTGTGGAGGGATCTCTATATCGTACAATGGAGCCCTGTCTTCACCCCATCAGTAGGCAGACCAGGCCATTACATGGACTGAGAGGTCTGTGCATGCCTCCCACATGCCCTTCCAGCCCACCCATCCCTGCATGATCAAAGACTATGAGCAAATGGCCTGGTGCACATGCTGAGGGAGAGAGCATGGCAAAAAAGACTCCATCATGCCCTATGGGATCCTTTCATGTATGGACACTGTACCTCAAAGGACTAGACCTCGAGTTATCTTCTCAAAATATCTTACCACCACCACCACCAAAAAAACCCCACAAAACCTTATACTAAGGTTTTGGTAATATCAAGCTAATTTAAATTAAATTAGTTAAAGGCAGATGATTAATCAGATAAAAAATCTTTCATTAGTGACAACCCTGGTTCTAATTCAGTGGCTGTTGATGCACTTAAAGTGGTGCCGTCGAGTTGGTGGTGACTCCTGGCAACCACAGGGCCATGTGGTTTTCTTTGGTAGAATACAGGAGGGGTTTACCATTGCCATCTCGCGCGCAGTATGAGATGATGCCTTTCAGCTGATGTACTTACAGGGATGAAAAACATAGTAAGCTGGCTTATAGGTGAAGATTACACTTTGCATAAGCTGTAAGTAAAGACACCAAGTGTTGCATATATTTTTATCCATCACGTCTGGCTAAAGAAGAAATAGACGGCAACTGTCAATAAAGTTATAGTAAATACTGTTTTGGGAAGAGTTGGACTTCTTGCTTCACATCTGTTCTAATTTCTAAACTGTAGTTTGCACTGTAGAAACATTCCTGTGCAAAGGAAATTTGACAAAGTATCACCTTGCATTATTTTAGGGTGGCAGCCAAAATAACAGAATCCTAACATGGTTGTTACCTGTCAGCCTTTTCCCTTAATTATCTTATTTGTTGTTTGTTTGTTTTTAAAGCAATGCTGCAGAAGAAGCTGAAAATCCCACCGAGAGCACTCCTGTTACTTGCTATCCATGTGGCACAGTGAAAGCTGACCTGAAAGAGCTTAGCAACAAATTGCCTTTTGTAAGCCCCTCTACTGATGCTCTGTCCTCTAGACTGTCATGGCCAAATCATTTTTCTGGAGCTGCCGAAGGCCTTAATAGGAGTGAGTTTCTTTTGGATCCAAGCAGGAGTTACAGTTATCCAAGGCAGAAAACTCCTGGCACACCAAAACAAAACTGTCCAGCACCTTTTACATTTGACTTTGACAGGTGTGAACTTCCTGTAGAGGACACACTACCAGCCACAGCAGAGCTTGAGTGTGTTGTGCCCAGTTGCCCAAAGTCAGCAAGTTACTCTCTCGAGTGTACTGATGAGAAAAACCTAGCAGTAAGTAGCACTCTGCAGTCTCTCTCATGCCCTGCCTTACCTCCTCGTGCACCAAAAATTGCAGATGAAAAGCCAGGCCTTGACCTGTGTCCACTGCCTCTCAAAATAGATGGTGCTGAGGAGGAGCCTCAGTCAGGTTCACCAGACCTTTCTGAAGATCAGTACCACGGTAAAAAGGGCATGCAGGACATCTTTGCAATTTCTTATCCTTTCTCATCTCCCCTTCATCTCCAGCTAGCACCAAGATCTTGTGGTGATGGCTCTCCTTGGCAGCCACCTGTAGATCTGTCCGGACTCTCAATAGAGGAAGTTTCTAAATCCCTGAGATTTATAGGCTTATCAGAGGACGTCATATCATTTTTTGTTACTGAGAAGATTGATGGCAACTTGCTTGTTCAGCTCAATGAAGAGATCCTTTCGGAAGACTTCAAACTAAGTAAACTACAGGTTAAGAAAATATTGCAGTTCATTAATGGCTGGAGACCTAAAATGTAATGTTAACCTGTTCACAAAACACGAGAGGTGTGCTAGAAGCACTGAGGCTAACACACAAAGCTCTCTTTTTTCTTTTCTTTTTTGCACTAAAATCTCTCTCTCTCTCTCTCTCTCTCTCTCTCTCTCTCTCTCTCTCTCTCTCTCTCTCTCTCTCTCTCTCTCTCTCTCTCAAATAGTAGCAGAGAGAGAAAAAAATCTTACTATGCAGATAGTTTGAGTGGTGTGTAGACCCTTTTGTACATAGTAGAAACCTAAAGGTGTGCCTTGTGCATCCCTGAACATTCAGCAGCTGCTAAACAGTGAACGTTAAAGGGAATTTAATTTGTCTGTTACGGCATCATATTTATTATTATTATTGATTAGGCAATGCTGAGAAGCACATAAATCAGTTCAGTTTTGTGTGTTTACCAATAAATGTATTTCCTCTTGAATTTTGATTTTATTGATTCATCAAATGGAAAGTGTGAACCTCTCCTAATATTTGCTCTAAATGTTTTCAGGATTTAGAAATGTCACCTGTAAGAATGCACAGGTATTTGATATATCCAATTAGGGGCCATTTATTTTATGTAAGTATATTTATGACGACAGCCTGTTTTGACTGAATCAGTATTCCAACTGAAAGCTCAGAAAGCAACAACCACTTTCTGAGCTTAGCTTAGCATAATCTCCAGATACTACAGATTTCTCACAGAAATATATATTCCCCATATATTCTGCTTTGGGGACTTTTGTTGAAAAGCGGTATATGAGTGGTATATAAATATATTTTACTTCCTTGCTGAAAAATAAATTTGGTTCCTATAGAATTGCTGGAGGTGAGTCATTCTAGCTCCTTCCTCTTTTTCTTCCCATTTTGTTTGTTACACCTCTTGTGAGCTCCCACTGCCCTGCTCACACCAGATGTTCTCCCGCTCCACCCTCCACCATGCCTGCTGAAAGTATGTCACTGAGGTTTCCGCAATCCTCAGGGATGTATTTTCAGGGGGCACATTGGGCTGCTGAGGGAAGGAAAGATTGGCAACCACCCCCCCCATTATGCGTATGGAATGTTTTTCGATACACACATTAGTCTTTATGTCAGCCCCTCTGATTTGCTCTTTTGCATCCTGGAAGAAAGGACAGGATTGGGGAACTCTGGCCCAAGCAAAGTATATAATGGGCTGTGACCCTAGCAATCACTTTGTTTTTGTGCAAAAACAAACAAAACCCAATTTGATTTATCATGATATTGTTTGCTTATACCAGGCTTCCTCAAACTGCGGCCCTCCAGATGTTGCTGAACTACAACTCCCAGCATACCCAGCCACATAAAATTGTGTCTAGGGATGCTGGGAGTTGTAGTTCAGCAACATCTGGAGGGCCGCAGTTTGGGGAAGCCTGGCTTATACTGTAGAAAAACTGGTGATCAAGGCTGGTAGCCACTTGCACACAAACAGAATTCTCTTGAATAGCATACAAGTAGAGGAGGGGGGAGAACATAAACACACATGCTCCTTGTAGCGCTTGGTGTTCTAAAATGCAGACATGAGTTATGCTAGAATTTCTTTATGGTGAAAGGATTCCACATCGACATAAAACAGGCACAAACTTGAATTTAAATGTTTTTGCAACTACTTTACAGACAATCAAAAAGTGTTAAGTATTCTGAGCCAGGAGTGTTGCTTGGTACTTAGAAGATCTGGGGCTCAGGCCCTCGGCCACGTTTTGATAATTAAACTCAGTCATATCCCCTAACAGTAATTATGTATGTTTTTAAAGGTCTCTAAGATTATAATACAGCACCTATGAAGGTACAAGCAGCAGAAAGAGTGGTGGAGCTAGGAGCTCTCTTCCATGCTCTGTGCAGGTGCCTCCACTGCTATACTTACTTTATGGAAGAGGTCATGGGGGTGGTTGATGAAATTTGGGGGCAGTTCATTGGGGGTCTGTGCCCCATGGGCCACCCCATAATGATGCCCCTGGACTGAGCACATTTTGATGCCCTACTTTAATATAGAATAATTGCTAGGAATCAATACACCAGGTCTGTCTTGAAATATAACTTTAGTAGATAACACATTGGTGCGACAATGGGTGTTTTAGATTGCTGTCCTTTCTTTAAAATTCTTAAAATATATAATTAGGAAATACTAATCTAAATTAAAAGAATTCATATTCCAAAAAGTACAGCAAGTGTAGTATAGTAAAACTGACTAATTTAAAACACATACACACACACACACACACACACACACACTTAACTGTACTACTACTACAAATATTTATATACCACTTTTCAACCAAAGTTCTCAAAGCAGTTTACATAGAAAAATAAATAATGAATCAGATAACAGATAAAGTATATCTCTTCTTGAAAGAAAATATAGATATTTTGGATACCTAATAATCTGATATGCATCTGATTATTACAAAGAGGGGGCAGGGAAATGGCTTGCTTTCTCTCATCATGTTGTGTATTTATCCAGTTAGCCTGTTCTCACTATAGAAAACAGCACACACATTAAAGTCTCAGCAGACAGATCTGGACCTGCCACATCACTGCTAATTCAGTTAGTTACAAAGGATTATACAGGTAGGATAAACCACTTCATGTCTGTATTTTAAGATAAGGGCTGCTGCACAATGTGCACACTATGGGAGTAGCACTTTGTGACTGTTCAGAAGCTATTTTAAGTCCTTCCACAGCTGCCCCTGTTGCCCAGCACTATCAGGGCTGCCTTTTACATTGCGCAGCAATCCCGGCAGGCTGCAGCCTCACACTGACGTTCCACTGCACGGAAAGTTGGCCATTGTCTTGAGTTTTGCATGCTTAAGAAACCAAGTGCCAAAGACAATGTCTGTGGTTTTTAAAAATGAAATTTAGAGAGTGGCAAGATTAGTAACTTTTCTCCTGTATCAGGTGTGGGGGGGGGGCAGGGGGGTATGTGACATGTATCCTTATCCTTGCATGTCCTGCTGTTTCAGCATTCATATTCTCATTGTCATACTTGAATGTTGTTCCTTCCTTGATCTCTACAAGTTGTTCTGCTATTCCTTGAGAATTCAGTTGACCTGCCCCCTGCCAAACAGACGATTTCTAACAGTGCTAGTCCATTGGAGAATTAATGATGGGGGTTACATTCATAATCCTTCATACACCAGGCAATGAATAGTACTTATTTTTCTTCAAACCCTGTCCACATATACAAAACCTCTTAGTAAATTCTGAAATCTAACGTCTTACTGAGTCAGACTAACATCGAACACAGATTACCAGATCTTATACATGATGCTGTGGAAGTAACATTCAGAGCCAGGGAAAATGCCCAGGGTAGCAGGCGGCATTCTTGCTGCTCACTCCCTTTTGTTGCAAGATGAGAATTAGAACTCTAAGATTTGGTATCAAATTCTTACATGTCAGATAAGGAATTGAGTCTAGAGCATGGTTGAAAGCAGCTCCTTAGGAGAGGTGCAGTGGACACATATTCCTATTCTTAATCATCCTTGCTGCAGACTCCCTTTGTATGCAGCATATTTGTACTTTGTATAACATTATTTGCATACTGTTCTATTTTTCACAAAAGGATTTCAAGTAGGTTTCTTTTGTAACTGATAAAAAACCAAGACAAATGAGTCCATCCATAATAAACCTGTAATGATTGCTCTGATACTGCCTTTGACTAACCAAAGTCCTAGTATGTTGCCATGCAGAGGCGTATCTAAGGAAAATAGCACCTAGGGCAAACATTAAAATTGCACCCCCTGTCCAAACATCTCACACCCATCTTTCAGATAACTTTACCATAATATCAGTGGAAAAATACAAGTCTGAAGGTCACATACAAGTCACATATCTGAATATGTGTACAGTGACTTATATTATTTTTTTAAAAAAAAAAATTACCTGTAGCCCCTTTGGGGGGCTTCTAAAAGCTGGGGGGGTCTGCAAAGTTTCCCCCTCCCCCCTGCTGGCCTCTAGGGCCTCACAGGGACCATTTAAGCATGTGCGGTGGCCATTTTTAAAATATTTTTTTTAAATGGCAGCTGAAAACAAAATGGCCACCACACATGCTCAAATGGCCTCTGTGAGGCCTGGTATGGCCTAGGGCCTCAAAGAGGCCATTTGAGCATGCGCGGTGGCCATTTTGTTTTCTGCAGCCTTTTTTAAAAAAAATAATTAATTTTAAGAAATGGCGCCCCCCCTTCAGGTGGCGCCCGGGGCATGTGCCCTGCCTGCCCCACCCTAGATACGCCCCTGTTGCCATGTATTATCTTCAGTTTCTTTTAGACAGAGTGCATTCCTATGTACACTTACTTGGGATGGAGTAGCCACACTGTACTCAATAGGATAGTCTTCTGAGTAAATATACATAGGACCAGATTGCTAATGACAAAAACTAAAGCCTTAGAAGAATGCTTGCTTCATTACATAAGGAAAATGCACTTTTAAAAGCTGTCTTTACAGCTAAGAAATGGTGGGTTGAGCTAGTTTTATTTTGCTTTTTCATAGACACATTATAGTAACTATAATGTTGCATATTTTTCATTTCATAATGGCAACAGTTTCATTAGAAGAAAATAATATGGATCAGTTTAGTGTCTGCAAAGCTTCCTTTTAAAGTGAAATGCTTTTTATTGTTGTAGTTCTGGAATCTTTTGGTTCCCTCCTAATTTAAAGTATGTTAATACAAGCAATTTGTTTCATATGCAGTTGGGAGTAGAGACGTGTTGGCAAAACAGATGGGCATTTGACAACATTCCTGAAGGGATATGGGTCCCTGACTCATACGACCTATATTACCAGCACACCCAGCTGTAAGTGGGACCTTAATAGATTAGGTTGAGAGAATCAGTAGTGGTCAGACCTTATGCCGTCTAGGCCATGGAAACTTGTGCCTTAACCATACCAGCCCAATAGTCTATAAGAAGGCCAAGAGGAACAAATTTAGACTTGATTTTACACCTGCTTAAATATGTATATTGCTTCCAAGGAACTAGAGGTGAGAAAATTGCCCTTTTAAAAATGAGAAACAAGCTGCATCCAGGTGCTTAAGAATGGGTGAGTGGCACAAATCTAGTTCAACTCATTGTGGACTGCAGTGTTCAAAATAACTTTGTAACAATTTAGTGATTGCTGCCTACATGACAGACTGATATACAGGGAGCCTTATACTTCCTTCCCTAACATCACTAGTATTATAGTTGGGCAGCTGTAATTTGAACATTTAATTTCCAAACTTTAGAGAATGTTATTTTTGAAACTGAAAGTTAGTATTACTGCATGTGACTACCTTTAGCTGAAACAGCCCGTTCATGTAGAGACTACATCCAAGTTATTTTGTATATACCATTCTGAGAACTAAATGGTGCATCCAAGCCTCACCAATGTCTAGGTTAATTCTTGCATACAGAAGCTGAACAGATCTAAAATAATCACAAAATTTCAGAATTACTTTCTGGTTTCCATGTCAAACAAAACAAGCTTCTGGATTTAGCTGTTCGACTTCTAATTGGCTTCATGCATGGCAAAAGATAAATTCCAGAACAAATCTGAAATTATTGGCTCAGTTAATGTTGTTAAAATGAAGTGTATGTTTGTGAAAGTCTGTGCTGGTTCAAACATCTCTGTATAAGATTTGGGGTGGGAAACATTTATTTAAACCAGGTGCAAATAACCCTATAATGTATATGAACAAATGTCAATGGTGTATTGTAAGTATATGACTGTATATTAAATATATTATTTTCATGATATTTTAAATGGGTAGAGTTCATTCATTTCATTAGAAGCTAGATGGATATATTTAAAATATGCAGACTAGGGACTTAATTTACAGATTCTTCTATTAACTTAAATGAAATAGGTTTTTTTTTTAAAAAAAAAAAAAACCTAAACCAGTTTTTTAAAGTTGATTTGTTTCATTGAGCTGGAGTACTACTGAAGTACCCAATTTGTAATATTTGCAGTAAGATGTCTGTGTTTCCTAAGATGTGCTAGTTTTACCCTGCATGTTGACCTTATCTGTTTTCAGATCTACTTCTTACATCTGCTCTTAAAATATATACAAATGAAACCTAAGAACTATAGTATGTGCATTTGTCACCAAGGTGAAACTAGTCA
Organism: Hemicordylus capensis; assembly: GCF_027244095.1. Classification (NCBI taxonomy): domain Eukaryota; kingdom Metazoa; phylum Chordata; class Lepidosauria; order Squamata; family Cordylidae; genus Hemicordylus; species Hemicordylus capensis. Next base: position 252,183,650 of record NC_069660.1, on the reverse strand, counting down.
ATTCCAGTACTACTAATTTTATTGTTGATTGGTTTTTGCTCACAAACAGATATGGGCAGAAGTAATATTACTTATTCCCTAATAATTAGGAGATTGTGTTCCCTTGCGTACATGAATTCCTCTCATGTTTGCCTAGTTAATATTATAACTGTAATGCAGTGTTGAGCTACAATAATTATAGTTAACTTTAACCAGTGGCTTCCATTCTGTGCAGCACCCCACCAATCCAAGAGTGGGGCATGGATGCTGATTCCGTGCAACCAACAGCCCATCCTCATTGCTAACAAAGGCAGAGAGAGTCCATGGCTACTTACGGATTGCATACTCACTGTAGCAAGGCGTCTCCCATCCTTCCCAATGGAAGAAGCATCGCTACAGCAATGATGCAGTCCTTAGTAGCCATGGAGCCTCTCTGCCTTCAGTATGACCTGATCTATCCAGCATACAGAAGAGCCCTGACATTGGCTCAGCTGTATGTGCTGCCCTCTGCAGTACTAGAGGGTAGGTATAGGAGAGTTCCCTATTTGGAGAGACTGTGTGCCCTTGTGGAAATGGGAATATTGAGACAGTTGGCCACGTGCTTCTGTATTGTTTGTTCTGTTGTGAGTTGCGTTCCAAATATATTATTCCTCTCGTTCTTAGATACCCTTAGATACCACTTATGTCTCACACTCAGTAGTGAAATTCTGCACGGCTGTGATTAAAATCCGCTCGTGGTGTGTCAGGAACGGTCGATTTTAATCATCCCTCCTTTTTCTTTCTTTTTAATTTTGTTTTTATCTCTTATCTCAATTTTCTATGTAACAGATTCAGTATATGCATATGTATGTTTATATTGATATCTACCCTCAAGGCTTCTTTTATTTGATCTGGATTGTGTATTTGATCAAAGCTCGCAATAAACTGAACTGAACCACTAACCCCATTTTTCCGATTATGTGTTGCCATGGCGCGACTCCGCGCTGCAGCAACTCACAAGTAGCCCCCCGCTGGGAGGCTACAACAACCCTCTTGGCATCGGGGCTCCCCAGAATGCCCCGCACACTTGGGCGGGGCATTCTGGGACTTCTGTGGGCCAGGAGGCCCCCAAACCCCACCACCCCAACTGGCTCTGTGATAGAGCAGGTAATCGTCTGGGTGGCCAATCCTGCTGCCCAGGGAGGGCTCCCTGCTCATCTGCGGGGAGAGCAAGTCAAACCCGTTCTCCTCGCAGACCCTGTTTTGGCGCTTCATGAAGGAAAATTCCACTATCCCCTTTCACCTAATTGTTTTACCTACATAAGTGCTAAAGGTCACAGTTTCTGCACCCTGCTGTTACAAGGTCCCCTTTTCTTGGAAACAATACTCTGCCCCGTCTAGCTAGAGATAATCACCTGTTGACTATCCCCTGCCCTGCCTGATTAGGGATAAGCACAGCTAAAAGCTGATTGGTGCATTATTGCTGGTTTCTGCGTTGTAATTGGTTCTACTTGTCTACCAGTGGCTGAGCTTTATTCTGCTTCTACTAGTATGATTGGTGTATACCATGAAAACTGGCCTCTGATAGGCTCTGTAATTCATTCCTATAACCTGTAAACAGTATAGAAGACTCTTGCCAAGAAGCCTGAATGTGTGCTCTTGGAAGAGAGACACCCGGCATGTCATAATCAATAAATGCTTGGCCTCTGCTCATTAAATGAACCCAGGATTCCCAGGATTTCTCCATCACGTTTCACACTGTTTGTGTGAAGCACCTCAGTGTTTGCAAACAGGTTCTAACCAAAAGAAGCCTATCAAATTATGCCTTTCAACAATTTCATACCACATACTAAACATTCTTAAAGGCTGATTTATTTGCTTTATGTGAGGTTTGCACATTTCTGTGTTGGAATGTTGTAAAGTGCATGTGTCATCTACCCTATTCATTTTGAATCGTATCTATAATAAATAGTTAATAAAAATGCCAGAAAACAGGTAGGAAAACAGACACTGCGTATTTCAAAAGAGGTTGGTTTGAAAAATTTTAGGCTGGAAGGCAGGTGAAGTTATGATGAGGTTTTATATTCTCCATTGCACAAGAGGCTCTACAATCTCTTGAGCAAACAAAGCAACTTTGGGGGAAGAGGGAATAATTGAAAATCACCCCTTTTCCACAGCAACAGAGGTCATCCTAGAGGGTTGTGCTACCCAGAATGCCTCAGGAGGGACATACAGGATAGAATTCAAAGCAGATTTCTGGTGATTAGCTAGGTGGTGCCAAAACTCCAGTCCCGTTCCTTACTTAGCTCAGGGACCAGCGTTTGTTGAGAGCTCCTCCAAAAAATCTATTCAGGCCAGTGCTTTCTCCTATCTTCCCTTCTCACTCTCTTTTGTGTCAGGGTGGGAAGGGAGTCGTTTTTATACTTAGTCAAAATTTGAGACACTTTTTTAGTTCTTAATTTGATCCATTGGACATTTGCCTTTTAGTTTTGTTTTGTTTGTGGGGGTTCTTTCTCTGACATGGATGCTTCCCATGCAGGCAAACTGCTAGTGGACCCCCCTCTGAGGCTACAACATCTTTGCCAACTCAGCCTCCTGAAAATCCTAAGAGCTCCCTTCCGCCTCCTCTTACTGGAGCAGGCATAGCTCACTCCGTCGGCAGCCACAGCAGCTCCTGAGCAAACAAAAAAGCTTCATAAGAAAGCTCATTAAAAATCCAAACACGTGAAAAAGTCCCAACAGCAGCTCTGATTAAGGAGAGGACCAAGTCATGCAAGAAGAAGACCAAAATTCTGATGGCTCACCTTAGCAAACGTTTACTGCTACAAGTGGTATGCCATCAAGGTGAGAACCTGATGCAGTCAGAGACACCACCCACTCCCCTGGGGCCCATGAGTAATTCTCCCCTAGACCTACCCAAACCAAAGCCTCCAATTCCAGAATATGTGTCCAACTGGCTGAGGGATTTTATTGTAAGGGAATTCAAACTGCTTATCCCTCCCTCTGTGCCTTCCTTCGCTCCCCTCAATGGCTCCCAATCTCCATACCCAGCCTAGTGCCCTGATCGACCCTTTCTTTCCTCTCAATTCCACCCCAGGGCAGAACACCATTCCACTAGGGGAAAGGGGGCACTTTATTCTAAGACTTCTTACTCGTCATCATGAGTGGCAACATGATCCATCCTCTTCAGAGAGAGCACCTCCCCCTTCAAAGAAACCTACTCCTCAGCCTATCCCACCAGTACCTTCTGCCCCCACCTTACCTACTCCTGCCTTACCTATTCCTAATCCACCTAGTCTTCCCCACCACCACCGCAAACCTATTACTAGAGACTCACACCACTCTTCATCTTTGAACAAAGAAGAGGGATAACTCTGACTAAGAGACCTCCCCACAGGCTCCAAATTAAACCACCCAGAGACGTAAGTTTTGGGCGGTATAAAAATATGATAAATAAATAAATAAAACCTGTTTATTCTCTGCAGCTGAATTTGATTTTTTGATGGCCAAGGCAGGGAGAGCCATTAATGCAATCTCCCCTTTGGATGTAGCTCCACCCCCCTTGGGGCTGGATGAAGATGTATTCCCCTCTTCTTCCTTTCCCTCTGTCCTCTCCACCTTTGCAGTACCATGATGGCGGAATGGAATTCTCCCTTCTCAGCCAGACCCACCCTTCCAGTTCCTAAGAAACTGTACACGCTCCCACAGGATGTCTCCAGTCTCTTAGCTCCATCACTTGTGGATGCACTAATAGCACAATTGGTGTTGGGAGCAATTATGAACAAATAGGGGGATGAACTAAAAATTCCTGAAAACAAAAAATGTGAATTTATCTTGCGAAAAGCTCATGACACCTCAGCCATGGTCCTCAAGCCACGGCTGCCAATTCCATTTTCACCCAAGCTTCCATCTTTGGGGCAAAGGAACTGATGCAATACATTCCCCCTGAAAACTCCCAAGCTGTGGCAAGGCATCAACAAAATGGCCAAAGCAGCAGCCTTCATGGCTGATTCAAGTCTTGATTGCATCCAACACGCCTCTGGGGCCATGGTTTCAAGGGTGGCAGTCGGACATTGAGCCAGCGTGGTGTAGTGGTTAGAGTGCAGGGACCAGGGAGACCCAAGTTCAAATCCCCATACAGCCATGATACTTGCTGGGTGACTCTGAGCCAGTCACTTCTCTCTCAGCCTAACCTACTTCACAGGGTTGTTGTGAAAGAGGAACTCAAGTATGTAGTACACTGCTCTTCCTCCAAGGAGCCCAGAGCGGTGTACTACATACTTGAGTTTCTCTTTCACAACAACCCTGTGACATAGGTTAGGCTGAGAGAGAAGTGACTGGCCCAGAGTCACCCAGCTAGTTTCATGGCTGAACGGGGATTTGAACTCGGTTCTCCCCGGTCCTAGTCCAGAGCTCTAACCACTTTATGTTAGAGAAGGAGCCAACCACGCTGGCTCCTTCTTCAGTTGAGAGCACCAGTTGGGCAGTGGACAACCCTCAGGGTTTTCCTATCTCTCCTCATCCATGTGGTTTGTTTGTGGTGTTTTTCTATCCCATTCAGTATGTCTCTTGCCTCCTGACTCTCTAGCTGTCTCTCACACACACTGGAAACTTCTGCATGACAGTCCGGATGGGTTTTGGTGCCACCTAGCTAACCATTGGAAATCTGCTTTGAATTCTGTCCTGGGGCATGCTGGGTAACACAAACCTCTATTGAGTATGACCTCTGATTACTGAGAAAAAGAGCCCTTCACAGGTAAGACCAATGTTTCTTTCTCCCGCTTAAGTGACAATGCAGCAGTCATCTGGAACTTGGACTGCTGTACATTCAAAGTGCTAGTCTGTATGTCTAGTAGTGTGTTTAGGCATGTCTAAAATGTGTTCTCATTCAGTCTATGCTACTGTAGTAACAGCATGACTACATCAAGAAGCAATCAAATATAGTGCCAAAAGATATATTTCTGTGGAAGATTACATGTCAGTCAAAACAGCTGTTTGGACAATTAAGCATGATTTGGTTTTGTTTTTTTGCAAAACTGCTAACTAGGACTGGTCTTTTGAAAGAGTTTTGAAAGCATACAATGTTAAACCCATCACTGCTTTTTGCAATGTAGGAGGCATTGCTTCCATTCCTCCCTCATAAGGTTCTGCTCCAGGAAAATCATCTCTTTGCAAGACTGGTCTGACACGTGAAAACTGTATTGTTTGGTTTGCAAAGAAATGGTCACTATGGGCCAGTTTGCCTACAGTTACTTATGGAAGTAACTGGAACTGCATCAAGTTTTAAAACGCATCGTTGACTGCAGCCATTCAACCCCTGCTAACTTGCTAAAGAGGCACCTTCTAACGTGGTGATTCTCTTTATTTAGCATGCGGAGAGTAACTGGCCCTATCCACCCCCAGCACAGTACCTCCAGTGACTGTTGCTGGTGTCTCTCTTATGTTTCTTTTTAGACTGTGAGCCCTTTGGGGACAGGGATCCATCTTATTTATGTATTATTTCTCTATGTAAACCGCCCTGAGCCATTTTTGGAAGGGTGGTATAGAAATCTAATTTTTTATTATTATTATTATTTTAATTAATTAATTAATTAATTAATTAATTAATTAATAAACCACCCTGAGTGCAGTATAGAAATCAAATAAATAAATACATAAACATGCAATCTCAGGGAAAACATTGTGAAATGAAAACCTTTTCTGAAGAACATGTTCTCCCTAAATGTCTGAACCAAGAGAAAAATGGGCAATAGGGCATCGAAGCTGTAAAGAACCCACTATGATGATAGTTTTGATTTTCATTGTTAAACCTGCTTCAAATGTTTCAAAATTTCTGTGTAGAGATTACAAATAACCACTGAATGTGTGTGCCTCCACATTAATAATCATAACCAATGGCGACTTCCCAGAACATGTGCACATAGCAGATACATCCATGTGCAATAATTGCACATAGCCATCAAAACATTTGCTGCCTGCTAATGTGTACATGGGAGTGTTTGTTTTCTGTGTGGGAATTTTACTGGGTTTGAAGTGGCCATTGGTCTGGATTCTATTATACTACGTGATGGCAGACTATGTTCAGTTCCTGTGAAAGAAAGTATTAAAGAATATAAGATGAGGTTCCCTCAGAACATGAGTTTGTGTCCCACAGCAATAATCTTTGAAAACATTGCTGTAATAAAACCCATTTTAAATGGCTTGCTGTGAAATTGTTTTCAAATTACTGTGCATCAAGTGTTCCATTTTATTTGTTTAAATACAGCCAAACAGGAACCTTCCAAACTTTTTAAAAGCCAAGTTCAAAATGCAGAGAAGAAAAAGCAAGTGTGGATAAAGCTCAGGCTACCCCGTAGCACTGTTTGCTGAGTAGTATAGTTGGCAGGCTAGTTGCTTCTCAGAGCTAGGAATGCATTGCTTCTGCTGTGGCAACTGCAAGTTCAGTGCTGGGCTTGAAAGACCATATTGAGCAAATACAGATTTGCTTTAAAGGTCATTGCCTCCTCTCCAGAAATGACTCTCTACATCTGATAGAGAACTTAATATGCACTGTCAAACAATTGATTTGTAGTGGCTGACATCTAAATTGATCAACATATGTTTAAAATATTCTGTTGTTTGCATTTCTCCTTCCCACTGTTTCATATTCCTGAAGTGAATCGGAGCACTGGGTTGATCAGCTCCTGACAATAGGACATCTGATCCTTGTTTACAGGCAGCCCTGTGAATGTCATGGTCACTCACATAAGTAGTTTGTTTATCACAAGCACATCACTACAACTTGTATAGTTCTCTCGTACCTGTGTATCTTTTTTTGTTTCACAAGGCTGAAGCAAACATTTTCTCTTGCAACATTTAATATAATTACCATTTAAGACTCTTTTTCAGAGAGTAGCTGTTGTAGCAGGATAAGTACAATCTTCATTCATTCCAGAATGTGTCAAGTGGGTAATTCATTGCATGTCTTCACATTTGTTGTGGGGAGGGATATCCAACATTATTATATCACCTAAACAAATCATAAACTGATATGGCAAAGATCAAGACATCCCACAGAGCTCAACTAAAGCACCTTTGTTAGTGTCATGAATTTGGATAATGAGACTTACAGGCTAATGTGGATAAGATGCAGCATAAATGTTTACTCTTCAGTAGGCTACGTAAAGCACATTTTTAATATTCTTGTGGCCACAAGTATGTTTTTAAAAGCTATTTTATGTTTCATAGTTGAAGGTAATGAGAGTTCTTCACGGTGGGACAAGCAATAGATGAGATATCCATATCTTATTAATAGGTCAGAGCATGTGAAGTTAATAGGGCATTGTTTTTATCATCACTTCTTCATCACTTAGAACTCTGTTATACAGTGTTAGCAAAATAATAAAGGCTTGGTATTACAACTTGTCTCCATTTGGTCTTCCTTTGAGTAAACTAACGTTGCCTAGAATAAGTTGCCTTTATCTGTGGACATTTTTAGAAGCGTAGTCCAAAACAACAACCTGGGAAGCTCTATTATTCAACAAATTGAATGGAGGGAGGCAGGGTCTGATCTCCAAAGAGGGCTTGCTAATATTTTCTACAACAGATAAATGCCACCTTTCACGGAAACTCCCTACTTACATCCCAGAACTTAACCTCCCTTACAGGGAGGCAATTTAACAGCTTTCCATAGTTCTGAGTTCACAAAGCAGTCAGGCATTTGATGAGTTTTTCAAATGGGAAATGCCAGTGGAGCACATGTGATTTTTTTTTCCACCCACTTTCCCCCCTGAAAAGCTGTCATGCCAAATCCCCAAAACAGTTTTAGAGTTTAAAGAACAGTTTTAAGGATTCAGACAGGAACCTTGTGGAAATAAAATGTAAGAAAAATTAGATCATATGCACCCCATTCTGGATCACAGACAAGGTATTTGTTGTATAGTGGGGAACCTATACATTACCAGAGTAGCCTTAAAAATTGTGGTGGTGATATAGAAGTCTGGCTTATCCATGTCCTATTCTGTGCTGGAGAAATTACATAGACTTTCCCATCTGCTAGAATAGTTGTGTCACTTTTAGATGCTTCATTTTTATGTTGATTGGAAAGGGAAGAGAGAGCCATTGGACAAAGAATAGTGTGTAAAATGTTTATTGATCAGCTGAGAAGAAACAAAACAAAAACAATTTCACTGGGATGAAATTGTATTCATTATATTTCCAGACTTATGCTATCTTCAAAAAGGTGTTCTCTGTCAAATGAAGAAAAAACATGATTCACTGGGATTGAGCAGAAATCTTGTCAGCCTTTGAAGACATTCAATAACTGTATTTACCATGCATATAGAAGTTATATTCAATACTACACTGCATACATTTAGTCAAAGTTAACTTGAATTTAAATTTTAGAAACCAATGTTGGTTAGTATCTCTAGAAGGAGAAACCTGTTTCTTTCTAGACCACTGAAATTTGTTGGCCTTGTATGGGCTGTGTCTCAGTGTTCCACATTTGAGATTGGAAGAGAGGGTTCCCTCAAATTCCCTGGCTGACATGCAGGCTAAGTTATTCCAGTGTAGTCCTACTGAAATCAAGTAGTTCTTCAGATTACTCCCCAAGTAGTGTTGTTCAGTAAGTTAGTCTGGAGCTCAGTCCCTATACAGAACTTCAGAATTTCAGGGAAAACTTTACATATTTGTCAAAGTTCAAAACAAGATTAGTTATCTTGAAACAACCTTAAAACTGCCTTTTACTTCTGAATATGGAATACAGCTTTATCCTGTCTTTTGCTACTGCGAAAACCTTTTGGTACTGTATTGATAAATTACATCTTTTTAAGATTAGGTAAAGGAATGCTGTTTGAGAAAGTTCATTCTTTAACGTGTTTAGTTCTTAATTTCAATTAACTTCTAGAAGGTAACTGCTCAGGTTTGTTTACTTGCCACATTAAACTATATAAGCTGTGAAGCCAGTGTGAGTCCAAAGGACTGCAGTCCGAGGCTTTACTGACCTCTGAATGCTCTGGCCAAGTCCACATAATCCCTAAGCACCACTTCCTGCAATTAAAATAAGCTTTTGGGCAGGTGGATGGTTGAACACACCAGACGATAGACTAATTCACCTTACAACCACATCTAGTACAGAGAGAGTTTGGTCATTAAAAACCATCTGAAGGTTTATACCACCAAAAGCATAATACTTACTTTTTTTAATTCCTGGTCGCTTTCAGTTGCTTGCGATATTTTTTTCTAAGACAGCAGGTGGTAATAACAGTGATGATTAACATGACAGCAAATACAGCAAGACTTGAGGAAACTGCAATGATAGCAGTGTTTTGGGTTGATCCTTTCATTTCACACTTTTCCCCCATGTACCACCAGTCTTCACCTGCAGGGCATCTGTAAAGCACACCAGTAGTTTAAGCAATTAAAGGTTGATTTTTTTAAAAAAGTTTGCTCTTGACACAAACATATGTTATCCTCAAGAATATAAAAACATGTAAAAGCAAATGACATCCTTTAAGATGGCATGGTCTTCTAAGCATACAGTGTATATTCCATCACATTTTCAAGATGGTCTTTGGGCATTTTAAAACATAAATACCATTCAGTAGAAATGAAGGCTGGTAGCTTTACTTGTCTATCTCTGGCTAAAACCTGCCTAGTGTAGAAGCTTAGGCCATATTCTTTTACTGTGACTCTTTTAAGTTGTCTGAACTTAGATTTTCACAAATGTCCAGCTTCCAAAATAGCCAGAATTGCAAAATGTCTAAACTTTCTTTGCTTCTGCTTCTTTTAGCAGTGAACTGATGGTAATACCTGGGCAATTTGTAATGTTCTCCTGGGGATTCTATTGGATATGCCTGCATTATATGAAACCATTTCCTAAATGAATGCTGCTCCTTTATATAATCCCAGTTAGCTGTCCTGCATTCAAGTTGTGAGTGCCACTGTAAGTGACATGTAAGTGCCACCGATTTATGAGAAATTTAGTTCTAGTTTACACATGTACATTCGTCACTCATTGACCCAAGTGATGATAGGCATGTGTGACTAAGGTGCCCATTAGACATTCTCCCAGCTGTGTGGGGCCCAATCAGGACTGCCGCCTAGTGGTGGGAGGCCTTTGGCAAAGTGCTGTTCAGTGGAGCCTCATCGTATGCAACATTTCACATAAAAAATGCCACTGCAAGATGGGCTTCTCTGAGGGCTTGGGTTCAGAGGGTGCCATTTTGGAGGGCTCAGGCTCCAAGGCTTGGGCTCTCTCAGGCTGTTTCAGGATGGCTCCAGCTCTGGAGCTCTCTCAGGCTCTCACCTGATGTCAGGACCCTGGGCTGGGCCTGCCTCTTCAGGGTCAGACTCAGACTCAATCACTGGTCAGGGTAGGGGTCATAACAGGCTGGAGTCTGCCAAGGAGTTCGGCTGTGGGAGCTTTAGCTCAGACTTCTCCCCATGACTGTGCAAGTTCCACGGCCAGGACAGATTGATCAAATTAGTGGGGAAGGGTCCAAGTTCAGGCTTCCATCACTGTCACCCACAGTGTCACCCACTTCCAGGTGGGATAAGAAGCAACAAGTGTTGTTTTTAAAAAGGACATTGTGATGCACTTATTCAAACTATGCAGGCACTAAGGTAAATTGTGCTGTCGAGTCAGTGTCAACTTCTGGTGACCACAAAGCCCTGTGGTTTGCTTTGGTAGAAGACAGGAGGGGTTTACCATTGTCATCTCCCGCGCAGTATGAGATGATGCCTTCCAGCATTTTCCTGTCTCGCTGCTACCTGATAGAGGTGTTTCCTAGGATTAATAGCCTTTCATGGGGAGGGACAGCTCAGTGGAACAGCACTTGCTTTGCATGCAAAAAGTCTCAGGTTCAGTCCTAGCATATCCAGATGGGGCTGGGAATTAGCTGTCGGACAGCCCCTGAGTTAGTATTGTCGCCCCTCACACTTCACTGACAAACTTGATTCTGGAAGCAGCAACATTCTCTTCTCCTGTTCATTGTCTTAAATTATTATTCTATTTGCATACCACTTTTCAACAAAAAGTATCTCAAAACATTTTACACAGCAAAAGGTAAGAGAGAAGAGTTTCCCTCTTCCAAAAGGGCTCACAATCTAAAACATACACCCAGCACCAGCATCTGTCACTGGTGAGATGCTATTCTGGGCTGAGTTGGGACAGTTGCTCTCCTGTGTCACATAGAAGAAAAACCCACCACTTTAAAGATATGCTTCCTGCCCAGTTAGGAGAGGGACGTTTGAGGGATAGGGGAAATGGCAACGATTTAAGAAGAAGCTTAATGATAAAGATAGTTACCCCAATATAACAACTGATTTACCAGCATGGTGGGGTACTGCATGCATAGAATCCACATATACAAGTATTGACTGGACAGTGTTGCATGAGGTCAAAAACAATTAAAATTAGCATAGCACCTTTTAATGACAAATACAAAATACTTCACAGTTGGCCAAAAACCCCTAAGATATTTTTTTAAAACAAATTCCAATGTTAATAGTACCCTTGCAGGACAAATTTAAAACCAGGACCTCAGATTAATTGGAAAATAATTAACATTAAGAAGCTATATAAATCAGTTACCGGCAAGCTGGCTTTTGATCTACAACAATGCAGATTCCATCATTTTGACAGCCAAAAGTTTCACACATGCTCACAGTAGTGGTGGTGGTGGCAGCAGTAGTGGTGGTAGTGGTGGCGGTGGTAGTAGTAGTGGTGGCGGTGGTAGTGGTAGTGGTGGCGGTGGTAGTTGGAGTGGTGGTAGTAGAATTTGGCTGAGTTGATATTAAATGTGATATATCTAAAGTGAATAAATGAGGTATAATATCAATTCTTGCATCATAAATGATAAATTCTGCAGCAATGTTTCCTGAGGCACACTTACATTAAAAAAAATTGGGGTACGCCAACCCAGAAATGCCCTTTTTTTTTGGTTGGTGGCAAAGCCACCACACCGTTTTTATTTATTTTTGCTTCCTTTCTCCTGCTGAGCACAAATAGCCCTAAGGGAGCAAGTCAGCTCCACAAGTGGGGAGTTTAAACTCCCCACCACGTTTAGAGCTGACTCAATCTCTTTTGCAGAAGGAGGGACATGTCCTTCCCAGTGCATTAGTGGGTGAGTGAATTCCAAAAGCGGGGAGTTTAAACTCCTGGATTTTGGAGCTGACTCAAAGAGGGTCAGTGTGGTACACCAAGTGGAAAACTCTGCAGAGGTATCAGCATTGGAAGATTACAGAGGAGTGAGGTACTGTTTTCCCTGCCCTCTATTGAAAAAAACAGAAGTACAAGAAGGTAACCTATTTTGCTTCAGGTTGCTTTGATTGACAACTAGGTAAGACACAGTGCAGTTACATTTGTTAAATTAGGGAATGATGTAAGAGTCAAAAGATCCTGTATGGGGCAGCTACAGTGACAGCTGAATTTTTTACCTACTGAGTAAAATGAGTGCCTTCAGAAAATGGACAAGGCGCCCACTTTGTATGTGGAGTTCTAGATAGCTTTGCATAATTAGGCATGTTTATGTTTTTCAAACTTGTTATTAATGACACCCATAGCAGAATTCATAATCATTTGGGACTCACCTTCTGGACTCAACCACTAATCCCACAGACACCCCTTTTCTTGAGAGCCACTGTGGTGTAGCAATTAAGAGTGTTAGACTTTGGCAAGGAAGACCCTGGGTCAAATTCTATTGAGTCATGAAACTCAATAAAGGAAGAGTGGAAAACAAATGTGAATGATAAATAAAGAGAATAAGAGATGTAGGAGATGGAGCTCTTTATTTTAGAGGCTTATTAGAGACTTATTATTTCAATTTCTATACCTCCCTTCCAAAAATAGCTCAGGGCGGTTTACACAGAGAAATAATAAATAAATAAGATGGCTCCCTGTCCCCAAAGGGCTCACAATCTAAAACGAAACATAAGATAGACACCAGCAACAGTCACTGGAAGTACTGTGCTGGTGGATCATGGGGTGGCTTGAGCTTAGTTTTGGATTATTGATACTAAAAAACAGAAGTTATATTACTGCACAGAATATCCGACTTGTATCAAGGCCCACATACCTTCCATTGTTGTAAGAATGAAAATACTGTCATCTTTAATAAAGTCACGACTTTTAAGCCTTTGATGAGTTAAAAATGCATTTGTTCCATATCCATGACCTCTCATGAACCGAGTACCATTACTAAAATGAGCTACTGATCCTACTTTATCTGGTCTGTCCCAAAAGTAACGACCTAGGGAATCTGTGAAAGGGAAAAACTGCAATAAATATGTTTTCAGAAGAAAAGGAGCTCAAGAATTGCAACATAGTGAATGACCATATTTACCCAAATAGAAGGCAACTCTGAATTTAAGATGATGCCTTAAAAGATAAAGGTTAAATATAGGTTATACTGGTATTTGCCAAAAGGAGAGAGAGGACTCTGAATTCAAGACAACCCCCCAATATTTAACAGGAAAGAACTGGGGAGAAACCTTGTCTTGGATTCAGTAGATAGGGTAACTCTACATTTTTCTCAACAAGAAAAAAAAATGTTGGAATGAACCAAGAAGCATGCTATTCTTGGGTAAGCAGGAACACAATCAAGCCTTTTAGCAGTACTCAGATAACCCAATTTATTGTCCAGAGCCCAGAACATCAAGGTGCAGTTAACAGTTACTCCCCAATTTACGCTGCTACTCTCGGCATGAGCAGTACCAGCAGCCACGCAGCACAGGTATTGGATATAGCCCAAAGAAAACCTCAAATGCTGGGGCCTGCCATTGCCCCTTCTGCAAGGATTTCTACCTTCTCTATTGCAGTACAATCAGTCCCAACCTATTACCAGCATCTTAAACTCGAAAGCCCCACTTTCTGGACCCCAAACAAGCCTTTAGCAAATTGGAACACAACTGTGTTCTAATCTCACTGCCTGGAGATTTCTCTATCAGGTGGTATAGAAATACAGTCAATAAATAAATAAGCTCACACAATGAAAAGCAAAGATTGACAACATCCTGGTTTAGTGGTTCTTAAACTGAAACCTTTGCTGGCACTTTGCAGAGACTCTGCAGTCCTCCAAGCAATGAACCTCTATAAATGGAATATATGTGAAAGCAAATGTACTGTACAGTAAGATATTGTTTTGATCATTGTAGAAAACTACAATGTAGTTAGAAAACTTTAGATCTTTTTCCTTTGCCAACAATGGTGCATAAATCTCATCAATGAGGAAAAACTGATCCAGGTAATAACCTACCTAATTTGTCTGGGTCTGTTGTTATGCTCTTTTGATTGGACATACGTTGACGAATGTCTGGATTTTGGTCAAGTAGAACCATTGTTGCTTGTTGCCATGCACAAGGCCACTGAAGATGATCATCATTTGCACCAGAGATCAAGTACAAATATATGGCTAAGTTAAATGGGTTACTGGTGGTACCATTCACATACAATGCAATCTGAAATGCATAACCCTTGGAAGAGTAAAATGGTGGACTGAATAATTCTCCTGCCTCCCCTGAAGGGCTAGAATTAAGGAGCTGAGTAAAATTTCTTATATGCCAAGCATGGTGAGGGCACTGGGTTTCTGACAGGTTGATATCATCAATGGAAAGACCTCCATTGGATATGCTGGATCCTTTTATGCCTTCAAATATGACTCGGAATTTATTTGTAACATTCAAAGGAACGTGATATAGCTCCCAATAACTCACAGGTGAACCTGGAAAAGAATAATGGAATGCTATTATATTTGCAGTCTGTTTCAATGACACACATACACACACAGTTTTGTAATCCCCATGAGATTTTAAAGGGGCTTATTGTTTGATATATACCTCATTTTGTCCTATATCGACAGGAGTAGCATCTGTAGTAACAGAGGTTAAACTTGCTCATCACCCACTCTTGGGTCATTACTCAGAAACAAGTGAAAGCCCCACTACATTCCACTAAACAGCGGTATGTCCTGCTATTTCCCTTTTTCTTGCCTTTACATTCAATATGATTTGGCAGACTGTGAAGGAATGAAGGACAGACCTCTTCATTATTGTAAACAGTATGTATGCTTGCAAATCTCTATGCATGGGGGAGAAACAGCTGGCAGGGTCAAAAGTTCATGCCTGCTGTTCTTTAGTTTCACATTGAGAAAGAACTGTTTGGCAGCTTAATTTAATTTTGGAGGGAAGGGAAAGTTTGAAAAATGGAGGGAACTTTCGTGTTGTGAGGATTGGATTGTTTGAAAAGAACTTTTGGAACAATTTGTGTATATATAGGAGGCTGCTTTGGCAGAGAGTTAGTCAGAGTTGGAGAGTCCTGGAAGAAGAGAGAGTCAAGAAAGCAGAGTTGGTGCAGTGGAGTGCTGTGCAGAGCTGTGAGTTCAGAAGAAGAATCAGTGTGGTTCAGAGTCTAAAGTCACAAGCAATAGTTGAAAATCACTACAGAGAGTGGAGACACTCTGAAAGGTGCTGATCAGAGGACCACCAGTCTCGATTGAACCCAAGGCTGGTAAAAGTGACTTCAGACTTGAAGCTGCAGAAGGAACAAGCCAGGTAACCGCAGAGGACTCTGGGTCAGGGACCAGTTTAAGTTGTGATTGAATGGGTTTTTTCCAACCATTTCTTTTCTCCTTTTTGCTCTTTTGGTTGCTATGTTTTGTTTTTGTTTATTTTTGTACTGAACTTGTGTAACAACTTTTGATTTAAATTTAAACTATTTACAAATTAAAATTACTTGTTTATCTTTAAAAGAAAAATTGTAGCTTCTGTTTACTCCACCCCATGCCTATAGGCCTTACCATTCTACTGAAATTGGTTTTTGGAAACAGATGTTTGAAAGACTGTTGTAGACTCAGCCAAGAGCCTAAAAGTCTACTTGGTGGCAGTGGTTAAACTATAAGTATTGGGGAGATCGGTGCCTTGTGGTAGCACAGAGTGGATCCTCCACACAGACATGATTCCAAACATTATATTTATATACCATACAGCCTCATTTACCTGGACTGACCCAATGTCAGAAAAATGGGTTTGAGGGATAAATATATGGGTGATTAATCGGTGCTGGGAAATTAATCGGTGCTGAGAATGTTCCACATGGAGGTCAGGAAGCAGTAAGAGAGAGTGAGCAAATGACACAGAAGAACTTCAATAACAGTGACAAGCAATCTTCATTATTGAGATACAGCAAAATTTAAGGCTTGTTTTGGGATTAGTTTCAAAAACCATCAAAAACATTTAGGAAAGTGCAAAGACTTGTCACAACATGTGATGTGGAATCAGTTATGAGCCAACACAGGATGCTGTACAGTCTTCATTTCCCCCAAAGAAACAACTAAAATGCATCCTAGGAGGACCTGCCCTTAGGAGGAAGATTTGAAGCACCTCCTTGTGGGTCACCAGAGCATATTATCACAGGTCTGGGTTGACTTTCTATTGTATTCTGGGCAGAACTCAAGGCGCTCAGCGTGTAATAACTCTGAACAGATTAGGCCCAATATACCTTTGAGACCACGATCACATCTGCCCTGTCCCCATTATAATCTCAGACAAAAACATCCGTCAATCAATACTGGCTGAGGGGGGGGGGAATCAATGGAACATTACATTATACAGAAGCCAAAGAAAAGAAGAACTGCTTCTCAATACCATTCTTGTCAAACACAAATAAGCCTTATAGCATGGCCTACTTCTCACTGACATGGCAAGCCTATGTCTGAGTGTAGTTCAGGGTGCACATTATGAATTCTGCTCAACAGAAAAATTCCTCATACTGTACCTTGAAAACTAGAGCCCTGACATTATGTTTGTACATTTGTACGTGTTTTTGTGTGATGACACTGTACCTGCATTCATTTTAAAAGTGAACCTGAGTCCAGGCCCCTCAAATGCATGGTATAGATAGGATATGTACGACTGAACCTGTGTTTAGTGTAATGTGTGAATAGCTGTACCTTGTACACTGTACACTCATTGTACAAATATTCAGCATAACGTGAATAGGGCTTAAGTGTGAAGGAGAAGGGATCTAGCCTAGCCTTCTCCCTGGCATATGGGTTTTCTATGTGACAAGACTTTGTGTTTCTGGGGTTTGGGGAGGTTTTTTTGTATGGAGGAACACACTAACATTTGAGCTGCTGTCTACAATCTGAAGTGATACAGCCCAGACAGGTTTTCCCCTGATGTGACAATTAGACCTAGGACATATACACATTGAGGATAATGCATATTCTGTACCTTGAATTGTTTTCACAAGCCTTAAAGTACCATTGGGATTTGCATCAGTATACTCCTTGATTAAGATATTCAGCTGGTCGCTTTCATTTCCACTGTTGTAATAATAGAACTGCAGACACTGGAATCCTCTTTTGGGATACAGAAATCGGCTCTCTAAAATTGCTTGGTCCCTCACACTGCCAGCGCTGGTATTAAAATACATAAAGTAACCAGTGTCTGTCAGGCACATGAAAGACTAGAGTTAGAGCTTTTAAAATACTATAAGACTCAAAAGAAGACAGCTACTGCACAGTCATATTAAACATTAATTTCTTGGATGGAAAATCACTCCGTATCTAGAAAGGGATTACTAAGGTAACAGAAGAGTCGTATTATCCGATACCACATTCTGGTACTAACTAATGAGAGACACTGATGAATGTTCATGCCTAACTGATCTGACAAAGAATTTTTCTAGTGTTTGGAGTCCAGGCACAGACTGTAAAGTGGGTAAAGCCCTGCTCAAAAGTCCTGTCATCGAGGCAGATAAAGACAGCTGTGGGGAGGGACGGGGCCTTCGCAGAGTAGCTACAAGGCTCAGGAAGAAGCTTCTAGAAGTGTATCAATGCACCTTTTTTGCTAATGTTTAGAAAATGTTCTAAAGCCCACCTTTCTAAGCAAACTTTTGGATAGCTGTGGTTCTGGATAGTGTATGCTTCTGTAGTGGTGCTGGATTTTGCTGCTCATCAGTTAACCAAGGTCAGGCTGACATCAGCACCTTTAGGCAAATGCCCAGCACACCGAGGGGCCTCACCACCACTGATGCTGTCCCCTGTACTGGGCCGGAGCTGTTCACGGTGCTTCCATTCAGTATCAGCACTGACCAGCGCTGAGAGAGAGTGTCCTAGTGCTAGTGCTGCCACTGCTCCTTCTCAGTGTCAGCATGAGATGCACCATTCTCAAGAATGCATCCTTCCCCCCACTAATGTGGCATTGTCCTAGAGTGACCCTATGTTGGAGCACACGATGTATTCCGAAGGAAATGAAACTGGTGCCTCTCAGCTCTGGCACTAGGAGGGAGTGCCGTCCACTGCTGCCTACCATTATTTCGCCCCACCTCTAGTAAGCTGCCTAGGGTGGGCCCATTGCTGAAAGGAGTGCTGAAAGAAGTGCCATGGCAGCTGCTGTCACCCTGTAAGCCCTGCAAACAGCAGAGAGTTTGCCTTCCTTCAAACTGGTATGTATTCAACAATCATAATGTGAAAATCAGCAAAGTATTTAACACATTCAACTAAACACACACACTAGAACCAGGGGTCATGAAATTGATTGCCAGGAAATATAGGACCAGCAAACGGAAGTATTTTTTCACACAACGCATAATCAACTTGTGGAATTCTCTGCCACAAGATGTGGTGACAGCCAACAACCTGGATGGCTTTAAGAGGGGTTTGGATAACTTCGTGGAGGATAGTTGTATCAGCAGCTACTAGTCTGAGGGCTATAGGCCACCTCCAGCTTCAGAGGCAGGATGCCTCTGAGTACCAGTTGCAGGGGAGTAACAGCAGGAGAGAGGGCATGCCCTCAACTCCTGCTGTAGGCTTACAGTGGCATCTGGTGGGCCACTGTGTGAAACAAGATGCTGAACTAGATGGGCCTTGGGCCTGATCCAGCAGGGCTGTTCTTATGTTCTTATGATACTGTTAAGACTACTTGTGCTTCCTGTAAATATTTACAGTTTTACAAAGAGGGAATGCATGTAATGTCCAGTGGTCTAGATTAGAATCATCAACATTTTAAACTTC
Source organism: Hemicordylus capensis (assembly GCF_027244095.1). Taxonomy (NCBI): domain Eukaryota; kingdom Metazoa; phylum Chordata; class Lepidosauria; order Squamata; family Cordylidae; genus Hemicordylus; species Hemicordylus capensis. The sequence goes on along the minus strand of NC_069660.1, from coordinate 252,164,697 downwards.
TAAACTAGAAAAGACATGCCCCTAACTATTCAATGGACTTGGTTTAGAATACAATAGTAATTTAGGAGCAAGTTAGATCGGCAACGAGATCAAAGATCACCATTACCTTGGCACATTCCAGCATAGGTATGATCAGTCTGTGGTCCACTAGAAGCTTGGGTTATGTGCTGCCAGTCAGCATTATCTTCTGAACTTTGAATCATGCCACATACATTCGCCAATTCAAAAGTGCATGCTTCCAAAAAGCTTAAGGAGGAACCTACAACATTTTTCAAAAGAATGTTTTTATACATGGTAGTTTCAGTGCTTGTTAAACTCAGTAGAAAGATCAACTCAGCTGGATCAGGACATAACACAGTTTAGCACCAAATTAGGCAAGACATCAAGAGATGTAAATTTAGAATGTTGTGCAGGTTTTTAAAAGTTTAAAGCAGCATGGCGGGCAGGGGGAAGAATCACATTGTGGCTGCAGTGCTGTGGGAAGGGATGATTTATGGTACCTTTCCCCCTTTTCTGATTCCGCCCCGGCAGGGAAAAGCATACCGGTATCACTGCTATATTTTGTTTTGTTTTGTTTTCTCAGTGGGGCCAACAGCAATTTTGATAGCAATTTATCCCAGAAAATTGGTTCCTCCTTCCCACCCAGAATAATGGCCCTGATCCAATTCCCCATTGCTGCTTTTAAATTTTAAAAACAAAACAACACCGGTTATCCAATTCACAGGCCTCCTGTCTATTTTGGCCTTCTATGATAAACTTTTGCAAAGTCAGTACTAATCTAGAATTCATCAGCAACAGAATAACCATCTGTTGTCCATAAATCACTTTCCTGGAAGAGTTAATTAGAATGGCCTCATTGGTAAATTAAAATCCTACTACTTAAAAAAACAAACTTATTTTTTAATAATTTTGTTGAGTTGCATAACATTACAAATTATAACAAAACATACAATAGCAGCATATGATATCCTGAATACACCTGTGCCCAATTTTACCAATGCACCTATAGTAAATGCTAGAGTAAATACAAATAGACGTGGCTAGAAGGCCCCTTATTGCTCAGAATAATAAAGCAGCCCACAGCTAGTAAACATAAGATGGAACTATTTTACCAAGTATATATTTCATTGAGATGGCTAGAAGAATTCAAAGTGTTTTTATTATTCTGCAAGTAAACCAGGAAAGGCTGCCATCTCAGAATGACAATAATGCCATAACTTGTTCAGTCACTGTTTGACAGACAATTTAGAATGATAACAAATTTAGCAGCTATAGCAATGTAGCTAATAATGAAACTACTACTTGTGCTTGCTTACTATAAACTGCACTCTTCCTTCATTTCTAGCAAAATCATAGGAACATAGGAAGCTGCCATATACTGAGTCAGACCATAGGACCATCTAGCTCAGTATTGTCTACACAGACTGGCAGCAGCTTCTACCAAGGTTGCAGGCAGGAATCTCTCTCAGCCCTATCTTGGAGAAGCCAGGGAGGAAACTTGGAACCTAGATGCTCTTCCCAGACAGCTCCATCCCCTGAGGGGAATATCTTGCCCTAGATAACTTGTTTGTCCCGTATGAAGCATGTTTACTTCTCCCAGGCAAACATGCACAGGATTGCCAAATCAGAAACACCTCTCTTCTCAGTTAAAGGTCCCTAGAGTAATACTATCCAATTCTCAGCATTGTTCACTTATAATGAGCTCATCACTGAATGAGGCTTTTTAGGGAAATATATAGAGCTCAATGCTATGGCTTCATATGGATGCATCCACATGTGGGCGCTGTGCACCTCTACTAGGGTGGATCATGCACTTAACAGCTTCATTTGGTAAGCATTGCATAAAACTCCACAAAAGTTACCAGCCAACAAAAACATACTACTGCCTATCTGCCCAAACATACGTGGAATTTGAAAAACCCTTCAGAATAAGAAGCAACCCTTTGATTTCCTATTCTTAAAAGAAATGCTGTCCTTGGATTTAAAAAAACAAGCTGTTCCAGTAAAAAATAATCTGCCTACTTTCCTTTCACTGTCCCTACAACTGGACTAAATTTGGTCCAGATCAGTTAGGCAGTTCACAAGTTAACTTACTTGCACCCCAAACGTTCATGAATCTGCCATTTTGAATTGGGGTGGATGACATCATCACAAGCTGCATGTTTGAGGTGTCCCTATGTGTCCCTACATCTGTAGCAAATTTGGTTCAAATCAGTTAGGTAGTCCACAAGTTAGCCCTCTTGTGCCTCAAACATTCATGTGTCCACCATCTTGGACCTACGTGTCAACAGTACCTGATCAGGTTCAAATTGGTCCAGGCATTGCAAAGTTGATGGGGAGGACACATGGACAGACACGTACAGAATGCCGGGTGATCTCATAAACCTACTGGGAAGTAGGCTAAAAAAAGAGCAAGGTGAGAAAAATAATGTAGTACTGTGGTAACTTTCAAAATTAAATAATTCTCCCTTTCCTCCACCAAAAATAAAAATTCCAAAAAATTCCAAAACATAAATAAAAATGTTCGATTTTTGCTCTGAGGGACACATATATTGCAGCCTGTAGTGTGCTTATTGAGAAGCAAATCCTACTGTTTTCAGTAAGGCTTTTTTCTTGTAGCTATGCATGAAATTGTGGCATTGCAAAAATCCTATGCACATTTACCTGTAAGTAAGTCTCACTGAAAATAATGGGACTTACTGCTGAGTAATATATATTCAGGAATAGGGAGCCTGGAAATAACCTACATCAAAAAGCAATTTTTCAGCCTAAGGGATAAATAGTGACATCTCCTTTAAGATACAGAGAACAAACTGTTAGCCTTCTGGCTTCCAAATGATTCAGTCTCAGGGTATGCAGGAGAACGTATAAAGACTAGCACAGATAATCAAGTTGATTCAAACAAGAACAATGTTTCAGGAAAGCATGAAATATGGCACATAATTCAGTCAGAGCAGCCATGCTGTTTATGAAGCAACAGAGAAAGCTTCAGGTACAAAAGTGAAGGTACTGGCTCAGTCATTCATGCCTGGGCATAGCCAGCATTATTAGTAAATTGATGCATTTTATTTTTAAAGGACCAGATCCACACCAAAGACCTGAAAGGGGAAGACTCTTAACCAGCAATGGTAACCTGGGTTCAATTTACACTTTCCTCAGGAAAGTGGTAACTTAGGAACATAGGCAGCTGCCATATACTGAGTCAGACCATTGGTCTATCTAGCTCAGTATTGTCTTCACAGACTGGCAGCGGCTTCTCCAAGGTTACAGGCAGGAATCTCTCTCAGCCCTATCTTGAAGATGCCAGGGAGGGAACTTGGAACCTTCTGCTCTTCCCAGAGCGGCTTCAACCCCTGAGGGGAATATCTTGCAGTGCTCACACATCAAGTCTCCCATTCGGATACAACCAGGGCAGACCCTGCTTAACTATGGGGACAAGTCATGCTTGCTACCACAAGACCAGCTCTCCTCTCCTCTTATACTTGCAGTATAAAGCTTTTGATCTTCACAATATTCTTCAGATAGAATGAAGCAGTTATAAATTTACTGTACTTACAGACATATCAAGATCAGTAAATCAAAGCTAAACAATGAAGAAAACAATACTAGCACACAAACAATAAAGATACGAGGGACTCCAGGATACTTACTGCAGTTGTATAGTTTACTCAGTTTCCGGATATCATATTCACTAAAATCCATTCGCTGTCCAATCACATCAATGAAAGCAGGTATGTTAGTTACTATTGTTGGTTCTGTGCCATTCATGAATGCAGTTTTACTATAGTGCATTACAGATGTATAGTCATAAGGGACATTAAGGAAGTCTGATGTTTTATCATCATATTTATTGAAGTTTCCTTCTTTACCTAACAAAAAAAATGCCAGAATGAAATAAAATGCTTACTATGGCAACGTCACTTATGCTGGAAGCAATCCAGCTAAGGCTTTTGTCCCATTTATTTCAATGGGAGAGTTAAGCACATAATCTCTCCTATTTAAAAATAAGGAACATACAAGTGTTTAACTTGGATTGGACTGGTATATCATAGTATAATAAAGAAATAAACCACCCTGGGCCATTTTGGAAGGGTGGTATACAAATCAAATCAAATCAATCAATCAATCCTCTAGTATTCTATTTGCCACTACACAAACTGTTCTATAAAATATCTGACAAAAAGAAAGGACTGCATTGTTTAATAGTATTGTTGGATTGTGATGCTGCTGTTGTTTTTATTTCATTAACATTTGCTAGCTGACCAGTCCAAAATGGTCATTTGATGCCTCATGAGTAAGAGCTTGGTTTCCCAATCTGTGTGTTGAATGAGATATTTCATCAGAGCTTGAAGACGACAACACTAGAGTTAGCTGAAACTGAGTACAGCCTAGAGACTTCCAGGTTGTCCTCTTAGTCTGGATAAAAGCTTACTACAGAAAGATATGATAGCCACCTTCAAATATTGGAAGCAGCACTTGAGAAGGCAAGGCTCAGACCAGGGAGGCAACAAACTTTTATTTTTATTTCCTAAAGAAGCAAGCAAGCAAGCAAGCAAATAAATAAATAAATAAAATAAAAGGGGGAAAGGACAAAACAAGTTTGTGTGGGCTTGTCTTTTCTAAGGTTTGATTTCGACAAGGCCGTTTTAGTTGCAGTTATGCCTAGAGAGACAGTGGGTGGGGATTGCCTACAGGTGAGTCGCACAGCTTGTGGGAGGGCCCACATTCCTGAGGTGGCTCAGTTTGGAAGCCGCTCGAGAAGACAAGGTTCAAACCACTGGAGCTTTGCTACTAGGAGCTTTGTGAACACAAGCTTGCTAAAAGATATCAAATGAGTTTTACATGGAGTTTAATGGGGATGTGTGCAGGGAAGCACACAAGTGGTCCCCCTTTATCACAAAGGAGACACCCAACATGATGATAAGGTGAGTAAAGGTAAAGTGTGCTATCGAGTTGGTGTCGACTCCTGGTGACCACAGAGCCCTGGGGTTGTCTTTGGTAGAATACAGGAGGGGTTTACCATTGCTATCTCCCGCGCAGTGTGAGATGATGCCTTTCAGCATCTTCCTATATCGCTGCTGCCTGATATAGGTGTGGGAAACATCCCAGCAGGGATTCGAACCGGCAACCTCTGGCTTGCTAGTCAAGTCATTTCCCCTCTGCGCCATTAGGTGGCTGATAATGTGAGTTCTACCTCACTTTTGTAGTTTTCTTAGAGGACAGAGCTTAAAAGCTTTAACTGACAACTGCAGCTAAGATCTAGCTTTCAAATAAACAAAAACTATATATTCTAAATGGACATTAAAACAGTTATAAAAGTAGAATGCCAGCAGAGGAGGAAGTGCTTCCCAATGTATTGCATGGAGTGTTGCATGTATGACTGTCTGCCTGAGGGGCAGAAGTCGTGGGTGTGCGTTCGGTGCAAAGAGCTCCTGGCTCTCAGGGAACAAGTTTGTTCCCTCAAAGCCAAGGTAGCTGACTTGGAGAAGCTCAGGGAGGCAGAGAGGTATGTGGATGAGATCCTCAGGGATGAGATAGAGGCATCCTACTCCCAGGCTGACAGTTCCTCTACAATGGAGAATGAAGGTCTCTGGGAAGGAGGATATCAGCCTGAAGAAGAGATTAATGCTCCTTTAGAACAGACCGCTTCCTTGAGTGTTGTGCCCATATCCTCTCCTACAGAGGATACTCCTCTGGGAGTATCCTCTAGTAGTGGGTGATTTGATCATTAGGGGCATAGAGAGATGAGTTTGTGACACTTGTGCAGACTCGCCTGCCTGGTGCAAAGGTTGTGGATGTCACACGGCATCTAGATCAGCTGTTAGGCAGTGCTGGGGAGGAGTCAGCTGTTGTGATGCATGTTGGCACCAATGGTGTTGGGCAATGCAGTCAGGAGGCACTGGAAGCAAAATTGTAGGCTGCTAGGTAGCATAATGAAGTTCAGACCCTCAGGGTAGCTTATCTGACATGCTACCTGTTCCATGTGCAGAGAAAGTGAGACAAGCAGAGTTAAGAGGTCTCAATGCAACGTTATCTGTCATGCTACCTGTTCCATGTGCAGAGAAAGTGAGACAAGCAGAGTTAAGAGGTCTCAATGCATGGATGAGACAGGTGCCAGGAAGAGGAGTTTTGATTCGTTAGGCAATGGGATACATTTTGGGGTAAGTGAAGCCTGTACAAAAGGGATGGGCTCCACTTGAACCAATATGGAACCAGATTGCTGGCACTTAAAATAAAAAACGTCGCAGAGCAGCTTTTTAAATGACTCTTGTAGGGTTGCTGACAGGAACTGGGTGGTATCTCATTCAGCAAGCAAAACCCCCTAAGGTGCAAGGGTGCAAATGTTTCAGATAAACTAGAAGGGGACAGAGTAGAACCAGGTAAAGAGCAGATGGAAACACATGACAACTGGTCAAAAAGGTAAGGGAGATAGCACACACAGTAAGGGAGATAGCACACAGTAACGCCAGGTAAGAGTCTTGGTATATAGGTGTTTATATGCCAGTGCCAGAAGCCTCCAAGACAACATGGGGGAGCTGGAGTGCTTGATTGCCAATGAAAACATAGATATAGTGGGCATAATGAAAACTTGGTGGAACAATGAGAACCAGTGGGACACTTATTATCAGTCTACATACCAATACCAAAGAAAGGAGACTTAACAGATCGTGCAAACAATTGCACAATATTCTTAATTTCACATGCTAGCAAAATAATGCTCAGGACCATCCAATGCAGATTAGAGTCCTACATGGAAAGGGAAATGTTCAAGCTGGTTTCAGAAAAGGCTGAGGAACAAGAGACATCATTATGCACGCTGGATAATTGAGAAAGCCAAAGAATACCAGAAAGAAGTCAATATGTGCTTTATTGACTACAGAAAAGCCTTCAGTTGCATCGACCATGTCAAGTTGTGGAATATCCTTAGGAAAATGGGCATCCCAGAACACCTCATTGTTCTCATGAGAAACCCATACACAAGATAGGAAGCCACAGTCCAGATGGAACATGGTGAAACAGACTGGTTCCAGAATGGCAAATGAGTAAGGCTGTATACTTTCTCCTTATTTATTCAATGTATATGCTGAACATGTACTGAGAGAAGCTGGATTGGAAGAAGGTGAGCATGGTTTTAAAGTTGGAAGAAGAAACATCAATAATCTGCGCTACACAGATGACACCACTCTGATAGCTGAGAATGCGGATGAAATGCAAGCTTTTGTAATGAAAGTCAAGGAGCACAGTGAAAAAATGGGACTGCAACTAAATGTAAAGAAGACGAAACTAATGACAACGGGTACAGCAACCAGCCTCAGAACTAATAATGAAGACACTGAAGTGGTGGATAGCTTCTGCCTTATAGGATCGACCATCATCAGTAAAGGATCCAGCAGTCAAGAAATACACCACAGACTAGCACTTGGTAGGGCTGCAATGAAGGCCTTGGAATGGATATTTAGATGCCATGATGTGTCTACACCTACAAAGATTAGAATCGTTCGGATAATGGTTTTCCCCATGACACTCTATGGATGCAAAAGCTGGACTTTGAAGAATCAAGATAGAAAAAGCATTGACGCTTTTGAACTCTGGTGCTGGAGAAGACTTTTGAGGCTACATGAACAGCCAGGAAAACCAACAAATGGATCATAGAACAAATCAATCCAGAATTTTCACTTGAGGCACAAATGACCAAGCTCAAACTATCATACAGTGACCACAGTGTGATCCAATTCAGCTTATATACAAGTGGAGCATTGACAAGGAAGTCCAACACAGATGCGCTGGACTTCAGAAGAGGAAACTTCTAAAAAAAAATAAAATGAGGGGACTGATAAAAAGTGGGAAGGGAAAGTCAGGAGGGTCAAATCACTCCAGAAAGCATGGAACATATTTAAATCCTCAGTAACAGAAGCTGTTGGTGACTGGCTAGGAGAGAGATCTTGGGGTTGTGGTAGTCAGCTCATTGAAAGTGTTGACTCAGTGTGCAGCAGCTGTGAAAAAGGCAAATTCCATGATAGGGATCATTAGGAAGTGGGTTGGAAATAAAAATGCTAATAATACAATGCCCTTATACAAATCCATGATGTAGCCACATTTGAAGTACTACATACAGTTCTGGTCACTGGATCTTAAGAATGACATTGTAGAACTGGAAAAGGTACAGAAGATGGCAGCCAGTGATCAGGGGCCTGGAGCACCTTCCTTATGAGGCAAGGCTACAACATCTGGGGCTTTTTAGTTTGGAAAAGAAGCAACTGCGAGGAGACATGATAGAGATGCCTAAAATTATGCATGGAATAGGGAGAGTGGACAGAGAATTTTTCTCCCTCTCTAACACTAGAACTGGGGGTCATCCCATTAAACTGAAGGTCAGGAAATTTAGGACCAACAAAAGGAAGTACTTTTTCATACAGTGCATAACTAATCTATGGAATTCTCTGCCATGCCGTGTGGTGATGGCCACAAGCTTGGATGGCTTAAAAGGGGCTTAGACAAATTCATGGAGGACAGGTCTAGCAATGGCTACTCATCTGGCTGCTATAGGCCACCTCCAGCCTCAGAGGCAGGATGCCTCTAAATGCCAGATGCAGCTGAGCAACAGCAAAAGAGAGGGCATGTCCTCAGCTCTTGCCTGTGGGCTTCCCAAAGACATCTGGTGGGCCACTGTGTGAAACAGAATGCTGGACTAGATAGGCTTTGGGCCTGATCCAGCAGGGCTGTTATTATGTAAGAGTGGTCACATAGACGTTTGCACTGGTTCTCTGTTGCTCCTGAGGACAGAGCTAGAACCAGTAGGTTGAAATTACAAGGAAGCCAATCCAGGCTAGACATTAGGAGGAATTTCCTGACTGTAGGATCTGTTCAACAGTGGAACCATCTGCCTCACATAGTTGTGGGCTCTCCTTCTATAGATGTTTACAAACAGAGGCTGGACAGCCATCCATCAAGGTTGTTGCAACAGTTTCCAGCTCTGAGTGGAAGCTCAATTAGAAGACCTCCAAGACCCCTTCCAACTCTAATATCCTATGAGCTGCATTCACAGTGATATATGCAGAATACAGTGTCAGTAGAAGCAATTTTTTCTTTCCACCCTCTTCCCTGTAGCCCCCAGAAATGCTGTAAAAGCCATTCCCAAGGGTTGAGGGACCTTCAGCTACAGCGTGGGATGCTCCACTGATGGAAGTTAGGAGATGCAGGGGAGAAGCGCAAAGACACTTCCACTACACTAGTGACAGGCATCTCTGTGTTGATTACAGGGTCACTTCCACACCTCCTGCACCCACTGGCGTGACATTCTATGCCCCCTCGCCCCACAAGAATGGCTTTTCCAGCATCTGGGAGAAGGGTGAGAAGAGAATTGCTTCCACTAATTCTTTATTCCAATGTGGATGCTACCCTATGATTCTATTAAACTTCTATATCTATCAAGCTAAAAAGCTTTAATCAGCTTTTAGTTGAAAGAGAAGCTATGCAGATAAGATGTATAAATCATCTGAAATTAAAGGATTGTAAATGAGTTACCAGTCTGAATTCTGTCTCGCATTATTGTGACATAATCATCTCTATCAGATCGTGACTGCTCATGCCAGAATCCAAGTGCATGAAGAAACTCATGTTCAATTGTCCCAATCCTGTCACAGTTGGCTCCTATGGAGAGATCCTGCCTCCCTGTTCTCCGGTTTCCTACATAAGACCAGCAGCTATTTAAAAAAAAATTAGGGGGGGGGGGATTAAAAGCAATCTATAACTATTATATGTATAGTCTAGTTTAATCTTCTAGTTAAGAGTCCACCCCCAAAAAACCAGTTATAACTTGGTTATTCTACTCTAACAAGGCAGATCTGTGACTAGAAGTTGCTTCTAGAATTTCATGAACTTCTTTATTTTTAATTTTTTATGATGGATTATAAAAGAGAGCATACAAAGTTTTGCAAATACATAGCTTCAGCTAAACATATACATGATTTAAGATGTAAGCCACAAAACCATTCAAGAACTTGTTTTGAAGCGTATCCTCAGATTATTAACTACAGACATAAAATTAAAAAATAACAGTTTTAATGACTAAATATGATCAGACAGTTCTTAGAAAGAGTTCTTTCTGTAGCAGTAGAATCTCACAAGGCCTATTCCAGTACGTAACAAATTGATTCCGATTTAGATAAATGTCATTAACCCTATGTGACCCTTCTCTGTACCTGTCTCCATAGCTTGGTTCAGATATCACCATGGGCTTGGACACTTCCTTCTTCCCTCACACACAACCAACTTTATAGAGGACATCCTGGTTCATTAAAGCATAGTTTGCCATGACAGCTGAACTGGGAAACTGTTTATAACCACTCTTTGTGGCTTAAGCATAATGGTTTCCAATCTTGGCATCTAGGATGTGCTTATAGGAACATAGGAACATAGGAAGCTGTCATATACTGAGTCAGACCACTGGTCTATCTAGCTCAGTATTGTCTTCACAGATTTGGCAGCGGCTTCTCCAAGGTTGCAGGCAGGAATCTCTCTCAGCCCTATCTTGGAGATGCCAGGGGGGAAACTTGGAACTTAGATGCTCTTCTCAGAGGGGCTCCATCCCCTGAGGGGAATATCTTACAGTGCTCACACTTCTAGTCTCCCTTTCAAATGCAACCAGGGCAGACCCTGCTTAGCTAAGGGGACAAGTTATGCTTGCTACCACAAGACCAGCTCTCCTCTCCTTATACCAGTTTTCTGTTTTGATGTCATAGCAAATCGTAGTTTAACAAACTAGGAAGTCTCCTATGAGGCTGGGTATGTAAGGGGAGCTGGTAGGAGACAGGCACATTCCCAACCTAACAAACTATGATTTGTTGGATCAGGAATATGACAATATGTTAATTTGAACTGATCGGAATAGGTCTAATAAGGTAGTTTATCATCTTATCAGTTTATTATCTATTTCTGCTGGCCAATGGCTGTAATAAAATTTATATGATAAACTACCTCATCATTAATATTGTCCTTTTTTTCCCCTTCCCAGCCAGCTGCCTATAAGATTCGCACACACCCCGCCCCGCTGCCGCTGCGCACGCATTTCCTTGTAACCTCAATTCTGGCTCTTACAAGTATGTTGACTATGCATATCTGCTGTCTCGGCGTATCAAATCATCTGTCTATCCTAGAAGTATTCTCAAAAATGTTGGGGTAATGAATTTGAAGATATTTGCCTAATCACTACTACACTTCTTTCCAGAATGATGACATTTTCTGGCAATTCCACCACATATGGCTTATGGCCTTCTGCAGGATTACATCATAAGTCTTGACATTTGTTTTAGTTAATGATTGCATAGTACCTACCATGCAGTAGGAACACACATTGAATGATAGTGCCAAGAGGCTCTGAATCGGTAGAGGTTAAAGTTGCTGTCTGGTCACATTTAGTCCTGATGCATGCAAGCAGTCACACTGTAGGTCCATTCACACAACCAGGAAATACAGGGTAGGAGACAATATACCCAAGTATTCATGGTCATGTGAACCCATAGTAATTCCTCCAGCCTAGGTTCCTGAAATTAGGGAAACCCAGATGTTCTACCTTGCTCTAAACCAGGGCTGCTCAACTTTGGCCTTCTTGCAGATGTTGGCCTACAAGTCCCATAATCCCTACCTATTGGCCACTGTGGCTGGGGATTATGGGAGTTGTAGTTCAAAAACAGCTGGGGGGCCTAAGTTGAGCAGGCCTGCTCTAAACCATGGTAGAAGAAAAAGAGCCTTTCTATCTTGCTCTACTGGTCATATGGCTCCACTCACCTTTTCTACCCTGCTATTGGGGCATAGCAGCCATTGCAACAATAGAGAGCTGTGGCTCCAGCCATGGAAGTGCAACTCAGCAAAGCACACTCTATGATCCAGTGCCTATGGATCTATGATCCAGATCCTGTGCAGCAACTTCAGCAGGGCTGGGTCCACCTCCTGCTCCTCAGTGGCCAATCAGAGGTGCGTGCGCAGCTGCTGATGTAATGAAGCTTTTCCTTTCTGCTAGAAGTGCAAAGCATGCTGGGAAGGCAGAGGGGCTGTTGGGAGGATCTTCCATGGCAGGGCGGGGCTTAAAGCTCCCAATTGGGCAAAACACCAGGGTTGCCTTGATCACGTGTTCTGTGAATTTGCAAACTGAGGTTCTCCTCATCTGGAGGAGATAGGATAGGTGCTCTCATGCCCCCCAGCCCACCCACAAATGGTCATGTGAAAAGCACTAGTAGCTGCTTAAGATACAAGCACATATGTGGCAAGCTATTCATATGTAGCTGTTTACCAGGCCATCACAAACTGTGATGGCATAGTCAAAAAGCTGGAATACACACAAATACTTTGTCATGTGGTACTTCCAGCATACAGATAATTGAGCAATTAGGATGCTGTTGAACTCCAACAATCAATCCAAGCTTTGTTTGTCAATGAGAGCCAATGCAGCCAGATTAAATTGACTACCTTGATCCTGGCAACTTTCTCAACACAGAAAATCAGGGATGTGCACAAACCGGCATTTGGCCAGTTCAGCGGTAGGGTGTGTGTGTTACCTTTAAGGAGCAGGGAGGATGCTAATGCCCCTGGCTGCATTTCCCCTGCCGGTGCTGTCAGCAAAACCAGTGCCGTGGTTCACATGTGTGACGTGCACACGCGCACCAGACACTTCGGGTATGTCACTGAACAGGGCTGCATGAAGGTACACTGCAGCCCCACGGCACCGGTTTTGCCAACCGCGCTGGCGGGGGAAATGCAGTGGGGCAGGATGGGCACCCTCCAAGCTCCTTAAAGGTAACATCCCTACCACTGAACTGGCCGAATGCCGGACCTCCAAACCGGTTCAGCAGTCCGTAAAAGGACCATCAAACCAGTTAGTTCACATCCCTACAGAAAATAGTGCCACACACACACACGTACGTTGAGGCTGTTGACATGGAGAAAATCCACCTGGTTTGCTACTGCTCCTAAGTGACTTGTGCAGCTATTACAGGAACAATTTTAAATAGTCTCCACTCAACCTTGACTAAGCAAAGCAATGCAAACACAGTGAATCACTAGCAACTGTATGTATTCATTGATCTCTGTATTAACAAGGATAAGAAGGGACAGATCAACAGTCTTTGTGACTGGGAGAAAGAGTCCTCCAACTGATCACAGCTGGTTTTCTACCTCTCATGGTACCTTGTAGAAATGCTTGTGTGAGGTTCATAATCTTTTTATCTCCACTGATTTACTTCTAGGAGTCAGGAAGATTGTGAACTCTGAACTGAGGCCCAGGCTGAATATCTTTGCAATAAGATTTGTTGCTCTCCAAGTTGGAAAAGGATTAAAATATTCAAAATGTCTGAAGGAACATTCAAAACTTAGCTAGTTTCTTACCTTTAATTGGAAACAGTGACATTGTACACTAAGAGTATGGAATCGATTTTTGAAGTACTCCATGCAGTCATTTTTGCAAGAGACTATACAATCATATTTGAAAGCTGGATATGTTTTATGACCATTTATTTTGTTAAAAACAGGAATATGGTGTACTGTGCAAAAGATAACATTCTGTGTGGATGCTACCTTTTAGAAAATAAAAATAGCCTCTTGGGTGCCACTTTTCTGAGAAGTAACTTAAGGGAAAAGGCAAGAGAAATGTGAAAGGAAAGACGATATGAATCAGCAGTGTCTTGGAGAGCCAGCATGGTGTAGTGGTTAGAATGCTGGACTAGGACCAGGGAGACCCGAGTTCAAATCCCCATTCAGCCATGAAACTAGCTGGGTGACTCTGGGCCAGTCACTTCTCTCTCAGCCTGACCTACTTCACAGGGTTGTTGTGAAAGAGAAACTCAAGTATGTAGTACACCACTCTGGGATCCTTGGAGGAAGAGCGGGATATAAATTTAAAAATAATAATTAAAAAAACAAACACATCTCCAACAGAAGAACTAAGAATTCAGCTGTTCTGACTCATGCACGTTTCTCCATTTCCACCTGACTTATAGCCCAATCCCAGGCTTGCTTTAAGTATACAAGTGCTTGAATGGGATAAACAAGTTGCTCACCTGTAGCAGATGATCTGGAGGAGATCCGATAACATTCATAAGTATGGGTTCTGTGTCTGTGCAGGACTATCCAGGTAGAGTTCTATAGCCCTTCACTGCGCCCAGAACCACCTCCCTGCTTGTGCAGGATTTCTGTTATAACTGGCGGTTGGGCATTTTCCTTCTCAGTTCTTTCTTTTTGACTGCCTAAGGATTAGTGAGGAGCTATGAAACTCTACCTGGATAGTCCTGTGCAGATGCAGAACCCATACTTATGGAGGTCATTGGATCTCCATCCAGATCTACAAAATGCTATTCCAGTGAAGTGTTCCTGTTTTGGTTACAGTTCCCTAGTGGAAGATGTAGATTTTCTTATTGATAAGATAATCTACATCTTCCACTAGGTACAAAAGAAATACAACCTACCCCACAGTGCAAAATGTTCTAAGACAAGAATAAGGGGATTTAGAGTGATGAAGCAAAGCTTTCTGGGCCAAATTACATGTTACCATTGTCTGGACCTTGGAGTTTTTTTGCTTTTACTTTAATACAGCTGAGAGAGGGTCTGAATTTGAAGCAATGGCTTTGCGGGAGGTTTTGTAATTCTGTCCCCTCATGCCACTTTTTCCAATCTCAGCTGCCCCCACAAGATTGCTGCTAGCTCTGTTTGGGGGGAAGTATTGGTACTTGTGTTCATTGTGGCAATTCACATTCAATGTATGCAGGGGCAAAACACATCATTGATACATGGATTAAAAGGTCCAAGGTATGGCTGTCTGACTCTCCTTTAAAGAACGCATCATCAAAGGCTACAAACATGCAACAGGTATAGAAAAAGTAACTGTCTCCATTTTTAATGTGTATTACTTTATATCTGCTGTAAATAATCCTGTGCTTTCTGTACTGTTTGATTTTTTTGTGTGTATCTATATAGTGTAGAGTAATATAATATTTTGAAAGGTCAGAGAAATATAATGATCTTAAATCATACAAAACCACATTTAGCACACATAGTTGCCACCCATTCTATATTAATTCTTACATTCACCCCAGGTTTTCACGCTTTCCATGTAAAATGAAGAATCTTCCACTCCATGTAACAAAACCTCTATTAAATTAAACCCTACTATGACCTTCCCTCCTACATCTAGCCAAACTGCAAATCATCCATTATTTTTTGGTACAGAGCCAATCGAACCTTGAGTAAATCCCTGATTTTGCTATGCATGCTGCTTTTCACAACAGGGTCCCTACACAAAGAACTTCTGATTTGTGTCAGGGTCCTGACAAATATTTTGGACCTATGGGTGCTTCAGCAGAACATAACAAATTATGACTTCTCTTACCCACTTCCTTTGAACACCGATATGTAATTTGCTTCACCTTCCCAGGGTTTGAAATCAATACAGGTTTTTAGGCGATACTGTTCAAATGCTTTGAGGATAAGCCCCTTTGCATTCATGTCTGGGGGAGAGAGAAAAAGACTGTTATTGCTCCACTAATAAAATGCTTTTCTATTTACTCAGCAAGCCTTGAACCATAGTGACTGGAAGCTCTGCTAGGAGTATTAAACATGTTGGTACACTAAGAGAATTTAGACTGCTGAGAGACAAGTTAGTCATCAGCTATTTTAGGTGGTCTACATGAATACAAGCAGGTTTAGATATAAAGTTAAAGTGTGCCATCAAGTTGATTTCGACTCCTGGTGCCCACAGAGCCCTGTGGTTTCCTTTAGTAGAATACAGGAGGAGTTTGTCATTGCCTCCTCCTCCGCAGTATGAGATGATGCCTTTCAGCATCTTCCTATATCGCTGCTGCCCGACATAGGTGTTTCCCATAGTCTGGGAAACATACCAGCGGGGATTTGAACTGGCAACATTCTGCTTTTTAGTCAAGCATTTCCCCGCTGCACCATTAGGTGGCTAGGTTTAGATATAGGTACCTGATGTAAGTACCAACTAACAATTTCTTAGTTGTTTTCTTGGACTTTGACTGTTTATACATTATATGTACTTCAAGCTAAGTTTAATTCAAGCTAAGTAAATAGTACTTTTTTGTAGTTCAACTAAACAATTATGTTATTATTTATACAGTATAATCAGTATAGATGGCAAGGACTCCTACGAGTGGATGGACAGCTACGTGCAAGGCTTGTCTCACAGTGCAGCGGATGGGATGGGGAATACTATTTTTGTTTGTCTCCATCCCCTGCAAAAAAATGTGTTTGTCTCCATCCCCTGTTTGTAGAAATGGGCCCCCTGAGGGCTGTGCAGCCCTCAGGGACATATTTCTACAAGCAAACAAGGCTTGTAGGCTTTTGCAGGGAGGGGAAAGCAGTGAAAATCATGTCCCCCTCCCACTTTCTGCATCTGTACTGTGAGGTAAGCCTTGAGTGAAGCTAATCTACCCACATCTTACAAGGGTGAAGCTCTTTTTCTGTCCTCCTAAGGCTGCAGCAAATGTTAGTCATTGTTCTTTAAAGTGAAAATCAACTAGATTATCATAGCTAATCTCAGACTGGAACTTCCCAGTTATAAGACTTGCAGGTATTAATGAAGTAATTTAGGCCCTTGTGAGAAATATCCTGCAACTTATCTAAAAAGCAGCTCATTCTTTTTTAGATGAGCTTGAGGATCTTTCCCACAAGGACCTAAATTACTTCATTGGTAGGGACAGCATAAAAGGAGTGTTCCACACACTGGAAGGCTGGAAGATTGGCAATCTTTACTCATGATTTCTTGGTATTGCAGATTTATGGGATATTATTAGTTAAAGTATAAAATTATATTTGCCCAACATTTAGCTAAACTAGATACATACAAATGATATGCCTTTACAATATTTTCGAAGAATGTTCTCAGATAACACTGCCAACATCCACAAATGGTTCTAATTGATTTGACATGTTGAATGAGCATATTTATAAATATTATCTCTCTGAAGTTTCTTTTTATTTACTTGCATTGAAATGTTATATATTTTTGTCTTCTTTGTAATAAAAGGCTATTTTTTATTTATTTTTATTATTAATTTATTTATTATTAAAAATTTATACTAATAAAAGGCAATTTTTACCAATAAAAACCAATTTTTAAAAATCCAGTTTGTTCTTATGAAGCTCATCATTGCTTGTACCCAATAATTGTGACAAATAACTTCAGAAACTAATATTAAGCAAATGTTAGTTAGTTATAAGTTTATTCGGTCATTGACCAGCAAACATTTAAAATTAAGCAAATGAAAGATGCCCATACTGAAAGCTGCTTGTGCAAACAATGACCTAAATTTGTGAACATACCCAGGCTGTCCTCAAGGACATAGGGAATGGTGCGGGGCCATCGATACTGATCACCAATAATGGAGTTCCGTTCAAGTATCTGAAAAGGAAAGCAAATACAGAGAAAGTAAATACAGTAAGAAAGCATAGTTTTATTTCTAAAGCACTTTCCTGAATGCATTCATTTGCCCTGCACGTACCTTTGTTTCATGTAATCTGAGCAACTGGGGCTAGTTTATTAGGAGCATTTCAGTGCACTTTGTTGGCAACAGTCAGGACTCAGGTCCCAAGGGGGAATAGCTTAGCAAATCTCCATTAACACTACCAGCTACAGAGGTGGAGGACTCAGACTAGGGTTGCTGTATTCAAGCTTCCCAAATCCGGGTGGCTTAATTTTCAAATAGCAACTGATTTGCATTTTATTTATTTGACAGATTTGTATACTGCCTGCCACTACCCAAGTCTCTAAGTGGTTTAGAACAACGAAACAAACCAATCAGGGGCGTAACGAAGCTGGAGTGGGCCCAGAGACAAAATTTTAAAATGGGCCCCTCGCTGATACACACACACACTCACTTCACATGTGACTTGCCTCTGGGGGGCCCCTCAAGGAGTGGGGGCCCCCAGGCAGCCACCTCCCCTTGCCTAATGGTAGTTACGCCCCTGAAACCAATGACTGTGGAGCCAATGGCAGGAGGCAAAACCACAGAGCCTTCCTTTCTTTCCCCACCTTCTCTTCCCTTCCATTTGATCGGATCCAGAGTAAATTCCGAGCAAACCGGGTGGCACATTTGAAATCCGGGTAAATCCTGGTGGAATTTAGCAGCCAGGTGGAGGAGCCAAAATCCAGGGACAACCCTAAATTCCGGGGGACATGGCAAGGCTAGCTCAGATCCTGGCAAGGAGGATGAACCAGGCAGAGATGAACCCAGATCCCCAGAGATGATCTCCATTGAGATGAACTTGCCAGAGATGTTGGACTCAAGAATAGCCATAACCTCTCATCCTTCATTGCCTGCTCGCTGAAGCAGGGAACTCATCAGGCGAGAGGTGGCTGAGAGATAGAGAAAAGCTTGGCTCCAGGCCCAGGAGCTGCCCTTTTAAGGTCCCACACTGCAACAGAGGTCTGGAGCCTAAGAAAGGGACTTGTGGCCGAGAAACATAAAAGGGCTCAGTTGTCGCTGGGACTCTGTCTAATCAACTTGTTCGCTCAGAGTTCTCTGAGAGCCTGCAGACAGGCCATGCCTTCTGGGCCCCTGTGTGAGACCAGGACAGGGAAATATGGAAGGCTGTGTATTCTGGGCATCCCTGGTACTTCTGCACAAATGTGGAATCCAATATTGGCACAAAATTAAACTTTATAAAAATGTCCCCCCTAAAAGTAAGCGAATAAAACAGTAACTTTCTAGAGATTATATTTATGAAGATAGACTTGTAGATGTGTAGCTTGTGCCTGATTGATTGATTGATTAAGTGCCGTCAAGTTGGCGTCGACTCTTAGCAACCATATAGATAGATTCTCTCCAGGATGATCTGTCTTCAACTTGGCCTTTAAGGTCCCTCAGTGGTGCATTCATTGCTGTCGTAATCGAGTCCACCCACCTTGCTGCTGGTCGTCCTCTTCTTCTCTTGCCTCCAACTTTTCCCAGCATTATGGGAAATAATGCTTGTGCCTAGTGAAATTTAATTTTAGACTATGGATCTGACTCAGTATAAGGTAGCTCCTTATACATCCATCTATAAGTGTGTATCTATATATGGTGGAGAGAGCAGAGGTTTCTTTTGTAGTGGGCAGCAGTGCTGTAGCAGTGAATAGCTGGTTTTATTCAATTAAGTCAAGGTCAAAACTCTCACTAATAATTACCACACAGGGATAATTTGAAATATGAGACTGCATAAGCATGAAATCAATTCTTTGGTGGCTTATGTATGGAGTTTTTAGCATCTTCAGAGAATTCTGACTATATGAGCCTATTCCATTTTAAATGGTGGTCTGGCTACATTTCATAGAACTACTTGCATGAGTAAAGGTGCAGAGGGACAGCCTGTAGATAGCACCGCTTGCCAAGAAATGTTGTAAGATAGTCTCTCTTATCTAGTGTTGTCTGCAAATCATTAATATTAATGCTTGCAACAATGTGCTGACATATACTGCAATGGGAGTGAAGCTAATAAGCTAATAACAGTAACCTAATGGCCGAGTTGATTATTCTGTGTCATGCTTCTGCATTTTTACAGGACTTTCTCCTCTTTTATTATCTCAGACGTCTTATCAGAATTCCTTTCTAGGCACTTTCAGTGATGGCTTCATAAAGAAAGCATTTATCGCTAATAAACAGGGTTAACAGCTCTTCACTCTGATGGAGTTCTTGTATCCTCAGGAGCTCTTCCTGGCCCAACCTCCAAGTCAAGCTATCTCAGTCACTGTACTAATGTGGCTTTTCTGCTCATTTATTTCTCATATAAACTGAAGCAGGAACTTTCTATCGCAAAGCTCTTAAGCAGAGAGATCTCAGACTAGAGAAAATCTGGAATCACTACTCTAGGGACTAGACTAATGAAGTATAGGCTCTCAATTTCCAGACTATTAGTCACATATATGGATGTTTGTCATTTAAACTTACCCCATTTTCAAGTCTGATGTCACCCTCAAATAGGTCCAGTCCTAAAGCTAAAAAAAGAAAGATCCAATAGAAGCCAGTTAGTGCATTTTAAATAATGCCACATTATTGTAAAAGGCAAAAATGATGAAAATATGAAATTATTCAAGCTGAAAAACCTTCATTGATATCAATTTCATTCTCTTCATCTACTTCTGAAAAACAAAAGGACATATAAGTTATATATTATTAATTATAACCATTTTATCTATTAATTATTATAGCAAGTATCATTGAAACCTAAATATACTTGCTTGGAAGCAAGTCCTACTGAACTCAACAGCACTTGTTTCCAGATAAATACATGTAAGTTTGAATTGTCAAATGCACTAGCAACATCTGGCTTCCAGACTAACTGCACCAGCACAACAAACAAATTGCACACATGCAAGGTTGTGTCGCAGTGTGGCTACTCAAAACTGCAACAAGGATAGCCGAATGGGCTGACATCCAGACCAGTATTGTGCTAGCACAAGAGAAGTTGTGCACACTGTTGCACAACACGTTGTGCAACTTGTCAACATCTTCTATTAGCGCAAGGACTACTCTGGAACAGACATCCATTTCTTTGTGCAACGCCCTTGCACGATGTCCTTGTGCTAATACAACAGCATTGTGCTAGCACAACACTAGTGCGGAATATGTTAATAGAATTTGCTAGCACAGCTTTCTCATGCTAGTACAACATGTTTGTGAAAGCGCAGTATTAATCTGGATGTCAGCCAGTAACAATAATTATGTTCATGACCAGTTAAGTTTTGTTACCTATATTTTAGCCAAGTGAACAGAATGGTAATTAGAACTCACCCAGTCGTTCTTGAAC
Source organism: Hemicordylus capensis (assembly GCF_027244095.1). Classification (NCBI taxonomy): domain Eukaryota; kingdom Metazoa; phylum Chordata; class Lepidosauria; order Squamata; family Cordylidae; genus Hemicordylus; species Hemicordylus capensis. Next base: position 252,143,907 of record NC_069660.1, on the reverse strand, counting down.
AGGCTAGAATAAAAGAAAAAGATTTTATAAGATGTACAAAAACTCCTTCAATAATAATTTGTGGGACATCTAATGGCATCAACTATCTTTGGCAAGCTTCGCACTACAAAATTAGAGCCAATTTCAATGTGATATTTTACATTCACAACGTGACCTTTGGAGTTAGTTTTTTGTATGCATATGTTGAAAAATGTCTGACTCTTGTGCCTTTTCATTTTTAATTTTTTTAAAAATCATTGGGTAACTACTGCTTTCTCTCACAAGGCACCTGTGTGCAACACAATATGTCTGTGGCTATGGCAATATGTCTGTGGTTGGGGACTAGCACAATTTTGTAGGGAGTTGAAATTTATATGAACATTTCTGGAGTTCATTAGTCCCCCCATTCCTATTCTGTCTTAAACCCTACATTTAGACAATTGTGAACTGTAAGGACCTTGTGTTGTACAAGGCAAGAGAGTGGTGTATGTATGAAGATGGGAATAATATGCATTACTCCAACTAGGGACATTGTTTCCTCTGATTCAACCAGGAAAACGTACCAGAATTTGCAAAATTCACACATTTACTCCTCAAGAGCCTAGATTAAACTTCTATACAAAATGAAGTACTGGTAATATTTGGGATATTACACATGATTTTGCATACATACAAAGGCTAGATCATTAATAAATACAAACTCCTGCATTTAAACTTCAGTTATTCAAACATACTTATTTAGATCTTATGTGTGTCTACCATATCATTCTTTGGCAAACTATATCTATGGAAATAGCAGTTGTGTTTCTCCAATTGTTTTAGAAGCCTCTTGAAGATTCAGATAAATTAATTGAACCAAACCATTTAATCAGAGTTTATTGTATTAGGATTGACAGTTACCAGCAATGGAGGACAAAAATAAAACAGCATAAATCAAGAAAATTCAGTACAAATATCCCAAATATATACACATAAATGTACCCCTCTTTTTTTGTTGTGATTGCAGCAAATTAGGCAAGCTCATGGGAGATATCACTGTCTTTCCCAGTGAAGAGGAGAGATATGATGGAAGAAGAGTGCGTTGCTGATGGATCTTTGAGCATTTGTGCTTTGTATGACTACACTTTCTTTGAAAAAATAACCAAAGAATAATAACATTAAGTTTCTGATAAATACATCAAATAGATATTGGCCCAGCTCAGAGATCATGTGGAGCCAGAATTGTTCTCTGGTTTCCAGTGGCATGTGTACTCTTCCCTTTCTTTTGCATTATTCTATTTCTGCTCCAAACATAAAACAAGCCAGGATCTGTTGTGACATCCACATCAGGTATTCCTGGCTTATTCTTCCAGTTTCCAAATAAACCAGGATCTGAAGCTCGATATAATCTGAGCTTCAGATCCTAGTCCATTTGAAAATTCTGCAAAAACAAAAATGGCAAAATAAGTCCTTTTTAACTAAACTAAAATGGACAAGCTCACAAAGAAGAAACACATCCCAAAATCCCCTCTATTTTGTTTTACCTGAATGTTTAAAAATTGTATAGGTGCCCTTAATTAAGTAACTTTGAGCCTGTACCTCACATTATTACACCCTAATTCTTCAGCATAAAAATATTTTCTTTGCTGTCTTACCAAACTGCAAACAATCTGTAAAAGAACCCAGGTCAGGAACACAGAAACTGGCAACAAATTCATATTGGTTCACTTCTGGAAGAGATATTACCTTTCAATTTCTCTGCATTTATAGCTAAAATAAACTAGTGTTACATTAACTAGAACCTTGATCCTTGTATTAAAGGCTCGTTATTACACTGTGATCATGCTGATTCAGCCAGGTACAGGAGAAAATGTATGGTTATGGTGAGGCATAAATAGAACATTCTGCCACGATGAGCCCTGGATATTCTACTAGTTATAACATCCAAACCATCCATCCAATTGCCTGAAATGTGACACAGAACTAGGTTGTCTAAATTTAGTGCAGATCCATCAAGAAGTGACTAAGCAGGGGCATATGTACCATTTGGCAGGGGGAGACAGTTGTCTTCGGGCCCGCCACCCCAAAACACCCCCCAGAGGCAGGTCACATGAACCCAACTCCCCAGCACCCACCTGATCGCAGCTCACCCACTGTCCGGGCAGGCCGCAGCAAGACCTGAGGAGCTGCACCTGCACAGCCTGTTGGGCAGCCCCCAACAGGAGCTGCCGTGGCTACAGCAGTGCACAAGAATTTGCTGCTGCTGCCACCACACTGCGTCCTGCTGCAGTCAGAAAGGCAGCTCACGTGCTTCCTAGATGAAAATTCCAACCTGGCAGCCAGGTTGGTCTCTGGGTCATCTCGGAGAGACCATGTTACTCCTTTACTGATGGAGTTACACTGGCTGCCAATAGGTTCCCGGACAAAATACAAAGTGCTAGCTACAACTTACAAAGCCCTAAACGGCTTAGGCCCTGGGTATTTGAGAGAACGTCTTCTTCATTATGAGCCCCACTGCCCATTGAGGTCATCTGGGGAGGTCTGTCTCCAGTTGCCACCGACCCATTTGGAGGCTACACAGAGACGGGCCTTCTCGGTCACTGCCCCGAGATTGTGGAATGCACTCCCTGCTGAGATACGATCCTCCCCATCTCTGGCAATTTTCAAAAAAACACCTGAAAACCCATCTTTTCACCCAAGCTTTCTCAGCTTCCTAAGTCTGGGGTTTTTTAATTTTTGGTTTATTTTAAAATTCAAAACCTGATTTCGGGGTTTTTAATCACTGAAATTGTTTAATTGTTGTTTTAAAATGTTTTTAAAATTGTTAATTGTTATGTTGTTTTTTAATTTGTTTTAGGTCTTTACTGTTTTAGTGGTTTGTTTTAATTGTAAACCGCTTTGAGCCATTTTGGAAGGGTGGTATACAAATCCAATACATAAATAAATAATAAATAAATAAAGAGGTGCTCGCCTGTGATTGGCTGGATTGCTCGCTCTCAGGGTGGGGATTTGTTAATCTCAGGGGACTCCACTGCCGTGACCCGAGAGGGCCCTTGAGCAGCAGCCGCCACAAAGAAAAGTCTAGGCAGTTTGGCGCGGAATGCAAATTAATATCATGTGATTGGTTGGCTAGAGGTTCCATTACTTCATTATAAACCGTTCCTTGAGTAGGCTTTACCTGGGAGTAGGTCCTACTAAATTTTACTATGAGGAGAAGTGTTTGGGTGCAGCCCTAAGGTGACTTCCCAGTCCTAAAATAGAGTTACAATGTTCTTCTAAATAGTAGGCTTGCAGTTAATGCCAAGCACTGAGAGATTACTATTATTTATTATTATTAGTTGGTTTACAAAAGTTAAAATACAATACAACTCCATAAAAATCACATTTAAAATCAGTTAAACAATAAAAGCCATAGTGTGGTTCTGCTGTTATTTACACCTTGTAACTATAGTTGGGATATGTGCAATGATTAAAGTTCTTCATTGATTCTGTTTTATTAGTTGGTTCTGCTGTTATTTACACCTTGTAACTAGTTGGGATAGTTAGTAGAGACATCGAGCCAGGAGAAGGAGAGGAAGGCAATAAGGGGCCCATTTTAAAATCTCATCTCCTGGCCCACTCTAACCTTGCTATGCCCCTGCAAGCAGCATACCTCTAAGAAGCAGATTTTTTGCATCTTGGTAACCTATTTTTGACTAAAGGGTGGATGGCATCATTACAAAATACTCCACTGAGGTTTTCCTATGTGTCCCTTCAACAGTACCAAATCTGGCCCAAAACAGTCTGATAGGGACACACACACCCCTGGGAGAGCTCATAAGCTTTTTTATTGCCCATCTAAATATTTGAATCAGTAGTGGAATCTGTTCTTTTGATGTTTTGAAATAAATCTATTGAGCTGTTAGCCTTTGTTGAAGTTCTCATCAGCAAAATCAAGTGAGGACGTGCATCACAGCAGTGTCAAATGGCCTGATTGACCCTTCTCAGAGTAATGTTTTCCTTCAGTAAAGATTGCTGTCACTTTCCCTACAGCTGAGTGAACTGTGTCCTCCTAACTGAGCAAAGAGACATCTTTCAAAGTGGTGGCTCCCTTTGATGATAGGGTGAAAGCAACTTTCCCTATTCATCCCAACATAACATTCCTCCCAAAAGCTGTTGCTGGTCTCTCCCAGATATCCTTTTTATCCTACTTTCCTTAAGGAAACTAAGCTTATGAGAGCACTCAGGGGTGTGTGTGTGTCCCTATCACACTTGGAGTTATTTGAATCCAATTTGATACTGTTGAAGGGACAGTATCATAGGGAAACCTCAATGGCATAATTTGTAATGATGTCATCCACCCTGATTCATGATGGTGGACACCAGTGTTCCCTCTAATAGGGATTCCCAAATGTTGTTGACTACAACTCCCAGAATCACCAGCTGCAATGGCTTTTGCTTGGGGACTGTGGGGATTGTAGTCAACATCTGGGAATCCCTGTTAGAGGGTACACTGGTGGACATGTGAACATTTGAAGCACAAGAGGGTTAACTTGTGGACAATTTGGTACAGTTGTCTAGTGAGTGACACATAGGAACACCTCAACAGCATAGTTTGTGGTTATGTCATCCACCTCAATCCAAGATGCAACAACGAGAGGGCATGCCCTCAGCAATTGCCTGTGGGCTTCCCAGAAGCATCTGGTGGTCCACTGTGGTCCAACAGGATGCTGGAGTAGATAGGCCTTGGGCCTGATTCAGCAGGTTCTTACATTATATAACATGGAACAGATCCACCTGTTCTTATGTTATATATCATGGAAGACATGTGAACGTTTAAGGTGCAAGTGGACTAACTTGTGAACCAGTTTGAACCAAATATGCTACAGATGTAGGAACACATAAGGACAGATGGTGAACATGTGAACATTTGAGTGGGCTAACTTGTGGACCGCAAGTTTATCAAGTTTAAACAAATAGCACGTTTAGCTATGTGGCTAACTTGATCCTCATTCAGAGCAGATACTGCTGGTTTTCTGAGTCTTTTTTGTGTCTGTAGCAGCTGTCTAACAGTATAGTTCTTTATATGTTTAGCCCAGATTAAGTCCTACTTAATATGGAAAGTAATGAAAATATCCCTTTTATAACTGTTGCAATAAAAACCTTGTTTAAAAATGGGTGGGGCGGGGGGGATATTTGAAAAATACTGTTTTAAATGTGGGGAGAACAGAAACATCCCTGTAAAGAGGAGGGGGGTTAATAATGGTAAGATTCATTTAAGCGAGGGCAGAATGTACCATTCCCTGTAAAATGAAAGGAACAATAGAAAGATTAGTTTGAAAACCGGGGGGGGGGGGGGTGGTAATGGAACAATGTCTGTTGGAAATGGAGTTAATGGATGGAAATTGTATTCTTTAAATAATGGGAAGGGGAACAATGGAAATATCCTTTTAAAAAGATAAGAGGCATAATAGAACAATGTATATAAAAGGGGGGGAACAAAACTGAGAAATATCTGCTTGGATGCCTGACTAGCCCAACGTTGAATTAAAAATCTAACATCTAACCCCTGCTAACTGGGCAAAGAGGCACCTTTTACCGTGGTGATTCTCTTTATTTAGCAGGGGGAGAGTAACTGGCCCTATCCACCCCCAGCACAGTACTTCCAGTGACTGTTGCTGGTGTCTATCTTATGTTTCGTTTTAGAATGTGAGCCCTTTGGGGACAGGGAGCCATCTTATTTTTTTGTTATTTCTCTTTGTAAACCGCCCTGAGCTATTTTTGGAAGGGCAGTGTAGAAATCGAAATAATAATAATAGTGTGGGTGAACAAAGCCTAATTTGTAAAGCCAGCATAATATAAAACTATACAAGGTTTTTGCTGCTTACATGTGTGGGATTTAAGTTGATTGATTTAACTTGCAAGTTTCCACATCTTTTAGAGCACAAGTGAAATTTGTTAGCTTCTCACCTTAATTTTAAACTGACTTTTAAAAATATTTAAATTAATGGTCAATATGCAATGGACCAGGAATTTAGAAATTTAAGGAGGTATTCTATGAGTGGTAAAGATATGATGGTGTGAAACTATCAAGCAGTCCATCCAAACCCCTTCTGTTGGCTATTGGATAGAGAGTTAGTAGAGGTGATAACACTTCCCTTTCTAGCTCTTGAATGGTTTTTCCAGTTAGAATTGTTGATGGAGAGGATGAAACATGGAGAATGAATACAGAATGGTAGATTACAGGGTTCCATTTCAAAATCTATCGAAGCTAATGTCTGCGGCCATCCTTTTAGAAGTTATCAGTAGAGCGTTTCAGCTTTTTTGGTTCAAGATTAAAGCAATCCTCTCCTGGTGAATGGGAAGCCTTCTATCTTTGTATACTTCTTATGGGGAAAGGATGCTGAGAGTAGCTGCGCATGACACCTCAATGAAAGTACTGTTCTCACAGATCTAGCTGTAGAATCTGTGACTTGCTCAGCCACATTTAGCTACAGCCTAACTAGAAGTAATGGTAGCCTAGAACACTGTGGCAAATTGCTTTCATCTTTCAGTAAACCTTCAACAAAGGCTAACATCTCCAATAAGGGTGCATGAGATACTACTATACTGGTAATTCAACACTTTTGATAGGAGACCTGCTGCATAACCTTACAGTTTTTCCAGCCTCCTGGATAGAATATGACATGAAGCTGGTTACTGAAGACAAGGATGAAAGGTCATGCTAGTGACTGGAGAAAACAGTTGCAGATTTGCAACAGAAGCATGTATAAGTGGTTGCACTTTTATGGTCTTCTCAGATGCCTGAATAGTCTTAGGCCCAGATGAACTATAAATTACAGACTGGTCACTCAGATGTTATGCTTGGTTCCCCACTCCTACCCTCCATACCTACCAATTAAGTTAATGCATTTTCCAGGGTAATATATAGCTGATGGTTTGTTTGTTTTTAAAGGCTATGCTATGTTATATTGTTTTCAAATGTCAATTAGAGCTTTCCCATAAAGCCTTGATCTGAGCTGTGCATGCACAATCTCATGAATGTTAGTACACTGAAGACACCAAGAAGAAACTAGAGCAATTGTGAGGGCTGTGGTTGGTGTCTATATTTTGTACCTTTTTTATGGCCTACCAGGAATTTCAGCTCTTCTTCCAAGAGATGCAATTTAGCCATACAAGCAAACTGCAAGAGGGTCCCTGCAGCAATTCCCAACTGTTTTCAGCATGTATACTAAGGACTAGCTTTGGCTTAGATCAACTTCAACCTGGAATGGACATGAAGTCATAAAATAGGCAAGTCAAGCCATGCCCTTCTAGCCAAGCAATGATATGGCTGAGTAAGTATGTGTGACATTTTGCATTTAGGCTGCAATGACACATAACAGATAACTGTAGTTAAACATGGCCGAGCTTGGGACTCCAGCACAAACAAAAAGTTATGGGCTGAAAGCAGCCTCCAATTTACAGTGCCAAACTCAATTTTTCGCTGCCAATATCTAAGGTTTGACCGCTGAGACATTACTTTTGACTCCTGGCGCAGCCATAACTGTGATTTTGCATGGATTTTCAAAACGCAATCATAGAGGCAACAGCGCAGACCCACCCGAGGATGTGGCTGATCCAAGCCATCAGCACTTCTTGCTGGCAACCTCTCAGAGAACCAGCCTCACTATTCCTGTCAGTTATGGAGATGCCAGGCTACAGGGATGCTGCCACATCCCATCCAGGACTGTCAGCCTGTCAAGCTGCACAGTCACTCTGGGGCTTCCCCACTTCCCACTCCATCCCTTCCTCCCCGCTCATGGCAAGTGGTAGGGAATGGGCACAGGATGACAGAATGGGCGCTAAGTGCTTTGCTCCCCGAGAAGGGAGCAACAGTGATGTATGTTCATAAGCACAAACACTCCAAATGATAACAGAAGCAGGGCACCCCATCACAGTGCTGGGAAGGGAGCAAATGCTGGGCTGGGGGTGGGGACAAGGTCGGGTATAAATGGCAGACCCAAGTAGGGGATCTGGAGCAGTAGAATTCTTTCCCCACCCCCACATATAGGTTGGGGAAGAGGCCCCCAGCCCCTTCCCCTTGGGGGTTATCGGTCCCTAGGCTTACTCATGAGAAGAGCCATCTGGGAGCACTAATTGTAAGTTTACAAGATAGTATTCTCATTGCTACAGGTGGTACTCCTGTTGCTTACTGCAAATTTAGCCCATTATCCCATGTTCTCTCACGAGAGTGGCAGCCTATTGGAGACTCGATACTGAGCTAGGAAGCTCCATGCAGCAAAGCTTTGGGGACAGGTACTTGGGCAAGTGCTGTCCATGTCTCAGCAGCTGCCACCAACCTGCTGCCAATATGGCGAAATGCCGGACTAAGCCCAGGAACTTGGAACTGGTTTAAAGGTCCGTGCCAGACCCATGTCTACACCATCCACATAAACAGTTAGGGGTGTTTTTTTTGGGGGGGGGTGCTCTGGAAATGGTTTAAAAGGCAGGCCCTAGCATGGATTCCCTAGCAGCCAAGTTCTATTCTTCTCGCTCAAAGGCTGGGGAAGAGGGGGCTTGGCCCCTTCCACTATTGGGGGTTCTTGCTTCCCAGGCTTACTCATGATAAAGGCCAGTCACCGGGGTCAGTATGGGTAAGCCGAAATCCTCCTTCAAAGATACGGCCACCTGAACTAAGGCACACTGCCCAGGCATGAGAGTGCCAGGCCTTGGGGACACCCCCGCACAACTCCTAAGAAGGACCATCAAAGGGGAGGAGAGAGAATTGATGAGCAAAATCGCTAATCATGTGTGATTACAAAACAACGACCCAGAGATGAAAGTTTGGGGCGGTGTACAAATTAGATAGATAGATAGATAGATAGATAGATAGATAGATAGATAGATAGATAGATCCCCTTCTCCACAGACACCTCCCTCACACGAGTATCAGGCGATGAGGGCTCTAAATAGAGCTGAGTTACTGTGAGGAGGGGTACTGCTTTCCTCATCTTGGGGACTTGGTCCAAGCTGCCATGGAAATATGCTCCCTGCCAGCCCATCCACCCATGTTGACATGTGTGCCCTTGCCAGCACCCCAGAACAACTATCCTGCTGTCCCAGGGTGGCTGGAGAAGAGGAGCTCACCTCTCCCATGATTCTCTGCACCAGCAGATCTGCATACAGCATGATGCCGGACCATGGGTTTGGATTCTGAATGGGTTTCAAGGTCTGTCCGAAAGTCTCCCCCTTCCCCTCCACACACATGTCTGGGCCATGGAGCATCTAGATGTCCATTGGATGCATGGAAGTCTCCACAGGGAATGAGGATAGGGGGTTCATGGAGATCTGTTCTATTTTTTACCATTGAAAGTTGGGGCCCCCCACACAAGCAGTGGCCCTTTTGGTGCACTGGCAGGTGGGTGGGCTGGCCCAACTTGTGAACTCGCAGTCCATGGGTGAGGCACCACTCACGGATGGGCAGAACCTTCCCCAATAGTTTGATCATTTCATGAGAGGGCTAGCCCACTCGGCAGCAAGCTGACAGAAAGTGGATTTTGGTTGGGTCTGCATGGACTGCTTTGCCAGGGTCACCCTTCGCGACATCAACCAAGGTTATGGTGGGACATAGCCCGCGGCATCCCACAGCATCCTTTGTCCTCCATCTACATATCCCCTCCTAGGAAGTTTCAATGTTCCCCTCCCTTAATTAAAGCAGAACACCACCACCACCCCGACAATTCATGTTTCTGTGGGACTATTGGAGAGTGGGACTACTGGGGGAGGGGCAGTGCCATAGCTGGCAAAAGAAATGGCATAGCATGTCATTTAAATGGGTTTAAATGCCCTTTCCATGCCTAGGGCAGGTGGAGTACTCTGATAATGCATGATCACTCTTAGAACAACTCCTCTGAGATTATGGCCAATCATGGCTGCCCCACTGACATGGTGATACTTTGCCCACAGTCTGGCCATGTAACTTGCTGGGATCTGGGAGGGCCTCCCCTCTCTTGCAACTATAGTTTGGCGGGCTGCGGTTTAGCAGATGTCTGCAACACGATTTGAAGTTATGATTTGAAACCTCGGCCACATTTACCTCCGGTTTGGTATTACATGTAAAAGCGGCCTATGTGTGACATTTTGCATTTCCCAGTATCTACATATATATTTATCTAAGGCATACCCATCACTGATCCCATGTGTTGCAGCTCTCATGAGAGTTTGCAAGCAAACTGCCAGCAGGGGGAGAGGAAAGTGACAATGATGGCGAACAGGCAGGTGAGGTGGGAAACAAAACGGTGGCGAGGGAGAAGGCAGGAGTGGGCAAGCGGGGGGAAGAAAGTGGTGGCAAGGGCAGGTGGGGGAAGAACATGGGGGGAGGCGGGCAGGGAAGAAAACAACGGTGGCAGCAAGCAGGCAGGAGGGGAAATCAGCAGCAGCCAGCAGAAACTAGAAGTGCAGATGCTCTGCACCTGGCCCAGCTAGTTGTTTATTAAGGTCCCACTGCTGCAGCCTCTTCCTGTAACTGAAACTTCAACCCTTGACCTTCCGCACATTGGCTTACAATAACATTTTATACAGTTCTATAACCATAAAACTTATATAGAACTGTGTAAAATGTTACTGTAAGGCAATGTGCAGGAGGTCAAGGGTTGAAGGAGTTTGAGTGACAGGAAGAGGCTGCAGCAGTGGGACGCCTGCAGGCAGTTTGAGAAACCCTGTTCAGAATGTTAGACAGAGAAAAGCAATTAGTAGTCAGTTACTATACTAGTTAGTGGTTTGTCTGTGATTAGGGTGGTGAGAGGGTGTGTCTGGAGGACTGGAAAGTAAAAATTAGACTGAACAAGAAAAGGGCCTCTCTGAAGAAGGAAGAAGTGTGAGTTTTAGGGAGAAGCAAAGGAAGATCTGCACTCTAAAGCCCAAATTCTGTTCAGAGAAAATAACCAAGCAAGGCACCTAACCCTAAAAGGAGAAAGGTCACCTAAAAGGAACCTTAACTGTATAACATCTCAAACACACCAGTGTGGCCATTAGTTCTATGCTTAGGTTTAAAACCTGATAACCACTATGCTTATAAGAGTTACATTATAATACTGGAAACAATTACGATTGAAGAACTTGTGCAAGAGCTGCTGAATAAACATCTACTGGTTTTATTGAGTACAATCAAGAATGTTTCTTCTATCTCCCTTATTCACCAGAAGTGTTATACCACGCTACAGAACAACATATCAAAGGGAGAAGTATAATAAAGAACAAGCTCTGTCACAAGTCCTTTTTTTTTCAAATTCATTTTTTATTAATTTTAACAATAGCAATATTGTCATTCATTACAAATACACACATAAAAGATGGACTTCCCGCTCACATTTCTTCGTGAATCATCAACTATAAGATTTACCCTTGCTATAATAATAATTCAAAACATAAATTAAAGCCCTTACGAACATAATTAAACTAACCAACCTGCGCTTTATACTAAATTTCAAACCCTGCTGTCAAGTCCATGGTAGGGAAGTAATTTTTTAAATACAACAAAAATGGTTTCCAATCTTCTTTAAAACATTCCAAGTTTTGATCTCTTAATAGTGCTGTAAGTTTTGCCATCTCCGCATATTCCAAAATTTTTATCAGCCAGTCTTCTTTTGAAGGCAGTTCACTAGACTTCCATTTCTGTGCATATATAATTCTAGCTGCCATAGAGGCATACATTAAAAATGTTAAATTGGTTTTAGAAATAGCTCCTTGTGTTATTCCCAGCAGGAAGGATTCTGGCTTCTTAGGAAATGTCATTTTAAATATTTTCTTTAATTCATTACATATCATATCCCAATAGGCTTTAGCCTTCCCACAGGTCCACCACATGTGAAAAAATGTGCCTTCAGAATGTCCACACTTCCAACATTTGTTTGAGACATTTTTATATATTAAAGCCAGTCTTTTTGGTGTCAGATACCATCTATACATCATTTTATAATAGTTTTCTTTGATAGCGTAACATGCAGTAAATTTTAAATCCTTTTTCCATAACTTTTCCCAGGCTGCCATTTCTATATTACGCCCCACATCTTGAGCCCATTTTATCATAGTCATTTTAACCACTTCTTCTCTTGTCTCCTCCAAAAGCAACAGTTTATACAGTTTAGAAACTAATTTTTCATCATTTTGACATAATTCCTTCTCAAAATTTGAAGTCTGGTCCTCAAATCCGACTTTAAGGTCCTTCTTATACATCTCATTTAACTGATGATACTGAAACCAATCTCTAACTATATCTTGTATTTCAATTAAACTTTTTAACTTACAATCCTTTTCGTGAAAATGTACCAAATCCCTATAGGTACCCCAACCTGTTTGCATATTTACTTCTTTACGTGATAAAGCTTCAATCAGAGATACCCATAATGGAGTTTTAGGTTCAAACCAATTTTTATATTTTAACCACACCCTCATTAAACTCCTTCTCACATAATGGTTCAAAAAATCTTTATGTATTTTACTTTTTTCATACCATAAATACGCATGCCATCCAAACCTTCTGTCAAATCCTTCTAAATCAATAATTCTAGGGTTTCTTAGCGTTATCCATTCTTTTATCCATGTCAAACAAACAGCATCAAAGTACAACCTTAAGTCTGGCAAGGTAAGACCGCCCCTTTCCTTTGCATCTGTTAGATTCTTAAAATTAATTCTTGGTCTTTTCCCCTGCCAAACAAATTTAGTTATGTCCTTCTGCCATTGCTTGAAACAAGTTAAAGTGTTAATTATGGGAATAGTCTGAAAGAGAAACAACATTTTAGGCAAGACATTCATTTTCACCACTGAAATTCTTCCCATTAAAGAGATATTCATTTTGGACCATCTTTCTAGATCAGTTTTCACTGAATTCCATATTTTAACATAGTTATTTATAAACAACAGGGAGTTGTTATTTGATAACCAAAACCCCAGATATTTAACTTTCTTCTCCACTTTCAGCTCACTTATTTGAGAGAATCTGTCTTTAGTTTTCTGGTCCATATTTAAGGCATTCTTCTTAAGGCATTGGTCTCAGATCTGTCAAAGAGAGTCTGGGTGGCGGCAGCAGAATTACCTGGAAGCAGGGCAACACATTATGAAGATGCTTGCCAAGAAAAGGAAAAAAGCATATCCCACTCATGAGCAGTTTGTAAAGTGCATGGCAACCACGGTAGCAAGCTGATAAGCTAGGGTATACATCCAAATATTAATACATTCATGAAAACAGCTGAATTGATCATGATCATCAAACCAATTGACATGCCTTTTGAAAGGAATGATATTTATCAGCCACTTCTTTAGGAAAATCCAGGGAAAACATGATTCAAGAGTTATCCCACATGAACTCCTTCCCTCCTTTTGGGCATGCCTCAAAAGATCTTCTTTAACCATAGATTTTAAAAACTTTACGATAAATGGATGAGGCTTGTTGGTGGCACATAAGGGAGGAATAGAAATATGATTCCGATTTCCTACTCCTCGGGCAAATAAAATATTTTGCCGAGGAACGCTTTAATGAAGTAAATAGCCTTTCCCAAATGTTCTTCGACATAGTCTCTGTCTTCTACACATATGGGCTATGTGCCTGCGCAGAGACCTCATCAGAATCTAACAAGCTCAATTATCCTGCTTTGGGCTGGAAACCCGCCCCCAGCTGCTATATGCGGCTGCCCCACTCCTCATCCCTTCAGTCTTTCTTCATCAGCGCTTCAGTGAAGATTGTGGAGTCTGCAGCTTGTCAACGAGTAGCAATAGCAATAGCAATAGCACTTACATTTATATACCGCTTTATGGCCGGAGCTCTCTAAGCAGTTTACAATGATTTAGCATATTGCCCCCAACATTCTGGGTACTCATTTTACCGACCTCGGAAGGATGGAAGGCTGAGTCAACCTTGAGCCCCTGGTCAGGATCGAACTTCTAACCTTCTGGTTACAGGGTGGCAGTTTTACCACTGCGCCACCAGGGGCTCGTAGGATCAAAATACTCCCTTGTTGTTTTTCTCCCTGCTTATTTGTTTTTTTCTTATCATTTTCCTATTATCTTCACGTAGTAGTGTTTTTTCATTTATTGCAATTTAGTTTTGCAGTTATTTCCCCTACTTTGGAGCTCTGATCTCGGCCGGGATGGAGCCTGGTGGCCAGCCAGCCTTCGGCTTGCATGCCAGGCAGGACAAACTTTTAAAAATGCATTCGCTGTGGATCTAAGATCCCTTGCCCCGATACTCATATTGAGTGTCTATTGTGCCTGGGGGAATCCCACGTTGTTGAGACCCATCTTCATTGCCAGAAGTTCACAAGGAGCCTGCTGTTTCTGGCCTTGGATCTATGGCATTGGTGCATGGCACATGCAGTGTCACCCCAGGCAGTTCACAGCCAAGGTGTGTTGAATGTCCAGGCGGACACTTTGAGCAGGATGACAGTGGTCTCACACGAGTGGGCACTGCATCAGGGTGTTCTGAGGGACGTGTTCGTGACATGGGGGTTCCCCAACTCTGGACTTGTTTGCGGCCTGGGACAATGTGCAGTGTGCCCTCTGCTGTTCCAGGGGCGGGCAGGGTGAGGGTTCTCTGGGTGATGCTCTGGTCATGTCCTGGACGGGCCCTCTCCTGTACTTGTTCCCTCTGTTTCCTCTCATCCCGAGGGTCCTGCGCAAACTGAAGGTGGATCAGGCCAGGGCAAGCCTGAGAGCCCCGTGGTGGCCCAGGAGGCCTTGATTTTTGACCCTGCTGCTCTTGGCAGTGGACTGGAGATGCCTACCTGCCCTGCCAGACCTGCTGCCTCAGAAACAGGGATGAATGCTACACCCGGACATTTGGTCCCTTCATCTGACTGCATGGAAGGTCCTGCCGACTTCCCATTGATACTTAAGGAAGTGTTGGTGGCTGCAAGAAAGCAGTCCATACGGAAGTCGTGTGATCACAAGTAGACTCATTTTACTTCTTTCGCTTCCAAACATGGGTTTGATGTATTTAATCCATCTGTAAAAGATGTATGTAACTATCTATTGTCCCTTAAGGAATCTGGTTCGAAGATTTCGTCCCTTAAGGTGTATTTGGCTACCATTGTGGCACGTTCTCCCTCTGACCGGGCTTCCTGGTTTAAAGACCCAGTAGTAAAGAGTTTCCTGAGGGGTTTATCACACGTTCCCAGATGATCCGGTTATGTCACTGGCTTGGGACCTATCACTAGTCTTGGCTGGTCGATTACGGCTGCTTTTTGAACCATTGGTTTCAATTGATCTCCACCTTCCGACCTGGAAGATCGCCTTTTTGGTGCCCATTACCTCGGCCAGGCAGGTGAGTTATAGGCCCTAAGGGCTGATCAACCATACTTTCAGTTCCATAAGGACAAGGTAGTGATCAGGACAGATGTCAAGTTCCTGCCCAAAGTGGTGTCCAAACAAATCCTTCATTGGTTGCACTGTTTAGACGTTTGAAGGGCATTGTCCTACGTTCAAAGGTCTGCTGAGTGAAGGAAATCTCCCTCCTTTTTTGTTCTCTATGATGGGCCTTGTAAGGGTCTACAGGTATCGGCCCAGTCCATGTCTAGGTGGGTTGTTTCCACAATCAAGCTTTGTTATCAGTTGGCTCATAAACAATTGCCTGCAACAGTTAAGGCACACTCTGTTAGGTCTGTGGCGGCCTCTGTGGTCTTTGATCGTGCAATCCTGTTGGACCCAATATGGCAGGCAGCTACTTGGGCTTCATCCCATTCATTTATTCGTCATTATGCAATTGATACCAGGGCACGAAATGATGCTGTATTTGGCAGGAGTGTCCTGCAATCCATTTTCAGTTAATGTACCTGTTTCTGAATTTTAAAAGTTCTGGCAGATTATATTGATTCTGTTCTTCCCTCCTCCTTGGGTGCTAGCTTGTTATGCGCCCATATGTGTTGAAGACAGAGACCACGTTGAAGAACTTGGTTCTTCTAGTGGTCATATGTACTTCTACACGTCCGCCCATCCTCCCCACAGGGTTCACTGAAGCTGGACTCTGTGACTGAAGGGGTAAGGAGTGGCACAGCAGGAGTTCCCGGCCACTGCAGGAGAATCGAGCTTGTTAGATTCCGACGAAGTCTCTGTGCAGGTGCGTAGCCCATATGTGTAGAAGTACAGATGACCATTAGAAGAACCAACATTACAGGTGAGTAACCTGTAGTTCTGCAATCCCAAAAACACAGAGATTCAAATGGCGAGATTAGAATTCCAGGATATACGCACTGGCTTGCAGGCTCTTATTAACTATCTGCAATGTGCCTAAAGCGGAATCAACAGAGGAACTTTTATCTTCTAATTGAGAGATTTTGCTTTCCAAACACCCCCAATCTGGCAGTAATAGTCTCAACAGAGGCTTGAAGTGAAGTAATTGAAACTACTTTTATTATACCTCTTCTTTACTCCAAAAACAAATATTCATTTTTATTGCTTTATCTCAGCAGTTCTGAAGTTATGATGTCCCAAAAGACAAAACATTAAACCCACAAACTTCTATTTTCCAATGTTGTATTTAGAAGCCAGGTAAGTTAGCAGAAAACCTACAAGGGCTATCAGTAACCTTCTCCAATCAACTTCTTCCACATTAGCATGATAAACCCACCAGATTCAGAGAAAAAGTAAATGGGATCATAAAACTTAAGATGAAAATATATAAAGCATGCAACTTGTAAGGCATGCAATCAGTAGAAAGCATATAGCTAGAATTCTGCTTATAAAACCAGTCAAATGAAATAGAATTATACAAAAATGGCATGAGTACATTTTTATATTTATCATTACCATATTTTGCAAATTACCTAGTTTTTCCAAACACAAGCTGCTTTACAGTAAACATGCAAGGTAAAGTAATGTTCTTCTTCCTCCAATAGATTATTAGAACAATTCCTAAGAAGCTGAGCTACCTAGATTCAATAGAAAACACTTCCCTCTCCCCACCTTGAGAAAGCAGTGCTGTGTGACAGAGATGCTTCTAGGAGCAGAAATATCACAGCACTTACCAGGTAGGGCAAGGAAGACTAGAACTCCCCCGCCCTCTTGCCCTTAAGGGACTTTATGGCAGCTTCTGCTTCTGTCACAACCTTGGGGATGGGATGGAAAGGCATTTGGATGACTCAGGTTACTATCCATTTTCATTGCCCAGACCAGCAGAAAGTCTAAGTCAGCAGAGAAAAACTGGAGAAGCTAGTAAAAAAAAACCACACACACACACAACCAGAGGGCAACTCCAGTATGTACCTACAGTGGCTTATCTGTTTCCTTAATGGAGAACATTTCTATTAAGTGTAAACACAGCATACAGCTTCACTCTTAAGCTTATAGATATCCTTGGGTCAATGAGAACCCAGCAGTTTACCTTGCAAGATGAACAGTTTTGGAGTCTTGCTATGCTGCTTGTCCGTTTCAGCTCTAAGTGTTTCTGGTGTGTAGCAGTATACCAACACAGAGGACCATGTGGTAATAAAAATATGTCCAAAACCTTGGATTGGAGATCTGTGGCCTGCGTCTTCCTAATTCTGCTGCATATAACTATGTTCAGGACTGTTATTTCTGGTGACAGTGGCTGTTAACATTACAGCAGCTTCCAACTTTCTGCCAAAAGTTGCTGAGGAGATCAGAAAAAACTTAAAAGAAGAAAAAGTTATATTATATGTGCATGCATTTTATACATGGCTGTTTCTCTGTAATTAGTATTACCATAGAAATAAAAAACTCTAGCAATTTCCTTTTGGGGGGGGCCCTATTAGTGCACATCCTCTTCTGATGCTAGGTATATATGTAGCTAGACAAGTCTGCAAGTGTCATACTTAAGTAAACCAAAATGTAAAATACTATAAGCAATCTTGGGAAACAAGTTTTATTTATTATCAGACTATGACTATTACTTTTGACTTAAATATGTCCACCAGTGAACACAGCACTTGTTAAAGGGGAATAAAATAAATGTTATAATACAATATATTATAAATTTTAACACAAATAAGTTATTTTTAAAGTGTTTAAGAGGTATCTCTTTAAAAGAGCTTGGTGCCCTCTGGTGGTAGAATAGTAGTATAACCACTAGATTACATTTATCAAGGTTAGAAAAAGATCACACCTCCAACAAACTACTTGGAATCAAACCTTCACATATGATGTTCTGGGGAGCAGAAGGAAACCATGGAGGTTTACCAAACCCCTCAACACTTTGACAGCATTGCCTTTATAAAGAAACCAAACCTGATTTATAAAGAAAACAAATTTGATTTCGAAGCAACACATCCCACAATGGGTGATCATTCAATAAAGAAGTCAGAGAGAAAACCATATGACTTTTTTTGAGAATCAGAATTTGTGGAATATGTTTCCATACATGCAGTAAGATAATATCTTTTTAGAGACAAGAGAAAGATTTCTCTCTCTGTTTGTGTATTTATATGGATACTGGATGATGTCCTAATGAAGCACACAGGCAGCACGTTCATAAGGGTGAATGCAGTCCAACAGATACCTCAGTCCCAAGCCAAGTAGAGCTTTAAAAGTCAAGACCAGCACCTTGCATCTAGCCTGGAATGAAACGGTAACCAATGAAGCTGCTGCAGGATGGATGTGATACTCGTGAAGCGACTTGCACCTACAAGCATCCTTGCGGCAGCATGCTGCACCAGCTGAAGCTTCCAAGCTATCTTCAAGGGCAGACCCACATAGAGCGCATTGCAGTAGTCCAATCTGGATGTTACCAAAGCATGAGTCAAGTCCGACTTCTCCAAGTAGGGTCACAGCTGGCATACCATCCATAGCTGGTAAAAGGCACGTCTGAACACTGCCACCACATGAGCCTTCAAAGACAGCTTCGGGTCCAGAAACACCCACAAGCTGCGGACTTTGTCTTTCCGAAGGAGTGTGACCCCGTCCAAGACCAGATTTACCTCACTACTCAGATGAACAGTTTTACCAGTCCAGAGCACTTCCATCTTATCTGGATTGTTTGAGCTTGTTTGCCCCCATCCAGTCCAGAACAGCCTTCAAGCCCCAGTTCAGAGCATCCACTGCCTCCCTGGTGTCTGCTGATTTAAAAGATAGGTAGAGCTGGGTGTCATCAGCATACTGATGGCATCACAGCCCACACCTATGGATGGCCTCTCTTAGAGGTTTCATGTAGATGTTAAACAGCATAGGGGACAGAATCGATCTGTGGCACCCCATAGGCCAAAGGTCAGGGGGTGGAGCAGGCATCCTCCAGCACCACCTTCTGAGTACAGCCCTCCAGGTAGGAGTGGAGCCACCATATAACCATGCCCCCAAGTCCCAACCCGGAGAGACATCCCAGGAGGATACCATGGTTAATGGTATCGAAAGCTGCTGAGAGGTCCAGGAGAATCAACAGAGTCACACTCCCTCTATCTCCCAGTGTAGGTCATTCACGAGGGCGACCAAGGCAGTTTCTATCCCATATCCAAGGCGGAAGCCAGATGGAAAGGATCTAAGTAATCAGATTCATTTGCATTGTTTTTCAGAAAGAGTTGAACATACTGTATGCTCTTCACTACTTCTATTTAAACTTGTCGGCTGGCTCATGATGCAGTTCTGCTGCTGAAGCCAAACAGGTTTAACCATGAGCAGATCCTGGATGGGAGACCAATTGGGAACTAGTTGTAATCTCTGCGGCATAATAGTGCAGTAAGCGTAAATTGTAAGTTTAAACATATCACCTAGGGTGAAAATGTGTAGTAAAGTAACTATGAACAAATAGTGGTGAAGCAGATAAGAATGAATGTATTTTCTCTTTTTAATCCTTGAATGAAGAACATGGATGCAATGTTTAATGTGCTTGAGCGACATAGTTCAATAAAAAAGGTTTATTTTTTACACTCGTCTAGCTAATTCAACAGGTACATAATTCACTTGCATGAGACAGTTTAGGATCACATAAGCATATATAAAGATACTATACGGAGTGGGGCTGTCTGGGCTACAGTGGTCATCTAGCTCAATCCCTTGAATTAAGGCATGAGTTCAATCCCTTGAACTGAGGCTTCTATATCCAACCAGCTCAGCCCATACCATCCAGAGAACAGTGTGGTGTGAGAAGAAGAGAAGAAAAAGCAGACTATGTGCCAGAAGACAAGGATACAAGTTCCTCTTAAACCCATGCAGCCCTTCTTAAACATTTCACTGCCTTTTTATGTCTAGACCTGCCGGTTTTGTGCTTCTCAGTAGTGCATTCCTGTTTTCTGAACACACCAAGATAGTGGATACCTTGTAGCAGCCAAGAAAAGAAAGTTCTCACCTCCTAATGGAGAGACTCCAGGCTCTATTGCAGGAATATTTGGGAGGTTGCCAGGCTTGCTTTAACGGTCCTCAGTTTGTTGGAGCTGCTGTTGGCAGGAGAGAGACACTTTTGACTTCTTTCAAGAGTGCTTTCAGTTACTCCATCTAGGTTCTTCATTCACCAGCTCAGTTTCCCTCAGAGGAAACAATTTCCCACCTCACATGAGAATATTGTTTCTGACTTTGTTCTGAAGAAAAGCATTTCTGATTGGTTGGTTGGTTGAATTGATTGATTAAGTGCCATCAAGTCCTGCTATGCTGCCTCATCATGGTGGTGGTGGGGTGTTCCTGGGAGGGATGAGCAAAGTACGCTGAGAGGTATACTCCCAGTAGGGTCACCCAAGGCATGAAGGTCATCCCAGCTGCCCAGCTAAAGCAAGCAGGGACCTAAATTGGGCAGCAGCGATTTAGAAAGGGCCGTCACTTTAGTGACAATGACAAAAGCATTTCTAGTAAAGCATAAATTAGACTTCAAAATAAGTCTTAACATGCTCTGCCCCTCTGTACCTCACTTCCAAAATGTGATACAAGCATCAAATTTTAGAGGTAGAGCCATGTAACTCTGTGACGCAAAAATGAATCTAGTAACACCTTAAGGACTATCAATCATGTTGTAACATTAGCTTTCATGGACTAGATCCCACGATCAGATGCATATGTTATTCTCAATTGACAGAGTGTGTGTGTGTGTGTGTGTGTGTGTGTATACACGTGTACACACACACACACACACACGAACAGTGAGGCCAAATGCAAGAGGTATACTCTGTGATACTTCAGTGTCAAACTTAAATGCTTATAAGGTAAGCATAGTGAAAATTTACAACAGAAGTAATAATAAATCTTCCTAGCTTTGGTAAGTAATTAACATGAGTAGTGGTAGAGAAATCCATATCTTGATTTAAGTCTTAAACAGATAGTACCAAACTCCCTAATAAATTATTAATTAGCCGTTTGACAATGATGGCTCCCTTTTAGGTTTATTTGCTGAAGAATGGTTAGTGTAAGGTAAGGTAAGTGTCAGTGTCCTGGAAAACAGGAATATTTTTTCTATTGGCCTCTGATTATTTTATTTTTATGTCAGATTTTGTATCTGTCCATTCTTTTCCTTATTTCCAGAAGAAACAACAAAAGGGCACTGTTGGCAGGAAGTATAGTAAGACCATATTATTTAATGTAGAGTAACACAGCGGGGGAAATGATTTGACTAGCAAGCTAGAAGTTGCTGGTTCGAATCCCCGCTGGTATGGGAAACACCTCTATCGGGCAGCAGCAATATAGGAAGATGCTGAAAGGCATCATCTCATACTACACAGGAGATGGCAATGGTAAACCCTTCCTGTATTCTACCAAAGACAACTACAGGGCTCTGCGGTCACCAGGAGTCGACACCGACTTGATAGCACACTTTACATTTAACACATTGATGATAAAATCTCAAGTATTTTTACATTCATATTCAACATAGAATCTGGTATGCAATGGTCCCCCCCTCCCCATACACACAGAGAGAACAGAATATCTTAAATAATTCTGATAATTGTTTTTTATATTCATCGTGAATACAAACCAAACTTTAACATTTAGAATAGATTTAAAAAATAACATCCACTGGAAAATAATATAAATTCCTGACAAAATTTCGTTGCAGACACAAAGTTTCTGGATTACCTAACTTGTACTAGAGTAGCATGGATATCATTTCACAATCTGAGATTCTTCCAGATTGGTATTTCTGGAATGTGAACATTTCATTTCCCCACCCCTGCAAACAACAGAGCCCAGTATACTCCCAGTAAGGTCACCTAAGGCGTGAAGGTTCTGGAAATAAGGAAAAATAAGGAAAACAACAGAGGTCATCTATGCAGCAATAAAAAATCTCTCTGTGTAATTTTTTGAATCACCCCAATGCTTCAGCAGAGACAGGGGTGAAGCCACTGTTGAGCAAAAGGGTTCAAAGAACCAAGGTTGCCAAAGAGTGTGATATCACATGCAAAGGGGGCATGGCCCGATCGCCAGAGGGCCCACCCCATTCCTCTTGAGCTAATTTCCAGCTAGCATTTTCTGGCTAGCAGCATTTATTTCCCTTCCTCTTCCTTGCTGGAGAGAGAAGATGGGAAATAAATGCTGCCAGCCAGCAAGCACTAGCTGGAAATGGGTTTGGGAAAGCTCACACGGACTCTATGGAACCCAGGCCAAGCACCTTTTGTACATTTATTTTACATATTTTTATACTGCCCAAAACTTACGTCTCTGGGCAGTTTACAACAAAAACAAAAAGTTAAAACATTAGTTAAAACAAATAAATGTCAAATTAAAACATTGGTTAAAATAAATGACAACAAAAAGTTACAACATTATAAGAATTTAAAACCTTAAAACAATATTTTAAAATGAAGTTAAAACTATTAAAATTGTATTTAATTAAAAGCCTGGGTGAACAAATGTGTCTTTAAAGATTTATTAAAAATTGTCAGAGATGGGGAAGCTCTTATTTCAGCAGGGAGCATGTTCCAAAGCATCAGGGCAGCAACGGAGAAGGCCCATTCCCAAGTAGCCCCCAAATAGTCACATGCACAGGGTGTCACTGGGGAACCGCCGGTGGGGCTGGACACAGGCTGCCATTTGGCTGGCTTTGTCAATGGCCTGAGACGAGCTCCTTATCCTGCCTCTCAAGGACAAGGAAGCCCTGTGACAGATGGATCAAGGCACGTGTTTCTATTGCCTACAAATCACAATTACCTGCCCCTGCAGGTATAGCAGCACACTTCACCAGGGGTGCAGCAAAATCAGCTCCATTCCATACTAATGCTGCCCGCCCCCTCCATAATGCTAGAGTTCTCATAACACTAGAACCAGGGTCATCCCGTGAAACTGCCCAGAGATTTAGGACCGACAAAAGGAAGTGCTTTTTCACACAATGCATAATTAACCTATGGAATTCTCTGCCACAAGATGCAGTGACAGCCACCAGCCTGGATGGCTTTAAGAAGGGCTTAGATAAATTCATCTAAGATTGCATTCATCTCAAATTGAGAGAAAAACAGGTTGCTCACCTGTAACTAATGATCTGGTAGAGATCCGTCAACACCCATAAGAATGGGTTCTACGCCTGCGCAGGAAACCCGCAGTAGACATGCTTCAGCTTGCCATGGCGTCCAAGTCCCTCCCCCATACAGAGTGTGCTATTTAAGAGCAGGCTGGACGCGACGTCCCTCAGTTCTTGGACAACAGCTGTGGAGGACGACCATCCTGTAGGTAGGTGAGTTCACACTTGCCGATAGGACATCCAAAGGGTAGTAGCATGCACACCAGTACGCACATAGCAGAGCACCACTACTGCAGAGGGGAAGGTCAGGAGGGTCATATGGATGTCGACGGAGCTCTACCAGATCATCAGTTACAGGTGAGCAACCTGTTTATCTGGATCGAGATCGGTCGACAGCCATAAGAATGGGTGTTTAGCAAGCTCCCTGTGGAGGAGGGTGCAGGAGTTCTATTGTACCACCTGCTTAAGGATGCTTCTCCGGAAGCTAGCCTCTGCAGCAGAGCGCACATCTATGTCGTAATGTTTAACGAATGAGAGATTTGAAGACCAGGTTGCTGCTTTGCAGATATCCAGGAAACTAACTCCCAAAAGGTGTGCTGCTGAAGAAGCGTAGGCCCGAGTAGAGTGGGCTTTGATGGCTTCTGGTGGAGTCTTTTGCTATAGTTTGTAGGTGAGCAAGATGAGCTCAACTAGCCCACCTTGACAATCTTTGTCTAGATATGCAGGAACCCTTGGCAGAACCCTTATAGGCGACGAAGAGGCGCTTAGTGGATCGAAAATCCTTCCCCCGAGCCATGCAGAACAAGAGAGCCCTGTGAACATCCAACAAGTGCATGGTCTTTTCCAGGGCTGACTGCGGGTACTGAAAAAAGGTAGGTAAAACTATGTCCTGATTTAGATGAAACTCAGAGACTATCTTTGGTAGAAAGGAGGGATCTAGACGCATGCGGACCTTATCCTCGTGAAATCTCATGAACGGGGACTCAACCCTTAAAGCTGTAAGCTCGCTGACTCGCCGCATTGTTGTTACTGCAATCAGGAATGTGATTTTCAGGGAGACCAATCATAAAGGTGCCATGGCCATAGGCTCAAAGGGCTTTTGCGTAAGCGATGAGAGAACCAACAATAAGCTCCAAGGTTCTACTGGTGCTTTCATGGGAGGATAGTTATTGGAGAGGCCTTTCAAGAAGGCCTTGCTCAGTGGATATGAGAAAAGTGTCTTCCCATCACTACCTGGGTGTTTGGATGAAAGGGCCGCCAGATGGACTTTCAGAGAAACATTAGCTAGGCCTTGAGACTTCAGGGTGGACAGATAGAGAAGCACTTGTCGGACAGACACTTGTCCTGGCAAAAAAAACCCTAGACTTCACATAGGTTTTGAAACGTAGCCACTTTTTGAAGTAGTTGCACCTAGTAGAAGCCTTTCTCTGATTCAATAGGATGTTGTTCAGAAGCCTATTCGCCAAGCGATCAGACGGAGCGTTTGCACGTCTGGGTGAAGAACATGACCCTCGCCCCAGGAGAGAATGTCTGGCCTTGGTGGAAACTGGTGATATCGGTTTTTGGACAGTCTGTGTACCTGTGGAAACAAAGACTGCCTTGGCCACCACGGAGTCACAAGAATGCAGGCTACTGGGTTTGACAGGAGACGAGCTACAATTCTTGCGATCTTCGGTTGGGGTGGGAACATGTACGGCGTTTCCCTTGTCTAGTCCAACTGAAAAGCATCCCCCAGTGACCTGGGGTCGTGCCCTGCTCTGGAACAGAAGTGAGCACGCTTCGTATTCTCTGAGGTTGCAAAGAAATCCACCAACGGCTGCAGCCACTGACCGAAGAGCGGGCTGAGATACTTGAGAGTTGAGTTCCCATTCATGATGTCTGTCCTCAAGAAAAACCCGACTGAGATCATCTGCTAGGATGTTGTCCTGACCTCTGATATGTACTGCAACAGGGTAGATCCAGTGCCAAATGCACCAGTGCTACATCTGGACACCAAGTGCACATAGGCTCTGATATACTGTTCCGCCCTGGTGGTTGATGTATGCCTGTGCGGTCGTGTTGTCCAGTTGAACTTGGACATATGTGCGTTCCACGATTGGTAAGAAGGCCCGTAGAGCATGAAAGACCGCCAGCAATTCCAAGTTTATATGGAGCTGCTTCTGGCCCATGGTCCATTTTCCCTGGGTCTGGCAGCCCTCGCAATGAGCCCCCCCAACCCAACAGGGAGGCGTCTTGTCAGCCATATCGTCGGCACTCTAGTCTCAAATGGCACGCCCTCTAAGAGGTTTCTGCGGGCTGCCCACCACGAGAGCGATCGAAGAACTAGCGCCGGTATGTCTAGGTGCTTCCTTTGGCTGTGTCTGCCAGGATGGAAGACAGAGAGAAACCATAGCTGCAACTTCCGCATCTTTAGGTGGGCATAGTGGATCACTGTATTGCATAAAGCCAATACAGGATCACTGTACTGCACGAGGCCAAATAAGCGTTGGATCGATTGTGCTGGTTGTATTGGTTGCTGTTGAAATAATGTCACTAGATCCCTTATGCAAATATACCTCTCTTCCAGCAAGAATGCTCTTTGGTTTATGGTGTCTAGCACTGCACCTATGTAGTTGGCTACCTGCATAGGTTCTAGGTGGGACTTTTTCCAATTGACTTGGATGCCCAGATCCTGGAGGACCATCAGCACAAAGCAGATCTGAGAATGTAACATGTTTCTGTCCTTTGATGTCAGGAGCCAATCATCCAAATAGGGGTAGACAGTGACTCCCTGTGTCCTGAGGTAGGTGATCACAGCAGCCATACATTTCGTAAAGACCCTTGGCACAGTGGACAGTCCGAAGGGCAATACGTTGTATTGGTACACTTGACAGCCGACCGTGAAATGCAAGAATGTTTGATGGTGTGGACGGATATTGACATGAAAGTGGGCATCCTTGAGATCCAGCGTTGCTAACCAACGCTCCCCCTGAAGGAGAGGCAGTATTTGTTGCAATGCCATCATCCTGAATTTCATGATGTAAATCAATTTGTTCAGTTGGCGAAGGTCCATGATGGGGCGGATGCCCCCATCCCACTTCAGAATTTGAAAGTAGCGGGAATAGAACCCATCCTGCCTGTCCGCCCACTGCACCAGGGCTATGGCCCCTTTCTCCAAATGTTCCTTCACTTCTTCTTGGAGGGTTGATGATGAAGGAGTGAACCTCATTCCAGTAAAACACGGAACCATCTTGAACTTGATGGCATACCCCAAAGATATGATTTTAAGACCCAGTGGTCTGATGTTATATCATGGTGCCATGCAGGGGCATGGTGCGACAGCTTGATGGTTGGCTGTGGTGGAGACAGAGGGATGGTATGATCTGTCAGTTGATGTGATGAAACTCCCGCAGGCAGGAATGGATAATGGAGAGGTGACGGTGTGTGGACTTTCTCCTCAAAAGGCACTTCTGGGTCTCTGACGTCTTGGGACGTTGAGACTGGGTGCATTTAAACTTGTGGTAGGAGCGTCTTTAGAAGGGTTGGTATAATTTCCTATAGTCTTTGCTGGTTGCGGAACGGGGGTCGTTGTCTGAAGGCAGGACAATACATTGTTGAATAGGAGGAAGTTGAAAGCTGCGTAGTAAATATCTTTGCCCTAAACTTTGATTTTTTGAGTTGCTCCATCGTGGAATCCGTTGACTGACTCAACAGCCCATCTAAGGCAAGGCCTTCTATTTTATCTCGCATGTCATGTTGCAAGGATGTGGATCACAGCCACGCGTGTCTGCGAAGAGTAATGGCTGCAGCCATAGCTCGAGACTCACTCTCCGCAAGGTGCTTGGCTATACTGAACTGATGTCTTGTAAGGTCTCCAGAGACCTCCAACGTCTTCTGGAACTTTATTTTAAATTCCTCCAACTCCAGTAACAAGTTATCCCAGAGAGAATGAGTGTATTTTGTGGTGCACGCTGCATAATTGGCCACCTTTATGGGCAAACACGCTGTCGCATAGAATTTCCTTCCAAACTGTCTAACTTACGGCCCTCTTTCTCTGGTGCGACAGTTTGACGTTTCCCTGATTTTGAAGCGGTGGCGCAGTCAATCACCAGCGAGTTTGGAGCTGGGTGTTTCAGCAAATAAGTATTATCCTTCTCCATAGCGTGGTACAAGATTTCTAGTTTCTTGGAGGTGGGTGTGGAGGTATGGAGCACCTCCCAGGCACACTTCGCCACCTGTGTGATAACAGGAAGCATTGGGAGGGCCACAGGTGCAGTGGATTGTGACTGAAGCATAAAATTGTAGATGAGATCATCTATAGTGGCCAAATCTGAGTGGAGGTCGAGGCCCAGAGCCTCTGCCATGGTCCTCATGTGTTTATGGTAAGACTTAAGCTCCTCATTAGGGGAGACAAACAGTTGGGGCTAAATCTACAGGGGGTTCTACAGGGGTGTCCTCTCCCTCTGGATCCGACTCAAAATCAGAAGAGCCATAATGCTCCGATGGAAAGCTCATAGGCGATGGCAGAACTTCAGTCTGTGTTTCCACAGTTGTTACTGAGGCGGCATTCAATGTCACAGTCTGTGTTGACACTGACCGCATCAGCGGTGGTTTTGTTTCGGAAGCCTGGTGCACCATACCTGGGGAGCAGGTCTGAGTCGCCATGGACGCACATGTGGGCACATGAACTGGTTGTGGTTCTGTAGGAAGTGATGTCAACTGTAGAGCCAATGGAAGTGGCGTTGCTGGTCTCCATGGGTGAATGGACTCACCAACAGGGGAAGCGGTGGCAATTGCTGGACCAGAGCCGGGGACATGCGCCGGTGCAGGATAGACATAACTGCAGGTGTGCCACAGTAGTGGAGTGTGCAGCTGCGCCACGGAGAGCATAGGCTGTGTTTGTGCCGGAGGGTCAACTTCTGACACTGGAAAACCTCGAAATGTCGACATCGGAGGTGTGCTGGCAGTTGAGTCGAGCAAGGAGAGCAGCGTGTGTGAAGTGGCCGAAGGAAGGCCCACGTCATTGTCTTCAGTATCGAGCTCGACATCGAAGGTTGGGAGTGGAGACTGATGGCGTGGTGTCACCTGTCTTGATGCTGAAACCACTGGCACGTGTAGACTCGACGGTAACGCCGGTCGAAGCATCTTCAGCGTCAATGCAATGTGTTGATGCTGGAGACGAATGTCCTTTCAACATCGACACTACTGGAATGCAGGTCGGTTCTGATTGCAGAGGTTACATCGACACAGTGGCTGTAAAAGGCTTCTCGATACTGAGTGTCGAGGTCAAAGGGGGCACTGGGACCGACCCATGAATGTCTGTTGGGGACGGGGTGCGGTCTCCCATCAAATCAATCAGGCGCTGGCGTTTACTCCCTGGTGTCAAGGGAGCCAGAGAAGCTGGTTGTCTTTTCGATGTCGAGTGTCCATGTTATACGTCATAGTCTCATTCATTATCGGAAGAGGATGAGTCACGACGAACGGGCCTCGATGCCAGAGGAATGTGCCTTGACGTCGATGCCGATGTTGACGCTTTTGACTTGTGTGGTGTCTAAGTCAAACCACGTCCTGGCGTCGATGTTGAGGTACAGCTCGATGCCGAGCGATGCTTTCCAGATGGCTTCAGTGGTGGTGCCGAAGACTACACCGGAGGCGTCTTCAATGTCGAAGTCAAAGGGCGGGGTGTGCCCGGCGCTGACAGGCTTAACATCTCAACATAAATTGCCGCTCTGAGGCGAAGTGCCCGATTTTTCTGAGTTTGCTTGGGAAATGATTGGCAAATCTTACACGAGGTAACGTGTGTTCCTCTACCAGACAAATCAGGCACAAATTGTGAAGGTCTTTCGAGGGGGGGGGTTGGCCTTACAGCCCTCACACCTCTTAAACGATTTCTTTTTCTCAGACATTATGGTCCGTTCAGGTCCATTCCAGGGTCAAAAGCCAGTCGTAAATCGTCAGACGGTCCGAGTCAAGGAGAGTAGGTCGGCAGCCAGAAATGGGTCAAAACGAAGTGATGAGTCCTTTTTTTTTTTTTTAAAGAACGAAAACGAAGAATACGAACTCACGAGGGATGTTTGCGACAAATGAGGCGGCAGACCGAGGTCCAAATGCTAAGGCAGCTGAAAAAGAACTGAGGGACATCGTGTCCAGCCTGCTCTTAAATAGCACGCTCTGCGTGGGGGCGGTGCTTGGATGCTTCGGCAAGCTGAGGCATGGCAACCACGGGTTTCCTGCGCAGACGCAGAACCTATTCTTATGGATGTCGATGGATCTCGATCCAGATCAATTTGTTATAGGGCAGCCAATAAATAAAGTTTTTATTTATTTAATAATAATAATAATAATAATAATAATAATAATAATAATTATTATTATTATTATTATTATTGGAAGACAAGTCTATCAATGGCTACTAGTCTGAGGGCTATAGGCCTCCTCCAGCCTAAGAGGCATGATGCTTCTAAATACCAGTTGCAGCAGAGCAACATCAGGAGAGAGCAACAGCTGTTGCCTGTGGGCTTCCCAGATGCACTGTGCGGGGGGAGGGAGCTACAATATACATTTAAACAATATAAGGCATGTTTTCTGAAAGCAGCAGAGGCATGCAGGTCTAATTTGTAGTGCTTTGCAAAAGAAGATGCAGAGAACCAGCTGGTCTACATATCCAAGTTGTGAACGGAAGAATAGCCCTGCTGGATCAGACCCAAGGCCCATCTAGTCCAGCAGGGCTGTTCTTCCGTTCACAACTTGGATATGTAGACCAGCTAGTCCTCTGCATCTTCTTTTGCAAAGCACTACAAATTAGACCTGCACGCCTCTGCTGCTTTCAGAAAACATGCCTTATATTGTTTAAATGTATATTGTAGCTCCCTCCCCCCACCCCCGGGACAGCAGCTGTTCAAGATTCCTTATCAGGATACCCTCCTTCACTGAGAGAAAAAGGAAAACTGGACTTACCATTACTGTTTATTCTCCTCACTAGATGCAGGATAAACTGTCTCTAGTGACCTAACTGCTTGGGATGAGAGGTGTTTTTTTAAAAAATTTTTAAAAAGGTTGATCGTGAGCTCCCAGGGTCTTCAGTTGTGATAGTTGTGACTGGGGATGATCACTGGCCTTCTTTTTCTTTATTCTGCTATATAAAACTTTAGCAGTTATTTTCATTTTATGGTGTTTATTTACATTTATATCCCACTCTTCCTCCAAGGAGTCCAGAGCGGTGTACTACATACTTAAGTTTTTCATCACAACAACCAGTGAAGTAGGTTAGGCTGAGAGAGAAGTGACTGGCCCAGAGTCACCCAGCAAGTATCATGGCTGAATGGGGATTTGAACTCGGGTCTCCATGGTCCTAG
Source organism: Hemicordylus capensis (assembly GCF_027244095.1). Taxonomy (NCBI): domain Eukaryota; kingdom Metazoa; phylum Chordata; class Lepidosauria; order Squamata; family Cordylidae; genus Hemicordylus; species Hemicordylus capensis. The sequence continues at coordinate 252,113,280 of NC_069660.1, read as the reverse complement.
CCCAGTACTCTAACCACTACTCCATGCTGGCTTGGTTTAGTGGGAAGCATTGGTATAGCAGTATGGTAATGCACATATAGTATACATGCTATGTCATATTGCCATTGTGTACACTCATTACAATAAAGCAATATGAAACTGGGGTGGGGCATGGAAAGTCTCCTATGATTGATACTGCCTGTGATTGGCCTGCCTGTGGAACAAGTGGGAGTAGCAACCCATATTAGAATACCTTCCATCTACTAAGCAGAAGAAATCTTCATGGCAAGTCCAATGTTTCTTTCTTCTTTCACTCATTACCAGTGTCTTCTGTTCCATTGCTTCAGATCACCTGAAGACTATGACACTGAAAATATTGTCAACAAAACAATATCCAGAATCTTTGTTTAAAATAGCTATTGATCTGTTGCTGTGTTCTTTTTCCATGAAAGCAAAGCAGGACACCAGTAGATTCAGAAGAGAATGTCTTTTTTGTTTTATTTAGCAGTGACATGCGGCTGCACTACAGTGGAAAAAATATGTTTCTCTTCTGCAGAAGCATACCAGCAGATTCAGGTCAGTTATCAAAATCTGCAATGGAAAGCTGGTACATTCATACAGAAGAGTCAAAATAAATAAATAAAAGGAAGATAATGTGCAGTGAGCAAAGTGTGAAGGTACATGTGCAAGTTCTGTTACTAACATTTTGCCTTCAAACAACCAGAGCAGTACCCAAGGCATAATGGAAATGCAGAACAACAGATCAGAACCAGGGGAATTTACTCACCCCAAATTATATCTATGTCATTTGAATGATTCCAGTCTATCAGAGCAAGTAATATTTACTGAATTTCAAAAGATATTCCATTAGCAGAGGTTTCTAGTTGTTATAAAGCCCATGAGGTATTCATAAGTCTTTTATGAATACCTTTTATGAATGAGCTTTTATAAGTCTGTATTGGCTCAAGATATTTATTACTTCTTAATATATTGTTTTTCCTACGATATGAAACAGATGTGTCCCCCCACCCACCGCAGCCAAAACAGCACTTTCAATCAAAGTGTCTTATTTTGTTTTAAAAGAACACACACAGTAGGTTAATCTTTCCAGTATGCCATAGCTAGCAGCCAAATCTCACCCTCCTGTAAAGGTCTCTGGATTGTGGCTGCTCTCTTTACCATAGTATTAGGCTTAGTCAACATCCCTGTATTTATGTTCATTGACAGCCTTGAAAAAAGTTCCTGCCCCTTTGTGTTTTTATATATAAAATATACACATACACAGTAGCTCTTCTAGAATAAAGTACCAGGCTAGAATAAAACTGTTTAGCCTTTCACATATATGAGAAAATACAAATTCACTTTTTTGTCTGCTAAATGTTAACGGTTCAAAAACAAACTCTCCTTCCTTCTCCCCATTTCAATACAATATTTCAGCTCTTGTTTCAGTCCAACAAAAAACATTCCTAGGATATACTATATAGTTTTTCAAATGTAAATGGGACAAAGTAGCTTGATCTCAGACAGTAGTAATTTTCCCCAAACATTTGCAATTTTTCCTCTCATTATTCAAAGAAAAGAGTATTCCATACTGAAATGTAATACTACAGCTTACTTTTTTGTTGTTTAATTAAAAGGCATTTCAAATGAAATTAATCTAGAGGAAAATAACAATTGCTTTTGAACTGGATAGAGTTCCCTTTTATTAACATTGAGACCACTGGTGCAGCTTTGCCTCTTGCAGATAACAGTGACATGAGCAACCTAGAGACTTCAAAGGTTCACTTGACAAGATTCCTCAACAGCATTTTGGAATCGATTTTCCTCATCCAGCTGAAGATTCTAAACACACAAAAGAAATACACCATATGATTAGAGGGGGAAAACCTTTTCAAAATCAAACAATTCCACTCTGTGTTTAATATATTTTCTATATTATTAAAACAAACACCTAATGGAAAAAGTTACATGGATGGTCTCAGAACAACATTCTCTTGTAAGTCACTTTACAACACACAATGTCTAGCTTTTATATGCATATTGGGGAGGGCTCTGCATCCACTTCTTTCACCTCATAGCCCTCCATAAATCCCTGCACTGGCTTCCTATCTCCTCTAGATCCAGCATAAGCCTCTCATTAGTAACCCTTCCATGCTTATCTCTCTATTCCCATATCCTGACACATCCCTGCCCGTGACCTTTACTTGTCCAGTGCCACCATTTTCAGCTGTCTGGAGATGCTCTGCTCCCTCTAAGACTCCACCCTTTCTCCCTATTGCCTCTTATGCCTGGAACCATGTCCCAGAATGCCTCCTCTTTAATTTCCTTTAAGTCTCTCCTCAAAACCTACCTTTCCATGAAACATCTGACCAACCTTTGGCTCCTCAGATCACAATCTATTGAGGGCATCAGGAAAATACACATCTCTCGGGGCGTGAGGGGAGAAATGAATGCAAATTCTTTGCAAATGATAGAGAAATTTGCATGGGGGGGTGGTTTCCAGAGAATATTCCAATTCTAAGTTTTTTTTGGAAAATCCACATCTGAATGTCTGTGAAACAGCACATACTGTTCCCTAGTCTTTGCCTGCAAGTAGCTTCCCTCCCTCTGTTTTCTCCCTTAATAATCTTTTAGCTAGTGAGTCTTCCGCACAGGGACCTATTTATCTCTGTGCCATGCACAGAGATGATACCATGGTATCTTACCTTCTGTCCAAGCACCTGAGGGTAGCATATATGTTTCTATACCATTCCTCACCCCCACCATCATCTCTTTATGAACCACTCTCTTCCTTCCTTTGGGCAGGAGGAACCCCGGGACACAAAATGCATCTCCCTTAACCAGTCTCCTTCCTTGTGTGCTTTTTGTAGTGGGGAAAGAACATTTCCATCCTACTTTATTCCCCAACCTCTCTCCTCTCACCGCTCAAAAATCTGTTCTGCTCCTGGGCATTTATTAACTTGCTTGTGCTCTAATTCCCCACTTCGTTTCCTCTCAGATACCAACTCCTCTTCTCATGCCTGGCTAGAGACCAGTCTATGGTTCCAGAATCCTACAAAGACCTAGAAGGGAGGATATGTCTACTTATGGGGGAAAGAGGCCAAATGCAAGCAAACAGAATACCAGGGATAGGAAAGGAAAGGAGAAAAAGATGGTAAGTCAGTGAAAAGGCACAAGGGAGGGGATAGAATCCCATGCCCCTGTATTTGCTGCCTGTGCTGGAGAATTCAGGGTTAGGTTGTCCCTCGCCAAAAACACCAACTGATGACATGTAACTGTGCGAAGACTGGAATCTTGACTCTGTACAAAGCAGCTTCATATAAATGTGTTTATACCGTACCGAAGGCATTCTCAGATGCATTTCCAACCTTTTCTGAAAAGGCTACCTAGAAAAGAAATTCCACAGCCTACCAAGGCAACTAGCTGAACTTGCAAAGCATATAATTAATTTAAGATTGGAAAACTGCAGAACTTCTCAGACTCCATTAGTTCCAGATTAACATTGGTATGTGAAGTTTGATTCAGTATTTTAGTGCAGATGTAAAATACATTATTCAAAGAGAAGAACAAAACAAAGGTTCTTACCATAAAGTCTCCATACTCTAGTTGATGCCTTTGATTTAAGTGGCCAACAAAATCTCTAGTAACCAGATTAGGATCTCCCCAAGGAAGAGACACACAAATAGGACAGATCTTTTAAAAAAGAAAAATGACGGAATGAAAATTAGAGGCAACAAATATATATGCTCACAAATCCTGATCTGAGTTTTATTCATACAGAACATTTTTCACGTTACATTACACCGTGGCTCAAACTACACATTACTTTAACTATGCAACTGTGTGCTTATTTCTTTTGTGTAATATAGCATGCATGTGGGCCCAATCCAGATCAGGACTGCAGAGAGAAGAAGGGGCTTAAACCCACTACTCCTGCTATGGCCCTGATCCAGAAAACTCCCCGCTCAAGCCATTGGGGGAAAAGCACATGCCAACACAAGCTTTTCCCCTTAAGTCAAGTAGTGCACCAATGGGAGTTTTTGTTAAATGCCAAGGAGGCAGAACCAGGAGTAACCCTGGAACTTGACACCAGACGAGAACCTGAGAGAGTTCTGGAGCTGGAGTCCCCCGAGGTAGCTCCCTCAGGGCCCGAGTGTCCCTGAAGTGGTATCCCCAGAACCTGAGCCCAACAGAGAGCCAGGCTCTCCCACAGCAGCATGATTTCCAGTATCTACATGTCAATGCTATCAAGCTCGGCAGAAGCAGACAGAGTGGAGAAGTGCCCCTTTAAGACTCCCACTCTCCAGGAAGGAAGACAAAACTCAGAAGGAGTAGTCTGGACTCAGAAATACTCAGAGGTTGTTCTCATGACTTCGCTGGGGTGGGCAGGCAGGGAGGCAGACTCCTGCCTGTCTCCCCACACAGGATCTCTCGGCCCACCTCATCTCTGCTGCTTGCCTGTCACATGACTGGCGTCACAGTAAGTGGCAGAGCCAGGAGCTGGAGTAGCTAATCCTCTAGCATCCCACAATGCACTGTGCCCTGGGGCGTAACTATAATAGGGCAAGGGGAGACAGTTGTCTGGGGACCCAGTGCCTTGGGGGCTCCCAGAGGCAAGTCACATGACTGATTCCCCCAGCTGCGCACCCGCCCGGGCTTCCTTCAGTTGTATTCATCCTCCGAAATTGATGTGAGTGTTGAGACCTGGAGCTACCAGAACAGCATGTCTTTCTCTAGTACCATTAAATGACTTGTAGCGTCCACAATTTACGATGATGTTCTATTGTGGCACAATAATTTTAAAAATAATTTAGGATGATGTTCTATTGTGGCACATAGGAGATAGATAGATAGATAGATAGATAGATAGATAGATAGATAGATAGATAGATAGATAGATAGATAGAGGTTTTTTGTTACCACTATTCAGCCTTTCTAGAAATTTAAGATTTCTTTACTTCATGAGCTGAGCTTCAGTGAGCGGGGGAGGGGGGGATTTTAAAATCTTGTCTCTGGGCCCACTCCAATCTTGCTACACCCCTGACCGTGCCTGACGCGCGGTGCAGTGGGGGATCCCCCTGCTGCTAGGCATTGTTGCTGCTTGGCTTTGTGCTTGCTCGGGAACTGAGGTAGAAGGGTGCGCTTGTGCCTTTCTACCTCAGTAACAGCCCAGATAAAACACTATGGCTACCTGGAGGGGCAGCACTGGGATCGGGCCCGATCCCGGTACTGCACACGAGCAGCCCTATCCGGGTAGGGCTGTGCAAGCCCAGGAAGGGCTGCTCATGTGAATACCCTCTCCATCTGCCTCTGACTGATGGTGAGTCAACTTGCTCCCTCAGCCCTCTCTGTAGCCCTGCAGACCAGCCTCGCCTAGTGAGAAACCAGAACAAGAGAGAAAGAAAACAAACAGCTGGATAGCACATGCTTATTGTCTACTTTTACCCACCGTATCCTTTAAAAAAAAAAACACACTGCATAGTAATGTTTTCAAATTCAAACTCTTTCTTACAACAAAGGGACAGTAGTAGAAGGGATACATGTTAACATCCAATTTTTCCTGCACATGCTTTACAAATAATATTGATTGATTGAATGTTAAATTTATATACCCCTTTCACAGCACTCATAAGGGATGAAAACTTCGAATGTTTCAAGAAAGATTGGGAGCCATTCTTACTTTTCTTAAAGAACTATTTTTCCAATACAGACCTTTCAGCAGGGTTTGAAATTTAGTAACAACAGCAGGTTGGGTAGGGTAAAATCGAGTTTGCAATGTGGAGTATATGTGTTTTGAATTATTATAGCAATGGTAGATTTGTATAACTAATATGAACCATGCAGACTGGTAAGCGGGAAGTCAATATTTATTTAATTAAATGTAATTGGACTGTTGATATTGTAAAAACCAATAAAATTTTAAAATGCAAGAAATTTATATACCCCTTTCATTAAAAACAATCCCAAGGTGGTTTGCAGCAATATTTAAAAACAAGATTGTAAAAAAGACACAATTAAAATATTAAGCTAAAAATATAAAACAAATCTGATTAAAAATTTAAAAAGCATAAAAGCAATACAGAGTACAAAGAGCAGCAGCAGAGACAATCAAATAAAAGCCTGGGTAAAAAGCCATGATTTAACATGCTTTCTAAAAGCTGTAATGGAGACTGAGGAGCATCGTTGGTCTGAGGAGTCATTTCTAAACAGGACACTGGCTTAGTTTAGTGTTATACAGAACCTACGAAAGCTGATCAATATCCTGGCTTGTTCCAGCTCTAGTTAGTGAAAAAGTGGTATTCCTCAAGTGTATATGTAACACTGAACTGTTATCTGTTTTCTTTCTCTCATGTGCAAGTGTATGTGTGCATGCACACACGCCTGTGGCTCCCTTAGGCTCATTCACATGGCACTTAACCTTGGTTTAGCATTATGTCTGAACTAGGCCATTATTTGTTTCTCTTTCTCCATAGGTATGTGCAGTCCTTTTCTCAAAACCAACTTGGGGGAAATGAAGTTTCAGACAAGCAAAGTTGAAAATATAAATATCCCTCTAATCTCTCCCATTTTAGCAATATTAGATATCTCTTGTAAAAATAGGGCACCATTCCAAAGTGAAGTACTCAACTGCTTCCACTGAACTCAGTGGGGCTTAAATTTGTTTAAGTAAGGCGGAACTTGTGCACATAGCTTGTGAGAGAGTGAAAGCCATTTCTACATTAAGCAATCCCATAAGATAACAGTTTGATTACTGAATGAGGCGGGGGGGGGGAGAGAAATATCATGCTCAAAAGAGAAATATGGCTTAAAATTATAGATTTAAAAACTTGAAAGAGACACAGCATAGGAAAAAATGTTGTCACTGGCTGGAAACAGAACCATCTGCAGCATTGCTACAGGGGAAAGTAGGACAGTTTATTCCCTGTCAACATAGTATCATTGTCATGAAAATATGTTTTAAAATGAGTTCCTATTATAGATACACATACTGAAACAAAACATTAACAAAGCTTAAGCTTGTATACACATATACTCACTACCGGATCTATTTGATAAAGATGCCTGTCATTACAATGATCCAATAAGTGCTGCCTTGTGAAGTTACTTTCTTGACACAACGGACATTTGAAGGTGGGCTGTCCCCTGGAAACAGACAAACATTAGATAGTGTAATATGGAAGGTGGGTGGAGGGGAAACGGTTTTATAAAAGCTGATCCACAGCTCTGTTCCAACACAGGAATAATATGCAACACGTGTAAAAGAAGCTTCCTCATCCACAGTGACTAGGGATGTGCGTGGACCGGTTCGCTCAAAAACCAGCCTGCCACGAACCAGGCCACTCTGAGTGGTTCAATCGTGAACCACTTCAAACTGGTTCATCGAACCGACCGGCCCAGCCAATGGGTTCAACCAAACAAGTTCAGGGACCCGTTGTTTGGTCTGAATTCAGTTAGAACTGTGGCAACCAGTCCGTGCTGGCTGCCACCACTAACAATGACTTCCCCTTTAATTTCAGTTAGGGATCTGCACAAACCAAAGTTACCAGGGGTGGGGTAGTGGGGAGTGGCAAGTGGGATCTTTAAAAAGGAGGAGAGCAAGTCCTTACTCACTCTCTGCCACCCCATGCAGCTTCCTGCTGCAGCAGTGCTCCTCCCCAAAACCCAGCACACACATGGAGTCTTCAGAAGAGTGCTGCTGCAGCAGGAGGCTGCATGGGACGGAAGAAAGCAGGTAAGGGCTTACTCTCCTCCTTTTTAAAGATCTTTGGCTGCCACTCCCCCGCCTTTACCTTGGTTTGTGCACATCCCTAATTTCAGTAAAGAGAAGCAGTTCATACATCCATTAATACAGTCCCCATATGTTTAAGATATCCCTGCATACATCAGGGCATATGCAAGCCTCTCAACTGGAACCAAAACACTTAATGAAATATAGTGGCCCACATTCTACTCAGAGCAGGGAATCAGGACACTAGCTGCACTGAAGGCTTGTTGCACAGCCCAGTGCGTGGGGAGGGGCAAGCAATTCATGCTTCTTTCCCCTTCCTGCAAAAGTCCTTTTCATTTTTACAAATATGTCCCCGAGGGCTTTGTGATCCTCAGGGACTTATTTCTGGCTGTTGCTACTTAAAGGAAGTAATGTCCAGTACACCTGCATTTCTTTTCCTTTCTCAGCAAGTGCTTGGCAAGTGAAGAGCAGGGATATGGATCCTGCTGCAGATAATCTCCTAAAGTAGCAATCCACAGAATGATCTGTTTTCCTTCACTTTCCTTTCCTTCCTTCTTGGCAAAGTGCTGAATTTAATATTTCAGTCAAAGAGGAGACTATGCAAACATAAAGGTTTTGGTTTTGAATGCCATATAGAGGAAAGTAACTTTATAGGACTATGGTGAAAGCTGCTTTCAAGCTAATGGGACCCAACTCTCAAGAAGACTGAGATCTACTGATATACAAAGAATTCTCATTTTTTAAATTAGAGCATATTTGTCATGTATGACATATACAAGGATATAAACAAAACAGTGCACAGATTAAGCCAGTCATTTTGACCCTAGTCCAAAGTTCAGGGAGCTCCAACATGTGCTCAAAGCTCAAGTGCAGAAGGACTTCTTCATTTACTTTGTTGGGGGGAAATCTCATACCTGCACAGATCAACCACCGACACTGAAGTAAATAAAGAAGCATCTGCTCATGCAAAGTTGTGCTAAGTTGTGTGTGTGTGTGTGTGTGTACACACACACATCCCTAAAGATGTACACGTCAGAGCCTCTGGGCCCTGGTGCTTATTTTTTAATTTGCCTGCCTACTACTATGGGTTCTGTTCATCCACTGCCAATTCTTTGCTTAATCATAGTACCAATATCTAAGGTCAAATAATTATTGACTTCAAAAGATTATTCCTGCCTTGTCGTTTCTTCAGGAACTTGTAGATTAGAATTTTCTCCAACTTCAGAAGTAGAAGAATCACTCCTGAAACTGCACACAGAGGATATGTATTTATTTTCAAGTTTAATTCCAGAAAAGGCTGCAATCCTAAGCAGTACTATGAATCAGTGAATTCTATTGACTCAAGTATTGACAGATTCCAGGACAAAAATTAAACCAGTGTTTGAGGGCAATGCTTTATATTTGGAAAAGCTAATCCTCCTTTATCAATAGGTCTAAACAAAGTTTTTGCACAAACCCTGTAGAGCTTATGAGTCCATACAAACTTCCAAAAGCATCTTTCCAAATCTCCTCCTCCAAAATTTAAGGACTTAATTACTGCCACTAGACCTTTAGGTGGTTAGTTGTGCTCCAAGTTAGAGATTGTCCTTGGAGAGAAAGCTAGGAGGGCATGTTCTAAGTCCAGGCCTGTCTTTCCCATGGTCTGTGCAGAGCATCCAATCCTACCCAGACTAGTGATGTGCATGGAGCCAGCGGGGGCTGGTTCGACGGCGCGGGTACGGGGGGAGCCATTAAGGGCAGTGGAGGATGCACTCCCCCCTGCCACGTTTCCCCTGCTGGCACACAATTTCCAAAAAGCCTGTTGGGGCGGCAGCATACATGCACATCTAGTACTTCCGGGTATATCTGGTAAATGTGGCGGCAGGGAGGTACACTGCCACCCCAACAGGATTTCTGGAAATCGCATGCCGGCAGGGGAAACACAGCAAGGGTGGGGTAAGTACATCCTCCCCCACCCTTAAAGGCAGACACCCCACCCGCCCCCATCGAACCTTCAAGTTGGCCAGGGTTCAAACTTGTTCAGAGGCCCATAGAAGGCGTCAATAAAAGGGCCTCCGGACAGGTTCGTGCACATCCCTAATTCAGACCAGTAATGCTCATCAAGCATTTAGGCATATGGGGCTGTTATTGAGTTTCCAGTACCACAATGGTTTAAAGCATTTAAACAGAGATAGAAACATCAGCAGGTAATTACAAAAATAAACCAAATTATAAAACTTATTTGCTGACATTGTGACTAAATTTATTCAAGGACAAGTTAGACATGTACCTAACCTGTCCTTATCATCTCAACTGAACTTCCTTGAGCAAATTTCATCACAGTCAGCAAGTCTGGCTCTGCACTGATCTAAAGTGGGCTGATCTGACAACAGAGTTAGAAAGTGACGAGGCTAAAGTTAAACAGCAGCATCCATACAGTCTGGTGCTGTGAACAGAGTGTTGGACTTGGAACAGAGAAACCAGAATTCAAATCCCTACTCAGCTGTGAATCTTACTGGCAGACGTTAGGCCATTATCTTTCAGGCTAACCTACCTCACAGGGTTGCTGGAAGTAAATATATATTTTGTCCTGAGATCTTTGGAAGAACAGCAGAATAAAAATGTAACGAATTTACATTTAGCATTTTTTCTACCATGAGTGGTTTCTGACCCCATCCTATCCCAAAAGGAAAAGATACTTTTGGAGAAGTAGTCTCTTTTCAGACTATTCGACCAATCAAGCCTGGGACTGCGGTTTAAAGTCAATTGCAGATTTGGAACCAGCGAACAGGAGAGTTACTTTCGTAGTAACCTCCCATGTATTATTTTAATTACTAAAGTCAACTGGGATAAGAACAAACAAACTATGAAAAGAAAGATGTTCCTTAATGATTGCCACTTAGCTAGGCACTCTCTCTATTAGGAGGTTTCCAAGTTTGAAGTGACAACAGATACGAGACAAATCCTAGGCGTCTTTGAGTAGTCAGTATGCTCTTATGGCAAGGTCGGAGCCAGTTCTAGATAGATGTGGCAACAAAACATAACAAAAAGGGGGCTTCACTACCACAATTCTTAATTTACAGCAACTTGTCTGAAGCCACACAATGAGACTACAACAAGAAATGGTAGCTGAACGCATTTGTCCAGAGCTAAGTCCAATTTTTGTCTCCTCCAAATAAATAGAATCAAAGGTAGACTAGGACTGTAATCCTATGCACATTTACTTAGAAGTAAATCCCATAGAACACAATTGAACTTACTTCTGAACAAACATACACAGGATCAGGAGATAAGAATTAAATAGAACTAAAACAAGCAATTGTATGCAGATGTTGGACAAGTTCTTTGACACGGTGACTGTCAATCCCTTCGGCTCAAATCTTTCACCAAGTCACCATAGCGAGTAAACAATAGTCCATAAGCCACACAGACTGCAGAACCTTGAAAAGAGACAACACTTTACATATAAACACAACAGCTTCTTGATATTGGAGAGTTAGGGTCTTCATGCTTTTATTTACATGGAGATTCTCAGAATCTGTTATTTTCATCATCAAAACTGAGTTCCAAAGCCTAATAAGAACCCTTCTTATTCTAACACTATTCTAGCAAAATCTTATTTGGAGGCACTAGGTGATATCCAGAGTAGCACTTGCATAACAAGTGTCAGCACAAGGGATCTTCCTTGTCCCCTCCTACTATAGAAGCTTCCTATAATCCAGGGCCAACTAGACTCTCAGTTTCCAAATATCTCCCCCTCTTCATGCAGTCTCTTGCACTGCATCTATGCTGTTGATACAAGTCCCACGACCAAGGCAGGTTATTCCGAGGGTCAGGAAGCTTCTGACCCTCTGAAAAGGAAAAGAGAGAAGGGAATATGCCTTGCATATTCTCATTACACAAGAGCTACTAGTCTGGAGTCACTTCCAAAAAGCAGTATAAGAAGCGCTGTAACAGTGCTTTTCCAAGCATGATCTTATTCTCTTTCTACACACACCAGCAGGCTTCCATGTCTTAGGCAGCCAGAACACACACTCTGTCTGGAAAGCAGAGTCCTAGCACAGTTTTTTCACCTCCACTTCCTGGCCAGCTCTTGCTTTCTGTGAAAAACCATAATTCACCAGAAAAGTATAAATAATTTCTTCACAGGAAGCACATGCTGGCCAGCAAGTGGAACTGTGAAAACCGTGCAAGGACCCTGCTTTCCAGTATAGGCAGAGTGTAGATTCCCACTGCCTAAGAACACAGAAACCTGCTGGTGTGCGCGCAGAGAGTGTAAAAAGCACTGTCCAACTGCTTTTTAATGCTATCTTCAAATGGTCTGGATGTCACCTATCATTATTAAATATAACCTACTTCAGTTATCATGTTGCGATCATGTATTAGGAAATTCTAAACCACATTTTCCCCACTCCATTAACCATATCTAAGGCATGCAATATGCACCAATTGGGAGCCAGTGTGTGTGTGTGTGTGTGTGTGTGTTTTAACATAAACATTAAAAATCTACAGAGCTACTTGCAAATATAAATTACCTGTTTCCTGTCGAATCCTGAGATATCTCTAAGTTTGGAATTAAAGAAGAAACACCATATTCATCTTGATACTTCTTACACGATTTATAATGCTGCCTCATACGAGATAATCTAATCTGTATATTATGAGACACAAATTTGATTATGAAAAATAAGTGCCACATCTAGGGGAAAAAAGTCTATGGATGAAAAATATCACGACTAAGGAAGATGAAATATCAATTAATTTATGTAAATTTCAATGAAAACCCCTTTGATCTGCAACTCAAATATACTAATCACCATCCTGAAACAACATCAAGTAACACAGAAATTGCTCTTATTTTATCTATGTTCTTGTTATACTTAGCTCAATATATGGGTTGAAAAATTAGACTAGGTGACACCAAACAAGAAGTCTACAATACTGTCTATCTTGATGTTTACAAACAGAAAGGAGAATGGATAATGTTATATATGGTTGGGTTATTCCTTGTATATTTTGTGAATTCTTATGCTTCAGTTAAGTTGCTCAAAATGTATAAACCACAGTGGTTCCCAAGGTCCTCCAAATGTTGCTGCACTGCAACTCTCAGCATCCCCAGCTACAATGCTGCAATTTGTAATTCAGCAACATCTGGAGGACCCCAAGTTGGGAACCATTGGTATACAGGAAAAAAGTCTTGATTTCCAGGTCTGCTTAAGCACAAATAACTCTCACAACAACAAAAAAGTGTGGGAAGGCATTATACCACTATCTAGTCATAATATTTGTTATTCAGAATCTGCCTTCTACCTGCACATTCATAATGCAGAAATCTGATAGTTGATAATACAACATCTGCCTGCAAGAAAGATGTTTTTGTCCACTTGTAAGAATAAACTTTAAAATCTACCCTACCTGTTTGTCACAGCATCTACAGCTCCCCACCAACTTCTTCATGTTATTTTCAACATCCAAGGCTCTGTTGGGACGTGCTTTTTCTTTTCTTGTCACAATTCCTCTGCATAATGGGCAATGTGTTCCACCTTCTTTCATAGCCATTAGGAAACATTTCCTGCAAAACCTGAATCCAAAAATAAATTAGCATACAAAAATATGTTTTCTGCATTATCAATAAATAGCTATTAAAACCTGCTCTTATTACAGCACCCTCCATATTCCATTCTGTTATAAGCCGTACAATAGTGTATCATGCACTCGTGATCTGAAGTCAGGTTGAGCAACTATATAGTCAAGTTTGCAAATGACATCAAAATATTCAAGATGGCAAAAATGGCCACTGGACTGTGAAGGAGCTTTCCAAGCTGGGTGAATGAGCAACAAAATGACAAAAGGTTTCAAAATGTGATGTATATTGGGGCAAAAAAATCCTAACTTCACCCACAACCATGGGTGGCAATGACAAATCAGGAAAGAAATCGGGGTCATGATGAACAGCTCAATGAAAACAACCACTCAATCAGCGGCAGCAGTGACAAATTTCATATTAGCAATTTTATTAGGAAGGAAAGGGACTGAAAAATAAAGTTACAAGTATGATAATGTCATCCTGTAAAACTATGGTGTGGTTGCTTTTGGAAGACCGTATACAATTCTAGTCACTTTATCTACAAATATTGTAGAGCTGAAAACAGTGTATAACAGGATAACCAAAATGCTTGGGGAATTGTACTACATTCCTTACAACGAAAGGCTCAGAGAAAGGCCAACTCTTTACTAAGGCTTGATGAGGTGACAGTGGGTGCTCCACCACCATCGGGTCTGTGGCAGGCTTAGTCACACTGCCACACTTTGAGCCTTATGCTGCTCTGACTGACTGTCCACTCCACAGCTACTTCCATCCTATACATGGTGGCAGCACTTTTGCCACTTATGCAGAATAACAGAAGACCCGTTTCCCTGTCATCATTGCAGCCTATCTTTTGAAAACACAGAAAGTATAAAATACCCCAGCAAAAAATGTGAGGTGTCCACACTTCCTGCCACTGCATTCTCTGCCCTCTTTTTCAAAAGGCAAGGTAGAACAGGCTGGAGGAGGAGGAGGAGAAGTCGTCATTGTAGCGGCTTCCGCCAAATAAAAAAAGACGGGTGGGGATAAAGCAAATGGAGGGGAGAATGTCATCTGACACACACTGTACACCTCAGTGAGTTTGGTAGGAGATCAGCAGCAGAAAATTGGTGCTCAGCACACAAAGTGTTACTGCAGGGGTGGGGAGATCAGATTTTGAAATAGGGTATGAATAGGTGAAAAATTGCATTCTGTGTACTGCATGGGTGAGAAGGGTTGGGGAAAGAGGTATGTGGTACACTCTGCATGCTACAGGGGAGACTGGGGATGGGGAGAAGTTGATGTGTGGCAAGTTGTGCCAAAGGGGCTTGAAAGGCAAAAATATTTGAAAGGTTTGTGGTTAGAAAAAAAAGTCTATGGAAGGGCATGACAAAATGTTTATAAAATGATGCATGATGTGAAGAAGGTGGAGAGAAAGGTTTTTCTGCTTTTCTCATTATACTAGAACTCATCCAATGGCATTCATAGGCAGTAGATTCAGACAGACAAAAGCAAATACTTCTTCATAAAATTAATTTATGGAATTCACTGCCAGAGAAAGTTGCAATAAATACCACCTTAGATAGCTTCCAAAGAGATTAGACGAAGGCATGGCAGTAGATTTATCAATGGCTATTAGATTTATTTATTTATTATTAGGCATTTAATAATCCACATACTCCCAAATTTCTGTTATGGTTGTTGCTGTTTTGGAAAAGAAAAAAGGTGGGAGGGACCTGTTCACCCCCTGCAGCTTCTCAACACAAGTCACCAACACCACCAGGGATGTGCATGAAGCTGTTCAGAGATCAATTTACAGGCCTCCGAACAGGGTCAAACACCGTGGGAGGGGGAGTTCAAAGTTTGAAGCAGGGGGGTGCCACTTTAAGGGTGGGGGAGGGTGCACTTACCTCTCCCCTCACTTCCTCCCCGCTGGCGCTCGTTGTCCATAAAAGCGTTCGGAGCAGCAGTGTACCTTTCCCCTCTTTGGCCGGAAGTACCAGGTGTGCGTGTGCACGCTGCGCACGCATACATGCAACGTGCGCACGTGCACCCGGTACTTCTGGCCAGATCCAGCCAAAGAGGGGGAAGGGGTGGCAGGGAGATATACCACCGCCCCAAAGGCTTTTACGGACAACGAGTGCCGGTGGGGGGGGAAGTGAGATGCGGGGTAAATGAGGTGAGGGGTAAGTGCACCCTCCCACCCCTTCGAGCCACCCCGGCCCAGCACATCCCTAACCACCACCACCCCTCAACTGAAATTTGGGGAGAAATTTAATTTTAATAATGAAAGTCAAGGAGCCCAGTGAAAAAATGGGACTACTACTAAATGTAAAGACTACACTAATGACAACGAACAGAGCCTCAGAATTGATAATGAAGACACTGAAATGGTAGATAGCTTCTGCCTTTTAGGATCAAACAGTCAAGAAATATGCCACAGACTAGCACTTGGTAGGGTTGCAACGAAGGCCTTGGAAAGGATATTTAGATGCCGTGATATGTCTATACCTACAAAGATTAGAATCATCCGGACAATGGTTTTTCCCATGACACTCTATGGATGTGAAAGCTGGACTTTGAAGAATCAAGATAGAAAAAGTATTGACGCTTTTGAACTTTGGTGCTGGAGACGACCTTTGAGGATACCATGGACAGCCAGGAAAACAAACAAATGGGTCACAAGTCACAGGCTCAAACTATCATACTTCGGACACATTATGTGAAGACCCAGTTCGCTTGCGAAGTCCATAATGCTGGGAAAAGTTGAAGGAAAGAGAAGAAGAGGACGACCAGCAGCAAGGTGGATGGACTCAATTACAACAACAATGAATGCACCACTTAGAGACCTTAAAGGTCAAGTTGAAGACAGATCATCCTCGAGAGAATCTATCTATGTAGTCACTAAGAGTCTGACTTGACAGCACTTAATCAATCAACATTGTTATCAAAACTAGACTTACTTAACTACTTTCAGAAAATAAATGTATTGTGTACAACTTATTGCTTAAAATTGTACTATTTGGTATTTTTATGAAACAAATCACTTAGTTTTATACAAATAGTTTATTTTATTAAAATATCTATATCCTGCCTCTCCAGTACAATACTGCTCAGGGCAGAATTACAAGTGTAATAAAACAATAAGACAACAAATGAAGCCATGTAAAACATTAAAGTGTGCCGTTGAGTCGGTGTCAACTCCACAGAGCCCTGTGGTTGTCTTTGGTAGAATACAGGAGGAGCATACCATTCACCATTAAAACCAACCTTAAAAGTTTATCAAAATTTAAAAACCCATTCGACAAAAGCCCTCTTCAGATGTTAGTGAGTGCAGCGGCGCTCAAGATTACAGTTCCCAAACGGGGGAGGAAGTCCCGTCCAAGAGCTGTCACTCATTCCCTCCAGCTGGTCGCTCACGATTACAGCTCCTTGTCTGAAGGGGGAAGTGCCTTTGATGGTCGGTGCTTCTGTGAACAGCAACCTTGGGCGATCCAGGTTGCTGCTCACAGAAGTGCCAACCATCACAGCAATGACACTTCCCCTTCACACAAACAACACCATTAGTACCCAGCTGGAGGGAGTGAGTGACAGCTCCTGGGCAGGACTCACTCCCTGCTTTGGGAGGAAGCTGTAACCATGAGTGCAGCAGCGGTCACAAATGTCTGAAGAGGGCTATAGACTGTGCAGATAAAAAGCCTATCTAAAAAGATGGTTCTTCGAGTGCTTTTGAACATCCTGAGAGAAGGAGCATGGTGAAAATTTAAGCATCAACATAGCAAGTAAGGTTTTATTATTTGGATTTAGAAACAATCAGTTCAGACATAATGCCAAACCATAGTCTGACACTACATGAACATGCCCTGTACTCACATACACCTTCTCCCTTCCCTCATGTGCTCCAACAGCCCTGTCACTATCTAAAAGTAGATGGGAAGATGAAGAGACAAACAAATAATTATCGATAGAAGAGGAAAAACACTGAGAAGTGGACCAGACAGAGCAGATACTTACACATGCTGACAAATGGAAATCCTCACAGGTGTTTTGAACACATCTTGGCAGACAGGACAGTAATAATCATCTTCATTGAAACAAATTGTGGCAGATTCTTCATTCATGGCAGCAAATTGTGGTATTTCTGAAAGAGCAAAGCGCGGAAATGTATATAACCAGATTACATGCTGAAGTAAAAATACAGGTCACCATATGGCCCTTCCATATGTTGTTATTTAGTGCTTAACCTTCTCGGTATACCTCAGAAGTACTGAGAAAGAGTGTTATGACAAGAGTACTGATCGAGAAGCACCTTAGTATAGGCGTGAATCTGACTTGGATATACATATGCAAGCTTCTGAGCTTGGTTCCATGGTGTGAACAACTGCAGCCTCCTGGGGATTTCATGTATCTACCACTGAGCATGATAATCCCAGGATGCAAAGAGGATTTCAAGAATTCCTGAAGTGATGGAGGCAAGTTTAATTGCCCCACAAAGGAATGGAAGGTACCCAACAGCACACAGGGGGGGTTGCCCCCACCCCCGCTGCGCTTATGATTTGAGAAAGATAATAAAGCCCTAAACACCATTGGGCTGCAAGACACTTTCTCTTTAGTCAGTCCCATGGGATTCAATGGGGATCTTTAGTAAGTGAGCTGTGGGTTACTTTGGAGTGTGTCTTCTCCACTACAGTATGCCTACACAGGAACCCTCCAGGGGGTGTTGCTATAAGTGAACGAGTGGGTTCACACAACCCAGGCCCCCCAGCTCCTGAGGACTCCCAGGTCCACCCCTCTTTATTTTCTTCATTATCTCCCTCACTCAGAGGGGCTGCCAGGGAAAGGGGCAAACATGGGTCCCCTCTCCCCTAGCTACACCCCTGGCACCCTCCCACACAAAGATCTGCCCAAGAAGCCCTGCTCCAGGACCCCCTGTTCTAGAAGCAGGATTCTTTGCTACTGGGTACAGGCCCTTTTCAGTGAGGGCCCCATAACACTGGAACACTTGCCCCAAGAGATTCTCCAGTTGCCTTCTCTAGCCATTTTTCAAAGGCTTGCTGAACTCTGTTTACTTTGCCAGGGCTTCTTGGAAGAGGGAGTTGGGCATTGGGAAGAGGCGCTGAACTTGTGCTGCTGGGTTGTTGTTTTCCCCCTTCTCTCCCGCGTCCCTCTTAGCTACACTGATTTTTCTATTCCTTTTTAAAGAATGTTTTCAGATATTTCGATTTGTTTTATAAACCGCTTTGGAAACTCTTAATCTGAAAACCGGGATATAGTAAAGGCAACCACCATATCATCATGAACCAGTAGCGAATTCCTGCAGGCTGCAGTGCCGCCTCAAACGCGGGAGGTTCTTCAGCCAGGGTGAGGGGGCGTCCCACCCCTTCCCCACTGCAGCGCTCGGCTCCGCGTGGCTGGGACTGCAGCCTGACGATTCCCGCCCCCAAAGACGCCCACCCTTCGCCTTGGGAGTTGGGACCCCTGCAGGAGATACAGCCCCACTACCTGACGGGAGAAGGGCAGGCTCCCTTCTAAGCCTCGAGACAAGGCCAGGCTCTTCAGGGCTCTCTCGGGCTGGGCCCGGCAAGGCCTCGCCGCTCTCCATGCGGTTCTTGGGGCGCCGCCGCCGCCGCAGCGGCCTCCTCCCAACAGGCTGGGCCCGGTCACCATGGCAACGGCCCCCCTCCCAGCAGGAATTGTTAGTGAATAAGCGCGCTGCTGCTGCCGCCCGTGCCCTGAAAGCCGCCTTTCCTCTCGCTCGGGCCGGGCCACTCACTGCGGCTGCCTGCAACCCTTGCACGCTTTCCTGGAGAGTAGAACCCACCCGCTGAACGCCGTGGGGTTTCCTTCCGAGGAAACACGTCTAGGATTGCGCTGCAACTACAAGCCTGTTGCCTGTTTACCTAGGAGTCAGTCAGTAAACCCTCTGGGACGTACATGTGTTGACTTACATACATTTCCCTCCCAGGTGAAGCTTTGGGCTGTTTCGTGGGGCGGCGGCGGTGCGGGGGAGACGTGTTTCTTGCCCCCTCTCCCTCCAGTTCCACGTGCTTTCACGGTTCCTTTTAAACTCTGGGTCGCAGGCAGGCACCCGAAAGTGTTTGCTCTCCGGGAAACGGGGCCGGCCCAGGACGTGCCCTCGGACACCGCGCTGCCCTGTTCTCAGCAGACCGCACTAATTTGCGAGGTTTACAATTAAGCCTGTAAATCTGCTTCTTTTATCTATCTTGGGTGTGTGCCTCGTAGCAAGTGAATGCATTTGTTATCTATGCGCTGAAGGCAAAAGATAGTTTCTCTTGGATCTCAGCACACTTAAAACAATCTCAAAATGTTGGAGAAGGGGCCGAGTTTCCATCCCGCATTCCTAGGGATGCCAGCAGTTCCTTCCTCCCCTCGGCAGGTCTCTCGTACCTTTAGCAAGAGATGCGAGATCATGATGGAAAAGGATTCAGCTGTATCTACCTGTTATAGGCACCGGAGTCCTAACACGAAAATGGCAATTCTAGATGTTAACGGCCTTTGAAAACGGTCGGATGCCTAATCTTTTTCTGAAAAAGTACAGTGTGCCGTCGAGTCGGTATTAACTCCTGGGGACCACAGAGCCCTTCTTTGGTAGAATACAGGAGAGATTTGCCATTGCCCTGTCCCGCGCAGTGTGAGATGATGCCTAGGTGTTTCCCATAGTCTGGGAACATACCAGCAGGGATTCGAACCTGCAGCCTCTGGCCTGCTAGTCAAGTGATTTTCCCGCTGTGCCATTAGGCGGCTCTCCTGAAGAAGGAGAAAGAAAGCTGGGAGAATATTCGATTTTCCCTCCACCACCTCCCATGCAAAACAAAACAAAAACTCCTTGTTCGCACGAACAAGTCACTCCCATCGTTACTTCGGGTGATTTGTATTTTGGCGGTCTGGCTCTACATGAGTGTCAAAAGAGGGGTCATGCTTAACAGAGATAAGACTGTAACTTCTGAAAAGCCCGGTGCAAACTATTGAAGAAAAAGTACGACGGGCATCCATCCCCCTTCCTAGCGATTCTTGACCAGTGATCCCATAGTGACTACCCCCATGGCGGCTTGCATGGCCCAACAGACAATATATAAACTTGTTGGATTGCACTGACCGTTTGGAGAGGAGGAAAACTGATGCGGCAAACATTACAATGGATGAGCTGCTGTCTGATCGAAGTATGCCAGCTGAATCATGCTTAATTAAGTTAACCTGCAGCGTCTGCCCCGCACAAATAACAAAGGCACAGCTTAGATAAAGATATATCCAAGAGATTAAAAACAAAACTGGATGTGAATATAGGCGTTTCACAGGTCTGCAAACTTCTGAATTCATTGTAAATCTTGTAATTAATTTGGAGTTCCTCCGGCGTTTCTGCGGGTCTTACTTTGCATATAACATAAATAAGGTTGATGCTGGTTTGCATTTTCCCGCTCTCCGCGCCCCCGTTTTGGAAAAGCAAATGCTTGCTCCTCTTCCTCCGGCACGCAAAGAGAGGATCCCCATCTCAGTAAGTGTGTGAGCTGCCATAACATTTTAATGGGCTCTGCTTTCATATCATATCTTTAGAATCAAGGTACCAAGTAATGCTGACTTTTATTTTATACAGCATCAAATTGTGGGAAGTTTATTGACTTTTGCATGATCTATTCCTGTTGCATAGTCAGTTGTATTATTTTTATGCTGGGCTCTTCTTTTTTGTGTATAGTACTTTTCTTCAGTTCCTTTTATTTTTATTTGTTGAACTTAATTGTATTTTATCAGTCAGCTTTTGCTTAACTGATCTAATTTTATTGATTGTGAACCACCTTGAGACAACTGGTATAGGTGGTATGTAAATTTATTGGCTGTGATGTATGTGACAGGAAATATTATTCAATTCAGTGGAGCTACTTTTGAGTAAACATGCTGCGAATAATTCTGCATGTAAGATTGGGACTGGGTAAGAACAGAAACACTGTGTTTGATTCTGCACCTGGTGAAGTTAACGGCCAACCTGACTTTAAGTTCAATAAGAGCAAGCCTGAGTATATGATCCAGTCTAATTATTATTATTATTTACATTTATATCCTGCTCTTCCTCCAAGGAGCCCAGAGGAGCCCTACATACTTAGGTTTCTCCTCACAACAACCCTGTGAAGTAGGTTAGGCTGAGAGAGAAGTGACTGGCCTAGAGTCACCCAGCAAGTATCATGGCTGAATGGGAATTTGAACTCGGGTCTCCCTGGTCCTAGTGCAGCACTCTAGCCACTACATTTTTCTTCTTCATCATCATCATCCATTGTTTATTCTACTGAAAAAGCAATGTTTTTCAATTCCATCTCCTTAAATGTTTCATCCGGCTAGTCAGGCAAGTTGTGACAGTAAACTAGTATCCAAACATTACTGTATTCTTATTTCAGCATCTTGGGTTTTAAAATTCTTTTGAGTGTGGCACAGTAATTTTAGCAGTAGTTATTCAATGTGCTAACTGGAACACAAAAACTAATAAGGCTGATATTCAAGGAATCATACAAATAACTGGGTAGTGTGGTGCTGCTTATGTATCTTATTTTGATGTTTTGCATGTCTTTTTATAATCCAGATGGTTATTGTAATATAGCGTTGTGCCACTTCTCAAAATCGACCATATACAGTTGGACCTCTAGAATCAATGGCTTTAGTTCTGGTCTTTTAGAAATGAAAGCATTCCAGTTTGACAGCCTAATCCCTTCAGATTTGTTGCAGGAAGCAACCTTCCAAATCCATGTTTAAAAGGAAACGGAATTCCCACAACCCAATAGAATGTATGCCTTTGCTTGCTTTGTGCTGGAATGCTGACCTTTATTATGAGGTAAACTTCACATCCCAGCTACTGAATTTTAGCTACAAAAATGTCCCCATTTCAGGCTTTCTAACCAGCATTTCTTGGGCTATGTGTTTACCAAATTTGAGCTATGTGTCCTGAACATACTATAACTGTTTAGGGGTACACCTTGAGCCCATCATTTTGATGGAAAGGTTTAAAAGTGTCTCATTTTCAGATGGTTATAACGATCAGATTGCACCTTAGACTGTGTGTATACCAAGTTTCAAGGCTCTAACTCAACAGGAAGCATCAGTATGAAAATAAATTGATTGGCAGTTGGTTTAGGACAAAAGAAAGCACTTCTTCACACAGCACACAATTAATTGATGAGATCCACTGCCACAGGATGTGGTGGTAGCCCATTAGTTGGCATGGCTTTTAAAAAGGAGTTAGACAAGTTCACAGAAGATATATCTGTCAGTGGCTAAAGGTAAAGTGTGCCATCGAGTTGGTGTCAACTTCTGGCGACCACAGAGCCCTATGGTTCTCTTTTGGTAGAATACAGGAGGGGTTTACCATTGCCTCCTCACGTGCAGTGTGAGATGATGCCATGCCTTTCAGCATCTTCCTATATCGCTGCTGCCTGATATAGGTGTGGGAAACATACCAGCAGGAATTCAAACCGGCAACCTCTGGCTTGCTAGTCAAGCCATTTCCCCACTGTGCCATTAAGTGGCTCCTGTCAGTGGCTATTAGTCCAAAATGTCTATATGGGACCTACAATTTGGGGGCAGCATGCCCATGAACACCAGTTGTTGGAGAGCAACAGCAGGAGAAAGCTATTGCTTTCAAGCCCTGTTCCTGGGCTTCACAGCAGTGTCTGGTTGGCCACTGTCAAAACAGTGCTGGACCAAGTGGAGCTTTGGTCTGATCTAGCAGACCTCTTAAGCTAAAATTTTTGATCCACAAAGAACGCATTCATCAATGAGGCACCATCATTGTGATGTGAGAGAATTCTAGATCAATACCCCTTCATTCCCCAATGACCCACAGGCTATCAACATTATTTGTATTCTTACATATCAAATACAAAGTTTCTTCAACCCATTAGAAGTAACACAGTAGCCACTACAACTATTAATCTAAAATGGTAGAGTGGCTGCCATCGGCCCTTACAAATAGCTGATTTGCCATCTGTCTGTACACACATTCTAGTTCAGGGGCTTTCACGTTTTTGTTTTTTTAAAAAAACAAATATATGCCTTCTGTTACAAAGCTTTAGCTCAGGTATCCCATATAAGTAGCCAAGAATTGTGCTGCCCCAACAAGTAAATCTTGTCAAAGCTGGTGGGAAACAAATTAGCTAAATGAATCTGTCCTGGAATCGGTCATTCTCCCCACCCCTGCTCAATACTATGGCTTTCTTCCTTCTCCTGTCCTCTGGAGCATCATAGCCAGGGCTCTGTAGTATGCCCGACCTGGCCCTGCCTCTCCCTCCTCTGACTGGCTTGGCTAGGTGCTCAGACTTAGCCCTCCTTTTCCTTCACCTAACAGCTTGGCAGTGAGGGAAACACTGGCTGATGCGAAGCTTGTTAGTCAGGCTGAGGAGTGCGAGGGCTGAGCCTGAGCACCTAGACAATCCGTCACATGCAGAGGAGGGAAGGATGCTGCCTGATACTCCTCCCCCTCCTCTCCTGGAAAAGACTTGTCTCTGCTTGAGAGAAGAATCCTGCAACTTGGAGCCAACAGCATAGTATGCAAATCAAGCTAAAAAGGTAATGGAAATTCTCAGCCCCCAGCATTACATCTTATGTTAAAATTGACTTACTCTGTGCTAGAATGTTTGCCACTGTTTTGAAGTAAACTTTATGCCCGACCTTTTGAGTCCCATTTCCAAATGTTTCCAGTAATAATAATAATAATAATAATAATAATTAATAATTCGATTTCTATACCGCCCTTCCAAAAATGGCTCAGGGCGGTTTACATAGAGAAATAATAAATAAATAAGATGGATCCCTGTCCCCAAAGGGCTCACAATCTAAAAGAAACATAAGATACACACCAGCAACAGTCACTGGAAGTACTGTGCTGGGGGTGGAAAGGGCCAGTTACTCTCCCCCTGCTAAATAAAGAGAATCACCACGGTAAAAGGTGCCTCTTTGCCCAGTTAGCAGGGTGTCTTGGGCTATGTGCCTATCAAATGTCAGTCTTTTGAGTGATCTGGAAGTACTTTAATCTGGAGGTTCACCTCTTGCCCTCATTTCTAGCAAGAGACTTAAAAGAATCTGCCCTTCATACTTTTCTGGTGGTCATACTATGGTGGACTATGTTTGTACCAAATTTCAGCTAAGAGGTCGTACTGTAATCATTTTGGGGTACACTTTGAATCTACAATTTTTCTGGTCATCCAGGTATTCCAGAGGCCCTTCAAATATTACCCTAGGTGTGTGAGAGCACCTTTTCTCCAAGTGGCTCTCGTGCAACCAGCAAGACTTAAATGATCCAACAACATGGATCTTTCCCACAAAATCAGTGTTCCCCAGAACACTTAGTTTAGGATCAAGAACCATGTGATCAACCCTCATCCATATTCTTTCATCATTTAAAGATTATCCTAGCTGTTTAGGTGCTGCTCATGGAAAAGCAACCCCATGTAGCTATGGTAACAAAAAAGAAATCCTCAGACTACACATGTACAAATATCAGGTCTCTAGGTCATTTGCAATTGGTACTTCACCAATGTTTATACCCTAGTGAGTCATCAGAGTGATAAATCTTACATAGTTTTAGCATACATTTCTTATGAGCTGTTTTCACCATTTCAGACACTTGTGTACAAATGTGCACTTTAATTCTTACAAAATGTATTTACAGTGAACTGCATCATTGGAAACTGTTAAATAATATTTTATACATAAACATCCTTTTAGTCTTACTGCTGTGCTATAGAAGTCAGACACATTTAGTTATAACATGAAAAAGATGAGACACATTGTCAACCTCTTATCAGTTTTGGACATTATTTTAACTGTTTTCAGTTATGGATGTTCTTTACTTTGGATCAGATCTTCCAACAGCAGTCAGTGTAAAACATGTCATGAATATTCTGTTCTCGTTTGCAAAATGTAGCCATAGCTCTTGTTTTTGCTCTCTGATCAGTGATATGACATTTAAAGAAGTAAATAGTTGTTTGCTCTCTGTCACTGACATCACAGCATGTTCATGGTCCTGAAGACTCTGGCCTACCCTTGGAAAATGTAGTCGGAAGATGCCATGAGCTTTGGTCACTTTTTAAAAAAATTAGGTGAGTAACTATTGCTACAAAAGAAACAGGCAGTAACAACTAAAATTTTAATACTCAGAAGAGTGACATAGAATTGTTTTTCGCAATGGAATCAGGGAATATAGCTTTTTAAATAACAATATAATTAGGCAAGGCAAAAAACGTTTACAAGTTGAAAGCTAAATTAAGGTTATTTGAAGAAAAATCATTTTTAAGGCTAATTTGACAATGATTGGAAGACAATTCTTTCCAGTATTAATGTCAAAAAACTGGGAAAGGATAATAATGATCTAATGACAGAGGTTATCTGTAAAATAAGTCTTGTATTATAACCATCTAACACTGCATCACATGTCAAAATACATAGAGGTAAATATTAAATATGTAACAGAAGCAACTGGAAACGATACAGCATTAATTACTTTGCCAGTCTGTATATGGAATTGATGGCACATGAGTTTGTGTGGTAACTGATCCTCGCTAAGGGCTTGCTCACTTATTACATTTCAGGCTTTGATTAGCTACCATGTGGGAGTACCGGGTGCGGCCAATTGAAAGTCTTTTAAAAAGTTTTAACTAGAAATGAAAAGTTAATAGTGTCAGAAATATGGTGTAGTCCCTTGTAACTGCGCACTTCTGGGAATCCTTGATGCAGTGGTAGGAAACTCAGAAGCTGTGCTATTTGTCTTCTCTCAGGAAATGGGGCTACTGCTGCTGCTCTTCAACAGTGCACTGCTTTAAGAAGGATCCTGGGGTGTGTGTACAGCCTCAGCAGATCATAAACCATCAAGATTACCTCTACCATGGCTATAAGAAAAACTGAATTCTGACAAGCCTAAATATAATCTCTTATTAGGAAGGCTGAACTATAGTCTTACAGACGTTTATAGCAGTACTTAACCAAGATTTTAATTCACAAAGTAATCCATATGGCATTTCTTCCAATCCATTTGATAGGATTATGCAGTGTTTGGATTATTCACATGTACATATTCTAGTAATGACCGGTCTAGAACTCTTTCAATGAGAACTTCTTCCACTATATTTATATCCTGAAATAAGAAGGAAAGATAGTTAAACAAGCAGGTAAAAACAAACAAACAAACTAAGCTCCTGCTAGGCAAGAAAAATTGTCCTGCAGCAATAGTATTCAGTAGTAAATTACCTCCACCAAACATCAACCTCGGCTATTTAAAGTTAACCATGCAATCCTCTACGTTTACTCAGAAGTCCTACTGGCCCACGTTACACAATATTAGGAGAGTGGGGCCGATACATCCATACAGCTGTGGACTCTCAATGGATCCACTTGCACAGTATTTGTGCAAGAGTGCAAGTACTCCCAATAGCATGCCTGCACGCACTCTGGAACTGCAAGTTAGATTGGAAATAGATTGCTTGAATGTCAGCAACATGTTTCCAATCTAACTAGCACTTCCAGAGCACAGGCAGGCTATTCAATGTATTTGTGCTCTTGCACAAATACCCCCAACTGCTGGGGCTTTACTGCAAGCCTGCAGCAGCATGGATGGATCCACTGATAGTACGCAGAAGCATGGTTGGATTAGCTTCACCGTCCTGTACAATGTGTGGGCCACTATGTTCAACGGGGTTTACTCCTGATTATGTATGCTTATTAGGATCACAACCTGGCTGATACTTAACCACCACTCAGATTTAGGTCTCCCTGCACAAGCAATATCAGGGTAAGGCAAGCCATATTTGGATGCAAAAATAGAAACACAGGAAGCTGCCTTATATAAAGTCAGGTCTGTTGGAGACGCCGCCCCCCCATTGGGGATGCCCCCCCCTTGACCCCAACATTCAACCCAGAGATACCAGCCCAGAATTATATGGAATTCAGGCCTGTGTCTAGTTCCATTTTATTAAGGAATGAATTACTGCCTGGGCTCAGGGTGAATTGACACCCCAGATCTCAACTGGTCTGTGAAGGAAGAGGCAATCCAGCATTGTATTGTGAAATGGGTACTCAAGGAAGCACAAAAGCCAGGCCAGAACAATCCAAATGCTAAAATGTGACTCACTATCAGATAATGTCTGTGGAAGAGGCCAGAGGCTGATCTCCCCTTTCCTGTTGCAAGAAGTCTATGTTAATCTTTGTCAACGATTGACTCAGTTGCTCTCTACAGAAATTCAACATAGGTAAATGCACACAAAGAAAACACCTATAGACTTTAATTCTTACTTTACTAACACTTTAACACCTTTTGGGATCAGGCTAGCAAATCTGGGACAAGAGAAGATGCCCATTTGCAGCTCACAGATGTAGCTTTGCCTTGGGCAATGTCCCCTCCTCAAGATAGCAGCTAACAGAAGATGAGATTCAGACCTCTCTGGACTGGCCAATATCCTGAATAATTAAAAGACATTATCCAGAAGGTAACAGCATTGTCACCCTTTTGGGGACCCAGGAAAAGATGAGGAGATTTGAATAGACTCTATGAGAGATCAAAGGAAAATACAACTATAAAGAATGAGGCTAATACTGGACAGAGAGCAAGCAGTCTTGTGCCTACGAGCAGTCTTGTACCTACACACAATTTTGTGCCTACAAGCAAGATCTGCTCACAAGCAATCCCAGAGTTTGCTGCTAAGCCGCGGGGCAATAAGCAGGAACTCTGTCCATGGACAGGAGCTGTCAGTGACTTCCACTGCGCAGTGAGAAGTCTAGACTTCCCCAGCCATGGGACCGTCATTCTCTGCCTCGCTCTAAACAAACTGTCTGCTTGACCACCAGAAGCCAGGCCACCGCTCCCAGGTTGCTGTTCCCAGCTAAAGCCTCGCTCCTTCAGCTGAAAGATCCACCGTTCTCAAGCCTCTGATCCTGGTAATATGCTGCCTCTACAAGCCTTGGGTCCCTCCATCCTTTCCCCTTCTTCTCCTTTCCCCTCGTCCCTCTACTAATTTCTGATATCCCCAACCCATGCCAGTCCTCAACCTTCCTTACCCCCCCTTTCCCCATCTATATCTGAATCATATTAGGCTTTAGGAAGATTTAATACACACACATATGTTAGTTAGGAACACTGGGTGAATATTGGTGCTGGCCAGGGTTGAAATAGTAATACTGATAGAATGTTCTGCTTTCTGCTCAGTTAGATTGATGTTGTTATTCTTTTATACTCAATAAAGCCCATTGAATCATTTAGGATTGGTTTGATCTCCTTTCTTCCTTGCGCCCAGATCCTACATGGTCACTATATAAAAGAACTTGGTCACTTGGTGACACTATGAGACAGGCCTAATTTTGTATGCTAGCTAATGAGCATATTCAGTATATAAATCAGGCCTGGTCCACAACAGGTCATTGGTTCATCCAGCTCCATACTGCCTACTCTGACAGCAGCTCTCAAAGGCTTCAGGCAGAAGTCTTTCCCAGCCCTACCTGGAGATGGCAGGGATTGGAACTGGGACCTTCTGCATGTAAAGCAGATGCTCTACTACTGAGCTACAGCCCCATCCCAAACAGCATACATGGGTTTCCCAGGTGGCCTCCCATCCAGGCACTGGTCAGGTCCAGACCTGCTTAGCTTCAAAAAGGTTGCTGCCTCATGCCTCCAGACCAGACTCCTTTATGCATGATCTCTGGTCACTCAATGTACTTACTTGCAATGGAGTCTCAGAGACTCACTGTCAGAGTAAACATCTACCTGGCACTCTGCTTCCAAATGCAATTTCCTCTGTGTGACCAGAGATCATGCATAAAGGTAACTCTCCCAGGGCCTTGTGGGTTGCTACGCTGCACCTGAGAGATATGCACTACCAG
Organism: Hemicordylus capensis; assembly: GCF_027244095.1. Classification (NCBI taxonomy): domain Eukaryota; kingdom Metazoa; phylum Chordata; class Lepidosauria; order Squamata; family Cordylidae; genus Hemicordylus; species Hemicordylus capensis. Next base: position 252,084,163 of record NC_069660.1, on the reverse strand, counting down.
GGCAAATTATTCTAGCAGCAAGGCATTCAGAGATGTTCTCCAGTGTTTGTGTGATGCCAGCAGTAATCCTATGGCAATACAAGTCATCTGAGCTGACTGGGGCTTGTACTGTCTTATAAGGTTATTTGTGCAAAAACTGCAAAAACTTCAGGTTTGAGCGGGTATTCAATCAATGGCTTATTTGGGTTTTGGTTAGGAATGTGCACGAACCAGTTCGGTGGTTCTTTTACGGGCCAAGCCGGTTTGGAAGGTCTGGCGTTTGGCCGAACCAGCAACGGGGGCGGGGGGGTCACCTTTTAAGGAGCAGGGAGGATGCTCCCCCCCCCCCGGCGCTGTGATGAAAATCACAGGTGTGGGGCAGCAGTATGCCTCCTTGCTGCCCCGGTCAGTATCCTCCCGGAAGTATCTGGTGCACGTACACTGGCCACTTCCCGGAGGACACTGACCAGGTCGGCAAGGAGGTATGCTTCGTTCCGCGCCAGCCACTCTCATCACAGCGCCAATAATTTTTGTCACAGCGCCAGCAGAGAAAATGCGGCAGGGTGCGTGGGGTAAGAGCACCCTCCCCACTCCTTAAAGGTAAACACCCCCCCCCGCCCGCTGCTACCAAACCAGTTCTGGTTCATGCACATCCCTAGTTTTAGCTGTGTACTAAGTGTCAATTAAAACAGAGCAGTTTCACTTATAGCCACCTAATGGCACAGTGGGGAAATGACTTGCCTAGCAAGCAAAAGGTTGCTGGTTCGAATCCCTGCTGGTATGTTTCTCAGAATATGGGAAACTCCTATATTGGGTAGCAGCGATATAGGAAGGTGCTGAAAGGCATCATCTCATAGTGCACGGGAGATGGCAATGGTAAACCCCTCCTGTATTCTACCAAAGAAAACCACATGGCTATGTGATCGCCAGGAGTCGACACCGACTTGAGGGCACAACTTTGTTTTACTTTAGTTTCACTTATAAGATAATACATCCTTATCAATATACTAATGTTAATGCAAAAAGCAGAAATTTTAAAAGTTGCATATTGTAGATCAGACATTCAGAACATACCGTAGATTGAAATGTTCACACAAGCTGTTATCTATTTGTAACGAGGCCATTACAAATGAGGCCATTCTAGCTAATGCAAATGTGATGATACAAAGAAATCACAAAATTTATTTTTTCTTAATAAACATAATTTTTTGTCCCTAAACTTAACTATTAACTGCAAACACAGCAACAACAGAAGTAAAACTTGCATTCAGTGCCAAATTTAGGCACAAGCTAAGTAAGCTACTTCTTAGGGCCTCACATTGAGGGACCCCTGAATACAAAAAAAACCCACTAAATTTCTTTTTTTACATAACTGGTTGAAAAACAAAGAGAAAGAAAAGAATCTAAAACAGTCACTATCATTCTGATAAGACAAAAATATATTTATAAGGTTACACAATTATTTATCATTATTGAGTTTATAAATCTGTGAATACATAACTGTAAATTATATCAAAATGTTACCAGACCGGAGCCCAGTTTAGACCAATAACCACCAACATGGTTACAGGCAGCATTCGCCTCTTCAGACTAATGCTGCTGTAACCATGAGTGCATGGCCTGCCAGGGCAGGACCTCTGAGCCATTTTGTAATGTTATGGGCCTTTTTAATTTGACATAGCTTAGGGCCTCAGCATGTCATAATTCGGCCCTGCATGCACAGATATTATTCAATAAATGGGAGCATCTGGATTTTATTTATTTATTTGATTGCTATATCGCCCCTCTAAAAATGGCTCAGGGTGGTATATAAATCAAATAATAAAGATCTTCTTTATAAAGAAGATCATGTTCTCACACAACTCAACAAACTGTTCTGGGGAACTGCTAAAAGTGAGGATTGATTCCCTAAAAGAAATTTATTTTTATTTTATTTTTAAATTTATATCCCGCTCTTCCTCCAAGGAGCTCAGAGTGGTATACATGGTTATTTTTATCCTCACAGCAACCCTGTGAGGTAGGTTAGGCTTAGTGATGTGCCCGGACCGGTCCGGAGGCCATTCTACAGGCCTCTGGACCGGTCCGGACATGGGCGGTTCGGTTGGATTGGGGTGGGGGTTCCTTTAAGGGTGGGGGGAAGGTTTACTTATCCCTCCTGCCACTTTCCCCCCTCCGGCGCACGTATTTTCATCAGTAATTGGGGTGGCAGGATACCTCCCTGCCACCCCTTCCCCCGCTTGGCTGCAAAAGGCTTCAAGAAGCCTTTTGCGCGTGCACATGTCGTGCGCTTGCTTCATGTCTCCGCGACGTGCACGGGCGTGTGTGGCCGCGCACGCACATCACAGAGACGTGAAGCGTGCGCAACATGCGCACGCACAGAAGGCTTCTTGAAGCCTTTTGCAACCAAATGGGGGCAGGGGGCGGGCAGGGAGGTATCCTGCCGCCCCAATTACTGATGAAAATATGTGCACCAGAGGAGGGAAAGTAGCAGGAGGGGTAAGTAAACCCTCCCCCGCCCTTAAAGGAACCCCCACCCCAGTGCCGGACCGCAGCTCTGCGGTTCCGTGCACACTTCTAGTTAGGCTGAGAGATGCATGACTGTGCATACAAGATATCTGGGTCTATATCCATGGATCTGATTTAAGCAAATATCTCTAGAGAAGCTTTTTATAATTTTAAGTGTATTTTAATTAGATTGATGCATTTCACTCAGCTGTAACTGCTGAACATTTGTAGGAGGATGTATTTAAAAAACAAATTTAATAGTAAGCAAACCTAACACTAGACATGGTGTATCACAGTGCAATTGAGGATTTGCTGATTAAAAAGCTACACTTTTTACTATAATCAAAATTTAGAAATTAAAATGTAGTTATTGAAATAGCATTAAGGGTACGGTATATTGCATGTAATGTAACAAGATAAAACTTCAAGCCCATATAGTAAGTGTGTAGGTTTTGCTCATTTGTGCTGATACATTGCTTAACTCGTATAATGTCACAATTTGTGACATCAGCTGGTATACTATAGCCAAAGTACTGCTGACTCAACAAATCTTGGCATTGAGTGATATAAGCTGCCTCAGACATTCAAAGAGAGATCAAGAATTCAAAATGCTTTTCTTCCTTTGGATGAAACCGAAAAGAGTGGGCCATGTGTACTTTTCCCTTGCAATTTCTTCAGAATATAAAATGTAACGATTAGAATTTAAAATTCTAATTATTTTGGTCTGGACCAAAAGATCAGTGAGATTCTGGAGTTCAAGCAGTGGGCTCTATGATATGCATAGCTTTTTGCTTCTCCCCATATCTAGCAGCAGCAGACTGCTTTAAACAAACACAACAAAAAAGCAAATATATGCCCCATGTAATTGTGTTCTACAAATCCCCTATAGTATCCTTACTGAAAACGTAGTATAAAATGTTTTGTAAATAATAATAAGTTACAGGTGGCACTCATTATCCACAGTCCCGGCACTAGCAGCTTCACTTATCTGCAGATCTTAAGAGTCCTTGTTTATTTGTGGTACAAATATAGGCCCAAATTCGCCTGTTCACTGTTGCTGAGTGGCCAGAAATGACCTGGTAATGACTTCTCGTGTCCCTTCTGGCCACCATTTTACAGCATGGGGCCATTTTGCAGCTCTTCTGGCAGATATTTCCCCCAAATTCAGCTGATTTGGGGTGGGGGTGGGGTATTTCCGGAGCCCCATGCAATTCTCCCTGGAAATAAAGGTTCTATGAATTTCTACTTTTATTTATCCCCCCTTCCCACTCTTTTGGCTTTTGTTTTGTTAGGGACCTAACCCCTAGATTCCCATAGGGGCAAGGTTTCTTTATTCATGGTTTCTGTACTCATGGTTATAGGCGAGAATGGAACCCCTGCAAATAAAGAGAGCCACAAGAGCACATAATGTAAAAGTAACCTGTACTAGCCACTAGCATGGGTAACCCCAATCCAAAGATTGCATCAGTACTACAACTAGCCTAGTATAGTATGGGTGGGGGTGGGAGGGAGATAATTACATCAGTTACTGGCTTCTCCCCAGCATATACCACTGAAACATGCTTGGGAGAGGGTTACTATAGCTCTGTGCTTCTGTCTCTTCATGTGACAAAGAAGCTGGTGTTTTCCCCAAGGATTCCAAACAAAGCCTTCCCCTTGCTTGCCATCCTCTGTCCATTAACTTCCTGGATCCTTGCTCCACTGATTTAAAACAGCATAATTCTACAGAGGAAAGGATCTGTATGAGAGACTGGAACAACTGCTTCACTAATTCTTGGATTAATTCACTAATTCAAACAATATTTATTTATTTATTTATTTGACTTACTGCCTGACTCCTAAGGCTCTAGGCAGTTCACAAAAATAAACACAAGAAAAACAAAAACTGTTAAAAACAGCAATTTAAAAATCTAAAACATGCAGAGATTACTAAAAGCCTGGCTGGGGAAAAAAGTGTCTTAAGGGCTCTACCATGAATGTCTCTAGGGAGTGCATTCCACAGCCTAGGAGCAACTACAGAGAAGGCCCGCTCCCAAGTCACTGCCAGACGAGTCGGTGGCATATGGAGACGGACCTCTTGATGGTCTCAATGTGCAGTGGGGATCATGCAAAAGAAAGTGCTCTTCCAGGTAACCTGGTCCTAAGCCATTGAGGACTTTAAAGGTAATCACCAGCACTTTGTCTTTTGCCTAGAAACCTATTGGTAGCCAATGCAATTGCTTTACAGGCATAATAGGTCTCTCCAAGACACCCCAGAGACCAATCTAGCTGCTGCATTTTGAACCAACTGAAGTTTCCAAACTACATACAAAGGCAGCCCCATATACAGGTGAAACTTGGAAAATTAGAATATCGTGCAAAAGTCCATTAATTTCAGTAATGCAAATTAAAAGGTGAAACTGATATATGAGACAGATGCATTACATGCAAAGCGAGATAAGTCAACCCTTAATTTGTTATAATTGTGATGATCATGGCGTACAGCTCATGAAAACCCCAAATCCACAATCTCAGAAAATTAGAATATTACATGGAACCAAGAAGACAAGGATTGAAGAATAGAACAATATCGGACCTCTGAAAAGTATAAGCATGCATATGTATTCAGTACTTGGTTTGGGCCCCTTTTGCAGCAATTACTGCCTCAATGCGGCGTGGCATGGATGCTATCAGCCTGTGGCACTGATGAGGTATTATGGAAGACCAGGATGCTTCATTAGCAGCCTTCAGCAATTCTGCATTGTTTGGTCTCATGTCTCTCATCCTTCTCTTGGCAATGCCCCATAGATTCTCTATGAGGTCAGGTCAGGCGAGTTTGCTGGCCAATCAAGCACAGTACACTGTATACTTTTCAGAGGTCCGATATTGTTCTATTCTTCAATCCTTGTCTTCTTGGTTCCATGTAATATTCTAATTTTCTGAGATTGTGGATTTGGGGTTTTCATGAGCTGTACACCATGATCATCACAATTATAACAAATTAAGGCTTGACTTATCTCGCTTTGCATGTAATGCGTCTGTCTCATATATCAGTTTCACCTTTTAATTTGCATTACTGAAATTAATGGACTTTTGCACGATATTCTAATTTTCCGAGTTTCACCTGTAGAGTACACTGCAGTAGTCAAGCCTAGAGGTTACCAGAGAGTGCACCACAGTTCTGAGATCACTATCTTCAAGGAAAGGACGTAGCTGTCACATCAACCAAAGCTGATAAAGCCCAATATTATTGCTCCCCTGCACTAGTGTAGCACCTCTGACTATTTCTCCACTGAAGTCTCTGAAGTCTTTATAACCTTTCTAATTCCCCAAGCATGACATTCTTGCAATCTCTGAATGGCCTCAAATGACTTATCAATTACAGGAGATATAGAGGGAGCTGTAGATAAAGGAGTCTTTGCAATAGCTTAGGAAAAACAACCAGACAATTTACTCACTATATAGTCTTCATAATAGAATGTGTGTCTGAGCTGAAGGTGCCTTATAAAATTCCTGCTGTAATAACTTGGACCACCACCAGGTAGTAAACGACAAATTGGACAGTACTGTAGGTAGTTAAGAAAAATATACTAAATAAGGAAGAGTTTGCACTATTGAGATGAAGCAGAAAATATTACTAAGGGAGAGAAACATGAAATATTTGGGCCAATTATAGCTAAAACGCATTAGCTGAGTGACCTGATTGTGTCTGGCAGCAAATATAATATGCTTTCTGTCTAGCAGTAAATTAGGCTAATCCCAAGTGTACATGTTCTGTTTTGTTTAGTACATAACCCAGGGGATGTGTTGTTTACCTGTGTGTCTCATATTTAAGCACCACTGCATGGAAACATTCAGGGTTACTGAGAAGCAAATAATTTCAATACTCCCCAGCAAAGGCAACACTGGATTGCACATTTGTTTGCTCAGATCTTTGCAAAAATACAAGAAAACTTGTTCAAAAAAGCTACAGGCTGGAAACTAAATGCAAAAAGCTTCTCTGGGATAACAAAAATTCTGATACTGGAGTGTTTCAAATCTACATGACATGGGCATAGTTTCTGAAGGCAAAAGGCCATAGAGACTACTTATCAACAGATGGATTCTGTTAAATTAGAACACCAGAGTTCAAATCTAATAGTATACTGTAAGGATGCTTATTCCAGTTTATGCTTCTTTACATAATCTGTCAAACAGCCAACTAATTCTAAGAGATTTAAACAACATATTCATGTATACATTCACGCCCAAGTACAAGATAATTACCACTGCTCTCCTTTCAGATCTGTGATAAGTGAGAAAATGGTCCAGGAATTCATCTTCGTCCAACTCATACTGGCAGAAAGGACAAGGACATCTGAAAACACAGATTATTTATGGACACCAATTACATGTTTCAGTATTTGATATTCAATACACTCTATGGCTGACAGCAAAACTGGATGGTGATTCAGTCTGCTACTGATGGAATTCTATTAAGTCTCTCTGTCGGGGGTGTGATGGAAGTATGCACCCAAGCCAATGGGATAAAGCAGGATTAAAAAATATGAATGGAGCATTGGTTAATTACCATGAAGCAGGGATGCTCAAATTCGGCCCTCCTGCAAATATTGGCCAACATCTCCCATTAGCCCTGACCAGTGTTCCCTCTAAGGCATGCACATGTGTACACACACAAGTTTTTTGATGTCCACTCAGTTGATTTTAGATACCACTCAGGTTGAATCAGGAAGGCCCCAATCTGAATGCACATGAGCATGCACTGCCTTGATACTGCCAACAAGAACAAAACTCATTCTGTGCACAGATGAAAAAAATTTAGAGTACTGGCCCTGAATATTGGCCACTGTAGTTGGGGATTATGGGAGCTGTAGTCCAAAAACAGCTGGAGAGGCCTACCATGAAGGCTTCTTCCTGCTGCTGGAGTTGAACACATCCACCCCTACACTGCTTCAGAGGGAAGGACTATGCAAATTAGATAGCAGTATTTAAGTACGCTGGGGAGGATAGCCCACCCAGTTCTGAATAGTCAAGATGAGAAAACACAGAGAGAGCCGGAGACAAAAGCAGTAAAAATTCCCATCTTGTTTGCCCTGAGGAACTAGTCTCTGCAACAGACCTGGGCAGCCCAAGCAGAAGGTTGGACATCCGAGATGTCCTCAACTCCACCAGCAGGAAGAAACCTTCACGGTAAGCAGGCTCTATTCCCTGCCGCTGGGTGAGGACATCTCATGGGACATGCCACAGCTGATATTCCTGGGTGAGAGCACCCTGGTTTACTGCAGAGGGAGTACTTGCTGCAAGACCCTCCCACCAAAAGTGGCCTCTACTGAGCGGTGTATATCCATTTTATAGTGTCTGATGAAAGTCAATGGAGATGACCACGTTGCCACTTTACAAATTTCATTAGTAGAAATTAGTAGGTGCAAAGAGGCACCTTTTAACGTGGTGATTCTCTTTATTTAGCAGGGGAAGAGTAACTGGCCCTATCCACCCCCAGCACAGTACCTCCAGTGGCTGTTGCTGGTGTCTAATGGGCCAGGAATCAGTCACACAAAGTCCAAGGGAAAAATGCAGAGATGCTTGTTATAGAATAGTACCTGGAGTTCTGAGGTTCTCTTGGCAGAGGTAACTGCCACCAGGAAGGCCAATTTATAAGATAGTAGGCGAAGCAGTATGGACTGGATGGGTTTGAATAGAGGGCCTTGTATGCTGCTCTTCTTTTTTGACTTTAGGAGGTGGGCTAAGGAAGATGACGACGACAAAGAACGATCTCTCCTTTTTCTTTTCCACTTGCCCCCTCTTATCCTGTGCTTTGCTGGAGGGATTTTTCTAACATCTCTGAAAACCAGGACTGCCAGGCAGGAGGTACAGTATAATGGGGCTCGTGACCAGGTGGCAGGAAGCCCAATGTCCCTTTCCTCAATTCCACAGCCTCAATTTCCAAAGCAACTGACGGCAAGGACCTAATGGTGCTTGGTGAGCTGATAGGAGGTCTCGGTAAAAGGAATGTAAAATTATGTTGCCTTTCTCTAGGAACAAGGATGTTCCAAAGATGAGGTCCCCTCTGCATAGCCTGACTGCTGACTCCAGTACACAGAGGAAAGGCGGAATCAAAGGGTGACAAGAGTTGAGTTCCCCCCATCTTTTTGGTAGGAGCGAGAGCTTTTAGAGAGAGAAAAGGTGCTGTCTCTGGAGCGCAGGAATAGAAGAATGGGGGGGGGGGTTGCTATCCTGCCCAGCATATTTGAAGACTTCTATCTAATTTGCATAGTCCTGCCCTCTGCAGCTGTGTAGGGGAGGATAACCCATGAGATGTCCTCATCCAGCAGCAGGGAATGATTAAGTACATCCCCTTTGGCTCTGCAGTGGACATCTGAGGCTTTCACTACCACCAATCATGGGATCTTTTTGTTCCACCTGGTGGGGATGGGACTTGGGGGCACTAAAGTATAGTACGGTGGCTCTGATTCTGGTTGGAGGAATTGTTTCAAAAGGATGGTTCTAGAAGGTGCTGCTGGGGGACTCCTGCTTAATACACTGGCCTATGGTGTCTGTCTTTGTCTGCCCCCATCCCCCACTGTTTAAGATATACTTGAAACCACTGGGAGTGGTCACCTGAGAGTCGGGAGTACAGTGTCACCAGAAAATGGATGACTCTTAACTTGATCTATCCTTTCTGTCATATTCTAGGGAGGCTGTTGAGGTGCTAAATCAGTGCTTAAGGTTAGTAATGGATAGGATGGGGACAAACAAACTGAAGCTTAATCCAGACAAGACAGAGGTGCTTCTGATTAGGAGAACTGCCAATCTGGCATTAGGAGGTCAGCCTGTTTTGGATGGGGTAGCATTCTCAATGAAAACTCAGATTTGCAGCTTGGGGGTACTTCTAGGTGTGGCCTTGAACCTGGATACCCAGGTGGCAGCCATGGCCAGGAGTGCCTTTTGCCCATCTTGGGTTAATGTACCAGCAGTGTCTACTCCTGTAGAAGGCAGACCAGCCACACCAACACATGCCTTAGTTGCATCGCAGTTGAATTACTATAATACATTATGTATGGAACTGGCTTTTGCAAAGTGTTTAGAAACTTCAGCTGGTCCATACGGTCTACTCTCTGTCGTTAGATGGTTGACCACAGCCAACTACCAGGAGCATGCAACTCTCTTGTTAAAATGTCTTCACTGGTCTGTTTCTGGGCCCAATTCAAATTATTTTACTGTGAATTGTTTTAGCAGTTTTCCTTGTGTATTTTTGTTGTTCGTTTATGGTGTTTTAAAATTGGTAATTGTTTAATGATGTAAGATGCCTTGTATGTTTCAGCAATAAGGTGGGTCAGAAATATTTTAATCAGGAGAAGGGTAGATTTCTTTTGACATGATTGTAGTAAGATACTTTACCTTGTTACTGGGTATGCAACCTCTTGTAGAGGTCCATATTTCTCTATATATTGGTCACAGGTCCTCAGATGAGCTCTCATTTCACTGAGGCACACCTAAATCATATTAAGAATTATATAGTCAGTCTTTCATTCAGACTACATAGTGCTATTTAGAAAAATCCTGTTCATGGACATACTGATCCCAAGACATATTTACTCAGATGTAAGTCACACTGATTTGAATGGGGCTTAAGTACTTCCATGTAAATGTGCATAGGACTGCAGACTTAGTTTGCATAAACTACTGGCCCTATGAAAATATCACTCAAAACCTGATCCACACATTCCACAGCTGATAGACTGAGAATCTAGAATTGAATTGTGGATTTCACCAAATTGCAGGTGGGCGATGTTGTTTTTTTAATGCTGCCTCATCTAATAAAAACTCATTTAGAAAACTAGCACATCGGAGAACACTACGCTAAATCTTTCTCCCTGCTGTGCTAGTTTACTATATGCAAGGAGTTACGTAGGGAGCATTCAAAACATGAGACCCTACCTTCAGTCTGAAGGCATACACTTAGAATTCTACCTCCTTATCTATTATCCAATTAATCTTTTGTGAAATTCATGATAATGCATGCACAAAGGAGTTATTCACTATGGGTGTCCCAGCAGAACATGCCTGATAAGTTGCCCACGTGACAGGCATTGAAACGATGGTCTAATGAATGCTCTCACAAACTGGATTTCCCACCCTATTGTCTAACTGTGGTGCTCTGGCTTGTGGCTCCAATATAATGTTGATGATGACTGCTGACTACATAATGGAAATCTTAACACTAGGTTTCTGTATAACAGAAACCTTAACAATAGTTTGCTTTTTTATGATTTTGTATCACTGTCCAAATAAAAAGGAAGAAAAGCTGACTGAAACCCAGAGATGGAGCTTGCCAAAGGGAGCAAGAAGGAGATTCTGTTCTACTGTTTAAAAAACAAAACAAAACAAAAAACTGAGGGGAATTGATCAACTTTGCAAGAAGAAAAAGAGGGCCACGTGCTGTGAAATGTTTGGTTTTATGCCAATATTTTGTACTGTGCATGAACATTTGGATATTAACTGCTTCTCCTCTTATAACGTGATATTGTGAGGTGTTCAAGGCTGCACCAACTCAGGAAAAATAAAGCTGATTCATTGTTGCTTTCCACTTTCTTTATGTTCCTGTAAATCACTGTTTCATAGGAATGCCCACCGTCTCATATCCACATCAGTGAAATTAAGCAGTTTCTGTAGGTTGATCTCTTATCTCCTGTTCTGTCTACTTACTCTGTACCTGTTGGCCATTCTGACCAGGCTTCTTGTGTTACACTGAGGGCTGGCTGAACCAGTATAATTTTTTTCCCATTCTGTCATTTAAAATTTAATCAAGTACTTGATCTTCAGTCAGCATTGCTTCCCAGAGATAGCTGAACATCCTTATTACTATTCAGCTCTGTTTGTAGTATCCCATGGAACAAAGCCATAATACTATAGAATGAGACTTGCCATTATTACACACACTGAGTATGATTCAGACAACATTATGCACATTTAAGTTCCAAAGAGAGTAATTTAAGCACTTATTTACTACTTCTGCAGAAATCAATACTTAAATATGCTTTACTTTGATCAGATCATGCCCATTATTTAGAATTATATATTATTATATATTATATTGAAATCACACCCACTGCTTTCAATGAAAACTATTTCTGAAGTAAATAAAACTGGGGTGTTTCTACTGTAGAGCCCATTCCCACTGGTTCCTACTAATACCCCATTCCCGAGTGTAACCCATGAAGCTGACTTCCAAAAAGGTGGCTTTTGTATTTCAGCCTAAATGATATTAAGTGGAAAATTCCAAGATATTAAATGTCAGCATTTGCTAGATAATCGTTACAGGGAAAATTATTAGTGCTAATTTTCATGAAGGTAAATCATGCAAATATAATGCAGAAGCAAATATTAATTTGGGCATAATGTGCATTGATTTCACTTATAGCCCAATTCAACACATTTACTCTGAAGAAATGTCTACTGAATTCAATGGGACGAGCACCTAAATAAGTGTGCATGGAACTTAGACAGAATGCCTAAATACATAGGAGACAATAATTTATGAAATACTGGTAGTTATTTACCTGTGTTTCACATTCTGTACAGTTCTGGTATATGTTTTTCATCATCTTGGTAATATCAGTTGCAGGGAGCCCTTCAGAAGGCAGATACGCTCGGCAATAAGGACATGTCCATGTGTTATTCCTTAAACTTGTGGCAATACAGGATTGACAAAATCTGGCAGAGATGAAAGTAAGCATGAAACTCAGCTTTTTTAAAAAAGCAATTTGAAATTTAACACAGTTATGATGAGTGGATATGACCTTATAAGAAGATTGGTTCCTACTGAAGTTCTTGCCTCTTAATCATTTTGTTTACTTGAGCATTACAATCCATAAGACAACTGATAAAGTGAGGTTACAGAAGATAGTGTGTTCTCTTATGAGGCTATCTATGTATTATCAAAAGTTACTCATTAGCATTTTGGTACCTATCTACTAGTGATTACAAACTCTATGTATAAGTAAAGCTCCATGAAAGATCAAACACTGCAAACAGAACATTAGGTATGATCCAGGTGAATAAGCACTTTTAGGTGCTCTAAACTTAAATAAGAGTTAAACTTGTGCTTTACATTTCCATTGAAACCAATGGGACTATCAAGTGTTTAACGCTGGCTGGATCACACCATAGGTAGCTGATTAGAAGTGCAAGAGTTCTGTTTGTTTGTTTTTCATGTGTTATCTCTGTATTAGAATCAGGTTAATTAATAATCCACAAGAATAACATGACTGAGAGTGTGCACTGCAGAATGTCATGGTCCTCAATAGATCTGAAATAAAAATGCAACATGGCAGATTCAATCAGAGGAAAAGAGTACATGCAAATGAAGTCCTAGAGCAGACAGTGGGAACCAAAGCTGATCTTATTTCTGAAATTACCAGGCATATTACAGGATAAAATACAAGTCTTATGGATATTAAATTGTGATGCTTCTGACACCAAGCACACAAGCACTAACATGCTTCTATGGATACACTTGTGAAGAGGCTAACTGCCAGAATAGTGTCCACATGGCTTTGGAGATAATGCTGGGAGCATGATGAAAGCTTTATTGATGTTGTGTCTAAGACTGCTGTAATGAAAGCTGAAGCAACAAACCTGAGCTCAGTTTTTAAACTTTGATTCCCCCCTCCTTCCCCACCCCTTTCTCCACATACCGTCTCCCAAAGCATGAAAATGGCCTTGCGTATTGCACAAATTGTGTGATATGTGTTGCTCTTCATATGTTCTATGCTGCTCTAAACACACAAGATGGAGTCTTACAGCATCTCCAAACCAAGCAGTGCTTAATCAACACAGTTCTGGGAAGGAATTTTCTAAATAAATGATTTGGGTTAAGATCATGTAAGTGTAACTGATGCTCAGATATATGCATACTAAATCAAATGCATTGCATACGGACCAATACTAAGTCAAGGTATTCTAAAATTAATGACAGCATTATGAACATCCATTTTTTTACTACTGCAAAAACTGCATAAAAGAAAATCAATTTTTATAACTCTGTAAAAAAAAAAAAGAGAGACTAGAAATGGAGTTCGGCCACTGTGTTGCAACTGTGTTTACAAAATAATTCTTTAGACATTAGACATGTTCAGACACTAGTCTAAGAAAGAAAATATTTTTTCTTATAAATGCTCTATTTTTAGCACATACAGAATTTGAGAGAACCTCTTTCTTTAAATGCCACAAGGTATGACAGAAGAATGCCCCTTGTTCCTTTACAAAGGTTCTATCCTAGCTATACAGTGGAGGCAGACCTGTGCGACATAAGACTTGGGGGCCAGGTCTGGCCCTCGGGGCCTTTTTTGCTGGCCCAGAGGTAGGAATATCCTGCTGCAACAGCAGGAACCATGAAGAGCTCTTGGTCTGTCTTGCTGACCACCACCAGCAGCTGAATGAAGTTGGTTTCTTAACAGCAGATTTCCCCCACCCTGGGCTGGAGCCCACTGACATCATCCCACCTTTCCCCCTGACTCCACCCCTCTGCCTCCTCGCACTCCTTAATATTTTTATTTAATTTATTTTAATGTAATAATTAATGTGCTGAAAATTAACTTTGGCCCCTTCACAACAAATCATGGTTGCTTCCAGCCCACTGAGGCATTTGAGTTGTGCACCCCTGGGTAGGGTAAAGGAGAAACTGAACCAAAGGAAAGGCATGTGTGAGAGAGAGAAACTATGGAGGCTTAAGTCCCACTGAATATCTTTGAATTTCTCCATACAGAAATGTTAAGGCCAATTGACTCCAGTATACAGTATCTTAAGTGCACTAAACTGGCTCAGTGTTTCATTCACAAAAATGTACTGTATGCATAGACTAGCCTGTTACTAGCCAGTGGCCTAAACAATTGGCATAGATACATTTCAGGATAGAATAAATATCAAAACCTGTCTTGACTTGTTTATGTCTGTTCAATGGAAATAAAATAGCCAGGTTCAAAGGATGAATGTAAACGTTACTTTTAGTTGGAGTAAAAACCAGAGCAGGCAACAATGACCGTCATAGAAAGCCACTCAGCACGGTGAAAAGTGGAGAAAGTTAAGTGTATTTGGGCACCATCCGGGCTGCATTCTGCCCCATTCAGCCATGAAATGCACTGGGTGACTCTGGGTAAGTCGCATATCTCTCAGCCTAACCTACCTCACCGGGTTGTTGTGAGGACAAATATAACCATGTACACTGCTCTGGGCAACTTGGAAGAAGAGCGGGATATACGCATTTATCATTTATTTATCATATTTTTAATACCACCTGATATGTAAATCTCTAGGGAGTTTACAAATTATTATATTAATTCTCCTGGGTATGCCTTGGAATGTGCGTCCCGGCACCCAGCTGATTGGCTGGGCGGCGGAGGCGCCTGATTGGCTAAGGCACACCCAGGAGAATTGGCCAGCCGGGCAGCCACGGAGGTGGGCCCGGCCGCAGAGGTGAGGTAGTGGCAGGCCGTGGAGGCAAGGCGGCAGGCCTGGCCACTGAGGTTAGGCAAGGCGGGCCCGGCCGCAGCGGCGGCACTTGGCCCAGCAGCCTGGGCCCGGCCAGAGACTGGGGCAGGTGGAGGGGGAGAGGTAGCCAGCCCCAAAGAGCACACAGATGCTCTGTGTGGGGGTTGGCTAGTATTAAAAATAATAGGTTAAAATACAAAACACAGTAAAAACAATATAAAACAAATTATTAAAATTTTAATTAAAAGCTTGCGAGAACAGGAGAGTCTTGAGGGGCTTCCTGAAAAACAAACAAAGAAGGAGATGTTCTTATTTCAGCAGGGAACCTATTCCAAAGCCCTGGGGGCAGCCACAGAGAAAGCCATGCTGGTGGCAACCATAACCGGACCTCTCCAGAAGATTGTACTACATATAAATGTAGTAAATAAATAAATAGTAATTCTTTCCCCCCAAATGTTTCTTTGATCTGAAACAGGAAGTCTGCAGCCCAACAAACACCTATGTGAGAATAAAGGAATTGCTCAGGTGTCCTCTAACCAGCAAGTCCAAGGCTACCTCCCAACCTTGGAAGTAGGGATGTACACGGAGCGTTTCTTGCACATCTGGAGCAGCAGAGCGCAGGCACTTTAAAAGGAGGAAGGCAGGTCATGCCTGCCCCTCCGTCACAGCTCCACCACCGCCCCAAAGCGGCACTGTTTGTATGAAGCAGCCCGGCTCTCTGCTTGCTGGCTGCATTTGCTTAGGAACAAGAAGTTCCCTGTTCCCAGCAAGAAATGGCTCCTGAGCATGTGTGGACACCATCTTGAGTGCTCAGTGTTGCTGACCAATCAAGATGGCATCCACACATGCTCAGGCACCATTTCCTGCTGGGAACAGGGAACTTCCTGTTCCTGAGCAAATGCAGCCAGCAAGCAGAGAGCCCGGCTGCTTCATACAAACAGCACCGCTCTGGGGCGGTGGTGGAGCTGCAATGGAGGGGTAGGCACAACCTGCTTTCCTCCTTTTAAAGTGCCTGCTCACCCCCAACCAAAACGATTCGGCTGAGGCAGCTCGAACTGTTCTGGCACCTGGAAATAGAGGTGTCAAAATGCTTTGAGCACATCCCTACTTGGAAGTGTCTGTGTATGTAGGGGGGTGATACCACCCTTTCCCAAGCCCCAGGATTTTGAAGGTGCCTGGGGTTTGTCTTGGCATTGCAATTCCCAAGTGTTCTTAGCACCACCACAAGCCCCAGCCTTGCTTCTCCAGCCTGAAAAGGGAAGCAAGCTTCTCAGTTTGGCTCTGGTGCTCTCATCACCCAGCAAGCGCAAAGCTAGAAAGTGGGGGGCGGATTCTTGGCTGAGACTGAATAATCCTCATCCTCTCTCCCTTCCTCTCCAACTTACCTCCAGTGAATGTTGCTGGTGTCTATCTCATGTTTCTTTTTAGATTGTGAGCCCTTTGGGGATAGGGATCCATCTTATTTATTTGTTATTTCTCTGTGTAAACTGCCCTGAGCCATTTTTGGAAGGGCAGTATGGAAATCAAATAAATAAATAAAAGAACAAACTTGAACTATAGCTCTATGGGAACTATGGGAGGAGTGACACAATCCAAGGCATGTCGACTCATGTACTGTGCTGTACTCTACTGTACCGCATGTACTGTAAGACCCACTGAGTTCAATGGGACTTAATCATAGTTAAGTATATATAGCAATCCTATGCACACTTACTTGGGAGTAAGCCGCCCTGGAACAATGGAACCAAGTCAGCATGCAATGGATAGAATTGCATGGGAGGGGGCAGGGTCCTGGCTACCACAAATTTTAGCTTGGCTAAGAAAACCACAGGGCTCTGTGGGCACCAGGAGTTGAAATCGACTTGATGGCACACTTTACCTTTAGTAGGCTAGCCAAGATTTGTGGAACCAGGCACAAAGGGACTTGCTTCCAAGCAAACATGCTGTAGGGCTGCCATGCACATTTATTTGTAAGTAAGCTTTACTGAATTCAATGGGATTACTTCCAATGAGATATACATAGCATCAGGCTGTGATTCTCTAGAGTGTTGGGGGAAGGGTATAGTTTTACTATAGGTGTGACTTCCTCCTGCAATCCTATACATTCCCTCACTGGAGTAATCCCCACTGAAAGCAGCAGGACTTGTTTCTGAGTAATCATGCATATGATCGAGATCCACTCCACTCCTAAGAACCCACACATACCTTCTCACCCACCCACATCATCTCTCACCTATTCCTCACACCTATCTGGCTGTCTTTTGACATCTTTCCCATTTCTTTTCCCCCTGCTTAATCTCTGTTGCCCCTCCCGTGCCCCTCCCTCCCTCCTGTTCTCCTTGATGAAGTGTTGTTTGTGAGGATACTTCACCAGCTTAATATGATGCAAGACTGATACAGCAAGTGGAACAGATCTATGCTAGGATGTTATTCTCAAGGTCAGCTCCAGGCCTGAGGGGACCCTATCAAAGTGACATCTTTTGGATCCCCTCCTACTTCAGTGAGCCTTCCTCCCTTTACTGTGACAGCAGACACAGGTTTCTTTTATTCTTGGCAGCAGGCCAGCAACAATTGTATTATAGCCAACACCCACCATGTTCCCTCCTCCTTCTCACAATGCTCCATATAGCATCCAAACAATGCCTGGAGTAGGGAGGAACCATAGGGAGCAGCTGCTGCTGCTTAAAATACTGTTGTTACTACTGCTGGCCTGCTAAGAAAGAAAGAAACCCATTTTGCTGCCATTTTTGCTGCCAGTCGGGAGGAGGCCTCACCCACTGGTTGCCGGCTGGGCCCAGTCCTTTCCAGGGGAGCAGGGAGGGCATCAGTAGTGCACCTGCAAAGTGCTGCATCCTGAGGGAATTGCCCCAGAATATCTTGTGCTGATGCCAGCCTTGGTTAATCTGGATTTACACTACTGCAGCAGTTGTGCCATGATTGTCACTTTTTGTCTAGTTCTTTAGTACTGGAGACAATGAGAGCTGACCCTAATTAGTTGTCCTGATCACAAACTGGGCCAATTATCTTTCTTTTTTTTTAAAAAAAAAACTTTCTTCCAACAAAACACAAGGTTTAATTCATCTTTGGTATAGGAAGGGCAGATAACTACATTCCTCTCATGTGGCTTCCTGAATCATTTTGATAGGAATACAACAATAACAAACTTAATATAGCTTCCACAGGGATAGTTGTGTTAGATTGTTTCAGCAAAAGCAACAGTCTTAAGGACTTGAGACACCTTAAAGAACCAAGCAGACTACAGTCCATGGAAACTTATGCTACAATAAATAGCACACTGCTATGTGCAATAAAGTAAAGTGTGCCATCGAGTCGGTGTTGACTCCTGGCGACCACGTGGTTGTCTTTGGTACAATACAGGAAGGGTTTACCATTGCCTCCTCTCGCGCAGTAAGAAATGATGCCTTTCAGCATCTTCCTATATCACTGCTGCCCAATATAGGTGTTTCCCATAGTCTGGGAAATATACCAGCGGGGATTCGAACTGGCAACCTCTAGCTTGTAAATCAAGTCATTTCCCTGCTAAACCATGAGTAGGGTTGCCGCTATGTGCAATACATTCTGATAATTAGTAATATGACTTGAAGCAGATGGTAAAACAGCCTAGTTTCATAAGTCTTGAATGAAGGTAGGATGACCTCCTTCAACAAGCTCCAAGACTTTTTGGTCCTCTACAGGGCTGCTCAACTTTGGCCCTCCTGCAAATGCTGGCCTACAGCTCCCACAATCCCTGGCTATAGGCCGCTTTTGCTTGGGATTGTGAAAGTTGTAGTCCAAAAACAGCTGGGGGGCCTAAGTTGAGCAGGCCTGGTTGATTATGGAGCCACTATGTGGTAGTTGATGACTAATGATGATGAGCTGCTACTAAAGTAAAGGTAAAGTTGTGCCGTCGATTCGGTGTCGACTCCTGGTGACCACAGAACCATGTGGTTGTCTTTGGTAGAATACAGGAGGGGTTTACCACTGCCACCTCCCGCACAGTGTGAGATGATGCCTTTCACCATCTTCCTATATCACTGCTGCCTGATACAGATGTTTCCCATAGTCTGGGAAACATACCAGCAGGAGTTCAAACCAGCAACCTCTTGCTCTCTAGGCAAGTTACTTCCCCGCTGCGCCAATAGGTGGCTTGAGCTGCTACTACAACTATAAATATTTATATACCACTTTTCAACAAAAGTTCTCAAAGCAGGTTACATAGAATAATAAGTACTGGTAGAGAAAACCACAGGGCTCTGTGAGTGCCAGAAGTAAAAAACAACTTGATGGCACACTCTACATTTAGCTTTACTAAATAAACAAGATGGTCCCATGTCACAAAAGGACTCACTAGCTAAAAAGAAATGTAAGGTAAATACTTGCAATAACTACTGTGAAAGGATGCTGTGCTAGGGTTGGATAGGGACAGTCTCTCTCCTCCTGATAAATATAAGAGAATCAGCAATTTTGTTTTAAAAAGCTGTTTTCACAATTGAAGTTTAAATCTGTTTTTGCATTTCCAATGTTTAATTTTCATGTAAATCCTACAAAGGCAAGAATATTCTTTTGATTTTAAAATCTGGTGTGTTCCAGACTGAAAAACTATTCTTAGCATCACTTTGGGAAAACTTCAGTGGCACAGTCATGTGCATTATTACTTAGTACATCCCACTCAGTTTTATGGGACTAATTTCCATAATTGTGGGTTCCAATACTAGACTCCTGGTCATAATTGCTATACAGTATTCTACCAACCACTTTTTTGACTATAGGAAATATTTTAATGGCCTTAATTTCTACCTAAAATGTGCTTAAACAATTAGAATGAGAGTTTATTTATTCCTGCCCCCTAAAAAAATTATTCCTGCAAAACACTGACTTCTTTATATCTAATTTTTGTACATGTCCTGTTAAGAAGGAAATGTTGTCATGGGCTTTTTTTGTACTAAGGATTACTGGAGCAAGCTCAAATTTTTATCACTTTCCCCATCTATTGAAAAGAAGTTCTGCATTTTATTCATCCAAAGGAAACTTTCATTGTGTTTCAAAACATGTGCATGGTTTTAAACAATGAACCCTAGTTAATGAGTTTGGCAGAGTACATCTGTGTTAGAGAGATTTAAGCCATCGAAGTTCCACCTTCTGATTTTCTCCAGTGTACAGGGCTTACAAATAATAGTTATATCTTTGCAATAACTAAATGAAGTTCAATTAAACATGAATTGTACTTTTAAACTACATGGGCCAATTGCTCATATGTATGCAGTTGCTGTTATTTCTAACAGTGGGGAATACCATTGAACTCTTCAGTGGTAGGTTCTGCCATTTTGCTAGTATACAAGAATGGCTCAAGATTCTTGCAGCCATAAATAGTGTGAAATCAAGGTGTGTCTGTGAGAAGTAACACTGTACCCCAAGATTCTTTGCAGCACCAGAGAGGATGCTAGGATAAATTCTCAACTGGTACAGTAAACCAGTTATGCCAGAAAAGCTAAGATCCCACATTTGCTCATTCTTTTTGGTCTCTCATGAATGGGCTTCATGCTTGCAGTTTCCCTCCTCCCGCAATCCCTCCCTCACTTCCTGGTTCATGTAAATCATAGTTTGCTGTGAAGTCTGAATTGACTAAACTATGATGTGCACTTCCAACAAAGTTAGGAAGGGAATTGGAGTGCACAAGCATGAAACTCATTCGTGATAGCCAAACCACAGTCTGGCTGCTGTGTCTGCATTGGGCCAGCGGGTGGGATGAATATGAGATGAATGCCAACTGCTATGTTTTGTTTACAATATTGTCATTTTAGAGTTCTATTTCTCAACAGGCAGTAGTAAAGCTTGTTGTACTGGTTTCAAAAATTCTAGCGAAGAAACACACATACAGTTGAAGAAACACACATACATACAGTTGAAGAAACACACATACAGTTGAAGAACCAAAAACAACTTAATTGTGGCTATTAATAGTTCAACCAATAGGCCTTTTCTTTATGAGTAAAAGCGGCATCTGTATATAAATATTTGCTTCTTATTTATATATCGCTACATCTAAATTCTAGCCACCTTGCAATCAAGCAAAAAAAAAATGAAACTTGGCTCACCTACCATTTGTCCACAAGCAGCAATGGGGAAATAGGTGGACTTTGATTTTTAATTCTGAGTGAGGACAATTGCACTCCCCTCCAGTATTTGGGAAAACTGACATGAAAGAGAACTGTACTGATATTTGCACTGTGTAGGTGGGAGATATGACTCAATATCAGTAAATACAAAGTGGGGTGTACGGCTTCCCCCAGATTTTGGACCATTGTTCAATGGGTTACAAGACAAACAAAATTATTAGCATAATAGGATACACACTTGTATATTAATTTCAATTTAAGGCATCACAATACTTATCAAAATACAAAGGACAATGCAGTTGAAATAGATCCTCTATTACTTGATTTAATACATTACAAGCAATTGTGTGATGTTAAAAGAGACCTAGGAAGTCAGTTGAAATCTCAAAATAATAATAGTATTTTGTATTTGCATTCAAGTGTTCAAACATTTTACATAATTATCTTGTTGTCATTCTTAATTTAACTTTACAAGGGCAACCTTATAAGGTAGGTAGTATTATTTGCATATTGCAGATACAGGATTGTGTCACAAAGATAGCTGCCTAAGGCTACAGTGAATTCATAGCAAAGGTAAAATTCAAACCCTGTTCTTTTAACTACCATATTTACCTGAATAGAAGACAACTCTGAATTTAAGATGGTCCCTTAAAAAATAGGTTAAATACAGGTTATACCAGCATTTACTCAAAAGGAATAGGACTCTGCAATTTTTTTTTTCATTTCTATCTCGCTCTTTTTCCAAGGAGCTCAGAGTGGTATACAAACTTATTTTTATCCTCACAACAACCCTGTGAGGTAGGTTAGGCTGAGAGATACATGACTGGCCCAAAGACACCCAGTGACTGGCTCTCATTTAAGATGTCCTTCCAATTTCTAATATTAACAGAAAGAAAAAAGGGAAAACCCTAGTCTTTGATTCAAGTAAATACAGTACTACACTACATCAGCTGAGCTGATAAATATAAACAGATCTGAAGCATACACCCGCTCTCCCTTAGATATCTCATTCAAAGTTTGTTTCTGCCATATCAAGAGTTAATAATTCAATCGAAAAGACACAACTTTAGCAACATCGTCCAAAACCCGTCTATCTCCCCTAGATTACTTAGTTTGTTCCACCAAAATAGTAACAAGAATTAAGCAATGCAATCGAAAAAACATCTTTTAGCAACATTGTCCAAATCTAACTGATCATCTAAATCTCGAATCCGCCTCCCACCGGCCTTTAAACGTCAAGTTAAATTGGTTATACTTTGCCCCTGCTTTCAAATAGTTTTAAAGAAAAAACAACCAACCAGCCAGCCAACCAAACCCATTTTTGTTGTTTGGATCTTTGCCACTACCAACAAAAGGGGCCTTGTTTTCTAATCCCAAACTGATCTAGTTCCCTAATTTAACCCGCACCCCGCAAAATGGAGTTTGCTTAATACACAGGACTAAAATCATCCTTGGCGCTCTAGCAGGAAAAAAGCTATCGAAATAAGGTGCGGTTTTGGGTTGGGTTTTTTTTGGTTTTGTTTTAAGTATATGCATGTGTCCAACCCTATACAAGAAAGTTCCCCGGTGGTCACTGGGCATAGCCCCTCAAGTACTGAAAGGCCTGCTGTCCTAAACAGGAACCAACTCTCTGAAACTTAACAGCAGCTATTCAAAAGCGAAAAAGACGGGGGGCTGAACGGGAGGCGCACTCAAAGACATCTTGTAGGATTTTCGCACTGTGCAGCTTGAGATGCACTTTCTTCCCACACACGGAGCCAAAAGGTTGCACTTACACGTGGCCACATCGTGTCCTTACGGGCTGGTGGAGCACCTCCAAACAGATGGAGCAGTCAAAAGAGGGGACCTGCTGCTGGTGGTCCTCTTCTCCAGCTCTCCCCAAATGCAACGGGAACCGGATGCCTTCTTGAGGGCTGCTGGCACTTGCAGGGGCCGCCGCCTCCCGCCCTTCGTTGCTTAACACGGATCCCATCGTCTGAATACACACCTCGCAGCAGATCTCAAGTCTCTTGGGGTGGGCTGCCGAGCCTGCGGGGCGCCGCAGTCCTTCGCTGCCCGGAGTCTGGCAAGTTTGAGCAAGGTTTTCGCGTTGAAACAAACGGCACCCGCGGAAGTGGGAGATCTGCGAGGTGCAAGCACCGGGGCCACGCTGGGTCTAACTGCAGCTGCCCGCCCGGCTAAGGGAAGTGTTATTGGCGGCCGCGGGGCCTGGCCAAGCCGGCGCGGTGAAACCCGACACCTTTCGACTGCACAAAGGGGCGATCCAGCCAGTCTCTGGCCTGCTTTGCTGCTGGTGCAATGTTTTCTTTCTCTGACCCTGATTAAATCAGACTTTGCTGCGTGCATGCGTCGTAGTTGTACCGACACGGAAAGAAAGAACCACAACAACATCCTTCACTGTCGAGCACGTTTCTTTTGTATCCGTCAACACTTGGCTCACAGCCTCGCTGGAAATGCTAATGCTAGAAAACAGAGAGAGACCACAATACTAATACTTC
Organism: Hemicordylus capensis; assembly: GCF_027244095.1. Classification (NCBI taxonomy): domain Eukaryota; kingdom Metazoa; phylum Chordata; class Lepidosauria; order Squamata; family Cordylidae; genus Hemicordylus; species Hemicordylus capensis. Next base: position 252,060,597 of record NC_069660.1, on the reverse strand, counting down.
TCGGCCAAGCTAAAGGCGTCGGTTTTGTAGGCTTTGCCTTTGAAGCCTGAGTGTGTGACCATACCATCTACACTTGTATTCCAATTTCGAGTGCTTTTAAGGACTACATACCGTCTGCAAAGCAACCCTATAATACTTACTTACTCAGACTATTATAGATGTAAATCCCACTGTGTTCAAAGGAAAGCACTGCAAAAAATACACATACAGCCTTAGTATAGTAATCGTTTGGTTTTGTTTTAGATACTAAGAAGTTGCACATACTTAATCAGGCAGCAGATTAAAAAAAAATAGAAGGCAGGTAACAAGAACCACCCTAAAAGAAGCATTTCTCTTTAATGTGGGAAAGAATGCTTCTTCTCATCTTATGTGTATGCATAATCTAAAACCCCAGAAAGCCATGTTTTTTTCAGAAGTAATGGCCGAATCCTATGTGCAACCAGCACTGTTGCGGGAGCACAAGAGGATGGCTTAACTGCACTAGCATGAGGATCTCACAAAAGCGCAATTGTGTGCTGTTGTGCAGCTAATAGGGGCAAAGAGGCACCTTTCAAAGTGGTGATTCACTTTGTATTTAAGGGGTGGGGGGCAACTGATGCTTTTCAGCCTCAGGCAGCTTCTCTCCATAGCTGTTGCTGGTTTCTACTTTGTATTTCTTTAGTATGAGCCCTTTGGGGACAGGGAACCATCTTATTCTTTTTCTGTGTGAACCTCTATGATAACTTTTGCACTCAAAAACGGTATATAAACAATAGTAATAATACTATGGGGCAATAGATCTCTCATGCAACATTTCCCATTGAAATAAATCAGGTGTGCCATATTTGCACAACTGCAAGCATGCTTACAGTCATGCAAAACTAGTCTGGAATGGAAACTCCAGAATGTGTGATGCTAGTTTTGCAACAGATTTGTGCTAACATAAAGTCCTTCCACAAGTGGTTCCTTGCTCTGGGTGTATGCCATTGTTTTTACCCATATTCAAATTTAAGTTGCTGGATTAATCCACTAAAACTTTAAAAAAACACCCTATTAGTTTCTGGTATTTTAAGCACTAGTTAGCCCAAATAAAGGCATCCGCTCACTTGGCCGCATTTCTTTATGAGTCAGATTAGAATGATTAATTGATTGATTAAGTGCCATCAAGTCAGTATCAACACTTAGCAGCCACATAGATAGATTCTCTCCAGTATGTTCTGTCTTCAACTTGGACTTTAAGGTCTCTCAGTTGTGCATTCATTGCTGTTGTAATTGAGTCCATCCACCTTGCTGCCAGTCGTCTTCTCTTTCCTTCAATTTTCCCCAGCATTATAGACTTCTCAATGGAGCTTGGGTTTTGCATAATGTGCTCAAATTATGATAGTTTGAGTCTAGTCATTTTTGCCTTGAGTGAAAATTCTGGATTGATTTGTTCTATGATCCTTTTGTTTGTTTTCCTAGCTATCCATGGTATCCTCAAAAGTCTTCTCCAGCACCAAAGTTCAAAGGCATAAATACTTTTCCTGTCCTGCTGGTTTAAAGTCCAGCTTTCGCATCCATAGAGTGTCATGGGAAAAACCATTGTCCGGATGATTCTAATATTTGTAGGTATAGACATGTCATGGCATCTAAATATCCTTTCCAAGGCCTTCATTGCAACTCTACCAAGTGCTAGTCTGCAGAGCATTTCTCAACTGCTGGATCCTTTACTGTTGATGGTCGATCCTAAAAGGCAGAAGCTATCCACCACTTCAAAGTCTTCATTATCAATTCTGAGGCTGGTTGCTGTACCCATTGTCATTAGTCTTCTTTACATTTAGTTGTAGTTCCATTTTTTCACTGTGCTCCTTCACTTTAATTACTAAAGCCTGCAGATCATCCACATTCTCAGCTATCAGAGTGGTATCATCAGCATCGCTCAGGTTATTGATGTTTCTTCTTCCAACTTTAAAACCATGCTCATCTTCCTCCAATCAATCTTCTCTCAGTATATGTTCAGCATATAAATGGAATAAAGAAGGAGAAAGTACATAGCCTTGTCTTACTCCTATGCCGATCTGGAACCAGTCTGTTTCACCATGTTCCATCTGGACTGTGGCTTCCTGTCCTGTGTATAGGTTTCTCATGAGAACAATGAGATGTTCTGGGATGCCCATTTTCCTAAGGATATTCCCCAACTTACATAGGAACATAGGAAACTGCCATATACTGAGTCAGACCATTGGTCTATCTAGCTCAGTATTATCTTCACAGAATGGCAGCGACTTCTCCAAGGTTGCAGGCAGGAATCTCTCTCAGCCCTATCTTGGAGAAGCCAGGGAGGGAACTTGAAACCTTTTGCTCTTCCCAGAGCAGCTTCATCCCCTGAGGGGAATATCTTGCAGTGCTCACACATCAAGTCTCCCATTCAGATGCAACCAGGGCAGACCCTGCTTAGCTATGGGGACAAGTCATGCTTGCTACCACAAGACCAGCTGTCCTCTCACTTGACATGGTCGATGTAATCAAAGGCTTTTCTGTAGTCAATAAATCATATATTGACTTCTTTTTGGTGTTCTTTGGCTTTTTCAATTATCCAGCATGCCTCAGCAGTAATGTCTCTTTTTTCCTTGGCCTTTTCTGAAACCAGCTTGAACATCCGGCATTTCCCTTTTCACGTAGGGCTCTAATCTGTATTGGATGATCCTGAGCATTATTTTGCTAGCATGTGAAATTAAAGATATTGTGCGATGGTTTGCACATCTTTGGTATGGGTATGTAGACTGATGTCTTCCAATCTGCTGGCCATTATGTTGTCCTCCAAATTTGCTGGCATAGTTTGGTTAGAGGCTTGACTGATTCTTCTTCTGTTGCCTGCCATATTTCTGTAGCTCTTTCATCAGTTCCTGCAGCCTTCTGATTTGGTAATGACCAGAGTGCTGATCTAACTTCATCTTCCCGTACTAGAGGTTCTTGCAAGTAGGGAATATCTTCTATAGTATCTTGGATGTTGACGTCCCTGCTGTACAGATTTTCAGTATGCTCCTTTCATCTCTGTTTGATCTTCCCTGAGCCAGTTACTATCTGACCTCTGGCATCCCTATGTTGGAAGTTAAGGACTTTGCGCTGTCTTGTCTCAGACAGTGGAGGACAGACTAGTGAGTCAGAGGGCTAGAGGGTCAAGACATTGGTCATCCCTTCTCCACTGCTCTGACACTATCCCTTTGAAATGTAGATTGGTACTCTTAGGGATTAACTTCCTTCCTCTCTCTCTCTTCCCTACCTGCCCTTCTACCTTGCAACATGGCAAGCTCCTCTCCCTGCACCATGTGTGCAGAGAAGATGCAGAATCCATCTGCATCCAGCTAGATAGATAGATTAGAGATCCTAACTCCTCACTTTCCTATCTAGAATGGAGTTTCTTAATAAATGCCTTATATATTGATTTGAAACTATGAATTGGCTCCAAGTTACTTTACTCTCAGCATACACGCATGCCTAAGCAAATTCTGCTGTGTTGTGCCTCTCTGTGCACTCTGCTATAATGAAAAAGGGGTTTTCTCACCACAGAGAACTTCCAACAGGTTATGGGAGCCCAGTATTTTGAGCTGCGTGTACTGCAACTAGAGAGTTAGGTTTGTTCCAGGAGATCCAGTGAGATTTAGCGTGGACACTTTGAATTGCTAATCTACAGCAACTGCCTTTTTGGAGCCAGTGAGGATGGTTACTTACCTAGAGGGAATGCTCAGGCTGACTATCCTGAACGCAGACAATTATTTGGAATGGAAAACCCCATTGAGGCTTGCACTGAAAGCAGAAGGACGCGAGAAAATAACTGAGGAGGACCCCCCCCCCCCCGCAGATGGAACCACAGCTGCTGAGAAGACTGCTAAAGAAACATGGGTGCTCAAAGATGCTCAAGCTCAAGCTTTGATCGCTGCTTCTGTGAGTAAAAATTACCTTTACACCATATGTGATCTTGAGATCTCAAGGGAAATGCTAAGCAAGCTAGATTCCTTGCATATGAAAAAGGGGTGGGCATACACCTTTAACTTGAGAAAGAAAATGCAGGATCTCAGTATAAAGATGGGAACTGTTTTGCCACATATGTAGCATTACTGGAAGATTTCTTTTTTCAATTTAAAGCGGCAGGGGAGCAATTTACAGAGAGTCAGAAGCTGGAAGCTCTGTTCCTAAGCATGCCCCCCACCTATAGCAGTATAATTGGCCAATTGGAAACCCACACCACTCTAAGCTTTGAGGAAGCAGTGCAAACGTTATCTTCTGAAGCAAACAGAAGGAAGGTTTTGAATTCTCACTATGAAAGTGAATTGGCAAGTAACTTTGCTCTTAAAGCAACAATTGATCATTCCAGGGGAAACCCAAGGTGGGGAGGGAATGCTGCAAGAGGAAACCGCATGGGGCCCCCACATTTGCATACGAAGAGGTCTGGCTTCGTTGCCAAGGAAACTCAGTCCAGACAGAGAGGTCACATGACCGCCAGCATGGAGACTGCTCCTGAAGTGAGGCCAACTGGGACTAATGCCTTTAGATGTTTTCTGTGTAACCAATTTGGCCACAAGGTGGCGAACTGTCCCAAGAATCAGACAAGAAGGAGTGATTTTATTGAGAGAAATCTGAATCAGGATTTTAAGCATACAGAAAGATATTTGAACAAGAGTTTTAAAGTTTACCTGATGCAAAGCGATGAAAAGTTCATTTTTTGGGATACTGGTTCTTCGGTTCATATATCAAATAATCTATACTGAACTGTTTGATATTCCTGAAGAGACTGTTTATTTGGGCAATAATACTACAATTAAAGCCAAGAAGAAAGACGGAGGAATTTTGTATTGTAAATTGCTGGATGGATCTGTTAAACCATATTTTCTTAAAGATGTTTTGTATATCCCTGACTTCTCAAGCTCCTTGATTTCAATATCCAAGCTAGAGAAACAAGGCTGTGAACTGTATATTAAAAATGGACAATGTGTTGTTACCCAGAATGGAGAAGTTTGCCTTGTAGGCTCTAAATACAAAGGCCTATACAGTGTGCAGGAGCAACCTGTATCAAAGACAGACAGAGAAAGACCAGCCCAGTCCAAACCTGAGGCATACCAGCCTAATGAAGTGAACCTTGCTAAGTCATGCCTGCATGAAAACTGTTTGCAACTGTGGCACAGACGCCTAGGACACAGGAGCTATGAGTCAATCCAGAAAATGAAGAAAAAGGGATTAGCTAATGGCATTGATTTTGTACCATGTGACATTGTAACTAACTGTGTTTGTTGTCTTGAGTCCAAAGCAGTTAACAAGCCATTTCCTAAGCAGAGTGAAAGGAAGACCAGAAGACCCCCTAGAGCTGATCCGCAGCGATATATCTGGACCACTACCAGCTACTATAGGCAATCACAGATTTTTTCTCACAATCACTGATCATTACACAAAATATTCAGTTGTGTTTCTACTAAAGGAGAAATCACAGATGCTTGAGAAACTCCAGGACTACATGGCCATGGCAAGCAACAAATTTGGCTGGAAGCCAAAGATCCTGCGCACAGACAATGGAGGAGAATATATGTCCAGCGCCACTCAGCAGTTCCTGAGAGAACATGGAATCATGCATCAAACCACGGTAGCTTCCAACACATCACAGAATGAAGTGTCAGAAAATAGAAGCCTCCTGGACATGGTAAGATGCATGCTTGCTGATGCACACCTCCCACAAAAACTCTGGGGAGAAGGCATCATGACTGCTACATACATACAAAACAGAATGCACACAAAGCCTATAGGAACAACACCATATGAACTTTGGCATGGTGATGAACTTTGGCATGGTCCATGACGCATCTGCATGTCTTTGGAAGCACAGCTTACTCATACATCCCATAGGAAAAAAGGACTAAGTTAGGGGCTAGGGCTACAAAAGGGATTTTTGTAGGCTACTCAACACAATCCAAAGGCTACAGAATTCTGAATCCTGACACCAACAAGATAAGCAGAACAGTGTGTTTTGATGAGAATGAAAGAGCTACACCTTCAGAGGGGGCCTACACCGAAGCAAGCAACCAGACCAAACACCCTGATGACTGGATTATGCTTCCTGATCTCAGAGGAATTGAGGAGGAGGAGACAGCAGTTCCAGATCCAACCACACTCGACACAGAGACCCCCCAGCGATCCACCAGACGCACCAGAGATAATGGAAGGGACCACAGAGGGTGAGGTGAGGCGATCAACGCGCTCAAACAGAGGTGTTCCAGCTCCGAGACTGTCCTACCTCGTAAGAACGGCAGAACAACCAGAACCTTCATCATGGGAGGAAATATCCCAGCTGCCACAACCAGAAGCGGAAACAAGCTGCAATTGAAAAGCTTGAGGCTCTACAGAAAAACAAAACCTGGACTCTTACTAAGTTACCTCAAGGAAGCAAAGTTATAGGCTGCAAATGGGTTTTCAAACTCAAACATGATGCTGATGCTGAGATTCAGCGCTACAAAGCCAGATTAGTAGCAAAAGGATATTCACAGAAATATGGAGAAGATTATGATGAAACCTTTTCACCAGTGGTTAAACATACCACAGTAAGGACTCTGTTAAGTATTGCTTCTAGCAAAGGAATGCATGTAGAACACCTAGATGTGAAAACTGCATTCTTGCATGGCGAACTAGAAGAGGACATTTACATGCAACAACCACCAGGTTTCTTAGAGAAAGGCAAAGTGAACTTTGTATGCAAACTGCAAAAGAGCATTTATGGTTTAAAACAGGCTGCCAGAGCATGGAACATAAAACTAAATGATATGCTGCTTCAAGCAAACTTCAAAAGAAGTGACGCGGATCCCTGCCTGTACACGAGATGCATAGATGGCAAGTGGACCTACATTTTGGCGTATGTTGATGATTTGATTCTTGCCTATGAAAATCCAGATGACAGCAAGGAAATAATGCATCATCTGAACCGAGATGTGGAAGTCAAGCGACTTGGCAACATTGCACACTACTTGGGCATTCAAGTACAAAGAGAGAAAGATGGAAGTTTCCTCATCAACCAAAAACAGAAAATTAAAGACTTGATAAACCTGCTCAGACTGGAAAAAGTGAATCCTACACCAACTCCAATGGAAGTGAACTACATAAAGCAGGAAGATCAAACTGAGTCTCTATCTGACAACCATAGATATCGTGAAGCATTGGGTAAGCTTCTATACATTAGTACACTCACTAGGCCAGATATTAGCACAGCAGTTGGCTTACTTTGCAGAAAGACTGCATCACCAACAGTCAAGGACTGGAATGCAATTAAGAGACTTGTTAGGTACCTAAAGGGTACTGCACACTTTAAGCTCAAGCTACCAACTAAAAGTCAACCAAAACTAGAAGCATACGTAGATGCAGACTGGGGTGGAGACCTAACAGAAAGGAAATCCACCAGCGGTCACATAATTTTCTATAGAGATGGAGCCATAAGCTGGTCAAGCACAAAGCAAGACATAGTGGCATCATCAACCATTGAAGTGGAATATGTATCAGCTGCACAGGGCAGTCACGAGATACAATGGCTGTGTCAACTACTGAAGGACCTAGGTACAGATGTACCACAGCCCATACCAGTGTATGAAGACAACCAAAGCTACAATCAACACTCCAAACAAGATGTAAAGAGGTGTATCAAACATATTGGTGTGAAGTACCATGTAGTGAGAAGTCTGCAAAAGGATGGACTAATCAAGATGATCTACTGCCCAACAAATGAAATGCTTGCAGACATACTAACTAAGCCACTACCAAGACCCCGCTTTGAAAAGCTGAGACAGAAAATGAATCTTGTGAACTGAGCCACGAGACACCGAGAGGGGGTGTTGGAAGTTAAGGACTTTGCGCTTTCTCGTCTCAGACAGAGGAGGACAGACTAGTGAGTCAGAGGGCTAGAGGATCAAGACATTGGTCATCCCTTCTCCACTGCTCTGACACTATCCCTTTGAAATGTAGATTGGTACTTTTAGGGATTAACTTCCTTCCTCTCTCTCTCTTCCCTACCTGCCCTTCTACCTTGCAACATGGCAAGCTCCTCTCCCTGCATCATGTGTGCAGAGAAGATGCAGAATCCATCTGCATCCAGCTAGATAGATAGATTAGAGATCCTAACTCCTCACTTTCCTATCTAGAATGGAGTTCCTTAATAAATGCCTTATATATTGATTTGAAACTATGAATTGGCTCCAAGTTACTTTACTCTCAGCATACACGCATGCCTAAGCAAATTCTGCTGTGTTGTGCCTCTGTGCACTCTGCTATAATGAAAAAGGGATTCTCTCACCACAGAGAATTTCCAACACCCTAAACCTACCAATTCAAGGTTGGAAACTTCTTCTGAGTTCAGAGATCTTTGGGAAAACTTGCCTTGTTTTTCCATGTCTATTTCCATCCTCAAGGTCTTTACAGACGTCATTGTAGTACTGCTCCTGGTCTTTTCTAACAGCTTTCTGAAAGTCCCTATTAAGTTCCTTCCTGAGGTCTTTCTCTTTCTTGACTTTGGCTTCTCTCCTCTTCTTGGCAATTTCCACCGTCTTCTCTGACATCCATTTTGCTTTCTTCTGTTTCTTAATCTTTGGCAGTCTCTTTTCACATTTGTCCTTAACAACTTCTTTGATTTCATTCCACAGTTCCTCTGGTTCCCTATCAACGAGGTTCAGAACTTCAAAGCAGCTCCTGATGTTCTTCTTGAAAATGGTGGGTACATTCTCAAGATCATAGCATGGAAGCTGGATAGCTTTGTGTTTCCACTTTAGCTTGACTTGGAACTTGCACATGAGCAGTTCGTTATCTGCGCCACAATCAGCCCCTGGCCATGACTTTGCTGTTATAACTGAGCTCTTCCACCTCCTTGCACCAATAATGTAATCAGTTTGATTTCTGTGTACTCCATCTGGTGATGTCCATGTGTACAGGCACTGCTTTGGTTGTTTGAAGAACATGTTAGCAATCTATATATTTAATTCTCCAAGGCTAATCCTGTGCCTGGCAGCTCTCATGAGAGTTCACAAGCAGAAGCACCTGATTGGGCAGTGGGGATTCCATATGGAGATAGGGAGGAGGAGCGTATGATGGTTAAGGTCAGTTGGAATGCAGCTGTTACTGGGCGGAAGAGGTTCTTGATTGTAGAGGAGAGGAATAATAAAAGGATAGTGGGCAGGGGTCTGTGAAGAGAGGGGTTGTGAGGGAGGAAAGAGCCCCTTCAGGAGAAGGAGGCTGCCCTTGTGTGAATTAGATGAGGAAACAAGATGAACAAGAACTGCTATTCAGGGAGGGAGGGAAAGAGAACATGAAGGGATTAGGGGAAAGAGTGGGGAAGAGCAAGTGGAGGAGAGAGAAAGAGAAAAAAGAAGGGAGAGGAAGAGAGACAAGGGTGAGGGATGGGCCCTAGCCTATCAGCAGCTGAGAGGAATGAGTGGCCATGGTGGCACTGGCAGCAAGGAAGGGTCCAGTCAACCACTGCTGCTTTTTTGGGCTACCAAAGACATTGGCGGTGGGAGACAGGCAGGCAAGGGATGGGCCCAGGCCTGTCAGTGGCCTGAGGGGAATGAGCAGCCATGGTAGTGGTGGCAGCAAGGAAGGGCTCCTGTGGGGAAGAGCAGGAACGGAGCGGGGCTCGGGTAAGGAGGTCTCTGGGGATAGGAGGCTGCAGCTTGGCCAATAGGCATCAGCAACGCTGCAGCCACGACCAAGAGAGATGAGGGGGGTGGAGTTACGGGATGGAGGAGTGATCAAGAGAGGTGAAGAGGATGGAAGCAACAGGATGGAGGAGGAGGAGCAGGAGTGCAGATCAAGTGAGGGTGGGGAGATCTCTTAGGTAGGGACCTGTGGCGGGGGTGAGGCGAGCAATCAAGTACTAGCGTGCAGATGCTCTGCACAGGTTAAGCTAGTGAAGAGATAATTGGCTTGGCAGAAACTAATAAGTTGTTCTCCTGCTTCATTTCTGTTTCCTAGGCCATACATTCCAACTGTGTTTTCCCCTTTGCCATTTCCAACTTTGGCATTCCAGTCTCCAACCACCACCAGCACATCTTGCTTGCATGTTCTGTCAATTTCAGACTGAACTTGAGCATAAAACTCAACAACTGCCTCTTCTTCTGCATCAGTTGTTGGGACATAGACTTGAAAAACTGTCACGTTAAAGGGTTGTCCATGAAATCTAATTGATATTAACTGATTTTAATGTTAATGTTTTTAATTGTTTATTTTAATGTGGTTTTAGTTGTAAACCACCAAGAGATGCAAGTTTTGGGCAGTATAGAAACATGTTAAATAAATAAATTAAATAAATATATATTAGTCAGTCATTGACTGCATTGTACCCAAGTACTGTCATTGCTATAGCCTTCCTGACTATGAAAGCAACACTGCTCCTTCTTTCTTTTTTGTGTCCTGTATGAAAACCAATGCCAAGGAAACTTAATAAACTACATCTGAAAAGATGGTATGATTTTCTGACTGAAAGTGTCCGATTTGAGTCCATTTTAATTCGCTGATGCCTAAGATGTCAATCTGTAGTCGATTCGTTTCATCTTTCACTGTGTTGAGCTTTCCCATATTCATGCTTCTTATATTCCATGTTCCCATTGTAATAATTCTGTCTTTGCAGCTTCGGATTTTCTTTTCCCACATGGCAACATCAGCCACTAGACTAAAGACAAAAGGCTTTAGCCTAACTGCGTCATAAACACCATCGGTACTCTGAGAAATCCTCAGTTCTTCCTCAGTAGTATGTTGAGTACCTACCATCTGACCTGAGGAGTCCATCACCCAGCACTACATCGACAATCATTCTATCATTATCCATGTGGTTTTCTTGGTAAAATATAGGAGTGGTTTACCATTGCTTTCTCCTGTGCAATATGAAATGATGCCTTTGTTGTTGTCACTAAAATGACCGTCTTTCCTATATCACTGCTGCCCAATATAGGTGCCTGCTTGCTTTAGCTGGGCAGCTGGGAAGACCTCTGCACCTTGGGTGACCCTACTGAGAGTTTACCTCCTGGTGTACTTCACTCATCCCTTCCAGGAACACACATACACACGCACTACAATGAGGCAGCATAGCAGGACTTAGAATGCAATGCCTTTTTGTAATGTTGACTTTCGGAGCTTAAACTACTCAGTTTCCCCTGGGTGGGGGTTAGGGTGGGAGCACAGGGCTAAACCTTGGAAAGGCACAGGCATATTCATCTATATGTATTCATTATATATATTTCTAGAAATTGCCCTACAACAATTGATCACATGGTTTTAAAAATAGAATATATTTTTCACTCTGTAAATGAAAGCCCATGACCTAAAATAAAAATCAATAAACTTGTTACATGAATTAAAAACCAATGAGAAGAAATGCATTCATTCTATGCATTGCTAGAATTATTCCACACTGAATATATTTCTTCTGATTGGTGCTGCCTGGATGAACTCATTAGCTATAATGTTAAGATTCATCTCCCGAACTATCTCCTTATGTCCATGTAGGGTAGCCACATGATTGAGCCTGCTTGTCTAGAGAGAGGTCTTTATCTTACGAAGGCATGAGAATGACCTTTCTGATGTACTAGATGAAATAGGTATAGAAGGGCTGGTTTTAATCAGCTTTGCCAGTTCTGGTAGTAGCTATCACAGATGCTTCCCTTGTGTCCCACTAAGATCAACCAAATCCTGAAGAGCTGAATGTTCTTTCTGTTCCCTTGTGATATCCAACAGCATATCATGATGAAGCTGTAACTGAGAAGCATCCATGTCAGTTGCGTAAAACCCTTCAGTTGATGTGCAATCAATCTCTCCAATGGCAAACTTTTCAATGTTGTTCATGTGTTGGAACACATCTGAGAAAAAGCAACTGTGTAAACTGCCACTGATATTATCAACCACACCATAAAATATTTTCCTATAGAATTCTTCAGGAGACTCAAACTGATGAGGCTTGCACTCAGCATCAAAGTGTCCTGGAGGTTTTCTGCATCTAGGAAGGGTGGGACTTTCTCAATCTAAATCTTTTGCTGTCATGGTAGTCTTTGACCAGAACGCGTCAAAGTTGTTCCTCAGTTGCTTTGTACTCTCCTTGGTGGACACCAAAATAAATTCTGCTTGATGGAATTGTAGGTTACTTTTTTGAAGCACTATATTTAGCATATCCAAACGGCTAAACATGAACATCAACCACTAAAGCTTAAAGAAAGAATCAAATCTCTGCAGGTTTTGAGCATATCCATCTGCTTTTATGCCATCCCATCTCCTCTCTTCTCAACTGATACATCTTCAAATAACTAAAAACAGCACTCTGTAGTTAAAGGCAACTGATTGTAAAGAAGCTGCTCTAACAGTCCATCTTGTGGGACAATTATTTTTCAGATGTATGTTCTCCTCTCCCCCTTGAAAGTATTTAAACCAGGCAAGACACTTGGGAGAACTTCTGACAAAGGTGATACAATCAACTAAAATATTTCCACACATATTGACATTTCCTGATACATCTTGCACCATTAAATTCGCAGCATGGGCTACACAGAGCACATAGAGTGCTCTTGGTTCCTTTTGCTTCACAAGAGCCTGTAGTCCACTAATGTGTCCAGCTACATTTGAGGCTCACCAACAATCATAGCATTGGTCACAGCACCTATCAAAAGGAAGATTAAAGTGGCAGAATGCAACTTTCAAAAGAGTGAAAGTAGTATGATATGATGGCATCAGTTTCATAAAAGCCAAAAAAGAATTCTTCCACAGACATATCCTCTGTGGTAATGTGAAAGCAAAATGAAACCTGCTTCTTTGTCACAATAGCTGTAATCTCATCTACAATTATACTGTAGAAAACAGCTTCTTCAGTCTATCTCGCTAATATACATATAACATTGTGAGCCATGGTTTTAAGCATCTCCTTCACAATAGAAAGTGAAATCCATTTGTAATTTGTACGATTCAACCCCATCTCAGCTGGGGAACATAATCATCAAAGGTGTGACCCTTCCTCAACATGATCATGAACTGCCAGACCCTGGCAGGCAAGTACTTTGCAGATGATAAACCTTCCAGCAGTGCTGTTCATAGGATCATAGGAAGCTACCATACTGAGTCAGACCATAGGTCCATCTAGCTCAGTATTGTCTACACCAGGCCTGCACAACACGCGGCCCGGGGGCCGGATGTGGCCCGCGAGGCCTTTTTTCCTGGCCCCTGGGGCTATTTCCTCTTCCTCCCCCTGCTGCTTAACTCCCCCCCCCAAAAAAATTCCAGCCACTGCACAGCCGAGGAGATGGCTGCGGGGGTGCAGGTGTTCTTCCTTACCCTCCCTCACGGTAGCAGTGGCGCACAGCGGCAGAAACCAGAGCGACACTCGGGTCTGCTATTTGGCCCGGTGTTGCTTCCCAGCTGCGAGGCGCGCCTACACAGTTAAGCCTCTTAACACTCTCTCTCTCTCTCTCTCTCTCTCTCTCTCTCTCTCTCTCTCTCCCACTAAGACTGCACCATTCTCTCTCTCTCCCACCAAGACTGCTCCATTCTCTCTCTCTCCCTCTCTCTCCCCCACCAGGACTGCTCCATTCTCTCTCTCTCTCTCTCTCTCTCTCTCTCTCTCTCTCTCTCTCCCCCACCAAGACTGCTCCATTCTCTCTCTCTCTCTCCCACCAAGACTGCTCCATTCTCTCTCTTCCTATCTCACCCACCATGACTGCTCCATTCGCTCTCTCTCTCTCTCTCTCTCTCTCCCCCACCAAGACTGCTCCATTCTCTCTCTCTCTCCCCCACCAAGACTGCCTGCTCCATTCTCTCTCTCTCTCTCTCTCTCTCTCTCTCTCTCTCTCTCTCTCTCTCTCTCTCTCTCTCTCTCTCCCCCACCAAGACAGCTCCATTCTCTCTCTCCCTCTCTCTCCCACCATAACTACTCCATTCTCTTTCTCTCTCTCTCTCCCCCCCACCAAGACTGCTCCATTCTCTCTCTCTCTCTCTCTCTTCCACCAAGACTGCTCCATTCTCTCTCTCCCTCTCTCCCACCAAGACTGCTCAACCTCCCTCTGTAAGGGAGTGCTCCTAATCCCAGCTTGTTACAGTACCTGTATAAAAGACACCTGTCTATAGAAGCAAGCAATCACTCAGCTTCCAAACTCACAACCATGCCCAAGACCAAAGAGCTGTCGAAGGATGTCAGGGACAAGGTTGTAGACCTGCACAAGGCTGGACTGGGCTACAAGACTATCGCCTAGCAGCTTGGTGAGAAGGTGACTACAGTTGGCACGATAACTCGCAAATGGAAGAAACACAAAACAACTGTCAATCTCCCTCGGGCTGGGGCTCCATGCAAGATCTCACCTCGTGGAGTTGCAATGATCATGAGAATGGTGACAAAGCAGCCCAGAACTACACGGGGGGAACTTGTCAATGATCTCAGGGCAGCTGGAACCATAGTCACCAAGAAAACAATTGGTAACACACTACGCCGTGAAGGACTGAAATCTTGCAGTGCCCGCAAGGTCCCCCTGCTCAAGGCAGCACATGTACAGGCCCGTCTGCAGTTTGCCAATGCACATCTGAATGATCCAGAGGAGAACTGGGTGAAAGTGTTGTGGTCAGATGAGACCAAAATCGAGCTCTTTGGCATCAACTCAACTCGCCGTGTGTGGAGGAGGAGGAATGCTGCCTATGAGCCCAAGAACACCATCCCCACCGTTAAACATGGAGGTGGAAACATTATGCTTTGGGGGTGTTTTTCTGCTAAGGGGACAGGACACCTTCACCGCATCGAAGGGACGATGGACGGGACCATGTACCGTCAGATCTTGGGTGAGCACCTCCTTCCCTCAGCCAAGGCATTGAGAATGGGTCATGGATGGGTATTCCAGCATGACAGTGACCCAAAACACACAGCCAAGGCAACAAAGGAGTGGCTCAAGAAGAAGCACATGAAGGTCCTGGAGTGGCCCAGCCAGTCTCCAGACCTTAATCCCATAGAAAATCTGTGGAGGGAGCTGAAGGTTCGGGTTGCCAAACATCAGCCTTGAAACCTTTCTGACTTGGAGAGGATCTGCAAAGAGGAGTGGGACAACATCCCTCCTGGGTTGTGTGCAAACCTGCTGGCCAACTACAAGAAACGTCTGACTTCTGTGATTGCCAACAAGGGTTTTGCCACCAAGTACTAAGACATCTTTTGTGAAGGGATCGAATACTTATTTCCCTCACTACAATGCAAATCCATCGCTGACTTTTGGGCACTGGGCTTTTGAGGGTTTGTTTGTTGTTATTCTGTCTCTCACAGCTACAATAAACCTACCATTCCAATTATAGCCTGGTCATTTCTGTGTCAGAGGGCAAACGGACAAAATCAGCAGGGGATCAAATACTTATTTCCCTCACTGTATAGATTCTCTTCCAAGTGTCCTTGTCCTAGCAGCTGGGTGGCTTTTTTTTCACACCAGGAACACTGATCTTTGAGGACATGTTTTCTGAATGTTTTCTGACAGTTGAACTTTCACCCATGGTATTAGCAGCACCTGGCAGCCTGGTGGAGGCATTGCCCCTGCTGGGAAATCCCAGAGGGGGCTTTAGCCCCACCCCAAAGTTTATGCCACTGGTTAACTTATGGAAATGAGGTTTTCTATCTAATCTGATTATGTTGAGCATTGTCCTTTCATCATGACTCACAAAGGTGGGACTGGGTTTTAAATCCTATCATTCCAATGTCAGGAGGAAACAGTTTGGGGATTGAAGGTTCTAAATAGGGCAATCATGGAATTCTGGAACATCCACAGCTATGTCCCCTTCACTTTATATCTTGCTATAATTTTAAAGTTTAATTGATTTTTTTTACATGACTGGTCTCAATTTCAGATATACAAAATAAATATTTTCACATCAGTTATTCACCCCCATTCCAGCAAGGTAGATCTTGGCTGTAAACAGCTCTCTTGATAATCAGTACCAGTACAGGTGTTCATCTGTATAGACGTCTCCATCCAGACTATGATGCTCATGTGGGCACTATTGAACTGCCTGGATGCATCTTTTGATACTAGTAGGGATGCATGTTTTTGTGTGTGTCACTGGCTGTCACACACAAGTCGGATTTACTTTCAAGCACTGTTTAGGATTGAGGCTTTTGTATTGTAACAGCAGGTACAGTATAATGTTCCTGTAACTGAACTTATTAATAAAAAAAAACAGAGACCAAAGTCAGATCTCAAAAGTTTCAGAAGTCATTTATTCCTCTAAAATTGACACTAAAAATATCATTAAATTGCTTGTCCCCCAGATACTCAATGTTCTGAAGAACGGCTATTTGAGCTACTTTGAACTTGAATTACATAAATAGTTAATTCCCATAAAAACCCTTTTATAGATTTTTTTTCCTAAAAAGAGAGTAAATGGAACACCCATTGTAAGGCAAAACAAAACTACTAAGAGTTTCTGTGCTGATTTCAGTTAGAGTTGGCAGTCTACTTCAAACTTGTTTGATGTTGTCATTTTCAAATTTGTCTTCCAATGCACCTTTCAAGATCAGATTAGAATGACCTAAAACAATAACTTATTCCATCTCTTGTACTGACAAAATTAGTCTGATCTTGTGTGTTTGGTCTAAGAGAAGAGCACTGTGTGAAAAAAGTTCTTCTGAAAATACTAATAGGAAACTAACATTCATTGTTACAGTATCTGCTGCAGGATGCAGAGATCCAGCCTACATTCACTGCACAACTAAAACGCATTTTGCTTTAAATAAATAGTTGTAATAATGAGAGGCCTTGGTTAACAAGACAAGACTTTTCATATATGTTCACAAAAGTGTCCTTTCCCTGCTTAGATAGCCCATATACCAGTCACTTTACCTTTACTACACAATAAATAGGTGTCAGCAAGATAATTATGGAATTAATCTTGTATGAATACATGAGAGATGGTGTAATTTGTATACATTGTGAGGCCTAATATAACCTTCAGTGGCACTCTGAACATTCTATTTATTTGTTTGATTGATTGATATATGGCTCTATCCACTGCATTCAATTACTTACAGCTTTTTTTCTAAATGTAAATACTCCTGTCCCCATAGAACTCACAATCTAAAAAAGTAAAAAGAGGCCAAATGAAATCAAAGTAAAGTAAAAAAAGAGGTAGTAAAAAAGAGGACAAAGTAAAAGTTAAAAAGAGTCCAAATAAAATAAAAAAGACATTGCAAACAAAAAAATAATTTAAAAGAAGAAAACAGTTAGCTTAGTCCCAAGTGTAGTGGTGGTAATTTCTCTAGAGCTCTGTCCAAGAGATTATCCCACAGATCCTGGAATTCTACTTCTCCAGCAGCTGCCAATGGTAACTGTTAGAAAAGGTGCTGCAAAGCAGGCTGGTTAGTAACAGTCCATTATTAGCAGGGATGTCCCTTATTTCAGCCCAAAATTGCCTGTCCCATATGGGACACCATTTGTCCCTTATTTTCAGCTAATTGGAAGAACCTATACAGTGGTCCCTCGACTTACGAAGCACTCGACATCCGAAGATTTCGACATACGAACGACAAAAAATACCGGAAGTCGTTGCCGGTTTAGATGCGGCTTCCTCGACCTACGAATTTTTAGATGCGGTTTCCTCGACTTACGAGTGTTCCGGACCTCCGTGGATGCGCTTTTCGACTTACGAAAATTCTGACCTACGAACGTGCGTTCGGATCGGATTATCTTCGTAAGTCGAAGGACCACTGTAGTCCTGATCAAACCAGTCATTTTCACGAATAACAACGTAAAAGTGATGATCATGATTAATATTTCTTTATTATTTATTTATTTCACATTTATATACTGACCTATATACAATCTCAGGGCAGATTACAATTTAAATAAACAGCACCTGAAACCTAAGAATAATATGAAAAGTATTAAAATTACCATAAATAAAACTTTAAAACATCATAAACTAAAAGCTGTTGAAACAGGTGTGTTTTCAAAAGTCATTTTAAAATAACCAGAGATTGGGAGATTCTGATTTCATTTGGGAGTGTGTTCCAGAGCATTGGGGCAACCCTAGAGAGGGCCTGGTTTTAGGTTGCCACCATGTGAGCCAGTGGCAACCGCAACCGGACATTCCCCATTGATCTTAATAGGTGGCAGGGTTCAGTATTCAAAGAAAAATATAATACAAAAAAATATGGCAGATGAGGTTATCACTCAGTGCATGCTGATGATTCACCTACCCCAACCATCACCACCACTTCCAAGTTCTCT
The DNA here is from genome assembly GCF_027244095.1 of Hemicordylus capensis. Lineage (NCBI taxonomy): Eukaryota > Metazoa > Chordata > Lepidosauria > Squamata > Cordylidae > Hemicordylus > Hemicordylus capensis. Next base: position 252,042,394 of record NC_069660.1, on the reverse strand, counting down.
CTCTGTACCTTGAAAGGAGCCTGCTGCTGTACATGTTTCGACTCTTCCTTTGTCCCTTCCTACCAGAGTAGTCCGTGATTCTGGTGGACTGCTAGGGTTGCCAACATGTATTAATGTATTGGGGATATATATATATATATATGCAGCCATCAATGATTGGCTAACTTACCATTCTCCAGGTATCAGGATCATTAAAATCATGCAAGTGATAACTACTCATTACTGGCTAACAATGCTTCTCTTTCTAGAAAACAAAATTAAGTCTCACCCAGTTCGGCTAGCAATGGTTATATCAATAAGCAGAGGAAAAGCAGTTGTAACTAGTTTAAGTTGAAAGTGGTTAAAACACACACAACACTGCCATTCAGGCTCCCAATTACCCCTGAATAATCCCCCATTCGTGTCTCCCTTATTCAGGCAATAGAATGTTGGCAACCCTAAATGTTGTTATTACTTTTATTTTAAATTTTAACAATAAGGTTAATGTTAACTCCAGCCTTGTCCATTGGCTCATTGGCTGTAGGAGCCAACCCAGAAATTTAGAAACCAATCTGGTTCCATAAGTGGAGGGTGCAGGCTCACTGCTTGCTCCCAATACCCTCTGTTCCATGGAGGAATGGACTCCCCAGCTTGCTTGCTCACTCGCTTGCTCCAGGAGTATGTGAGGGAGCTTGGATAGCACAATGGCTAGGAGTCTGAGCTATGAATCAGGACCTCCCTGGTTTGATTCTTGCCTCTGTCATGAACTCACTACATGGCCCTAGTCAAGGTACTTTCTGTAGCCTCAGCTCCCCCCCCCACTATGCAATACAGAGATAATACCCACGCCACGTACTTTACAGGGTTCTTTTAAGGATTATAAGATAATTCATGTGAAGCCTTTTGAACATGCGAAAGTGCCATATAAATTCTACATATTATTTAGTATGTGTACCAGCACATACTAAAATGCTAGAAAAATGCACCAATACTGGTACACAGAGTCATACTTGATTAATAGGGGGGGGGGAACCTGACATTGGTAAATTGACACTGCTTTCCACTGAAACTGACAACTCTGAAGGGAGAGTAGAGGAGGGGATGGTGAACGAAATGGTGTCGGGGTGGGGTAAAAGGATACATCTGAGTCAAATTGTAAATCAGTATGCATCTGGAGAAGGCAGGTGAGGGAGTGTCTTTTCCCATACTAGTTGGTGATGTTGACATTTTCCCACAGTAGCTGGAGGGTGTTTGTAACTTTGAAACCCTTGGTACTTGGAAACATGAAGTGCACTTCATAATGTTCTGTGTCTGCTTCTGTGAACTTCAGCATTAACTCAAACAGGAGAAAATTCTCAAGTAATAACTGGAGCACTTGAACATGCATGTGTGATTTCAGCCAGAGCCCACTGTGGCATCACAACGGATCAGCCAATGAAATAATGAGATGAGGCGATGCAAGAATATCAGAAGAGACATTTGACAAACACTCAAGGCCCATTATATAGACTTGCCTTAATTTTGTGAATAATGACAACAGATTAAAGCAAAATGGACTATGCAAAAGAACAGTATCTGAAATAGATCCTCTGAATCTATTGAGGAGTTGAAGTGAAATCAAACCATGATGATTTGGAAATGTGGGTTTTAGAACTGTTCTGATATAACACCTGAGCTTGTGGGATGACTTTTTGAAGTTATTTGGCGAGCAGGTTCCAATAAAATACATAGTAGCCAAAACAAGTCAATTAATGGTGGCTTCCACACATATTTATCCTAATTGAAAAGAACAACCAGAAGTCCTTAGAATATTTTACTCCCCAACTACTTCCTCTCTCAAGTCCACTAAACCTTCCAGCCAGTATTTTTAATCAGATCATTTTGGGGAGTAGCATTGTAATCTGTGTATCAGCAAGGATTTAAAGAACAATTGCTGACAAAGCTGACACAGGACATTAGGAGGTGCCACTCTGTCTTGTTCCCAGCAACCCTGACAACATAAAAAGGCTAATAATACGCCAGGGGATTTCCTCAAATCATCTTCTAGTAGTTACAAAAGAATCATGCAACATTTTCCCAACCCTCAAATGAAAACAAACTGTTGGTCTTTCTGCAAGGCATACATTGCTTTTGTTTTAAATTTGAATGCCATTTTTGGTAATGCTTCTTACCTGATTTTTTGTCTTATAAACAAACAAACAAGCATATAGCGAGGAACAATGTTAGGAAAAGTGCAGCAAAGGAAGTAAAGTATATGAAAGACGTAGCAATTAGCCTCTCCAAAACCTTATAACCCACAGTTGCCACAGAACAAGTTCCTCCCACATTTCCTGGAATGCAGGTGTAATCTTTAACTTTTACATTGTTTACGCAAAGAATTAGTGTCCTGGGACTTCTGTCCTTGTGGGATCTGCTTAGTGCAGAAGGTAGCTAAAATAAAACTACTTTAAGAACACATGTGGCTAAGGAAGGAAACCGAGGCCACGCTTATCTTACAAAGCTTATTTCAGACTTTATTCAAGGGTTGCAGGGGCATACCAAGGTTGGAGTGGACTGGGACAAAAAGTGAAGATGGTCCCCTGCCCTCCTTTCTTTGGAGATGTGGGAGAGAGTGAAAAGAGCGAGCTGTCACTCAGCTGTGTGTTTGTGTGTGTGTGTGGGGGGGGCTTTCTGGACTTTCTCTCAGAGGCCAAGGGACATTTCCCCACTTTGCTCAAATAGCTATACCCATGTAGGAATGACATTTGGCTGTTTAACCCCAGTCACTAGGGAACTATTTGATTCTTTTGCTTCCAAGCTGTTTTCCCCATCCCCTTTTAAATTATGCCATAATGCCCCTCAGGGCAGTACTTACACTGGAATGAATGAAGATATTCATTCATTGAATATTGAGGCAGGGTTGGTCTCTCTCAGCTCTGTCCTCCAGGTTTCCAGATCATGCAGCAGCCCCGCCTCAAGGGTCGGGGAGGAGGCGTTGCAGTCATCTTTCAAGAGACCCTCCCCATTTCCAGGTGGGTCTCCGAGATAGGCTGGGGATTCTGCTGGTGTACCGACCACCCCGCTGCACTTCAGTCTCCCTACCTGAGCTGGCGGGGGTGGTCTCAGAGGTGGCCTTGGGCTCCCCCAGGCTTATTGTTTTGGGGGATTTCAATGTTCACACTGAGGCCCCCCTAGTGGGAATTCATGGAATTCATGGCCTCAGGAATTCATGGCCTCCATGGGCCTGTCTCAATTGGTATCGGGCCCTACCCACATGGCAGGACACACTCTGGATCTGGTTTTTGCCAACCAGGAAATAAATGATCTGGAGGTGGGGGAATTTGAGACAACTCCCTTGTCATGGACAGATCATCATCTGGTGGGGTTTAGTTTGACTGCTCCGTCTGCCCTCTGCAGGGGTGGTGGGCCGATTAGGATGGTCTGCCCCCGGAGGCTTATGGATCTGCTTGGATTCCAGACAGCCCTCGGGGAGTTTCCAGTGTCCAGAGCTGGTGACCCTGTCGAGGCCCTGGTTGATCTCTGGAATGGAGAGATGGCCCAGGCTGTTGACACGGTGGCTCCTAAACGCCCTCTCTGGCTTGGTGGAGCCCAATCTGCTCCTTGGTTTTCCTCGGCGCTTAGGGCAATGAAGCAACTCGGACTACGGCTGGAACGATGCTGGAGGAAGAGACATGATGAATCCAACCGAACACGGGCTAGAGCCCGTTTTAGGGACTACTCTGTTGCGGTGGGGGTGGCGAAGAAATGATTTTTCTCTGCCTCCATTGCGTCTGCTCAGTGTAGACAAACAGAGCTGTTTCGTGTGGTAAAAACCTTGCTCCACACATCCCCCCCAGACAATGGGGGAGGAGTCATCTACAGCTCTATGTGATCAGTTTGTCTGTCACTTTGCAGATAAAGTTGCTCGCATCTGTGCTGACCTGGACTCCAGAGTTTTGGCAGTTCCGGCAGACGTGCCTCTGGTACCATCTGGTCCCATTGTGTTGGATTCTTTTTGGTTGGTGCGGCCTGAGGATGTGGACAAGATCCTGGGCAGTGTGCATGCGACTTCGTGTGCTCTTGACCCTTGCCCTTCATGGCTAATAAAAGCTGCCAGGGAGGGGACAGGTAGATGGTTGGAGGTGATCATTAATGCTTCATTAAGGGAGGGCAGGATGCCATCGTGCCTCAAGGAGGTGGTGGTAAGACCACTATTAAAAAAGCCCTCCCTTGATTCCTCCAACCTGGATAACTATAGACCTGTGTCTAACCTTCCCTTTTGGGGCAAGGCAATGGAGCGTGTGGTGGCGTCCCAGCTGCAGAGGGTCTTGGATGATACGGATTATCTGGACCCTTTTCAATCTGGCTTCCGCCCCGGGTATGGGACTGAGACTGCCTTGGTCGCTCTAGTGGATGACCTACACTGGGAACTAGACAGGGGGAGTGCGTCCCTGTTGGTTCTGCTGGACCTCGCGGCGGCGTTCGATACCATCGACCATGGTATCCTTCTGGGCCACCTCTCGAGTATGGGAATCGTAGGCACTGCGTTGCAGTGGTTCCGGTCCTTTCTTGGGGGGAGGGTCCAGAAGGTGGTGCTGGGGGACTACTGTTCGGCCCCATGGCCGTTGGCCTGTGGGGTCCTGCAGGGATCGGTCTTGTCCCCATGCTGTTTAACATCTACATGAAGCCGTTGGGAGAGGTCATCCGGGGACTTGGACCTGAGTTGTCAGCAATATGCGGATGACACTCAGCTCTATCTCTCCTTGTCATCTGATCCTAGGGAGGCGGTGGATGTCCTGAATCGGGGGCTGTAGGCCGTGATGGGTTGGATGTGGGCTAATAAACTGAAATTGAATCCAGAAAAGATGGAGGTTCTGTTGGTCAGTAGGAGAGCCAATCGGGATGAGGAGATTTTACCGGTTCTGGATGGGGTTGCACTCCCCTTGAAGGAGCAAGTATGCAGCTTGGGGGTACTACCGGACCCGGCTCTGCTTTTGGAGGCTCAGGTGGAGGCAGTGGCCAGGGGTGCCTTTGCATGGCTTCGGCTAGTGCGCCAGCTGCGTCCCTTTCTCGAGAAGGCAGATCTGGCCATGGTTGCCCATGCCTTAGTCACGTTGCGGCTGGATTACTGTAATGCACTCTACGTGGGGCTGCCCTTGAAGAATATCCGGAAACTGCAGCTAGTGTAAAACGCGGCAGCTAGGGTTATATCCAGAGCTGCCCATTGGGAGCACATCACGCCCATTCTGAAAGAGTTGCACTGGCTGCCGGTTCGTTTCCAGGTCCAATTCAAGGTGCTGGTTTTGACCTTTAAAGCCCTTAACAGTTTGGGCCCGGGGTATTTGAGGGACCGCCTGCGCCCAAGGGTTGCTGCTCGCTTGACGAGGACATCTGAGGGGGCCCTGCTCCGGGTGTCGACAATGAGCGAGGCCTGGCTGTCGTGTCCTCAGGGCAGGGCCTTCTCTGTTGCTGCCCCCAGACTTTGGAATGCTCTCCCAGTGGCCATTCGCTCCTCGGACTCCATCACGGCTTTTAGAAAGCTTGTTAAAACTTGGCTTTTTATCCAGGCTTTTACATAATCGTTTTTACTGCTGCTTCTGTGTGTTTGTACCTGTTGTATTGTTTTTATGCTAGTATTTTATAGATTTTAAATTTGGTCTGTTTTTATATATATTTTTAGCTTACTATTTTTATTGTCTTTTATTTTATGTTTTAACTTTTGTAAACCGCCTTGGGGTTGTCTTTTAACGAAAGGCGGTATATAAATGCAACAATTAAATAAATAAATAAATAAATAAATAAATAAATAAGCAAATGAACAATGTGAATGGATTTCCTTCCCAGAGAGGTGGTTACTCTAGTGAACTATAATAATAATTTGTTTGCCATTCAGCTTCAGAATAAAAGAACAAAATGCCCCCTCAAATTATGAACACAATGTATACAAGAATATTTCAACCTCTAGTATTTTTTTAAATATATGTAGACTTTGTTACTAGCTAAAGACCTGTAAAATTTCAGAGATAGTTTGGAGGAAAGATTTATTTGGGGGCAGGGGTTGTCGCTCCTCCGGTCAGCCGCATTTCTTTGGGGACAGAAGTTAAAGAAGGGTTGCTCAATAAGCAAAGTAATCATGCCTGAATTGGAAGTACTCTTCCTCAGCTCTTTCCGCAAAGGCTTCTCTTCTACCTTCATCCAGCTGGACCTACTGGCAGGAGGAAATTCCATCAGGATTTTAACAGCTTTCACCCTGACATCAGCCTGAGCCTGGATCAGTCTATGCAGCAGATTCACCTTCTGGACACTACTCTGCAACAACAGAATGGGCACATAAGCACCATGGTATATCAGAAACCACAACACATATCTATATTGATCTAGCTTCTAATCCACTCAGAAGTGAACACAACTCACAATCCACTGTCTACAGCCAAGCCCATTGATACAACTACAATTGTTTCAGTCATGGGACTCACATCTTAAGAATTTACACCCATCATTGCTAAAACTACAATACTCATCCAGTGAAGTTAAAAAACAAACTGATAAGGCCAGACTTGTACCCAGGAACAACCACAGGACAAACTCAGAAGATAAAACAAGAAGTTATTCTAATAACCTCATCTGCCTACTTTCCTTTCACTATAACCTTAATTGACATCTTCACAAATTATCATCTTCACAAATTAGCCCACTTAGGTCTTAAATGTCCACACATCTGCCATCCTGAATTTGGATGAAAGACATAATCACAAACCACACCACTGAGGTGTCCCTATGTGTTGCTACAACTGTATCAAATTTGGTTCAAATCAGTTGGGCAGCTCACAAGTTAGCCTAGTTGTGCCTCAAACGTTCATGTGTCTGTCATCTTGAATTAGGGTGCATGGCATCATCAAAAACTACACTGCTGAGGTGTCCCTGTGTTTCCCTACCATATTTGGTTGAAATAAGTCTAGGCATTATGAAGTTGATAGGGGGACACACACACATGGATGGACACACACACTGGATGATCTTATCTTATCCCTGGATGATCTTATCTTATCTTATCAATTTAATTCCCTTAAGTAGGCTAATGGCAACTCCACTGGTCATCTACAGCTCCCAGTTCAAACTGCTCCCATGTATTAATTATTTATAGCCCATCCCTCTATAGGTGATACCTCCCTCTCACAGGACTTGTGTAGCCCTGTTCCTGCCTGCTTACAGATTTGAAATAGCTGCCTACCAGCAACAGCAGGCCACTTAAGAGAGGCACAAACACAGGGACCAGACCCTGAGTTTCAGTTTCAGATCTTGGGTTCTCTGAAGCAATATGCTGAAACTGTTGAGTTTATATATTCAATCAATCCTGGCATATCCTATGTAAGTGTGCATGGGAGGAGGGGGAGGGGGAAGGGGAGGAGAGAGGGCACACTCTCTGGACTGAGGAAGGTTGTGCAAACTTCGGGTTCCATGTTAAGTGTAAACACACACACACATCTCTGCCAACTGAGGTTATCACTGAATGCATCTGATGAAGTAGGCTCTAGCTCATGAAAAGATATACTTTAATAGAACAATTTATTTTTATACTGCTTTTTAAAATAAAATTTCTCACGAAATGGTTAACATTTTTATTGTGACAGTAGAACTTACTCTGTGGACTATATAGTACACTAGCAAAATACATGAAGAATCCACCTCAGTTGACAGATAAAGTTCTGCCATCGAATTGGTGTTGACTCCTGGTGACCATCAGGGGCATATCTAGGGTAGGGCAGGCAGGGCATGTGCCCCGGGTGCCACATGAAGGGGGGCGCCATTTTTAAAAATTGAAAATGGTTTAAAAATGGCAGCCAAAAACAAAATGGCCACCATGCATGCTCAAACGGCCGCTGCAAGGTCCTAGGCCATGCTAGGCCTCGCAGAGACCATTTGAGCATGCACAGTGGCCATATTTTGCGGTGGCCATTAAAAAAAATTTTTTTTTTAATGGCCACTGCACATGCTCAAATGGTCCCTGTGAGGCCCTTTAGGGATGTGGTCCGGGGGTTCAGGGGTTCAGGGGTTCATGGTTGAACCTGCGCACAGCCTCACAGAGGGCATTTGCTCATGTGCGGCATCCGCCAAAATGGCAGTCGTTCGCTCTTATGGAGGCCCGAAAGGCCTCTGGCTGTGGCGGTGATGAGGAAGGCCGGTGGGGGGGGGAGAGAACCTGCATGAACCCCCCCCACACCCGCAGCTTCAGCAAGCCCCCGAAGGGGCTACAGGTACTTCATTAACTTAAATTTTTTTAAAAAAAGTTCGCGGACAGGTCCAGGACTGGACCAGGGGGGCAGTGTTCGATGGGGGCCAGACCAAACTGGCCCGATTCCGTTCGAGGCCAGTTTGGCCTTGAACCAAACTGGGTCAGACAGTTCCGTGCACACCCCTAAGGCCCTTGGCCTTGTCAGGCCCCGCAGAGGCCATTTGAGCATGCTTGGCAGCCTCCAAAATGGCCACCATGCCGATCTTTGCAGACCCGAACAGGCCCCAAAATCAGCCTGGGACGGGCTGTGGCGGTGAATTAAGAGGCTGACAGGGGGAGGGGGAACATTTGCAGACCCCCCACAGCCTTTAGGAAGCTCCCCGAAGGGGCTACAGGTAAATTTTTTTAAAAAAATATTAATATAATATTAGTCACTGTACACATATTCAGTTTCGCACTATGTACAGAGAATCATGGCTTGTGAATACTGAGCTGAAGCTTATGAGCTACAAATGAATTGTATTCATTTGCTCTTACTTTGCTTCTTGTGATAAGTGAGTTAAATGTGATGTCTTAATAATATGGCTATAAATGGTGAGTTTGTCTTTGAATCAGTGTGAAATCCTTAGTATTAAGGCCCACTGGAAGTTTCTTGCTCTCTTTCTCTCATTTTAACTTTCTGAAAGACTAGAATATATTCCAATCAGTGACACAGTTTACTCTGCATATCCTTTAATTATTTTCAGAGTATCTGGGAAAAGCCAAATTCTCCATTTATTTTCAAAACGTATGTAATAGTGATGCTACAATGCATAGTAGAGAATTAGGCAGGCACTTCTGTTTAGTTTTCCAAGTATACCTCCACATAGTATTTGGGTATTTCATGAGCCCCAGTATACCAAAATTTGTAGTTTTCCAGCACTCTTTGGTCTGGCTACATCCACTGCTCAATAGTTTTTGAAAGATTAAAAGATTAACGAGCTTGACTTGTATTTTCCAGCTGATATGATGGTAAAGTTATCTGAAAGATGGGTGTCAGATGTTTGTACAGGGGGCGCAATTTCAGTGCTTGCCCTTGGTACTATTTCCCTAGATACGCCTCTGGCGACCACAGAGCCATGTGGTTTTCTTTGGTAGAATACAGGAGGGGTTTACCATTGTCTCCTTCTGCGCAGTATGAGATGATGCCTTTCAGCATCTTCCTATATTGCTGCTGCCTGATATAGGTAATTCCCATAGTGGGGAAATGACTTGCCTAGCAAGCATGAGGTTGCTGGTTCGAATCCCCGCTGGTATGTTTCCCAGACTATGGGAAACCCCTATATCGGGCAGCAGTGATACAGGAAGATGGTGAAAGGCATCATCTCATCTCACACTGTGCGGGAGGAGGCAATGGTAAACCCCTCCTGTATTCTACCAAAGAAAACCACAGGGCTCTGTAGGCACCAGGAGTCGAAATCAAATTGACGGCACCCTTTACTTTATAATCTGGGAAACATACCAGCGGGGATTCGAACCAGCAGCTTCTTGTTCCCTAGGCAAGTTACTTCCCCACTGCACCAACATACACAAATTAAAAAACAAAACACCTGAAATGTGAGGCTGGTCATGAAATGCAAAGCAGTATTTCATTGCCTTTTACTACACCCCCCTGGACTCATATATGCATTCCAGTTAAGGATCACGCTTCATGCTCTGAAGAAGTGGGCTGCAATCCACTAAAGCATATTCCACAAACAATTTGTTAGTCTCTAGTGTGCCACAGGATTTTTCTTAAAATTAGCTATAATTCTTATTTTTGAATGGAACTTAATGTGCCCTCTTGTGGTGAATTGTGAATTGTATAACTTTCCTGTGTGTTACAGGGATCAGTAGCACCATACATTTAGCAAGTTTTATAAAACTAGCAGAGTGTTACAAGTTCCATGAGTGAAAAGATTGTTCACAACTTATATTACAGAACAGCTGATATCTTCTGTCTGCCCTGATTAGCAGAAAATTAATTATGATAGCCTATCAGTGTAATTTAGCTTCAGTGTAATTACTGCCAACAGGATATGAACATATGAAGCAACCTTATACTGAGTCAGGCCATTGGCTGATGTATCTGAATGGTGCTTCCTCTGACTGGGAGCAGATTTCCAAGGCCTCATGCAAAAGTCTTGGCCAGCTTTAGTACCTAAGATCCTTTTAACTGGAGATACTAGGGACTGAACCTCGGGCCTTCTGTACGTCAAGCATGTACTCTATCCCAAATTATGGCCCCTCCAAAATAGCATTTTATATGCATAATATTAATTCTTCCAAAACAGCATTTTGAACATAATAAAAATGACAGTTTTCGCATCAAAGAGCTTAACATCTAAATGTTGACAGTTGGGGAGAAACAGAAAAATAGAAGGAAACGGAGAAAGAAGAGACAACAGAGAATAGGAAGGAATGGGAGAGGCAAAGGTAAAAACAGAGAGCTATTAGCATTCTTTCATATCTCCTACAATAATGTCCTCTCATCCCTGAAACAGTGAGTCTGTTTGACCACTTTCTCTTAAACTGCTTTGCTGAGGTGGGCCATACGGCCATACCCGGGGGACAGGGGTGGAACCAGAGGACCCTCAGGAGCTGGGGGCCCCAGGTTCTTTGAACTCATCTGCTAAATTGTAGCTACATCCCTGGGGATACCTTTTGAGAACCAGAAGAGAGGGACTGAGCTGAGACAACTGCAACCTTCCCACCTAATAGAGCCTCCTTTAGTCCCAGAACTGTACTGAGTTAAGGTACCTTTGTGACATCATCAACGTAGTCCATGCTTTTAAATATATATTACCAATCCAGAACCTGACAGGGAGGACTATACCATTCTCAAACCCTAAATAAATAAATGGAAATCATAGTGCATGTGTCATAGCTCCTGCCAGAGCGAGAGGAGGAGCGGGGAGTTCACTGGGGTGAATCCTTGATCGTAATGGATTCACAATAGGCTGCCACCATCCACTTTATTTTGATGTGGGACAATCTACTCTATCCATAAGATTCCTGGGGGAGGTGAAAGTGGCAAAACCCTCCCTAGAAGGGCTGAACATCCAATATGGTATGTGACTAAGACAGACCCAAAATGAAGAGTAGCACATTTCACCAACAAAGGGTGAATAATAAAAGGGTTTATTATTAGATCAAAAGAAAAACAAGAGTAGGCAATATGAACAATTGTCTCTTCATAAAGCCGCGTGTGTGTGTGTGAGTGTGAGAAAGAAAGTTAGTTTTCATTAACCTGGCAACTGATTCAAGCAATACCATAAAGGAAAATAACTTCCCTCATGTGTCCTGCTTTCTCCAGCCTCCCTGGCTGTGGCCTCCCATTTCCCCAGCAGCTTCTCAGCCAACTGCTTCTTCAGGGCACTCTTGGGATAGAACAAACTAAAGAAAAAGCTTTCTCTTCTTCTGAAGGTGGCTGTGGACTGGTATTATACAAGGATATTGTATAACTGGGAAAAGTGCAGAAGAGGGCAACCAAGATGATCAGGAGCCTGGAGCGCCTTCCTTATTTACTTTATTATTTATTCTTTACATTTATTTCCCACTCGTCCTCTGAAATGGTTATTTTTATCCTCACAACAACCCTGTGAGGTAGGTTAGGCTGAGAGATACATGACTAGCCCAGAGAGACCCAGAGAGCTTCATGGTTGAATGGGGATTCAAACTTGGATCTTCCTGGTCCTAGTCAAACACTCTAACCACTATGCTATGCTGGCTCTTATGAGGCAAGGCTACAACATCTGGGGCTTTTTAGTTTGGAAAAGAGGCAACTATGGGGAGAGGTATATAAAATTATGCAGGGAGAAGAGAGAGTAGGGAAAAGACGTGTTTATCAAGCCAAAAGTTGCCGGTTTGAATCCCTGCTGGTATGTTTCCCAGACTATGGGAAACATACCAGCGGGGATTCGACCCGCAAAACCACAGGGCTCTGTTGTCACCAGGAGTTGAAACTGACCTAACAGCACAGTTTACCTTTAGAGAGAGTGGACAGAGATAAATTTTTCTCCCTCTCTCACAACACTAGAATCAAGGGTTGTCCCATAAATCCAAAGGCCAGGAAATTTAGGACCAACAAAACGAATTACTTTTTCACACATGTAATCTTTGGAATAGAGATTATTAAACTAGCTGAAATGGCTTTAAAAGGGGCTTAGACAAATTCACGGAGGTGAGGTCTATCAATAGCTACTAGTCTGGTGGTGATAGGCCACTTCCAGCCTCAGAGGCAAGATGACTCTAAATACCAGTTGCAGGAAAGCAACAGCAAGAGAGTGCCCTCAGCTCTTGCCTGTGGACTTCTCAGTGACATCTGAGTGGACCATTGTGTGAAACAGGATGCTGGACTGGATGCGCCTTATGATGATCCAGCAGGGCTGTTGTTATTGGTCCTTCTGTTTTAATTTCCCTGGGTCCCCCCCTCCCACATCTTATTAGGAAAGGTCCACCCTCCCAGCAGTTGTTCTAAGTGAGGCTAGTCCTCCCTAAGATCCTTCCCATCACTACAGGGTGGTGGTGATAAGCTGGTGTGGATCTTGGTACACTTTATCCTAAGTTGTGATGTGATGCTGCATTAACTGTCACACTGTTAGGATGCATTTGAACAAGGGTTACACAGGGGCTCTTTGACATGAAAGATCCGCTCATTTACTCCTTGCAAAACACCCAGCACTCTTTCTGCACAGATTTCCATTCAGACTGTACAACAGGCCCGGGAAACTGTGGAGAATATGTGATGTCACTGACAGTCCAGAACATAAAGAGCCACTCCACCCTGAAATCCATCCAATCAATGTATCTTAATGTGCTGGGTTCTTGATTTTTTAATGCTGTATCCTAAAGCAGAAAAACAGGAAATGCCAAACACTTCATAATATTTTTATGCACCACTCAGGACTGCTATACATTACATTTTAATACATACAGACCATGTAAAAAATTGTATGTATCCATGCAGGAAATATGATGTGGCAAATAGAAAACACATGCTCAACAGTACATAACAGATGTGGATCCATGCTTCTTGGAGTGGGCTGCTACTTTTACCAAATGCAGAAATAATTAAAAAAATACATATGGAACTGCTTGACCATGTGAAGCAAAGCAACCCTCGGACTGTCCCAGTGGCCTTCACCTTAAACTGGTCTAGCACCAATTTCTTTGTAATTTGTGAAAAGTCACATAGCTATCTACCTAGCAAAGAACAACCAAACCCCAAGATGCCAGGACAACCCCAGCACAGCATCCCTCTAGTGGTTGTTGCTGGTGTCTACCTATATTAATTTCTCTATATGTAACCCGCTTTGAGAACCTTTGTTGAAAAGTGGCATATAAATATTGGTAGGAATATTGGTCACTTGAGGCACGAATGACCAGGCTCAAACTATCATACTTCGGACACATTCAGTGAAGACCCAGCAACCTTGAGAAGTCTATGATGCTGGGGAAAGTTGAAGGAAATAGAAGAGGACGACCAGCAGCAAAGTGGATGGACTCGATCACGACAGCAATGAATGTACCAGTGAGAGACCTTAAAGGCCAAGTTGAAGACAGATCATTCTGGAGAGAATCTATGTGATCGCTTGTCGACACTGACTTGACGGCACTTAATCAATCAATCAATCAATCAATCAGTCAGGAGTAGTAGCATGAAACTTGAAGAAAGGCAAAAGTAGAAACATTTTACAGCCGGTTGGTCTTCTTGCAGGTTCTCCATAACAAACGGGGCTAGTCTTTCGGAATCTGTCTCTTTTGTTGTTCAATAACATCGTACTAAAACCCTTACCTAGAATTATAGGCAAATCTGGAAGCACAGGACTACCGAGTGAGAACTTTAGGTTACAAGTGTAAGTGTTCGATTCCCTTAAAAGGGGTAGTGAAAAATCGCCTTGTTCATAGAAAGAACATCACGTCCATAATCTCATTTCTACGCAAGTTGTTGTTAAGGAAAGTTTGTGCCGTTCATTCAAACAGACAGTCCCGCTCCTGAAGCCTAAAGCAGGGCAGCTCGGTTCCATCGTGTGATTTTTACCACTTGTTTGCGCTCATGGTGCAAACTAGATCTCCGATGAAAGGATTCGGATCCCAGGCTGACGACCCCTTCTGCCTTTCCCGGAACACACCCGGCACACGACCTCTTTCTTCCTGCTCTTCTTCTTCTTCCTCCTCCTCCTCCTTCCCCTCCCCGCCCTCTCTCCTAGTCCTCCTCCTGCGTCTCTCTCGCTCTCAGGCGCGCCTGGGCTAATTCGACGTCGGGAGCCCGGCCTCTCCCCGCTCTCACGTGACCGACCGCAAAGCCTGCCGGGAGCGGGCTTACCCGGTTGTCTGGGCTCTTCAGGCTCAATATGGCGGTCCTGGGCGGTCGCTGAGCGAGGCCGGTGGGGTGGCGGCTGTTGGCGCGCAAGCCGGGCTCGAGTCCGCCCTCGCGCCGGTGGGATTCCGCTCCGACGCCGAGGGAGGCGAGGCCAGAAGACGGGAGCGGGTCAAGCTGGGCAGGAGGGAGGGCCCTTCGCTTGGGCTCGGCGGGGTGGGTCGGGGCGATGGCCCAGCGAGTGCAGTCGGTGCAGGAGTTTCTCCAGGACTCGTTCGTGCCCTTGGTGGCTGCGCTGTGCAGCGAGGAGGCGGAGAGAGTCACCCGCAAGAACAACCTGGGCTTCTGCGACCTCGTCAAGCCTTTCTGCCGCCTCACCTCGGAAGGTCGGTGTCACCCGCCGGGAGCGGCGCTGGGTTGTTTACATGACCGGAGGACGCCTGAGCCACAGGCCGGTGTGGGGGCTGGAGCCCTCTGGCAGGGAGGCACGAAGAAGAATCTCGTCCCTTTAGGCAGGATGAGGAGGAGCCCTTGAGCTGGGCTGGGTTTACTTTCCCCCTCGCCGAAGCCCTCACGGCGGTGTCGGGCAGCTCCTGCCCATCCGGAACGCCTGCCAAGCTCTGCCTTCTGGGAAAGGCGGGTGACCTCGTTCACGTGGGCGAGGAAATCTTGTTTACGGTGCCGGGGGATTGT
This sequence comes from Hemicordylus capensis, assembly GCF_027244095.1. NCBI lineage: Eukaryota > Metazoa > Chordata > Lepidosauria > Squamata > Cordylidae > Hemicordylus > Hemicordylus capensis. The sequence continues at coordinate 252,027,170 of NC_069660.1, read as the reverse complement.
GTCTTACTGGTTAACTACAGACGTTTATTATTGAAACCCTACTAGAGCAGACCCCTCTGAACGAAAGGATTCGCCCCTATTTCCCTGGCCATGGCTGCTGCACACGCATCAGTGCAGAGCAAGGAGGTCTACATGGGCAGCATTGCCCTCGGCTGCTTTTCTGTCCAACTTGATGGACTGCTTTTCTGTCGAGCATGGAGTACCTTGATTGTGGCATGTAGAGGGGATGTCCTTCCTGATTAACTGCACTTTAGGGGTGAAAGAAATGCTCTGCAACCGCTGGCTCAAACTAAACCCAATTGATGTGAGCCATGTGAATGGCTTATAAGGATTGGCAGATACTGGTGGTAACTTAAACAATGGGGGGGGGAAGCGGCGGCTGGCATATGTAAATGAGCCTACCAGAAGACAGGGAGGTACTTTAAAGAATAATCACATTTTATAGAGATAGGAATATCTCAGATCTTTCAAACAACTAAATGAGATTGCTATGTATGCAGTCTTGGAAAGAAGTCTTTTGCAGGTACTGTAGATATTCAGTGGAATTACAAGTAACTGTAATCCAACTGCTGCAGCCTTGGAAGATGCATTTAGCAAGATGCTAAATGCCAAACAATAATATATTTATGAAACAGACTTTTAAACATACCTCTGAAGTATACCTATAATGTAATCCTGTTCTGAAACTGTGAAGAGCCGAAGGATGTGTTGTAGCTGAGGAAAGAGATAATGGAATAGTGAGATTAGAATTCTTTTGATGATGAAGACATGATTGTTACAGCTGTGATGTTTGTATGAAGGCATCTTGAGGATTGATTGTCACATGGTGGTTGGGTCAAAATGTGAGACTATGGTGATGTCCACTAACTGAAAAAAGAAGAGGGCATGAAAGCTGAAGAAGAGTAAACGGCTCATGGCTGGGTGTTCATGTAGTACTTGGGAAGAAATATAGATATTTTAATCTGTATAAATGAGAGGAATCTGAAACAAGTAGACATTGTTATACAAATAAATCCTGTATAGAGCTGATAATTGAAATTGTTTGCATGTGGGATATTGCAGCGGTAGAATGTATGGAATAAGGCAGTCATAGATGTTTGCTCATTAGTTTTGAGTCTCATGATGTTTTAAAGAACAGTTGCTTAACATTTGTAATCAGCATAAGGAGAACGCCAATGTTTATAATGTTGTTTCTTTTAGATAGTGCCATGAAACTGCCTTTTATATAACAAATGGACCAGCAGCGCTTCTGTATAATCAACCCTCTCTGTGGCCTCAGTCTGGCACCCTATGTGCAGAGGGACAACAGGGTGTGGAGCAGCCCTCCACATAGACCTCTCCCATAGAGGGTCTTGTATAACTCTCCTTGTGTCTGCCAAGCTGCTATTGCACTGTGTGTGTTGCTGCTGTGCTAAATATGCCATGATGTTGCTAGGCATTTCACCTCAAGCAGACACTCTCCCACACCCTTCCTAGAAGCATCTAGCACCTTGTTCTTTTCCAAGCCTTGGTATGTAGCTCTGCTTATCAAGAGAGTAGTCTGTACACTGGGGACTTGGAAAGAATGGGCTTCTGTGTATGCTTTGGTGAGATGGAGGAAGACCTTTGGACCTTTGGCTTCATCTGAGTTGCTTGGGCTGCTTTATCTGCTGAGTTGCTTGGGCCTTATCCGGCATGGCAGTGATGAGTCTAATGTGAGGGCAGGTTCTACTAAACTACTATGCTATTCTATATATGAATACCTTGTATTCATATTAATATATTAGCTACTCTGTATGCTCAGAGTTATAACTGCAGGAAGGGTAAGTCCCTTTCCCAGAGATTTCAAAATAATCCTTGAGACAACCCCAATTATTTGAGGAAAATTTGCAAACTGGGCAGATTCTCTATACAACTGTAACTCGTGTAATTGTAAAATTTTGTGTTTGGTTTTTCTAGGCAAAAAGAAATAAACCAGGTCGCACCTTCTTAAATTTTATCGGCTGGATTCAAATAGGGACATGTTCACATATAGGATAAAACTGTAAAGTTGCACCGTCAAGTCATTGTTGAGTCCTGGTGTCCACAGAGCCATGTGGTTTTCTTTGATAGAATAAAGGAGGGATTTACCATTGCCATTTCCTGCACAGTATGAGATGATGCCTTTCAGCATCTTCCTATATTGCTGCTGCCCAATATAGGTATTTCCCATAGTCTGGGAAACATACGAGTGGGGATTCGAACCAGCAACCTCTTGTTCGCTAGGCAAGTTATTTCCCTGCTGCACCATTAGGTGGAAGCAAAAGTTTGTATGCTGGTTTTGCTGCATCAGTCCCACTACTAGAACAGTTGCTGAAAAAGTCTTGACTCTTTACATGTGGGAAATGCTCTGCTGAAAAGAGGAAGTGAAGTTTTGCTGCTGTGTGAGATTTTCTTACATATGTCCTCTCTTTATCTCCGGGTTGAGAGTTTCTAGCAGTTTCAACAACTAAGACATCTGTATTTGCATTGGATATTTAGTGATGGGAGCTCTTGCTTGTTAATTTTTCAATATTTTTATGAATTGAGTGGGAAATCTTGCTTCAAAGTGTACTAGTCTGACACAGATATTTTCTCATTTTAGTTCACATGAGAGATCCCAACAACCAACTTCACGTAATCAAAAACTTGAAAATTGCTGTCAACAACATTATTACTCAGCTGCCTCAACCATCAGCCGTTCGGAAGCTTCTAAATGATGTGGTGACTGTTAGTCAGCCTGCTGAAGGATTAGTTGCTAATGTGATTACTGCAGGAGATTATGATCTCAACATTAGTGGTATGTAATAGGACTTATTGAAATGTGTTAATGCCTTAAACATCGTTTAAAGTGAATGCTAAATATGCTTAAATTTTGCTTGGAAGTGGTGAAAATTACAGTTTCTCATTCTGAAAGGGAAAATATTGTACATAGAGTTCAGATACTGTTTATGCAGGGGTTTTAGAATTGTTTGTTTTTGTTTCTTGGTTTAAGTAAAACCTTTATATAATCTATAGTTGTGTTTTAATTAGGAATAGGAAGATATTGTTATAAACACTCTCATGTAGTTTTTGGATACACTTTTTCTTTTCCTGTAAGTAGTCGCTGCTTGTTCACAGTGTTGCAAATATTTTCTCTCCCTCCCCAATTCCTTTAAGAGCAGAGCTACTTGTTAAAATATATATGTGGGTTGCCAAAAAAAGAAGCATGGCAACCCATGTTGAGCCTCAAACCCCATATGTGTTGTAAATTATTTTTAGCTTCTGGGCAGGTGTCAGCAATGGCTGCGGCTGCTGCTTCTCCTTACCTGGTTACTTGTCCTCTTTCTCTGATCCAAAGAAAAAGGGTAAGCGAGGGCAAAAGCTGTAGTTGCTGGCTGCTCACTTGTCTTTCCTCTATCTCTGAATGATGGGAATTGGGGCCCCCTCTGGGACCAGTCCCCACCCCTGTCCAGAGGGGAAGTGGAAGTGATGCATAAATTACTGCTTCTCTTTGTAGCCGTTGCTATGGCCTTCGACTCCAGTACTCTGAGGTGGGCTCCTGCCCCACCATCTAAGGGGGCCCACTGATGGATTCTTCTTTAAGGGTTCCTGAAAACCTGGCAGCAGCACCCTGATAATATCATGTTGTGTGGTTCCTCAGTTCATGATCCACATCATTGCTGCTAATGTGGGAAGAGAAGGGAAGAACAGAATGTTTTTGTATTGGGATGCAGTTAAATTTTAGTATGAGTTGTGGGAGAACTCCAGAACATTTAATTGTGCTCTAATTATTATGGGCAGACCTGTGCTGGTTTTTTTTAGAAATATTAGAACTTTTTTCAGTCTTCTACTAATGCAAGTGTATGCATTTTTATGTTCTCTGCTAATGTCTGGAATGAAAGAATCAATACAATTGAAACTTTTAAGTGGAATGTGGACATATTTATAACAGTTTAATTCTCCTTATTCCCAACATTTTGCAATGTGTAAATAATAGTATGTTTATGTTTGAAGTAGTGACATCTGTACTTCTTAATATATAAGCTTTCATTTTTGTTAAACTTGTACCTCTTGCTGGTATTTCCCACTTCTATCTTCTTAATATTTACTACTAAGATGAAATCCTATTTATGTATGTATGTAGGTAGTGTTAATTTAGTTTCAGAAGATAATTATTGTGTGTTGTCACTTGATTCAGTAAAATTCATAATTGAACAAAATACAACTTGGCAAAGATAGGCATGTCTAAGCCTGTAGTCCTAGAAATACCCAGCTAAGAATAAAGTCATATTTAAATAATTAAGAGTTGTGGGTTATGGAAGCTCAGCATCCAGCATGAAGTCTAAACTACTCTACTACAAGGGTATTATAGAAGACCTTCAATAATGTTTGTCAGTATAGTTTGTCATCCACCATGTTTGTGAAAATTGTAAATTTGTGCTGTTGACAAGCAACAAAATGTGCATATTAACATTGGCACTTGAGTTGATGGTCTTTGTTATGTCTTCAGTGCAGCCCTTACTTTTAACAAACTGCCCATCCCTGCAATTCACAGTGCTGTGATTCTAAGCACTCTTACTGAGAAGTGAGTCCCTGTGAACTCAGTGGGATTTACTCTCCAGTGAGCATGTTTAGGATTTTATTTTCTGTGCCGTGCATTCCACAAAGTATTAAGCAACAACATTTTGCACATTTGCACAATCTTTTCTACATTGAATAGAAAGGAAGAACAGTTGTGCCCTTAACAACTCCAAGCTAAAGAACATTGCACTTAAATGAATGCATGTAGTGGGCTTTCAATCTCTTGGGATACCACACAACCAGTGTGTTCTCTAATTTTTTTCATCTGTGTGCGAAATAAGTCTTGTTCTGGGCGGCAATATCAAGTCAATGTGTGTGGATGTGCATTCAGAGTGGGACCAGAGTGGAAAATTAACTGAGTGAACATTTTAAAAAAACTTGTTTGCGTGTGCATGTGTCTTAGAGCGAACGCTGCTCACAACTTGTCTATGGAACTGGGAGCAGCTTGGGAAACATAGGGTATAGTACAGCCACAATAAAGCATGTTTAAATTACAGTTATTTAAATAAGAAAAAATAAAATGCATTCTTCCTTTCTGAGTTGAAGGCAGTGGCACTTGGATGTTTGACTGGTGCATACCTATTCTCTAGCTTAGCATGAAGAGTAAGAAGCACTTGTGCTTTTTATGGTTTTTTTTGGACTACTATCTAAGAAATCAGAATGTTTCTCATTTGTATCCTTAATTTCTGAGTCAAAGTAATGGGGTTATCCTCACAACAGCTTGTTTGGTTGAGAGATTGTGACTTGCTCCAGGGCACCCAAGTAACTTCATAGTTAAGTAGGGATTTAAACTTGGGGTTTCCATGTCCATCCCAAACTCTAATCATCATATCAAGATATATCATAACCATATGGCAGATGGCATTAAAGTGCAGTTTGTTTGAATTTTGCAGAGGAAATAAGTGGTTACAGTCAATGTTTTGAAATCAGCTTCTTTGGTTTAAAAACATCTACTTGTGGAAATTTTGTTATTGGAAATGTCTTGCTCTTGTTCTTAGTTGGGTATCTAGTTGCTTAGCCTTAGGATGATATATTTGGGATATACAGTTTACTGCTAGAATACTGTTAACTTGTATCCTTGTTTTCCTCTGTCTTCCAATTTGGTTATCATGCCAACTAGGGGAAAGCTGAATTCTGTGAGGCATTTGGTTTTGTTAGTTAGTTTTGGCAATCCTTTGAATGTGCTGGCATATCCTTGAAAAGTGTACTTGAAGTAATACTCTGCAACTCCTTTCTAGTTGATGTTTCCTTCCTTGCTTTAGAACACAATCTGGATGTTTTAAAAAAGGCTTTTCAGGATGTGTAACTATGTATACGTATTCCAAAAATACATTGAAAAAATGTATATGCTACTTTGGTATCTTTTGCAGCTTTCATCTGTTTTAGGTCATAGTACCAGAAGGTAGTAATACAGAATCTAAAACATGACATAGTGTAAACCTTTCTGTGTTTGGAAAGGTGATGAAATATCAATAGGCTGCAATAAACATTAAAAATATAAATGGTTTTTATTATTCAGTATGCTGACTTCTCCTGTCAAGTAACTTGCTAGTTGAGGGTCTTTAAAGATATAAACATAGTCATTCTGGCAAAATAAGAAAGAAGCAGTGTACTCATTACAAAATGCTGCAAATGGATATGCTTTGTGTTTTTCATGTTTGGTTCTGAGAGTGTCATATTTCCAGCAAGGTCAGTGAGAGTTTGAGTCATAGGTATGTTGGAAATGAGTATCTTGCACGGCAGGCTACCTAAACGTGAAAAGATGAAATGTATGCAAATTACCTGCTTAGTTTAATAATTCCATGTTTTTTCTGTCAGATCGCTCAGTTAAAGCTAGTGTTCCTTGGTACAGTAGTTGGAAAGACACACTGATGGGACTGAACACATCCACGTTTTATTCAGGTATTTTTTGTTGTGTGGCTGGTGTGGGTTTCTTAAATTGCCCTGTTTCTCTTCCCTTTTTATGTAACCCATCCATTTTTCCTTCCTATTGTACTACAATGTAGCACTTCCTTGAAGTAGATCCCTCCCTCCAAAAATAAGTATTGGTGATGGTTGTTTGATTCTAATCTTTTGTTTGTACACCTACTCTCTGATGCTGATTTAAGTCCAATTGGGAATATTCCATGGATCAAAGAGCAGAGGAAATAATTATTTCCATACTTAAGAGGTGATTTATTTGAGCATGTTGAACTTTATATTGTCTAATTTCCCAGAAATGCTCTCTTTCTTTTCCTTGTCTTGTCTTCATTTGTGATAAATAGGGTTATACTATTGTGGTGGTGGGATAATTTTTAAGCCTTTTCCCTCTTGTTTTTTGTGGCTGGTGTTTAGTTGTTAAGAATATATTGCACTCTGTGTGTGTGTGTGTAGAGCTTTTCAGTTTATAGTACTAAAAATGCACATTTGGTCATCACTGAGAGAGCATTTCTCTTTTGCATTTATTACATTTCCCCAGCACCAACTTCCATTTTATTTATGCTGGAAAATGTCAATGCTTTCCCCTACTCACAGGGCCATTGTGAATTGCCTTGAATTGTGGTTATGATTATTACAGTAACTAATTTGATGGTGTCTGTCATCACTGATAAACCAAAGAGTTCTCCCTCTCTTCCCCTTTGGTGTACTTTTCAGCCTGCAAGGGACTTGAATGGGGATTCATATGGGTGCTGTCACTGACTGGTCCCAGGGCAAAGTCTGCAGAAGTCCTGGTCTCTCACTTAAGCAGCTAGGTGAAGTCTGAAGGCTGCTGCCAGAAATGAAACTGACAATGGGGTTCCTCAGTTTCAGTGTTCATAAAATTCAACAGCTGGTTTTCAGATTTTGCTTTTCAGCTGGATTCTCTATGGTAAAATTGATAAAGAACTTATTTGCCTTGAAGGCTAAGTAGTTTCAGCTTCCTTGTGTATAGTCTCTTCTGAGATGGACTCCTTATTTTGTACTGTAGTGCCTTTTGAAGAGTGTTTCTGTCCTGAACTGTGTTTTCTCTTGCTTGACCTTCAGTAAGCAAGGCTCTCTTCTAATCTATTTTGTGTAGACTGTATATTGTGCTATGGAGTTTGCAAAATGAGGAAATTAAATATGTGAGTACTTGGTAGTTCCTGTTAATGATACTGCTCCAGAGGAATTGGTAAACACCCCTGACTACTTTGGGGCTTGTGTGGGGAACTAGCAAGCTTAGTTAGATGGACCAGCCCATTTCAGAATAAAGGTGTGCAAAGTCTTGGTTCTTGGAAATGACTGACAGAGAGTTGAAATTAAAAAATAGGATTGGGTTTATTTTAGTGTTTAGGGGTACAGGAAAGAAAATTTGATTAGCAAGTAACACAATATAAACTAACCAGGCTGACTATTAATAGTACTAAGTTGAAGCTCACAAAGAGGCGTTTTAGCTTGAGGTCTGAGTTGTCTACTCAAGGCTGACCAGAGAAACAGTCTTGGAGAACAGCTTTGGATTTTAGAGAGAGGAAGAAAGGAGGGAAGCAGGAGGCTTTTGGACAGAGATTAGTTATACCCAGGTTTGTTCACTGGGGTGTGTGGACTCTTGTAGCTTGACGAATGTTGAGGGACCTCTTTCCTCTGTGACAGGCAGGAAGGCAAAAGGCAGGCGTGGGGACCCAAGTGTCCAATGAGGATCTGGGAACTAGGAAAAATCTAAAGCAAGTTTGATCTCGGGAGACTAGTATCTTGCCGCTGCCATGCGTGCATAGGCTTGGCAAAAGGGCCAGTCTGGAGGTGACAAGCAGGATGGGAACGAGAGTCCAGGCAGGACAAGATGGTGTAGCTAATGCCCAAATGCACGGATACATAATGGGTGAATCTAAGGAAGAGACACACTGCTTGATTGTGTCTTAGGAATAGATAGCAACTTGCCCTGAGACAGAATGCTGATCACACCTTTCTGTTGAGAAGCATGGCAGTGGTGCATTGTGTCTGGTTCAGGCTTCCCTGGGTGTGCTCTACCAGCACAAAAAGGTGAATAGGTTAAGAAACCTGTGTAGGGCAGAATGAAATGGGCACATCAGAGCTTATCTTATGATGAGGAAGGACCTTGGGAGTGTCTATGAATGTTTTAACAAGCTTGTTTCCCATGCTGGGCCTGCCATTAGCACTTGTGTTAGGGAAGGAGATGAGCCTGCTACATCTTATGTTTCCCTTCCTGTGAAGATGATAAGCTTGAATTGATCCAGTGTGCAAACATAGGGGGAGAGCATTTAGTTTGTTCTTTAGAAGAACAGCACTTAATTAACTCATGCCTACTCTGGCTTCCACACCTGGATTAGAATCAGAGAGGTGAGCAGAGGGAGAGTCCTCCTGCAGTCGTGAGTTAAACTTGACCTAGAGCTACCTTTCCCAAGCTACGTGCCAAGTGACATACCCCATGAGTTAGCTCAGGTGAACTGAATGGTGAACTCACAATCCCATGGGCTCAGAGAGACAAAAAGTGGAAACTACAAGCCTGTCGCTCCAAATCAGGTGTAGGGGTGCTCCCAGGAGCCTCCAGACAGGCTATCTGGGTAACATTCCACACAAGTTGTGACTGCTGGAGGCATCAGGGGACATATACATGTGGCTCTGTCTTGAGCCAAGGACAGAATCAAAGCAGGAATTGTACACTGGAGGGGAAAGAGGATACTTATTAGAGAATGTCCAGACACTTCGCTTGTTGTAGCTTCTAGTTAGAAGAGCACTAGAATATTATCCCTTCCTCCAGGAAAAATATGATAGTGAGGAGCAGCCCTGCAGTGCCCTCTTATAGCAGAGCAGTAACACTTGCTGCCGTTTGGAAGGACAGTGAACCATCAGCTACCACATTGAATCCAGAAGTGTGCTTTTTCCCTTATTGCCACAGCCTAGATGTGTCAGAAAATGTTTCTATTAGATTTGCAAGAGGGACTACAGCAACATGAGTGAGATACTGATTGTATCCCATTCTGTGTCAGGGATCCTCTTGTACTTTTGCTTTCCTCAACCCAGGGTCTTGCCATATGAAGTGCTCTTGTAGCGCCCAGTCAAATGGGCTCTTGAGGAAAGGCGCTTAACACTCATTTCTTAATCAAATGGATACCTTCAGTGTATGAAGTAAATGTAAGTTGTATGCTTACATTCTCAATACTTGATATACATATTCTTATATTAAAATAATACAAAAGTAATCAAACATCAGACCTATTAGCACAGCACAAATGACATTAAACACTTCTAGATAATGAGGCTATAACACAGATAGGTTCATATAAGTTCAGATAAGTATGGGAGGAGAGCTGGACTTGTGGTAGCAAGCATGAATTGTCTCCTTTGCTAAGCTGGATCCACCCTGGTTTGTATTTGAATGGGAGACATGTGAATACTGTAAGATATTCAGTATTGTAAGATGTCCATGCTTAGGGGATGGGGCTGCTCTGGGAAGAGCACCTGCATGCTCGTATGCAGAAGCTTCTAAGTCTCTCCCCCCGCCCCACTCCCATGGCATCTCCAGGATAGGGCTGAGAAAGACTCTTGCTTGCAACCTTGGAGTAGCCGCTGCCAGTCAGTAGATAATTCTGATCTAGATGGACCAATTGTCTGACTCGGTATAAGGCAGCTTCCTTTGTTCATACATTTTCCACTAGGATGTTTTGGTTTTAAGAGAACAGACTTCTGCTGATAAAGGCATCCTGTCTACTTGATGCACTTGAACCTTAAAGATTGACATGATTGTAGACATAGTTAAAAACATGTCAGATCTTTGTATATCAAACCTTGGTGTGTGTTTGTGCAGGACTCTTCCAGATTTTGCCACCAGCATTCTTGGCCCTGCTAGCAAATTCCCTACCAACATAGGCTTTTCATTTCATATAGCTTCTTCAAATAGATTAGTAATAGACATACAATCATTTGCATTTTTAATGCCAGCTGTATTCTAGTTGTTAGTACATGCCACACAAAGTAGCACAATTGAATGTATTTTGCTATTACAGTGACATAACCCTTATTTTCAAATCATAATGACAAAGTACAGTGTAATGTCACTGTTAAATTCTCTTGCTTTCTACTTTTGGTTTCAGTAAAGTATTTAGTTCAGTAGTGAAGGTGAAGTGTGCCATTGAGTCAGTGTCGATTCTTGGCGACCACAGAGCAGTCCAAGGGCATCTCACATGTGGGTTATGGTCTTCCATGTGACTCTAGAAGGCAGGGATATGCAAAGTAAGTTAAGCTTTTTAAGGCTGGGAGGAGCATGACCCCCCTAGTTCTTTTAGTCTTGCTTGGCTCTAAGGCCAAGCTTCTTCTTCTTGGCTCTAAGGCAGCCTCTCCTCTGCTCTTACCAGTTTTCTTGACCTTTTCTTAGTCTCTTGGGTATTTGTCCCCTCTATCTATCTATCTATCTATCTATCTATCTATCTATCTATCTATAGTGTGTGTGTGTGTGTGTGTGTGTAAATAAATAAAAAATTAAAGAAGCTCTAGTTGGCTTCTTTCATTTTCATTTCGCTTGCTGTGCTTCTACTCGTTTTCTCGGCTCTTTCGCTACATGGAAAGAGCAACCAGGGTACTTCATGTGAGGGTACCAAAAGGTAAACAGTGCCTCATTACAGCAGCTGGGAACCCGCTCCTGAGGTCCTGTTCACCGGCTTGCTCAGCGGCACAGTGCAGCTCCATGGAACTCTTGGCCCCCGCCAAGCAGTTGATGGGTGGCATTCCAGAGTGAGATAAAATAAGAGCCGCCATTTTGGGGGGCGGGGAAGTGGCCCAGCACGGACCTCGCTGCAGGTTCCCAGCAGCCTGCCATCCATGGCTGCAGCCCCGCTACCCCCGCATGCTTGTGGGGCACACAGAAGAACAGAGAGGCCCAGAAGCCCATACTATGGCTTCTACCAGCGGCCAAAAGGCACAGAGGAAAATGGGCGTAAAAGACAATAAAGGCGTGGGAGCAGATCCAACGGTATCTAAGGCTGCAATGGGCATCCAAGGCTGCACAGTTCTTACCAGAAGTGCAGTGACAGCAGCAACTTCCCATCAGTTGGTCAGATCTCCTTCCAGGAGAGTGGCAATTGAACGCAGTAATGTTCCGACTGATAGTAGCTCACTTTGGCCGGCTGGTTGTGGGTCTCTTCGTGATGCCAGCTAATGCACAAGTTCCCCGGTTTTTCACCAGTTTCCCCTGCCAACAAGTGGAAGAGATGGATGCGCTGTCATCGCCTTATCCAACAGGCCTCCTATATACTTTTCCACCTATGCTGCTCCTGGCCCAGGTACTCCGACGAATCAAGATCCTCAAAGCACAGGTTATCCTTGTAGCCCCTTTCTGGCCAAGAAGACTGTGGTTTGCAGAACTTGCCAATCTAGCAACAGAAGCACATTTGCTGCTACCATCTCGCTGGACCTGCTTTGTCAGGACTCAGTGTGTCACCAAGATACTGGCTGGTTAAGACTAGCCACGTGGAAGCTGAATGGCACATCTTGAAACAGCACGGCTGCTTGGTCAAGGTGCTTAACACAGTGCTCGCTTCTAGGCGCTTCTCCACTAACAGAATTTATCAATATACATGCAGGGCCTTCCTGCACAGCATGGAGTACCTTGGGGGTTGGCCACCATGAAACATCTCCTACAGTTTCTTCAAGACAGTCTGGATCAAGGCCTGTCAGCGAATATCCTCAAGCACCAGGCCGCTTCCTTGGTGGGGCTTATCTCAGGGACCTCTAAATGATCCATACAACATCACCCCCACAAGATGTTTCCTGAGAGGCGCCACTCTTCTCTTGCCTCCGGTAATTCATTGTTTTCCTATGTGATGCTTGCATATGGTCCTGAAAGCACTCCAGGGTCCTCCCTTTGAACCTGTGTCCACTATACAGTTACACTTTTTACAACTGGTTTTTCTTATTGCTATTACTTCAACCCTTAGGGTCTCTGAGCTCAGTGCCTTATCTATCCATAAAAACCCATGTCTTTTTCCGCAGACTCCATAAAGCTTATTCCAGACCCCTTTTTCCGTCCTAAGGTGGGATCTCCTTTTCATATGCCACAGGACATTCTCCCTTTCTTTTGCCCTAAACCAGTTCACCTGGCAGAGAAGGCCTGGCACAAGCTGGACGTCCAGAGGTGCCTTAAAACACATAAAATGCACTAGGGCGACTGAATCACTCCTCCCCCCTTTTTTTAGCTTGCACTATGGGCCAGGACCTTTGCCAGTTGGCTAGGTGGTTAAAGGCATGCATAGCTCTAGCCTATGAGTTCCAAAACCTCAGGGCGCCCACTCTACCAGGTCTGCAGCTACATCTGTGGCTTTCAGAACTAGGGTGTATGTGTGTCATGCTCTTCCCAGCCTTAAAAAGCCTAACTTAATTTGCATAGTCCTGCCTCCTAGAGTCACAAGGAGGAGCATAACCCACATGTGAGATGCCCTTGGATGCAGCAGCAAGAAGAAGCCTTCACGGTGAGTAACCAATGCTCCATTTTATACAAAATGTCCCATGTTAGGGCTGAGATAAAACACTCTCTCTCTGGCAGTCAGTGTAGATACTATGAGGCAGGTTCATATGTATAGTTGTGCTCCTATAGTATTGTTAAAGTTATTTGTTTGAGAGGAGGAATAGCACAAACCACTAAATGTAGCCTGGAGACCCATTAAAAGGGCACTGTGTGTCTTTTTAAAAAAGAAGATTGAGTTGGACCAGAGAGACGTTGCTAACAGCTTGACTGGCAACTAGATTGAACTGCCAGCCAATCTGGAATGGATCAGTGACTCCCATTCTCCTTCCAATAAGATTATGTATTTATATCTACCCTAATTTTACCTTTCAGTGAAGTTAGCCATGTTTTACAAGCTGTTATATTTGATTCCAGACAGTAGCTAACAAACACTGCATAGCAGAAAACAAGAACACAAATAATATAGCTCTCTAAAACTTAGCTATCAGTCAGTCACCTTTTAAATGTTAATGCTGCATCAGCTAGCCAGCCCCTATAAAATTTATACTGAAACATTTAAAGTGCTCCCTTAGTGGCCGAATGAGAGGGCAGCAATTGTTCACGTATCTGAAGCATTTCCTGATGTGCAGCAAGTATCTGCTGATGATGCATTAAAGTTGGCTATATTGGTCCCTCAGAGAACATTTCTCAAATTGCTGCGGCTTATGTGATTATTGAATTCCAAAGATTTGGTTAATTCTAAAGGAGTGGGAAATAGTTCTTTTGAACCTGGCTTGGCACTTGGAATGGCAAGGGGAAAGAATGTGAAATATTCTTCTCATTCTCCCAGTTGCTGCCTCGTTCCTTTCTATTATGGTCCCATCCATTTGTTGATTATGCCCAATAAGAACTTAATACACCTCTAAAATACGTTCTGCACATAATTAGGTAATCAAAAAGAGGGGAAAGTGAATTGGTAGAGAATATATACAGGGCATGAAAAAGTAAGAGAATATGGGATACTAATCTATTCTCTGCCCTACCTGTATCTCTACTCCCTAATGCTCTTCCTTATCTAAAGTCATTTCTCCTCTTGGCCCTCAAAATTAGGTTCCAAACACATGTTTGGAGAGACAAGTAAGTGAACAGAATGGCTCAAGAAGGAAACAGTGGTTGGGTAACTTGGGGCACAGAAATGTTTTGTAGAAAAGAGTAAATCTCCTTCCCAAGCTAACGTTTCCTTATTAAAAGCAGTTATGGGCTTTTGTTATATCTGTAATGCGTAGTTCTACACTGATAAAGCATATTGTATGAAGTTTATGACAATGAATTCTGTTTCGGTGGCGGGGGAAAGTGGTTGCAGTTAATTGTGTATGTTTAAAAGCATGTATGAACTGTGACTGAATTATATTTTAGTCCTCTTTAGTTGTTTCTGACTTTGATTTGCATTCTTGAGAGTAAAATGGTAGAGTGTGAGAAACCTATATCTGCATATCCACCTAAGTATTCTGATTTAACTGAGTGTCTGTTTCTCAGCAGAAGCAGATCATTTGTATTTGTGTAAGTTGCCAACACAAGGAATTCTGAGAGTGAAAAGGATATTTTTGCAAATAGTCCTTAGATGGTTGAGCAGTAAGAGATTTGTGATTTTGTTGTCTGGATGGATCACTCACAGTAATTCTCCATCACAGTAATTCAGTTCCTTAAACACAACTGTGGTAATAGCTCTGCAGTTCTTGTATTGAGTGGGGAGTTTGACTAGATGTCCTACAAGGATTCTTCCAGCTTGATACTAAAACATTTCCAGTAGTCTGTTTTTAGGCCCTGAATTTGTAAATTACAAGTCTTGTGGCTGAATTTAATATAAATCATTGTAAACTGAGGAACAAGAAATCCCTCTAATAACTTCATCCTTTATTTAATAATAGCCTATAGCAGTGGTCTTCAAATATTGGCTTGGCTTACTAGCTATCCTCTACTTGACTGGGCCACCAATTCCTCCCAATGAATCCTGTGCCATATGTAGAAGGATGTGGGGAGAAGCAAGGATTTCTCTCACTTGCATTAAGCTATGGAGAAATCTGTTGGAGAGACACTTCTTTTCTCCATACATCAGTGCAAGCAAGAGAGAACTCCATCTGCCCCTTGAGCCCTCTGGGAAGCATGGATAATTTTCTCTCAGTTATATGGAGATACAATAATGAAACAGTTTTTTGTCGCTTACCATATCTACATCTCGGTGTATTTGGTATATTGCTGGCTGTCTTTCTTGCCAGAGAGCTAGTAACAGTTACTTCTATTCTAACTTGTGGTTTTGTGGTCACTTGTAACTACGAATCTGCTGCCAAAGATCTGGCCAGTTATTTCTAGTCAGTGTGAAATTTGTCCCCACCCACCTTCCCACTTTCTTTTATATCAGGGGCAGGCATTAGGTAGTTTAGGAGCTAGTGGTGAAGTGTTTGAGCTTCATTTCCCCTCCCTTCCAGACAGTACTGCAGATCTGATCAGCTAGCTGCCTGAGTGGGGACATGGCCTTGCCATTTTAATATTATCTCTGTCTCTTCAGGATTGCTTTTATTTTCTCTCCCATTCATTTCTCTGCAGTTTCTTTCTGGTTCGTATACAGAAGTTCTACTGAATATAAATATTCAGTAATGTAGCAGCAGTAGCTTGGCAAAGAGTTGCTGCAGGTGACTGGCAGCTAGATTTTAGCAGTATTTACAACATATAGTGGTTGTTTGTGGCAGAATGTGGTGCAACACTCAAAATAAATAATTGAGCCAGGACCCAACAGGTGCCAGTTACTTGGTGGGAGTTAAAATGTTGACCTAGCACATCTGCACTAGTAACATGAGACAGTACACTGTACCAGAATAACTAAATCTGTATCTATGTTCATGTTCTAGACCAGAACCAGTGGGTCTTTGTTGATTATGCCATTTTGAAAAGTACAGGAGGACTTCACTTGGTTCTGATGTTTGATGTTCTAGGTCCCCAAAACATAACTATGAAATCTTCCTGTGAGAAAGCAGATGTTGTCTAAGTGGCCTCTGGGGATACAAAGTCTGGTGATGATCAAATTGAACAGCAAGGAAGATTGGTGTTTCAGTGCCAGAGCATTCAAAATTCTAGATTACACACTATTTAATAATGTAAAGGCCTTTACTTAGTTGCCTATGAATACTTAATATAACTTATTCTGAAGCTATCCATAAGTTTTTTTCAGAAACTAGTGTACAATATTAATGAGAAGGGGGTCTCCATAAACTGACTGAGTAGTAGCTTAGGTTGGAGTGTTGGTGTGGTTGTAAGAAATCAGAAGATGTGCTTAGTCTTTTAAATAACTTATAAGTGCTTTGCTGTACACATTTTTAAAATATTTTAAACACTTTAAAAATATTTTCAAAATATACTTTAACCCTCTTCATGATGATGGTGCTAGTTGCATTGAATACAAAAAGGTATAGCTTCTTAAAGGAGGTTATACATACTGTTTGTGAAGTGCCCTAGGAATTTACTGAAGACAAAAAAACCCCTAAATGTTGGTAAGATTGTCATTATATGATGCTATGTTGCTTCCTTTGTTGTAAAATACACACAAAACAATAATCTAAACATCTGGTCATTTATCTAAGACTGAATGCAATTTTTTACATTAAATTTATGTTGAATGATTTTTCAAAATCATTGTAGTTTTGAATTATAAGAATATTTCAGAGGCTTTACAAAACTTAAGTACTGCTCATATTTTCAAGTTAACTTGATGTTTTGTGACTGAGTTCTGATTTCATAGAAATTGATGAAAAATGCCCCTAATTACATTACAGAATGGAAAACCATGGTTTTCATTATGAGAATGAGCCTTGGAATGCTGTGGGCTTATGCACTCCCTGTTTCTCTTTTCTTGCAGCTGAACTGAAAGCTTCCACTTTAAGTTGAACTGGGCCACAGTATCCCATTTTATGTATAAAGCAAGGGAACTGTTGTGAAAGCACAGTTAGATGGTAGAATTGTGATCTAGAGGTGGAAGAGGCCTCGGAGTCAGTCAGTGACTCCTAGCCAGTGCAACAAACTGCTACAGCATCGCTGATAAAACAATCCAGGAGGATCAAACCATGGTTTTGGATCCTGGGTTGTTATATAGCTATAGCAATACCACTTACATTTATATACCGCTTTATAGCCGGAGCTCTCTAAGCGGTTTACAATGATTTAGCATATTGCCCCCAACATTCTGGGTACTCATTTTACCGACCTTGGAAGGATGGAAGGCTGAGTCAACCTTGAGCCCCTGGTCAGGATCGAACTTGTAACCTTCTGGTTACAGGGCGGCAGTTTTACCACTGTGCCACCAGGGGCTCTATTTTTATATATATATATATATATATATATATATATATATATATATATATATATATATATATATATATATATATATATGTTATATGGTTTAGTTCCATGTGAAACTTGCACATCTTGTGCATACAAGAAGAAGGCAGAGGAGTGGGGAGCTCTCCAGTGCTTGTTCCTGCAGTAGAAACCATGGTTTCCTGTTACGTCTGAATGAGGCCAATGTTACAACAACATAGCAATATAGGTTAAATAGTATGGAGCTGATAAAGGGTCTCAAAGCTTTCTGTTGCTGCTATACACAGTCATGGAATATAAGTATTGGAATGAAATTGGAATTATATGTTTCATCCTCATGTCATATAGGATTACAAATGAGAAGCTTTGAAACTTCAACGTTTTATGTATGTCTGGAGTTGTGTGTTCTCTTGTTTGAAAATGCTGCAAATACTGTACTAGCATTATCTCAAATCTGTTAAAGTCTTAGTTCACACATTTTTTCTTGATCAGCGCTTTTTGTATTTGCATAAGATCTTAGTGGTGATCTGGTATCATTCACGATGTGGGCTTTGCGCCTGCACAATAGTCCCTGTGGAAGAATTTCAAGCTCCTCATAGCATTCTGAAGCTTTGTCCTTTGCACATGCAGTGCGCTTGGTATCTTGGGCAGCAGAGTGCTCTTCAGCTCAGTTCCTTCTTGTCCACCATTGTGAACGTATGCTTTGGGATTAGCTCCTCGTGCTTGGTTCCCAAAAGACAAAGTTTACAGTTTGGTTAGTATTCTTTCTGACCTTGGACGGTTTTCCTGACTATTCTTTGCCTTGTCCTCTGGCCTTGTCTCTATGGACTCTAAAATGACTTTTAAACGCTGTTCCTCTTGGACTCTCCCCTCTTTAGACAGGCATGACCTCTACCTGCTTTGCTTAGGGGAACACTCCTGCAACACTCCTGAAACATTTGTTTATCATTTCCCAAACAAACTTGGAAGAACAGGGAATTGTGTTTGAGAGCAGCCCTTTATGAGCATGCCTTACGCCCGCCGATCCCAATGTCATGATCCCCACTATCGTCTGCACTGTCGACATCGACAGTATCGAAGTCAGGCTTGACTGCAAAAGCTGCCTCAGGTGTTTCCAATAAAGCCACCTTCAAAAAACCCAAAGATGTTCAAAGCATGGCCATCACAGGCATCAGAAACGAAAACACCGAGATGAAGATATGACATTGATGGTCAGTCGCCAAAATACATTGTCTTTATCTTCAGCGTTGACATAGACAGCCACGAGTTTGGGCATCACAGTATGCTCTAATCCTCCAGCAGTAAACGTTCATTGACCATCTGCATCGCTGTCAGTCCAGCACCGTGACTATTTGTCCCACAGCATCCTATACCATAGTCTGCTGTGCCAAGACCCATTGAACTGGCTTACCTGGTTTCTCCGGATAAATGACCTGCTTCTCCAATGAGCCCCCTAAAGATAGCTCCCTTGCCAGACAGACAAGCTTCTCCTGATGACTACACTTCTTCAATCGGAATCTGATGATGATTCCATGCTTACTGAAAACCTATCCAACCCCTCTCCGGATGACAACATCCCCAATAAACCATCCAACTCTCCCACTGAGGAAACTAAATCTATCGGATTCAGATTGCAGAGATTGCAGAAGTCCTTGGCTTGGAACTAAAGTCTCCTGTCCAAGAAGTCAAGGAACCAGTCTATGATATGGTGGTTTCTATCACAGCATCTCGCCCTGCAGCACTTCCTATGCTACCAGTGCTTATCCACTCTGCTAAGTTGGTGTGGGAAGCCCATCTTCCGCCTCTTCTGCCTCCTAGTGTCTAGAGAATTTTTACCATATCCAGGAGAGTGACTGCAAATTTCTCTTTAAGCATTCTCTACCGAACTCCCTAGTTTTAGATTGTGCGATTAGATTAGTCCGGAAGCACTCTGCTCCTGTCTACAAAGAGAGCAGAAAGTTGGACTCTGGCCAGAAGGTCTATTCTTCTTCATTTGGCTATGAAGATAGTCAATTATATGGTCTGCATGGTCAAGTACCACTATTCTTTCTGGGAGGGTTTCAAAGATGACCTCATATGCTCCCGAGTCTCCAAAATAGTTCAGAGAAATGCTGGCTAAGTCTGCAGACATCATGCGCCAGAATCTTAGCACTGTGAAGCATTTTATGGAAACTGAATCTTGCACATTGACTAGTGCCATTTCCTTAAGGTGGCATATGAGGCTAGCTTCTTTCTCCTTACAACAAGACATGCAAGATAAAATTGAAAACCTCTCCTTTGATGGGAATGTTCTGTTTAGTTCCCAAATGGATGAGGCCATGGAGTGCATGAAGAAAGTTTACTGCTAAAACCTTCACATTTTCTGCTTAGAAGTTTAGGAGGTTTGAAAAACCATGTTACCAATATGGCTGTACCAACCACAGAGACTTCAGGAAATCTTTTCAAAACATGCAAAATGCTTCCTTCCTGCAAAGGCAATGTCATCAGCAAAGAACATCAACCAAGGACCAATCCAAGCAGAGTATTTGACTCTCCAGTCCCCCTGCCTATTGGAACTTCTGTTCGCATCAATCTCACCCCTTTCTTCACCACCTGGCATCCTACTACTTACAACGCTAGATGCTATCTCCACTGGCTATGCCATACAACTTAATTCGCTTACCCCTTTCCCTGGAATACCCCCCCCGGGGGGTATTCTGTAATTCCTCCTCATTTGGGGGATTCCTCCTTTGTAATTCCTCCTTTTTGGGGGTACTTGTTAATCGCCCGCGTTGTAAAGGATACTAGTTCACCACTAAGAGAAACAAGTTTCTTACCTGTAACTTTTGATCTTTTGGTGATCCAGTATAATTCACAACACCCACTCAGCCTCTCCGCTTCTCGCCTGCCACATTTACATGTTTTGTTTCATGAAGTACTTTCTGCACAGCAGCCATTCAGGAACTGAGTTGGAAAGTGCTCTGCCGCATAAGATAGTTCTTCATGCGAAGGGCAGAGCTTCAGAATGCCATGAGGAAATTGAAATCCTTCTGCTGGGACTGTTGCACAGGTGCAAAGCCCATGTTGTGAATGATACCTGATCACCAAAGGACCAAAAGTTACAGGTGAACAACTTGTTTTTTCCTTTTTCTGTGGATTGCTGTCTTCTGTAGAAATAGTTCCGTCTAATTTAGAACTCATCATACTGCAAAACTAATCAAGACTAATTAATTGATATTACTGTTGATATTACTTCTCTTGCAGGTAGGCAATCAGCAGAAAAGTGTTTATGACAATTTTCTTAACTTTAAAGGTTTCTGTTATATTTGTTCAATTTATTTTAGCTACTACTCCGTGGTTTGAGGCTTATCGAGAGAGCCTTCTTCAGTCAATGCCAGCATCAGATCATGAATTTCTAAACCACTATGTAGCCTGTATCCTTTAAACAAAAATCTGTTATGTGGGAGTTTTGTACAAGGTGCAAGGTGGTGCTGCAGCTTTTTTTCTTTCCAAAATATGCCAGTCTAGTAATCTATTGCAATTACTTGGCGTTTTAAACAAAACTGTTATTCCAAAGTTTTCGTCAGGTTATTTGGTTTGTTTTTAAAGCTTTTTGAATATACTGGAAAATTCCTGATTATTTGATGCTTAGTATTTGACAAACATTGCTGCAGGTGTTTGCTTTATTCAAAGCCTCACATTGGTCTATTAATATGTATTTTTATCAGTATCTGACCTCTTATTCAAATGGCTAAAAATAATGAAAATAATAAAAAATAATGAATACTAATTTTGGTTATCTTACACAATATGTAGTGCTAAGTTGAGAAATCTGTTTTTTCCTCATCAGCATGCTTTCAATTGTATATAGAAGCCCTTCACATCTTTACAGGTGCTATTTTCTGCTGTTGAATTAAGCCAGTTGTTTTGGAGAAAGAACCTGCTCCAAAAACTGACTTGTATAGTGAACAGTTGCATGAGCTGATATGGTTTACCTGACACTGCATTTTTGCTGAATTTGTCTTGTGTTAAGTGCTACAGTGGGGATAGAATGCAATTATCTGAGCTTATTAACTTTTAAGTGAATAATTTCTAGTTATGGCTTAGAAGTTTATTGCTATATGGAAATAAACTCTGCAGTTACTCTTGGAAGAGTACTTGGGTACAGTTTATGCATCGGCCCTTAGTTAACATGTATACTTGTGACTTGTCCTTAATGTCAGTTCAGGTATGCTTGTTGTGTCATCTAGTGAACCTGAACCTGTGGAACAGTTTTTAAAGTTATCACAAGAGCAACATCGGATTCAACATAGTAATGAATATTCTTATCCAAAATGGTTTATTCCCAACACACTCAAATATTATGTGTTACTGCATGATGTGAGTGTAGGAGAGGAACAAAGGTGAGTAGGGTTGCACAAGGGATGTCACTGAGATTTATATAAAGTTTCTCAAATGCTGATTCTGTATTTGTTAGTCCTGTCAGTGTATGCAGTTTCAGGTGATTCAGTAGAAACCAACTGGAACTGCATCTGTGGGTTTGTCCGTTCATTTCTGTCAGCCCAAAATGTGGTTACCCAGTGTAACTTGTTTATACAAGTTTGTTGTAGCAGACATCAGTCATGTAGGATTGTGCTCCCTTAAGCATCTTGAAAGAGAGGCCTAATTTAAGTAAATGTGTTAAGTTAAATCAGACATGGACTTGGGCATCCCAAGATGAAGAGCAAAACCTCTCTGGCTTATGTTAAGAACAGATTATATTTTTAAAAGCTTAGTTTTCTTCTTTAGAATCAGGCTGTTAGTTTTCCAGACCTATTAATGAGCTCCACCAGTGAAGCAATTGGGAGGTACCGGTGCTGACGCAGTTGCAAAAGCCTGCAAAGGTTCATTCAGTCATTTCAGTTAATATTGTATACAATAGGGTGAGGTTTTCTTGTTTCGTTGTTTGGAAAATTGGACCTTGTTACTGTTGACTACCATTAAGTACTGGGTTTCTAAACAGGGAACATCATGATATAAGCAACATAAATGAGGTAACTCTTTGTATCCATGTGAAAATAGGTACTCCGTAGGAACACAGAAAGCTGCCATATACTGAATCAGACCATAGGTCCATCTAGTTCAGTATTGTCTACACAGACTGGCAGCGGCTTCTCCAAAGTTGCAGGCAGGAATCTCTCAGCCCTATCTTGGAGATGCCAGGGAGGCTACTTGGAACCTTCTCCTCTTCCCAGAGCAGCTCCATCTCCTTAGGGGAATATCTTAGTGCTCACATATCAAGTCTCCCATTTATATGTAGCCAGGGTAGACCCTGCTTAGCTAATGGGACAAGTCATGCTTGGTACCAGAAGACCAGCTCTCTTCCTTTTAAGTTAACCTCAATTTACAGTAGCAACCTTAGGAAACAACTTTATATTCTTCTGTTCTAATGGAGCCAGGAATCAGAACAGCCCAGCTGGATCAGACCCAAGGCCTATCTAGTCCATCATCTTGTTTCACACAGTGGCCCACCAGATGCCTCTGGGAAGCCCACAAGCAAGAGCTGAGGGCATGCCATCTCTCTTTTTGTTGCTCCCCTGCAACTGGTATTTAGAAGCATCTTGCCTCTTAGGCTGGAGGTGGTCTGTAGCCCTCTGATAGACTTGTCCTTCATTAGAAAATTTCACAAAATAGGTGGCTATACAAAATGCTGGCAGCAGCTTGTTCCATTTGTGCAAGGGGGTGCTTTATGTTGATTCTGAGGTGTTCTGAGTGTAGGTGTTCTGAGTGTAGATTGCTACTAGAGAATCTACACTCAGAACACCTCAGAAACAACAGAAACCTGTACCCCATGGGTTAGAAGCCCATGGGGGTGGCTGGCACCCTCTGTGCACTATACCTCCACTCGCTCTGGGCCACACTAGCGCCCCCCAAGTGGAGTTATGGGGCTGCTGAAACCTCAGTTGTTCCTTATGGAGAAAAACCTTAAAGACGCGAAAACTTCTAAAATCACTTAAAAATCAGCCCTTTGCCCAATCTCTCTGCAATTTGGGTGGTAGCCTCCACCCATTGGCACTACCATCCCACCCCACTCGTTTGGCCCTGGGACCCATTTTTCTTATCCAGATTAATTCGGATCTGAATCAAATCTGGGGTGATTCGGTTGGGTCAGATTCGGTCCCAAATATGAAATGGAGGTGTTTCGATTCGGATCCGAATCGAAACACCAAAAATCTGAATTGCACACCTCTGCTATTGTCTGTATTTTAATTCATTTATACTTAAGACAGGAATCTTTATTCCTATCACGTTTCCCCCCTCTTCATTACTTTATCGTTCCATTTGTGTTTGTGTAAGTCAGGAACAGTCATAAGTAGTTCTGAGGGACGACCTAGTGTTATCTGGTTAGAGTTGCCTAGATTCTTGCAAAGGATTCTGCACTAAGTGAAAATTGCTCTGATATAGCAAGGCGCTTAAACTTTTAAGCAAGATTGTATATCAGGATCACAAAACAGATTGGTTATGACTTAACTGTGAAAGCAGTCTGGTTAGGCATTCTTGCTTTGTAATTTAAAATATATTTGTAGACCTTAGGGGATTTAGTTAAAAAGATTGTCTGAAATAAATAATTATTCTACATACACTAGCTGCTGTTCAATTTGAGTTCTGTGCTCCCCTCAAGAAGTGTGTTCTCTAAAACAAATGCTCTGTCAATTGTTAAGCTGTAGTTGTTAATTTCGATATATAGCATGTATCTGTATTAAGATCGTATAAGTATAAAAATAACAGAATTTCTTGCCAAAAAGAGCATGTGAAAATATTCCTGCCATATTTAACAACTTTTTAGAGCTGATTCAATTTATGAAGAAATGAAGCAGAGATATGGGACTCAGGGATGCTACTTACTTAAGATAAATTCTCGTGGATCTAATCGAGGGACAGATGAACAGATTCCTGATCCCTGGAGCCAGTACCTACAGAAAAACAGTATTCAAACCCAGGTATATTTTATTTAAGATATTAGTGCAGCAGCTGTTTTCCTATAATGTGCTAAAGGTTATGGTGTGCGCTCTCTCTCTCTCTCCCTCTCTCCCCCCCCCCTCCTTATATTCTGATGAAATCATTTGGCCATGAAGGTATGAAGTCCCTCCTCCATTTCTGCTAGTCACATGTTTACAATTTTTAAAAGCCTAATTGGGAAAGCCGAATGAAGAAAAAATTCAACTCCCTTTGCTTTCTTTTCTTGTACAACAGCATAATTGTTGTGCCTGATGCCTCCAGAAAGTAGGGTTGTGTGTGCTCACACCATATCTTTCCTTAGTTCTGCCCATCCAAAGCTGCCCCTACATGCTTCATCCCAGCTTCACCCACAAAAGCCTCTCCTATTTGTCCCAATAACTAAATGAAACGTAGAGGCAATACAGTCATCCCTCATCAACCATGGGTTTCCCAATCATGGTTTTAACTATCCGTGACTGGGAAATTATGGCAGGTCCCGCGAAGCGCGACCTGAGTATCTGTGGTTTGATACGATTTTCTAGTTATTGGGTGTGTGTGTGTGTGTGTGTGTGTGATTTGTGTGTGGCTCGGGGTGGTGATTTTGGGGGGCTCTGGGGGTTTATGTATATTTCTGCTCTCTCTGTATGTATATTTCTGCTCTCACTGTATATTTCTGCTCTCATAGTATGTCTGATACAGGTGCTGGGGACAAATGAGTGTAAACTGTTTGCTCATGTCTTGCTTTTAACATTCCTGAAATATTTATCTGACTAGTGATGGAAATGGCATCCTGAACTAGATGGATACAAGTGACTTATTTCACAAACTGCATATAAGGCAGAAGTGGTGTTGGAATCCTAGCACTTCAAGATGTAGTGATGGCCACTAGTTCAGATGGTTTTAGAACAGATAAGGCAAATTATGAGTGAGAGGTGAATCGACAACTATTACCGATTACTGAACATCGAGGTTCTGTTTAGGTGAGGCAGTATGCATCTGGATACTGGATGCTGGGGACAAAGAATATAAGACCGTTCTTATGCGTTTTCAGAGCTGTGATATTGACTGCTGATGGGAACAAAATACTGGACTAAATGGACCATAGTCTGACAAAGTAGGATCAACTTATGCCCTTATGTTGTGTATGTTGTAACCAGGCCAAGTTAGCCTTTTTACCCTACAAGTATTAAAAATATTTGTTCTGTTTATAGAAAGATTTCCTTGATGCCTCCAAGATAGTTTTCTTCATAAACCTCTCCCTTGTAGTTGGATCCTCTGCTCCCCACCACTGAAAGAGAGAAAATCTCCTATTTTTATCACTTATGCCAGTTCAATTAGTCTGCCTTTAGTTGTCTTTACCCCTTGTGGCCTGATCCCCATTTTTCTTACTCAGCTCAATTGCCAGGAGGAGCTCTTCCTCAAATACTAGGTTGTTTTTAACTCTGCCTTCAGATTCACATCTCCTTCTCCATGCTACAAACTCAGGCATTCATGCATGCTCAGTTATAGGGGCAGGAAGGGAGTGAAACACTTTGTGCTCTAGTGCTGGCATGCCAGTGCTGCCTGGAGTTCTAAGTCCCAAAATAACCTTTAAATTATTTAATCATCCTGCTTGCATGCAAGTCACTGATTAAAATAAATAAAAGGATTAAAAAAGCTTCCACAGAATAATATTCACCAATGCAGGAATAAGGAATGGTGCAAGAAGGCACCATTGAACACAGTCTGATAGGAAAAGAATCCATATACTTAATATATAAGTATATAACCTCTGATGGTTAAAAAAAAAGTGGGAGAAAAATAAACATCTTGCATTAATTGAGAATGGTTGGAGCTGTTCCTTTAGAGCATGTTACTCCAATTTTATATTAACTATGTAAGTATCCTTGAGTGATTTATGTTCAGAGAGGGAAGGTAGAAAAAATCCTACGATAAACAAACTGCATATGCTTATTTAAATTGGGTTTTTGGGTTGTTGTTTTTTTTAAATGTATGCAGATCCATGAACCTGTATGTCACTGTGGTAATTTCAACTGTTGGTGAGGCATGTGGATTTTGCACTTGGCAGCTGTGCATAAATACAAATCCCTTTTAATCTGGTTTTTGGATTGTTGCCACTTTGGTCAATGACCTACACTGGGAACTGGACAGGGAGTGCGTATCCCTCATGGTTCTGTAGACATCTCAGTGTCTTGTGATCAATCACTTGTATTTTTAATTGTATTGTCTACCACTTTGAGAACTATGGTAGAAAAGCAGCTTAGAAATGTAAAATCCAAACTATAAAGAGCGGCATTCAGGCTAGCACTCTACCAGTGCAAAGGTCATAGGAACATAGGGAGCTGCCATATACTGAGTCAGACCATAGGTCCATCTAGCTCAGTATTGTCTACGCAGACGGGCAGTGGCTTCTCCAAAGTTGCAGGCAGGAATCTCTCTCAGCCCTATCTTGGCAATGCCAAGGAGGGAACTTGGAACCTTCTGCTCAGGTCATTCCTGTCTCCATCCTGCAGCCACCTGTGCCACATCTCAGGTTGTTGACAAGGATCCTTTGACTCTCAGGAACAGCTTTTCTTATCTCTCTGGAGACTGCAGCAGCAAGGTGGGGTGGGGGAAATGGCTTTTGTAACAACTCTCTCTAGGAACACACATTACTATTTTGCCAGCTTGCTAAATGATGCCCTACTGCCGATTACTTCTCTCTTATATTTGGAAAGCAGTTTCAGAAATGTTACAGTGTTTGAAAGCTGAACCTCTCTCTTGTGTTTTGTTTTTATCCGGACAGGAACCTTATGAAGATGGCCCATATACAGTAATCTCAAATAAAAGTACTGATTACTTTATACCACTTGATGGATTAGGAAATGATTCCAAAGGTACATTTCTTTTTATAAAGACTTAAAACAAAACAAAATTAAACCACTGATTACTTAAATACTATGGGTCCCATTTTAATTGTGTCCAATTTCCCTGCTTTCAAGTTATAACAGTGTAACTAGTACAGGCAGCCCTTGTTTTTTATTGGGGTTCCATTCTTGCCTATAGGCACGAATATGGAAGCTGTGACTAACAAAACTTCATCTAGGGGTTAGGTTCCTGTACACACAAAAACAGCTAAAAATGGAGTGTGGGGGGAGCATAAATAAGAAAAATACAGTACTCTGTCTTGCTCTCCAGGTCTCCAGCAATACCCTCCAAAAACCCCAATTCCTCCAATTTTCACAAAAAATCACTGGGTTTTTAAAAAAATAGTTCTGCGCTGTAAAATGGTAGCTGGAAATGACATCAGAAGTAATTTCCGGCCACTCAAAACTGTTGAAATTTAGCCTATTGTTATACTGCGGATAAAGGAACTGGGTCTCTAAGATCTGTCTGGGAATACATGAAACCATGGATGACGGCCACCAGTATCGTGTGTCAATAAGAGCATATTCTGTGCTGTGCAAATCGGTGGTTTGAATCTCCGTTCTGCCACATGCTCATTAGATGACCTTACAGAAGCCACTATGAGCCTCAATTTGTAATATGGGAAGAATAATAATACTGGCCTGTTTCACAGTTATTTGTAAAGATTACTAACGTAATATACATGAAGTATTTTGAGTTTTTAGAAAAATAGGAAGTATTAGGTCCTGTGCAGATACACTGCTAGTATTGTAAGGAATTGTTAAAGTGCTGCAGCATCCGTGATCATTCAAGGAACCCCCAAGGTTCAACAGGAACCCATAGTTCCATAGGGGTCAGCTGATCAGTGCTACTCCCACAGTTCCCAGAAGTGCTCATATCAGACCATCTGAGATTATTCTGAATTTCTGTCATGATTTCCCTTTTACGAATGAAGTCTTGCAGCTTTCCAAGTACAGGAACCAACCTCTGCACTTTTCAGCTCATAAGATACAATTGCCATTAATTACTGGAGAGCACATTTTGAGTGATCAAATCACTGTTGAAGACTTTTATTTTTCACCAGGCTTTTGCCCTGTAGTTCATTTTTCTGTTCTTTGGTAGTTACTATAGTTTTTAAAATAATTTCTCATTATTAATGTAATGTAATTTTTAGAGTTGCCTGTTTGCATGTTGTTGTGCACTGCCCGGAGTCCTCGAAGTGGGTGGTATATTAAATGTCTCTAATAAAAAATAAAAGAATTTTTCCCCAGCTGTGTAGTAGCCAAAACTTCAAGCCTTACATGTTATAGTGGCATATAATAATCCTTTCATAATAGAAATGAGCAAGTATTATTGTCTTAAAACATCAGAAATCTATATGTAATTTTAAATTAACCTAAATAATAGTGAATGACCTTAAACTTCACAATTATCACCATGTGCTATTCTCCAAATTATTGCACCACAAAGAAGTATCAAACTACAAATTTGACCACTTTGAAAATATTTTTCTACTAAATTTCCTGTCTTTTCAGCTATCTGAACAAAATTTGAAGGTAATTTGCAGTTATCTTGTGGAGCAGAGCTTGTTTTGATAATGCATACATGGCTGGCTTAATTTCCCCCCTGTCTTTCCATATGTTTCTGGGCAGATAGCATCATTTCAAATTTCTAGAGGGATTTTTTGGGGGAAAGGGGACTATCTATCCAGAGTGATATACTCCTGAAGCTGCATCACATAGGGTCTAAAACATGGGGCTGGGAAATCGAATTGCCCCACCTATATGTTGCTGCTCGTACTAGAAATAATATTGTAAATATTGGTAGCTTTCCACTTGCTTTGTCTTTATTTCTTTCAACATCTTAATAGTTGATTGCTTCACAAATTACAAACTTGCATATTGGTTTAAAAACCATGTGTGTGTTTGTTAGTAAACAAGTGGGGCCTGCAGTAAGAAGTTGCAGTATATCCTATCACCTAAGAGAGTGATCCTGTTCTGGTCTGGAACAAAAGCCTGGTAGCTGGACCTTGCAGGGAGGGGAAGGTGATAAGGACGCTTGTATTTCCCTTAAGGGCTTCTCTTGCTGTACTGTATGGCACTATGGACTCCAAGTGGCTATCAGCCCTGAACCTGAAATTTGTATTACTATGTAGTGCTAGTGGATGGGCAGAGGGTAGTAGTTCTAGAGAGCAGGGCGGTGGGTGGGTGGGGAGGTTTATTTTCCTTTTTCTCTTGTACTATACAGGGATGTTCTTTTTAAACTCCACAGCATGCACCAATTCACTCTCTCCACCTTGTCTCCATTTTCCTTTTTTAAAAAAATTGAAACCTCTGACAAGGGCCCTGAACATTCTTTAGTTCCTGTAAGCTCACAGTGTCATTAGGGATTTTAATGAATAAAAAATTACGAACTTCTACATGACTGAACAATCCCTTAAGTGTTTTTATTTTTGATTGACCTTATTCACTTCTAAACTAATAGGTACTCAACCATCTGAGTTGGCCATTCAAAGGAATGAGTTTGGTATTTCCTTTAGATTTTCCTGGCTGAGAGTCTTTCTGGTTGGAACTCTGTTACCAGAATTCGAACTTGAATGTAACCCCCCGCTACCCCAGCTTTCAAATGGAAAAAGACTACCCTCCTCTCACCTTTGGAATCTCCAGGTTTGCTTCCAGTTGGACACATGATGGATTTGCACATGCATATTTCAGTAAATTGAAATCAGAGCCATGACAACTCTGTTCTCTTATCTTTTGTGAATCATCATGTGTCAGCTAGTGGCTATGGAATTTGGTTGACTGACAGGAAGCAGCCAGCTAGGTATCCTATGTTTTTTCTTTTATTGTCAGTTTCCATGACTTTTCCATCTGTAAACTAGCAGAATATATGTTTGCAAATCTACATATTCTGTACTTTTTTCACTTGGCATTGCTTGCCATCTTAGCTACAGTAGAAGTGCCCTAAAATGATGATCATCAAGAATGGGGAAATGTAAAGTAGGTCTATAGATAAGCAAGCATATTTTCACTCCACACAGTGGTTGATTATTTAGTATACAGCTAACATAATTTGGAATGGAGTGACAATAGAAGTACTGTATATAGAGTACTGCACACTATAATATAACAACCTGGTAAAGGTTTCCTAGAAATAGAACTTCCTATCAAAGTTTTGTTTAATGCATGATTGCTTACATAATTTTGTTTTTCATTAGATGGTTTATCAAATAGTTTTAAGACCCACCCACTCCAGTTGGATCACACTAATGACAGCGGTTGTTTTGATGGCACTGATTATATAAAGTCAAATGCATCCCTGCATGAATCGAAGAAGGTGAATACAGGCACACCTCATGGCACCTGCTTGACGCTCACAGATCATGATCGAATTCGACAGTTCATACAGGAGTTCACATTTAGAGGGCTTTTGCCACATATAGAGAAAACAATCAGGCAACTTAATGACCAAGTAAGTCGTCTTTCTACTAAAATAGTTTCTTACTTAGTTATTCAAAATAAATTTAGGTCCAAAGCTCATTATCTAAACTATCTGTCTAAGAAATGTAGAGACTGATCTTGTGTTTGTTTACTTGAGCATAAGTCCCACAGAGTTCAGTAAGTGCATTGTTAACTGTGCTTGCTTAGACACATGTAAACTACTGTGACTGTAGTTATACTTTTACTCAAGTTGGGGGAATTGATTTTTGCAGCTAATCTTGCAAGTGTGCATAACAAGAGTTCCACAATCTGGACATAGGCAAATATCAGCACTGGGGGACCTGAAAGGAGCAGTGGACTCACAGACAAGGTTTTTGAAACAAAAAAGTAAAGTTGATTGATCTAACAGAAGCACAACGCAAACAGAAGTATTTGGCAACACTGGTTGTACAAACACTGGTTGTACACTGGCTGTTTACATATGAGTGTGCTCCTATGACAAGCCTCCAATTCCTAATTTGGACAAAGGAAAGAGTGGGGGAAGCAGGTTGTCTGCTAACAGCAAGTAGCGTTTCAGCCTTTTAAAGTCCTTAGAATTTTGTAGGAATGCATCATTTATTCAAATATGTGGATAATGTGATGGGTGAACTATACAATATTCCAAATGGTAATGCTGATGTTGGCAGAATTGGTTGGGGCCCAAAGGGCCCTGTAAAATGTTACATGTGTATCTTGGGGCTTTGCAGTGCCCATCCCCCCTTCGTACAACAGCTCCTTGTGTCTTTGAAAAGCTGCTCCAGAACGTCAAGGGAGCAGTACTTAGAGCTAAGTACAGTATGAAGGGAAAATAAGCTGTCTGTTCATCAATGAAAACACTGTATGAGTTGATAGGTGTCTTTAGGATTTTGGCCATTGCCTGTGCTTGATATTTGACTGTTCAAAGCCTTGCTCGTACTTTGATACCATGGTTTTATAAAAAATACATTTTTTGTTTTTTTTAAAAATCCTTCTGGCACTGGAGTGCAGTATATGTGGCAACAATACGCTGTCTATAATTACATCAACTTGGAAGACCTTTAAAAAAATGCTTGCACTACTTGTGCACCATCTTTGTATTAATAAAACATGATTGCAAACAAAGCTCTAAATGTATTGGGCTGGGTTTGGATGATAACCTAAACCAGCCTTTAAATTATTGTGAGTCACAGCATGTCTTTGATTTGCACACTCTCCTTTCTTCTTCCTCTGTGTGTAGAACAGTTTAACCAAAGTTAGAACTAACACAGAATCCCAAGTTTGGTCAAACAGGAAATTGTAGTTATTGACAATGAAAAATGGAAGCTGTCAGTCTCATTCCTCATATGTGAAGGGACACAAAGGGGAGCATGCTAGCCCAAAGATGTGATTTGTTCATGATCATCTAAATTGGGCCCTTGAGTCTATGCTTTGATCCAAATGACTGTGAAAGGAAGGAAAATAAAAGTATTAGTGGTGTTCATCAAACTCTTGCTTGAGAACTGGTGGCAGCACATTGTGCAGCACCACAATATGCGAGGGTTGCATTACACTATGAGAAACACAGGAAGATACCGGTTGTAGCATATACAGCCTGTGCGTCATCACAATTGCTATGCAGCCCCCTAGTTTCCAAACCTGGTTTTGGTGGTAATTCTCCTTAGTGTTTATCATAGTTAAGGCTGATGCAGATGTAACCTTTTAAAGCCCCCAGACCAGTGTTTCTCAACCACCGGTCCCTGGACCGCTGCCGCTCCCCGAAGGGTTGAGTGCCGGTCCCTGACTGGGAGTCAACCCCCCCCCCAACTGAAATCAAGGCACTTACTTCCTCAATTTTGCACATGGCACGGAAGAGGAAGAGTATCACGGAGGCATGGGACCCTTCTTGTGCCTTGCCTCCATGTGCTGCTGAGATCTTCCTACAGCTATCTTATTCCCTATCTTTACAGCTTCAAACTGTATGCGGTGCGGGGGCATGGAGGAAAAAGTATGGCAGTGGGCGCCACTTGAAGGGCTGCTGGTTCTTGCATGCTCATTATTTGCAGCCAAAGGTTGGTTGATTGAAACCCAGCTGCCTGTTGTGGTCGAGGCGCCTTGAGAGGGAACGCTGTTTCCCTTTTGCATCAGTGGGGCTTGCTTGTATGTTGTTTTCATTGGCCCCATGTAGCTTTTGAATTTTTCTAATGGCCCAACATACCCTCTCCACTGAGTAATCAGAAGCATCTCCACCCCCACCCCGCACATACTGAAGACATACTGCAGACAAATTTGTTCACCCAGGCTTTTAGATTCAGGGGTTCTCAACCTTGGGTACCCAGATGTTGGTGGACTTCTACTCCCATAATCCCCAGCCATAATGGCCAAATGCCATTGTTGTTGGGGGTTATGGGAGTTTAACTGAGGAACCCAAGGTTAAGAACCCCTAATATTCCATGTTTGCAAAAGATTCCAAATTTAATTATTTTAATGCTTATATTATTTTCATTCTAAACTGGCCAGAGATGCATGTTTGGGGCAGTATAGAAGTCTGATAGATAGATAGATAGATTTGAAACCAACCCCTTTACTAACTGCTGGTCCGGGAAACTGCGCATGAAGAATGTAGCGGTCCTTGAAACTCTGCACGAAGAATTTAGCGGTCCTTGACTCCAAAAAGTTTGAGAAACACTGCCCCAGACAAAGGGTGGGAGGAGTTTGCATGTGCTGGGGTGGTGGAGGGGATGACCTGGAACCTCCAGCTTGCTCCTGATCTCTAAATGTAGTTAGAAATGGGAAGCAATATGTCTGCACTAGACCTTCGAAGGTATTGCCCTGGTGATGAAAATAAAAAGTTGTATTCTAAAAGTTATGGCAAATATTTGAGCATTTCAGTTCTTGAATTTGCAAGGCTGGCAGGGAATGAGTAAAACTTATTTGTGTTTCAACTTAAAATAGTGTTATGGTTCAATAATGGTATAATTACTGCCACCTTGTGTTTCAGTTGATATCCAGGAAAGGTCTAAGTCGGTCACTGTTTTCGGCAACCAAAAAATGGTTTAGTGGCAGTAAAGTTCCAGAGAAAAGCATCAATGAACTGAAAAGCACTTCTGGCTTACTGTGAGTAGAGCTGTTCATCATAAAGATACAAAACCTTTTGCTTTTATAAGGTTTTACTTTGCTTGTTTCTATATATTTTCTTGTTTGGGGCATCAGTTATGGTTTTGTGGGGGATTATTGAATGTATGCTAGTTTGTTTAAATAACATACTGTTAAGTCCCTACTACAGTTGCCTTTGAAATGGTAGTAATTAAGCACAAGTTAAATCTAGCTCACTTTGTTAAATGTCTTGGGTTAGTCTAAGGCTGGGTAGCATAACACTGTTTTGTTTTAATAAAGTCATGTGGTTCAGTCTATTGATTTAATTTTTTTTAGAACTTAAGAAGACTTGAAGAAAACATTTTTGATTTACAGTAATACTGAAGGATTCAGATTAAGTTAGTCATGACTCGTTTAGTCTGGAATCCTGCTCAGTGACTTTATTTTAGATGTGAGAACAGTTGTGCTAATATTGAACATAAATAATGGAAAACCCCTTCCTGTAAAGCAGGATTGAAACTAAAAGCAGTATTCAAAAAGATGTTTTTAAAATGCTCTTTATATCTAGTCTGTGGCCAGGTCCAGATAAAACATTAAACCGTGGTTTCACATTGTTAGCATGAGCCTCAAGCCCATGTGTCTTCTCCTCCCTCTCTGCTATCCTGTCTTATCCATACTGTGGTTAGGTCAAACCAGGATTTGTCACATTTGACTGCAGTGACAAATTGCAGTTTGAGATGAATCATAAACACAAGCTGCAAATTATCTCCCCTTGCATGGATAGGAAAGGAAAGAACACAGGAGCCTGTGGCTCATACTCGTTATGTGAAATCATAGTTTATGTTGAAACCAGCTGATACGCTCAACAAGCAGTTCCTTAGCTGAATGGAGAAGTCTGTCCTTAGCCATGATCTGGAATTTCTGTGTGCAGATTAAGCTACTGATTAACTGGTGCTAGGAACAAATCATTGATGTCGGTTGCCATCATGCCTTTGTTCTGTGTGCCCATAGACATCCAGTTAGTAATTGTGAAGCAGAAGATTGGAGTTTCTGGACTTTGATCTGATTCTTGTGTTCTTGTGAATGCTGTGTGGTGTTTCTTGCTGATCCTAATATTTGTGTGTGTGTGTGTGTGTGTGTGTGTGTGTGTGTGTGTGTGTGTGTGTGTGTGTGTGTTGCCTTATATTTTTAGGTATCCTCCAGAAGCACCAGAACTTCAGATCAGAAAAATGGCAGACTTATGTTTCTTGGTGCAGCACTATGAACTGGCATACAGTTGCTATCATACAGCAAAAAAAGACTTTTTGAATGATCAAGCAATGCTTTATGCAGCAGGAGCACTGGTTGGTGTATTAGCATGACTTTCTTTGAAAATGAATACAATTTCCTTTTCTTATCTGGCAAACTTGCAAGTGTGTGTATTTTTGCTAAACATCCAATATGTGAATGTCCTAATTCAAATTGTTTCTCTCATGTAGCTGTGGAGGGGACAGGAATACATTAACAGTTACCCACAAATGATTGGAAATTAGTATTACAAGATGTGATGGTCACTGGGGTAAAGGGAATTAGGCAAATGTGTGCAGGATGGAGTTTGTCCATGGCTATTTAGCTTGACAGCTAAATGGAGCTTCTAGATTCAAATGCATACCACTTGCTGGTGAACTGTTGGCTGCTTGCCCTGCTTGTGGGCTTTCTCCAAGCATCTGATTGTTCACTATGGGAAATGGAATGATGGACCAAATGGACCCTTGGTCTGATTCAGCAGAGCTACTGTTATGGAACAAACAAAATTGTACCATGTGAAGGTTAGCAGCCTGGATTTTTAGACTGAATCCTTAAACTGAAAATGTAGTACATTTTAATTTTCCTTATTAAAAAGTGTTTAAAAGCTTTTATGTTTGGTATATCTGCTCAAACTACTTAAAAGAACCCCTGAATGCTTGCTTCGTTCTGAGAGGAGGAACTTGCTTAATTCTTAATTTTTAGAATTGTAAATTTATTTTAATGTTCTTTGGACTGATGTCTCTCTTACCAATAGTTCTAAAGGCAGCTTACACAAGATTGCAGTAGTAGTAGTAGTAGCAGTAATATTAAAACCATTGCATGCATACATATGTACAACTTGGCTGAGGCTAGAGGGTGTTTCCTTTTGCTTTTCCCTGACAAAAGTTGTAACAGAGTGCTCTTTATTGGTAGAGACAGAAGTAGTGCTGTTCACAACTACTCATTCTGTGCCTGATGGATGAGACCAGGCTGGTCATTCCTTAGTCACTGTTTTCTTCATGTGGAGGCAGGGTGTAACAACCTAAATGTGAACTAAGAAGCTTCTAAATATTCTTGCATTTGAAATTTTTAGTGAGCTGATGTTAAATCTTACAAAAGCTATCTAGGGGAAGTTAGGAGCACTTAAGTTTCTTCAACACTCTTAACTTTGTTTTAGATCAGGGCTGCTCAGCTTCAGCCCTCCTACAGACATTGCCTACAACTCCCATAATGCCTGGCTATTGGCCACTGTGGCTGGGGACTATGGGAGTTGTAGTCCAAAAACATCTGGGGGGCATAAGTTGAGCAGGCCTGTTTTAGATTGTCCACTAATGGTTGTGCTTAATTAATACTTAGAAAAAGGTGTCTAAGAGAAGACTGGAGGGGGTAAGGTAAGAGGCTTGGACTAGGCCAGCTCCACTCCCCAGCCTGGACTGTGCGATTTATTGCAGCCTTCCACCCCTCTTGCCGGCCTGGACAGCCAGAAGATCAGTTTTTGCTCTGCCTTTGTTAGCCTTTGTTAGCATTGTGACATTCCTTTCCTGATTGCCTGGTAAATGCACATTAATTACATCAGCCCTGTCTTGGAGTCTCTCGTGAGAGGAGAGACTCTGGGTTCCTGGAGTTCATAAGGAAGGAGGGTGTGCTGGTGGCGCGGCCAGCTGCCAAAGAGGCTGGCCTTCAGTGCTGGGTCATCGCTGTGGGACTGAGGGCTGGGGCAGAGTATGTTATCTCATGGTTGTATAAGAAGCTGAAGCTGCTGTTGCGAGAGGTTCTATTGTTGAGTCTTGGGTGAAGTCTACCATGTGTCTAGGCTTGTCTGGAGGTGGGGTGATGGACGGACATGTGTGCGCGCATGTGTATTGACTGTGGGTGGCCATTCCAGTGGTGGTGGGGAATAGATGAAGTAACGTTGGTAGGTCAACAAGGCCATTAACAGAGGAAGGGAAATCAGAAATCAATAGCTGATGGTTTCCACTGCCAGCTGTCCTGCCAGCTCTTTGGCCTTGGGGAGCAGTGCCATCCACCCACAGAGTCTTACTTTTTTCCTTTGTAATGCCAGGTCAGTGTAATCATCCATGATTGTGGATGAAAGGGCTGACCTGGTATGTTTCATAGAGGCTTGGTTGGGAGAGGCTGGTGACTGGTGGAATGGCAGTATTGTATAAGAACAACATAATATCTACCTTACCAGGTTCCATGTTGAATTGTCTGACCATATCAAATGTGTGTAAAATCTGGGGACGAGGGACAGACTGGGATGTTTGTTGGTGTACCAATTTGTTGTTGCCCAACAGAGTCTCTAACTGGGCTGACAGACTTGGACTTGGCGTTGGAGTCTCCTAGGTTATGGTGGTGTGGGACTTCAATGTTCATTTCAAGACCAATTTGCCTGGGGCAGGAGTTCATAGCGGCCATGACAACTATGGGCCTATCCCAAGCAGTGTCAGGACCTACGCCTGTTGCTGGTCAGGTTTTTTACTCTGATCAGGGTGGTGTCCTGTCGGTGGGGACGCCTGTGATTTCCCCAATGTTATGGACGGACCACCATCTAGTTAAGATTGGACTCGCAATCCCACCTCTGGAGGGGTGAGGGACCTATTAGGATGGTCCGCCTGAGAAGGTTATTTGGATTCAGTAGGATTCCAGAAGTGTGGGAAGGATTTAGTGTTTGTTGCTGGTGATTCTATTGATGCCCTGATGGAGAACTAGAATAGCAAACTTACCAGGGCAGTAGGCATGATTGCTCCTTAGCATCCTCGTCAACCAGCTTCAAACTTGGCCCCTTGGTATACAGAAGAACTACAAGGGCTGAAGCGGCAAGGTAGACGCAAATGGAGGAAGACTTGACTTGAATCCGACAGATTACCACATAGAGCAAATTTGAAGACCTGTGCTCAGGCAACAGGTGTGGCAAAGAAGCGATTCTTTTCTGTATAGCATCCATAAGTTCATGTCCAGTGGAGTTTTTTGGGGTTGTGAGAGGGCTAGTACATGCCTCTCCTCCCTTGAATCAGAATTTTGAATTGTCAATTACCTGTTGTGATGTTTTAAATGAGTTTTTGTATGAATAAAATAGCTTGTTTTTGGGCCGACTTAGACTAGGACCCCACACTTATTGCAGAATCTAATGCAATTCCTCTTATGTGGTTAGGCTCGATCAGTTTCAGTTTGTGACTCCTGATTAGTAGTGTGCATGGTTCGGTTCGGGCACACTGTTACAGACCTCCGGACCGGTTCGGATGGGCGGGGGCATGTAGCTTTAAGCGGGGGGGAGGTAGTACTTACCCCCCCACCCACCGCTCTTCCCCCTCCGGCGCTGGTCGTTTTAAACATCTTCTTGGGGCGGCAGAGTTCCTCCCTGCCACCCCTGCCCCCGTTGTTGTTCCTTAAGGGTTAAAAGAGACTAGCGCTAGCAGCACGCATGCGCCCTGCTCGGTGCGTGTGCTTGTCTCTGACGCTGCTGCACGCGCGCCACATATGTCACATGTGCCGGACCGGGGGGGACTCCGGACCATGCACACCCCTACTCCAGATAATGTGGATAAGCTGATTGGAATGGTGTGGCCTACCACCTGTTCTCTTGACCTTTGTCCAACATGGCTCATACTACCTGGCCAGCAGGGTTTTTGTAGAAGGCTTGGTAGATATTATAAATGCTTCTCTGAGGGAGTGCAGGATGCCTTCCTGTCTTAAGGAGGCAATTATTAGACCTCTTCTGAAGAAGCCTGCATTGGATCCCTCAGAGTTAAGTAACTATAGGTCTGTCTCTGACCTTCCATGGCTGGGCAAAGTAATTGAGAGGGTGATGTTCTCCCAGCTCCAGACAGTCTTGGAGGAAACTGATTTATCTAGACCCATTTCAAACTAGTTTTTGGGTGGGCTATGGGGTGGAGATTGCTTTGGTTGGCCTGATGGATGATCTTCAATGGGGAATTGTCAGGAGTGTGACCCTGTTGGTCCTTTAGTATCTCGGCAGCTTTTCATACTATCAACCATAGTATCCTTCTGGACCGTCTGAGCGGGTTGGGAGTGGGAGGCATTGCTTTGCAGTGGTTCTGCTCCTACCTCTCGGGCAGATTCCAGATGGTGTCGCTTGGATTCTGTTCTTCACAACGTGAACTTCTATATGGCATCCTTTAGGGCTCCATAATGTCGCCAATGCTTTTTAATATCTGCATGAAACTGATGGGAGAGATCATAAGGAGATTTGGTGCAGGGTGTTATCAGTATGCTGATGACACCCAAATCTATTTATCCATGTCGGCATTCTCAGGAGAAGGCATAACCTCCCTAAACGCTTGCCTGGAGGCAATGATGGGCTGGATGAGTGATGATAAACTGAGACTGAATCAAAATAAGATGGGGATTCTTATTGTGTGGGGTTGGAGTTCAGGAGACTATTGATATGCAGGATCTGGATTGAGATCCGATGACCTCCATAATTACGAATTCTGGGTGAAGTGAGGAGATTTCAAACTCTTCTTGGATAGTCCTGCGCAGGTGCAGAACCCATAATTATGAATGACATCAGATCTCTTCCAGATCATATGTTACAGGTGAGCAACCTGTTTTTCTGGATGGGGTCACCCTTTCCCAGAAGGAATAGGTATGCAGTCTGGAAGTGCTCCCCAGTGTCTTGGGTTGAGGCAGTGGCCAGAGGCGTTTTCTATCGGCTTTGCCAGCTGCATCTATTTCTTGAGATAAATGGCTCCAGAAAAGTAGTACATATGCTGGTAGCTTTCAGATTTGACTACTGCAACGTGCTCTATGTGGGGCTGCCTTTGTACATAGTCCGGAAACGGACATTGGTACAGAATGCAGCAGCCAGGCTGGCCTCCAGGTCATCTCAAAGAGACCATATTACTCCTATATTAAAAGAACCAAACTGACTACCAATACATTTCCAGGCTAAATACAAGGTGCTGGTGATATCCTATAAAGCCCTAAACTGCTTAGGCCCAGGGTATTTAAGAGAACATTGTCTTCACTATGAGACGCATCGCCCATTGAGGTAATCTGTGAGGTTCGTCTGCAGTTGCCACCATCTCGTCTAGTGACTACACAGGGACCGGCCTTTTTGGTTGCTCCCTTGAGACTCTGGAATGCTCTCCTTCCTGAAATAAGAACCTCCCGATCTCTGACAACTTCAAAAGTCTTTAAAGACATATTTATTCACCCAAGCATTTTAACTTGACTAGTAGTTTTAAATTGTTTTAATGTTTTGATTTCCATTTTAATTTGTTTTATTTTGCTGTAAAACTGCCTAGAGATGGATGTTTGGGGCGGTGTACAAATATAATATTCATGCTGTAATACAATTCATAGTTATGCACACTTAACTCTTACTACTTCAGCTATATTTATTTTTCAATATAAACTGCTTTGAGAACTTATTTTGTTGAAAATCAGTATATAAATATCCATATATGTTCCAGAACAATGTGAATTTTTAAATTTATAATAAAAATGAATGTTAATATTTAAATAAAACTTTTAACTATTGCCAGCCAATTATTAGGCCTAAGTTTACTAGCCTCTTGAATTCATTTTGTTAGTCATATCTGACAGAAGCAGATAGTGCTTGACTCAAATATTTTGATGTTCCAAAACCATCTCCCAAACCAGTTACCTAATAGCAACTGAATAGATTACTCAAGACTGATGAGTTATCTCATTCAAGAGAGATCACTTGACACTCTTTTGATTCAAGAGAGATTGATTCATTCGAAAGAGTTATAAGGGATAAGGTAGATTTGGGGGTAGATGGGAGTTTTGTTTCTGTTTGAAAAGATTATAACATAAGAAACAAGTTGACACTTCAGATTCTATATTTTTACCGCCTGATGTGTACATCTCTAGGCAGTGTACACAATTTAAAATAAAACAGTAAAACAGTTAGAATTCCACAAAATACAGTAAAAACAGCTTTTCCTAGCTGCTCTTCCCTGGTGCTAGCTGCAGCACATATACTGGCCTCTGTAGCATTTCGTTTGTAGTTGTGAAATACATATATGTACATCATTCATTCATTCATTCATTCATTCATATTCTCTCTCTCACGAGAGACCTGTTGGAATACATTGGTATTTTGTGTGGAATAATTTAAAAAAAAAAAAAAAACATTTAACCTAGGTCCAATACAGTCACAGAAGAATGCCAGAGTTTTATGGAGTAGACTATATCGCTTTCCCACACCCCCTGCAAGCTTAACGTGCCCCCTTCATATCTTGGTTTTGTGTTCTGTACAGCTGATGCTAACCCAGGCCTAAATGAACCCGCATTGACTTGTTTTTAATTAGGGTTAAAGTGAGTTCAGAAGGACATCCAAGTCACTTACTGAATCTCCATCCCTGTAATACTTGCACTTTCGTGGAAGTTTCCTGTTAGTGCTGTCATACATAACCCTGAATAATATGCCTGAAAATACGAATCTCCTCCTTTATACAATGTACTTGACTTATAATAATAATTGAGTGTGTAATTTATTTGTTCACATACTGCTCAGAAACATTGATGGTGGAGAGATGTGCCCATGCTGCTGTGGGGCTTCATGCAGCACATCAGTGCTTCTGTGGAGGCAAGCTGATCTGTTCCTACTAAGCGTTGTGCAGTTGCACAACGGAAGTAGTGTCGAAACTCTGATTGTGCATTGCTTAGTTGGAATAGAGTGGGGCTGACGTGCTTTGTAGAGCCCTGCTGCAGCAGTGTGGGCACCTCTCTCAGCCATCACCGTTTCTTTGCTCGGTATAAGTGCAAACGTCTTCATTGGTAAGCTTGTGTTATATATACTGCTGATGAATAATAACCTTACATGTTTCATAGGAAATGGCAGCAGTATCTGCTTTTCTTCAGCCAGGAGCACCTAGACCATACCCTTCCCATTACATGGATACTGCAATTCAGACCTATAGGGACATCTGCAAGTAGGTGGCTATTTATCATTCATTCCTCCCAGTAAAAGATAAATTTCAATAAAGCCTTATTGAATATTTTACTTTTCATTGCCCATATATGATTACTCTGTGTGGTATCAGCAGTATATAGAGGTTTGTGTGTAATTAACGTATGAATACAATTGTTCTGGCTGGCTAGGAAAGTTACTTTTA
Source organism: Hemicordylus capensis (assembly GCF_027244095.1). NCBI lineage: Eukaryota > Metazoa > Chordata > Lepidosauria > Squamata > Cordylidae > Hemicordylus > Hemicordylus capensis. The sequence goes on along the minus strand of NC_069660.1, from coordinate 251,985,102 downwards.
ATGCACTCAAAGACAAAGGTGAATTCATATTCTAATTTGCCTTATGTTGACTTCCACATAAATTCTCAAGTTATATCTTAGTTTTACCAAAGAAGAAACCTAGTTAAATTGTGTTGAATTAAAAAATAATAATCCCATAGCAGATAGACATAATTCCAATGGCAAAACAGTTCAACTTGTTTGTTACAGTGTCAGTGAGCCTTCTTCCCAGGCCTGTACTCAAACAGCAAGACCACTTTTACTAAAGAAATGCTATATCGATTGTTAGCTAATTAAAATTACAGATTCGTATACTAATATACCATTCATGAAACACAGCATTAAGATGTGCTAACTGGACTTAAATTCATGTCTTCTAGAAACATGATGTTGGCTGAGAGATGTGTGCTGCTTAGTGCGGAAATATTAAAAAGCCAAAGCAAATACTCGGAAGCAGCAGCTCTCTTGATACGCTTAACCAGTGAGGTAGATAATATTTTTATTCATTGTTCTTGTGCGTTGAAATGAAATGGTTTTTCTTTTTTCTTCTTAACTTCATTTCCTTAAACAAAATTTTCTAGGTAGAAAGGTGTAATACTATCTGGCTGAAAACTTTATTACGTCGGGTAATGATTCTATTTGTGCAAACTTATTTCAGAAAGCAATCTTTTTCACTGCTTCATGCACATACTCAGAGTTTTGTAATTGATGGGAAAATAATAAAACCCAAGTCCTCATATTCAACAACCACATTTTGAGAACTCCTGTTGTTCTTATTTGGAAGAAATTTGTCAGGAGACTAAAACTAACTTTTATCATTACTATAGTTACACATGTTCTTATGTGTGAGAAAAATACACATGCATTCAAGTATAATATTATACTTATAACAAATATATATATATATATATATATATATATATATATATATATATATATATATATATATAAAATAAATAACAAAGTAACTAACAAGCAAGGATATGCAGAGTATACTTGCTGAAGGAACCCACGCATTATACTGACAGATTGTGGTTGTCACATTTCCTCAAACTTCTTAAAAGTCATGCATAAATAAGTTTAAATAGTAACAAAATCATCCAAAATGCAGTACAAAACAATCTGTAATATGCAGATACTTTTCTTCTTAGTAAACATTAGATGGAGGTTCATGAGATAATATAAATCCTCTTGATCAGATGTTGACAGTGTTTCAGAATTACAGATCATTTTTGGCTTGTAATAGCCCCTATTGTTCACTATCTTAAAAAAATTCTTTCATTTAATTGAACTGTGTTAAAGCTTACACTCTTGTTTTTTAATTTTTCTGTGGAAAAATGGCAGCAGAGCGCTTGGATGGGAATGGTGAGTGTTAGAAATGTTAGCCTGAGTAGCTGGAGGCTTAGGTAGTGTTGAAATGAACACATTTTCACTCACTTGTGTGCCAAACTATTTTGATACCTGGCTATTGGCAAAAAAATAACAAAGTAAAATTTTATTCACATTACTAGATTCATGTAGTTCTGAACATGGTCCTCAGAGCATGACAGTGCTTGCTTAACTTACTGAACTTTAGGTAAACAAGTCTTGGAAGGAGCACTGCACTCTTTAAGAATGTCATTATATCCAATCACGGGGGGGGGGTGGGGGAGCCCCTATAGAAGGCATTCTCTCGTAATTTTTGGGCATGGACAGTTTTACATTCTACAAGTTTATCCACTGCCTTTGTGCAATGTGTACTGCCACAAATGTTGAAGAAAGGACAAAAGAGATGAGATGCTTCCTTTTTAAAAAAAACACCCCAAAACTTAACAATATAACTTTGAGTTTAAAACAGACAAACATGTTTCCAGCATGCTCACTCTCCTTTGTCAAATACAACAGTGAGTATTTTTGTGTGTCATTGCTGAGAGATAATTCTAAAGTTTTCTGGCATAAGCAGTAAGTGTGTTTGTGTGTGTGTAATATATTGCATTTAACTGTGTGTATGAAGTGTTTGCAGTGGAAGTTGGATGTAATTTAATTGATGTTAGCTGATGAAGATTTTAACAAGCCAGCAGTTTCAATGCATCTGTAATATGATGGGTCTGTCCATAGGTTTGGACTTCAAAGCTTTCTCTTACGATATTTTAAGTGTCATGAATACAACTATTTCCTTGCTGCTTAATATAATTTGTATCGCTTATTGCTCATTGTTTTTAATAGGATTCAGACCTTCGGAGTGCGCTGTTGCTAGAGCAAGCTGCCCACTGTTTTATAAACATGAAAAGTCCTATGGTTAGAAAATTTGCCTTTCATATGATACTGGCTGGCCATAGGTATAGTAAAGCAGGACAGGTAAGTTTTGCATATTGAGAAAGACATACTGATTCCTTAATTATCCAGTTGACTTGGTTGTGTGTTTGCATGGGGGTGGGGATGAGAGGGTACAATTACAGTGTTGATTGTTCATCCACATGTCTTTATTCAAAGACAATTTATGAAGTTGATCTCAAGAGCTCTTCTTACTGCTATATCAGCTTGTCCTACCATGATTAAAAAATATTTTTTAATTGTCAACTGTTGCTTTATTTATTACATCTATATACCACTTCATATCAGCGTCTCATGGTGGTTTACAAAATAAACAAGAAAACCAGAATGAAAATAAACGTTAAAACAGATAAAAATGTAAAGCAACTATTTAAAACAATTTAAAACAGTAACAATAATAATAAAACCAACTTACAGTTGATCAAAGACTTGATGAAGTGTATGTGTCTTGAGCACTCTTTTAAAACCTTCTAGAGATGGGGAAGTTTTTACAACAGGGAGTCTGTTCCAGAGCCTCAGAGAAGCTGTAAAAAAGGCCTGGCCATGAGTCACCACCAGACAAGCTGGAAACAGTCGAAGGTGGACCTCTCCCAAAGTTCTTAATAAGTGGTGGGGGTCCTGAAGCAGAAGGTGCTCTCTTGGGCCCAAGCAATTTCTATAGGATCCTTTGATCCTGATTCATATTATATACTTAATACTGCTCCAGTTAATTGAAATGTGGTATTCCTACACTTTAGAAAGGAAAATGTTAAACTAAATAATATAGGAAAGTGAAAATAGTGCCTGTAGCTTATGACATCGCAACATGGCCTTAGACATTGAACTGTATCAGGATCATGGTGTCTTGCTGCCTTGGAGAATAAATGTAATGGCATTAAATGTGTGTACTTTAAATTGATAGATTTAGCTTGGATCCAATAATGAGCATTGGTATTCTTTTCAAATACAAAGTTCTTTTGTATAGTGCTTTTTGAGTGTAAAACTTTCTTTGTGATGTTACCTTGATGTCATCCTTACACCATTCTGTAAGATAAGTGTTATATCTATATTGTAGCTCAGAATTTGAGTCTGAGGTAGAGGCTTGCCCAAGGCCACTTTGTGAGTTCATGGCAAAAGTAAGATTCCAACCAGGGAAATCCTCATTCACAGCTTATCCCTTAGCCACTGCACTAAACCAGTTCTCTATACTTAAGGCTTCAGGTCATTCGGAGCAGGGATGGCATTCTAATGAGACTCACTGAATTTGTTGCCTCATGAGGTGAATTGCCTACTCCCCCCACTCTACTTGATGGTGTACGCCATTTTACTCCCATTCTCTTCCTACGGCTTCTCCATCTGAGTTCCACCCCACTTCTCTCTGGTGGCTTCTGCAGCCTGCTTGTCTGTCTATGTAATCTTTGCTTCTCCTGGCAAACTTCCAGTATGCTGCAGCCATGGCTGGATTGACTCGGCATAGGACCTCCAGATAGACCAGAGAGAGTGGGCCAGTTGTGATCAACGCTGTTGCCCAGGCAGCAGGGATGATGCTACTCTCAAGATCTTTCAAGAGGTTTTGCTGCCTCTTGTGAGAATGCTCAGGTTGCTGGGGTTTTTTTGAAAGGCAAAGGGGAAGGCGAAAGAAGGCTAAATGCTGCACAGGATTGGGCTTGGCTTAAAAGAAGGGGGTTGACCAGTGCCTGTGTGCACACACACTGCTCCTGCTGTTTGTTTCATGGTCTTGTATTGTCCTAAAGGATTGTTTTGTACTTTTTATTTTAGTTTTTAACTTCTTTGGCTTGTGGAGTGGTATTTGATGATATATTTAAATTTTTATCTTACAGAAGAAGCACGCATTACGATGTTATTGTCAAGCCATGCAGGTTTATAAAGGGAAAGGATGGTCACTTGCAGAAGATCATATCAACTTCACTATTGGCCATCAGTCTTTTACACTTCGGCAGCTTGACAATGCTGTGTCTGCTTTCAGGCATATTTTGATAAATGATAGCAAGCAAACTGCTGCTCAGCAAGGGGCCTTCCTCCGAGAATATCTTTATGTTTATAAGGTATTATGCCAGTCTTTATCCTCAGTGGGATCTTAATCTGCAACTTAACTATTAACAAGCATTCTTGAAATTATCTTGAAATGTTTCCGTTGTGTTGTGAGGATAAACATAACCATGTACACTGCTCTGCGCTACTTGGAGGAAGAGTGGGATAGAAACATAGTAAATAAAATATAAACTTCGTATTCCTCCCTCCAATTTTGTGTCCTTAATCCCAATGGCGAGTTTATCAGCCATTCAAAGTTCTGCAGTTCTTACTTGTCAATGTTAATTCAAAACTGTTTTTTCTTTATTGCAGAATGTAAGTCAACTATCACCTGATGGACCTTTACCCCAGCTTCCTTTACCCTATATTAATAGTTCTGCAACACGAGTATTCTTCGGACACGACAGGCGGCCAGCAGAAGGTTAACACATCTGTATTCTTTTTGTCGATATGAGCTAATTAGGATAGAATGCAAGAAACCTAATATAAGGCTGGGTCTAGATATGGAGCAGAATGTGATTGGTAAAATGGACTGAATCACTTTATACTACATGTGGGAAATTCCATTTCTTAACACTTAGCTAAAAACTCCCTCCATATGGAGAAAGATTCAAGCTGAGGCTCTTGTTTGTACTGTTTATTAAATTTGCAATGGGTTTTAATGTTGGATAACTTTTGAAAAATGGCGTTCCTCATCTGGTGTCTGATGTGACACAACTTAGGGGAGACACCCAGAAATGTCCATCACTAGTGGTAATGTTCTTGCACAGGTGGAAAGTTATTCTACAATGTTGCTATGTAGAGAAAGTAACCTTTGTGCCAGACTAGTTCTTTGTATTACTGAAACATATTGCACAACATATTACATTTCCTCTTTCAAAAGCTTTCATCACTAATGCTGGTTCTTCTGCTAGCAGTTATGCAGCAGTGCAGAACACCATCATTGCTAAAATTCCTTCTGCACACAGCACTGTGCATATCCGCTTAAATGTACTATTTTATCTTTCTGCCACCTCATTCTACTGCATGTTTAGACCAAGCCTGTTATGTTTTTATGGACACTGTTTGATTTATAATTTTGTTCTACCCAAATGTGCATTAGCAGATGAAAGGTCAATGGAAGCACTCATGCTAATGGTTATAGGTTTAGGGAAGCAACTCATTCCTTGGCTCCCATAGTCCGTTAGGATGCTTTCAGATGTGAAACAGCACACAGGATTATCTTGGTGTGTTTGTGCCTAGAAGCAATCAGCATGAGTATTTAAAGAGCCCCTGGTGGTGCAGTGGTAAAACTGCTGCCCTGTAACCAGAAGGTTACAAGTTCGATCCTGACCAGGGGCTCAAGGTTGACTCAGCCTTCCATCCTTCCGAGGTCGGTAAAATGAGTACCCAGAATGTTGGGGGGCAATATGCTAAATCATTGTAAACCGCTTAGAGAGCTTCCAGCTATAGAGCGGTATATAAATGTAAGTGCTATTGCTAAGTGCTATTGCTATTTCAACAGTTTCTGTGTGACCTGTAAGTATTGGGTAGGGATGTGCAGACCGGTTCGGGATCGAACTGACACCCCATCCCCCCGGTTCAGTCTGCACCGGAACTGAACCTCCAGACATGTTCACGAATTTTCATTACTATTTTAAAATAAATTTAAAGTCCCTTTAGGGGGCTTCCTGTATGCTGTGGGTGTGTGTATCCGCGATGGTTCCCCTCCTCCCTGCCGGCCTCTGAAGTCACTGCTACACCCCAGGAAATGGATCATTTTTGGCCCATTTGGGCCGCCGCGCATGCATAAATGAGCTCTGCAAGGCCCTAGGTCATGCCAGGGCTCGCAGGGGTCATTTATGCATGTGCGGCGGTGGCCAAAATGGCGGCAGTGACTTCAGAGGCCGGTGGGGGGAAGGGGAACCCTCACTGAAACACACACACACACACACACCCTGCGGCATACAGGAAGCTCCCCGAAGGGGCTAAAGGCACTTTAAATTTATTTTAAAATAATAATAATAAATATGCGACCGTGTCCAGACAGTACCGGGGGTGGGGGGATTTGATGGGGACCGGACTTGGCCGGTCTGGTTCGAGCCCAGTCTGGACTTGAACCGAACTGGGCCAGCCAGTTCCATGCACACCCCTAGTATTGGGCAGATCTCTAATGCACCTAGAACTTGCAAAAAGTGCTACTGCCACTGGAGGCTGCAGTTACTCTGAACTCATCTCTACACCAGAGTTGCTCATTCAGTCTGGTACTGATATTCTTGCAAGGAGTATGCACTTCCTCTAAATTGGCATAGATTGTCTTTCTGGATTTCTTGGGTAAAATCATGTATCTCATTAAAAAGGTGCACATGTTGGGTACATTTTTGCTTTCTGGTCCTCTATTGCCCTACCCCCTTCTCTTTCATTTAGGAGATGTGGTTGTTTTCCCCCTGGAGTTCTTCTTGCACCATGACCTGCTCATGGACACCCATTGCTAATTTTGGTAGCAAGAGAGTTTAATTGAAACAAAACAAAAAGCCCCAAGAATGTAATTCTGGGAGGTGTGTGTTTGTGAGGGGTGGGGAGAGAACTAAAAGTAAAATCAAATGTTTGATAAGAGACCAGTGCAGTTCCTGTCTTTTAGGTAGATATCATAACGTGTAGGGTTGGATCCCTGTGGCTTTAAAAAACTTTGATTTTGTTCAGGTTTTTTGACTAGCTGTTGAATTGTAAACTGGTGCTATCTCCTGCTTTTAAATGGCTCATTTTATTATTTAACTTTTAACTTTTATTTTATTGACTGGAATTCAAAGTGCCCCCCCCCCCCCGGCAATATACACACAATAACTTTTCATCTCCTCTCTACTGGCAGCAGCCCCCAACCCCCCTGAAAACTGGGAGTGCTTTGGAGTAGTATGAAGTGAGGTATATTGCTGTGTGTGTATGCTACCTTGTGTGTGCATGCACAAGCTTGTTTGGATCCTGCCATTTAAAAAAACCAACCACCTTTATTGAGGTCTTCAACCAATATTAACAGCATCCTTGGATTAAGACATTTTAAAATAAAGTCTAAATATAATTATAAATAAATCTATATAATAAAGTATTATTAAAAATGGGGAGCAATTCTTTATTCATCCAGTGAGAAATTCTACAAACTATAGCACAAATTCTACAAACTATAGCACAAATTCTACAAACTACAGCACAAACTATAGCACTTATTATTTCATTATTACAGTCAGATAGCAACCAAGCGATATAACTCATCCAAATGTAGGAACATAGGAAGCTGCCTTATACCAAATCAGACCATTGGTCCATCTAGCTCAGTATTGTCTACAAAAACTGTCAGTGGCTTCTCCAAGGTTGCAGGCAGGATATCTCTCAGCCCTATCTTGTTGGTGCAAGAGGGTGGGACTTGGAATTTTCTGTATGCAAGCATACAAGTGCTCTTTCCAAAGTGGCCCCAGCCCCTAAGGGGAATGTCTTATTGTGTTTCCATGTAGTCTTCCATTCAAATGCAACTAGGGTGGACCTTGCTTAGCAAAGGGGACAATTCATGCTTGTTACCACAAGACCAGCTCTCTGGTCCAGAAAATTTTCCTATCAGAGGCTGGAACAAATTGCCCTCCATTAACATTATAATATTTCTGTATAGCAGATGCAGTCCTTGATGCAGATTGAATCATATATTCTTTATGCGCCCATCAGTCACCTTAAGTGGCACAGTGGGGAAATGCTTGACTAACAAGCAGGAGGTTGCCGGTTCAAATCCCCGCTGGTACTACATCGGGCAACAGCAATATAGGAAGATGCTGAAAGGCATCATCTCAGACTGCGTGGGAAGAGGCAATGGTAAACTCCTCCTGTATTCTACCAAAGAAAACCACAGGGCTCTGTGGGTGCCAAGAGTAGAAATCAACTTGACGGCACACTTTACCTTTACCTGCTACCCAAAGCTAGTAACACTATTCCCATATTTAAATACCTTAACCTGCTCAATCTAAAGACCATTTATGCACCACCTCTTCTTTTGGATTTTTTTTTGTGAAAGCCATTATTTTGGTCATTTGATAACTTACCTTCAAACCATTATCTTCACTATATTCAGCCAGTATCTTTTGGGTCCTCTTAAGCCCTATAGGAGTAAGCAACAAAATTGCCACATCGTCCGCATACAACAAGATCAAACTATGTTTTTGAGCGAGCTTTGGAGGGTGCTAATCTAAATTGTCCAGTCAGTTCACTAGGGAATTTATATATAGTTTGAATTGGGGGGAGGGGGGAAAAGAGGGGTGCAAGGATACAACCTTGTTTAACCCCTCTTTCTGTAAATGAAAGAGGCCCTCTTGCTGAAAGATGGCCTTGTGGGTTACCCTTAGGCTGGTATCTAACCCTTAGGCTGGTATCCTGGTAGAGCTGACAAATGAATAGAAGCAATCTTCTATCCACTGGGGAAGCAGCAAATTTCTTCCAAAGTGTGCCTCTATTAATGGAGTCGAATGCAAATCTAAAACCTATGAAGGCCATATAGAGTGCAAACTTAGGTTTACATGAGACTCCCTTCCCTAAAACCTGCTTACTCCTCAGCTGTAATTCTCTCCTGTTCACACCAGTCTTGCAATTCTATCCGTCTATGTCTTTCATACTATTTGCTTATTACATTCAATAAGCTATTACATTCTATAGTTTGCTGGGCCTTGAAGATGGGGATAAGAATAGCTAAATCCCAATCTTTAGGTATATGAGCTGTTCTCTCAATGTGTGTTCTCTCAAAGAGGCCAATATTGGTGACCACCAGTCAATATTTTATTGCAATACCTCTGATGGAACAAAATAGCCTCCTGGGGCCTTCCATGGTTTTACTTGGGAGATTAAACCACCAATCTCAGAGACTGATACCTCTGGCCACTGAGCAATATGATCTAACAAATCAATGATAGTTTAAAATAGTATACATATAGAAAAACAATAAATGAATGGCTAGTATTCTGCTGCCAAATTTTTGGCAAATCAGTATGTGAAATGCAGCTGTCTCGCACTGGTTCCTTGACCTCTGATTTTTGTTGTGATCTGTTGTACATTCCCAATATTGGGTTTTGCGCCTGCGCAGTAGCCTCGTGGGTGGAATTCTCAAGCTCCTCAAAGTGTTTCTGCTCTGCCCCTTGCGCTCAGCATGACAGTTACTCTGGTGCACTGTCTCCCAAACTCCTTTAGATTTCTGCTCCCTTCCTGCCAGCAACATACAGCCTTTCCAGGAAAGAATGTGTACAGAATGGATATTGCAGAAAACTATTACAGTTGAAGTTTATATTACTAATTTTAATAAAAGCATGAAGTGAGTAAGGGTGTAAAAGTTCAATCTTTTTTGGTTTGGCAACTGAAGTGATTGTCAATTTTTATATATTCATAACTAGGTGAAAAACAGGCAGCAACACACATAAGCCTTGATCAGGAATACGACTCTGAATTTACACAGCAATGGAAGGAACTTGAAGAGCAAGTTGTGGCTGCAGCTAATAAAGGCACAGCATTGTCTAATTTCCAGCCAACACAGTATTGTCTGAACAGATACTCAGATAATTCTAGATTTCCACTTGGTGTAGTAGAAGGTAAAAATTTTGAGCACATTTTGAAAAACAATGTATGGCATTAAACGTAACTGTATTCAGCAAAGTTGCTGTATGGAATACAATTGCAGTTATCTAATTTTAAATTATGAATTCCTTGGTTTATTCTCATATTTTGTAACAACGGCCTGCCTAAAAGTCCGTAATGATTTTTCTTTTTAATAGAACCAATAACAGTGGAAGTAGCTTTTAAAAATCCATTGAAAGTTCCACTTTTGTTAACTGACTTGTCACTACTTTGGAAATTCCAACCAGAGGACTTCAGTTCAAAGAACAGTGAAGAAACAAAAGAAATAGTAAGTAATTAGAAAATGTCCTATAGTGACATTTTATACAGTTCAAGTAATATATATGATATCGTTACTACTATTGGACAATGAATCAACTTCATATGTATAGAAATCTATTAAATAAATAAATAAATAAATTGATTTTTCTTGCCATTCATTACAAATAGGATACCTGTCTACCCATCTGTCATAGCTTGCCATTTTCACAAGTTACCTAACTTAAACTGCATTAATGTGTGTTTACAAGTACTACCGACAACAGTTTAATGTTAGGGATGTGCAGAACATTTCAAGCTCAAAATGTTACTACTTCAAAACAGGCTGTTTTGAGTGTTTCAAGCACATGAAGCAAAAACAGAACATGCTTCAAATGAAGGGCCTGTTTCGAGCTAGGAACAGAATGACCCCGTTCTGAGTCAGAATGTTTTGAGTATTCCAAGTGCCATTATGGAGGTGTGTTTTTCCCTTGCTGACTGGTTTTGGCACTGGCTTCTGATTGGCTTGCGATTTCCTTGTTTCTTGGTGGACTTATCATACAAATCAAGTTGATTTGTATGATAAGCCAACCAAGAAACAAAGAGATTGCAAGCCAGTAGGAAGCCCGTGCCAAAAGCAGTCAGCAAGAGAAAAACACACCTCCATAATGGCACTCAGAACACTCGAAACATTCCAGGGTGGTTCTGTTGGAACAACCTGCCCTACTTGTTGTTCCAGTGGAATGTTCTGAGCATTTGCGTTCTGAGATCAGAATGGAACGCAAATCCCGTTCTGGGCACAACACCTCTTTAATGTTGAGAAACAGTGGTATATTTAATGGAAATAGGTTTTCACATTGTCTTTTGTTTTTTAGGAGACATGTGGAAAAGAGACGATTGGAGCAGAAGTAATATCAGAATTCTCGATTAATAGTGAAGAAACAAAAATGGTAGGTAGCTATACATAAAATATGTTAATATCAAACTCACCAGAAGTAAAATTGTGGAAATTAAATTTCTGTAGTGTATTGGAGTTTAAAATATTGTACGAGGATATAGTACTTTAATTTATTACAGTGGTATTTGGTGGTGGCGGTGGGGTTAACTCAAATAATTACTGCATTGAGTCGCCCCCCCACCCATGGGTTTATCAGGGTGACCTTTCTCCCTTCTTGTCACCCTCTAGTGGTTCAGACGCTGAGTGTACTCCCTTCTCTGTCCACCAGGAGGCAAGCTGAAAAAGAGCTGACTGTGGGTTGCTCTAGGAAGCATTTCCCACTTATCCTTGGTGACCAGTGTTCTCCTGCTTCCACAATGAACAGATGCAGGTTTATGGCTTCATAACAGGAGCCAGTCACTACTGGTGGGTGTTCTTTTCTGGCCAGCTCAGGGGAAACAACAACAACAACAATACATAAACAAATGAACAGAACAGAAGAAATAAGAGATGAGAAGTTAGCCACCCCGAGCAAGGAGAGCACTTTAGTCCATTTTTTATCTACTGCCAGGTACTGGCTAAGTACCAGAAGCTTTTCAATAGATGTCCCTCTCATCAACCCAGACACAATAGTTGTTGCAGCCTGTTCCAGCCTGGAGAGTGTGGTGGAGCAGCAAAGTTACACAGGACCTGTGGTCAAATCACAAAGCCTAGTTCAGTATCAGTGTCCTTGGTCTCACTGTGAATGACACTGCTGAGCTTGTTATCAGTTTCAGATCAAAGTCCTCAGCACTCATATGATCACACAGAAATCAGCCCTGTCATAAGCAACAAATGGGAGCCTAATGTCACCATCCCTATGCAGGGAGGCTGAACTCTTCTGCTAGGTAGAATGGAGCCATCCCCTTGGGGTAAACACTACATTCTTGAGTAAGGCTGACTGGCTAACACCTCAGTCCCAGAGGGTAGAGTCTATACAGGTTTCTCCTGCTTTGGTAACCTGTGTTGAGACCTCAGTGCCACACAGTACAGACTCCAAACTTCTTCTGCAGAAGAGCATGCGAGTGCGGGGCATTGATGCTCTTGTGCAACTATAGATGCAGGACCTTTTCTGTACCATCCCTATGTTCTCTCTGCTGACTAAGGTGCTAGGCAAGATGAGGTCAAAATGAGGCAGTATGATCCTCATGGCTTCCAAATAGCCTTGCTAGCCCTGGTTTGTGGACATTGTCCATCTCTTCATTTCACCTCCATCAAGTTCCCTCCCTGCCATCTCCAAGATAGAGCAGAGAGATATTCCTGCCTGCAACCTTGGAGAAACTGCTGCCAGTCTGTGTAGACAATACTGAGCTAGATGGGCTTATGGTCTGACTCATTATATGGCTGCTTCGTATGTTCCTAAAGACAAAGCTGCTGGCAAGCCTTCCTCTAGAAGAGTGCTACTTCACACACTTAGAACTGCAACCACTTCTTGGGCCTTGCACTCTTCAGCATGTTCTGAAGAGGTCGGAAGGACACCAGCTGGCCTCAATCCACATCTTCCCTTGGTGTTACAAAATCAACCTCTTCAGTTCTTGCTGCAATTATAGCAACTAGACAGCTCCTTTCCTCCCAGCTCCATTGGGACACTGTTATGTGATGCCCCAGTGTGTGAACCACCAGAGGGCAACACGTAGGGAGAAGTGAGAATTTGTTGACCTACAATTTTTCCTATTAGTTCATCCCACAGTGATGCAGCCCTTCCTTGTGTCTGCTGTAGAGTCTGGGTTCATTAATGTGGAATCCTTCAACTTGTTGAGTTTTGCATAATGCATTGCTATGACTGGCCTCTGCAGGGGAAATGGGAGAGAGTTCCTAGTCCAGCTCATAGTCAACATTTCAAAGAGCTTGTCTCTTGGTGAATGGAGAACACCCCTTTGTCTAGACAGTCAAGTGAACAAAGAAAAGGAGAATTCACAGAGAAGTAAATTGTTTTGTGTCTGTAGAATATCTGAAAGCAACAGCAAAACGGTTGCCTATTTTGTCTGTTGAATGCTGCAATTACTTTTTGAAATGCCCTCATAGCAATAATAGGGTTGTATCCTAATAATGGGTGGTATCCTAAGAGTTTCTTCCTTTGGAGAAATTTGCCTTTCTCTGGAGGGAGGAAATTTTTATATACAACCCAATAAAAATGGAATTAATTTCACAGATCATGTCTTAAAATGGTAAATATAGCTGTTTACTTTTGTGTAACTAAAATGGCACATAAATGTAAATAAGTACTCTCTATACTAGCAACAACAAAAATTTAACATATCTCCACAGGCAAGACTAAAGCTCTTTCCCCATCAAACAGGGGAGCTACACATTCTGGGAGTCGTTTACAATCTTGGCACTATTCAGGGCACTACCATGCTAGATGGAGTAGACTCTTCTGTTGGATTGCAAGCGGGTAAGACTTTTATATATTTACTACAACATAAATCCTCTGAGTTCTTCATACAGGACTATGGAAAGCCACGAGATTCTGATGGCTAAACTGTTGGACTGGAAGCAACAGCAGAGATGTGTCGCCCAGAAGTTAGTACATGGAATGTGACCCTCAGAGCCATTCCTACAGCTTGGTTCATTGTCTGTATGGGTATATGTATTGCTAGCATACATCTCCCCCAATCCCAGCCCACCCAACCCAGGACTAGATTGATCTACATTGTAGAATTTCTTTTTATAGATACATAAATTTTATATAAAGTATGTATATCACCCTTCCTCTATAATAGCATTAAAAGTGGCTAACGGTTTGAATGAAATTCAAAGAAATGACAGCAATCAAACTAAATCCCATACAGCTGGTTAACGAATACATTTTGTCTGTGGTGATGCTGCTTCCAGATATCTTCTGCTCCTCCTTCCTGCTTGGGAGGGAAGACTTATTTCCTGTACTCAAGAGAGGGGCAAAATCCTAGAAGTATTTTTTGCTATTCCTGTAATTCACAGTTCTGTAAATACGTTTTGTGTTTGTCATTCTCTCCAGATTTGATACTGCCTTTGGCCAAATGTTCATGCTAAATTAGGACTATGGACACAATATAGCAATAAATTCTGGCCTACATCCAGACTAGTGTTATGTTAGTGCAATAACATAAAGCAGTGACTACACTAAAAAGAGCTGTCTGTTCCCAAATTGTTCTTGTGCTAGCAGATGATGTTGATGTGATATGCTCTTTTGTATGTGCCCTGGAGAAGATGTTCCACTAGTGGTTGCACAGCACTGCAGAGCACTGCAGCTTTGGGCAGCTCTGCAAATGTCTTAAGTGCGCACACTTTCTTTTGTTGCACTAGCACATTTTATTTATGTAAAAACATTTATACCCCACCCATCCAGTACACTACTGCTTGGAACAGCTTACAATATTAAAAAAACTGATACAATGTAAAATAAGAGACTGATAAAATTAAACAAGTTCAGTTAAACAACTTAAAAGCCCAGGTTAAAATGACAATTAAAATTACATTTTTTAAAAAGTTTCAAGTTAGAAATTCTTTTCTAAGCTAAAAACTGAGAACTATAAAAATTAAAGAACCTACCAGATATAAGCTACAGATAAAACATTTTAAAGCCTTTTAAAAATGATGTGCCTTTTTAAAAACATGGAGGGAACATGGTGAAGCTATTCAGGGAAGGCATTCCAAAGCAGAAACCGAGGGGCCACAACCGAAACAGACCTGTCTCTAGTCCCCGCCAACCAGATCTCTGTTAGTGTTGCAGCCATGAGCAGGGCCTGAGATAATGAACAGAGGGCCCTGGCAGGTTCATATGGGCAAATGTCGTCCGACAGGTATCCCGGCTTCTGTGTAGAGCTTTAAAGGTCAAGACCAGCACCTTGAATATAGCCCGGAAGTGGACTGATAAACCAATGAAGCTGCTGCAGGATGGGATGAAGCAACTTGGGTCCACGAGCATCATTGTAGCAGCATTCTGGACCAGCTGAAGCTTTCGAACAGTCTTCAAGAGCAGCCCCACATAGAGCACATTGCAGTAGTCCAATTTGGATGTTTATTTATTAATTATTTATTTAAAATTTTATATACTGCCCAAAACTTACATCTCTAGGTGGTTTACAACAAAAACAGAAAAGTTAAAATATTAGTTAAAACAGATAAATGACAACAAAGAAATTAAAACATTGGTTAAAATAAGTGACAGCAAAAAGTTAAAACATTACAATAATTTAAAACCTTAAAGCAATATTTTAAAAACAAAGTTAAAACTACTAAAGCGGTATTGAATTAAAAGCCTGGGTGAACAATGTCTTTAAAGATTATTTTTTTAATTGTCAGAGATGGGGAGGCTCTTATTTCAGGAGGGAGCACATTCCAAAGCATTGGGGCAGCAACTGAAAAGGCCTGTCCCCAGGTAGCCACCAGATAAGCCGATGGCAACTGCAGACAGACCTCTCCTGATGATCTCAATAGGCGGTGGGGTTCATGATGAAGAAGGCATTCTCTTAAATACCCAGGGCCCAAGCCGTTTAGGGCTTTATAGGTTATAACCAGCACCTTGTATTTTGCCCGGAAACTTATCGGCAGCCAGTGTAGCTCTTTCAGTACAGGAGTAATATGGTCTCTCCGAGATGACCCAGAGACCAACCTGGCTGCCGCATTCTGAACCAGCTGTAGTTTCCAGACTACATACAAAGGGCAGCCCCACATAAAGTGCATTACAGTAATCCAGTCTGGAGGTTACCAGCATATGTACGTTTATCTCAAGAAACAGATGTAGCTGGTGTATCAGCCGAAAATGCATAAAATGCACCTCTGGCCACTGCCTCAACCTGGGACACCAGGGAGAGGCTCAGATCCAGAAGCACCCCCACACTGCGTACCTGTTCCTTCTGGGACCAAAAGCATGAGTGACTGAGGTCACTTACCAAAGCATGAGTGACTTGGGAGAAGTAGAACCCTACTTTTCCTAAGTAGAGTTACAGCTGGCATAGGAGCCATAGCTGGTAAAAGGCACTTCTGACACCGCCACCACCTGTGCCTCCCAAGGACAGCATTGGGTCCAGAGACACCCCCAAGCTGTGGACTTTGTCTTTCAGAGAAGGTGTGACCCTGTCCAAGACTAGATTTACCTCACTACTTGGACGATCAGCTCTATCAACCCAGAACACTTCCGTCTTATCTGGATTAAGTTTCAGCTTGTTTGCCCCCAGTTTGTTTGCCTCCCTGGTGTCTGCTGGTTTTAAAAGATAAGTAGATTTGGGTGTCATCCGCATATTGATGGCACCACAGCCCACACCCATGGATGATTTCTCCTAGAGGTTTGATGTAGATGTTAAGCAGCATAGAGGACAGATTAGATCCCTGTGGCACCTCATAGGCCAAAAGCCAGAGGGTTGAGCAAGCAACCCTCTGAGTATGATTCGCCAGGTAGGAGCGGGAACCAGCATATGACCCTCCCCCCATGTCCCAACCCAGAGAGGTATCCAGAAAGATACCATGGTTGATGGTATCTAAAGTTGCTGAGAGGTTCAGGAGAATCAAGAAAGTCACACTCCCTCCCTCTCTTAAATGTTTATTTGTTAATGTTGCTGGTAATCTGCCTTATGTTTCTTTTTAGATTGTGAGCCCTTCGGGACAGGGGACAATCTTATTTATGTATTTTTCTATTTTTCTGTGTAAAATAGAAAAATGTTCTCTGCTTTGAGAGCTTTGATTGAAGAGCGGTATATAAACAGTCATCATTGAACAGATACGAGTGATTTTATCTACAAAATGTAATGCAAATTGGTCACAGCAGGCTGCTGAAGTTCTGTTTGATGGTCTTTGGGGCCCTCACATAGGAGACCCTGAACCACTCGAAAAAGCTCCGCTGGATGACACTGAGCAGGTGCGATGGTGGTGGAAAAGTAGGATTTCTTCACTGTCATAGAATAGGCCCTAATATGGATTCTAACCTGTGTTCAGTTACATTCATTCTGAGTTTTCAGCCAACGATGCTCAAGCAGTCTACCAGTCTGCTTCATTGTCTGCAACTCACCTGTATATATCAGGGAGTTGCTTGGAATTGGTGGTTTGAGAGAGGATGCCTAGGCGCTATCGTGTCATGGCATCAACAGGATCGTCCACTCTCTCAGCAGGAAAAATCCCCCAGAGTCATCAGGAATACATTAGAATCCATAAGTCTCCAAGGGCGGACCATCCTAATTGATCCTCCACCCCTACAGAGGTGTGTTGGGTCTACCCTCAGTCCTGTCTTAACAGGATAGCAATCGGTCCATGACAATGGTATTAAGGCCGCCTGGACTATTCATGGAGCACCACCATTGACCCAAAGTCTAATGTATGGCCTGCCACATGTGTGGTACCAGAAATTAGTTGAAACAAGCCCATGGTCATCATGGAGGACATGAAGTTCTGAGCTGCACCAGATAAGGCAGCCTCACCATGGATGATAAAGACTAACCAAGACTAACAGCCTCAGGGTACTCAATGCCCTACCTGGGACCACCATAAGCAGCTTGGGCAGGGAAACTGTTAGACAGCAGGGTGGGTGGTATACCAACAGAATCCCAATTTTGTCTCACAATCCCATCACTTCATGCAAGCACTCGAACTGGTCAGAATGCATTTGGTGAAGACGATGGTCTCCCAATGAACCAGGGCAACCCCACTTCACTGCCTACCCGGCCTTGTCTGATGCTGCATCCAGAAACCTGATGGACACAGCTGGGAGAGATTTACATCTTCCACTCACCCATCCAGGTCTCCGTAATATATGCCAGGCCCATGTGCTCATTCAGGATAACATCCTATGGGGGTGAGCATGGAACTGGGAAGCCCGGTTCAGTTCGAATTGGACCAGACCTGAACAGAACTGGGCCCTGTTTGGTTCTGTGCATCTCGAGCTGGGCTGCAGTTCGGCTTAAGGCTGAACCGGTTTGGGCCTGGCTTAAGGGGGGTGGGGCACACAAATAGTCAGTGCCCACATGGTGGCCTTCAAAATGGCTGTCATAAGTGAAGAGAGGACCGACAAGGCCCCAAAACTGGCTGAACCAGCCCAAAGAAGATGGGGGTGGGGTGCTGAGTGTCTCTTTAGAGACAGCACCCTCCAGAGGCTGCCGGACCCAGCTGTAAGTTTAAAAATAAGACACACACACACACCTAGAACCCAAGAGCTGGCCCAGGTGGTTCAGTTCGAAGTAGAACTGAACCAGGCCCTGTTTGGCTTGAGGGTGAGCCATCAAACGGGCCTGGTTTGACGGAGAATCGGCTCGAGATCAATCCGATTCGCACCTGGATGGCTGTGGTCTTTGCATTTATGGACCTGGCATTTAATAGTAACAGCTTCCAGCAAGGTGAGCTGCTGGAAGAGTTACTGGGGTCTCCTTGGATGGGGGAAGGACAGGAGGACATGATGACTTTGATATAGCCAGCATGACTTCCCCTTACCTGGCATGTCCTACTTCCACTGCCATATCGCCCTCTGCCAAGGACCACCTGGATTAGTCTGGATGCTGGCCGCTATCTGTGCATGCAGACAGAACAAGATGGCTTCATCACATGAAAACCTCTCCTGCTGCAAAAGCATTGCTTGGTCCAATCCTCAACTTCCATATTATATAACAGTATTTCTCTAAGAAAACAGTCAGAAACTTAAAGCTAATCCTATCACTTTAGCAGCCAGAGAAACAGACGTTTTAGACACAGCACCATAACTCCACTAACATTGCAAAATTTCTTTTGTGCGTTTAAATAAGAAGCAGAATTTCAGAGACCTCTTACCTGAGGTTTGACAACCAAATTATTTGCAGTACTTCAAGATTCTTTTCCTATGTCTTCAGGAAAATATATTTCGAATGGAATGTCTGTACGAGGGCGACAGGATTTGGAAATTCAGGGCCCGCGCTTGAATAACACAAAAGAAGAAAAAACATCTATTAAATATGGACCAGATAGACGTTTAGATCCCATTATAACAGAGGAAATGCCTTTGCTAGAGGTACAAGTGGTCATTGTCAATATAGTCAAATATTGAATAAAACTTTAATACTATATTTACAATATAGTCAAATTTGAACTGTTGCTTTAGAAATATATTGATGATTTTTCTACTTCTGGTTTGCTTGTATTTCTTCTACCTTGGATTAAATTTGAAGTGGTTAGATAGATATAAATTTCAAGTGCAAAGTAGCATAAGATGCTTCTCTTTCCACCCTACCCACAGCCTTATTATTTATTTTATTTTACATCTTATATCCCACTCTTCCTCCAAGGAGCCCAGAGCGGTGTACTACATACTTAAGTTTCTCCTCACAACAACACTGTGAAGTAGGTTAGGCTGAGAGAGAAGTGACTGACCCAGAGTCACCCAGCAAGTATCATGGCTGAATGGGTATTTGAACTTGGGTCTTCCCAGTCCTAGTCCAGCACTCACCACACTGGTTTATTGCATGTACTTATTGAAATGTGAATTGTTGCTAAGGTTAGCTGAACACAGAGCTTTCTAAAAACAAGAACAAGTCTTTTCTGACTTCCTTTCTGAGCAGTTACTTTATATTGACACTCTATGCTTATTTTATTAAAGATGAACAGTAAAAGTGAAAATGTAATTTGGAAAACCACCTATACTTGATTTCGTGAGATTGATTTATATTGCAAAATATGAACAAATTTAAATACTATAGTGCTGTTGCTATCATCAGCTTTGACAGATGGTCAAAATATGTTCATATTTTTCTCTTCCAATGCAGGTATTCTTTATAAATTTTCCTACAGGGTTGCTATGTGGAGAAATCCGGAAGACACATGTAGAATTTATGAATGTAAGCAAGAGTCCCCTGACTGGACTGAAAATTGTCTCTAAACGGCCAGAGTTCTTTACCTTTGGTGGCAGCAGTGCCATTCGAACACCACTAAGTCCATCAGCGTCTGAACACTGCAGTGCTTACAAGACTGTTGTAACACATTCTTCCTCTGTATGTTCGCTAATATCCTCAGTTGCTGCTTCAGACTTTGGGGTTGGAGCAGGAAGTCAGCCTGAAGTCATAGATGTCCCTCTTCCTGACTCTGTTCTCCTCCCTGGGGCTTCAGTACAGCTCCCCATGTGGTTGCGTGGACCAGATGAAGAAGGTGTTCATGAAATAAACTTTTTATTTTACTATGAAAGTATTAGAAAACACTCAAAAATGTGGTAAGGTTTATTTAAGTCTCTTTTAAATGTTTGTGTTGGGGCAAATTTCATTTCAAATTCATTTAGATTGGCTAAATATCTTTAAGGTGGATTATATATAAGATTATTGTAACATGTTAAAGACAAATCATCACTATTTCATGGAGTTCTGTTTTATGACTGTTGCCTCTTTCCTTGTCGTTGAATATTCTATCAAAGGCACAATATGATGCATGTTTGATCACTGTTCTTTTCCCTGCCCCCACCTTTGTTCTGGTCATTTCAGAGTCTCAGCTAGCAAACTGGACGTTATTTCCGAGTTCACAAGAATAAGAAATAAAGCCTAGCGGACAAACAAGTGCTTTCAACATCTAGTTTTCATAAAAGCAGTGGGGGCTCCTTGATTTCTTCTGGTCTACAAAGGCACCTGTGTTCTTTAACTAAGATCACAGTGTTTAAGGAAAATACAAAATACATAGACTTTCAGAGAGAAATAATATACTAATGTAACTTGAAAAGGGCACGGTTTCCAGATAATGACCAACTAGTCTTCATGGGGGTAAAGAGAAACAAAGTGTACTATAGGAGAAGAATCCATATTCTCCTTGATTGCTGCAAATCCTATCAGCAGCAGGTTGTCAGCCACTCTTCTACAAAGAGTGCAATATTAACTAGCTTATCTGAATCTTTCTGCATGGGAAGTAGCATACATTCCTTTTAGCTGGGAAACTGTTGTGGAGATCAACGAAGTGGTTGTATTTCCATAACTATCAAATGACTGTAGTCTCTTTACAGCTGGGCTCATCAGATCCTGAATTCACTTTTTTGAGTATAAAAGGTTGTGTCCGTCCTGTCTCCCCCCCCCTTGCCCCCGCCGGCCAAAAAAAAGCCACTCCTGAGCGCCAGGGGACCCTTTGGAATGGCTTGGGATCTGGCACTGAGGGCTGCAGTAGGAGGACAGAAAAGGTTGGAGGCACCTTGCTCATAGGAAACTGCCTTGTACAAAGTCAGACTATTATTGGTCCCTCTCATTATTTTCTACCCTGACTGGCAGTGGTTCTCCAAGTTTTCAGACATGTCTTTCTCAGTTCTACCTGGAGATCCCAGAGACTGAATTTGGGACCTTCTGAATGCAAAGCAGTTGCTCTACCACTGAGTCCTTGATGGGGCCATCGCTCAGTGGTTTTCAATGAAAAGTGCCTCTGACCTATTTTCCCCTCTCCCCCTGTAGCTCCAGACCAGATTCCATGCAATTCTGAAGGAGCATCTCACTCTCAGATGTGCTTTTTGGAGAAAAGGGGGCAAGAAAGTTACCTTGTGTGAGCCTCCATTCTCTTGTGTTACTCTAGGATTCAATTCAGAATCATTTTTCATCCATTCTTTTGGGAGGGAAATGTTGTGGCAAACAGTTTGGCTGTTGTCTTGTATTTGAGTGTCTTAATTTGAAATATTGATTTTATTGGCAAGTAATTTGGGCAACATCTATGAATATGTGAGGGTGAATTCAGTGTTGGATTTTGAAGCAGGGAAACCTGTTTCCAGTCCCTGCTCAGCCATGGAGGTTGCTAAACATCGTAGAGCAAATTATTTATTCTAACTGAATTTCTGTGCTGTAAAATAAGTCTACTAAATCCTCCAACATAGTGATTGTAAGGACAAAATAAAATTTAATATAAAGCAGATCTGCACAACTAGTGATGTGCCCCTCTCCAACAGCAAAAAACAGCTTACTGGTCTGCTTTACCAGATGCTTGACAGTCACCCTATTCTTGCATTCCTAGTTATGAGAAGAATGGGCTTTTGAGGTCTTGTGCTCAAGTTGCGTGGCTTTTACACAAGTTTATGTAGGCCTGAAATAAAGCATCGTGTGCTCTAAAATGCAAAAAAAAAAAAAAAAAGTAACTGCCACCCCAATACCGTTTGTGTGCCTGTGCTACAATGAATATGTTTATTGGAAAATAATGCAAGGCAGAACATATATTTAGCGGCGATAAAGGCCTTATTCACATGTTCACAAAATTGGGTAAACTGAATATGTAGCAGTATGATCATGGCCATGAATCTTCTCCTCCATGCGTTCAGTAGTAAATATTCCTGACAGACATGATCTTTAGTTGAACACAACTTTGAAGAGGGGGAATGGCATGTTCTTGAGAGTATACTTGTAAGAATCAATGTGCATGTGCACCATTTGGGTGCTGCGTAAAATATATGGAGGTAGAAATAGTCCTACAGCCCCACCAGGCACACTCTACATACATCTGTGATTGTATGAATAGATGTCAAGAGTTGTTGGAGTTTAGTTTCTTTCAGTGTTTGGAAATGCTCTTTGTTGTGCTGCTGTTGGCCAAACCTGGCGCTATTTGTTAAATATTTTGAAATATTTGGACTGCTTTAGCTCCTAGGGTTTTCTGCCTTTTTGGAGTAAGACATGTAAGAGGCACCTTTTAAAAGTGGTGATTCTCTTATATTTAGCTTGAGGAGAGCAACTGTTCCTATTCAAACACAGCACAATTCCAGTTGTTGTTGCTATCTTATGTTTTATTTTAGATTGTGAGCCCTTTTGAGACAGAGCAGTATCTTGTTTATTGTTTTTTACTATGTAAACTGCTTTGAGCACTTGGTTGAAAAGCACTATATAAATATTATTATTAGTAGTAACAGGCTTAATGCAAGGCATCTTTTATTGGATATGTAGATGCAAAAGGGTTCACTCATGTTAATGTTCTTAGCCTTAATTTTGTGATAACTTTGATCACTACTGCTGAATTGTTTGTGAGGGAAACCTAAAAATTGTTCTCTTTCTAGTCACAGGGTATTGAGGCACACTGCAGTTATTTGTACCAGCCGGTCACTGACAGTACGAGCTACTGCATATCGAAGTAATGCTCTTGAGGATGAAAAAGGTGAAGGTGACAATATGCTAGTGTTTGTGGATGTGGAAAATATCAATACTGTAAGTGTGCTCGTAACTGGAGCTAACATTAGTTGTATGTGTATATATAATTTTTTCACACTAAACCTTGCTGTCTTTGAGGCTAGTGTCTGCATGAGTTTGTGTGTGTTTCTGGGTACATGTTTGTAATACATGTATACATATATAGATCATGAAAGAACGGAGGCCCTGGTCAAACATTTTGCCCACAATCATGCAGGATTGGGAAGAGATTAAAAGTGAGCCTTGAGTTTATGCAGTCTTTCCCAGTTCGGTTCAATACTGTGAAAAATGAACTACTGAACCAGAAGATCTCCTGTTTATTTGAATGTGGGGATTTCCCCTAATCCTGCAAGATTAAATCCTCTTTTAAAAAAGATTTAATTTCACAACATGAAGACACAGGATCTCCTAATTAAGTTGCATTTCATCAGAGTGAATGGAATGAAATAAACTGAGTAAGGTAGGCTCAGAGCTGTGCATGCCTGATCATTCACGAGGTGCAATTCCAGAGGGGAAAGGACATCTAAACAGCCTCTGAGTAAGCTATTTTAATATGCATAATGAAGCTGAGCACTATGAACGTGACATAGCTAAAATTTATACAATGCTAGATACTGTTCACAGCTCATTGTTTATACATCATACTTTTAGTATAAGCATGTTCTACATCATTACAGTGCAAGTAAAGGCTGACAGATCCCACAAGGCAAGAGACAGGAAGTGGCCGTTGCAAAATTGCTACAAATATTCAGCTCAAGTGAGTTGAGGGAGGGAGAGAGCGAGAGAGAATATGTGAATGTGTGTTTCTTCAATGTGTAAATGTATTTAAGCTTAATCAATTGGTTATCAATTGACAAATATCAGCAGTTGGACACTGTATCTTAATTCGCTTGTGTAATGAAAACTTTTACCTTTTGAATCCAATGACTTGCATCTCTTTTCTCTCTTGATGCTTGCTTATTAGAGTGAAGCTGGTGTAAAAGAATTCCATATAGTACAAGTATCTAGTAACAGCAAAAACTGGAAGTTACAGGAATACATAAATCTCTCTGAAGATAAAGGTTTGTGGATCTTATTAGATATAACTGCTCAAATCCTGTTTATACAAAAGTTAAAGCTTGGATCTGTAATAAAATGTAAGTTGAATTCCATTTGTGGAACTGCCTCCTGCCAGTCCCATAGCATCCCAGTGCTATTGGGGTGGGAGACCTTGGGACTGCTGCTATCAGTGGTGGAGCTAGAAGAGAGGGGGCCCGTGTTCACCCCTCTCCCCGCTAGCCCCTCTGAGTGTGGAAGATAATAAAGAAAATAGGGAGGGGTGGTGCTGGGGGGCCTTCAGGAGCTTTACTAAGATATCACTATCTGGTAAACAAATTGCATGTACAGTTACAGTTGCAAAAATTTAAATACTGTACTTGTATTCTCCTATTCTTCTTGTGTACGTTGTTTAGCAATAACTAGGTGGACAATGAGGTGGACAATACAAACGTATTGTTTCATTAGAGAGTTGTATCAAGGCGTATTTCTCCTTGCCAAATATTACTAGTATACTGTAACTATATTTTAACATAGGTTTTGCATAGTTTATTTTTGTTTACTTGTTTATGCAGTGCTCTTGTGTAATATATCCTGTTTAATCAATGTTTTGTGATAAAGCTTGTCTGTGGTATTAGCATAATGCTTGTCATATCACTTTAATAAATCATTTAAGTTACTTAATGACACAACAAATCTTAGCAATATACCTTTTGTTTAACTTGAGAGTTTGGTGTTAAAGAAAAAGGTGAAATTGGAGATCTTCTCTAATGTTTTGGAAATAAAAGACAATGTAAACACTTATGAAATAATAAGCAAACCATATTTGATTATTCCTTTTACCAGATATCAAGCTGGTTAATAGAGAGAGAGGAAAGCTCTGCTTGAAAGCAGTAAGATGCAAAAACTTAGTAGGTAAGTATTCAGTTTTTGCAGAATATCGTTTCTGTAATTAAGCATTGATTTCTCATTTTGGGCAACTGATCCTTTCTTCCCTCTTTTTGTTCCTTAGAAAACTATACATTTGCAGATATCGTTTTTGGAAGTGAACAGGTATACATGTAATTTTGTGGCTGTTACAAGTAGTGCATATTTTGCTGCTGTTCCTGTATATGACCTTGTCTGGGAAAAATCCTTTGCTAAATCTGTGTGGAAAAGCCAAAGGTGCAAACCCTGAACAAAAAATCCAAATACAAGTGTCTCTTAAGTAGTTGGAATATGACCCATCGTGAATAACTAAGTTATGAAAGATAGCAGTCTGCTCATAGGAAGTGCTTGCACCGTGTTTTCAGGAATTCCCCCCTGCCCAGTGCAACCTTCTGCACTGTATCACATGCCTTTCCCGAAGGCCCCTTGCCCCCAGGAGCAGCTTTTCAGGGTGCTGCCCTAGAGGAGTGGGTGGAGAAGATTGCTTGTGTGAGAGCCATTGTGCTTCTGTTGCTTAGGATATAACAGAAAACTCAGAAATCCCAGTGAATCTAGAAGCATCTTTTAAAACCCTGATAATTACTTGAATATAGTGATGTTCTTATTTCACTCTACAACGAAGACACAAGCAGAAGAAATGTATAATTGGTGTATACCTCTGAACATTTCTGAGAGTTTGTATTTCAAAGTGCCCCTGCCCCCCAGTGCCAAACTGCTCTTAACTTTTTTAAAAAAAAAAAAAGTTTGGATATTTAGTGTAAGAACTTTAAAAGGGGAATTGAAAGGAAACTTAAGTGTACATCCAGAAAACAATCTTTTCTAAAAGTTCTTGCGCTAAAACTCAAAGCTGTTTGCAGCAGGGGTGGTTAACTTTTGCACTAAAAGAACTTGGGAGGACTTTTAAGCACAATTATTGGGTTTTGAGGGAGCACCATCTGAGATACACTCTGAATACGCACAACTCTGGATTACAATGTATATTCTGTATTGAATGTTTTCAAATAAAATGTATGTGAAAGTGAAATATGATCTGTTTTTGTATGACTTTTTAAAAACAGATAATCAGTTCCACCAGTCCGTGTGCAGACTTCTTTTTCCAAAGTTTATATTCTGAATTAAGAACAACTCAAACACAACAAAATATGCACACTTCACAAGGAGCAGCAAAACAGTCACTTGACAATGCTGTCAGACTGATACAGAAGTGTAGTGAGGTGGATTTGAATATTATTGTACTCTGGAAGGTATGTATGAGGGTGCTGAGCTGAGCTGTGCTTGACACTTGATTAGAATTTGACACAAGTTAATACATATGTGTAAAGGAACACATCAATATATATCACAGACCTGAAAGAACAGGACAGTTTTAATGTGGCACCTAAAGGATAGTAATATTGGTGTCTGAATGTGTTTGAGGAGGGACTTCTATAATTAAGGTGTCACCATCGAGATGGCCCAGTTACCACCTGCCTAACTTCTGAATACAGGGTCACCTTAATCAGAGCCTCAGATGATGGTAAACTCATATGGCAGTTCTTTAGGTACTCTAGTCCCAGACTATTCATGGTTTTATAGGTGAAAACCAGAGCCTTGAATTGTGAAAGATGCCTAGAGCTACAGATACAATTGAGCATCCATAATCCAGGATAGATCTGATAGCGCTCCAAGCTACAAACCTGACCTTTAAAGAGGAGTGTAACCCATTCAATTCAGTTTGAATACCACATCTATGGCTAGCTTAAACTACCATATTTTTTGGACCATAAGACGCACTCCCCCCCCCAAAAGGAGGGGGGGGATGAGGGTGCCCCAGGCGTCCTTTGCAGCCAAAGCGCCAGTTTGGGCCGAGGCTTTGCAGAGAAGGAGCTCTGCTTGCGAGCTCCTCTCTCCTTCTCCAGTTATCAGTATGGGTCCCTGATCGGGCTTAGAAGGTTAGGACTGGGCAGCTGGGAGGGCGGGCGGGCGGCGGCGGGGGCAGCCGCGGTGGCAGTTAGCTTGGGCCGATTCAGCCCCTAATCCGGGCAGGCGGGTGGTCGGCGGCGGCCGCGGCGGTAGTAGTTTGGGCCAATTCGGCCCCTAATACTGGGTGCGTCTTATGGCCTGGTGCGTCTTATGGTCCGAAAAATACGGTACTTACCAATAGCACTTCTGCCTTGTCTGGATTGATCTTCAGTATATTAGCCCTCATCCAGTCTGAGTCCAAGAATCTATTCAGGACATTCCGTGCAGCTATATCTGGATTAGATGAAAGAGGATGTAGAGTTGGGTGTCTTTTGCATGTTGATGACTGACCTCAATCAGTAACTTTCATGTAGATGTTAAATAGCAAGAGGACAAAAGAAACTTCTGCAGGATCCTTTAGCATAAACGCCACAAGCCAAGACCGTAGTTTATCAGTGTGTTCACACTTTTCATTTTAAGTATTTGGTTTTATTATTTCTCTTAAAGATGTTTTATCTCACACTTAAACAGTTTGAGGTGGCTCACAACAGGAACAAAAGCACAATTACCAACCAGAGACGTAGGCTTTAGACTGTATATAAATATGTCTAAATAAATATATACACATACATATGTCTTTGGCTGCCTGTCTGCTTAAAATTTTTTTAAAATGACATTATAAGTCATTTTAATAAATGTTTTCATAACCAACCCTATGGCCTTTGAACTCTTAGGAGGGCAATACTATATTAATACTTCTTGGCAATGTTTTCTATGAGCTGTTACAGGTTATTCTTTTAACCATATTTTTGTAAATTCTTTGCCACATTCTTATTATATCTTATCAAGCTGGTTACTATGTTCTGCATTTGTTCTTCAAACAGGCATATGTTGTAGAAGATAACAAGCAGCTCATTTTGGAAGGCCAGCATCATGTCGTACTTCATACAGTAGGGAAGGAGGCATTTTCTTTTCCACAAAAGCAGGTATTATGAAAGTTCATTTCTTTGCTATCAAAGTAAGTGGATTTTAAAATGCTGTTAACATCTGGCTTAAAAAAAAAAAAAAACATGCCGTATTCCTTAGTTGTATTTCAGAATCCTGCATGACACCAGCATCAAGCTAGATTATTTATATTGGATCTATTAGGTTAAATCTATAGAAGTTAATCCCATGAAAGTTTCTGAAGAATATGTAAACACTGAAGTGTGTTGTGCACAGTATACCTGCAGATCTGTAAACTGAAAACATGGTACCATGCCTCTGAGAAAGGTCAATCTGTCATACACTGTAGGAAATAAACCATCTTTTGACCATAGAACTCATGATGTAACAATGTGCTTCCAAATCATGATTAGATTTTGGTTTGGTTGATTTCAACTGTCCTTATTAAAAAATATCTATCCTGCCTTTCTGTCCTGCAGACCAACAAAGCAGATAAAGTGAAACAAAAAGCATTATTAAAAACACATACCGTTTCTGATAAACTTACCATAAATAACAATACACACAAAATCCAAACAAAGGGCAGCAGCAATGACAGAACTGAAGACCTAAGCACCAAAAGCCTTCTAAAAGAGAATTTTCTTAAGATGGCACTTGTGCGTCAGCAAAGATTAAAGTGAAAATCCCTAGGGATAGAGTTCTGTTATTTTGGTGCCACCACAGAGAAGGTCCAATCCTATCCCATGTAATTGCCCCCCAGACCTTAAGATCAGAACCATTATGCATAGTGAGATCTAGAGCATGTACCACCATGGCATGTCTTGCCATATAATGCCTGAACCAAGAAGTTCCATATTTTTAAAAATACAATTTTCTCCTTAGCCCCGTAGTCTAAGCACAGTTTGGATCATGGAGCTGGGAATTTCCTGTATCCAAATAATTGTGGGCCACCAACACACTTCTGATCCTGCTGTGCATATCTGCTTTAAAGGTTCAGATATCATCCGAACAAGTCCATAGTCTAGACCAGGGCTGCACAACTTGGGCCCTCCTGCAGATGTTCGACTATGACTCCCATAATCCCTGACTTCCAGTGTGGCTGGAGATGATGGAAACTGTAATTCAACAAAATTACAGTAGCTTGATAGAATTCTGATTTTTTTAAGCACTTGATTTGTGACTGTTTTTAGTGTGTTCCAGTTTAACTGCTCAGAGTTCTGCTAAAATGTGAAGACTTGGTTGTGTTTTCAAGTCAGCATACATATTTGTTACAATTTTATTTTCATTTGATCTTTGTCGAGATCCACACACACTCGTACTCTTGAGTAGTGTGCCTGCGCAGTAGCCTTGCAGATGGAATTCTACAACTCCTCGCAGCGCTCCAAGCCCGACCCCTCATGAGCAGCGTGACTGTTAGACTGGACAGTTGGTGCTGGCAACGTTGGCAACGGGTGGTCTTCAAATAATTGAGTGTTGGGTGCTCCAACTGCCAACAATAATGGTCACATTGCTCATGAGGGATGGGACTTGGAGCACAGCAAGGAGCTGTAGAATTCCACACATGAGGTTACTGCGCAGGCACACTACCCAAGGGTATGACTGTATATGGATCTCTCAAAGATCAATGTTACAGGTGAGCAACTTGTTTTTTATCATAAAAGAAAATCACTTTGCATTACTATTCCAGTTTTTACTAACTAGACATTCTGTTATTTATTGTAAAGGGCTGTGTTCACCTTCTATTCACACTTCACCTTGGATTGTGTTATGTGTCATAGTTGGTCACTGTGTACCCTTCAAGGTATTTTTGTGGCTCTTGTTAATCTTAAATTTAAGCAGATAACAAGCAGTTGAGAGTTCATGCTAATGGTATTGCAGACTTGAGCAGATGCTCCACCTTTTGATCTATCTTTCCCCTTTACTTTCACTGGTCTGTATCCCTTGGATCTGGATTGTGATCCATTGGAAGTAATATTCATGGTTCTTCGTTATGATCTCTGTCCGTCACACATGGGGGCTCTGTGCCTGCACAGTAGCTCCGCCTCTTCCAGCCTCATTCTTGCTCCCCTTCCAGTCAGTTCTTTGTCCGAGAGATAAACAGCTCGTCGGTTTTTCTCTTGCTCTCTACAGTGTAAAGAAGGTTAAATTGGTTTCAGTTTTCTGTGCCAACTTCATTTAAAGTTGTACTTCTATTCCTCCCTTTACTGTAGTTCTCTTCTACCTTTTGCCGTTTGTGTTTTGCTTTGCTATCGGTTGTCCCCGTCCTCATTTTTTGTCCACCCCACTTCCCACCCTTTAGGGCTGAGGGAAGCACATATACCCATTTTTCTGTGAGGGCAGGAACCCTACCTGGCCTCGTTTCCTCAGGATATTTTCTCCCTTGAGGGGGTTCTGCCTTTGCTCCAGTCCTTGCAAAGGCAGCTTGAATCCTAATTTTTCCGGAGGGGATGGGAAATCCACCATTTTGCTCTTGGGTTTCTCTCCACCCCCTGCCAGAAGGGCCCCGCGTTCGCTGTAGCCCTTCTTTCTGCACTGGGGCTAAAAGGTTCTGTTGCACTGCCTCAGTTTTTTTCTATATATATATTTTTTCCTTCAGAGGGTTTTTTCCCCTTTCCCATAGCCTCCCTCCTCACTAGCGCTTTGGGTAAAATCCCTACTGCTTTTAAAATAAAGAGAGAGACATTCTGCTCCTGCAGAATTTTTTTCCTGAGGGGATATTCCTGTGGGAGTCTCATTGCCCCTGCCTCTCCTGCATGGCTGGGAAAATTGTCTTCAAGAGCTGTTCGCTCTGCTGGGCAAAGATCCCATTTTCAGATAGACATTGATGTTGTTTAGTCTGTCTTGGTGAATCGCACAAGGTGGAATCCTGCGCACACTGCCTTAAGTTCACCAAGCCAACCCGTAAAAACAGAGTGAATTGTTTGCATTCCCTCTTGTGGGAAAGAGCTCTTGTCCCTCTGAAAGCCATGGTGTCGGTACCGAGTACCTCTCAGGATGCCTACCCTATTGTGTCGGATCCTTCCACTTCTGGGAATCCAGGGAAAGAATTGAGGCTTCTGGCACTTCGGTACCATCTGCGTCAGTGAAACCTGCCTGTCTTAAAACAGTTGCACTGGCTGCCAATATGTTTCTAGGCAAAATTTAAAAAGTGCTGGTTATTACCTTTAAAGCTCTGAAAGGCTTGGGCCCGGGCTACCTTAGACAGTGCCTTCTTCAGTATGATCCACATCACTTGTTGAGGTCATCTGGAGAGGTGGCAGCTCGGAACCGGGCCTTTTCTGTAGCTGCTCCTGGCCTATGGAATGCACTCCTGGCAGATATCTGCAGTTTAGGCTCGCTGTTGGCCTTTAAGAGAGCCCTAAAAACTTACTTGTTTGGCCTGGCCTTCCAAGGTTTGTAAATGGTTTTCCCCCACCTTAAAGTATTTTAATTAGTTTTAAATGGTTTTGAATTGTTTTAGCATTGTGTTTTAAATGGTGTGTACCTTAACACAGAATCTGAAGTTCACCTTGGGTGGGCAATCTAAATATTCATATTCATTGGTGTTAGACTGGCATGCATTGTACACTTTAATGCCTCTTGCTCCAATACATTTTTGTTTTGTTCTTATAGGGTTTTAAAAAAATACTTGGGAATTCTGACTGGGAAGACTTGGAACAGGTAATGAAATCGAGGGAAAAGATACATTGAAAGAGTATTATACCTTATCTTGTTATCTGTTTGATTTAGTATTATTTATTTTCTATATAAACCGCTTTGAGAACTTTGGTTGAAGAGCGGTATATAAATATTCGTAGTAGTAGTATATGTAAGATTGAAGATTTTTATCATCCCTTTTGGCAAATCTTTCAAGATATTTTTTCAACAAGTTAGGTGTCACCATGAGTAGTTTTTCAAGTATCTGTGACTGATCTCCATGTGAAAGTCTCTGTGGTTCTGTACCACATTGATATGAATGGAGAACAAGGCTGTGTTCATTTCTACACTTATTTCTCTCCCCCACTCCCCATTCCCACTTTTTTGTCGTGTGTGTGTGTGTGTGTGTGTGTGTGTGTGTGTGTGTGTGTGTTTGTTTGTTTGTAGGAACTTAACCCCTAGATTCTCATAGGGTTAAGTTTCCTTTATTCACAGTTTCTGTACTTGCAGTTATAAGCAAGAACGGAACTCCCACAAATGAGGGCTACCTGTACCAAATTAACCTGTCTAGTCACTGTGGTCAGATCCCCTTCCTGTTGAATTCCACATAAAAATATGGGATTCCACAGAGGATTTCCATTCACCTATGAATGTTTTCAGTGTTGATACTTAGTATCTTGCTCTTTAAAACTTAACCATACTTGTCTAAATATGCTTCCTTTTTGGGGGGGGTCATAATAACTAAACTGCAAAGAGTTTACCATGAAAGTGTTTTGAGCTTTTCTAGTACTGCACTTACTTCATAATCTGTTAATGCTAATGTAGTGTCCTGTCTGTGTTACTATTTTACATGATGCAATGAAGCGGGGCTGTTTTCTGTATGTATCTTGAGACTAGTTCTGATTGACATGAAGCTATGCAAGTAAGAACTTGAATAATAGAATGCTCCTACACAGAGAGTTGAGCATGTTGGAGGCAAAGCTAGAAAACATCTAGTTTTCTGTTTGAAAGGATTTGTTTTAATGGAGAAAGATTTAGTCATATGAGCCCCTGCAGTCTGGAGCAGTACAACCCAAACATGTGCTTATCCTCTTACTAAGAACTAGGCCATAGTTCTACCACTAGTCTACCATTTCTTCTGCATTTGGTTCTAAGAACCACCTATGAACAGATTTTCATTTTACATGTATCTAGGTAAAATCCCTCACTTGTACAGTTCTGAGTGCTTTGTGTGTTGTGTTTCCTAAACAATTCTGTGTTCCAGGAGTCACCGGAGATGGGTCTCCTAAATTTCTTTCGATCAGAAAGCACTTCAGTACCTTCAAGACCATCTTTGGATCAGCTTTCCAATCTTATCAAAACCAGTCTTCATTATCCAGAAACGTTTAATCATTCATTTCATCAGAAAAGGTTTGAAGGTTTTTTTTGGTTTTTATTTTAAGAGCTTTAGATATTATAAGCATTTAAGATATTTAGATATTGAAAAATCTACTATTTTTAAATGAAACAGCTATTGAGTGCAGCACTACTAAGGATGAAGGGAAGAAATAGCAAGTTCTGAAAATAATAATTTTAATTTTTATCTTATTTCTTTAAACAATTGCACCCACAAAGGCTTTTCTACATCCTCCTAACTTTTATTTTATTTATTTATTTTTATTTAATGTATTTGTATACCTCCCAAAACACATCTCTGACAATTAACTATGACTACAAAACATTTCTGTAGTAGTTCAAGAGGATTTCGCACATTTGCCCACTAAAATAGAGCTGAAAGACATACAATAAACTCTTAACTTGATCACATGTTGACAGTATGATTCTTACCATAGTGGTGCAGGCGCGTTATTTACTATTTTACATAGTGCCGTCATGTAAATAATGCCTTACAGAGTACCAAAAGCCAACCCACCCCATAAAAACACCTTGAAAACTAAAGGTAACAAGGGATGTGTGTGGGCAAATGCAATTATATATGCCTAGGTCATGGTTTGGGGAACATAATTAAAAGGTGTTTAGGCCCATGTTGTTTTTACATGAAGAGAATATGGGAAGAAATCCCATTTGCTGCTGAACATTGCACAAAGGAGAATTTACCTATGTAGAACAACACCTAACTTGACTGCTGTTGGGAAAGAAAGAGATAATGTTTAGCACAAAGTGTTAGATTGTATCTCAGTTAAACTCTGAAATTACTTTGAGTTTCCTCTAGCTGTTTGCTCATTGACTTTTAATTTGTCTAACATTTTCTGCTACCCTTTCCTACCTCAGTTAGAGAAAAATTCCTTTAACAGTCCTAAGGTGTCACTCATGATCTAAAGGCAAACGATGTAAGGTGAAAAACAAGAGTAAAGTGCAAGTAACTCCTTGTTGCAAACAGAACGTATGACAGAATAATTCATTCTTGCTACATTACTATCTAGAACAGTCCATGGTAAATGGTGTATTCTGCAGCTGATCCAGAATCATAAGAATTCAGGGCAAAATTGATAATCATTCTTTTTCTTTTGCAGCCTTTGTATAGTACCAGTCACTCTTCTACTTTCAAATTGCTCTCAGGCCGATGTTGATGTGATCATTGATTTGCGACACAAAACAACAAGGTAACTTTCTAAAACTAAAACTTTAAATTAATGAAGTAAACAAAACAAGGCTCTTCTTGCCTTTACCCAACTTCTACTAGTCTTCTTCTACCCCTCCCCGGCCCACTGCAACGTGCCCTTCCACTAATGCAAATCTGCGTGCAGGCTGGTGGATTTCTCAGTGGCTTTTGATGCTATCAATCATAGTATCCTTCTGGGCCATCTGAGAGAGTTGGGAGTGGAAGACACTGCTTTGCACTGGTTCCATTCCTACCTTTCGGGCAGATTCTAGATGGTGTCACATGGAGATCATTGCTCTTCAAAAACAGAACTTTTGTATGGAGTCCCACAGGACTCCATACTGTCTCCAATGCTTTTAAACATCTACATGAAACCACTGGGAGAGCTCATCAGGAAATTTGGTGCAGGGTGTTATCAGTATGCTGTTGACAGCCAAATCTGTTTCTCCATGTCAGCATCATCAGGCAGAGGCATACTCTTCCTAAATGCCTGTCTGGAGGCATTGATGGGCTGGATGAGAGATAACAAACTGAGACTGAATCTACATAAGATGGAGGTACATAATGTGCGGGGTTGGCACTCAGGAGACAACTTTGACATTCCTGTCCTGGACAGGGTTACACTCCCCCAGAAGGAATAGGTACACAATCTGGGATAGCTTTTGGATCCAAATGTCTCTCTGGTGTCTCAAGTTGGGACAGTGGCCAGAGGTCCTTTCGATCACCTTTAGCTGATACTTCAGCTACGTCTGTTTCTCGAGATAAACAGCCTCAAAACAGCAGTGTATATTATTATTTATTTAATTTATATACTGCCTGACCTCAAAGGCTCTAGGTGGTTCACAAAAATAAATGCAACAAAAACAAAATAAGACACATGGTTAAAACAATTTAAAATATTCAAAGATAACTAAAAGCCTGGCCAAAAATATGTGTCTTAAGATCTATTTTAAAGGCTGATAAAGGTGTTAAACCACGAATGTCTATAGGGAGTGCATTCCATAGCCCAGGAGCGACTGCAGAAAAGGCCCATTCCCAAGTCAGATGAGCTAGTGGCATCCGGAGACAGACCTCTCTCGATGATCTTAACGTGCAGTGGGGATCATGCAGAAGAAGGCACTCTCCCAGATAACCCGATTGTAAGCCATTTAGGGCTTTAAAGGTAATTACCAGCACTCTGTATTTTAACAGGAAACCTATCGGCAGCCAATGTAATTGTTTTAAAACAGGTATCTCCAAGAAACCATGGAGACCAATATAGCTGCTGCATTTTGGACCAACTGAAGTTTCCAAACTATGTACAAAGGCAGCTCCATGTAGAGTGCATTACAATAGTTAAGCCTAGAGGTTATCAGAGAGTGCACCACAGTTCTGAGATCATTATCTTCAAGGAATGGATGTAGCTGTTGTATCAACCGAAATTGATAGAAGGCACTCCTGGCCATAGCCTCAACCTTGGAAACCAGTGTGAGGCCTGAGTCCAGAAACACTCCCAGGCTATGCACCTGATCCTTTATGGGGAGTGCAACCTCATCCAGAACAGGAGGATCTGTATATGCTGGTAACTTCTAGACTTGATTATGCAGTGCTCTCTATGTGGGGCTTGATTACGCAATGTGCTCTATGTGGGGCTGCCTTTGAACATAGTCTGTAAACTGCAATTGGTGCAAAATGTGGCAGCCCAGTTGGTCTCTGGGTTATCTCAAATAGGCCACACTACTCCCATATTAAAAGAACGACACAAGCTGCCAATATGTTTCTGGGCAAAGTGCTGATTATAACCTGTAAAGCCCTAAACAGCTTAGGCCCTGGTTATTTAAGAGAATGTGGTCTTCACTATGAGCCCTGCTGCCCAGTGAGATCATCTGGAGAGGTCCATCTGCAGTTGCCACCAGTTCATCTGTTGGCTACTCAGGGATAGGCTGCCCCAGGGCTTTAGAATGTGCTTCCTGCCAAAATAAGAGCCTCCCCATCTCTGACAGTTTTTTTTAAAAGTCTCTTAAGATGAATTTATTCACCCAAGCTTTTTAACTAGAATTGTGGTTTTAAACTGCTTTAATGTTTTGATTTCTATTTTAATTTGTTTTGTTTGTTCTAAAGTGCCCAGAGACATGAGTTTGGGGCAGTGTGCAAAATACTCTAAATAAATAAACAATAAATAAAATAAATAGTGTATTCAGGATGAGGTTGCTGGTGTTTAAATGCTAAACAGTGCATATGACCAGCGCAGTTCTCACTGAAGCAGTTCTATAATCTTGGAGCACAAGCAGCTCATTATTTTGTTCCAATACACCATATTCCATTTACTCCCGAGGGAGTAAATAGGAGGAGGATTATCTCCCTAAAACCTAATTCAGAGATGCTCTTGTGGTATGTAGATCATTTATTTAGAATATGTGTATACTGCTTTTCAACAGGAGTCAAAGTAGTAGCAAAAGAAATGGAAAGATGGTTCTGTAGCTCTAAAGGGTTCAAAATAACAGCCACCGGAAAGGATGCTGTGCAGGGATTAACAGGGACAGTTGCTATTGCCTTGCTAAACATAAGAGCCACCATCTTAAAAGATGCCTCTTTGCCCAGTGGCAGTTGGTTATCAGTTCTATTGGCTGTGATAGCACTAATCACCTGTTGAGATTAAGCTGCTGCATGGACTCATTCCCCTGATTTTAACCAACACACACATATAAACAAGTATGGATGCTTGGTCCTCTAGTTCAGGGATCCTCAGCATTGGGCCCCCAGATGTTCTTGGACTTCAGCTCCCATAATCCCCAGCCAAAGGCCACTGGGCCTGGGGATTATGGGAGTTGAAGTCCAAGAACATCTGGGGGCCCAACGTTGAGGATCCCTGCTCTAGTTCCTCATGTTACAGCAGTAGATAGAAAAAGCAATCCATACAAGAAGATGTATTCTTCGTCATGGTCCTGTACTTCACGCTAATGGGCTCAGTGCATGCATGGAGACCTATATGGGAACGTTCCAAGCTACTAATGCTCTCTAAGTTAATGTAGGAATTCCCTCTCCCCCTAGTGCTACATATGGAAATGTGCCTCTCCCGTAGGGATGTGCATGAGCTGGTTCAGTGCATCCTCTGGGAAGGTGCTGGCATTCGAATCGGCAGGGCGGGGAGTAATTTCCTTAACCTGCTTGCCTCCGCCCAGCCGCTTTTCTGGTGGCGGCGCCCACTCTCTCAAAGGTTCCCTGAAGCCTCTGTGCAGCATCAGCACGCACATGGCTGGTGCGCATGCTGACACCATGTGGGGGCTGCAGGGAAGAGCGCTGCAGCCGCACACAGCCTTTGAGAGAGCAGGTGCTACCAGTAGGAAAGTGACTGTGCGGTGGTGAGCAGGTAAGGAACTCCTTACCTGTTTTTAAGGGAACCACTCTCCACCCTGGCAGTGGCTGCACAAATGGCTTGTGCATATCCCTACTCTCCCACTCCTCAGTTTTTCATTGTCCACTGTGTTTTCAACCTCAACCATTTAGAG
Organism: Hemicordylus capensis; assembly: GCF_027244095.1. Classification (NCBI taxonomy): domain Eukaryota; kingdom Metazoa; phylum Chordata; class Lepidosauria; order Squamata; family Cordylidae; genus Hemicordylus; species Hemicordylus capensis. The sequence continues at coordinate 251,947,299 of NC_069660.1, read as the reverse complement.
AATGTTTAGCTTTGTGAGACTTTGTCTCTCACTCTTGTTTTTCTTTTTTCTTTCCCTCATTATGGTATTACCCTTCTTTTTTTATTTTGTGTATTCCTATTTCAGTATCTTGTTTTGCTGTTCCTTATAGCGTGTTTTGTTATTTGGTCCCCCCGCCCTTTTCCTCCCACACCCCTTGGGGGTGTATGTCCAGTAAAATTATTTTTAAGAGATGCAGAGGTTGTTGCACTAAAATCCCATTTTCAGAGAGCACCAGTATTGTCTTCTGTGTTGTGGGGGGAATCCCGGATTATAGAGACTTGCCTATATTGTCAAAAATTCCCCTGTCAAGCACAGCATAACAGAGTCTCTAGATTAAGAGCTTTCTTGTGGGAACAAGCTCTCCTTCCACCCACACAGATGGCCTCTACATCCCCTAAATTGGTTCCCATAGAATATCTGACTGATGCGACTGGGACAGGGAATTTGTCACAACCTCCTACAATACCTACCACCACAGTATCAAATATCTCTGTTCAGTCCACTCGTGCTCCTTCAGGAGCAACAGGGTTTTCAGTACCCACTGCACTACCTCTAAACGTAGCCCATGGTGGGAACGTCGGCACTTGCAAAAAAAAAATGAAGAAAAATCTTCAGCCAGAGATAGATCTACCTAAGAAGAAAAAGAAGCACTATCTAGCTGCTTCGATCTCAACAGCATAAAACATGGCACAGCAGCCCTTGCAGCAATTTTCAGGGCACATCCTTCAAAAATCTGAGACCTTTGGGATCCACCATTGGTATCAAAACAAGCTCTCCGGTACTGTGACAACTCCTTTTGCTACAGACCCCGCCATCACAACACACTCCACAGGCATGTGGAGCAATAGCATCCCTGTTCCTCAGGTTCCCTCCTCCCAAATGATGAATATGTGGCATCAGACCTTGAGGACCTGCCAGAATACTTCCCTGAGAGATCCTCAGAAGAGGGGTGTTTGCTGAGCTCTTACAATTGGTACCAACGCAAGAGGAGGCACCGTTCCCCTTCCTATTCTTGGGACAAGTGTGGCTATTTTTTTGACAATTGTTATGCTATAGATGACAGGGAAGGCTTCTGTGAGCAAAGATATGACAGCCACCCGGGATATTATCCGGTGCACTACAATAGCAGCACCTGCGGCCGCAGATCTAGAAGCAGTCCTCGTCACTTCAATACCAGTCGCCTCAGTACAGAAGATTGTGATCCCTATTGAAGCGTACATTCATTATGTAACACCTACATCTTGGACATCCATTACCATTGACACCTCAAACTTCAGCTGGGGGGGTAACCACTGTGGTCCCCATCAAACAGCAGGTGGGCACAATGAGAAGCATCACACCATATAAACTATCTGGAGCTTTTGACGATGTTCAAGGCACTACGAGCTTTTCTCCTGGTACTACAAGGGTCCAGGATCCAAATCCTCACAGACAACACCACAACAGAAGTGTACACAAACTGTCAGGGATCCTATGCCCTCTTATACCTGTCCATTACAATTTGGAACTGGGCAACACTTCACAACGTTTCTCTCTGCCATACATGCGTAAGGAGAAAACAATGTCAGAGTAGACCACCTGAGCAGAACACTTACCCTCTCTAAACCCCGAGGTCATCTGAGGTGTCTTTCACAGTTGCAGCACACCTATAATAGATATCTTCACCATGGCAGAGAATACACTGTGTCCCCTGTATTGCTCAAGCGTGGGCATCGGCTCTAATTCAATGGGAGTCGCCTTTGCAATATATTGGAGCTCATGCTACCTCTAAATATTTCCACCAGTTCCATTGATTCCATTGATTTCATCTCACAGAAAATCAGAAAAGACAAAGCATACTGCATCCTAATAACCCCGTGGTGGCCACTGGTTTCACCTTTTGCACTTCTCAGACAACACTTAGCTTTGTCTGCCATTCCACAAATCCATGCTCTCTCAAAAAAGAGGGATTTTTCTTCATCCGGATGTCTGCGCGTTACGCTTCATCGCATGGAGGCTCCAACTGCATGACCCACAGACTGCAGGATGTCTTGACAGCATAATGCAAGGAAACAACAATTAGGTCCTACAAAGTGAAGTGTTTTACCAGTTATACAAGGGAACAAGGGAGTTTCCTCAGCACATGTCCCCGTACCTTTGATTTTATTGCACCTACTACTCCTCAAACACTTGGGACACAATATGTTCTCTGTCCATGTCCACCTGGCAGTAATAGCAGCTTACAGGTCTCCAGTACAGGGCCCCTTAATTTTTTTTCCAATCCCTGTGATCAATTGCTTCCTGAAGGGTCTCAACAACCTTCACCCAGACATCCCTAAGATCTCTGCATCTTGGGACTTGCATTTGGTCCTGTCCAGACTTATGGACAAACCCTTTGAGCCAATGATGACCTGCAATACTTGACTCATGATGCTGAAAACAGTCTTCCTGGTGGCCATCACCTCAACTTGCTGGGTAGGCGAACTCAGGGATTTAAGAAAGGACTACTTTTACCTGATTGTTCATAAAGAGAAGGTGGTTCTATGAACAGATGTTCAATTTCTCCCTGAGGTCATGTCAGAGTTCCACAGATCACAGAACATCCTGGTTGCTGGTTTTCTTCCCAAATCCTTCATCACTAGCAGAAAGTAAGCTTCACACCCTAGATGTTCGATGGACCCTAGCCTTTTACATTGATGCACTGCTTCCTTCAGATGGACCAATTGTCTATTTGTGGTGTGTGATGTATGGCATTCTACAGCAAGGAAACAGAACATCTGTGCAATCTGTTTCTTGATGGATAGTTGCCACCATCAAACCAACTTGTAGGTCATCAGCTTCCATTGTTTGTGCAGGAACACTCAATGTAAGCGCAAGCCACTTCCACAGCCTTTGACAGAGATGTTCCCATTGAATTAATCTGCAAGGCTGCGACTTGGGCCTCAGCTGTTTTTGTTTATACGCCATGATAAAAATATTTATTTTAAATTAAATTATGATGCCTTGGAGGTGTGAGCCTGTCAGGATGCTGCCTTTGGAGGAATGGTGCTACAATTAATCTTTGCATGAAGTTCTCACCTGCATCCTTCTCCAGGGATGTCAGCTTGTTATATACCCATTAGTGTGAAGTACAGGGACCAAAACAAAGAACCTCGGGTTGCTTACCTGTAACTGAAATGCTTCTAGTGGTCAGCTGTACCTTCACACACCCTCCCCACCTATCCGCTGCAGGTTGTGGTGGTGGACTCCATAATTGAGGAGCGGGAGAGGCACATCCCTATATGTGGCACTGTAAGAGAGGGGCTTCCCACCTAAACTTAGAGAGCACTAAGAGCTTGGAACATTCCCGAAGGGGTCTCCACACATGCCTGGAGCCCATTAGTGTGAAGGTACAGGTGCCCACTAGAAGAACTTCAGTTATTGGTAAGCAACCCGAGGTTTCCGCACATGGAACATCTTTGTTGGATCAGGCCAACTGAGTACTTAGCAATTCTTTAGGATCAAACTAGATATTTACAGCAGTCATGTCATTGCCTGCTGTGTGTGTTTTTTCACAGTGAAAATAGGCATGGGAGGTGATCTGGATTGTGATGATGAGGTTTTAGCCCTTTACTACCCATGCCATGGCCCAGACAAAAATGCTCCTTCCACAGTGGCTGCTCTTTTGTCTCAGAAGGAAATCTGCCATTGTTACCAGAGTAATTGCTTTTTTCCTGACGCAAATAGCAGCCAGGAGGGAATGGGGATTTTCATCTACTCCAGCCCTTCCACCATGCTCCTGATCCTGGTGGTGCTTGCAGCAGCTTCTGCTTTTAAAACTGTGAATTAAGTTAAATATAAATACCTTGTGTTGCAAATAAATGACTGGCTTGCATTCTCTTTCTGACTGTAATCTGTTTTATTTATACTGATATGCTTTCATGAAGTTCTTGGGGCATTGTAGACTGGGCAAAGTACCATTGATTCAGTTGGGAGGTGGGCACAGTGCTTCAGAAGAGCCCCAGTTTAATTCAGCACTCTGGGAGTGGTGGTCCTGCTTCCCTACAGCCCAGTTCGAAGTGGTCGCTATGATCTGGGGCCAAGGCTCTGGGCATATGCAGGAGACAGACTGGCTTTACTTTATACTTTTAGTATAGCAAGGGAGCAGTGATTCCCTTCTCTCGCCCCCCCCCCCCCCGCGGGGAAAAAAACCACAACAGTTCCTCAAATACACTGCACCTTTCTCAGGACTGTGGGGAAAGAAGAAGTCTTCCAGGAATGTCTTTTTCAAAGTCAAGTAGCACAATTTGCTGCTCTCTTGCTGCACTGGGAGGAAAATAAAATTAAAGCCGGTCTGTCTGTCCATGCCCAGTAAGTATGCAGGGGTTGGGACAGTAGGAACACAGGGGAGAATTTGAAGCAGTTGAATTGAGCCCAGATTGGTAGGATTCAGCCCAAACTGGATAACACTTCAGCTTGGACCAATTCAAACTGAATTAGCCTGTCAATTCAGCCCCCAATTCTGCCACCAAACTTCACACAGCCGTGCCTTGTAGGGATGTGCAAGGAACCTGTTTGGTGCTCCCTTCCTGGAGCGCCGAACTGGTTCGGTCCCCGGCATTTGAGTCGGTTCAAAGAGCGGGGGCGGGGGGTGGCTTTGCCTACAGGGAAGGCGCTGCCTACCTGTCAGCCCCCACCCCGCCGCTTTCCACCTGCCAGTGCTCTCCAAAAAAGCAGGAGCACTGGGCTGCACCGTTCCTGCTTGCAGCCCCTATCAGTCTCACCACGTTCATGGCCAACGTCCGTGCATGGCAACACTGATTGGGGCTGCAAGCATTAATGCTGCAGCCCAATACATCTGCTTTTTTGGAGAGTGCCGGCAGGGGGAATCAGCAGGCCGGGGGGCTGACAGGTAGGCAGCGCCTTCCCTGTCCCTTAAAGCAGGGATCCTCAACGTTGGGCCCCCAGATGTTAGTGGACTTCAACTCCCATAATCCCAAGCCCCAGTGTCCTTTGGTTGGGGATTATGGGAGTTGGTCCAAGAACATCTGGGAGCCCAACGTTGAGGATCCCTGCCTTAAAACACACACCACCACCCGCCCTCCCGGGAGTGTACAAACTAGTTCATGCACTTCTCTACTGCCTTGTACTAATGCTTTTGGGCATAATCAGGAGAAATGTAACACTTGTGCCTTCTGTTTCCAGTCCTGAAACACTTGAAATCCATGGCTCTTTTACCTGGCTTGGACAAACACAGTACAAACTTCAGCTGAAAAGCCAAGAGGTGTCGAGCCTGCGGTTAAGGGCCTGTTTTGTTCATACAGGAGTTTATAACCTTGGAACCCCACGAGTATTTGCCAAACTTTCAGACCAGGTTACTTTGTTTGAAACAAGTCAACAGAACTCAATGCCAGCACTGATCATCATCAATAACATTTGACTTGCTGCAGGATTATTTTAAAAACCAAAAAGAGAAGAAAATTCTAAGTACTGTTATTTACTGCATTTCTTTGGATCTACAATCTTGATCAGTTAGAAAGATATAGATAAAATAATACATCACAACTACTTGTCTACTTCTGTTTCATAATGCTGGACACATTGGACTGAAAGTTTTTTTATTTTAAAAAAGTATTTCATAAAATAAGCAGAAATACAATAAAACATTAAGACTCATAACAGATTTGGGAAATCTTTGTATATCTTTGACCCTGTAAAAATGCAGCTTTATTGCTGATAAAACCTTACAGCATGTGTTAATATTTGTGGCTGTATTAGGAAGCAATTTAGGACGAAGACTCTTGTTGGCTTTTTTGGTCTCAAGCCATCTGTTAATTACATTTTCTGTGAAGTTCAATAGAGTATAAAATATAAATCCTACCCAGTTTTTCATTTTCACTTTTTAAAAGTTAAGTTGGGACTTTTTTCATGTTCTGATAGACAGTCCTACTGCAAACTGCATATAACTCTCCTTAATAATCTAAAACTTTTGAAACCAGTTTGAATATTTTCTCATTCATCTCAGCAAAATGCACTATTCACAACCATGACAGGTTTTGTCATTTAATCTCATACACTTTATTATGTAATTATAACAACTCAGTTGATCTGTTTAAAAAGTAAATTACCAGTTAATTAAGCTTTTCAAGAAATGTATTATATTTATAACAAATGTACTGTAAATAGAATAAAATGTGCACCATATTCGCTGTACTTGTTTGTTTTATGATGTTTTTGAAATGACAGAAGTAGTTATGGTAGGTGCCTGTTTACATGAAGTGAGCAGTGGCCTTTGGCTGGGAATTCTGGGAGTTGTAGTCAAAAACATCTGGGATTCCCTGTTAGAGGGAACACTGGTGGGGAAGGTGTCACCTTCTGGCACACATTGCTCAAGTGGGTATTGTTGATGCTGTCCAGTAGCACTTTGTTCCAATCAGTAGCATTTTGTCCCAATCATTCTGACTAGAGTGCATTTTTTATATTTATTAAAAAGAGAGCTGGTCTTGTGGTAGCAAGCATGACTTGTCCCCTTAGCTAAGCAAGGTCTGCCCTGGTTGCATATGAAAGGGAGACTAGAAGTATGAGCACTGTAAGATACTCCCCTCAGGGGATGGAGCCAGCACTCTGGGAAGAGCAGAAGGTTTCACGTTCCTGCCTGCAAACTGGGAGAAGCCACTGCCAGCCTCTGAAGACAATACTGAGCTAGATAGACAAATGGTCTGACTCAGTATATGGCAGCTTCCTGTGTTCCAGCATAAAGTACCATTTGCTATTAATATAATAGCCTGGCTCAGGCAATCCAACAAACCATATTTTGGAGCAGGAATGAGTCAACAAGCCTGTACATCCCCATTTCCTCTTCTCCTAGCATGCGTCTTTAAATGCAAAGCTTCCCAGTTAGTTACTTGCCCACATCAAGTAACTTCCCACAATCTCCTGTGATATCATGGTTTGATATCCCATTTTGTTGGGACTGTTTAAACCAGTTTCTGAGTTTGAAGGTCACTGGAAAGTGTGAAAATGGTGTTAACACACCAGGAAGCTTTGCTTTTGTCTGGTGCATTCCTTGTTGTAAACTGCATAGAACCATCCCAAAGGGGAGGTATATAAATGTAATAAGCAAATAGTGGATCAAACTGCAGCTCATCCGTGCTTCAGTAAGTTATGGTTTGTTGGATTGTCTGAACCACGCCAGTAGCAAGTTGATACTTGGCAACTTGTGTGAACTAGGAAATAACGTGCTCTGACAAGTAAATCACTTGGTAACTTTAAACCAGGGTTTCTCAATGTGTGGGTCCCCAGATGTTATTGGACTTCAACTCCCATAATCCCCAGCCCCAGTGGCCTTTGGTTGGGAATTATGGGAGTTGAAGTCCAATTACATCTGGGGACCTACACGTTGAGAATCTCTGCTTTAAACCCATCATGATATTTGGCTCCAATCAGCAATATGGAATTATAATTAGTATTATCCAGACTTGCCCTCTAGTGTGGTGATCAGAATAGCTGAGGTAACTTACAACACTCTAAAGCAGGGATTCTCAAACTTGGGTCCTCAGGTGTTATTGGACTTCAACTCCCATAATCCCCAGCCTCAGTGGCCTTTGGTTGGGGATTATGGGAGTTGAAGTCCATTAACACCTGAGGACCCAAGTTTGAGAATCACTGCTCTAAAGCATTATTGAAATGCTAGGTATTTGTATGAGGGCACAAGGAAGAAGCAAGGGGAATACCTGCAGCCAGGTTCCCTAAACAGCCCGTAAAAGCAACCTTCTCCAGCCACAAAGCAATAGCCTCCTTTCCATGAGTGTTGCAACGCATTTCCCTTCTCCTCCATCTTCCTGACACCACTTTTTCACTAACTTTCATAACTTTCCAGCAGAGGAGCCAAGTCATTCTACCTACAGATTGTCTTTTCAATTTGTAATCTGCTCAGAGACTTTTGAAGCGACGAGACACTCTATGGGCAGTACAAGGTGATAAAGTTCCCTGCTTGTTGGTAAAGGTAAAGTGTGCCATCAAGTTGATTTCTACTCCTGGCACCCACAGATAGAGATGGGCGGACTGGTCCAGGGTCGAACCAAACCACCCCCACCCCACCCCCCGGTTCCATTGGACTAGAACTGGACCGCCCGGTCTGATCTGTGAATTTTTTGGTTTAAAAAAAAATTAAATTATTTTAAAAGTACCTTTAGCCTGTTTGGGGGGCTTGCTGAGGCCGCGAGGGGTGTGTGTTTCCCGCACGGGTTCCCTCTACCCCTGCCGGCCTTCTTCATCACCGCCGCGGCCAGTGGCTGCGCGCTCCTATGGAGGCCCAAAAGGGCCGAAAATGTTCATTTACCCAGCTGCGGCTGTGATGAAGAAGGCCGGCGGGGGGGAGAGGGTACCTGCCCCCCCCCCCCGCCGGCCTCAGCAAGCCCCCCAAATGGGACAAAGGTACTTTAAAGTTTTAATTAAAAAAAAATAAAATAAAAAAATTCACGAACCGGTCCGGAAAACGGACCGGACCAGGGAGGGGTTGATGGGGGGCCGGACCAAACTGGGCCAGACGGTTCCATGCACACCCCTACCCACAGAGCTCTGTGGTTTCCTTTAATAGGCTACAGGAGGAGTTTACGATTGCCTCCTCCCCACACAGTATGAGACGATGCGTTTCAGCATCTTCCTATATTGCTGCTGCCCGATATAGTAGCAGCGGGGATTTGAACCAGCAACCTTCTGCTTGTTAGTCAAGCATTTCCCTGCTGTGACACTTAAGGTGACTTTTTGGAACTGTGAGTGTATTCCATGCTCTGTAGTAATTAGATGGCATTCCTGCACTGGAGATGTGCAAAGCAACACCATTAATTTCATTTGAACTTGTGAAACACTTTATCACGGTACTTCATCACATGGACCAGTGGCGGCCCAAACAGACCCCACTGGCGTTCCCTCCCTCACCACTCCCCTTACCCCTCTTGTCTCTAGCTCCCTTGGCCACTGCTGTTGTGGCCATTGCAATATCTCTCCCAACCCCTTCCTGCTACGGCCATATGCATGCGCACTCTCTCGTCCTGCTGCTGCGGCCACCCTACTCATATTCTCTCCTGCTCCTGTCACCACCACCACTGCTGCTGGGGCACTGCACTCGCACAGTCTCTCACCCCACCCCCACTGCAGCTGCCATTCTCTCTTGTGCTTCTCCTCCTCACCTGCTGATGGTGGGGCCACTTCCTGGCCAGTTCACTCCTGTAGTAAGTGGCTGAACGAGCCCTTTCCCCCTCACACCCAAGTGAAAGGAAAGGGCACATCAATCTCCTTACTACCCTGCAGACCAAACCAGAAAATGGCAGTCGCATTGCCCAATTAGGGGATGGATGCACCCTTTCCTCTCACGTGTGAGGAGGACTCATTTGGTCACTTGTGGCTGTGCAAACTGGCAGGGGAATAATGGCGGCATCAACAGGAGGGAAAGCAGAAATTAGAGAGAGTAGCAAAGCCAGGAGCTGGGGCCTGCACCAAGTGGGGCTTACACTGGCCTGCATTGCACAGTGGCGGGTGGTTAGTAGGGCCTTGGCAAGCTAAGGGCTTGGCAGGGTGGTGGGCAGGAAGAAGGCCCCCTGAACATTTGGTAGTATCTCTGACCCCACCTCAAAAAGAGGGGACTGTGCCCCGAGGCAGGTCGGTGACAGCAGCCCTTGCTTTGAAAAAAAGTGAAGAGCCCTGCTAGATATGCAGACCAGATCAGATACTGCAGCGGGGTAAGTACTTCTCCAGAGTTCATTTCAATCGAGAGTTATTTACACTGCTACCTTAGTATGATAGCTAGTAGGCCTATGTAAGACTCCACAGGAACACCAAGGTGCAAACAACCATTTCGGGTAACCAATTCTTTAACACAGGGATAATCTAACATCATCTGAGCATAACTTTAAAAAAAAAAAAAGCCATTGCAGGGAGACTGGCAGGATTTTGATCACTCCATCTCGCCATCTTCAATCAACCCCTTGGTCTGGTAGGTATCAAATTGCTCCTTTCTCTAAAAGAGAGGAAGTATTGCTGGGAGGTAAAAGGATGCTTGGTTGAGGGGAGGACAACTCGATTACAGTATTTCTAAATATGGGGTGAAAATTAAGGCATATACCCAAGCTGATGTTAAGAACTGCTAGTCTTCTCTACCCACTCAAATTGTGTGTCTGCCTTTTGAGGCTACTGGAGAGCTTTCCAGAAGAAGAAGAAGAAATTTTATTTCTGGGGAAAAGATCAGAACTCTAAGCACTTCTGTGAAACCTAATAAACCACAAAATGTAAGCAGCTCCTGTTTCTCAAGTGGTGGTTCTCCTACAATTGATTTGGGAATCTCGGTAGCAACCATGTCATTCACATAATGCGAAAACTCTTCTGAAGGATGGAAATTGGAAAGAATATGAGATATTTACACAGATGACAAAATCACTATAATAGTTGCAGTCACTACTAGAAAAATAAATTCCTATTCTGCATTTAATTATCTATGTTACAATTGGATATCTGCATGTAAAAAGTATTTCAATCCTTTTTCCCCAAAGGATTAATTTGCTTTTCTAAAAATTTAAGTAATATTTCTAGCATTCTGAATAAGTAAGAATCATATAATAGTCGCACTGGAACATATAAAGGTAAAGGTAAAGTGTGTCATTGAGTCGATTTTGACTCCTGGTGCCCACAGAGCCCTGTGGTTTTCTTTGGTAGAATACAGGAGTGGTTTGCCATGGCCGCCTCCTGCTCAGTATGAGATGATACCTTTCATCATTTTTCTATATTGAAAGATATAGCTGCTGCCCAATATAGTACCCATGGGGATTCGAACCGGCAACCTTCTGCTTGTTAGTCAAGCATTTCCTCACTGTGCCACTTAAGGTATTGGCACCCCACTTCTATTTAACTTTTATATTAATTCTGTGGTGGGCCAGTTCAGCAACCCAGATTTCCACCCTCCAAAACTCATTGGGAGACACACTGCCATCCTGTTATATGCAGATGATGCAGCCATCCTCTCAAGGACCCCCATCGGCCTTAGAAGAGCACTGAGGGCCTTGTTGCTGCACTGTAAGGAGGATCACCTCGAAATTAACTATCACAAAACTAAAATTATGGCCTTTGCCAGGAGGCCCAAGATCTACTCTTGGAGAATTAAACGTCATATGATTGAGCAAATTGCCCATTTAAAGTACTTGGGAGTAGTTTTCCACTCTGGCGGCTTTAGAAAAGCCTATGGAGAACACGTGGCTTTAAATGCCCAGAAAAGTTCCTTTGCTATTCTTCGATACCTATGGACAAGAGGAGGTCATTATCTACCCGCAGCACTTGAACTGTTCAAAGCCAAGCCACTAGCTCAACTCCTCTGTGGTGCTCAGTTGGGCCCCTTTCCCAACATTGCGACTCTGGAACGGGTACAGTCTAAATTCCTGAGGGCAGTGTTCTGTGTTTTGAGATGTGTCTCCAATGCCACTCTGTGACTGGAGACAGGCCTCATCAAGATTGAGGCCAGGGTGTGGTCGACCACTCTTTGTTATTGGCTCAGATTATCCTCTCTCCCAATTGGCTTTGCCCCCTAACCCTACGTGACGACTACCATTCCAGTTGGATACAGACAACTGAGGCCAAAATGGCTACACTAGGCCTCTCCCTCCTGACCTTGCTCACCATGGGCTATGATCAGGCAAAAGCAACCATCAAGCAGCACATTACAGACATTGAGTGCCAAACTGATCTCAGCAGTGTCCCAAAATTTTAAATCAGTGACGGGCTTAGATATTCTGCTTTTCCTGCAGCATATCTCAATCAATTGGAAGTCCCAAACCACAGAAGGGCATTCACCTTGGCTCACTGCCATGGCCTCCACTCAGCAGTGCTAGAAGGCCGCTATAGAAGGATCCCATTTGCAGACCGTCTATGCCCCTTTGGCTCAGGGCAGATTGAAACTACTGAGCATGTCCTCCTATACTGCTCGTTCTATAGAGACATTCGTGCCTCTCTCATTCTTCCACTGTTAAGCAAGTTTCTGGGACATCTGAGACAGTTCTACAATTCCATGATACTCTCTGACCTTAAGCCTACCATAACTTATAGCATTGCCAGATACTGTGCGGCTGCGATCAGCATCCATCGGCGGATGGCAGGCTCTGAGCCTTTTTAGCCCTGATTTGATTCTGTAATTGTTAACGTTCAATATAATTTTTACTCTGAATTTTTTAGCTCTATTATATTGTGTTTTTTAACTCTATTTTATGTCTCCTTTTAATGTCTTTTATGCATTTTTATGAATTTTAAACATAGTAATAGTATTATTATTATTTATTATTATATGCATTTACATTTTTTAGTATTTTAGTACTTTTAGCATTTGCATTTTTAACACCCTCATACATTTTAAGTACTATTAGTTCTTTTAATGTTAATATGCATCATTGCATATGTAACTACCTTCCATTTCCACTTTTATTTACTTGTATTCTCTAACTTTTATTTTTATGCTGGTCTATGACTGTAATAAAGGATGATGATGATGATGATGATGATGATGACGACGACGACTCACTGGAACATATACTTTGGATTAATCCACCCTTTTTTGTGGTAGTTATTGCCATGACCTTAATCTAGCATGTGCAGCTGTGCCAAGCAATAGGCAATACTGCAAATCAGCTGTTGGGCAGTAGGTACTAGTGCAGGTGATTGGTGCTGTCACTGATTTTCTAACAGGACTATGTGTGCTTTGCCTTGGCAGCTGGGTTGAGCAAGGAACCACACACAAACAAGGATTTCTGGGTGCATAGGTCCACATCCAGCTTGAGATGGATATCCACAGGCCTGCTTCTGCATGTGTATGTCTCCTAGTTGGATTTGAGCATCTGTGTCACCTCCTAGAGAATATTGTGAAGGGTAAGCATGATCCTGTGTAGAAACACAGGGATAAGTGCAAGAGAGCCACAACTAGGGATCTGCACAGAACCAGTTTGGAGGCCCTTTATGGGCCTCCAAACCAATTTGAACAGTGGGCAGTTCTGCTAGTTTGAAGGTGGGGTGTGCATCTTTAAGGGTGGGGGAGGGTGCACTTCCCCCCCCCTCCGCTTTCTCCCTTTCGGAGCTCCATTTTCTTAAAAGTCCATCGGGGCAGCAGCGTACCTCCCTGCCACCCTGTTGCCCCTTTACCAGAACTAACCTGAAGTATCCAACATGCCTGCACACACTGGGAATGGGCGTGTGCACACACAGAGCAGGCACGGGTGCACAATGTGTGCGTGCCCGGCAGGTGCAAGCACGTTGGATACTTCCAGTTAATGGATACTTCCATTAAACAGGGCGGCAGGGAGGTACGCTGCTGCCCCAATGGACTTTAAGTAAACAGAGCACCGGCAGGGAGAAAGCAGAGGAAGGGGGTAAGTGAACCCTCTCCCGCCCTTAAAGATGCACCCCCCGCCTTCGAACCACCCTCACCTGGTTCCATGCACATCTCTAGCCACAACTGGCCACAGTTCCGTGGAGTTTGGTTGCAGCATGTCTACAGAAAGATACCAATGCTCCTGTAGCAAATGTAACGGCTTCAAACTGGCCCTAAAACAGAATTACAATTCCAGGTTTTAAAGAACAGAATAGAAATGAATGTGTCAAGCATACATATTTAATAAATGCTGTTTTAACAAGGTAAATGTTAGTTGACCATATTGGTAATAAATTAAAGGAGGTGCCTTGAAAATAAAGCAGTCACACAATCCAAACAATATTTGTCTTCAATGCTAATACTCTAAAGGATTCTTAAACTAACCTTGGATCAATTTCTTTTAGTACAGTAATATTATGTCTAAAATATTAAGTCCAAAGTGATTTCATTTTTGCATTTTCCTTCAGTAATTTAGGAAAGTAGTATACTGCAAGAATTGTACCAAATATAAGAACTAGAAAACTAGTTAGTGTCTTACCAGGATTGATCTCAGAAGGTGGGATGGCACCATACACATATACACTGAAAGTAGTAGTTAATTCACAGTAGCTATATAACGTATCTACAACAGTGGCTTTAAAGATATACATTCCATTATACTGTTGAAATTGTATTCCATTTTTTTCATTAATGTTTAGGACTTGATACTTCCTTGAATCTGATGGTAAAGAATCATTACCTCCGTGCTCCTTGCAACTCTCATAATTATATCTGTTCCATGCATGATGTGGGTCGCCTTCAACATCGTTTTTTATTGCTGTGACCCAGTTCTGAGGTCTTGAAATACAATTAGCACCTGTTTCAGTTAGGACATAATCATAAGTATGTTTTCCATTTATTTCAAATAGGACAAAGTCAGCAGAAACAAATTCCACAAATTCATTATCTTCCCATAGTTCAAAAACTGGAAGCCATGGGCTGTCATAATATAAGAGTATAGGGCATCCCAGAAGTTCATAATTATAGGAAACATTAAGGTCCCCCTGAGATAAATCTATTCTATTAAGGAACTTTGGATCGTATTCCTTCCGTGGAATTTTATACGTGAAATTTGTATGGAGCACATACTGATAAAAGAGGCCTTTGGTGCATGCTGTTATATTTTTATAAAGTCTTATATGTTTAGTAGGTGGGCAGTCTATGGCAATTAGTGCTGTTAATGGATGCATGTCAATGCAGAATATGCCTTTGTTGTAGATGTCCACAGTAATGGTAGACAATCTGCCTTCATAAAAGTCATCCTGAAACTTGGCATGAGCCATGTCTGTGAACTGCTGCTGTAACATTGTAATTTGTAAGTTGTATTTTGTATTTCCGTCATAGGTATAACCATCCTGCATAAGTCGTGCTTGGAATGCCAGCACATGTGGATTGCTTACAGTCACATATGGGAAGGCCCCTGTGCCTGGTTTGGGTACAAACGTGACATTAAAATAAAGCTTCTCTTTCATATCAATATAATACATTTTGTTATGGAAATCGCCACTGAGGATCTCTACAGGACAGGGCTTCAGTGGTGGCCGCAGTTTCATGAGCCTGGACTGTATGTTGATGATACATTTTTGAAAACTGTAAAAACTGGTTCCAGTGCTGGGAACAGGTTGGAGGATGGTAAGCATTCCAGTTTTCTCAAACACTAGTGCATCACAACGAGTATCCGTACCGCTCTCTTTCTCCGCAATGAATACCATTTGTGTGGAGACTATGTCCAAGGTTCCATAAAAAAGCTTCAGGTTTTTGGTGAGGGCTGCAATCTCAGTTTTGCCAACAGCCACATTACAAAGGCCTTTGCCATGCATAGGGAGAGTCTTGTTAGTATAGTTGGCTGTAGGATGCACAGTGATACGGTCTGTTGTCAAGCCATTGTTGAAGGAGAACATGAATGAATCTTTTGTCCAAAGAACAATAAAACCTCTCAGGCCTGGGGGAATTAGGCTCACCACCGTCTCATTTTCACAGGGTTCCAGGCAGAATGGTGCGCCCTTGCGACTTTCCATGTATGCTGCGCCTCCGTAAGAGAAATAAGCATTTTTCTTATCATCCCTAGTCTTATTGAGGAGAAGTGCAAGTTGTGACAAGGAAACAAAGTTATAGATACCAATCACATTGCCATCACCGATAACGGTTACCATGGTAAAAGTGTAGCCCCCATCCTTTGAGAAGAACACACTGCTGTAATAAGCTGGATTCCCAGTGTTGTAAGCTATAACTGTTTCACTGGTTCTGTTACAGCGGGGGTCATCTGCAGCATAGCAGCAGTCTATATTTGTGATCTCAGTCACAGGCCTATCAATCCCCTTTGGCATCATCCAGCCTTGCCCTATTGTGTAGAAATATATATAGACTTTTCCATTTATCACAAACAGCAATCGACTGTTTACCACAAAGACAGCACTGCTGACAACAGCAGGTGAGGGCACCAAGACGTTTGGGATGGTCAGTGGCAAAAGGCTACTCCCAAATCCATCTAAGCTGAGGAAAACCTTTTCCCCAAGGTATATGGCTGGAGGCTTGTCTTCTAAATAATATTCTATGCAAGGGTGCTGTATTAGAATAGGGTCTGGGTTGATGTAAGAGAGTGGATTGCCCACTAATACCACCTTTGAATGGAAGGAGCTAGTGGAATGAACCATTTGCTCATCACTGCAGGGCCAGGGGCCACCATTCGCTCTAGACAGACACAGCAAAAACGTCACTACCAAGACTATACAGTTGCTTGCCTTCCACAATGCGGTTGGCCGAATCATTCTTTTTAGCGAATGATAACGTGTGGATTAACAGACCGCGTGTTAGCTGAACTGCTTTCAAAGTTCTGCTGGGTCCCAGACTCCAACTGCTGTTCTGACAGAAAGTTCTGAGAGGCAGTTGGACGGGGGAGGGTTACGGAAGGGGCTGTCACATGACATTCCCTTGGGCCGCAATCTCATTCCCGGTTAACTGGTGACGGAAGAGATGCTTCTAGCAAGGAAACAACTGTGCTGCTGTTCTACACCTACACACACACACACACACACACACACATGCATGTGAGATCACATCCTTATTCTCAGCTGATTAATCTGGAATAACTCCTCCCCATCAGTTTCATATTCACAGTCACTCATGTAAATTAGAACCCCTATTTTACCCATGAACATACAATGGAAGGGGGAAATCCTGCAGTTTGCTACCTTCAACCATTCTGGTATTTAGTATAATGAGAAAAGCGAGGCATTTAAAGCTGGTTATTTATGTATACATTTATATCTCGCTTTTTCTCTAAGGAGCCTGGAGTGCTGTACATGGTTATGTTTAACCTCACAACAACCCTGTGAGGTAGGTTAGGCTGAGAGATAAGTGACTGCCCCAGAGTCACCCAGTGAGTCATGACTGAGTGGGGAGTTGAACTCGGGTCTCCCCAGTTCAGGTCCAACACACTTCTCGTTGTTGAAACACTACACCATGCTGGTTATGATGTTGCACATTTTACATTACTGCGTTAAAGACTGCAGCAAATACAGACACTTCTGAAGATGGTACACTTCAGGCCAGGCAATCTTTTTATCTAGTTCAGTTAGGTTACTTCTGTGCTGGTTTAACATCAACCTAACATACTCAGGATCCTATCCCCATTCAGCACAAGATAGGAGGAATAAAGAAAAGCTGAAAAATGCCCCGTGGGTGGGTGCAAACCTCTCCCCCAGAGTTCATATTAGTACTGCCAGTAATGGCCCAAGAATGTAGAGGCGGGGAACACTTGACCAGTGCTCAGAGAGCCCGAGGCGGGCGCAACCCAGGCTGCAACCCTATTATTAAAAGGGAAAAGTGCTGTTTATTACCTTTTAAGCCCTGTATGGCTTAGGTCTGAGTTATCTTAGAGAGCGCCTTCTTCTGCATGATCCCCACCACACATTAAGGTCATCAAAGGAGGTCCGTCTCCAGTTACCACCGGTTTGTCTGGTGGTGACTCAGAGGCGGGCCTTCTCTGTAGCTGCTTCGGGCCTGTGAAATGCACTCCTGACAGAAATCCGTAATCTGAGTTCATTGCTGGCCTTCAGGAGAGCCCTTAAAACCTATCTGTTTGGCTTGGCCTTCCAGGGTTTTTAAATAGTTGCAAACTGTTTTAATTGTTGTAAATGTGCAGCCTGGTTATCCAGGTTTTTAAACTGTTTTAATGTTTTAACCGTTAATTAGTTTTATGCTGTTTTTATAGTTTTTATTTTAATGGTGAATTGATTTTAATTGTTTTTATTTTGATGTAAACCACCCTGAGCCATTTTTGGAAGGGGGGTAATATAAATCGAATAAATAAGTAATTTTTTTTTTAAAGAAACAAAGACTAAATAGTATGTTATGCTTGAGGATATTGATGGACAGTTATTTACTAGCTAGGTGTCTCCACTGTGATATTTGCTGGAGCCAGTCAGAAGCAGAACCACCAACATCCTGAGAAGTGAGTCACTGGCCAGCTCAGGGCCCTTCTGCAGAACTGAGAGTGCTTGTGAAGTTAATTCTAGGACTTGTGGTACGAGAGAGAGAGGGATTTATGCCTCCTTATGTGACATACTCTCTGAAGAACTACAAGTCCCAGAGACCTTGTGCATATAGACACAGTGGGGAGGGACAAAGTAGGAGAGGAGAGCTGGTCTTGTCGTAGCAAGCATGACTTGTCCCCATAGCTAAGCAGGGTCTGCCCTGGTTGCACATGAATGGGAGACTTGATGTGTGAGCACTGCAAGATATTCCCCTCAGGGGATGAAGCCGCTCTGGGAAGAGCATAAGGTTTCAAGTTCCCTCCCTGGCTTCTCCAAGATAGGGCTGAGAGAGATTCCTGCCTGCAACCTGGGAGAAGCCACTGCCAGTCTGTGAAGACAATACTGAGCTACAGGTGAAACTCGGAAAATTAGAATATCGTGCAAAAGTCCATTAATTTCAGTAATGCAAATTAAAAGGTGAAACTGATATATGAGACAGACGCATTACATGCAAAGCGAGATAAGTCAAGCCTTAATTTGTTATAATTGTGATGATCATGGCGTACAGCTCATGAAAACCCCAAATCCACAATCCCAGAAAATTAGAATATTACATGGAACCAAGAAGACAAGGATTGAAGAATAGGACAATATCAGACCTCTGAAAAATATAAGCATGCATATGTATTCAGTACTTGGTTTGGGCCCCTTTTGCAGCAATTACTGCCTCAATGCGGCATGGCATGGATGCTATCAGCCTGTGGCACTGATGAGGTATTATGGAAGACCAGGATGCTTCATTAGCAGCCTTCAGCAATTCTGCGTTGTTTGGTCTCATGTCTCTCATCCTTCTCTTGGCAATGCCCCATAGATTCTCTATGGGGTCAGGTCAGGCAGGCTTGCTGGCCAATCAAACACAGTACACTGTATACTTTTCAGAGGTCCAATATTGTTCTTTTCTTCAATCCTTGTCTTCTTGGTTCCATGTAATATTCTAATTTTCTGAGATTGTGGATTTGGGGTTTTCATGAGCTGTACGCCATGATCATCACAATTATAACAAATTAAGGCTTGACTTATCTCGCTTTGCATGTAATGCGTCTGTCTCATATATCAGTTTCACCTTTTAATTTGCATTACTGAAATCAATGGACTTTTGCATGATATTCTAATTTTCCGAGTTTCACCTGTAGATAGACCAGTGGTCTGACTCAGTATATGGCAGTTTCCTATGTTCCTATGTACCATATTGATCCAGGAATCCTGGAAGTCACAGTGCTGCTGGGAGGACCGACTGGCCCAAAGGTGAGTAATGAGGATTTAGGCTTGGTGGAGGTCTCTGTACACACTGCTCAGAGAAGGACTCTGGAGAAGATTAATAGACACACTTTGTGCATGTGCATGTGTGTGTGTGCACATGCACACACACACACACACCATGTTTGGCAGTGGCTATAAATATAAATCTAGCAGCCATAAACATAAGGTTTTAAGAAGTGGGGTGGGGAGAAGGGAGCTAAAAGAAGCTAAAGGATACCAAAGCTAAAAATAAAACGTTAAAGTGAATTGATCTTTTTATAAAACATTTACAGCCATATTGCTCCTTTAGAACATAAATAAATCGGAACACCAACTTGGATAATACCATTATTAAGCCAACAACCAAAAAGTTATTTTGAAAGTAAGCAATGTTGAATATAATTTCAGAATCTTCTTCTATATATTTAATTCTCTTAAACGTACCCGTTGCTAATGTCATGTGTGGCAGCTCTTGCGAGAGTTCATGAGCAGCTGCTGGACTAATGACAGGGAAGGGGGAGAAAATAGGGATGCCAGGAGCAGGCGGCGGGCCAGCCCGGCCAGCAGGAGCAGGCAGCGGTGGGCTGGCCGGCCAGTGGGAGCAGGTGGCAGTGGGCCAGCCCGGCTGGTGCGAGCAGGCGGCAGTGGGCTGGTCTGGCTGCCGGGAATTGGCAGGTGGGCGGGAGGAGGTGGTGGGCCGGCTCTCTGGCTGGCCCACCAGCCAGACAGTGCTGGGCAGGGGCCGACCCACCAGCCAGAAGCAGCAGGTGGGGGAAGAAGCGGGCCTGGTGTGGGGAGAGAAGTAGGCCAGCCGGGCAGTGGAGGCACAGATGCTCTGCACCCAGCCCAGTTAGTAATAATAGATTTCTCCCCTTTCATGACTGAGAGGGCAGTGACCTATCAGCTCCAGACAGACTTGGAAGAAACAGATTATCTGGACCCATTTCAAACTGGTTTTTGGATGGGCCAAATAGTTGCCTTGGTTGACCTGTTGCATGATCTTTAAGCCAGCGTGGTGTAGTGGTTAGAGTGCTGGACTAGGACCGGGGAGATCCGAGTTCAAATCCCCATTCAGCCATAATACTAGCTGGGTGACTCTGGGCCAGTCACTTCTCTCTCAGCCTAACCTACTTCACAGGGTTGTTGTCAAAGAGAAACCTAGGTATGTAGTACACCGCTCTGGGGTCCTTGGAGGAAGAGCGGGATATAAATGTAATAATAATAATAAATAATAATAAATAAAGTAGGAGTCTACAGAAGAAATGTGACTTTGTTGGTCCTTTTGGACCTCCCCATTACTTTTGATATCATTGACCGTGGTATCCTTCTGAATCGTCTGGGAATCTGGGAGTGGGAGGTACTACTTTGCAATGGTTCTGATCCTATATCTCAGACAGATTCCAGATGGTGTTAGTCACTTGGAGACTTCTGCTCTTCAAAATAAGGGCTTTTGTATTGAGTCCTACAGGGCTCCAATCTGTCTCCAAGAAGACGGACTAGATGAAGACAGTTCCATCAATGGATGAAGACAGTTTCATCTACATGAAACTGCTGAGGGAGATCATCAGGAGATTTGATGCAGCTGACACCCAGATTACCAGTTACAGGAAACTAGGAATGTGCACAAAACAGATTTTGCATTTTGTATTGAGCTTGGAACAAAATGCAGATGGCTGAAATGTTTCGTCAAAACAGCGGTTGACCTACACAGAGGCCAATGGCGCAGGTGCGCGGCCTCCAAAATGGTCACCACATCGAGGGGAGAAGGCCGAAAAATGGCCAAAGAGTGGCCGAAGGGCCATAAGGAGAGCTGGTGGTGGAGGGGGGCACCTCCGTGGACCCCACCACCACCTCCAGAAACTCCCCTGAGGGGTATAAGGTAAATTTCCTAACAAAAAAAGTCCACGAACCCCCCTAGACTGAGCCGAGCGGGTTTGAGGGGGTGCCGGATTGAACTGGCCCGGTCGGGTTCGAGTCTGATCCGAACTTGAACCACACCGGGCCAGCCGGTTCCATGCACATCCCTACTACCTACCACCCAACTCACAAAAGTTAAACATTTATTTATTTACAAATATCAATCAATCAATCAATCAATCAATCAATCAAACAAATGAAAAAGAACAGGACAAGCAGACAATTTTAAACAAATGTTTAACCTTTCTTGAAAAGGAAAAAGAGAGACAGACAGACAGGCGCTCTCTGTCTCTCTCTCTCCACTGGGCCTGTTTGCTCTCTGCTGCTGCAGTCTCTGATCTTTCCTTCTCTCTTGATGTATTCTCTTCAAGAGAGGCACACTATAAGAGCTCTCTCTGCCTCCCAATCCCTTGAAATACATTTTGAAACAGGAGCAGAGGGAGGCTGGCAGCGGCCCCCTGGCCCCGCGTCTGACATCAGACATGGGGCCAGCTAGCCACACCCCCATGTCTGACATCAGGCTCAGGGGCATGGTCTCCCTCCCAAATGGGGCTGCATAGCCCCTATGGGAGATCAGCCCCACTGCATTGGCAGTGAGGCCAAGAGCGGCTCTCCCTGCTGATAAAAGGCAGGGAGAGTCACTCCAGCCACACTGCCAACACAGAGTGGGTTGATTTTGGTCCCCCTTTGGGTGCAAAATAACTCCCTCCACTCTGACATCAGACGTGGGTGGGGGTCTCTGGGGCCGCGAGGCGTGGTCCCTGGGGGCGGTGGCCTGGGTTCTTTGAATCTGTATGCCCAATGGTGGATCCGCTCCTGTTTTGAAACTTCCTCTTTTGGTCTCCCTGATCCCTCCCTCTAGCCAATGGGGGCATGCCCCTGACAATACTTGAGTTGTATGACAACAAGCCAACCAAGAAGCAAGGCGATTGCAAGCCAATTGGAAGCCAGTGTCAGAAAACCAATCAGCAAGGGAAAAACAGCCTCCAAAATGGTGCTCAAAACTTTTAAACATTTCAAATTGAAACAGGTTGTTTTATTCTGAGCTCGAAGCAGATCATTTAAAGGGTGTTTTGTTTCAAGCTTGTGACACATTCAAAACGTATGTTTCGAGTTGAAACGGTTCAAAGTTGAAACGTTTTGCACATCCCTACAGGAAACATTTAGTTGCAGTCACTGCTGCTCAAGGAGATGCCACTAGTTATTGCATGAAGGGTTCACATCCTTTTTCACACTATGATGTTTGTTGTTGAATCTTTCTGTTAAGTGAATATTCAAAATTGCCTGAGTTATTTTATTCATTCAGTTGCCTCTTTTTTAAAAAATCAGGGTTTATAGTTTAGATTCTAATCATGTTTTGAATAAGAACTGTGCTAACCATCCTAGGGTGTGCAGACCATCCTAGGGTGTTCACAAACCCTTTCTCAGCACTTTATGTCTGTTTCCAGCTGTCAGGCATAGAATGAGTCGTCTCCATGCACAATTGGGAAATGTTCCCATGACATCAGTACACTACATCACGTGCACGCACACATAATCCACCCATGCAGGAATTGATCCATATAAATGGAAAATCTACCCTTAAATGTATATATAAAAACAGAAATCTAATTTGATCATGAATAGTGGGTGGCAATCTCATAAAATTCCATAAACTAAATTTACTGGAGGCTTTTAGTGGCTTGTAAACCAAATATAAATTTCACAATGTTTTCAGAAGAATATTTACCAAATCTTAAAATGACAAAAAGGGAATGAAGAGTATTAAGTTTCTTGGTGCAGCAGGGAAGTAACTTGCCTAGGGAGCAAGAGGTTGTGGGTTCGAATCCCTGCTGGTATGTTTCTCAGAATATGGGAAACACCTATATTGGGCAGCAGCAATATAGGAAGATGCTGAAAGGCATCATCTCTGCATTGGACATGGCAAACCCCTCCTGTATTCTACCAAAGACAACCACATAGATCTGTGGTTGCCAGGAGTCGACACTGACTTGATGGCATAATTTTCTGAGCATTAAAACATACAAAACCAATCGCCTAGACAGAGACTTTAAAAACAAAAACAGGCTTTTGGTAGATTATTGGGTTATTTTAAATATTCTTTAGCTAATATACCAGCAATGATCAAAGAGCAGCTGCAGACCAAATTTTATACTGAACGTTTTTGCTCATTTGTAGAATGATGCTATTTTTAATTTAAGATATTAGCTGAAGGAGGTGACTCCTGGTCTGATCACAAGCCCAGATGTAACTCTTCTGAGAACTTCAGGAATCTGCCACATGCAATCCTTTGCATCTGTTTCCACCTTACAGTATCAACTCTTATGCTTCTGTTCAGTTAATGAACCTTTGGGCAGTAGTTTAATTGGGGAGAAAGAAAGATCCAAGAAAATGCTAAACAAACTTGTCCCAACATTAAATAATATTTTGTGGTAGATGTCAGTTTCCTTCTTTGTTCAGAATTTTCTTATTTTTACTTCTCTTCACAGGGATCAAGACTGAGTTAATTAACTCTTTCTTAATTTTACCGTGTGGAAGACTTATGCTAATTCCCATAACTGATCTCCCTCCTTCCCTCGACTTACTGTAGCTTGTAAGACACTCGCTAATATTACATGGCCAACACAAACTCCTGAAACAAACTGCTTGCATAAAAACAATGTAAACCTTATTGACCACCTCTGTCCAAAGTTATTGGAACTGAACTATCTATTAGAAATGTCACAATGAGAATTTTATTTATTTATTTAGCAAATTTGTACACTGCTTCTAAGTTTAGTCTCTGGGCAGCTTTCCGTGACATTAAAAAGGGTAAAGGTAAAATGTGCCATCGAGTTGGTGTTGGCTCCTGGCACCTATAGAGCCCTGTGGTTGTCTTTGGTAGAATACAGGAGGGGTTTATCATTGTCTCCTCCCATGCAGTATGAGATGATGCCTTTCAGCATCTTCCTGTTTTACTGCTGCCCGATATAGGTGTTTGGGGATTTGAACCGGCAACCTCTGGCTTTCTAGTCAAGTCATTTCTCTGCTGTGCCCTTGGGTGGCTTATAAAACAGGTTAAAACAGGTTAAAACACAGAAAATAAAAACCTTTAAATAATTTAAAACTGGAGTCAGATTAAAAAGCTTGGGTGAAGAGGAAAGTCTTCAAGTGATTTTTAAAAGTTGTCAAAGATGGGGAGGCTCATAGTTCAGTAGGGAATAAAATTACAGTTTTACAATGTAATCCATCCACTCAGTTTTTGTTGCTGCTTTTAATTTTTTTTAAAGTGTTTCCTGCAATTAAACTGTAATTTGCTTATGTGGCTTCTACTACTGCTGCTAATTTACCACTTTTGAACAAAAGGTTCCCAAAGCAGTTTACATAGAATAAGAATAAGAAGATGGTTCCCTGTCCCCAAAGAGCTCACACAAAGCAGACATCAGCAACACTGGAGGGATGCTGTGCTGAGGCCGAATAGGGCCAGTTGCTCTCCCCTGCTTAATGTGATCACCACTTTGAAAAGTGTCTCTTTGCCTATTTATTAGCAAGGCACACTTGTATACATCCTTAAGCTACCAAATAATTCATGTTATCTCCAAAAGAAACATAAGCCTATGTTTTGCTGGTGTATTATTCTAGCAGGAATGTTATGAAGAAAAGGAAGAGATTGTAGCTTGCTTACTATATCACACACACACACACACACACACACACACACACACACACACTTACAACTGAACTATTGCTTTGGGGATAATTTCAGAGAGATACATTCAGTATAATAACTCTCAATTTGCTGTAATGGGTAGCAATATATATTATGGATCCCACATGGGGGGTTGCAAGGAATGAGTGGTGGCTTCTCTATGAAAGGTAGAAATCACAAAAAGGCCAAGAAGCATCCACCAAAATACCAACAAAAAGAGAGAACATACCTCAGGATGCTGTAAATGAAAGGTAGTATGTATTTTACTGAAAACCCAGCTTCTCTGTGAAAGGGCCATAAAGTGTGGTATCACACTGACCATGCTATGTGGAGAAATTCCATGCCACCACTGCTGGAGAGTCTTGGAAATTTCTCACACTGGTTTGAGATTCCAGTCACAAAATGGCAGCTTGTACAAAACTTTACACTTACAGAACAAGATTTTTTAAATCAAAACTTCTGAATTCCAGGAGAATTTTGCTGCAAGGGAATAAGATAGTCTACTTAGTGGGAGACTAAGCATAAATAAATGGGAAAATAAAAGCAACTATGAGCACCCAAAGAGAAAGAGAGATTAAAATGGCGTCCCATCTTCCCACTGAGCTAGCCAATCAAATTTACAGTATTTGCTGGAAGAGAAGGCGGGAGAAGCAGGCCCAAATACCTGGACAGCTACTGCAGATAAGCCTGGGAGCAGCTAGCAACTCACAAGCTACCTAATACCTACCCTGGGCATTATCTAGTACTGGCCTAGATAAACCAGTGGTCTGACTTACTACAACTGCTTCATACGTTCTGTCCAATTTCTGGAGAAACTATATCTTCTTGTACAGTAACTATTCTATTCAGCCATTATCCCCTTGAATAACAGCAACTTTGGATGTTCCAATAAAGTCCTAGGAGAGGACTGATGCTTTCTCTCCCTACATTTCCAGGCCTCATCTACGAGTGGTGAGGGGAGATGTGTTCATGGAGAGGGTGAAATCATTTGCCCTCCTCACTTTCTTCCAATGCGGAGCTCAAAAGTGCATCTCTTTGTAGGGATGTTTTGCTCTTTCCCTTTCAGACATTTGCCAAATAAAAAACTGTTTATTATTCAGTAGAGTTAGAAAGGTTTGCTCATCTCCTCTTTCCTCACTTCCATTATCTTGTGCTCATTCGCTTGTGAACAGCATCGCAATTAAGGTGAAGGAAAAGTGTGCCGTCAAGTCAATTTCAACTCCTGGCACCCACAGAGCCCTGTGGTTTTCTTTGGTAGAATACAGGAGGGGTCTACCATTGCCTCCTCCTGCACAGTCTGAGATGATGCCTTTCGGCATCTTCCTATATCGCTGCTGCCTGATATAGGTGTTTCCCATAGTCTAGGAAACATACCAGCAGGGATTCAAATCGGCAACCTTCTGCTTGTTAGTAAAGCATTTCCTCGCTGCGCCAGTTATGGTGATAGCATCGCAATTAGCTGCTCTCAAATAAACTCCACAGAAGTATAGGACTCTGTTCACCATAGTCAATGTAAGCATATGAGGGGAGACAAGCAGGGCTATCTGTCCTTAGAGAGTCCTTGTGGGGTGCAGGGCCTGGGGCAAACCAACCAGTGCAGGGCCCCTTTCCTGTTAATTTTAATGGGGGTTAAAAGAGTGGGGTCTGGGGCAGTCGCCCTGCTTGCCCTGCCCCAAGGACAGCCCTGGAGACAGGAAACCGTTTGGGAGGGATGTGTTCAATCAGAGGTGCACCTAGGTAATTTTGGAGCCTTGGGAGCTCCCCTCCACCAGCTGCAAGTTAAGCATCTTTTTTTTTTAATAGGTAGGTTCTTGAGGGCACAAACCAGACTAAAAATGATTTGAGGGTGCTCTGGGGTGTGTGGAGACCCTAGACTTCGGCCCCAAAGTCCAGGGGTAAGAGTATCTCTGTGTTTAGTTTTATATTTTCCCATTCATTTTAAAGGATGATAAAGCTCAGAGGTAAATAAGTTGCCCTTAACGACCCCTACACATGAGTTTTTAGACAGAGAGCTTTCGTATTTAAATATCCCGCTCCCTCATGACTTCATAAGGATAAATAAACGCACGCCCAAGTCGAAGCCAGAATGCTTTTTCTGGAGAGTAAACTTGATGAAGTGTGATCTACCCAGTCCGCGCTTCGAACAGCTCAGCTGCTAGCTAAAGGGCAAAGCGAGGTGAGAAGCAAAGCTCGTGAAAGGCAAGCCCTCTCGCGTGCACGATGGACTCAGGCGCGGTGCGTCGTTTAATCCCCTAGAGGGCGATGGCGACAAAAGGGAGAACAAGAGACAGTTGCGAGTTCGCGCCGCTCTAACAGCTACTTTCCTTTCTTGAAGTTATACATTAGAGGGAGATTATCCTAGGCGTCGGGGATTCCGCTGCTAATGACGATCGTCTCACTCTCCTTCTGCCGTCCTTGCAGGCTTTCTGCGGACGACCCGGTTTCAGGGGGCGGGGCTTTATTTGTAACAAGGCTGATTGAACCACAGGACGGACGCGTTTGAGATCTGCCTAGCTTCACTTCTCGGTATGAATGAATATTTCATCTAAGCATGTGCAGAGCACACAAACACACCCCAACCAAGGAATCACATCTAGCCAATCACTTCTAGCATTAGGATCGGTGGTGGTAGTAGAAAAAAATATATATGGAGGGAAGCACAGAAGGGGCAAACTGTGCATTTCAGGGGGCGGGGGGAGAATTTCGCATGTTAGATTTAAAAATAAATAAATAAAATAAAAATAAAAATAAAGGTGCATTTCGCATTATTGCTTAAATCCTGAACATTAAGAAATGGATTCGTGGGGAGCTGTTCTTTTATTTATATAAAGCACTAAGTACTGTATGCGCTTTTCAAGTGACCACAAGGGTCCAGCAACGGGGCGTGGTGGTGGTGAGGCAAGCTATTTGTCTTGGGGCCACTTGCTCACTCCCCACAGCGTCTGTCACCCATAAGAAGAACTTCCAGGACATGGAGTCTAGAAGAAATGTGCCTTTTGACTGCGAACTACCCTGAGC
The DNA here is from genome assembly GCF_027244095.1 of Hemicordylus capensis. Lineage (NCBI taxonomy): Eukaryota > Metazoa > Chordata > Lepidosauria > Squamata > Cordylidae > Hemicordylus > Hemicordylus capensis. The sequence continues at coordinate 251,919,482 of NC_069660.1, read as the reverse complement.
CATTTTGTGATTGCGTGGTATACAAATGAAATAAGTATTGTTTGTTTTAAAAAAAAGAAGAGTTGTGGATCTGAAAGTAGAGAGGAAAAGGTAAAGTGTGCTGTCAAATCGATCTCGACTCCTGGCGCCCACAGAGCCCTGTGGTTTACCATTGCCTCCTCCCGCGCAGTATGAGACGATGCCTTTCAGCATCTTCCTATATCGCTGCTGCCCGATATAGCAGCAGCGAGCGGGAATTCAAACCGGGAACCTTCTACTTATTAGTTAAGCATTTCCCCGCTGCGCCACTTAAGGTGGTCGAACGGAGGGAAGAAGAACAATAATTATGCAACAGAGCCTAGGATCACAACTTCGAGTTTCTTTCCCCAAGTATATGCATCATGCACTTGCCAGTTTTTGTTTCTCTGGAAGCAACGGTGTTATTTCTGTAGGTGATGCCACCCTCTTAGCCTCTCCTGAGCAGAACATCCACGATTCAGAATACTGCTGGATTTGGACTGAGGTTATCAGCCATGAAACTTCATAGGCTGCTGCGAGAGTAAAACGGGATAGATAACCTTAACTCCTCAGATGAATAACAGGATATAAATAACACACACACTTTTACATAGAAAACCCCAAACAACCGAAATGTCTGCCTATCTTTTTCTCTCCTTCTCCTCTCTCTTACATACAGTCTTCAAGACTCAAGTCATGGGGTGTTAGGGTCTTCAATTCCACGCTTTCTTCTTTGACACTGCTCCAGATTACAAATACATCAGTTTGACATCACTATAACGTGGCCTCTGTTTGGATTATTTAAAGACAGCTTGTTCAGGCTGGCCCCAGAATAGATTGGCATAACACGTGTGCCCATGTGCCTTAAATCTGGAGGTAGTGCCTTTGGTTACAAATAAAGTTGTTGCAGCAAGTAGAGACCAGTGTTCTTAACTAGTTGACTGACTTCCATGGAATTTACTTCCAAAGTATGCGCACTCTGAGTCTGAAGCAAGTTCCACTGAGTTCAGTGACACTACCAGTGATGTAGTTGCAAATTCAGACGTGCAGGAGATCTCCATGACACTGACAGCCCCCATGGCCAGGGCCGACGAGAGGCGGTGGGGGCGGGGGGAGAAGCCGGTACAACTTACCGGGGCCGGCGGTCTGGAAGGGGTCCCGGCAAGGGATGCCAAAAACTGGGGGGGCGGATTTTGTTCACCCGAACCGGGGCCCGAACCATCTCTCGGCAGCCCTGCCCATGGCCATACCCACCCCAATAGCCAGAGAAGACGAGAAGTACCGGGGCTCCCTGCGCGTCCGCCCTCCACTACAGCCATGCTTACTACCAAAGTACTTGCGTACAGAATTGCAGCTTTATGATGGGAGCTATACTTCCCCACCCCTGAACAAATCGCCGCAGGAAAGACCATCCAGATCGGAAATGCGGCTGGGCGCGCACCACCATTTCGATCCGAATTCTCCTTCTCTCCGCGCTGCACTTAAGAAAAAGCAAGCACGCCAGAGTCAGTGACACGCACGAATAATGAAAGTTACGTCTATTTCCCTCAGTAGCAAGTCCTATTGACAGTGATGCGATAGGAGTCTTAAAAAAACCAAAAGAATAGGAACAAAATAGTGGGTTCCTTCAGTTAGGGGCTATAATTGTGTATACTCCTCGGCCTCAAAGTTCCTAGGAAACGTGGAGTTGTGCTCGGCTCCGGGTCGCAGCAGCGTCGTCCCGTCTCCCGCACCGCATATACAGGATAGGGAGACGTGCAACATTGAGCTGTTACGCACCTGCTCAGAACACCCTTTTCTAGAGACTGCAAAGGTTGGATTTTTGCGTGGGAGGAAAATCAGAGCAGTTCTTCTTGCCTCTCATTGGAAGCGACACCTCGGGGGGCGCGAGCGAGCTCATAACCAATCCAGGTTTTTCCCCCCCTCCAAAGGAGGGAAGATTGGGAGTGGAAGCCCTGTCGTGCCTGAGGGTCTGTGTTGCAATCTGGGGGAGGAGGGGAAACTTCCCCGAGCTCCCGCCTGCTCCTATAAGAGGAGAACCCCAGAAAGCGGTTCACTTCGTCGTCGTGGGTATGGCCATTCTTCAGCAGGCAGGAGGAGAAGGCGAAGAAGACCCAGAAAGTTCTGTTTCCTGGGCTAGCGGGCGACGGATGCCAAAGCGAAGACTGGCGGCCACGCTTCCTTGCCTTCAACGCCGAGGCATGCCCGCCAAAATCGGCTCCCTAGCCTAGACCCGCGGCGGGGCATTTGCTCGGCTGACGCGTCGTCCTGACCCGCGCTCTGGAGGCTCTTGGCGTACAGCGCGAGGCTTCTCTAGCGAGGCGCAGCGGAGGAGAATGCAAGGCGGAGGTACAGCCACGCTGGCTTGCGCGTCCGCTCGGCTCTGGCCAAGGTAAGGAAAAACATCTCTGCAGGTCGCGCCCGCCCTGGGGAGACGCCGGTCGGCACATCTGGTCCTTTAGCGCCTTGTGGGAGGGGAGGAGACCTTCTGCAGCGCAGCCAAGCCGAGGGAAACGCTCTTTCGGTGCCCCCGCGTGGTGCTTGTTGCAACCTGAACCGAGCCTTTTGGCGACTTGCATTTTGCCAGCTTGTTCACAGCTGCGTGATAGGCGGAAATTCAACAGGCGGGGCATTTCGAGCATGAGGTTTGAGCGGGAATTACTTTTTGTTGAATTTCTGCAAGTCGCCGTACCTCTGCCAGTTAAACAAAAAATCCAAACCAAGAGTTGGCAACCCGGCTGGCTTTCGGGTGCAAGGCTAGAGTAGTGAATTCAGCCAGTGAAGGCTCTTATTCGAACAAATGGGCTGGCTGGCACTTTTAATGCAAAGCATACAAGTAGCAGAAAGAAAGTGCAACTTGAGAGCAGTTTTAAAAGAATGGGGCTGTAGTTCATGCTTTTACTTTATCCTTGTCTGGGACTCGCCAGAGGTTGGGACTGAGAGACTGATGTTTAAAGTGTATGTGTGTGTGTGTGAAAAGAAACAATAAATACTGGCTTAACCCACGCAGAGCATCTGCGCACTACAACTTCATTGCTCCCCTCACCTCAGAGATCTCTCCACCTTCAACTGAGCCGCATTCCTGCTCCTCCTCCTCCATCCAGTTGTTTCCACCCCCCTCACCCATCTTGGTCATTCCTCCATCCCTTTACTCCATCCTCCTCACCCCTCTTGGTCATGGCTGCAGTGTTGCTGGCGCCTATTGGACAAGCTGCAGCAGCCCCCTATCCCCAGAGACCTCCTCATCCAAGCACCGCTCCTGCTTCTCCCCACAGGAACAGCAGCAGTAGCAGTGGTTGACTGGGCCCTTCCTCACTGCTGCCACCGCCATGGCTGCTCATTCCCCTCAGGCCACTGACAGGCCCAGGCCTGTCCCTTGCCTGCCTGACTCACTCTGCCAATGGCCTCAGTAGCCCAAACAGCAGCAGTGGTTGACTGGGCCCTTACTTGCCGCTGCTGTTAAGCCACTTGGTTCCCTCAGGCCGTTGACAGGCTTGGGCCCATCCGTCACCCTTCCTTCTTTCTCTCTTCCCCTCCCTTCTTTTTCTCTCTTTCTCACTCCTCCGCTCACTCTTCCCCTCTCTTCTTTCTCTCTCTCTTTCTCTCTCCCTTCCTGGGTTAACAGATCTTGTTCATATTGTTTCCTCATCTAATTCACTCTATAGCAGTCTCCTTCTCCTGAAGGGGCTCTTTCCTCCCTCACAACCCCTCTCTTCTCAGACTCCTGCCATCTATCTATCTATCTATCTATCTATCTATCTATCTATCTATCTATCTAGATTTCTCTCTACAATCAAGAATATCTTCCAACCAGTAACAGTTGCATTCCAACTGATCTTAATCATCACAGACTCCTCCTCCCTATCTGCACATGGAATCCCCACTGCCCAATCACCATGGTGCTTCTGCTCTCAAAGGCTCTTCCTCCCTATCTGCATATGGAATCCCCACTGCCCAATGATCTCGGTGCTTCTGCTTGCCAACTCTCGTGAGAGCTGCCATGCATGGGATTAGCCATGGGTACGCCTTAGAGAATTTTATATTTAGATGTTTGTGACCCTTTTATTTCCTTTTATACCCATTATATAATTTCGCTGCCACCACCAAATTAAATCCAAAACTTGTTTTAATATCTATTTTATTCTGCTGTTTTTATTGTCCTGTATTTTAATTTGTAACTTGTAAATATTTTAAATTTTGTACGCCGCTTAGAGGTGTACATATCAGGCGGTATAGAAATATGATAAATTAATTAATTAATTTGGGAATCAAACTCTGGTATTGTGCAAGAGCTGTAATGTGGGGAGAAACAGACATAGCTGAAACAGTTTTTCAAATTCAAAACCAAAGAAAATAACTGTATTGTGGTGCAGTAGCTTCAGTAGTTTATATTTTCTACAATATAGTGTCACACACATACTAACATAGGAAGCTGCCATATACTGAGTCAGACCATTGATCTATCTTGCTCAGTATTGTCTACACAGACTGGCAACAGCTTCTCCAAGGTTGCAGGCAGGAATCCGGTAAAGATTCCCCTTTATAAGCAAAGGGGGATTCTCTACCTTAAATGGGGTTGGGGGGCAGGTGAGAGGGCACCTTACCCACTGTGACGGCTCCACGGCAGTGCTACCTCTCAGCCTTGCTGGTGCTCCCCCCCACATTGCGGGCCTCTGTGCATGTGTGGATGCACACATGACATTTGTGTGACCTCTGCGCATGCACAGAGGCAATTTACATCACTGGGCAAATTGTGGTGCAGGGAGGAGCGCTGGTGGGGCTGAGAGGGGCTGTCACAGCAAAGCCTCCACTGCTACCACTGGGGAGCTGCCGCCACAGATGCTTGATTTGTGGAGGTATTCCCAGATGTGTACAACCTACCCACCAACCTCCAATTTCCAGCCTCAGTCCCAGGCACGGAGCGAACCAAGCGGTGGCCCAGGTGCTGCCTCTGCCGCACCCCCCCGCCCAGCCCAGCCTCCTGCATCTGATATCAGACACAGGGAGCTTAAAGCTATGCCCCCACGTGCTGTGCGGCCCCATTTGGGGAGCAAAACCACGCACCCCATGTCTGACGTCAGGTGCGGGAGGCATGTCTGGGGTGTGAGGCGCGGCCCCTGATTGGTGGCGGCCTGGGTTTATTGAATCCGTTTGCCCTCTGGTGGCTCCGCCCCTGCTCAGTCCTGCTTTGGAGGCCCTAACCAGAGATCCTCTCCCTAGCCCTAACCATCCCTATCTCTGGCTCACCCAAGCCCAATCTAACTCTGGCTCCTTCCAGCCCTATCTAGTCTGGTTCCTCCAAGCCCTATCTGAGAATGTTAGTTAGCTCCAACTGGATTTTATAGATATCTGTTCACTCCATTCCAAAGCCCCTCCCTTAGGAATTCTCTCCAGAGGAGGTTCCTAAGTTTAAATTCCTTTTGACTGTGTTGTACTAGCCAGTCACCACAATTCTGTACTGTTATGCCTTCTATCTTTGTTTGTCCTACTTCTGGTTGGGTCAGGTAGCAAGCAAAATGGGAGAGGTTATTGCAGTTCCTTTTGGTATCACTGTGAGTCTGTTTTTCTATGGATCTCTTCATGAAAGATTTTGGAAGGTAGGCAGTTACCTTAAGTACCATGAGTTATTTCTCTCTCACTTCTGCTAGTTTGACAAGAAGGTACCAAGATCAAAAAGAAAAAACATGAAGGATAGGACATCTTGAAGTGGTAGTGCTTGTTCTGTGAATTTCTAGTGTTGAGGAAATCATGTTTGTTCTAGCCTTGTTAGCATTGTGTAGCTAACATCTGGTCACCCTCATCAAACTAGGTGCCATATGCACAACACTGTCGCTGTAATAGAGGTGCTGAAAATAGCTCAGAGTTTCTGTTCACATCCAGCAAGCTCGGCAGACAGGTAGTATCACTGCAACCTCTTTCTATGCATTATTCATTCATGGTTGTCAAGTTGAGAAAGTATGGTTTATTGTTCTCCCTATCACAAGTGCTCATATAGAAGAACATAAGAACAGCCCTGCTGGATCAGGCCAAAGGCCTATCTAGTCCAGCATCCTGTCTTGCACACTGGCCCACCAGATGCCTCTGGGAAGCCCACAGGCAAGAACTGAGGGCATGCCCTCTCTCCTGCTGTTGCTCCCCTGCAACTCGTATTGAGAGGCTTGTGCCTCTGAGGCTGGAGGTGGCCCACAGCCACAAGACAGCCATTTATAAACCTGTCCTCCATGAATTTGTTTAAGTCCCTTTTAAAGCCATCTATGCTAGTGGTTATCACCAAATCCCAATGCAGAGAATTCCATAATTAATTATGCGCTGTGTGGAAAAAGTACTTCCTTTTCTCGGTCTTAAATTTCCTGGCCTTCAGTTTCATGGGAAGACCCTTGGTTCTAGTGTTTGAGAGAAGGAGAAAATTTCCTCTCTGTCCATTTTCTCTACTCCATGTATAATTTATACACCTCTGTCATGTCACCCCTTAGTTGCCTCTTCTAAACTAAAAAGCCCCAGATGCTGTAGCCTTGCCTCATAAGGAAGGTACTCCAGGTCCTTGATAATCTTGGTTGCCCGCTTCTGCACCTTTCCCAGTTCTACTATGTCCTCAAGATATGATGACCAGAACTGCATGAGTACAGTGGCCAGACCATAGATTTGTATAAGGGCATAATAATTTTAGCAGTTTTATTTTCAACCCCCTTCCTAATGAAAAGCATGGAATTTGCCTTTTTCACAGCTGCCACGCACTGCGTTGACACTTTCAATGAGCTGTCGACCATGACCCCAAGATCCCTCTTCTGGTCAGTCACTGACAGCTCAAACCCCATTAGTGTATATGTGAAGTTGGGTTTTTTTGCCCCAATATGCATCACTTTACTCTTGCTTATATTGAACTGCATTTGCCATTTTGTCGCCCACTCCCCCAGTTTGGAGAGACCCTTTTGGAGCTCCTCACAATCTGTTTTGGATTTCACTACCCTAAATAGTTTGGTATCATCTTCAAACTTGGCCACCTCACTGCTTATCCCAACTTCTAGATCATTTATGACTAAATTAAAAAGCACCAGTCCAAGTACAGATCCCTGGGGGACCCCACTTCTTACTTCCCTCCATTGTGAAAACTCTTCATTTATACCTACCCTCTGTTTCCTGTCCTTCAACTGTTTAGCAATCCACACATGTACCTGTCCCCTTATCCCATGACTGCTCTCTCTCTGCTAAGAGAGAGATTCTGAAACAGATACAAGGAGTCTGAAACTCATACAACAGGATTTATCAGATTTTATTTATAAAGTACTCACAATTACTAGGCAGCATGCAATTAAATCCCCCCCGCCCCCGTATCTGCAGTTCTTCTATATGGCCTGTTCTATATGTTTAACAATTTTGTCCTTAAATATGCTTTCCATCAATTTACCCAGCACATAGGTTTAGCTAGCTGCCCTGTAGTTTCCTGGATCCCCCTGGATAACTTCTTGAAAATTGGAATGACATTATCTACTTTCCAGATCTCAGGTACAGAGCCTGATTGTAAAGACAAGTTACATATATATTTTTGCTAGGAGACCGGCAATTTCACATTTGAGTTCCCTAAGAACTCTTTGGATGCCAGCTGGCCCTGGCAATTTGCTCATTTTAAGTTTTTCAATACAGTTGAGAACATCCTCTCTTGTCACCTCTAATTGGCCCAATTCTTTTGCCTCTAAGCCTGAGAAGCTCAGTTCTGGAGTGGGTATATGATCAGTATCCTCCACCATGAATCCAGATGCAAAGAATTCATTCAGCTTCTCTGCAACTTCCTTATCCTCCTTAATAATCCCTTTGCATCCTTACAGAGGCATATCTAGGCAAAATAGCGCCTAGGGCAAGCACTGAAATTGCGCCCCCTGTCCAAACATCTGACACCCATCTTTCAGATAACTTTACCATCATATCAGCTGAAAAATACAAGTCAAGCTCATTAATCTTTTAAAATTTCAAAACTATTTAGCAGTGGACGTAGCCAGACCAAAAAATGCTGGAAAACTACAAATTTCAGTATGCTGGGGCTCATGAAATACCCAAATACTATGTGGAGGTGTACTTGGAAAACTAATGTCTAATTCTCTACTATGCATTGTAGCATCACTATTACATAAGTTTTAAAAATAAATGGAGAATTTGGCTTTTCCCAGATACTCTGAAAATAATTAAAGGATATGCAGAGTAAACTGTGTCACTGCTTGGAATTTATTGTAGTATTTCAGAAAGACACATTTAACTCACTTATCATAAGAAGCAAAGTAAGAGCAAATGAATACAATCCTAGCTCATAAGCTTCAGCTCATTATTCACAAGCCCTGATTCTCTGTACATAGTGCCAAACTGAATATGTGTATAGTGACTTATATTATATATATATTTTAAAAAAATACCTGTAGCCCCTCTGGGGGCTTCCTAAAGGCTGTGGGGTGGGTCTGCAAAGGTTCCCCCACCCCTCAATGGCCTCTAGGGCTTTGCAGGGACCATTTGAGCATGTGCGGTGGCCATTTTATATATATATTCCAAAATGGCAGCTGAAAACAAAATGGCTGCTGTGCATGCTCAAATGGCCTCTGCAAGGCCTGGAATGGCCTAGGGCCTCACAGAGGCCATTTGAGCATGCACAGTGGCCATTTTGTTTTTGGTGGCCATTTAAATTTTTTTTTTAAATTAATTTTTTAAAATGGTGTCCCCCTTCAGGTGGCGCCCGGGGCACGTGCCCTGCCTGCCCTACCCTAGATACGCCCCTGCATCCTTATCACTTAAGGGAATGATGATGAAAGTGTAGTGTAGCCTTTCCTTCCAATGACATCTCTCACTAAATCAGCTGGATGCTCAGTTTCCTGTTTTGCTCTAGAACAGGCCAAGGATATATGCTCTAGCTAGTTCCAGTGCCCACAGGAATATGGACAGGGCACTCCAGGTGCTTTCCTTCTATAAATCTTAGTGATGGGAACTGAAGCAAGAGCAGACGAGGGAATATGTTTCTCTGTCCACATCTTTAGCCTTCCTTCTAGTCAATCAGTTTTAAATTGTAAAATTGCAGATACGGAATTTTGTTAAAGAAAAAATAATTGCTTGGTGCTTACTAATTGTGGGTGCTTTATAAATAACAGATGATGATGATGAAGGTAGCAGCTGTCTGCTTTTCAGCCATGTATCCAGAATCTTCTTGTATGTGTTTCAGACTCTTTGCAGCTGTTTCAAAATCTCTCTCTCACGCTTGCACACGTTAAGACTTTTCTATATAGAGGACACAAATAAAAGAAAGTTAGGTATGCTTAAGTCTCAGGACACTTGTCTTTCCAATTAGGTGCTTTGTGCAGTTGCTTCAACTTCCCAAGTGTCTTCTATGTATTGTAGTTCTTTCTTACAATTTATTTTAGGATTTGTTTCAAACAAATGGATCTGTCCTACAATTAGATCTTCACAGATGGCTTAGTGTCGCCCAACAGAGCATTTCTGTTTTAATAGCATAGTGAAGTCACTTTCTGAAATTCTTCACAAAATTCTTTCTGTGGCCTCAATAGGAATACTGGCAAAGGAACCATAGGAAATGATGCTGGAAAAGTAAGCTATGAGCACAGTGTAAAAAAACAAAAAAGGAGAAAATTCAACAAACAGAATAATAATGTAGTGCAGGGGTTCCCAACTTTGAATTCCCAGATGTTGCTGGACAACTCCCATAATCCTCAGCCTTCTACCATTGAATTTTGGGGTTTTGGCCAACAGCATCTAGGGACCTAAGATTGGGAACCCCTTGTATTGTCCATCAAACAAAAATTCCATGGAGACTGGAAAAAGAAATTGTTGGCGGGGACTATAGACAGGTTCTTTTCTGTTGCGGCACCTTGATGTTGGAACACATTCTCAGAACAGCTTTGCCATTCTCCCTCCCTCACATTAAAACAAAAACAGAAAGCTCATCTTTTTGGAAAGACTTTTTAGGGTGTTATCTGCAGTTGTATCTGGTAGGTTTGCATCTTTTAAATTTTTTTAACTTTCAATGTTTAAATCTGGTTTTAACTGGGTTCTATTTTTCGGTATGCTACTTATTTTATTACATTTTATCATGTTGACCATTTTTGTGAGCTGCCTTGAGGATTATTGTACTGGAGGGACAGGATATAAATATTTAAAATAAAATAAATTTTAAATAAATCTCTTTTATTCACTGTAGCCTCTTGCAGATAATATGGGGAAAGGGGAATTGCATGCATCTGACCTCCACACATTCAAAAGAGGATTGAAAAGAGTCCCTGTGCCTACAACTGAATGCATGTAGGGCTTTTATATTCATTTGGGCCCCCTTCTTTTTTAGGGATCCTGATTGCACAAGACCCCTCATAATGTGCATTTTTATATGTGGTGGTTCACATCTGACTATGAATGACTGGACACATGATCCCATTTCTCCCTTTCCACGGGGCTGTTGCCTCTTGCTCGATGCCTCTTGTTTCTCCATTCCCATTGCATATGGCACTATCTAGGGATGTGCATGAATCAATTTGGCACGGCATGCCAAACCGTTTCAGTGATGTGGGGGAGCAGTACCTTTAAGCATGAGTAAAGCAGGTTTTTACCTGCTCCTGCGGCACCCCACCGATTTGCTAGGCGTGACCCTACATTGCTCAGAGGTTTGCACGTAGACGTGGGGCTTCACCCAGCAGCCTGTGCGCTGTGGTGGGACTCGGGCTGTGACGGAACGCAGGCTGTGCGCAGGATGCTGGCTGAAGCCCTGTGCTCGCGCACAGAGCAGCAGCGCGGTGCTGTGCCAGGAAGAGTGGTGGGGCAGTGGAGGAGCAGGCAAGGACCTTCTTTACTCATGCTAAAATGTACTGCTCCTCGCCCCACTGAAACATTTTTGCACATCCCTAGTACCATCTGATTGTGCTATGAATTTTTTTTTGTTTGACAGCCCTCTCTCCCATTAGCCCAGTGTTCTTTATTGCAAGGCCTGAGAGCCAGCGGTGGCTCAGATCAAACCTAAGTGTGACATTCTGACTAATTTTTCCTTAGGTCTGTGAGAAGTTTCAGCTGATTCTGGATACAGGCGAACGTCGCCATTCACGGATCCAACATTCGTGGTTTTGCATTTCTGCAGTTGGGTAATTGACACCCGACCTTGGCATACGCGGGGGAAAATACTGTTCACAAAGGGTTAATGCTGCATATCTGTGGGTTCGGGATAGCTGCAAATGACCTCCGAGGCAGTTGCCATTTTGAGGCGAAGAGCCATTTTGTGGCTCGTTTGTTTTAAAAAATAAAACTTGATTTTTCATGGAAAAAACCTCTTGATTTGGGACTTTTGGGGGGCACTCCTGAACACCTGGAGACTTGTGAAGCATGGTAGGGCACTCCCCCCCCCATTTTAGGGCCCCTTTTCACCATTTCCGCAGCCTCCAGGAACCTAACCCCCTGAGTCCCATTACCTTAATGACTCGGTATCCGCGGTTCCATTATTCACAGTTGTAGCAGAGAATGGAATCGCCATGGATACTGGGGTTTACCTGTGCTCCATTCAGCCCCCTGGCACTTCACAGAAGCAGCCATTCTCACTGCACAGTACTGCGGTTTGACCAGCACTGGTGGGGTTCCATTATGGGAAACCGAGTTATGTTGAGTCTACTATGTAAATAGTAGTAGTAGTAGTTGAGCCCCAGCATGATCTTGGAAGGCACACATGGAGTGCTCTGAGGGACTGCACTTCCCAGCACTCTGTGCATGTCTTCGAAGGTGGCTCCGGGGTTTAACAGAGATCTGTTTCTCTTAAAGGAATTCCCTTGGTGCTGGGGAAAATGGAACACTGTATGCAGGTCAGTGTGGTGGGAAATGGCTGTCACACTGAAGTGTGGTGGGTTTTTTGGGTTTTGGTCCCCACTTGGAAAAAAATGACAATCACTGCGTTCAGCCCTCCTTGTCTCAGTTCTCAATCTCTCCTACCTTTTCTTAAGCCTCTTCCATCTACTCTTCTGGAAGGTACTTCTAGTCCTTTTCTTGCTGTTCATGCTTCCATAATTCATCTTGCCTCTGAGTTCCCTGTCCTTTAGCTTTCCTTTCTCTTAGAACCTCTTCCCACTCCTCATACTGCTCCACAAAGCTACACCTGCCCCTAGGTCTTGTGCAAGATTTGAATCCCAGCCAGACTGACAACTTTACCCTTTCCCAGAAGCTGGACAGGAACTGTAAGCATTCTGACAGATTCGTTTCCTGCTCATTTTGACAAGTTCTGTGCCACTTCATAAATTCAGTCAATTGGTATGAGAAGCTTGACTGCCACATGGAAAATATTTTTAGATTGTGAGCCCTTTGGGGACAGGGAACCATCTCTCTCTTTTTAAAATGTAAACTGCTTTGAGAACTCTTTTTGTTGTAAAATGGTATATCAGATTAATAATAGATAAAAGGTGCTGGAGACTAATAGTCTTTCCCCCAGTCTTCTCTTTGCAACCCTTAGATCTTTTTATTTCGTACTTAGTGACATTTCTTGGTATAAAGTTGGCCATAAATATATTGGCATACTATGAAGTTGTACGTGTACCCATTGCAGTACCATGAATCTGTACTAGGAATAATTTATCCATGATCTTAAAATAGTTGTGAGAGAGGACAAAATGTGACTAACAGCAGTGTCAGCAATTACTTGGTCTGGAATATGTTTTAATATAGCCAATAATCCATCTTCATGAGGACGGTTGTGAAAAGGGATTTTACATCTAAGGTGGCTAGTGTTGGAGATACAGCTCCTGATGGCGTTGACTCTTCACACCAGCAACCATATTGACCTCTGGAGGCATTAGGGTAGAGACAGTCAGTAAGGGCATTCCCTCTCTGACTACCGTTCTCTACTCTACTCCCCCTTTGTTAGACTGATAGTCTCAGGTTTCATTCTCTCACCTGGAGAGAGACAAACTTCCTCCTTTCCCTTCCCCACTTCCTGTATGTCGCTAGCCATGAGGCATGATAGGTCTTAATCTATCTCTGATGGATTTCCTAAATTTAACAACTTTATTTAGAACTTTAACAACATGTCTCCAGACAATATTAATTAGTGGTGCTCTCCTCACCTGTGCACGTCCACTGCAGCTAAATAGATAAAGAAATATCCCCTCCAAGCCCTCTAACAGCTAGGACAGTATTTGTTGGGAGATCTTTGGTGTTTACAAGTTTGCTGTGGAAGGCAGTAGTTCCTTCAGTAGTTTGCTCTGAAAATCAGTAGCTGATTGTCTTCATGACCTATGTCCTAATAAAACAAATGTATGCAAGATATTTTAAATCTAGCAGTAACTTTCCCCTACCCCCAAATAAAACTAATTGAAATCTTCTTTCCATGAACATCCAAATTATGAAGAATATTTGCTAACATTTTATTGTTACTCATTTGCTCCTTATCTTAGACTTGTTAGGTAAATAATTATTACATAATGAACTATGGCAAAACATTCTTCTGTAAAAAATAAAACACCTTCCATAAAAGGTTGTGCTTTTTGGTGTGCTCCAGCTACTGGTTTTGCTAACTACTCAGAAAACCTTTTGATAGCCTGTTTCCCAGTGGAGAAAAGACAATTAGGGGAAAGACATCTTATGGAAAGAAAAATAAGGCTCCTTGGTGTTATGCGCTGCATTTATTCTGTCACATTCTCATAAGTATGCTGCACTTAGCCATGCAAATCAGAATCTTTTATTGGATGAAGAGATGCATACAAGTGTCTTATAGTGACTGTGAGGTGTGTGTTCAGAGCAAGATTGAAAATTAAGTCTGCAGTCCAAAATTTGATGGCCGTAATAGTGATGAAGGGATTCTGACATCCTAAAAAAAGAGAAAAAAAGATTAATACCACTTTTTCTCATGTGCTGATCCACTTCTTGTTTCCATTATACATTGCCAGAGGCTTGTATACATGAGACAGAATTCCATTAGTCCTTGGCTAATCAAATTATCTCTAACACTAAACAGGAAATCAGAATGAATAACATTAATTGCTACCCTTGAGTAGATCACCCACTTTAAAGCCCAAATGTAAAAACAATTATGCAATAACTTGTTAATCTTGTGTTAAACTATTAGATCATTTTGCCTTCAGACTTGTTCATTCTCAAGACAAATGGATGTATTCACTGAGGAGGCTTCTGGGTAGGTTGTGAGGTTAGCAACAGCTTTGAAGCCAAGTCTGCTGAGAGAGTGGGCGAAGCAGACTCTGAATAGCACAGTGAATGCTGACCAGATCATGAGCACAGCTATAGCCCTTTCTGCATTTCCCAGCAAAGTGCCAAACAAGTGCCATACACTCTTGTACAGTGCAGTCCTATGTCTGCTCAGAATGAAGTTTAACTGAGTTTAATGGGGTTTACCTCCAGCTCCAGGTATAGAATTGCAGCCTTAAAGTGGGTCTTCTTTTTGTGGATGTTTTTTAAAAGCCCTTGATAGAGATGTGCATGGAACCAGCGGGTGGTTCGAAGGGGGGGGGATATATTTAAAGGTGGGGGAGGGTGCCCTTACCCCTCCCACCACGTTTCCCCACCGGCGCTCCATTGAAAAAGTCCCCATCAGGGCAGCAGCATACCTCCCTGCCACCCCAGTATCCTCCTTGGCTGGAAGTAAAAGGAAGTACCTGGCACGTGTGCACATGCTGGGAGTGTGTACGCATGCATGTGTGCACACGTCACGCTTGCTTGCACACCCGCCCAACATGCATGTGAGTGCCAGGTACTTCCTTTTACTTCCAGTCAAGGAGGACAACAGACAGTAGGGAGGTATGCTGCTGCCTCAACGGGGACTATTTCAGTGGAGCGCCAGCAGGGGAAATGCAATGGGAGGGGTAAGGGCATCCTCCCCCACCCTTAAAGGTATGCCCCCTACCTTCGAACCGGTGGAAGCGCCAGTCATTCGTGGGCCTCCAAACTGGTTCCATGCCAATCCTTAGCCCTTGATAGTTCATGATTTTTATAAACGTGTATCTTATATTTCTAAGATATTCAGTTCAAGAAGATATTGAGGTCGTGCACACGATCTCTTTTCTCAGAGCTGGGAAGGTACGTGGGAAAGGCAGGATCGCTCCTGCCTTCTCCCACACGATCCGTGCTGAAGCGTGGTGCTTTGGACGACAAGTTCAATGCATTGGGCAACTCCCTGCTGAGTTGGGTGTACTAGGTGTCCAACTGTCTGTGTGCTTGGGCTGTGTTCAGCCCAAGCACACACATGACCCTGTACCTGGGGTAAATTCTGGGGCTTATGGGGCAGGCAGTGCTGGGATCAGCATCAATCCCAGCTCTTCACATGAGCAGCCAAACCCAGGCAGGGCTGTCCAAGCCTGGGTTTGGTTGCTCATGTGAACAGCCTCATTATATCCACCCACCCACCCAAGCATAGGGAATGTAGATGTTTTTATGATTCATTATATTTTCTGTGCAGTTCTAATAGTTTGCTTTGCAAAGGAGGAAAGAACCACATTAAGACTTCAGTCCTAAAGCTGGTGGTAAACCCCATTAAACTCAATGGGATTCTCATGTTCTAACCACAGTAGAATTCTTCTGGCTCATGCTCAGGCAGGTGAGGGGGAAGTGCATGATCCTGAGGCCAGTAGATGTTGCATGGAACAAAGATATAACTTTGGTTTCACATGGCATTTGAACCTGCTCACTTTTCCTGAATTGGCAGTTCACGTGCAGGAGTGAGGCCTTGGACCGAGTGCTCTGAACAAGGCTGTTTTGCAGTTTCTGAACTGGGAGAGGCAGAGAAAAGAACGCCGATAACTTCAGTGGAGTTTGAGATAGGCAAGTGTTGACCATAGATAATGGTTGGCTGCCAAGGCTTGCTACGAGGAACCATTCCCAAAGGATTCCTCACACTTACTTTTGCCTTATCACAATGCACCTGAGGTTTAATATCAGGGAATGAAATGTTATCCTTTAGGATCTTAACTGTGAGGGGAACATGCTGTTTCCATGTTCCTATGTTGGATAGCAGAAAAGCTCTACTATTATACTGAGAAATCGTAAAGTCCTTGATTTAGCAAAACTGAGAGGAGGCACTTACTGGAGCAGGAGGTGATGGAGAAATCCTTCCAGCTGGGAAAAGAGATTCTGTCAATTCATATTTCACCTTGGGGGTTTTGGTAGGAGTAAACCTGCACATTCAAACACACACTATTAAAAGTCAATTTGATTAGACATATTTCACAATGAACTACAGCAGTGAGCAGTAGTGAATTCAATTTTCCTGTCTTGCACTTACATACATAACTGGAGACCAGGCTTTCAGAGGATAATTGCTTGAGGGGAACATAGTTGTTTTAAAAAATGTCTTATCTACATACACTAGGGCTGAACATATAAAGCAGCCTTACACTAAGTCAGAGTATTGATCCACCTAGCCCAGTATTGTTTACTCTGATGCCTTAAGTGAGGATTTCTCCCATCACTGCTAGGTGACCCTTAAAAATGGAGATGCCTTCTGTATGCAAAGCATGTGCTCTGCCACAGAGCTATGGCCCCTCTCCAGGCTTCAATTAACTACATTAAAAAAATAAATAAGAACAGTATTTAATCTGATCACTTTCCAAGCAGCCATATTTGTACTTACTGTTTTTCAGGATTACCTTTGGATTTCAATTGTCCCTGTCTTTCCCCACCCAAAGTCAGTCTCATTAAAAAGTTAGTGGCCTTTCCTGGTTTTTTTACATTCCTAAACAGTCTCTTTCATCAATATCCCTGGCACCTAAACAGGAAATTCATATATTTATAGCCACATAGAGAAGTGTTATTTTATTTCTTTTCTTGCGTTTGTTTTTGTGAACCGCCTAGAGCCCTTGGAGTCAGGTGATATATAAATAAAATAAAAAATAAGTTTCCACATTAACAATCATATATTCTCTTCTCTTCACATCTCTTCATCCAAGCTTTCTCAGCTTTTTAAAACTTGTTTTTAAATTGTTTTGGCTATTTAATTGGTGTTTTATGATGATTTAATTGTTAATTATTATTTTATGCAGTTTTATAATTTCTGTTTTAATTGTTAATTGATTTTAATGGTGTTTTAATGTAAACCGCCCTGAGCCTTTTGGAAGGGTGGTATAAATTTTTTAATAATAAATAAATAAATAAATAAATAAAATTAGTGGACTCCTGATGAGGGGCTAAATTTAATCCATGCATAGTTCTGCTTTGGTTAAAATATTTGAGGTCTCCTTTGATAGTCTTGGCCTCTATGGCTTCCCGAGGGGACATTCCAGAGTGATTCTTTAAAGTTCTAAACATATATGTTGGAGACAGTCTATCTTGTTCCTTAAGGTGGATTATCACAAGTGGCCACAGTGCATAGTGTCATGTCATGTGTAGCTCATCATATGTGCGGTGTCTCCCTCCATGCAGTCACATGCTGGTGTGGTGTTCTAATAGACTGTTGGAACTGGGCTGTGGAAACCTGGGTTCAAATCCCCATTCATTTATGAAGACTGCTGGGCGACAATGTGCTAGTCGCAATCTCGTAACCTAGCCTACCTCACAGAATTGTTGCAGGGATGAATATGGGTAAACACTTGTGTATATTGTCTGGAGCTCTTCAGTGGAATGATGTGGTAAAACGTGTGCACATGAAAGTAAATATTACTTTTCCAGTGACATATATAATAACCCCTCTGCCTCCAAATGATATAATAGGCAAACATCTAAAACTATCTTTGTTCTTCTGATTTCACTAGCCTCTTCACAGACTACTGTATGACTTAGACTAATATTACTCTGATGCTACTATGTCCCACTATGTGTATTAATCTATAGATAGATCAATAAGCAAGTATACTATAAATGTTCAAAGAGTTGGAAAGGGCCATGTAGATAATTTAGTTTAACCCTCTGCTTGATGCAGGAAATACTGAGCCAAAGCCTCCCCATCCTCTGCTTGATAACCTCTAGCAAAGGAAAGCCCCCCCCCGCCCCCGCCACCACCCTGGTAATGTGTTCAATTGTTGAACAGCTCTTGCTATTAAGAAGTTTCTCCAAATGTTCAACCAAAATCTATGCTCCTTTAATTTAACCCCATTAGATCTCATCCTGCCCTCTGGGGCAGCATTTGTTGCCCACTTCTATCTGACAGCCTTTCGGGTGTTGTGGTATAATGTACCCCCTAACTAGCCATGAAATCTTGCCTGCCGCTTCTTTGAGCTTCTTCCAATTGGCATTCTTGAAATTCAAGATGCATGTTTGAACTGACCATGCTCATCTTGAGCTTTCCATAAAATCAAGAATTCCAACATTACATGGTCATTCCCGCCCCCGCCCCCTTCCAAGTCCCTACTATTTTGTGTTTATTGTTCATCTCTTTCCTGTTGGTTAGTATCAAGTCAAGGATAGCAGATTCCCTTGTTCCTCCTCCTCCTCCTGAAATAAGTTGTCAACAACCTAATGCCATGAATTTCTTAGAGGTTTGATGCTTAGTAGATTATCTCCCAAAAGATGTTTGAAGCTGCTGCCACATTACTGTTAATTCTTGCTTGAAACACCTGTGATTTGTTTCAGGAAAGCATCCACCTCCTCTCCTTTGGTATGATGGTCTTTAGTGGATTCAGTGTTGTTTTTATTCCCTCGCCATATATTTGTACTCAAATGCTCACAACTAGACTTCCATGTTCACTCTCTTTAAAGTATCTGCAGGTATACTCATTTTTGTTGCTAACTCTCCCTTTTGGTTGATATTATTATTAATTAATTATTATTTATTGAAACAAGTTATATCCTTCAGGTGCTACATTTCAATCCTGGGAGTCATCCCACCAAGTCTTGGGTATACCTATAATTTAATATTTACTTTCCTGTACTAGAAGTTCAAATTCATCTTATTGCCCACACTCCGTACATTAGGGTATAGACAGGACAAGCCATAGATATCATGCTCCAGTGCATCTGCTGCTGTTTTATTGTGGGGTTTGCTAGACAAGCCCATAACCTCCCCAGTTTCTCTTGTAACACCCAAGTCTTTATCTTTAGCACTTATCTTTGTACTTAATGTTGGGATTTTGTGTTCACCACCTACAGTGTTTAGTTTAAAAATGCTCTTGATCAGGTTCATCCGGCTTCTGCCAAATGTTTTTCTCAGTCCTCATGAGATATAGTCCATCTCCTGCCAGCAGTCTTTCATTAAGGAAGCTTAGATTGTGCCAACACCATCTGTGTAGTCAGTCAGTCAGTCATCTGAAGCATCTCTCTGTCTCTGTAATCTTCTCCCTGTGATAAGAAGAACTGATGGACATTATATGAGCCCCAAGGTCTTTCACCTTCCTCCCGAGAGTCAGATGTGATATATTCACAGTTGTGTGTCATGTGTTCCCAAACTGATGAGCAAGAAAGCATAATGATCAGCGGGACTGATCAGCCTTGGCAGGTGCCTACCACATCCTAAATCTACTATATATATATATCTCACTTCACAAGTTAACAGCAGCACACAGTCTCTTCTATACTTTTCAGCAGGGAGTCACCAACCACCACCACTCTTTCCCTCTTCCTGAAAGTGGTGGTTGAGGTGTCACTGTCCTTAAAGGGTTGAGAGTTTTCCTTCCCATTTAATATAGCTTGCTATAGGTGTACCCCACTGGGATTCCCAGAGCCACCCTTGTTTAAAAGATCCTGACTTGCATTGGACTAACATTATGTGCACACAGCCAAAATTAGCACATGTACAATGGATGCATTCCCAAAAGGTGCTCTGGGCAATGCATAAATATGTCCCTATGGGTTGCACAGCCCTTGGGGACATATCTGGAACATAGGAAGCTGCCTTATGCCAAATCTGACCATGGGTCCACATAGCTCAGCATTGTCCACACAGACTTGCAGTGGCTTTTCCAAAGTTACAGGCAGGAGTCTCTCTTAGCCCTATCTTGGAGATGCCAGGGAGGGAACTTGGAACCTTCTGCATGCAGGTTCTCTTCCGAGATTGGCCCCATCCCATAAGAGGGATATCTTACAGCACCCACATGCAGTCTCCCATTTAAATGCAAATCAGAGTGCTCTGTTTATCAAAGGGGACAATTCATGTTTGCTACCACAAGACCAGCCCTCCTTCTCTCTGCATGTTTCACAGAGCACTTCTGGGGGAAGGAGAAATCTGCAAAAATTGCTCCCCACCCCCATGAGTGAGCAAGGGCAACTACAAGCAATTTCTTATTTGCCAGTAGTTCGGAATACCTTTTGATTCTCTTGCCAGTCACACTTTTCCATGCAGTTTCCTCCCTCTTATCAATCTAATCTTCCTCCTTTATAATCTTTTCTTGCTGTTGTCCTTGCTGTAGTGTCCCCTGTGTCCTGTCCAAGAACTCTTTATCCTCTCTAATGTTTTCCTACATTATCTCAGACAAGAAAATAAACATAGCCTGCACATTGCAAGTCTCCACTACAGAGCCCTTGCTGTTTATCTTGTTAGTGTTCTATCCTCTTCCTCAACTTATGCAGTGGTCTTTCTTTTCTTAATTATTTCTTGAAAGTTGGCTACGGTTCTGTGATGTGGTGCTGTTTAGGAATTGATTTGGCACACATAATAAAGCATGTGTCTTTTGGCCTGCTGGTGGAGAAAGGGGTAGCAAGATACACAAACCCCAGTGAGCTCATCATGGTTGCTGGGAGAATATGCAGATCTTCCAAGACCTCCTGAATGAGTGCATACTCTGTGATGTCACATAGTATTTGCAATGTTAACTACAGGTTCTGTTTATACTCAGCTTGTAAAAAAGTCAACAAATGTTATTAGCCCTCAAAGGTTTTAGTAGTTTACCTGCCCATGCATACTGTATGCATGCTACTTAGTGTGGAGTGCATGCTAGAGAGGGCCGGTTCAGATGACATAAAGAACTGCTGTTGCCTCTCAAAGACCTGGTTGCTTAGGCAAGCTTTTGCTCATCTGCTTTGAGTGTTAACCTTTTATGCAGTCTCTTAGTTACTTTGCCTTTTCCCCTTGGCTTTTTGTTCATGTTTTTATTTATATTTTAATTTTAATTCATATTATACACCAACGTGTGAGTTGCTGGGGGAAGTTAGGATAAAAATATTTATTTATTTTAAACAAATATTTATGTGCTCATTGCTATAGCTTCCCAAAAAAGGCACAAAGTTCATTGATTGACTTATGAAGGCACTAATGTGACACTTTATGCCACTGCCACACTGCTGCTTGTGAGGTGGGAGTAGCCACATGATCCAAGTGACTCTTCTGATTGGCTTACTTTATCTATTACTGGAACTTGAAGCTGATAATAGAGAAACAATTTTGTAGTAGCCCACACAGCAAAGATAATGGACAAATTTGTCCTTAGTTTCCATATTGCGACTAAATAATTTGTGGCCACCTGTATTGTCCCAGTACCTGAAATCTCACATACACTTATTTTTTAAGTGCTTGTTTTGTTTGTTGGGGTTTGAGGGCATTAGAGGCTAAATGAGAATGGTCTAGCTGAAAAAATTGCCTTCTTTTGTTTTTGATGCTTCCTTGGATTAATTGCATTCTATGGCCACAAGATGGACACCTTCTAATGGGGTGGTGATGGGGAGCATGTGAAAATGCTATATGATACAGCTCTGACGAATGGGTATATGTTCAATACACTAGCAAAGCTATAAAAATACAGTAACAGAGAAGTAGGGTGGTATCTAATTAACAACCTTGGACTGGCACTCATTGTCCTAATCAATGTGTATTTCTAAAATTATATATTTTTGGCATATTCTTGTTGGCTTTTACTATAAATAACTCACTGACTGAAAGCCAAAAATGATGTAGCTCATGCTAGCCAGATGTAAAACCATAAGGGATTACTAGAACTGTTCAACATCATATCATATAAGGTCTGTTCAGTAAAAATACAGCATGCTCAGATTCTTTTGGCTCAGTTTATGACCTTCTGTTTCCATTAAAATAATTGAGAACAAGGTGCCCAAACTCTCAGTTATAGGACAACCTTTTAAAAAAGGTTGCTTAAGTTCATAATTGCAAAGTTGATATTTGTCATTTTAAAAGTATTAATCTAATTGTTTTACTTTTTCTAAAAATAAATAAATAACCTGGTGAGTGCTAACCACTTGTAGTGTTTGTTGAGACTGAGTAAAGGATAAATTATCCATTAAAAGTCCCCGGCTCCTGCTCTTCTTTACCATTGCTGCCTGCTCACCTGTCTTTTTACTTTGTTATTTGTAGTTGCCATAGCAACCATTATTTGTGGGTACCTTTTCCTTTCACCTGAGCCATTTGCAGTTCATGAAAAACTTGGGAGAGTGGATCTTTGTGCTGGTTGTGCAAGGCAGCCAGTTGCTGGAGGAGGGGACAAGCATTTGTCACCAGCCCATCCATTTGTGACCCCTCTTTTTCAGAAGCAGAGTGCTATATTTGGGCACTAGGTGCTGCTATTTATTGTTTGTCTCTCTTGCCCATTATCAGTTAATACTGTGTCCTAGCCTGACCTAATAAAAGAGGATGCTTGGTTTGCAAAAAAAACCCAAGTTTGTTCCCAGTCACCATTAAAGCAATGATATCAGCAAATATGTCCCCAAACTTGTGTTTACCAAGGAAACACAAGGGTATTTGAGAGAGTTCTCTGGCTGCCAGCAAGTCTGATATCCTGCTGGATCCCGTGTTTGCTTTTGTTTGCCCTTACTGATCAGCCGTCCTTGCTGTCCTGTTGATTCTCCCCTGCAAATGTGTCACTCTTCTGGCCATTTTACCTCCAGCTAGGTTTATTTCTGGTCTTGGAGTCTGAACATTGCAACTGCTATGTTCATCAGAAACACATTTGGCTTTGCTCTACTATGTACATCAATAAAGAGGTGCATAGAAAATCTTCCTTTGTTGGGGAAAACCTCTTTGGCGATAAGATGGAGGAGATCTTAGAACACGTTCACAAGCTGTATATCACTGCAAGATCTATGACCTACCAACATACCATGGCCAATCTTATTTATTTGTTTGTTTGTTGAATTTATATACCGCCTTTCATTAAAACAATCCCAAGGCGGTTTACAGCAGAATTTAAAAACAAGATTGTAAAAATGACACAATTAAAGTATTAAGCTAAAATATAAAACAAATCTGATTAAAAAAATTAAAACACAAGCATAAAATCAATACAAAGATCAGCAGTAGAGACAATCATATAAAAGCCTGGGTAAAAAGCCAGGAAACCCTATGCAGTGGCCCCACACCAATCTGCCCAAGGCATACTTCAATCTATGCCACAAAATACCAGTCCTTTCAGAAGCCAGCAACAGCATCATCTTTCAAACTACCAGCCTCCAAGCAGATAACTCCTTACAATAACTCCATGGATTTATGTCTATCGCCTTATCTCTACTGGTGGTCCAAAACTACCAGACACTCCTGGGTTTTATCCACCATATACCTAGGCTACAGTATAGAATTTTTACAATCTCCACCTTTCTCAGACATTCATACCATACCTTTTGAGCCCCACACTTCAAGACGAGGTAGCCACTTTATTATGCAAAGGCACTATCCAACCCATTCCCATGGTCCCTCAGGCTGGATTATTCTCCAGATATTTCACCGTCCCAAAGAGATGGAAGTCTGTGCTGTATCCTCTGTCTATGGCGCCTCAATTCCTTCGTTTGCTGCTGCCATTTTTGCTTGATTACTGTAGTGTCTATCCTAGAACTGCTATACAACAGTATCTAGTTCATATCCATCAGTCTCCAAGATGCCTATTTTCACATGTCTGTTTGGCCTCACCACTGAATGTACCTCAGATTCAAAATTGGACATAATGTATACCAATACACTGTATTACCCTTTGGACTCGCAAAAGCACCCAGGGTATTCACGAAGTTTATGTCCATTGTAGCTGCTTACCTTCACAGTTTGAAAATTCAGGTTTTCCCTTACGTAGATTGTTTCCTAGTAGCCCCCTTTAGTAACTAGCCAGAAATGTATGAACCACCTTGAACCTATTACATTCTCTAGGCCTTGGGGTCAACATAAAGAAATCCTCCTTAATATCAACCCAAAGACTAGAATTTATAGGTGTCATCTTTGATTCCCAAGCGGCCAAAGCTTTCTTGACAACCTGCCGTGTTACAGACATTCACCAGGTCTCCTCAATTATGTCTCACTCAACCACAATGACAGATCATCGAGGCCAGAGAACACTTGATCTTATGGCTTCCACCATCACCATTCTCCCTCATACAAGACTCCAAATGCAGATAATCCAGGAGTGGTTTCTTGGTGCCTTCAAACCAGCAACACACCCACAGTCCAAGAAGCTGCACTTGCCATCACACATTTGCAATGCTGCTTGATGGTGGATGGACCTGAACAAGGTTGCCCCTTCACCCCTCAACTAAGGTGGCACAGATGCCTCAGTCTAGCCATCAAGATTTGGGAATGGTGCATCAACAGAAACATCACCATCTCTGCAATCTACATTCCAAGGAAGGAGAATGTTTTAGCTGAGTCTCTGTCTGAAGTGCTTCCCATCTCATGATTGGAAATGTCACCCACTCATAGCACATCACCTTTCTGAAAGGTGGGGTACTCCCCTCATTGATGGCTTTGTGGACATCATGAACCATCAATGCCACAATTCCTTCAGCAGAGGGGGTGCAGATGCAGAATCCAAAGGAAATGTTCTCCTCAGTGACTAGTCTCAGGACCCCCTCTATCACTCCCCCTATTCCCCTCCCAAGAACAGTTAGAAAGATCCAAATTGATCAAGCACATTGCATTTTAATCACACTTTGATGGCCATTTCAGTCTTGGTTCACCACTCTAGTGTGGGTCAAATTCTTCACCTACTCAAGTGACCAGATCTATTATCCCTCCAAGAGGGGACAGTTTGGCATCCAGACCTTGAAGCCCTAAACTTAATGGCCTGGAACTTGATGAACCACAAAATCTGAGGAGCTCCATCTGGTCTTCCTTAATGCAATGAAACCATCTACTTGCTGTTCTTATTCTACTAAATGGCACAGATTCTCTTCCTATGCTTCTGCTAAGAGCATGAATTCTGTCAGTCTCTGTAACCTTTATTCTCACTTACCTCTTATACTTTCAGAAACAAGGTCTGTCCATCTCTTTGTTAAAGGTTTACAAAGGTGAATAAATGTCATTTTAATCAGATAAAGATAAAAGGCTTACATCCCCCGAAACACACACTACTGGGGATTCCGTTGCAGTAGGGGATGTGGCTCTTCTTTGTGTTGGTCCAAGGCACTTGTGCACTAGTCCATCGGTGAGACTCAAATAAAGGGGATCTAAAGGGGCTGTCTTTTATAGTAGTTTACAAATAAGCGTCAATTGCTGGCGAATAGACATGCATGAGCAAAGCATGCCCTGTACAGGTGCACAGAGAGACAGTATAATGAGCAAGGTTCTCACACAGAACGCTGATAAGATGATGCAGCTAATTATATAACTAACTAAAGCAACGGGGGCCAGCAGAGATGATAGGGAGAGAGAATGCTTTACATAAGCCACTAACTCTCAAGCAAGATGGCTGTCCAGTGCCTTCTACACAGGGACTGGTAGATGCGTTATACTACATTTCATGGCTGAGATCCTGACACAGACACTAAAAGTTCCCTCGTGATACAGTGGTCTTGTGCAAAGGTCTTGTGCAGCCCTACCATGGCACAACAACCTGATATAACCTTCATTCCTAAAGTAGCTTCAACCATTCATCTCTCCCAAGAGATTTGTCTCCCAGTATTTTATCCCTCTCCTTCTACCCCAGAGGAGAGGAAGTGGCATTCCCTCGACCTCCACAGAGCTCTATCTTTCTATTTCAACAGGACTAGAGACCTTAGGAAATTGCCTTCTCCAGGCGCGTAACAACGATCGGGCAAGGGGAGACAGTTGTCTGGGGGCCCCACTGCCTGGAGGGGCCCCCCAGAGGCACCTCACGTGACTCCCCATTGCCCCCTGCCCAGCCCCAAGGCCCCTCAGCCACTTGCCCTGTTCGCCGTCTCTCCAGCTTGTTCTCCTGGCCGGCAATCGAGGCAGCAGACAAGCTGCAAAGAGCTCCTTTTCTCCCGCCTCTCAGCTGATCGGCGGGTGGGCGGGGCTTCCACGGAGGCCTCGTGTAGGCCTCTGTGAAGCCTGAACTCCAGTAGGGCCCAAGCCAGCCAGGAAGGAGGAGGCAGCCAGAGTGGCCACCACTGTTCTCTGCAGCAGAAGACCCCCTGCTGCCCTGCCCAGCCCAGCATTTGCCAGGTAGAGTGTGAACTCCTTTTTGTGGTTACCTTCCCCCCCCCCCCGCCCAGATATATAGGGATCTGCTTGCCATAGGGCTTTGATATGGGGGGGAGGGACTGAGAAATATTTATTTTTAAACAGCTTGGAAAATTTGCTGGCTTAAAAAAAACTATCTAAAAAGTCCTATAAGTGGCTTGTTTCATGGCAGAAAATTACAAAAACTTCTGGAAGAAACAGTATTATATTTATTTTATTCATTCATTCATCCTCTCTAATAAAAGCCTTGGTGTCCGTCCGTGGACGGACACCAAGGCGTGTGTTCGTGCCTCCCTGGCCTGTTCTGCGCATGCGCTCCGCGCATGCGCAGGACGGCCGCGGCAAAAACGAACACAGGCACCAGGCAGCCATGTTGGTTGCTTTGCCGGCCGCGGAGTTGACAAAGGCGGCCACGGGGAGGGCAAAGGCGGCAGTTGCTTGCCCGGCCGCAGAGACGACAAAGGCGGCCACGGGGAGGGCAGAAGCGGCTGCGGCGGCCGCAGGGAGGCAGAGGCGGCGGCGGCTCCAGGCCAGCCGCAGAGATTGGAGAGGCGGCGCAGGCTCTGGCCCGCCCGCCAAAAAGAGCAGAGGCAGCGGCAAAGGGTCCCGACCAGCCGCAAGGAAGGGACAGTCGGCGGGACCGGGCGGCGGGGGCGGCACTCAGACCGGTCGCTGGGAGCTCGCCTCGGCCAGAGGGGCTCGCAGACCCTGAGAAAACCGGGCGCTTCCAACAAGGACTTACCCGCAAGGTGCCTCCTGCTCCACCGGGCCGCCTCGGCCGCTGCTATCACTTTGTGCCCGCCTAGCTCGCCGAAAAGCGGGGCAGGCACCGGCCAATAGCACTACTCGCATTCCCGTTGTGCGCCGCATGCCAAAAATGGAGGATTTGTTGACCTCTTTTACCTGTTAGGGCACTCTCTGGAAACTGGAGGAGCCCAGTGCATGCTGGGAGGTTGCCCACTTGAGGCTGTCTCCTCCAAGCCTCAAAATGCATGCCAGGAATAGTAGTTTTGTCCCATTTTGCAAGCACTTACCAGTTGTATGCCTGAAGGGGTTACCTTTGCTAATTAACAAGTGGCTTCTGATTCATTGGTTTCTAATGTGGTAGTCTTCGTTCATTTGCTTCACGAATGTATGCCAAGTAATGCTACAGCATGCAAAATAACGCTTGCACCTAAAATGCTAAATCTTTTTTCACAGCATTAAGTGCATAAGGGATTTAGCAGCTGGCTTTTAAAAATAAGGCTGGATGGATAGTATCACACACACACACACACACACACACACACACACACACACACACACACTAGAAAACCGCTGTAAAAGCCAGTAGGTGGCATATGGGATGTATGTCTTGAAAATGTCTGGGAGAAAAACAAAAAATAGAAAAGGAGAAAATAAATAAATAATAATTTTAAAAGGCCAATAGAAAGAAAGAACTATTAAAGGAAGAGAAAAAAAAGCTAGCACCCGTTATTATAACGGGCTTAAAAATACTAGTTCATTTATAAATGCACTTATGTTCAAGTTGTTTTGCAACCCAGAAGGTCTGAGTGAGAACTGTGAAGCATGTCTTGTGCTTTTATTTTATTTTATTTTTCTTGTGTGTGAACTGCTCCCCAATAATTTGCAGGGACTTCAGGGTAAATCTGGCCAACATGTGAATGCAGCACCTCTATTCCAGAGGAGATGTGTGTTAAAGGGCTTTAAAAGCCTCCTGTGAAAAACCTCCTGGAATCAAACTTGACTGAATTTGTTCAGAATTCTGAGAAAACAAACATAGGCTCACCCTGCATGGTTGAAAGTCTCCTTTGCTAATCTGCAGTGAGGGGGCCATTTTAATCATTCATCTTTCTAGTGTGTTCTAGGCATTAAAAGTAAAACAAATGTATAGTACTCAATGTATATCACTATATATTGTGACGTGTGCGTGTGTGTATTCAGTGAAATGTATTTCCAGGCAGCATACTTATTTTGGAATATCAGACTTAAATCCTTGGGGGCCTGGGGTGTGCGGAGGCCCTGGACTTTGAGTGGGGGGGCCCCATTTTAAAATCTTGTCTCTGGGCCCACTCCAACCTTGCTACGCCCCTGGCCTTCTCTGTTCATTTGCCACTCTGGGCCAAATAAGGGTCTCTAAGTTTAGGCTTGGCATTTGCCAGCATGGATAACTTCAGCCATTAAACTTGCCTATGAACTACCTCACAGGCCACTGCCTGCCCGGATTTGTGCCCATTCCACAAGATCCATGGCCACTTTTGCAGCTTTCTTTGCTGTTCTCTTCCTGGAAGCTGTCTGTCAGCTCAGTTGACCATGTTCATTGAACACTATGCCTTAGACCTCTGAACAAGAAGGAATGAACATTTTGGATCAACCATTCTTCAGTCCGCTACTTGCTAACTCCACTGCATCCTCCACTAGGTAAGAGCTGACCATCATTCCTGTCATACTGTTTCTGTGCAGTATGAAGCACAGAAACCACATAGAAGAAAGGCAGGTTGCTTAACTGTAACTGTAGTTCTTCTTGTGGTCTTCTGTGCATTTACACGACCCACCCGCATCCCCACTGCAGTTCTGTCTGCAGTTTCTGTATTTTTACTGTGGCATTCAGCTCCGACTAAGGTGTTAGGATGGCTCCTGCTTGGAGACAAGGCATGGGGGTAGGGCTTCCACTGAAAAGTTTCTTTACTCTCTCTAGAAGGTTTATTTATTGTTCCATTTCTATACTGCTTTTCATTAAAAAAAACAACACCCAAAACATTTTACAATATAATTAAAACAATGTGCAATTCAAATACAAATTAAAAGTACAAATATAATATATATACATAATATATCCCTTTTTAAAAGCCTATATAAAACAGTAACACACAAAACACAAAGCAGCAGCAGTAAAAACTGTACTTTCATTAAAAAAACAAAACCCAGGGTGAAGAGCCACGGTTTAACTTTTTTTCTAAAAACTGTGATGGCGGCTGAGGAGGGGATGCCAGCCAGGAGAACATTCCAAAGCCTAGGGGTAATGACTGAGAAGGCCCTGTCCCATGTGCTTGACAGCCAAGCCTCTCTCATTGTCAGCACACATTGGGTCAGGTTCCGATGTGTGGTCTCTGCACATGCACAAGTCTATCAGTGAGAATGCACAGAAGACCACAAGAAGAACTTCAGTTTAGCCTGGTGAACCATCTATAGGGTCTTTGTGGTCCTGTGATGGCTTTCAATACACAACTGACTTAAACTTCATAATGACATCCTTTATTTTTGTGAAACCACTCGCAGTAGCCAAAAATCACATGCTCATGTTTTTAAAAACTACCTGGTAAAAGGATCCTTTGTTTTGGACGACTTTGAGTCTGTTTTATTTTGGCAATCTTTCCACTGTAGCTTTACACAAATGTTGCAATATGGTCCTGTGAAATCTGATTTACAAAAATAATAAAAAGTTGTTAGGAAGGACTGTTTTGGAGACAATGTTCTGTGCTATTTATAACTTGCCTATGATTTGAAAAATAAGATTTTTTTTTAAAAAAAACACCATTTTGAGTGTTACTATTTTAAGTGATGAGGTACAAGTGAAAAGTGAAGGGGTGGACATTCCTGAAAATGTTTTAAAGATTAATATCAAAGCATACTATGTTTATAGCTGATTTCTTAAAAAAATAATAAATCACAGCTCTATTTGCAGTGGGACAAATGAGAAGGGTTATGTGTTTTTGCACATACTGTAAGTCTAGTGTGGGCTTTGTCACACATCTTTGGGTTGGTTTGAATAAGGGTCTGAATAATCTAGGCTTAGTGAGGGAGTAGGATCATACTCACTGGACATGTCCATGCATTAGATGCAATGTTTACATAGGACCTACACAGAAACCACAGTGCAGTTTGGGTCTTCATGTCCAACACATGGACATCTGGTGGGCCCAGAGGCAGGAGAGCACAATCTCACTTCCCCAATATGTAAGGCCACAGTGCAGGGATGTAACTAGGGGAGAAGGGGCCTGTTTTTGCCTCTCTCCCTGGCGGCCCTAATGAATGCTACTGCTTTTAAATTTGCCCTAATACTTTTAAAATTCATATCATCAGAAACTGATATCACATATTTCTACAGACATTTCCTTTGACAACTTCTGCCCAGAATTATTAATGTTCTCTTCTGGGTGGTAATTTTTATAGTTGAAACCTTTCTTTGTTCTGTCATGCCTCGATCTCTCTGACTAATAGCTGAATGAC
Organism: Hemicordylus capensis; assembly: GCF_027244095.1. Taxonomy (NCBI): domain Eukaryota; kingdom Metazoa; phylum Chordata; class Lepidosauria; order Squamata; family Cordylidae; genus Hemicordylus; species Hemicordylus capensis. Next base: position 251,889,019 of record NC_069660.1, on the reverse strand, counting down.
AGGCAGAAAGTCATCAGGTGTAGCTTCTTTGAGCATTTGGAGATAGGAACATCACTGGTTGAATTTCTGGCTGTTGTGCTGCTGAAGTACAGGCCAAATATCATCAGGTGGTGTTTCCATCCTCATATGGTAGGTAATGTTGTACCTGTTGGATGTCATGCAACTGTTAAAAGTCCTTGGCCCTCTAGTCCTTATAAGGAACTCAGCAGTCTCTTCTGCTTTAAGGTACAAGATTGGAGGGCTTTAAAAGACAGATAGGAGGCCTAGCAGTTTTGAGATAAAATGAAAGATTGTCAGAAGCAGCAACACTACCCTTGTTAAGCGTTTGAGGCCTACATGATATAGGGGAACAAGCCCAATCTACCTCAGAGTCCTGAGTTAAATCACTATTTTCAAGAGATTTTACAAGCCCCGAAAGAAATTATTCTCAGCTGTTAGAGTGAAAGGCAGAAAGAGCAGGAAACAGATACTCCCATCCCCCACCCCCGACACACACTTGTTCCCTGTTTTTAAGAAGGGGCAGGAAAAAATCAAATAAAAATAAATAAAAATACAATATTGGAGGATAATAAACATGTTATAATTTATTTGTACTAACATTGCAATTGTCCTGACACACAAACTTGGATTTCTCACGAACAACTTTTCTTACTACATCTAACCAAACTTTCTGTTGCTTCTTTTTAGGTACATGCACAAATATTTTCCCTCCAGTGTGCTGCTGCTTGTGCTCTTGCACAGGTACTATATGGCACTTGTACCTTCTAGATTTTTCAAAATTGTAGTGGTTTGTGGTGAGATAACTGCAGGAAACTTCACTTTCCATACTTGGAAGGTCTCAAAGAAAAAGAGCAGCGATGATGTCATAGCAGAGCCAACATGGCTGATGCCTGTTCTGGGGGACGTGGCCACATAGGTATTTCAAGTATTGATTTCAGCTGCATATGAACAGATTTCAACAACAAAACACTAGGTGGCTTGTAATTACTTATTGGTGAGAACTGAACAATTTTTTTTTAGGTGACCTCCCCATTGGCCAGCCAACTAACTATCCCAAAATCACAGCAATTTGTTTAGTTTGTGCTCTGTTTAAAACAGGAATATCTTCCTGTCTGTTGCTGAAGAAATTTCTATAGCTCTTATTCCTATTCAGATTAACCTAGTAATAACACTACTTAAATTGTAACCACTTTCAATAAACCTTTCTTTTAGACACCACAAGACTCATGTCTCAAATGGAATACCCTTGGCTACTTCAAAGATTTTTCATTGCTGACCTTTGGCCCTCTGCTGAAGTTGTTGTTGTTATTAGGATGATGAAGCTTTTCAACAAAAATATTCTCAAAGTGGTTTACATAGAAAACAGCAACACAAGAAGACGATCCCCTGCCGTCATGAGGCTCACAGCCTGAAAATAAAAACAAAGTAGACACCAACAACAGCCACGGCAAAAGATTCTGTGCAGGGATGAACAGGGACAGTAGCTATCCTTCTGCTAAATATAAGTGGATAAGGCCAAAGGGATAATAAGAGAGCATTAGCTTTCAGAGTGAATTGAAGATTGTTATAAAAGGAGAGAAAATGAGGGCAGAATAAATATTACACTTAGTTCTGTTCTACTTCTGAAGGGATTTTTATTTTGCAAAATGCAGCTGGTGAGACTGCAATATGAAGGGAAAAACCATAGGAGGGAGGTGGGCTGGAGACTGACTTACTGACCTAACCCTTTGTTCTTGTTCCACCTTATGAAAAGTTACACTTACTCAGGAAAATGTGCTCATATTTTCCCCTCAGTGAATGTGAAGTGTGTGTGTGTGTGAGAGAGAGAGCGAGAGAGAGATTTTCAGCAAGAAAACAAAATGAGGAAAGGGTTAAAAGGACTCCCCCCCCCCCCCACCCTGCATTTCCCAGTCTTCCCCCTTCAAGTAGGAGCCTCAGTGGCTGCATTATGCAAAAGTCAAAAATAAGTCTCAAAAAATAATCCTAGAATTGTGTGTAACTTGTTCTATCTATCCTAAGAGTCTGGCAGGTAATTGTGAAGGAGGAGGGAAAGTCAAGTCTGGCATTGATGTAGAGAAGGAAAAAGGTAATAGTGGTAATGGGCTGATAACAAGAGGCCACAATGCACTTTTCTCTTAGAATGGAGTATATGTGACAGAGATGCCAGCATGAGACGGGGCCAGCTTAAAAAGCAGGTTAAAGAGGCAGAATTGATTATTGTCCCAAAATGATCAAATTCCCTTCAAGTTTCTGGCAAAGTCTGATACTGAGAATGGGGTTTCTTTTTATCTCCATGGAAAAAGAAATAGCTTTTTCTATTTGGACTGGATTTAGTAACCAGGGTTTAAGCCCCTGAAGGAATGGAAAAAATTATGAAAACCCTGGATATATTTCATATGGTATTTGGTGCTGTCCATCTCTCATAACAGCTAGTTTTTAAATTACTATGAGGCTTAAGGAGGAAATTCTTCCCCACTTGAAGGGCTGTGTTTTGAAAACACTAATAGAAAACTAACAATCCTGCAACACATGTATATTTTAGTTTGGGTTTTTTTCTCTTTCTTTCAGATGGGCTCTTACTTTGTGAATGCAACATTTCACTCTAAAATAACCGAAGCAGCTGATATTGTTGTTGGAGTATTCTATATCGTATTTGGTAAGTGTGATTGTTAGAGATTTTCTTCATATTATTTTGATGTATATTTCACAATTCGGAAAGTGTAGGTTTGTTGGCACTTTCTATGCTGCCTCTTTACCACAGTCCTAATTTCCCACTGAAACAAAGCAGAAGTATGTGTGACTGCCTGTGTGTCTCCCCATTCCTGTCCAATTTGAGCCCTTTAGTGGTGTGTGTGTGTGTGTACGCGTGCTCTTTGATATTAGGGGAAGGGCTGAGGAATGACATAATCTGAAATGTACACATGGACCTGTATTCTAAATTGCTGAAGACTATCCGCTGGAGAGGAGAATCTGATTGGCCTGTTGTTTGGAGATGGACCTCAGCCTAGGAAACCTGGGCTCAGGCTCCTGTTCAGCCATTAACACCTGTGATAGCCTAGGGTTTTATAGCTTCTTAAGGCTAGGGATATGCATAAATCAAGATTTGTAGCACAGATTTGGCACCTTTAAAAGTGAGGAGAGAAGATCCTTACCTGCTCCTCCGCTGCTCCACACAGCTTCCTGCTGCTGCGGTGCAACGCGCTGGAGACCTTGTGTGGCGGTGGCACACACATGGCCACCACACATGCGCTGAGGCATGATGCCACCACCACATGAGGACTGCTGGGGGGCCCGCCTAAGCAGGAAACTGTGTGGAGTGGCAGAGGAGCAGGTAAGGACATTCCCTCCTCACTTTTAAAGGTGCCAAATCTGTGCAAGAATCTCAATTCATGCACATATACTTAGGGCCAAACCATACATAATGTGGGATTTCCTGCTGGTTTTTGTTTTTTACTTTTAAACCAACTGTAGAGGCAGGGGCGTAACTACTATTAGGCAAGGGGAGACGGCTGCCTGGGGGCCCCCACGCCTTGAGGCGCCCCCCAGAGGCAAGTCACATGACTATATATTGTGAAGTGTGTGTGTGTGTGTGTGTGTGTGTGTATCAGCGAGGGGCCCATTTTAAAATTTTGTCTCTGGGCCCACTCCAGCATTGTTACGACCCTGTGCAGAGGGCACCAGGACAGAGCAGTGGCACTAGAGAGGAAGGGTTCTGCCTCTCCTATCACCTGCCATTTCTTCCATTCAGAAACTCTCCTGAAGAAGCTTTTAATCTTGCTAGGATGAAATACAAGCTCAGCATTATGTGATTTGGCTCTTTGCTTATGTTAGATCTGTAGGTGGAGTAAGAAGGTGTTCAGTTCAGCCAGGAGCAGCATATATTGATATGGCCGGCCTTAAGAAATTTTATTTTGGATCTAGGAGCCAGCTCAAAGATTTAGGAGCCAGGCAATGGACACTTGACAAAATTACCAGATTTAGTGACTGATGTGCATGGAAACAGATTTTGCACTTTGTTTTGAGCTTGAAACGAAATGCAAATGGCTGAAATATTTTGTCAAAACAGTGGTCGAACTGGTCGTTTTGACAAAACACAACTTGAAACATTTTGCGTGTGCAGCCATAGGGAACAATGGGTAAACTTGAAAACCCCCATTGTTCCCCATGGGTAGCTTTTAGGGACACCAAAGTGGGTTAGATGGTAGGGCATGATGGATTCTACTTACCACACAACCCACAAGAAATGGGCAAGCAGGCAATTTCTAACAAAGGTTTAATCTTTCCCTCAAATCCCCATAGGATCCTATGGGTTGGGTGGTAGGTAGGACCCATCATGCTCTACGGCCCAATCCACTTTGGTGTCCCTAGGAACTACCCATGGGGAACGATGGGGTGTTTCTAGTTTCCCCATTGTTCCCTATGGCCAGGACACGCTGCACTCACAGAATGCATACAAAATTTGCATTGGAATTTGCAATGTATTTTGCCAACCCTGCCTTGAAAAACACTGCAGAAGCACACAGTAAAAGAGAATCTGTCCCTCCCAACACAGAACACTCATTACAAACATGGTCCAAAAGTGGCCAAAAAAGAATCACTGACGCAGAATCCGCTGCTAGTCACAGTGTCCGTGCTGCAGTAACATCTTTGGCACAAGTTGTTCTCTCAACTTATGACTCCTTACTTGATTTGTATGATGACAAGCCAACCAAGAAGCAAGGAGATTGCAAGCTAATCAGAAACCAGTGCGAGAAACCAATCAGCAAGGGAAAAACAGGCCTCCAAAATGGTGCTCGAAATGTCAAAACATTTCGACTCGAAATGGGCTTGTTTTGTTCTGAGCTCAAAACACTCAGAACTGCCTGTTTCAAGTTGGAATGTTTCAACTTTGAAACGTTTTGCACATCCCTAATTGACATTATGGGTGGGTGGAAGGTTGGATAAATGGGCTTCTCTGTCCCCTTTACAAGTAACACACTTAGAACAGAAACAGGGCTGCATGGGACAGCTGAAGAGTTTATTCAACAATCCTAGCTCTGAATTTCCTAGTTTAGGCACCATAGTTAAGTTTCTAAAACCATGGTTCCCTGTCCCCTGGAAATTGTTTATGGGATACTTGGTCTTTGCTATGATATGACTTAGTGCCGTGAACAAATTCTCCACTGCTTAACAGAACAATACAGTCAGTCAGGTCATTATGACAAGCTAGTTGATATGGTAAATGGCTTGACTGGCTCTTCAACGTTTTGTGAAATAGGCTGCAGTCTGGGTTGCCTTAACCTTAACTAAATTGTATGCTTGAAGTGCCCTTAGTTACCTAATGTCTTGTTTAATAATCTGCAAGCTTCCTGTATAGATAGTATATTAAAGAAAGAAGAGGTCATGTCCATTAATGATTGCTAAGTGCTCAGTCACCTTGGAGACAAGGACCATAAAAATAAACTGGCACTAGAGGAAATAGAGCAACCAGTAAGAGCATGCTTCAAGGCCTTAAAATTACTTAAGTTACACAAACAAAAACATACCTGAAACTAGGAATTGTCATTGCGTTATCCCCAAAGTATGTCAAACTGGTAATGAGACTGACAATGGCTATTCCCTTATATTTTGTCCTATAGGCATATGCTCCTTTTGTGGGAACAGTATCCTCCTCTATGTTTCCTACAAGAAAAAGAATATGTTAAAACCAGCAGAATACTTCATGATCAACCTGGCCATCAGTGATCTTGGTATGACTCTGACCTTGTATCCTCTAGCTGTTACATCCAGCCTTTCACACAGGTTTGTTCAATATGCATCCACTGCACACACTGGAGTTCTTTGCTAGTGGGAAAGGTCTAAGCAAACTGTTGTTCTTCAGTTGCTTTAGTGATAATGAAAATTAATTAGAGGGATTGAGAAAAAGCATGTCATGAAACAGCAGCCTTCCAAGCTTCTGACAGTAATTAGTATTCTAATTTACACAACACTGTTGTCATTAGAATGTCTTAGTGGGAAAGTGAGTATTTATTCAATACAATTACTCTAGCTGCTGATCCTAATCTTCTGTGGGAGGAATAACAAAAGAATCGGCTGCTTTTTAAAGTTATACATCCCATTTTTACTGAATTATAATTAGAGGCTGGGGAAGGCCTGGGGGGAAACCAGAGAAATTCAGGGGCGGGGGAACAGTTTCCCATTTTTCCAAAGAACCTTTTTGTTTCCTTTCTGAAAAATTGGTGGGGGAGGATTATGAAATATATATTTTTAATTATGAACAAAACATTTATGAAAATAAGTTCAAATATATTCATATAATAAAAGGTGTTCTGGCCTTTTCCAGAAAGGAAAAGGCCAGAATTTTCCATATTCTCCCAAGCTTCTTGCTTGCTTCAGATTCTTCTATCTTCAGCAACATATGAAAGAAACTAGTCTATGTTTGGAAATACACCAGTTCAAGAAATAAACTAACATGTAAAAAAATGGAGACGCTTATCTCAATCCATGCAAACCTACAGTTTTTAGGGAAGTACATGAAGATGTCAAAAATTAAGGATTAGAAGAAGCAGAAACTGCTGGTGGTGGCAAATCAGAAATGAGACTAAGACAAAATTTCATGTAAAAACCTGTAATTGAAGTCTTGCATTTTTCCACCTCCCTCACCCTACTTTCTGAAAATGAATGCTTTCTGCATTTGCTTGATGCTGGAGGAGACTAAGTCCAGAACACATAATCAGGATGACTCAATTTTAATTATTTAAACTAGTAGTCAGGAAGATTCCATCTAAGAATGATTTCTAGTAAAAGTACATTCTTGTTGTCTAATATAATCTTAATACATATTCAGGGATAGATGTAGGTTTCATTTTTAGAAGTACATGCTGTAATAGGTACACACGTCTCATAATGTTGTTTCATTTGGGCAACCAGGTTCTTGAATTTCTCTGTGGTACTGTTGGCATTTCGCACACATGCCTATCTTATCTACGGGTACAGGAACTTCATAAAAATATTCCCAAATGGTGTCTGTTTTACAGACTGCTGCCATGATAGGTGTTTCCCTTCTACAATGGAGGATACATTCAGAAAAAGTTTCCTCGGGACTGCATGAATATGTTCTGTTCATTTTTGGCTTCACTTTCTATTCCCCTCCCCTATCCCTTGCATTTATATCATTTATTTATTTATTATTTATTTATTTATTCAATTTATATACCACCCTTCCAAAAAGGCTCAGGGCAGTTAACATCTAAATAAATAAAATCCAGACAAACTCCTCCTCCTTGCTCAGATCTACTCCATCCCACCCAAATCCTCCATTTATTGGCCTTCTTTAGCCTGCTTCAAACAGGCTAAAGTACCTGTCAGTACACTTGTAAACTTGTTTCTGTGAATGACTGTACCTCTGTAAATTTTAAAAGTGAACCAGGATACAGGCCCTTCAAGTGCATAGTACAGATCGGTAGTGTACTTCTGTAACTGCCTTCAGCATAACATGTGAATGATTGTACCTCTGTACAGATCTATACCTGTGTACACTGTACACTTGTATGAGTGTTGAACATAATGTGCAAATGAGCTTAATGTCTTTGCACTTTGTGGGGGTGGGGCAAGGGCTTGACTGTGTGTGTGTGTGTGTGTGCACATGCACGTGTGTGCATGCGCATGCGTACACTGCATGTACACCACCTGCAGGATAGGATTGATCAAGTCTGATCTCTCATTCCCATATACTGCTGTTAACATGTTCATTGGATATAATTATAAGTTATGATTAACATTCATGACGTTACTTTTTGACCTAAGTTTTTTTTTTAATGAATTCTGTTCAAAAAAATTAAAATCCAATTTAAATTTTAAAAAATTGAATTATTATATTTTTAAACCATCAATTTTTATCAACTCTGCACATAACCTTCTTTGCTTGATAATCCATATAATAGTGATAGTGGCTTAGATACAGCACAGCAGCCTGCTGATCCAAGAGCAGGGCTTGTGCATTCATTCTGTACATATCCAGACTGCGTCTTACCAAGCTTGCAGAGCTCCAGGACTCCTAAGAATTGCATAATCACTGCGGTAACAAGCCTCCCATTGGTAATAGTGGGAGGCTTGTCGCTGTGGGGATCATGGCCACTAGCATGGATGGCTTTAAAAGAGTGTTCTTCTTCTTCTTCTTCTTCTTCTTCTTCTTCTTCTTCTTCTTCTTCTTAATTCGATTTCTATACCGCCCTTCCAAAAATGGCTCAGGGCAGTTTACAAAGAGAAATAAAACAAATAAGATGGCTCCCTGTCCCCAAAGGGCTCACAATCTAAAAAGAAATATAAGATAGACACCAGCAACAATCACTGGAGGTACTGTGCTGAGGGTGGATAGGGCTAGTTACTCTCCCCCTGCTAAATAAAGAGAATCACCACGGTAAAAAGTGCCTCTTTGCCCAGTTAGCAGGGGTTAAGACAAACATAGAGGACACGTCCATCAATGGCTACTACAGGCCACCTCCAAAGCAAGACGCCTCTAAATATCAGTTGCAGGGGAGCAACAGCAAAAGAGAGGGCATGCCCTCACCTCCTGCCTGTGGACTTCCCAGAGGCATCTGGTAGGCCACTGTGTGAAACAGCATGCTGGACTAGATAGTAGGGAAGTGCACGGAACCGGGTGGGGGAGGCTCGAAGGCGGGTGTGTATATTAAGTGTGGGGGAGGGTGAACTTACCCCTCCCGCAGCTCCTCCCCCACCGGCGCTTCTTTTTCAGTAAGTCCATGGGGCAGCAGCGTACCTTCCTGCCGCCCCATTTGCCCCCGTTTACCAGATATACCTCGACGTATCGGGTGCACCTGCATGCTCTGGTGCAGGGACGTACACACTGTGCCTGCCGCATGCCCATGCGTGCCCATGCGCAATGCGCACGCCTAGATAGGCCTTGGGCCTGATCCAGCTGGGCTATTCTTATGTTCTTATCATATAGTTGTTGGTAGCAATGGAGCCTCTGTGAACTCAGTAGAAGTGAGGGCCGAGTTTGAGGATGCACAGAATGAGTGTGCATGCCCTGCTCTCTGATGGATAGAGTGCTATGTTGTATGTAGCCAGTTTCTTCTGTTTTCAACATTGCATCTCATAAACTGGCAAAATCTAAGCGATGCGAGATTCCTTGGAGTTCAGCAGCTTGGCCATTTGTAACAAAAATTAAAAACATTTAAAAGTTCAGTTAGTACCTTTGTACTTATTGTCTGAATAAACTATACTTCTAAATAATATACCAAACATGATCAATGTTATGGGCAGAAGTTTTATATAAAACATTGTATGTTCCTAAGAAACAAAGTGACTTTAGATCTGAAAAGGCGCTTAAAAAGAGTATCATATATATTTCAGTTTCCCCCAAGATGTCAGTTTTTCTGAAAACCCCGCTGCCTCGGGGGCGGGGGGGGGGGAGGCCCCCCTTTGCCATGGTTTCAACATTTCTGGAAACTTTATATCTCTAATTATAATAGAGTGGTTGACATCCAGAGCAGCCAGCTCATCTGTTACCCTCTGTTACTCTGTGACAGAGAGCTTCCCCACTACTGCTGTGGTTCCACAGCCTCAGGCACACAGCAGGGGAGAGTGAATTTTGATGATTTCCTCTCCCTCTAGAAATTTCCTGCAACACCTGAAAATATGTTCCTAAGGGCTGCATGACCCTTATTTTTGGGTGTTATAGGACTTCTGGAGGCAGAGCAAATTTTCAGAATTCATCCCACCCCCACCCCGCATTGCACACGCAGCCCCAGAACAACTCTCAGTCACACAGTTGTGTCTTCCAGGTGTACTACTAGTAGGCTGCTCTGGATGTCAGGCACTGGATTTTATTGAATTATAATAAACAGTGAATGGAAGTTCACTAGTGGAATTGCTGATCATGTTTCCCTTAAGAGTTAGTTTCTGATGGGTTTTAGACATGCTTTCTCATTTTGTCCCTGTGAGGTTGGTTTTTCCTTGTTTGCTCTTCCCTTTCCAGTTCCTTGCCATTTGTCACTATACCATTAGACCCCCTTTTGTATTTGCAACAACTTTTCAAAACCTGAATTTGTTCTTTACTTATTACATCTTAGTTTGAGCCAAATGGAGTGTGTATAATTTTCACCAGGGGTGTAGCAAGGTTGTAGAGGGCCCAGAGACAAGATTTTAAAGTGCCCCCCCCCTCACTGAAGCTCAGCTCATGAAGTAAAGAAATCTTAAATGAAGCTGAATAGTGGTAACAAAAAGCATAGTAAAATCTATCTATCTATCTATCTATCTATCTATCTATCTATCTATCTATCTATCTATCTATCTATCTCTCCTATGTGCCACAACAGAACATCATCCTAAGTTATTTTTTTTAAGGTTTTGTAAATTGTGGACGATGCAAGTCATTTAATGGTAGTAGAGAAAGACATGCTGTTCTGGTAGCTCCAGATCTTCAGCCACATCAATTTTGGAGGATGAATACAACTGAAGGAAGCCCGGGCGGGTGCACGGCTGTGGGAGTCAGTCATGTGACTTGCCTCTGGGGGCCCCCCCAAGGCAGGGGGGCCCCCAAGGCAGTGGGCCCCCAGACAACTGTCTCTCCTTGCCCTATTATAGTTACACCCCTGATTTTCACGAACACTTTTGTAAGTATTAAAAAGCACCTCCATCTTTCTATTTTTTCTGGAAATGCTGTGAAAGTGAGGAGAGTGTTCACTCAGTCACACTTCTAACTGGCTAGGATAATTGATGTGACCAATTCAGCAAGCAATGCTCTCATGATAAATAGCTTTGTTTGTCCTCATTGATATATTTGCATATAGCTAAGTCTGATTCCCATGCAGTGTCATGATATTATTTTGTTCACTATATGATCTCAGATTGGCTGGGATTACTCTAAGAAGAAAGAAGCCTTAACTTAGAGGGGAAATTGTGTTAATGAAGCAAATTGGGGAACAATGGTAGTAAAATTAAATCTAAATATTGATGTTTGACCAATCTGTATATGGGGGTAAACACACACAGACATCATATTTTATTTTAAGTGCAGTTCACGTGGGGTTCTGGTTGGCCAACCTTTTCTGCACCTTTAACCATAGCATGACAAGCAGAAATTTTTTAGATGAAGTCATGGCAGAATTCAACTGAAGAAAGGGGAGATACTTTACATCAGGATCTGAATATGCATCTCTAGGGTAACTGGTAGGCAATTTATAAGAAGTGAACTTACAAGTGTCGGGAAATTCTACATATCTTAGCAGTAGTCAGGTTAATTTGTTGAGTCACCAAGGAATAATTAATTAAGCGTAAGACATTGTTGAGATGTTAATAAGTTATTTGCATCACTCTTCACTATAGCAGTTAGATAATTCACCTGGATCTTTCATGGGGAGATGCTTCATCTGAGACTCGAAAGAAACATAAAATAACATAAGTTATGTGCACATAAGTGCATAACAGAAGTAGTAAAAGTTAATGATAAATGAGAAAGGAAAAGTCACTGTTTCCACCTGGTATACATTCAATAGTTGCAAAGAGGTTTATGGATGAGCAGCTAAGAAAACTACACCTGAAACGATTGGTTGTCTCAGCTGCAACTCTTCACTATCTTGTTCATAGAATAAGTTTGTAGTAAAATGTGTTGTGGGTGTTGTCTTATGTGAATGAGCCCTTGCCAGTGAAAACTTGGGAGAAAGCCCTAAGTGCTCTTCTGAATGGCCCTCAGAAACACAGCCAATGTGCCTTACTCGTTGCAGAATTACTTAGACACTAGCTGAACCCAGGTAGTTCACTTCTTTTGGGGGGTTATTTGGGAGAATTTGTTTGGCTGGTCCTCCCCCGCGCGCCTTGCTCGCTCACTCTGTCTCTACCCCGCGCGCCTCGCTCGCTCTGTCTCTCCCCCGCGTGCCTCGCTTGCTCGCTCTGTCTCTCCTGCCCTCCCTCCTGCCCCACCCCCACTCTCTCTTGCCCTCCCCCTCCCCGCACTGAGTTCTTTATCTCTGCTGCCACAGGCCTTACCGGGTGGCGGGTGGCCGCAAAGGGCCCCACCGCCACCGCTGTCCTCCTCCCAGGTGGCGAACAGGGACGTTTCGCCGCCCGGATCCTTCCCACCCTGCCCTCCCACGGGCGTCTTGCCTCCATGGGCAAACTGGCCTCTGTGGCCTGCCGCCGCCTGGCTTCCATGGGCAAGCCGGGCCCACTGCCGCCTGGCCTCCGCGGGCGGGCCAGGCCCGCTGCTGGGCCAAGTACCGGCTCCGCAGCCAACCGCTTGCCTCCGCAGTACACTCCCCCCTGCCTTCAGCCCCAGTCCGTTCTCCCCCCCAGCCTTCTGCAACCCAGTCCGCGCCCTCCCCCCCAGCCTTCTGCAACCCAGTCCGCGCCCTCCCCCCCAGCCTTCTGCAACCCAGTCCGCGCCCTCCCCCCAGCCTTCTGCAACCCAGTCCGCGCCCTCCCCCCAGCCTTCTGCAACCCAGTCCGCGCCCTCCCCCCCAGCCTTCTGCAACCCAGTCCGCGCCCTCCCCCCAGCCTTCTGCAACCCAGTCCGCGCCCTCCCCCCCAGCCTTCTGCAACCCAGTCCGCGCCCTCCTCCATTTCCCCCTCTTTCTCTCTCTCTTATTCATGCTTCCGCCCAGCTTTCTAGGCTGCTTGTGTTTTCCCAGCTGGCCGTTGCCACCACCTCCTTGGGAGCCAAGCTGGCCCTCCCTCTAGTGAGAGTCTTCCGAAGCAGCCACTCCACCGCTTTCTCTCCCCACAGCTTCCCCCCTCCCCCACCCCAGTCCGTTCAGTTCTCCTCTCCGCTTGCCCACTTTCCTTCTTTTCCTTTCCTCCACTTCCCTTGCCCAGCCAATCCAGCGCGTTCGCTGCCCAGCCAATCCGCTGGGTTGCCGGGACGCATCTCCACAGAGGCACGTCTACGAGAATTAATATAATAGATTTTCAGATGATATGTAGGCATATCAACAGTTATCTAGTGTAAGACACAAAATAAAACTTTGATTTATTTAAAAATCCCCAGCCAATATAATAAAAAATATATAGAGAGAATGCCAGAATGGTATGTCACAGCTATAATCCCATAAAGGTCGCCTAGAAGCTTACTTAAGAATTCATTGTATCTGTGCAGTCCTGCAGGCTGTTCTGTGCTTGCAGTTTCAAGACATTCTAGAATTTTAGTTCATCAGTGGACACTCAGTCCTCTCAAACTGTCTCGTTACCCCATTTATGTAGAACTTCCATCATATCCTCCAAGGGATTCTGATTGATTCAATGGCTGCATTCACATGTAACATGAAACCAGAGGTCCCTTCACCTCCATTTTGGAAACTGCAGTCTGAATGCGGGCAACCACAGTTTCGGCAAAAAATGGACCTGTTGTTTCCCTCCCTGGACTGAGAATTGTACCTTCAGTTTGTAGTGAGGTCCGCTTGCTGGATCTCTGCTTTCGCAGTGCCTGTGTTACGTCTGAATACTGGTACTGCAGTCTTCCTGTTTTCCAACTGGACTTGAGGGAGGAAGCTCCTCCCTCGCTTCAGCTGCTATTGTCTGTGCAGGCTGTCCTTTATGAAAGACAGAAGCCCACACAGCCAGTTCCTCCTCTTCTCTGTAGTCAGTGAGACTGCAGAGAAGGAGCTCTCAGTTTTGTCCGAATGCAGACAGGAGAGCGGGGGAGAGGGGCACAGACTTGTTACATGTTACATCCAAAGGCAGCCATTGAGGTGAGAGTTTATTACAACACTAGATTGTAACCTGTGTCATTGGGATTTAAGCTGTTGTAAAGGTGTGCTTTTTGAAAAATTCTTTATTGTTCCCTTCTGTGTTCACATGAACAATATTTGAAGATCAGTATTAAGAGCTTCTTTTGGAGACACAGGTTTTGAAGACTTGGAGTTAATGAAGAGTTTGCACAAGGTAGCCACACTAAGTTAATGAAGCAGTGTCAGATGGAAATACCTATTTCCTCTGCTTAGTGCTGTCAAATTGAGGAGCACAGTAGAGTCTATGGTAGGCAGCCAGGAAGCAGTGTGGATCCTTAAGCACCAATGTGTTTTGACTTCATATCGTTCAGGAAGCTGAAATCAGAATGAAACTGGCTTACCGTCATGTCTGTAGCACTGATGTTGTTGCTTATCATTTATGTCTGAAGAACAGCCCTGACAGTGTAGGAGCTACAGCAGTCCCAGTGGGTCCCTATTGTGGATGGAAGGCTGTCCATTATGTTGGCCACCATTATTAGTCATGCAGCCTAAAATTATTTTAGAGGCAAGAGCAAAGGTTAGAGTTCTTATTTGCTAATGCTCAATATGAAGAGAGTACAATTAACAAGTAGTTGTTTTAACTTATTTAGAGAGTAGCTGAATACTATTGTTCTTACTATAGCTGTCATGAGTCTAACAAATCTTATCTATTAAGACAGGGAATACTTGAGATAATTTAAACATTCTGGTTAGCATGCTAAATTATTTATTTATATTTGACATATTTTTATACCGCCCAAAACTTGGGTCTCTGAGCAGTTTACAATAAAATAATAAAAATTACAACAAAACAAAAAGATTAAAACATTATAACAATTTAAAACAATGTTAAAAACTATTAAAACAGTATCTAATTAAAAGCCTGGGTGAACAAATGTGTCTTGACTACCTTTTAAAAAATTATCAGAGCTGAGGTAGTTCTTATTTCAGCAGGGAGCACATTCCAAAGCCTGGGGGAAGCAACGGAGAAGGCTGTCCCTGAGTAGCCACCAGATGAGCCGGCGGCAACTGCAGACGGACCTCTCCTGATTATCTCAATGGGCGGTGGGGTTCATTGCAAAGAAGACATTCTCTTACATTCTCAGGGCCTAAGGTGTTTAGGGCTTTATAGGTTATAACCAGCATCTGATAAGTCCAGAAACTTATTGGCAGCCAGTGTAGCTCTTTCAATACTGGGGTAATATGGTCTCTCTGAGATGACCCAGAGACCAACCTGGCTGCTGCATTCTGGACCAACTGCAGTTTCCAGACTGCAGGCAGTCCCACATAGAGCACATTGTAGTAGTCAAGTCTGGAGTTTACCAGCAGATGTACCACCATTCTGAGGTTATCTCAATAAATTTATACGGCTGGTGCATCAGCCAAAGCTGATAGACAGCACCTCTGGCCACTGCCTCAACCTGGGACACCAGGGAGAGGCTTAGATCCAGAAGCACCTCCTGACTGCATACCTGTTCCTTCTGGGGAAGTGTGACCCTATCTGTAACAGGCAGATCAAACTCATCTCCCAAGTTCCAACCCTACACAATAAATACCTCAGTCTTATCTGGATTCAATCTCAGTTTGTTTTCTCTCATCCAGCACATTACTGCTTCCAGGCAGGCATTTATGGAGGTTATGCCTTCTCCTGATGATGCTGACATGGAGAAATAGATGTGGATGTCATCAGCATATTGATAACACCCTGCACCAAAACTCCTGATGATCTCTCTCAGTGGTTTCATGTAGATGTTAAACAACATTGGGGACAATATGGAGCCCTGAGGGACACCATACAAAAGTTCAGATTTTGAAAAACAACAGTCTCCAAGTGACACTATCTGGAATCTGCCCAAGAGGTAGGAACGGAACCACTGCAACACAGTGCCTCCCACCCACAACCCCCTCAGGCGCTCAAGAAGGATACTGTAGTCAATAGTATCGAAAGCCATTGAGAGGTCCAAAAGAACCAACAAAGTCACACTCCCTCTGTCAATTCCCAATTGGAGATCATCCATCAGGCCGGCCAAGGCACTCTCTATCCCATAGCCTGCCTGAAAGCCGGTCTGAAATGGGTCTAGTACCAAATTATGCTAAAGTCCAGCCTAGGAAGAAATATGTCAAAAATAGCTGTGTGTGATACATAAAATATAAATATGAGGCCAGCAGTTGCCTCTGTAACTCATGAGACATCTAGAGAACAGTAGTTTGTCTTAATACGATGAAATATTCAAATAAGCTTTTTCTCCACCCAACTGCAGGTAGTTATTTTTTCAAGACGAGTGATTACCAAGCAGATATTGCTAGGCAGAAAATCGATTTGGATGTTAATTGCTGTTTCTTTCCCCCCCTGCAGGTGGTTATTTGGTCAACGAGTTTGCTTGTTCTATGCATTTTGTGGAGTATTTTTTGGAATCTGCAGTCTGTCTACACTAACATTACTGAGTACTGTGTGCTGTCTAAAAATTTGTTTCCCAGTTTATGGTAAATATTTTCTCTCTCTAGCTGATTTATGCACACACACTTAAATATGCAGCATGCAGTCACAGGATTTATCCTGGAGAGTTTTACAGAAACTCTGTCACTGTCTGTTACTACTAGGCAGGTAGCTTAGAATACACCAATATAGAAGTTAGATTTGATTCTTACAGACTCAGAGCCCTTTTAAGTCTTCATACACAACTCAGAAATAAACAGAAACCAAATTTGGCTAAGTTGGTGTAGTTCAGGGTTCATTACTCTATTTGGTACATGAACAGATTTATATTCTGCTTGTTATCTGTCCTCGGTGAGGATGGAAAGGGAACTTCAGTACTTAAAACCCTCTGTAATTTACTGTGTTCCTATGAGATGTTGAGATTTGTCTAGTGGGTTTTGTCAATTATTCCATTATGCCTTGCTTTATTACATCACAAATCATTTCGAAAGCACATTTATATCTACAAACAAGGATAAAATTATATAGAACTCTCCTTAAAGATCTGGATTATTCATTCCAGTGTTGCCATGAATACAGTAATTCTTATACAGTTGTCCCTCGCCAACCGTAAGGGTTTTGTTCCTGGAAATCCTCGTGGTTCGTGAATTTGCAGTTGACAAGGCATTGAAATCAATGGGAAACAGAGGGTTAGGGGAATCGCAACTGTGAAAGTATATAAAAATAAAGAAAACATAGAAAAAATCCCCCCTGGCCCCAGATATGACCCCCTGGATCCTGGAAATGACCTCCTGACCTCAGAAATTCCCCCCAAAACTGCCCCCCCTTTTTTAAAGGCACAAAACCACAGATACTTGGGTCATGGTTGGCAAAGGTAGTGGCAATTTCCCCAGTCACAGATACTCAAATCCGCAATTGGAAAACCCGCAATTGACAAGGGACAACTGTATATGTACAAGAGCTTGGGGGCTCCAAATGAGTATGAGATCTTCTGCAGTCTCATTTGCAAGAATTCAGACTTGCTCAGAGCAATACTAACTGTGGTACCAACTGGTTCATGAGTCTCAAGAAAAAGTGTGTGGGAGGTTGTGCTGCATCGTTGGAGAGAAGGTGGGGATTTTTGTTTTCCAGTGCAGTTGTTGCCCCAACAGGGGCAAGAGTTCCTATGTCCATCTCTCTGCAGTACTGGAGTTTGGGGGGCAGGGAGAGCTTCCCCTCTTCTGGGTTTACTAGGTAAATTGTGGGCTATTTCCCTCTTGCAGCATTGCTGGGGAAATGGATGGGGAAAGTCTGTTTTTTGCAGAAAAGTGGAGAATAGGGAACCCTTATGTTCTTGTCAGACTCCCAGGGGACAAGGTGGGCTCCTAGCCATTCTTGAACTACAGAATGACTAGAGCACCCCAAAAAAGGTCAGCCTCAGGAACAGCCAGGGAAGGAAGTTAGTTTATCAACTGAGTCATCCTCCTCCTGGCTTGCTGCATTCAGCCAGTTCCCTCTCCTGGAGAACTCCTAGCTCTCATACTCAGAAGCAGCTCCTCATCATCAGCTGCCTTGTCTTTAAATACCCCAGTGCAGAGCTGACAGGGCTTAAAGCCTACTTCCAGCCCCGCCCCCTTCATGACCTTGCTTCCTGTTTCCTGCCATACCTAACCTAGCTGTCTCCCTAGAGCTATTTCCTGCAGCTCTCCCTGCCTTGCTCTCTCAACCACACTGGAATTTAACCAGCCTGGGTCCTTCTCATCCTTACTGCCCCCTGAAGGGAACGAAAGCCTCAGAGGAGGGATGCTATGCCCTTCTCCAGACCCCACAGAGCCACCCAAGCAACCAGGGAACATGTCATCCCGACAGTTCTTTTGCATTAGATATGAAAGGCAACAGATATGTCTGCGCTCACTACTGAGGAACATGGCAGCTATGCTCTACCAAGCCACTTTTATGAGATGAAGCAAGTTATGATGTTGCTGTGAAAAAATAGGAGGATAAGGTGTAGGAGCTGGCTAAGGTTAGGATTTCTCCTTTTCCTCCCAGCCCCTCAGAGTACAAGAGTTCTGGGCAAAAATTGAGATATGTGAGGCTCCAGAATGAGAGTTCATTATTGCAAGCAGATGAAGCAATTGTTTTCAGAATCAAGAAGGCTGGGATTAGAGTCGATGAAGCTATTCCCATGATCAGTAGAAAGCGGACTAAGGGAACCTAGCCCGCTTTCTACTGGTGATTGGAACCACTGGGGTCGCCCGGTGGTTCCAAGGTGGCTAGCCCACCTAATCCCCCCCTTTAAATGAGGTTAATGGAGGTAGTGCTCCATTAACCTCATTTTTTTACTCATGTGCTGCTGTGGTGACACATGAGTAGACCCCCAACCGGGAGGCTGCAGCCAGCCTCCAGGCCTCAGTGGTCTCTCCAGAATGTCTTGGGTGGGGCATCCTAGAACTTCCAGGGGCTGGGTGGCCCCTGATCCCTGCAGCTTCCACCAGCTCTGTGATAGAGCCGGCAGTTGTGTGGGCAGCTGATCTGGCCGCCCAGAGCTTGGAGGCTGCTTGTCTGCGGAGAGAGCAGGCTAAGCCCGCTCTCTCCGCAGACTCACCAGAAGTTCTTCTCACTGATCACAAGAAGAGCTTCACTCTCTTTTATGTGTTAGCCTCAAGTTGTTAAAATCATAGTTAAAATCCCATATAGCAACAACATAGTTAAAATCCCATACAGCAATCCCAGTAAACCAAAACTTTGGGGGTGTGGTGGTGGAGGAAGCATAGTATCTTTGCTAAAGCAGAGGATGATTGATCTTCTCTTCTCCATCCCTAGTGAGCAATTGCTGACTTAGAGGCGCTGCTTCATCCTGCTTCATTTTATATTTGAAGGATAAGTACTACTTAAACTGTTGTCATGAGCTGAGTCATAGGTGTTGACTATCCACTGCCTACAGCTGTTCATGATTTCAGTTCAGGATCAAAATACAGAAATAGGAATAAGTTCCAGTGTGGGCCAGTTGGCTGCTGGCAGGGTCCGCTTTTGGTCGACCCCAGAAGAGGGGTGGACGAGGGTGGCCCTTTAGAGGACCACCCTAAAACTAGCTTGTGGCGGCGGTGGGGACTAAGATCCCTAGAGGTGATAAAAAGAATAGTATTATACTCAAGGCTAATAAAGGAGAGGGAGTGGTGTGGCCCATTCTCTAGAACCCAGCAGCCAACTGCTAGGTGTTCCTGCCTTTTATTTATTTATTTTACATATTTTTATACCGCCCAAAACTTTTGAATATCAGTTGCTGAGAAGTAACAGCAGGAGACAGCGATTGCCTGTATGTGTCATTTTTCAGCTTCCTAGTGGCATCTGGCTGGCCATTGTGGGAAGCAAGATGTTGGACTAGATGGAATTTTGGGCTGATCCAACAGAGCTCTTCTTATATTCTTATGGAAGCATATCACATTATTATTTGCCCACTTATTAAGCAGACGTAATTGTATGCCTTAAAAGTAGGCAATGTTCAGTGACCACCATGAGCCCCCCCTCAAAACACTTCTGAGGTCCCTGCCAAGAAGTCCACTGTGAGAATGTGACAGATTTTAGCAGAAGTCAGACTCCAGGCAGCCAAGTCCTGGAGGAACTGGCTCTCAGTCTAGGAGAGCATGTGCATGTTCCACAACAGGTGGGAGACAAACTCCAGAGTAGTAAACCAAGAGCAGAGGGACCAGAGGCAGGTGCATAGTCAAAACCAGGCAAGAGTTAAGATTGAAAGCAGCACTTAGGGAAAGGGAGCAGGAGTTTAGGCAGAGGTGAATTGCTCAAGACAGAGGCGCAAGACCTAAGGCTAGGGTGTTGTGCTCCAGGCTTGGCACTTGGTGCTAGCTGACTGAGTGCTCAAGCAGACTGGCAGTTAGCCTAGATGGCTTCCTCAAAATCCAGAGTTCAGGCTACCAGGCTTGCAATAGAAACAGGGCACTGGTGCTGCAGGAGGTAAGATGCCAGAACCTGATGTCTAAGAGTCTGTCTCCCACCACCGCCACCACACACACACACACACACACACACACACACACACACACACACACACACACACACCAGCAACTTATAAAGATTGAGGCAAAAGCCAGTTTGGAGATGTACTGAATCAGGAGCCACAGAGTCTGTTGAGAGTGCGGGACAAGCCAAAATATCTATCAGTCTGAACAAGATGAAACAGGATGCAGATACAGGTGAAGAATTAATATAGGAGGGCAAAGAGCAGCAAGGACTTGACGCAGATTCAGGGAGGAAGAAAGACAAAATGTCAGCCAGGCTCAAGAACCAGATGAAGTAATCTCTTGCTTAGAAAGGGGGCTCCAGGGATTCCCTGGAAGCAGATCTGCATCTCTGGTCAGCAAAACTCTCGTAGCTGCGAACGCCCTAAGAGACAAATCAAAGTTTGGGAATGCATCGCCCTTGATGAAGACACTGTAAATTGTTTCCATATACTGTATCACAAGATTTGCTCTATACAAGGGATAGGTCAGTATATATAAAACCAATTGCACTGTTAGAAGCAAAAATTCACTAATTATTGAAAATGTGGATATTTTGTATTTCAGGGAATAGATTTAGGCGAGAACACTGGTGGATCTTGATAGCCTGCACCTGGGTCTATGCAGCCATTTTTGCCTTTTCCCCACTTGCTCACTGGGGAGAATATGGAGCCGAGCCTTATGGTACAGCATGTTGCATTGACTGGCGCTCATCAAACATAAACAGGACAGCCATGTCTTATACTGTAGTCCTCTTTGTTTTCTGTTTTATAATCCCCTGTGGCGTAATTGTTACCTCCTACACTCTTATTCTGATTACCGTGAAAGAATCCAGAAAAGCAGTGGAACAACATGTCTTGGGACCCACCAGGATGAGCAGTGTGCAGGCTATCACAGCCAAGGTATTTGAAAGTTTGCGTTCTTGTTTTTCAGCTATGTTCTTTATATGTATATGCAAACAGCATTCAAAGGCTAGGGAAGATGTGGAGTGGAAAAATAAAATGTTATAAGCTATGTTATTTTTATGTTTCCCAGATACAGTGTGCAGGTTCACTTTCTACCAAATTGTTTAATGTTAAGTGTTGTGATTATTGTATATTTATTAGTCATTATTGTAGACCAGGGCTGCACAACTTTCGCCCTCCAGCTTGAGCTAGACTGCAGGTCCCATCATCCCCTGCCACAGGGGCCAATAGCCTGAAGTTGTAGTGCAACATCTGCAGGAGGGCTGAAATTGTGTAGCCCTGCTGAAGACAGTTAATTAATACAGAGACGAGCTATGGCCAGGTTTAATTTTTTAAAAGAGATTTATAAAATATGCAGATTATTTACCTTGAAAAGTTTTTAGATGGTCTTTTTATTTTTACATTTTATATTCCGCTCTTCCTCCAAGGAGCCCAAAGCGGGGTACTACATACTTAAGTTTCTCCTCACAACAACCCTGTGAAGTAGGTTAGGCTGAGAAAGAAGTGACTGGCCCAGAGTCACCCAGCAAGTATCATGGGAAGATGGCCTTAAAAAAAAAAAGTCATATTGACCAAAGTAAAATTTTAAAGTTTTCTTCCACTTCAAATTTTGCTTCTTTTAATTGGCTATATATTGTTTGATCAAGGATTGGAAATGTCAGCAATGTTGGCTTATGCACCTCAGCTGCCGACTCCCTGTTGTGCATAGGCGAAACTAGGGTGGGGCAGCCAGGGCATGTGCCCTTGGCACCACTTGGGGGGGGTGCCAGTGCCATGCTGCCCCCTACCCCCTCCCCAACTTGTGGATTTTTTAAAAATCTTTTTACCTGTAGCCCCTTTGGGTTACTCTGGGCCAGTCACTTCTCTCTCAGCCTAACCTACTTCACAGGGTTGTTGTGAAAGAAAAACTCAAGTATGTAGTACACTGCTCTGGGCTCCTTGGAGGAAGAGCGAGATATAAATGTAAATAATAATAATAATAATAATATAGGCTCTGGGGGTGGTGGTTTCTGCAGAGGTTTCCCCCTCCCCTCACTGGCCTTTTAGATCACTGCCGCAGCCCGTCCCGGGCTGATTTTCAGGCCTGTTTGGGCCTACAAAGATCAGTGCGTTGGCCATTTTGGAGGTCACAACACATGCTCAAAAGGCTTCTGCAAGGCCTGGCAAGGCATAGGATCTCGCAGGGACCATTTGAGCATGTGCGGTGGCCATTTTTAAATTTTTTTTTAAAAGGCTTCTGAAAACAAAAATGGTCACCGCACATGCTCAAATGGCCTCTCCAAGACCCAAGTCTAGATTTTTCCCTGATCTAGGGAGTCAGAAGAATGCAAAGTTGTTGGCAAGGGACCCGGGCATTTAAAAAACAGATATAAATGGCACAAAAGTAATTGGACAAAACATCCCTTAAAAAGACAATGTTGGTTTAATACCTTGTAAGCTGGCAAAACTGAAGGGTGGGGCACATGCTGTTTAATTCTCTATACAGAGCTCTACCTTTATCTGCATATTTGTAAAGCAATCTGATTATAAGTTTTGTGGGATTTCAAACTTGGAAAGTGCCTGCCTTTAACTTGTGTGGTGCTTAAAAAAAAAAAAAAACTGTTGTAAGAATTCACAGTGTTGCATTTGCAATGTATTACCATCCCTGTGCTGTGCAGTCTTACCATACTGAGAAATGGCTTGTCTTTTGAAATAAGTGGTCAATGTGCTACAAATTATTCTCTTCAATTTAGCTTAGTTGTACTTGGGTTTTTATTGCCTGTGCATCCCAAGTAGATTTGCTCAAGTTTTCTTGCCTTCTAAAATAGTTATATTTTAGAATTTTTTTTAAAAAAATCAATGCAACTCCCTTTTTACTTTGAACCCAATTGTTTTTAAAAGATGCATTGAATAGTCATGCTGTGATTCTGATTGACTAGTGCATTTGATAAGCCAGACATAAAGTTTACTGTCCAGTCTGCCTGTTGCCTGCTTCTATATTGAACAAGGGAGGTGAAACTTATCCAAGGCACCGTATTTGTGTGCTTACTTGGTTCATTTATGGCAGAACTCACTTTTGAAAGGGTTGTAATACTATGAAGGTAGCTGGTGTTCTCCATCCAATACACACTATCACAGGCCATATGCTCTTACTACCTTAGTATCTGTCACAGCGACAGATAGGAAATGGAATATGTGTGCAATAGAATTGGGGTTTTTGTTTTGTTTTTACCTTTAGACCCAGAAACTAGAGGGGATGGGGCAGGGGCAACCTTTTACCAAACCTTTGCAGTGTGGCAGAGACAGAAAACTGGTGACAGTAGTGCAGGGTAGATTATTGTTATAAATTCTCTCTCTCTCTCTCTCTCTCTCTCTCTCTCTCTCTCTCTCTCTCTCTCTCTCTCTCTCTCTCTCTCTCTCACACACACACACACACACACACACACACACACACACACCATTTTTCTGATTTGAATATCACACAGTTTTTCTATTCTGTGGCTAGTTGCAACTTCCACCTTCTTCCCGATCAGGCTGCTGGATCCAAGCCTATTTTAAGCTAGGTAAATTGTGGGCTATTTCCCTCTTGCAGAAGTGCTGGGAAAATGGATGGGGAAAGTCTACGTTTTTTGCAGAAAAGCGGAGAATAGGGAACCCTTATGTTCTTGTCAGACTCCCAGGGGACGAGGTGGGCTCCTAGCCATTCTTGAACTACAGAATGACTAGAGCACCCCCAAAAACGCCAGCCTCCAAAGCCAGGGGAGGAAGTTAGTTTATCACCTGAGTCGTCATCCTCCTGTTCTCCTCAAGCTTTGCTTTGTTAGACTGTCAATATGAATTGAGGTGGTTTTGTGTGTATGTGAGATGCTATCGGGTTTTGAGTTTAGGGTTGTACTCTTAAACACGGGAGATTCCAGATTAGATCCAGCAATGGGGTCACGTCATATCTCAGAAGTGTGCTTCCACACTTTCTGTGTTGTGACACCACAGTCCCTATGTGGACAGCAGGGTGCCGTTCACATTTCCAATACCTTGTTTCAAATTTAATCACTGTGATATAGAGCTAGGATGTCATATATCCGATGTAAGGAAGTTCCTGTTTTTTCGGATTGTTAGTTTCCATGAGACTGCTCCCCCTGCTGTTTACGTTTCAAATGCAGCTTGCCTGAACGAAGGCATTTTGCTGCTGTTGAGCAGCTAGTCTGGAAAGTGTTCTGGCTTGCTTAAAAAAATGTTCATTGAAATCAGTTGAATTTGCTTTGAAATCTGATTAGTTGGGGTTAGTTCAGCTCAGTTGTTAAATGTCCTTGTCTTTTTATTTTAAGTTCATCAAATTCTATTGATTCTGTCTTCCATTTCTATCTAGATATTAGGAAGCATTTCCTAAATGTAAGAGCTGTTTGTCTCATGCAATGTTGGTTATTACCTTTAACGCCCTGAATGGTTTAGGTCCAGGTTACCTTAGAGCACCGCCTTCTGCATGATCCCCACTGCACATTAAGGTCATCTGAAGAGGTTTGTCTCCAGTTACCACCGGTACATCTGGGGCGACTCGGAGGCGGGCCTTCTCTGTAGCTGCCCCTGGGCTGTGGAATCTACTCCCAGCAATAATCCGTAGCTTGAGTTCATTGTTGGCCTTCAGTAGAGCTCTTAAAACCTATCTGTTTGGCCTGGCCTTCCAGGGGATTTAAACTGTTTTAAATGTTTTAATTGTTAATGGTTTTAAACTGTTTTTACATTATTTTGTAATGATTGCTTTTAAAGGACTGATTCACGGGTTTTATTTTTGCTGCTGTGCAGCGCCCAGAGCCATTTGGATAGGATGGCATATAAATGTAATAATAAATAAATGTTGAGCTGTTCTTCCATAGAGTTTTTCAAGCAGAGGCTAGGTGACCATTTGTGAGGGATGTTCTTATCTGTTTCCTGCAGTGAGCAGGGAACTGGAGACTTTGAAGGTTGATTCCAAGTCTACAGTAACATTCTATGATTCTAGTTCCTTTTATTTCTCTTCTCACTTTTGTTTATCACTAGGGAGGTTCATAGTGTAATAAAATTTCATTGGATCACTCAGGAACCCAACTCAGCTAAACCTGCATTTCCACAGGGCCTTAAGTGGATCTTGGATCATCCCAATGACAGGCCAAAAGCTAGAGCAAATCATTTATCACGATATAGTGTACCATTTTATTAGCTGTTTTATAGCCACCTTCACTAATATTTGAACAAAGACAGTTAACTGTTAATGGTTTCAAGAATGGCTTACAAGAGGCCAGATGACCTGCATCTGTCTGGGTCTATGAGGGTGGGCAAAATGGCACTATGAAATACAGCTTAGAAGAACATTCAGAGTAGACTATTACTCCCTTGCTTCAGGAGACATGCTATTCAAAAGTTTTTCAAAAGGCGATACAGTTGGTAAGTGCAAAAAGCATCGTAGCTGCCTGTGACTTGTTTTTCTTTGTAATCAAGTGGGTTTCAAAGGGGAATAAAAACCACAGAGTGACAACAAAAAGCATAGAAGGACTGAACTAGATAAAAGGCAGTGGTGTGTTGCTCTTTAGATCAGTCCTAAACATTCTTCCCCTTGCACACATGCTAAATGCAGCAAGCATAACTCTGCTTTGATGGTGGTGTGGAGATACAAATGAACTCTTCTGCCAGGATTCTGAGCCTAAATGCTCAAGTTAAATTCTTAGTGGAAATGTATCAAATTGCCTCAGGACAATTCACAAACAATTTGCCCAGCCCCCGCTCTAGTCCAACTGAGATCAATTCACATCAGTTAATGTGGCTTGTATATCGTTGTGTGTTTGGGGTATTGTAGTTCCTTGCAGCTACAATCCACGCAACACCATAGGTTGTTTGCCGGCAGTGTGAGTACAATATATCATCAAGGCACATTGTAGATGCAGAGTTTGTTGTCCTGATGATTAATGCCTGCAGAAATTCTGTTTAATGACTAAACACAATTTTATATTAACCATCTGAGACTACATTGTTTCTGGCTTGCAGTCTTCCAACTTGCTCAATGAAACTTGGCTGTGTGCAGATTGTTTCTGTGAACAGAGGCGTATCTAGGGAAAATAGCGCCTAGGGCAAGCACTGAAATTGCGCCCCCTGTCCAAACATATGACACCCATCTTTCAGATAATTTTACCATAATATCAGCTCAAAAATACAATTCAAGCTCTTTAATCTTTTAATATTTCAAAAACTATTTGGCAGTGGATGTAGCCAGACTAAAAAATGCTGGAAAATTACAAATTTCAGTATGCTGGGGCTCATTAAAAAAAGTTACCTGTAGCCCCTTTGGGGGGCTTCCTAAAGGCTGGGGGGGGCTGAAAAGGTTCCCCCTCCCCCTGCCAGCCTCTTAATTCACTGCCACATCCCGTCCTAGGCTGATTTCTGGGCCTGTTTGGACCTGCAAAGATTGGCATGATGGCCATTTTGGAGGCCACCACACATGCTGAAATGGCCTCTGTGTGGCCTGGCAAGGCCTAGGGCCTCACAGGGACTATTTGAGCATGTGCGGTGGCCATTTAATTTTTTTTTTAAATGGCCACTGAAAACAAAATGGCTGCTGCACAAGCTCAAATGGCCTCTGTGAGGCCTGGCATGGCCTAGGGCCTCGCAGAGGCCATTTGAGCATGCATGGTGGCCATTTTGTTTTCAGCAGTCATCCATTTTTAATTTTTTTTTTTTTTTTTTAGAAATGGCGCCCCCTTCAAGTGGCGCCCGGGGCATGTGCCCTGCCTGCCCTACCCTAGATATGCCCCTGTCTGTGAAGCAATGGGAGCAAGTTCCTTCTGACTATTAGTGTGGGACTAGCTCTGAGTCAATAGCAGTAGCTCAAATTACTACCAAATATTCTGGAAGAGAAGAACCTTAGCTCCAATAGCCTGGAAGAGAGGGCAGAACCCCACTACCTACTCTGATTTCCACTTTTCAGTTCTCCTCCAGCCTCACATACAATGGTGGATTAGAGAAACCAGGGACTTTTACGCACAGCAAGTTTTACCGCACGTTTATGGAGAAGCTTTACTGCAAACTTCAAGTTGTCCCCAAAAACCACCTCAAATAGTGGATTTTTTAACTCCAGATATAAACCGGGCTACACTCTAACGAGCTGTGAAAAACCCAAATTGTGAGTGAATTGCTCCCTTTGGGGCAAATCTAGCCTATATGTGAACGCACCCCCTCCATTCCGGAGGAGATGTGAATTAAAGGGCTTCAAAAATCCCATGTGAAAATCTTCCAGCTAGATCACAGGCAGCTTGTTTCCATCAAAGCAACCTACCACATGCTTTCCATTCTCAGAAAAGGATGGTGGAGGGAAAGAGGCTTTTTCTCTCCTTCCTCCCACTCCCTCTTCTGAGAGAGGAGGTATTTAGCAACTTGCCTTTGCAGCTCTACGGGGTCCATTGGTGCAGAAGGGGGAAAGGGGGAGCCAAAATAGTAGTGGAAACTACTGAGAGGTGGCCATGACAATAGGTGGAGGATTCTCTCCCACTCCTGAAATACATGTACAGCAGGGCCAGCAGCACCACATCACTTCATGATCCAGACCACCAGCATTGATCTGACACTGACTCATCAGGAAAGGGGCAGCTGTGTCAGAAGGTCCAGAAGAGACACCAAGTCCAAGTCCAGTAGCCAAAGTGGATAGTAAAGGGTTGAGGAGCCCAGTTTGACCGCTATGGCACTTGCATGCACAACAATGGGTTAAAATCAAACAAACCAAAATATTGCAATCTTTAGCTCCATTAAACTAAATGGAGATTTTGCTATTGACTTCAGTAATTGGCTGCACTCTATTTATATCCATTATGGTTATAGAGTTGCAGGCTTTGGAAATATGATAGCAAAAATACTGAAGGATCAGACTACTTCATAGTTTAGAAATTTTAGAAACCTGTATCAAGATTATCTGAAAGGCTTTTGTTTTTCACATTTGTGGGGATAAATGCTTTCAAAAAGTACTTATTGCAGAACAATTACCATAGCTTCCATACTGCACAAGAGGATGAGGGCAGCTTCAGCACTGTCCGCTAGGGGTGTGCAAACTGGCCTGACGTAGAACGGGTTTGACGATGAACCAGTTTGGTTCAACAGCTCAGGGTTGGCGTGAACCACCCCCTCTTCGGTCTGGCCCCGGACCGAAACACACACCCCTGACAGTTCGGTGGGAGGGGTTCATGAACTTTAAAAAAAAAATTTAACCTTATCCCCTTTGGGGAAGGTCCTCTAGGTGGTGGTGGTGGGTGTCCACAAAGGTTCCCCCTCCCCCCACCGGCCTCTGTTGTCACTGGTTCTTCAGCCTGTTTGGGCCTCCGTAGTTTGGCGCGACGGTCATTTTGGATGCCTCCGTGCATGCACAAATGACATCTGCGAGGCCTGGCATGACCCAGAGCCTCACAGAGGCCATTTGTGCATGTGCAGCAGTGCTCAAAATGGTCACTGTGCCAAAATATGGAAACCTGAACCAACTGAACCAGCCGGAGGGGGTGACAACGGAGGCTGATGTGGGGAGGGGGGACCTCTGCAGACCCCACCTCCCACCCCCTCAAGGACCTTTCCCAAAGGGGATAATGTAAAAACAATTTTTTTCTTTTTCTTTTTTTTAAAATAAGGTCTGTGCCCCCCCCCCCCGCTGGACCGAACTGAACTGGGGGTGGTTCGAGGGGGGTACTGGACGGAACTGGTCTGGTCAGGTTTGAGTCCGGTACGGACTCGAACCGAACTGAGCCAGCCAGTTCCACGCATATCCCTACTGCCCACACCCGTGTGCAAAGCTGATACTTTGAAATTTTATTAAAGCATTCCTAGTAGACGTGGCTCAGCGGGGAAATGCTTGACTAGCAAGCAGAAGGTTGCCGGTTTGAATCCTCGCTGCTACTATATTGGGCAGCAGTGATATAGGAAGATGCTGAAACGCAACATCTCACACTGTGCGGGAGGAGGCAATGGTAAACTCCTCCTGTATTCTACCAAAAGAAAACCACAGGGCTCTGTGGGTGCCAGGAGTCGAAATCGACTTGACGGCACACTTTACTTTTATCTAGTAGATACTAGTTTCTGTGTTATTTCTCTTTCTATTACTCTTATTATGGTACCAAAGACTATTCTTGTTGATTTATATGTTTGCTATTCCTAGGACTGTTCTGGAGTGACTCATAAAGAGTAGTTAAGCAGTTTTCACACTGGCACCAAACTCAAGGAGCTTTCCCAGAAAGCAGGCTTTACTGTGAGGCTTTACTGCGAGTCTGAAGTTGCCAAACAAACAAACCCAACACAAAAAGTGGATTTTTAAAATCCCGGATATAAATCGGGCTACACTCTACCATACGATGAAAAACCTTCATTGTGTGTGAAGTGCTCCCTGATAGCTCGCAGGGACTTTGGGGTAATTTGGCGGACACACACCTCCATTCCGGAAGAGATGCGAACTAAAAGCCGGGTGTGAAAAACTTCCTGGTTGTTGCTACTACCAGTCCCTTTATTTACAATTAGGCAGATTCTTAGGGAACCTTAATGTTTTAAGTATCTACCCACTCTAACATAGAGTAGGGAACCCACACACATTTGAGACCTACATGGTGGTGTGCCCTTCAATCTCAATCATATCAGCTGTAGTAAGGAGTTGATCTGTGATTAAAACATTAGTTGATTAAATCAGTTAGAGCTTGAAGCTCTACTAACGGATAAGATGCAGGCATGAAGATGTATAGGCAATTTGTTATTTGCTAGGAAAATTGATTATATATCTCCCCTTTACTTATAATTGCAAGCAATATCCTTAAGTGCTAATGTAAAAAAATGACCACCACCAATTTGGAGGTTACATTGCATTGAATGGTCCATTTTAAAAATAGCACTGTAAAATAATGGAGATCAGTAGTTAACAAACAGGGCAGATATGTCGCCTTTGAAAATATTCCCTTGATATTTTAAAACAAGTTTATAGCTGGGGAGAAATTACCTTTATTAGCTTTTATCTTTATTGAGCTTCACTGAGTTGTTTGAAGCTTTGGACATGCATTCAAAAAGGGCAAGGTTATACTAAACTATACGCTGAGCCCAAGTATTTTTCTGAAAGGTGAGGGTTTTTTTCTGTTTCGCCTGGCATATGGTGGCCAGGAAGTATCATTATTCTTATAGTTTAAATTTTGTCTTTCCTCTCTGGTGTTGGTGTTGGTGTTGGTGGTGTTTTTGAACTTTTGGGATGGGGCAAGCTACAATGCAACTTATTTATTTATTTATTTATTTGTTTATTTATTTATTTATTATACAGCCTTTCATTAAAACAATCCCAACACTCTTTACAAAACATTTGAAACAATATAAGACTATAAAAATCACACAATAAAAATATTAAAATAGAATGTAAAAATATAAAACTAATTAAAATTAAATTAGACTGAAATACTTATGTTAAACACACATTGAACATGAAGCCAATGTTTGTATCTTGTTCCAGTAAAGACAGTAAGCAAGACTTGGGCATAGTTTGTTCACAGACTTTGTTTTTTCTCTATGTAAACCTCTTTGGAAACATTTGTTGAAAAGCAGTATATAAATATTTGTTGTTATTGTTACAGCTTTTGTCTCCACATTGCATGGGTAACTTCAACAGGTAGTGGGTGTTGCCCCCAATATATTTCTTGCTCCCCAATCCACCAGACTGGAACTTTACAGCAAAGTATCAGACAATGTAGTTATAATATATTATGATCCTATAGCTTGAATTAATTATTTTCAAATGCATCCATTGTTTAAAGAAACCTTATTCACTCACTCCTCTACCCCAGAATAAGCAACTGAAGCCAGTGCAGCCAGTATGTAGGATACTCCTTTAGTCTCCTGAGAGCCAGCCCAGCCCCTTAGTTTTCATCTTGGCCAGGAACTGGACTTGCAGGGTCATCTCCCCTTCAGATTTCTAGCTGTCCTGGTACTGACCAGTGTTCCCTCTAACAGGGATTCCCAGATGTTGTTGACTACAACTCCCAGAATCCGCAAGCAAAAACCACTACAGCTGGGGATTCTGGGAGTTGTAGTCAACAACGTACTGACCTCTCCCCACTCCGGTTTTTCCTGCTATACTATCTTGGACAGGAAGAGCAAACTGGCCTAGAAAGCAGACTGGAAGCTTTGGCTTTATTCAAAGAGACAGTATTTTCTACGGAATATTTTTATAGGAAAATTCTATAGGAATTTTAAAATCTCTTGATCTAAAGAAAGTTGTAGAAAGATTTACTTCTTGTCATAAAAGATGTATTCAATTCATTAATAAGATAAATAAACTATCATACATTACCATATCTCTTTAAGTATTTAATGTATAGCAAGATCCTCACTCCCCTAATAACATTCCTTGCCACGCCTTTTGCTCCCCAAAACTAGTTGTTCTAGAGTTACCTCTGCTGCATTCTGTTTCCACCTGAGCCCTCCAGGGACACACTTCAGAAATAACATGTGAGGATTGGGAAAGAGCTACAGCTAGAAGGATATTCCTGTCTTATAAATAAATGGAAGGTAGCTGCCCCACCCTCCGATCTACAGAAGCAGCCAGGCCAAGCTGTGGTAGATCATTTAGCTAAGATCTTTCCTTTTTGCTAGTGCTGAAATCTGTCTGTTTCTCTCTCTCTCAGTACTTGCCCAGCAGAGGATACTAGGTTCGTTGGAACAGTATAGTGTGAACCATTCAGTCCGAGAATCATACATGTTCACTAAAATGTAAGCACTTTGCTGCTTTAGATGACCTGCGTTCTACCATCTCTTAATGGTTTGTTTGACCCTAGGTCCATCATCTTCTTTGTCTTTGTTTATTTTCAGTGAGTTGTATCCTGGAAAGTGTATTCAACCCTCTGGAAAGTGTAACTCTGTCATTGGAAGTCCTTCTCACTTGTGGAAGGAGACTTATGCATGTGCAAAGGTCCTTCCATACATATAAAATGATCCTTGTGTAAGCTCAAGACTCCCATCTGTGAGCAGAAGGAGCTCTCAATGACAGAGGTGCATTTCATGAAGGTACAGCTCAATACATTTTACTCATACTTGTCTGTCTTTCCTCCAAAGCTACCACCTGTTCTTTAGGTCAAATCCCTTCCTCCTTTAAAAAATCTCTTTTCAACTACTGTTCTTCCCTCTCATTCATATTAATCTTTCTTTGATGTCAAGTTTTTCTTTTGACTCCAAGTCAGCTATTAGTCCTTTCATGAAAAAGTCTTTCCTTGATCTTTCTAGCTATTATCTCTCTACAGTTTTTTGTTTCTAAAGTCTTGAAGCAGGCACATTCTACTCAGGCAAGTTTAACTTCTGCCTAAACAAGGCCGTCTGTTTTCAGTTCTCTTGTTGCATATTTCCTCTGCTCTTGATACCATTAGTCATACTTTTATTTTGTTATCTTTATATAACTTGGTTTGTGGGTCTCAGTTTCACTTTATCAATATGCTGGTGTCCCTCATGGACTCCTTCTCTTTGTTTTTCAACCACTGGTCCATGGACCGGTCCCGGTCCGCGATGCATTGGGTACCAGTCCGTGCGACATCACTAATAAAAATTACACACACACCCCCAAAAAAAATTGGGTCGGTGGGGGCTCTCCAGAGCTCATTTCCTGGCAGTCCTTGCTGCTGGATAACATCCATTTCACTTCCTTGTAATGAACATTATCAAGAAAAGAGGGCTCCCTGGAAATGAGTTCCAGAGAACTGCCTGAAATTATTTTTTGGGAGGTGCCTGGGGGTGAGGATGAGGGGGGTGACCCCCTTACTAACTGCTGGTCCAGGAAACTGCGCATGAATAATGTACCGGTCCATGACTCCAAAAACGTTGAGAAACACATATAATTGAATGACTAGTCCTCTGAATGCTGCACATGATGAGTCTGTGGGCAAGGTTCCATAGCTCACTGAAAGTGATTTAGCTATATCTATTATTATTATTATTATTATTATTATTATTAATTTACACAGGCAGATGTTATTGACTGGTTTGTTTTATCCAGACATCGAGTCCTTCTCAAGGTCCTGGGATGGCTGAATTTTATTGTCAATGTTGTTGCTGTTGTTATAGATATCGTTGCAGAATATAGGCTGTTCCCAGTAAAGTTGCTTTTTCTAACTGGCTGATGGTGATTTCTATGGCCCCTATGGTGTTGAGGTGCTCTTCACGTTGTTTTGGAATTGCACCTAGGGCGCCAGTTACCACTGGGATTATTTGGGTCTTTTTCTGCCACAGCCTTTCAATTTCAGTTGGTAGATCTTTATATTTTGTGATTTTTTCTATTTCTTTTTCTTCTATTCTGCTATCTCCTGGTATTGCTATGTCGATTATTTTAACTTGTTTTTCTTTCTTCTCGACTACAGTTATATCTGGTGTATTGTGTGGCAGATGTTTGTCTGTTTGTAGTCGGAAGTCCCAAAATATTTTTGCATCTTCGTTTTCTACAACTTTTAAAATTTTATTGTCCCACCAATTTTTGGCTACAGGTAGCTTGTATTTTTTGCAAATGTTCCAGTGTATCATCCCTGCTACCTTGTCATGCCTTTGTTTGTAGTCTGTGCGATCTTTTTACAGCAGCTGATTAGGTGGTCCACAGTTTCATGTGCTTTTTTACAAAGGCGGCACTTGCTGTTTGTTGTTGACTTTTCGACTTTTGCTCTTATTGCATTTGTTCTTAGTGCCTGTTCTTGTGCAGCCAGTATTAAACCCTCTGTTTCTTTCTTCAAGTTGCCATTCTTAAGCCATTGCCATGTCTTGGTGATGTCTGATTTTCCACTTATATTTTATTATTATTATTATTATTATTATTATTATCATCATCATCATCATCATCATCATCATCATCATCATTCTAAAGTCCTTGAAAGTTCCTCTATAGTGATTTATCAGTTAGGGCATATTTGCTACAGAAAACTTGTATATGTCCAGTTTGTTAGGTATGTACTTATTTTAGAAGCAATTCTGCATACCATGTTTCACCCAGCTGCATATACTTCTCTTTGTACAACTGCAAAGTGACAGGTGTGAAAGCTCTGACCTTCAGAGGACAGAGCAGATGGAGAGGAGGCAGAGCAGCCTTGGCAAGCAGAGTCAGGTTGGTGTGAAAGGCATTCAGGGAGCTTCTGGGAAGGGAGAAGATGTGTGGCTTGGAGGCAGTAAATCCTCCAAGGATCTTGGAGAGTCATGGGAGACAGCTTGTTGAAAGTTTCAACTCAATGTGCAGCAGCTGTGAAAAAGGCCAATTCCATGCTTGGAATCATTAGGAAGGGGATTAAAAATAAAACTGCTAATATTATACAAAAGTATGGTGTGGCCACATTTGGAGTATTGTGTACAATTCTGGTCACTGTACCTCAGAAAGGACATTATAGAACTGGAGAAGGTGCAGAAGAGGGCAACCAAGCTTATCAGGGGCCTGGAGCACCTTCTTTACAAGGCAAGGTGACAACACTTGGAGCTTTTTAGTTTAGAAAAAAAAGATGACTGAGGGGAGACATGATAGAGGTCTATAAAATCATACATGGTGTGGAGAAAGTTAGAAAATGTTTCCCCTCATATCACTAGAACCAGGGGTCATCCCATGAAACTGATTGCTATGAAATTTGGGACTGACACAAAAGGAAGTACTTTTTCACACAATGCTTAACCAACCTATGGTATTATCTGCTACAAGATATGGTGACAGCCCCCAGCCTGGATGGCTTTAAGGAGGGTTTAGATAAATTCATGGAGGACAGGTCTCTCAATGGCTACTAGTCTGAGGGCTATTGGCCACCTCCAAACTAAGAGGCAAGATGCCTTTAAATACTAGTTGCAGGGGAGCAACAGCAGAAGAGAGGGCATGCCTTCAGCTCTTGCCTGTAGGTTTCCCAGAGGCATCTGGTGGGCTACCGTGTGAAACAGGATGCTGGACTGGATGGGCATTGGGCCTGATCCAGCAGGACTGTTCTTATGTTCTTAACCCCTGATTTTTCCTCAAAGAAGGCTGCTGAAGAGCTGCAGAACAAGCACATTGCTCCAAATGTATTCTGGGAATTTAAGTAAAGGAGCAAAAATTGTGCAACATTCATGAGTGTCCCCATTGTGCAGTAATGTTTGAAAAGCCCTTTGTTGTGTGTGCTGTGACACAGTATCAGTATGGTTACAGTGAGAATTTGTAGCCGTGACACTGCTTCTGGTAAGAGGGAGATGACATTTGATGAGGCAAGAGGCTGTGTGTCCCTGGGCAAGATGGGGTGGGGGGAACTGCACTTGGTGCCCTGCCTCAGGTGCAGACAGACCCTGTTAGCACCTGTTGGAGGGTGCTCTCTGGAGTCTGAGTAGTGACCCTGAGTGCTCTTCCAGTGCCCTTTCTCAACCTTCCTCCCTTTGCTGGGTGGGAGAGAGTGCAGTGACACACAATACTATCTCAGTCTGTCCTATAGGGAGTTATAGGGAGTCAGGACCCACGTTGCTCCATTCACGAACCTAGTGAATGGAGGAAGCTAGATATGTCTGTGGTGGTGTATTGGTTGTTCTGTTGGCAAAGAAACTTGTGGAAGAGAGCTGAGTATTAGAGAATTGAGCCTTCATTCATTATTAAAGGCAGGGGGGGAATACTAAAGAAGTTGTTAAACCTTTGACTCCTAGATATAATGAATGAAGGATTTTATTTTATTTTCCGTAGTTTCATATAATTCAGTTATCTAATTTAGAAAGCAGTCTAAAATATGCACTATTAAAAATAAGAGCTAATGAAATTATGCTCATGGAAATTACCATAATTATTAGAGCTTGATTAAAAGCTTGATAATTTAATGATCAAAAATCAGTTGACAACTTGAATACCATCCCCTTTTTCTTATGTATCAAATGTAGGTAGTTATGGGAGGCAGGAGCAGG
Source organism: Hemicordylus capensis (assembly GCF_027244095.1). NCBI lineage: Eukaryota > Metazoa > Chordata > Lepidosauria > Squamata > Cordylidae > Hemicordylus > Hemicordylus capensis. Next base: position 251,853,051 of record NC_069660.1, on the reverse strand, counting down.
CAATCTATAGATCTGACCCACTATTTTTTTTGTTTTACTAACAGTATTTTTTATTTTTTTGTTTCCAGCTAAGCATTGCTGTATGCATTGGATTTTTTGCTGCCTGGAGCCCATATGCTGTCATTGCTATGTGGGCAGCCTTTGGATCAATAGAGAGGATTCCTCCACTAGCCTTTGCTGTGCCAGCTGTATTTGCGAAGTCTTCAACAATCTATAACCCAGTTATGTACCTTGTTCTTAAGCCCAATTTCCGAAGCATCATTGCCAAAGATTTTGCGGTTCTCCAGCAATTGTGCATCAAGACTTGCTTTTGTCTCAGACCTGTGCAGAACTGTAGTTATAGGTCAGCTCTTGAGGTCAACTTGAAATCATTTAAAGGACGAAATGAGTCTAGCAGTAACTCTGTGCAGACGGTGGAAGGATGTTCTTATTTTCCTTGTGAAAAGTGCAACGATACTTTTGAATGCTTTAAGAACTACCCGAAGTGCTGCCAGGAGAGATTAAATCCTGTGGAGCATATTCCTCCAGAAAGCATATGCTTGGAAAATAGCACTCAGTCAAATACAAGACATGCCTCTGAAAAATCTATAAAGGTGGTTGTCCGAGGAGAAAAAAGCACAGAAATGGATAACTTGGAAGTAATGTTAGAAACCATTCCTACGGACGCTAGATTAAGCAACCTCTAGGGTATCCTCTCTAATAAAAGGCTTAGTGTCCGTCCGTGGACAACCAAGCGTCTGTCCGTGCCTCCCTCGGCTGTTCTGGGCATGCGTGGAGCGCATGCCCAGAACAGGCTGATGCAGAAACGGAGACAGGCACCAGGCAGCCATCTTGGTCACTTCGCCCAGCTGCGGAAAGGCCAGAAGCGGCCGCCGCGAAGCCGGGGAGGAGGCGGCGGGGACAATTGGCCGTCAGAAACAAAAAAAGGGAACAGGCGGCCATGTTGGGCGGCCAGAAGCAGCCACCTCAAAGAAGTGAAGCCTGGCCGAGGTGGCGGCAACAAGGACTTGCGGCTGTGAGACCTTGGGGCCCTTGCCTGGCCCCAAAATTGCCTTTGCCCTTGCCCCACATGTTTCCCGCCGACCGCTCTCCCGCCCTCCCAGCTGCCCGAATTCTCCTTCCCCGCACCCCCCCTGCAAATGATTAAGAGCCAAAATGGCCCATGAGAATGCCTCCGCGGCCGCCGCCACAGCCGACGACCGCCCTCCCGCCCACCCAGCTGCCCGAGCCCTCCTTACCCGGTGCAGCCCGCAACAGTCAGGCGAAGTAAAAGCATATTTTGCAAAGAAGAAGAGAGGAGCTCGCGAACAGAGCTCCTCTCTGTGCTAAGCCTCTTCCCAAACTGGTGCTTTGGGCGCAAAGGACGCCTATTGCGTCCTTTGCGTCCATAGCGGCAGTTTGGGCAGTGGTTTAGCACAGAGAGGAGCTCTGTTCACGAGCTCCTCTCTTCTTCTTTGCAAAATATGCTTTTACTTCGCCCGACTGTCACGGGCTGGATTGGGGGTGGCGGGACCAGACCACCCGCAGACGGCATTCAGAGAAGCGACTGTGGCAGCCGCTGAAAGGCTGAGGTGGTAGCGGCAACAAAGCACCCACGGGCGGCATTTTCAAAACGAAACGAACTGGGAAGCTAGCAAGCGGCTGCGAGAGCCGCTGGAAGTCAGAGGCGCCGGCGGCTCCAGGACCAACAACAACAACAAACCAAAACAAGGGAGAGGGAAGGGGGGGGGGAAGTGCAGGAAAACAAACACAAAGAGAAAAAGAGGAAGAGACAGAGAGAGAAAGAAACAGACAGACAGGTTAAAAAAAAAAAAAAGCTAGCGCCCGTAACGGGCTTAAACATACTAGTGTTAAATAAAATGCTCTAGACAATAATTTAAGTGCACCAGACTTATGAATGTAAAACTTTTCTAAGCAGCTTTCTCACTACCCTATTTTCTATATAGTTATTTTTATTTCCTTATTGTGCATTGGGGGATGAAGCAATGCGGCATAAATATTTGACTTTTACCATGCACACAATATAGATATGTGTATGCAGAACAAATCATGGATTACTGTACTCCATTTGCTTCTAAGTTTGAGTCTCAGAATATACTATGCTTCATTGAAGCAAGTCACTTCATACCAGTGGGGCTTTTCTATAAAGTGTTTTCCTTTGATTATTGGTATTTATATTTTATATTCTGTATATCTGACAAAAAGTGTGGCATAGGTTGGTGGTTAGAAGGGTTTTTCAGAAAACCCAATGTTATTGAACTGATATTAACAACACAAAGTACATACTGTTAAAATTCTGTGTGTGTTTTCCCTCAGGAAGCCATGGACAGTTCTTCCCACTTTCAAATTAGGCTATGGCCACATCTCCACTTGAGAATGCATACTTCTTTCCAGGATAAGGAGTGGGAAATCTTCTCTCTCCCCCCACCCCCAGTACAACCCCATATTGCACTTACAGACAATTATACTGATGGGTAAGTGCCCCAGCCTGTCCTTTCAAGGACAAGCTTGCAAGAGAACAAGTGTTTCCCACTGTTTCTGAACGTACAGTTCAAGAATCATTGCAGGAATGTTGTTACCTTGTTAAAGTGGCACTGACTCTGGCAGCAAAACCTGGAAACAGCCATTTGGGATGAGGTGCAGAATATTCCAGCTGTTCCGAGGCCATAGTTAGGAAAATAGCCAGTGTGCTCACAAGGGGATTGCTTTATATTCTGTCCAGCCAGGAACTAAACTCCTGTTCCTATCATTTTCCATTTACCTGACATTTATTATTAACTTATCATGAAAGTTTATATCCCACCTTTCCATCACAATTGATGCTCAAGGCAACACTTAGCAATAAAATTGTAATTACACTAAATAAGCTGAAAACAACAACAAACAGCAATCAATGACAGCCAGTTAGGAAAAATGTTAACATGCTGGGCAAAATGCTCAGTTTCCCAGCAAGCTAAAAATCCTACTGAAGCAGGTAGGTTCTAATAATGCAGTAGAAAAGTAGCAGGGAGGAATCAGAATAATATTGTTCAAGACCTGTTACTTAGGGTTCTAGTTGCTGACCTAAAGATAGTACCTACTTCTCAGCAGCTCCAGGGCAATGAAACACCGTTTAGGAATGATGACAGACTCCTGTCCTGGGGCTGAGGCAACTTGTTCCCCTGCCTGTTGTAGGAAGCGAAGTGTAAAATCGGGCCACAGAATCAAGGAATGGGAGTTACTATCTTAAATAAACATCTCACTATCTGGAATCTCTTAAAACAAGACATGCTGGCAGTTCTGATGTTACTAGAAATGTCAGAGCAATGAAGCCCATGGTGTTAATATCAGGGTTGTAAATGCTGGTGTAGACCTCAGCCTCACTCTAGACTGCAGAGAGGGAGCAGAGGTAATCTGGCCTAGGGCCCCAGCTCACTTAACTATCATTGAGCTATTAAACTAATTGGTAGCCATTCAAAATAATGCAATGCAGAGCAAATACTAAACATACACATACCATTTTAAAATAAGGTTATTTTATGATGTGCACATACTGATAACTGATATCACATTAGACATGGGTGAAATTATCACTCTGCATGTCAGATGGTCAAATGTCTAAATAAGCTTAGTTAAGTAGCAAAAGTTATTAATCAAGAATATTAACGTAAAGAATGCCTTATTGAAGCTATTATCGAGAAAATATGTGACCAAAGAGAGTGAGAGAATCCTGAATCATTCTAGAGAAGATGCTGATGTATTACTGTGCTGGCAGTATGACAAAACACACACTATCAGTGTTAAAAGATGACACAAATATCCAGAATACCTTTAAACATTAGACTTCAGAATTAAGACTGCAATCCTATTCACACTTACCTGGGAGTAAGCGCCCCCCCCCAGATTTATTTCCAAGTAACCATGCTTAATACTGGGCTGTAATAGATCATTGTGGGAAATTACAATTATCCCAACAATATAAGTAACTGCCTATATGCTTGGTTTTTATTGTTTACTATTACTACGTGCCTTAAGGTTCCTACTGAAGCAAAGGCTTCATTCTCTAGTATTACTTCAAGATTTTGTTGCTGTTTTGGTTCATCACATCTATAAAGCATTGGCCAAAAAGACAATTGTGTTCTAATTTCTAATGTGTGAAGTGTGTTATATTTTTACCAGTATGTCCTGCATCACAGAGTACAAAACAAGCAGTGTCCCTTCTTTTCCTTTTTAAAAAATCCTGATAGCCTAAAGGCCAAATTACACAAGATATGATAGATCTTGATTTTTAGCCTACTTTCTGGTAGGCTTATGAGATCACCCAGCATTCTGTGTGTGTGTCCAACCATGTGTCCCCCATCAACTTCACAATGCCTGAACCAAACAGGGTACAGTTGTAGGGACACCTCAATGGAGTAGTTTGTGATGATGTCATCTACCCCAATTCAAGATGGTGGACACGTAAACTTTTGGGGCGCAAGTACACTAATTTGTGGACTATCTAACCCATTTGAACCCAATTGGGTAAGTTGCAGTGAGTGACACACAGGAACACCTCAATGGCATAATTTGTGATGTTATCCACACCGATTCAAGATGGTGGACGTGTAAGTTTCTGAGGCACAAATGAGCTAACTTGTGAACCATTTAACCTATTTGAACCAAATTTGCTACAGCTGTAGGGACACATAGGGATGCCCCAGTTGTGTAGATTGTGATGATGTCATCCACCCCAATCCAAGATGGTGGACTTGTGAACTTTTGAGATGCAAGTGCACGATCGTGAGGACTGTCTAAACGATTTGTACTAAATTTGGTACAGTTGTAGTGAATGACACACAGGGACACCTCAGTGGTGTAGTTTGTAATGATGTCATCCACCCCGATCCAAGATAGTGGATGCATGAACATTTGAGGTGCAAGAGATCTAACTTGTGGACCTCTATTTGAACCAAATTTAGTCCAGTTGTAGAGACAGTGAAAGGAAAGTAGGCTGATTAGTTCTTACTAGAACAACTTGTTCAATTTTCATTTAAAGCAGCCATGGGAGCTCTGAATTTCATCGGAGCACTGGTATTATGGAAGGAGCGGTCCAGCCCTTTCCCCTGTGCCATTTTTCAGATCTAAATCAATTCCCTGAAGCAGCTACTTAGCCCCATAGTGGAATTTTGTTAATGGTTTAATGGCCAACAGTAGCTTCAATTTACATTAGGGAAAAATGACACTGGTGGTAAAGAGTTTAATTCCCCCTGTTCCAGCACTGCTGCTCTGAACCAATTCAGAGCCCCTACAGCTGCTTTGAATGAAGAAAAGAACATGGCAGGAGATCTAGCCACAGATGATCTCCCACTTTGTATACTTTGGCTCTTCAGTTTGTTAGGTCTTAGCATTTCTGTGGATCTTAACATGCCTGATAAAACACATATACAGCCAATTCTGGTATTATGATCCACTTCAGATGGAAGGATAAGAAGAACATTTTAAAGCAGGAAGATATTTCAGTCCTCAGAAATGTGGTCTTATGGAAATGGAGCTCTTAACTAAAGTACTGGAATTAATGTGTGCAGTGGTTAAACTGAATGAGATCAGCTAAGACTGCCCAACTACATCCACAGGAATGCTCCTTTGTAATGCACTGTAGCTTAAATATATATACGCACAGATCTGGTTATGTTCTTAGGTAGAGATGTGAACGCCCAGAAAATTGGGGGGGGGGACAGTTTCCCAGTTTCCCCCCCAATTGGAAAAACTGAAAATAAATTGGATTATGAAACATTTTATTTTGGAATTATGAATAAAATATTTAAGAAAAGGTGTTCAGATATATTCATATAAGGAAAGGTGTTCTGACCTTTTACTCTCCCAAGCTTCTTGCTGGCTTCAGATTCCTCCATCTTTTATAGCATGTGAAAGAAATGGGTCTATGTTTGGAAATATACCAGATCAAGAAATAAAAGAACATGTGAAAAGGTAGAGAGACTTGTCTCAATACTGGCAATACAGTTTTCTATGTCATTAAGATGATAAAAATTAAGATGATAAAAATGAAGGATCGGAAGAAGCAGAAACTGCTGATAGTGATACAATATTTCTAAATGTAATACACCAAACATGATCAATGTTGTGAGCAAAGCTGGTTATACTTAATAAATGCTCCCATGACATGTCTATACCTACAAAGATTAGAATCATTTGGACAATGGTTTTTCCCGTGACACTCTATGGATGTGAAAGCTGGACTTTGAAGAGGCAGGCCAGCAAAAGTTTTGATGCTTTTGAATGTTGCTGCTGGAGAAGACTTTTGAGGATACCATGGACAGCCAGGAAAACCAACAAATGGATCACAGAACAAATCAATCTAGAATTTTCACTCAAGGCACAAATGACCAGGCTCATTTGTCTAATGAGCTAAGGTATGAGCTCTTACTCATCTTACTTTGGACACATTGTGTAAATGTGTCCCAGCTGCCTTGAGAAATCCATAATGCTGGGAAAAGTTGAAGGTAAGAGAAGAAGATGACAACCAGCAGCAAGGTAGATGGACTCAATTATGACAGCAATGACTGCACCACTGAGAGGCCTAAAAGGCCAAGTGGAAGACAGATTGTCTTGGAGAGAATCTATCTATGTGGTCGCAAGGAGTCGACACCGACTTGACAGCACTTAATCAATCAACTGACCAATCAATCAAAAGAAACAATGTGACTTTAGACTCATAAAGGATGCTGGGGGAAAGGTATTGCATATATTTCAATATCCCCCCAAAATTGCAGTTTCCCCCTAAAACCTTGGTCCCCCCCCCATGATTTCAAAATTTTGTGAAATTTTACAGCTCTATTCTTAAGTAATAGCTATGGAGCTGTGTCTCACGACCAGCAAGACGAGGTTCTTGAGAGTGTGCGGGGAGAGTGGGCTAAGCCCACTCTCCCCGCACACAAACAGAGAGGGGGCCCTGGATGGCCGGATCGGCCGCCCACACGATTGCTAGCTCTGTGACAGAGCCGGCAGGGGCTGGGGAGCTCGGGGGCCGCACAGCCCCCGGAAGCTCCAGTATGCCCTGCACAAGCACGCAGGGCATACTGGGGAGACCCCTGGAGCCGGGAGGCGGCTTTTCGCCTCCCCTCTGGGGGTCTACTTGTGAGTAGCCATGGCGTGGAGCCGTGCTGTGGCTACTCACGATCGGGAAGCCCGAGTTTGCAGAGCGCTCGCTTTGCAAACCTGGGCTTTGGGGAGGGCTACAAAAGTGGGCTAGCCGCTTGTAAGCCACCAGGCTCGCCTGCGAGCCCGGTGGCTTACACAATCAGCAAAAATCGTGCTGATCGTGAGAATAGCCCCACTGTGTTTGCAACAGCCATTGCAAAAGCTGGCAGAAGATACTCATCAATCCTCTTGCTTTGGCAGTTCTTATGTTTTCAATTGCATTCTAAATTGTTTCTCATATCACAAAATCAAACAGTTTGAACTTCTGTAATGGTATATCAGCTTGATTTGATTACAAATCTTTTTACTAATGCTGCAGATTGTTCTCCCTATTTTCAATTAAGCGCATCTCAAGAAGCCCCATGCAGCATCAGCACACATATGGCACCCACACATGCCATGTGTGTGCTGGTGCTGCATGGGACTTATTGGGATGTGTGCCACCCTAGCAGGAAATTTTACATTTCTATCAGGAGATATTACATCAGGAAGCTGAATGAGGTGACAGAGAGCAAGCAAGGACCTGCTCTCCTCTTTCTTAAAGCACACTAACTGTGCTTTAATGGCAGTTCAAACCACAGTTAATGCACATCCCTTATATGTGCATCTCCGTGACCAGAAATAACCATAGAGGATGTCAGGAACCCACCCTGACGCCCCTCTCAAGGCCAAGGGAGGTGATGTTTTTATATTGTTTTATAACAACTTAGTCTCCAGGTTCTGAGAATTTATTCAGTTTTTACTTTCTTCCGCAGCCATCATATGATTACTTATTACCCTGCTCTCAGTACTCAACACCTTGGTTACCTAGCCTCACGAACTCATCAGGATAGGTGTATATGTTCAATGTAAAAATGAAGCAAAACTTGAGGTGTAGAACAACAAGAAGAATAAACCCACCACATAGACAGGGTTCAGGTAATGACAGAGAGGCCAAATTTCTAGACGTGCTAAATGACTGTGCCTTAGAACAGTTAGTCATGGAACCAACCAGAGAGGTGGTGACTTTGGATTTAATCCTGAGTCGTGTCCAGGACCTGATGCGAGATATCAGAGGTGCGGAACCATTGGGTAGCAGTGACCATAGTGTGATCAAATTCAGCATATATGCGAGTGGAGAATTGTCAAGGAAGTACAACACAGATGCGTTAGACTTCAGAAGAGGAAATTTCTCAAAAATGAGGGGACTGGTAAGAAGGAAGTTGAAAGGGAAAGTCACATGGGTTAAATCACTCTAGAAAGCATGGAACCTATTTAAAACCACAGTACTAGAATCACAGTTGGTATGTATACAAAGAAGGAGGAAATGTACCACCATGTTCAGGAAGATGCCAGCATGGCTAATAAGTAGAGTCAGGGTAGCTATAAAAGGGAAGACGACTTCCTTTAGAAAATGGAAGTCCTGCCCAAATGAAGAGAAGAGGAAGGTACATAAATTCTGGCAAAAGGACACAATAACGGATGCAGAGAGAGAGTTTGAGGAGCATATAGCTAGAAGTGTCAAGGGGAATAACAAAAACCTTAAAAAATATATCAGAAGTAGAAAATCTGCCGGGGGGTGGGGCGGTTGGACCCTTAGATGATGAGGGTATGAAAGGGATTATGAAGGAGGATAAGGAGATTGCAGAGAAGCTGAATGAGTTCTTTGCATCTGTCTTCACGGTGGAGGATACTGACCATATACCCTCTTCAGAACTAAGTTTTTCAGGTTTAGCAGCTGAGGAATTGGGCCAATTTGAGGTGACAAGGGAAGATGTTCTAAACTGTCTTGAAAAGCTAAAAAATAACAAATCGCCAGGGCCAGATGGCATCCATCCAGGAGTTCTGAAGGAACTCAAATGTGAAATTGCCAATCCCGTAGCAAAAATAATATAACTTGTCCCTACAATCAGGCTCTGTACCAGAGAATTGGAAAGTAGCCAATGTGACTCCAATTTTCAAGAAGGGATCTGGGAAATTACAGGCTGGTCAGCTTAACTTTGGTGCTGGGTAAATTGATGGAAAGCATACTTAAGGGTAAGTAACATTGTTAAGCATATAGAAGAACAGGCCTTGTTGAAGGAGAATCAGCATGGCTTCTACAAGGGAAGGTCTTGCTTCACTAACCTTTTGGAGTTCTTTGAGAGTGTCAAGAGGCATGTGGATAAAGGTGATCTGGTTGACATAGTATGCTTGGACTTCCAAAAAGCTTTTGATAAAGTTCCCCACCAAAGGCTCTTGAGTAAACTTAGTAGTCATGGAATAAGGGGACAGATTCATGGGTGGATCGGTAACTGGTTGAAGGACAGGAAATAGAGAGTAGGAATAAATGGACAGTTTTCACAATGGAGATAGGTAGGAAGTGGGGTTCCCTAGGGAGGGATTGGTACTGGGACCACTGCTCTTTAACTTGTTCATAAATGATCAAGTGACCAGCAAAGTGGCCAAATTTGCAGATGACACTAAACTTTTTAGGATAGTGAAATCCACAACAAATTGTAAGGAATTCCAAAAACAACTCTCTGGACTGCGGCAACAAAATGGCAAATGCGGTTCAATGTAAGCAAGGGTAAAGTGATGCACATTGGGGCAAAGAACACCAACTTCACATATACACTAATGGGATCTGAGCTGTCAGTGACTGACCAGGAGAGAGATCTTTGGGTCATGGTGGACAGCTCTTTGAAAGTGTCATCTCAATTCATTGCAGCTGTGAAAAAAAGCTAATTTCATGCTAGGATCATTAGGAAAGGGATTGAAAATAAAAATGCTAATATAATGTCCTTATACAAGTCTATGGTGCAGCCACATCTGCAGTACTGCATACAGCTTTGGTCACCATATCTTAAGAAGGATATTATAGAACTGGAAAAGGTGCAGAAGAGGGCAACCAAAATGATCAGGGGCCTGGAGCACCTTCCTTATGAGGCCAGGCTACAGCATCTGGGACTCTTTATCTTGGAAAAAAGGCAACTATGGGGAGACATGATTGAAGTGTATAAAATTATGCATGGAGTGGAGAGGGTAGACAGAGAGAAATTTTTCTCCCTCTCTCACAACACTAGACACCAGGTGTCACCCCACGAAACTGAAGGTTGGGAAATTTAAGATGAACAAGAGGAAGTACTTTTTCACACAGCACATAATTAATCTATGGAATCCTTGCCATGGGATGTGGTGATGGCCACCAGCTTGGATGGCTTTAAAAGGAGCTTAGACAGGTTCATGGTGGACAGGTCTGTCAATGGCTACTAGTCTGAGGGCTGTGGGCCATCTCCAGCCTCAGAGGCATGATGCCTCTCAATACTAGTTGCAGAGGAGGGAGAGGGGGCCACTGTGTGAAACAGGATGCTGGACTAGATGGGCCTTGTGCCTGATCCAGCAGGGCTGTTCTTATGTTCTTATAAATTTGTTTACATTCAATTAGATTGATATAAGGCAGGGCACATCAACTTCTCTACAAAGTTGCTAAGTACAACAGTTGTTTAAATCTGAGTGGTTTTTCCTTTTTGATAAAATGTAATGAGAGGTGATATAACTGGGACAGAGCGGTAAATAAAACTCGGTTTGCAGACTTAGTGAATCAACTCAGATCCTCCTGTCTGTCACCAGGAGGTTTCACTCCTGGGCACCTTTCATATTCAAGGTTTCTTTCCCAGGCTTAACACTCCCCCACTTTTAGAGCACCGCCCCAGTGTACTGCTGGTCCCACAGTCTCCACACATTCACCACTCAAGTCTCACACAAACCCCTGAAAAATCTCTCTTGTCAGATCACATAAACCAACCCTCTGCTACACTCTGTCCAACCTCTCATTCCTAGCCCTCAGCTCCAACTACCTCCAACCCCAACTGTCTTATCCTAACCAACTGTCCTTAGCTAAACCCGCCCCCCCCACATTCTGTGCCTGGTTACTATGGCAACACACTCTCATGCACTCACTCTCCAGCTCCTACATGTACGTTCCATCACAGAGGAAGATAGAGTTCTTACTCACTGTTAGATCCTTTACTAAAAGGGCTTCCAAAATGCACTGATTTGGCCATGAATGCCATCAGTATGTTTACATTTTTTCCAGGCACATAGATATTCAAGAGCCTTGTACATCTACATTCTGTGAAAAGAATAGTGTGTGCATTGGCCTTCTCAATCTTATTAGTTCAGATATGAAATGCCAAAACTTTCCAGGACTGTGTGTGCTATAAAAATAGCAATCACTCCATGATACCCTGTCACATACAGTTCAAATAATGAATTCCAGATGACATATAATATTATTGTCTCTCCAGTGCTGAGAGAGAACAAATCTTTGATTCTCATAGAAGTTCAGGAGACAAAAATGGAGTTGTGAACCATGGTATCCATTGGCTGTCCAGAAACTTACAGTGCAGTCTGGCAACATTTCTAAAATTACTTTTATTTTATGTATTTAGTTTTGGATTCTACCTCCTCCCTCCACTTTTCCACTTCAAGACAAAGTGCTCAAGATAGATAGTTAACTTCATACAGTTAAAAACAATTAAAATAATGAAAACTGAACCATTTACTATTTAACACACAACATGAAACTTTAAATAACACCAGCAGATTGTAAGAAGCTACAAATCTGGAGGGAGATGAAAAAGCTAGCAGAAGTCAGACCAATTGGTTTCAGTTGGCATCAGAGGACCACTAAAGCAAAGGTGTGACTGATCTCCTGGGGCAGGGAGTTCCATATTCTGGGTGCTTATGCTACAACTGAGAGAGAGTCCTTTCTTTTGTTACCACCAACCATTCTTCAGATGGGGGTGAACTATGCAGAAGGGCCTCACCTGCTGGCCACAGAGGACAGGTCAGATCATATAGGAGGGCCCTCTCTATGGCCTCCCCCTCTTCTTTGGCGCACTCTCCCCACTCCAATTCATTCAACCCCCTCCCTGGCTGCTTTTAAGGCTCTTCTCAAGACCCACCTGTTTCACCTGGCGTTTGCCCTTTAATTGTTAATTATTATTTTATTTTATTTTAATTAACTGTTCTTGGTATTGTTGTTCACTGCCTAAAGTCTTTGGAGGAGGCGGTATATAAGAAAAATTTAATAAGTAAATAAATACTTAGAACAGTACATTAAGCTCTGCTGAAATAGTGATGGTATACCACAGTGGTTGTGTGTCATAGATTGAGGTCTGATTGCTTACAAGTTACAAAAACAATGAAATTTATATTTTAATTTTGCATAATTCAGCCATTTTTCTGGCCTATTGGTAGAAATGTTAGAGGCAAGCCATGTTAAGGAATAGATAATTCCTTAATTAACAGGTAATTCCTTACCTATTTCTAATTTGCAGCTAAAACCTACATTAATTGAAAAGGTGTGAATTGGGCAAATTAACTGAACACAGCTTGCATTATGCATCAGTCAGCCACATAAGTGAAGATGCAGTGTGGATTAAAAGGCAGCAGTCACAGACAGGCTTCTTTGAATGGATCACACTGAGTATTATCCACCCAAACTCTGAAACTCTGTTTACGCCAGCTAGATTGGAAGCTGTCTTCCAAAACAAGTGGGGCTAGTGCATTGGGATGGAAAATGATTTTAATCCAAAGATTAAATACATGCATCCAAACCTTGGCCTCCACTCTTGTTAGGCTGGCCTCCAGCTTTAGAATGACATTGGGCATACATCTGGGGGCTGAGAATAGAACACACAAGAATTTTATTTAAAGGAATGTGGGGCACAAATAGCAGCACCATACATCAATTGTGAGAGCACTTTAGCCTCATAGACCTTAATTGCAGCTGGTATACAGTAGCCACCTCTGTGAAAGAAGAACTTTACAATAGCAGAGGCACTCTTCTGAGCATTAGTTGCAACATGCTCACAGTGGACCCTCCCAGAGTCATTTTCACTGAAGACCACTCCCAGGTATTTAGAAGTCCTTACTTGATCCCCATTAAACCACCAGACATGCTTCTTAGGGTTCCCCCCCACCCAAGCAAAAACCATGATCTTTGTCTTTTGGACATTTATAGATAAATACTCCTCTGCACAATACAGAGATAACTTACATAAAGCTCTTCTCATGCCAACGGATTTTCTAGACAGAATAACTGCATTGTCAGCATAAAGCAGGACTGTGATAAATTTACTGGCTAGTTAATGAGGGTGGAAATCCAGGTTATCCATGCAGTCAATAAGAGAGTTTATATAAAGATTGAAAAGAAGTGGGCCAAAATGCATCCCTGTTTTACTCCCTTCTGTGTGGGTACAAACTGGGTCAGATGTCCTTGGACACTGCATCTCATCCTCAGTGAGGTGTTCTCATGCACCATTCAGATAAGGAGAAGCAGCCAACGATCGATGGAGGAACTGGCAAGTTTACTCCATAAGTACTCCCTAGAGATGTAGTCAAACACTGCCTTAAAGCCAAAAAAGGCTACACGTGTAGATATCTATCTCATGGTTTAGCATAGTTGGTTTTGTTGGCTTTTTTGAACCTCACACAAATTATTTATGGATCAATTATTTTATTTATACTAAATATACATGCCACCAGCTAGCCTAAACACAAGCTCTTGTGGCTTATGAAAATATAAAGTTAAAATCATAAATATAATAAAACCTATGCGAACAGTAAATTCCTTAACAGGTTTGCAGTAGCCACCAGGTGGTTAAAATGTTGCTATTGCTCACTCATCAAACAGACCGTTCATTAAAATTGTCTCCAGGAAAAATCCTGGGCACAACTAGAGGTGCTTGACATTCAAACACTTTAATATTTCACGTGCAAAGTCTGCCTACAGTTCTTATAGGATTAACCTTTACAGATGATCCATTGGTGTGGATGAGCTTAGTTTGTGAAGGGGACGTGTTACAGACGATGAACTGGATGTTCCAGCCCTGAGGGAAGGAGGCTGTGACTCACTGATCTGGCTCCCTGGGAACCCAGAACCTGTAATAATCTCCAGGTTAGGAAGCAGTGGAAACTTGGGAATGACAAGAAAACACCATCATGTCCTTAGTTATGCACAACATTTTAAAATGCATTATCAATGAGATGCACAATGCATTACAAACATTTCTCTGAACATATGACACATACCAATCTTGTGCATTCTGGCTTTCAGCCTCACAAAACTTTCTCTGATGTGCACATCTCAGGATAAGCATGATTGCATTGTCTCTTCTACTGTGCATCCTTCCTGCGCCAATATTTCCTGTGAGAGAAATATAATAAGTGGAGCTACTACGATAACATGAATTTAGAGAACAGGGCTGTTCTCCCCACTAAAAGATCAGGTTTGCAGCCTAGGGAGGGGGTTGCTCCTAAATCCAGCCTTGTTACTGAAGTCTGTGGCAATGGCTTTCACCAGCTGTGGCAGGTGTACCAGCTCTAGTCTTTTCTGGAAGGAGATAGCCTGGCTACTGATGTCCATGCTGTGGTGCAGCTGGGGATGATGGGAATTGTAGTCCAACAATAGCTGGAGAGCCTCAAGTTGGCCACAACAAACTACTGTAATGTGCTATGTGTGGAGCTGTCTTTGAAGCCCAACACATACCCCACAAACAACAGAAAGCCAATTGTATGTGTATGAACTCTCCTGAGGAACAGAGGGGGACATTAAGCACTGAATCTGCTAATCTGCTGATCACTGTAAGTAACACAATAAACAAATAACATTCAGTGAGATATGAGGTATACCATGATTCCTTTCCCTGCCTACAACCTCAGCAAATGTTGATAGAAACATACATTAAACTGACCTCTCACCAGCCACAAACTCCTAAAACTTTAAGGCTGCATGAAAACAAGCTAGGACCGAGCACTGGTGCCCTCTCCACAAAAAACAAAAAGAAAACCCAAATCAGAAAAAATACAATTTGCAAATGAAGTAGGACCCAAGTTAGAGTAGGAATTCCTGACTTTGTGGCTAATGTCTATTTTTCATTGTGCAGATGCATTTGAAAAACGCACACCGCCCTGCCTCTGAGAGCTTTCCAAATTACATGTTATAATTGTTTTGCTATGTATCTGCTAAGTGTGCGTCCGGAATAATACTGTGTTCTGACACAGTTGGGAATGCAGTGACAGCAAGGTGCCATTTGCAAACCTTTCTCCTGGGTTTTATCTTTACATTTTAGTGTTACAACATTGCATGGGCATTACAAAAAAATAGCTGTATTTTCCTGTTTTAAGAGGGCTGCCCCACTGATTGCCTGGTGTAATGTGGAGAGTTCATCCAGCAATTTGATGTTTCAATATCTGAATCTCTTCTCAGCTTTTGAAATGATCCCCACCCCTGGGTGCTCTTGTGCAAAGGTGCTCCTCTCCTTCTTCTGTCAATGTTAAGCACATTGTGATTATATTTCTTTTTATACTTCTGTGATTATGTTTCTTTCTGTTCTTCCTTTTCTCTTTCAGCCTTCATCAGTGAGTTTTTGTATTTATTTAAAACACTAATTGTCAGCCATGCCAAGGAATAGTTAGGTTTGTGCAAGCTAGAAAAGCCTGCTCCCCCTGCAGGTGGCTTTGCGTAAAGCCACCAAGAAAAAAGGTTGTTGTTTTTTTAAAGCCTCATCACGTCATTGTCCCCCACCCACCGGCAACCGCATTAGCCACAAATGGGGCAGTAGGAGGGCACGGAGAACATGTCTTACAAACAATATGAACAGTCCCTGTTGGGAAAAATGTCATTATGGGTGGCAATATGAACGACCACAACAATAAATGGCTCCCACCCTTTATTTATGTTTTGAATATGATCCTGCTGAGCAGAAGCATTTTACACCACCTCTAACTGCTGTAGAGCTCACAATCTGGAAACTACCCTGGGGCCGCCTCACTCGCCTCCCTGCCCTTGCTGGCCTGCCACTCCGCGACTGCTGCACTCTAGCACTTTACCATGCTCTTGCCTCTGGCCACCGTGCTCCTGCCAGCCTCCTCCTCCATCCCCAGCACCACACTGCGCTCCTGCAGCCCGCTACTGCTTCCCAGACACTCGGGGTTCTGACCCTTAGGCAGCTGGTAACGAGCATGCTAAACTCTAATGTCATTTTGTCAAAATACATAGTGCTGGTTATTACCTTTAAAGCCCTGAACAGTTTAGGTCCAGGTTACCTCAGAGAGTGCTTTCTTCTGCATTATCCCCACTACATGTTAAGGTCATCTGAAGAGGTCTGTCCCCAGTTACCACCTGTATGTCTGGTGGTGACTCAGAGGTGGGCCTTCTCTGTAGCCGCTCCTGGACTGTGGAATGCGCCCCCTCCAGAAATCCGTAATTTGAATTCTTTATTGGCCTTCAGGAGATCCCTCAAAACCTACAGTATCTGTTTGGCCTGGCCTTCCAGGGTTTTTAAATTGTTGTAAATGGTTTTAATGTTGTAACCTGGTTTTTCAGGGTTTTAAAACTGTTCTGTTTGTTGTTTTATGGTGTTTTATGCTGTTTTATAATTTGTTTTAACAGTTAATTGATTTTAATGGTTTTGTTTTAATTGTAAACTGCCCTGAGCCATTCTGGAAGGGTGGTATAGAAATCGAATAAAACAAACAAACAAACAAACAACAACGAAAATTGGACCGCACTGGCTCCTGAAAAATGCCTCAAAGGAAGATAGGGAGGATGCAATAGCATAACTTCGACATATTTCTAGGGTTGCTAAGAGAAAGCTGCTTTGAGAGGCACTGAAGATATTTCACTCTGTGTTAATTACTAATTTAGGAGATCAGTGGAATAATGAGGGGAAATTCATGCAAGACTAGAACACCATTTCCTAAGAAATGAGGAGCAAGTAGAAATGTTATCACATATCATACTAGTAGTCCATAAACTTGTCCCTGAGTGTAACTCCAGCCACATTCATACATTTCAGAGATGCATTTCTTCCAAGTTATTCACCCCTGCTAACTAGGCAAAGAGGCACCTTTTAACGTGGTGATTCTCTTTATTTAGCAGGGGGAAAGTAACTGGCCCTATCCACCCTCAGCACAGTACCTCCCGTGACTGTTGCTGGTCTCTGTCTTATGTTTCTTTTAGATTGTAAGCCCTTTGGGGACAGGGATCCATCTTATTTATTTATTTATTTATTTATTTATTTATTTTTTCTCTGTGTAAACTGCCCTGAGCCATTTTTGGAAGGGCAGTATAGAAATCGAATTAACAACAACAACCAACAACAACGTGGCAAGTGGGCTACAGGACTCAGGATCTTCAGTTGTACAGCCAGGGCTAGAGACTGCAGGACTACTGGAAGAAACATTGTTTATGAATCGAAATCAAAAGGCTGTGGCAGAAGAAGACCAAAATAATCCCAGTAGTAATTGGAGCCTTAGATGCAATTCCAAAACATCTTGAAGAGCACCTCAACACCACAGGGGCCACAGAAATCACCATCAGCCAACTACAAAAAACAACTTTACTGGGAACAGCCTACATTTTACAGCCATACCTATAACAACAATATTGATAACAAAATTCTGGCATCCCAGGTCCTTGGGAAGGATTCGATGTCTGGATAAAACAAACCAGTCAATAACACCTGTTTCAGCAAACAAGAGGAGATGATGATGGTGGTGGTGGTGGTGGTGGTGGTCTGGAGGCACATTATGTAATTCTGCTTCTGAAGCTAAGCAGATTTGGTCCAATAAGTTACCTGTGTAGCAAAAAAGAGTGAGGTATATTACATTACATTACAGCTATTACCCACAGGCCACTGCAACCAGTAAAATCAGTAAAAATTACGTAATTAAAATAAAGCAAATTTACAAATGTTTGTAATAATCATTTAACAGCAAGATATCTATAGCTGTATATTGCAATATACTAATAGTATATTAGTATATACTACTAATAGTGTGTATATACACACACACTAATAGTATGTTGCATATTCTGTTGCTTACTAGAGAACAAAAGTTTTAAAAAATTAAACAGAAATAATCCATAAGATACAGCTATAGAAGAGTCTCACAACCTGCAGGAACAACAGGCTGTAGAAGGCTGTAGAATCACCTCTCCCCCACTGCGTGCACAGAGTGGTTTTTTGAAGCACATGTTATGAGTATGGATATCAGTCAAAATCTCCTGCAGGAATTCATAACAGCAATACAATAAAGAGTTCAGTTCGCTGCTCCCAGGATCTCCAGTGCATGATCAATTCTCTTATTTAGGTACCAGCACCAACGACACGAGTTACCTTGCAAGTCATTATCCAGAAGAAGGTCAATCTCTGGCCGAATCTTCTACACTGGAATTATAGAGATACAGTACACATTCATCTTTAGGGCAATAGGCTCAAGAGGAAGCTAAGAGGATAAAACCTGCAACAGTTAAGAACAAAAGTAATGGGAAAGGTCTACCACCTGATTCTTCTGATTGTATACAGTTACTGTCCTTGAAATCAGACTAGTATGAGATGAAACCCAGGGGAATGCATGTGCATGTGCGTGTGTGTGTGTGTGTGTGCACGCGCACACATATACAAGTGTATAGCGGGGGAGATGAGAGTTTTCTTCCAAAAAATGAACATAATGTATGAAGTTCATGAACATGAATCTCAGGCTGTTAACCAACAGCAGAATCATTTAACTCAGACGCTAATATCCTGACTAAAGTTGCATCACACAGGAATGGGGTGGAGTGGGTGATTGTCAGAAATCCCCCCTTCCTTCTGAAGTCACCTGTCTGTGCCTCCAGAAAGTGTTTTCAGGAGACAAAGGTGGCTGCAGATGGAATGGAATAATAGCAGAAAATTGACTCTCCCTTCCTTATGTAATGAAAAATTCTGTTCTGCAACTGTGAATTTAGTCTGGATGCTGGCCACTGTTTCCTTTCATATTGTGTTTAATAGTAATCCTTGAATAGTCCTCCTTGAATAGGAAAAAATAATAATTAAGAAGGTAAAGTACGTTAAAATACTTCAGCTTCTTTAATTATTTTCATTTTAAACAGCACTACTGACAGAATATTTTCCTTTGTGCATTTCCAAGTTATTAATGAGATTGTGAAAAGTCTAGCCCTTTATTATTCAACTTTGAACTAAATAAAAGGACCCCCTAAAACCTCTCTCCCATTCTCTTTTGTGCTTGAAGCCTTTTGAAATTATCAATGCTTTAGAGATTAAGCAAGCTTTAAAAATGCACCTGCTCTGAGTAAGAGTCACAGCAGTAGCTTAGATTCAAAGAAGCAGAAGCAGAATTGTTTGCACAGTGAGGTTTTTCTGTGCCCTCTTCTCTGCTGTACCTCTGCCTACCTGGAAAAAATATTTCTTAGGGCCAGGAGACCCTCTGGAATGGCAAGAGAGGAGGAGGACTCTTTTTGGCCCAGGAAGCTGCCTGCCACAGGGTTAGGGGGAAGAGGAGATACTAGTCCTGTTCAGAGACATTTTGAAACTGCTTCCCTCATAAACACAAACCAATCTTATGTGGATTTAACTAAGAATTCATTGCAGAAACAACTCCATTTTCTCCTTCTCCTTTCCCTCCCTTTTCTTTCTGACTCTAACCCCCCCCCCGCCCCCACACACTCTACAGTATCCCCACTGGGACAAAAGTCCAAACAACAAAACACAAAGTATTACTAGATAGAATACAAGACATTGAGTTCGTGCACATGACTTCGTTCTTTTCTTGGAGCCGGGGAGGGACAGGGTGAAGGCAGGGGTCAACCAAACTTCCCTCAGAGGAGCAAGGGGCTCTGCTTCAGCATGCCGTTGGATGCCCACATAATCTGTGCTGCTCCCAGCAGCGCAGATCACTAGAGGCTGGAAAAATGAGTCCTGGCTTCCAAGAATCCCATAATGCACTGCATGACTTGGCAGATTACCCTGTGAGTAATCATGTGTGTGCAGCCCAAGCACACACATGATCACAAACCTGGGGCTGAAGGCACGCTTGTGCCCTCTAAAAGTCAGGATTAAAAGTCAGGCTAGCGGGGGCGCAAGCTGCAGGATTGGTAGCGATCCTGACACGCCACATGAACAGCCCGACCCAGGCTGGGCTGCTCGTGTGAATAGCCTTATTATGTTGGATGTGCATACAGGTGTCTGAATACATGTACATGTTTTAATAGCCACATGCAGACTTTATAAGAGGAGACTTCAGATGTACAGCATCTGAAAATAAGCCGGAAGTCCCGCCAGGCACATCAATCACTCTCCCCTGCCAGGCGGGTCAGTCACACTTACAGCCTTGGCCTGAAGAGGCACAGGCTGTAAGCGTGGTGGCAGATGTTTCTGTGATCAGGGGCGGGGCGGGGGGTGCTCCAGTGCCTAAGATGCTTTAGACAAAGGCTGTAAATGTGTCTGACTTTATAAGTGAACTTGGGTGCAGGCCTCCTGAAATGCAGACTACAGATAGGAAGCTTCCTACTGTACATATGTTGACTGTAACGTGTGAACAATGGTATCTGTTTGCAGATCTGTATGTGCATGCACTGTACACATATTGCCCATGCACTAGACATAATGTGTTGAATAGGACTAAAGGTGTGAGGTTTGAGGAGATTCTGTAGGGAAAGAGATCCGGAATGAAAGAAGCACCTTCTGCCCTTGCACAGCATTTCTCTAGAAGCAGGATCAGTGCCAAGGGAATGAAAGACTAAAACCAACAGTTGTATCCTAATGATAACATTAGGATACAACTGTAAATTTAACACCACTTTCCACAGCAACTGTGGGACCCAGGTTTTAACTTTCCCCCCACACCTTAGCAGACTGGATTGGGGGAATAATGCCAGGGCCCCAGTTAGTACTGTACATAGTGACTCCAGCCGACTAGCCCTACTTTTCCTGAAAGGATATGGGGGAAACTAGGAGGCAACTTAATAAAAGGGAGGGGGATCAGAGTTTATTTCATTTAATAATTATTTAATAAACAGTGGAGGGAGGAAGCAAAGGGAATAACAAATAAATACGCAACTTAAGGTGAGTTTTTAATTAATACAAATTAGGAGAGAATGGCGTCCCACAACAATAGCTGAATCCTGACTACAGTTGCATAGTCCCAGGTTGTAGGCTTCAGTCAGAGCTTCTGAAATTCTACAGATTAATAGTATTTTAGCAATAGCAATAGCAATCGCACTTACATTTATATACCGCTTTATAGCCAGAGCTCTCTAAGCGGTTTACAATGATTTAGCATATTGCCCCCAACATTCTGGGTACTCATTTTACCGACCTCGGAAGGATGGAAGGCTGAGTCAACCTTGAGCCCCTGGTCAGGATTGAACTTGTAACCTTCTGGTTACAGGGCGGCAGTTTTACCACTGCGCCACCAGGGGGAAATTTTGGGGGAAAGACAGTTGTGGTGGACAGCTATTGACTAGCAACTGTGACATCAATTGTACAGCACATAGAAGAACAGGCCCTGCTGGGAGTGAACCAGCATGGCTTCCAATAAGGTAAATCTTGCCTCACAAACCTTTTGGAGTTCCTTGAGAGTGTCAACAAGTGTGTGGATCAAGGTGATCCAGTTGACATAGTATACCTTGACTTCCAAAAAGCTTTTGACAAAGTTCCTCATCAAAGACTCCTGAGGAAACTTAGCAGTCATGGGATAAGGGGACCAGTACATGTGTGGATTGCTAACTGGTTGAAAGACAGGAAACAGATGGTAGAGATAAATGGAGAGTTTTCACAATGGAATGAAATAAGAAGTGGGGTCCCCCAGGGATCTGTACTGGGACCAGTGCTTTTTAATTTATTCATAAATGATCCAGAAGCAGGGGTAAGCAGCGAGGTGGCCAAATTTGCAGATGATACCAAACTCTTTTGGGTAGTGAAATCCAAAACGGATTGTGAGGAGCTCCAAAAGGATCTCTCCAAACTGGGGGATTGGGCAACAAAGTGGCAAATGCAGTTGAATGTTGGCAAGTGTAAAGTGATGCCCATTAGGAGGAAAAACCCCAAGTTCAATTATACACTGATGGGATCTGAGCTGTCGGTGACTGACCAGGAGAGAGATCTTGGGGTCGTGGTGGACAGCTTGTTGAAAGTGTCGATTCAATGTGCGGCAGCTGTGAAAAAGGCCAGTTCCATGCTAGGGATCATTAGGAAGGGGACTGAAAATAAAACTGTTAAAATTATCATTCCCTTATACAAAACTATGGAGTGGCCACACCTGGAGTACTGCGTACAATTCTGGTCACATCTAAAAAAGTGTTAGAAGTTAAGGACTTTGCGCTGTCTCATCTCAGACAGTGGAGGACAGACTAGTGAGTCAGAGGGCTAGAGGGTCAAGACATTGGTCATCTCTTCTCCACTGCTCTGACACTATCCCTTTGAAATGTAGATTGGTACTCTTAGGGATTAACTTCCTTCCTCTCTCTCTTCCCTACCTGCCCTTCTACCTTGCAACATGGCAAGCTCCTCTCCCTGCACCATGTGTGCAGAGAAGATGCAGAATCCATCTGCATCCAGCTAGATAGATAGATTAGAGATCCTCACTTTCCTATCTAGAATGGAGTTCCTTAATAAATGCCTTATATATTGATTTTAAACTATGAATTGGCTCCAAGTTACTTTACTCTCAGCATACACGCATGCCTAAGCAAATTCTGCTGTGTTGTGCCTCTGTGGACTCTGCTATAATGAGAAGGGGATTCTCTCACCACAGAGAATTTCCAACAGGATATGGGAGCCCAGTATTTTGAGCTGCGTGTACTGCAACTAGAGAGTTAGGTTTGTTCCAGGAGATCCAGTGAGATCTAGCATGGACACTTTGAATTGCTAACCTGCACCAACTGCCTTTTGGAGCCAGTGAGGATGGCTACTTACCTAGAGGGAAAACTCAAGCTGACTATCCTGAATGCAGACAATTATTTGGAATGGAAAACCAGATTGAGGCTTGCACTGAAAGCAGAAGGACTTGAAAAAGTTACTGAGGAAGACCCCCACCCCCCGCAGATGGAACCACAGCTGCTGAGAAAACTGCCAAAGGAAATAGGCTGATCAAGGATGCGAAATCTCAAGCTTTGATCGCAGCTTCTGTGAGTAAAAATTATCTTTACACGATATGTGATCTTTGAACCTCAAAGGAAATGCTAAGCAAGCTAGATTCCTTGCATATGAAGAAGGAAAGTTTTGAATTCTCGCTATGAAAGTGAATTGGCAAGTAACTTTGCTCTTAAAGCAACAATTGATCATTCCAGGGGAAATCCAAGGTGGGGAGGGAATGCTGCAAGAGGAAACCGCATGGGGCCCCCACATTTACATACAAAGAGATCTGGCTTTGTTGCCAAGGAAACTCAGTCCAGAGAGAGAGGTCACATGACCGCCAGCAGGGAGACTGCTCCTGAAGTAAGGCCAACTGGGACTGATGCCTTTAGATGCCTTTAGATGTTTTCTGTGTAACCAATTTGGCCACAAGGTGGCAAACTGTCCCAAGATTCAGACAAGAAGGATTCATTTTACTGAGAGAAATTTGAATCAGGATTTTAAGCATACAGAAAGATATTCGAACAAGAGTTTTAATGTTTACCTGATGCAAAGCGATGAAAAGTTCATTTTTTTGGATACTGATTCTTCGGTTCATATATCAAATCATCTGGATTTCTATACTGAACTGTTTGATATTCCTGAATAGACTGTTTATTTAGGCAATAATACTACAATTAAAGCCAAGAAGAAAGACGGAGGAATTTTGTATTGTAAATTGCTGGATGGATCTGTTAAACCATTTTTTCTTAAAGATGTTTTGTATATCCCTGACTTCTCAAGCTCCTTGATTTCAATATCCAAGCTAGAGAAACAAGGTTGTGAACTGTATATTAAAAAGGGACAATGTGTTGTTACCCAGAATGGAGAGGTTTGCCTTGTAGGCTCTAAATTCAAAGGCCTGTATAGTGTGCAGGAGCAACCTGTATCAAAGACAGACAGAGAAAGACCAGCCCAGTCCAAACCTGAGGCATACCAGCCTAATGAAGTGAACCTTGCTAAGTCATGCCTGCATGAAAACAGCTTGCAACTGTGGCATAGACGCCTAGGAAACAGGAGCTATGAGTCAATCCAGAACATGAAGTAAAAGGGGTTAGCTAATGGCATTGATTTTGTACCATGTGACATTGTAACTAACTGTGTTTTTTGTCTTGAGTCCAAAGCAGTTAACAAGCCATTTCCTAAGCAGAGTGAAAGGAAGACCAGAAGACCCCTGGAGCTGATCCGCAGCGATATATCTGGACCACTACCAGCAACCATAGGTAATCAAAACTATTTTTTAACAATCACAGATGATTTCTCACGATATTCAGTTGTATTTCTACTGAAGGAGAAATCACAGATGCTGGAGAAACTCCAGGACCATGTGGCCATGGCAAGCAACAAATTTGGCTGGAAGCCAAAGATCCTGCGCACAGACAATGGAGGAGAATATATGTCCAGCGCCACACAGCAGTTCCTGAGAGAACATGGAATCGTGCATCAAACCACGGTAGCTTACAGCCCATCCCAAAATGGAGTCTCAGAAAGAAAGAACAGAACTCTACTGGACATGGTAAGATGCATGCTTGCTGATGCACACCTCCCACAGAAACTCTGGGGAGAAGGCATCATGACTGCTACATACATACAAAACAGAATGCACACAAAACCTATAGGAACAACACCACATGAACTTTGGCATGGTCATAAGCCGTCCATGACGCATCTGCGTGTCTTTGGAAGCACGGCTTACTCATACATCCCAAAGGAAAAAAGGACTAAGTTAGGGGCTAGGGCCACAAAAGGGATTTTTGTAGGCTACTCAACACAATCCAAATTCCTACAGAATTCTGGATTCTGACACCAACAAGATAATCATAAGCAGAACGGTGTATTTTGATGAGAATGAAAGAGCTACACCTTCAGAGGGGGCCTACACCGAAGCAAGCAACCAGACCAAACACCCTGATGACTGGATTATGTTTCTTGATCTCAGAGAAATTGAGGAGGAGGAGACAGCAGATCCAGATCCAACCACACTCGACACAGAGACCTCCAGCAATCCACCAGACGCACCTGAGGTAATGGAAGGGACCACAGATGGTGAGGTGAGGCGATCAACGCGCTCAAACAGAGGTGTTCCAGCCCCGAGACTGTCATACCTCGCAAGAACAGCAGAACAACCAGAACCTTCATCATGGGAGAAAATATCCCAGCTGCCACAACCAGAAGCCCAGAAGTGGAAACAAGCTGCAATTGAAGAGCTTGAGGCTCTACAGAAAAACAAAACCTGGACTCTTACTAAGTTACCTCAATGAAGGAAAGTTATAGGCTGCAAATGGGTTTTCAAATTCAAACATGATGCTGATGGTGAGATTCAGCGCTACCAAGCCAGATTAGTAGCAAAAGGATATTCACAGAAATATGGAGAAGATTATGATGAAACCTTTGCACCAGTGGTTAAACATACCACAGTAAGGACTCTGTTAAGTATTGCTGCTAGCAAAGGAATGCATGTTGAACACCTAGACGTGAAAACTGCATTCTTGCATGGCGATCTAGAAGAGGACATTTACATGCAACCACCACCAGGTTTCTTAGAGAAAGGCAAAGAGGACTATGTATGCAAACTGCAAAAGAGTATTTATGGTTTAAAACAGGCTGCCAGAGCATGGAACATAAAACTAAATGATATGCTGCTTCAAGCAAACTTCAAAAGAAGCAACGCGAATCCCTGCCTATGCACAAGATGCATAGATGGCAAGTGGACCTACATTTTGGCGTATGTTGATGATTTGATTCTTGCCTATGAAAATCCAGATGACAGCAAGGAAACAATGCATCATCTGAACAGAGATGTGGAAGTCAAGCAACTTGGCAACATTGCACACTACTTGGGCATTCAAGTACATAGAGAGAAAGATGGAAGTTTCCTCATCAACCAAGAACAGAAAATTAAAGACTTGATAAATCTGCTCAGACTGGAAAATGTGAATCCTATACCAACTCCAATGGAAGTGAACTACATAAAGCAAGAAGATCAAACTGAGCAACTATCTGACAACCACAGATATCGTGAAGCATTGGGTAAGCTTCTATACATTAGTACATTCACTAGGTCAGATATTAGTACAGCAGTTGGCTTACTTTGCAGAAAGACTGCATCACCAACAGTCAAGGACTGGAATGCAATTAAGAGACTTGTTAGGTACCTAAAGGGTACTGCACACTTTAAGCTCAAGCTACCAGCTAACAGGTAACCAAAACTAGAAGCATACGTAGATGCAGACTGGGGTGGAGACCTAACAAAAAGGAAATCCACCAGCGGTCACATAATTTTCTATGGAGATGGGGCCATAAGCTGGTCAAGCACAAAGCAAGACATAGTAGCATCATCAACCACTGAAGTGGAATATGTATCAGCTGCACAGGGCAGTCACGAGATACAATGGCTGTGTCAACTACTGAAAGATCTAGGTACAGATGTACCACAGCGCATACTAGTGTATGAAGACAACCAAAGCTGCATTAAACGCTCCAAACAAGAAGATGTAAAGAGGCGTACCAAACATATTGATGTGAAGTACCATGTAGTGAGAAGTCTGCAAAAGGATGGACTAATCAAGCTGATCTACTGCCCAACAAATGAAATGCTTGCAGACATACTCACTAAGCCACTACCAAGACCCCGCTTTGAAAAGCTGAGAGAGAAAATGAATCTTGTAAACTGAGTCACGAGACATCGAGAGGGGGTGTTGGAAGTTAAGGACTTTGCGCTGTCTTGTCTCAGACAGTGGAGGACAGACTAGTGAGTCAGAAGGCTAGAGGGTCAAGACACTGGTCATCTCTTCTCCACTGCTCTGACACTATCCCTTTGAAATGTAGATTGGTACTCTTAGGGATTAACTTCCTTCCTCTCTCTCTTCCCTACCTGCCCTTCTACCTTGCAACATGGCAAGCTCCTCTCCCTGCACCATGTGTGCAGAGAAGATGCAGAATCCATCTGCATCCAGCTAGATAGATTAGAGATCCTAACTCCTCACTTTCCTGTCTAGAATGGAGTTCTTTAATAAATGCCATATATATGGATTTTAAACTATGAACTGGCTCCAAGTTACTTTACTCTCAGCATACATGCATGCCTAACTAAATTCCGCTGTGTTGTGCCTCTGTGCACTCTGCTATAATGAGAAGGGGATTCTCTCACCACAGAGAATTTCCAACAAAAAGGACATTGTAGGACTGGAAAAGGTGCAGAAGGGGCAACCAAGACGATCAGGGACCTGGAGCACCTTTCTTATGATGCAAGGCTACAACACCTGGGGCTTTTTAGTTTAGAAAAAAGACAACTGCTGGGAGACATGATAGAGGTCTATAAAATCATGCATGGTGTGGAGAAAGTGGATAGAGAAAAATTCTTTTCTCTCTCACATAACACTAGAACCAGGGTCATCCCATGAAATTGATTTCCAGGAAATCTAGGACCCACAAACGGAAGCACTTTTTCACACAACGCATAATCAACTTGTGGAATTCTCTGCCACGAGATGTGGTGACAGTCAACAACCTGGATGGCTTTAAAAGGGGTTTGGATAACTTCATGGAGGAGAGGTCTATCATTGGCTACTAGTTGGAGGGCTAAAGGCCACCTTCAGCCTAAAAGGCAGGATGCTTCTGAGTACCAGTTGCAGGGGCGTGGCAGCGGGCGAGGGGGCATGCCTTCAGTCCCTGCCTGTGGCTTCCACCGGCATCTGGTGGGCCACTGTGCGAAACAGGATGCTGGACTAGATGGACCTTGTGCCTGATCCAACAGGGCTGTTCTTATGTTCTTATATCTTTCTTCTTCCTTGGAACAGTTGTGCAACTGTTTTTAAAAATAATCACAAATCCAAATAAAAGATGTTTAATAACAAGGAAGACAGAAGAGCGAGGAGATCTCAGTGACTTTGTGCTGAGTGACAAGAGACATACTCCATGGCTCCAGTTATAGAGATGCTTCAGCCCCTTGTGGGAGCATCACTGCATGGAGATACACGGCTTCCTCTTGTCTCCTCCTTGGAGGTATGGGTCTCTCTGGGCAGAGTACTTGCTGGTTTTCCCTCCTCTCCTTTCCTCTTCATTGTCGTCACTTGTTGCTGTGGCTCCCACATCTCCATCTCCTCCCTGATTCCTAAGAAGTAGTGGCTGGCTACACTTTGCCAGGTCAGGCTTCCTGCAAGTGCTTTTTGGAACAAGCAAGCAAGCAAAACTCTAACTTAGAAATGCAAAGTATTTAATGCCATCCATGCATGAGTCGACACTGACTTGATGGCACAATCTTTCCTTTCATGATTTTACCTCAGTGTGGTCCAGAAAGTTTATCCCACACTTTTTAGGAGCCTCAGGCTGAATAACAAAGTTAATTTTGGGATGTCCTCTTAATCACATGTAAACCACATCACAGTCACAGTAATGGAGGCAGATACTTGAAATAAATAGACAATGCATCATCTGTCTCCTCTGGAATCCATAAACAGTAACAATTTTTAAATGTAATAGGGCTTGGCGTATTCCTACTGTTTATAATCATCATTTTATATCAAAAAATATCTCTGTAGGTAGGTAGGTAGATAGATAGATAGATAGATAGATAGATAGATAGATAGATAGATAGATAGTTAGATAGAATTTCAACGCATTATTTGTGTCTATCTATCTATCCATCTATCATTTAAGACATTGCTATTATTTATATTTTATACACACACACACACAAAAAAAATATGTTGTATCTAATCTCAAGCATAGACAATAAATATGGTCTGGCATTCCCATGTCTGGACTGAGCTCTTATTACATTCTTATCTCAAGCTTCTGCAAGCTCCTCACATCAGTTTCTCACACAGTCATATCTATATCCAAGTCCCACTCTTGTGAGCCCTGGGTCTGGGCTTAGCGGGGTATGTACTCAGGCTA
Organism: Hemicordylus capensis; assembly: GCF_027244095.1. Lineage (NCBI taxonomy): Eukaryota > Metazoa > Chordata > Lepidosauria > Squamata > Cordylidae > Hemicordylus > Hemicordylus capensis. The sequence continues at coordinate 251,824,048 of NC_069660.1, read as the reverse complement.
GACAACATCATAATGGTGCTTTTCGCCATTTAATGGGCATTTAACTGAACTGGGATATCCTGAAAAGTCAGAGCAAGGAAAAGAGTGTGACCTATGACTATTTGCCTGGCCCTGCAGTGCTCTAATTATGGGAGAATAGGCAGGACATCCTCAATGACATTCATAAGCCCCGACCTCTGAATCCCCCCCAATTTATCATATTACACCTGGAGCTACAGGGGCCAGGAAAAAGGACCAGCCCCTCCTGTCTCGTAAGTTCAGTACTATCATGTTATATCTGCCTTAGAACATGTTGAGCCAGATCTCATGATCAGTGAGACCTGGTTTGGGAAAGGAAGCGGGGAGAGCGGGTTAAGCTCTCATGTTATATCATGTTATATCTATATCTAATATATCTACACTCGCTCCGCAAACCCGGTTTAAGGGGAGGGGTACTTAGGCAGGTTAACCACCGGAAGGCAACTGGGCTCAGCTGTGACTCCCATGATCATCCAAAATCGGGCTAGGCTCCCCTAGCCCGATTCCGGCTGATCATGGGAATAGCCACCCTATTTTCCAGACTTTAATCACTTATTCTATTTTAGCATAATGGTAATTATTTGTGGGATATTTAGTACTTCCATGGAGTTACACCACTCTTGTCTTAAATCTGTGCCTAGCAGAACTAAACAGTGTGTCAGTTTTTGTTATGGTTGTTCTAAAAGCTGGATATTGTGGGACAACTGGAACCTTAAGTAATGATGTTTTATATTATTAGTCATGCCTAATAAAATGCAGTTTGTGCTGCAACATGGAAATATGTTTCCTTTTTTAGGAAACTCCAGAAACAATATGATCTCAATCATTTTTGTAAAGTGCCTGAACAAAAATTGAGAAGATTTATTCACTAAGACTCACCATCAAATAGGAGCAGCACTTAAATAAATAAATTTAAATTTATTATTTAAATAAATAAATAAATGATAATGAAAGAGATTAAACTGCCACCACTTGCACTTACAGCAATCTGAGTAAGATATATATTGAACTGGCATAGTGCAGGATTGTGGGCAATATTGATTAATTAGATAGATCCAGTCATGAACAATTTAGCTCATCAGACAGTTTCATGTATAATATATTACCTGGCAGGATGTTGAACATAATAGTAATGAGAACTGATATAGCCTAGCGTAGGGGTGTCAAACTGCGACTCTCCTGCAGATGTTGGTCTACAGCTCCCATCATCCCTGGATACTGGTGACTGTGATTGGAGATGGTGGGAGTTGTAGGTCAACAACAGCTGGAGGGCTGCAGTTTGACACCCCTGGCCAATTTTACAGGGTTGTTGTGAAGATTACTGTGAGAATGTAATGGAAGTGCAGTGAGCATTTAAGAAGTCATGCGTATATACAAAAATGCTCTGATCCAGTTAGGGAGTGTAAATAGGCAGAAGCAGGCTTCTGCATACATATAGGGTATACTCATGATCACTGGAAAATGGGCTAAGGGAGCTTAGCTAACTTTCCAGTCACCGTGAGAACCAGCGGGCTCACAGGCAAGCCAAGTGGTTCCCTGGCGGCTAGCCCACCAAAGTAGCCCTTCCCTTAGCCCAGGTTAGTGGAGCGAGTGCTCCGCTAACCTTGGCTTCCTGATCATCTATTGCCACGGCGCATAAGCCCGCTCTCCCCGCAGAACCCCCTCTGGCAGGTCTCACTGATCGTGAGACTCGCCTCATATTCTTGGTTGCTTGAAGAACTGTGTATGCAAACGAGTGCTGTAAACAAACAGTTCCTCCCAAAATCCAGCTGCTGGGGTTGTGCATGTGTAGCTCTGTCAGCAAATGGGCATGTCGCATGTGCAAGTAAGGGCACATGCTACAGCTACCTTGCTGAACCTGAGCAGGTCTTGGTGTGGCATGGATTGAAGACCCATCTATGTCACCTTTGGAGATGGGGCCGTAGCTCATACAGCATCTGTCACTACAAAAATTCAAACCAGCCTGAGTTTTGCATATCCTTATCTTCTGTGACTGGTGAATTGGGATATTTATCAATACAATGACTAGAATAAAAGTTGATTAGATTGGTACTCAACACCAATTCTTGAGTTCTCTGGGGTTATCTGTCATATATTTTATATCATTATCTTGACCTGAAAGGTCCTTTACTCCTGAACAGTTTTGCTAAGTTTCTCATCACAACATACTACTGCTACAGCCTCAGAAAAGGCTACATTTCCCCTCAAACTCCGCACCTTTCCCAGGGAGGAAGAGGAAAAGGAAACAACCCCTACTGATGGTCATTCATTTAAAAATTGAAGCTGTGGAAAATGCTGCTCTTTTGTCATCAGGAGTGAAGATTAAGTACAGCCTGCCCGGTCTCCTGCTGCCTATGTCTGATAAGTAACTATGGGGCTTGAGGGAGTGTGGATGTGGGAGAAGGGGCTGAAGTCCTTCTGAAGGCCATGGTGGCTTTGACTTAGACCAGACTGGTGGTAGTCTAGCTGTTCAGGTCTGAATGGAAGCTTAATTGGGCAGAACCTCTGCCAAAGCAAACATGCCACTGAAACTTCACATAGCCCTAGTGATAGCTTGGTGATGGAGATAACTTTCTTACACTGTGACTGCAGAATCAAATATTGGAGGCAAGCTTGTCTGAGAACTCAAAAAGTTGCATGAGTGGACAGTGTAAAAATGCAGAATTCACTCTACACCAAAGTTTGCATTATGCTGATCACCCATGAACCACAGATATAGGTGGAGGAAGGGGTGAAGTACTGACGTAGTGGTGGAGCAACCTATCTAGCAATGGTACTTTAAAAACCCTGCAATAAGAAATATTTTTTAAATAAGATGCTTTCTGTTTGGGGGCTCCCACCATTGTCCTAGTAGTGACATTTGGAAGGAGATATGGAAGACAAAGTTCAATCATTTTTGAAAATATGTCAAAAACTAAAGCCTTTATAGAACACTTTTGGGGTTCCGGTTCCGGAACGCTGAAAGGAGGACGCACTAGAAGCAGCTCTGGTAGTAGTTTTTTGCCGATATGTCTAATTCTTTGCTCTGATTAAGATAAAGCAAAATTTATTACCTTATTTTATTTATTTATTTTTGCATTTATATACCGCCTTTCATTAAAAGACAACCCCAAGGCGGTTTACAAAAGTTAAAACATACAATAAAAAGGCAATAAAAACATCAAGCTAAAAAATATAAAAACATATAAAAAACAGGCATAAAAACAATACAACAGGTAAAAACACACAGAAGCAGCAGTAAAAACGATTATGTAAAAGCCTGGGTAAAAAGCCAAGTTTTTACAAGCTTTCTAAAAGCCGTGATGGAGTCCGAAGAACGAATGGCCATATCTTGTTTGCTGGACTTTGCTAGAAAATGGGCTGACCATAAATCTTTTCTAAATTGAGACAACTGTCGTCAAGAACCTTGATAAGACATTCTCTGTTTTGCCTCAGCTGCGTTGCTAATAATTGAGTCAGCAATGGTCAAAAATAAAAGACTTCGACAGAGCTCTTCCTCTAGTCTAATGCCAGGAGATTCTCCAGATTTTGCAGAAGGTGCGTTTGGATGATTATTTTATTTGCAGAACTGATGTTTCTCAATCCCCTTTGGGAATAAGGCTAAATAAAGTACAAGAACCCCAGGTGATAACTTTGCTGGAGGATAGAACACTTTTGATAAATTAAGTGGGTTTTGGAACGAGTCCATAATGAGCTATTATTATTTTCAAAATCTTTTGCAGCAAAAGCAGTTTATGAGTCCCATACTGGAATTATTCTTAGGTATTTTCTCCACTTCTCTTAAATCTCACATGCTATTCCCCACCCCACACCCCCAAAAAGAGAAAGAAAGAAATGATACAACTATTTAAGTTTGATAAAGGGCAATGGGGAAAACTTTACTCATTTTTGTAGACATACAGTTAGATCCCTTCCGAACATGCACTTCTAAGGGCATCTCAATCAGGAAAGGTCTTATGATGATCATGCTTAAAAATGGGTTGTGTTCTCAAGGCTGGTTGGCTTCTTGTTTATCTTTAGTAAAGCACAGGAGAGATCATGCAAATTAAATTCAGTTTGAGCGTGACTACATTCATTCCCAACAAGATGTTTATTATGCCTATCTTTGTTCTGCTGGGGAGATGCTCTCTCTCTCTCTCTGAGAAAGTGTAGCCTCATGTGATTCAGTTCTGAACTCATTGCTAATGTTAGCCAGATGGTCAACTTAGAAAAATTTGCATAAAGTGTGTGTGTGTGTGTGTGTGTGTGTGTGTGTGTGTGTGTGGAGAGCACGCGAGAGAGCGCAAGCACACTAAGATAAGTTGGCTGTGAAAGCCAGACAATATATGGTATGAATTTTTCTTTTTAACAGCTTGGATACCATTAACTGTGACAGTTAGAAAGGCTGTTATTCCCAGAAAAGTGCAAAGGGCAAGGAGACTAGCTGCTTCTTAAATTCCAGTAGTTATGATGAACCTGACCTGATCTGTCACGTGTTGCTTTTACAGTCCTGCTAGATTTCAAGAGCAGGCTCTTCAATGGAGCTGCATTGATTTATCCCATAGGTATGTATTGTACATCTTTTTGGCCCACCGAGAGGGAAATGCCTGCAAAATGAATGCAGAACAAAGACAGACCCTAATATAAGGGCAAGCATGCTCACCAAAATGGGACTGCACACAGAGCATTGAGCCAATTTTTGGTTCGGAGAAGGAAAAACTAAATCTAGCTCCTCTTCTTAAACAGCTGCTTTGTGGTAGCATTGATTCTCTAATAGGGCTGTACATATAAACTCAGGTTTACGTGTGCTTCATTTCTTGCAGCCATTTAATCCCAATTAGGTCTTCTCTCATATGCCACAAAGCAAGCAAGCTATGGGGAGAGGTCTAGGGCAAAATATGCTTGAAGGTGATGTGCGTGTATTTTAAACCCTTTAAATAGCAGCCCAAAAAAGAGTTTCCATCCCAGGGCAAATAGCAGTCGTGGGGCAGGCAAGCAGAACCAGAACAGAGCCATAGCAGGGGTTAAATTTTAGAGCTGTGCATATTTGCAAATGTTGAGATCAGATCTGACCCAATCTGACTGGCTCCTACAAATGTCAGTTCAGGACCCATTAGGATTAGGTTTGGGATTGGGGGTCAGGCGTTTTCCTGACCAATTAATTTTTAAAAGTAACTGGGAAGAAACCAAGAAGAAAAGTAATGTAATACCAGAGAATCGCATGGGAAGTAGTGTAACATCAGAGAATCACAGAGCGAAACTTGGAAATTGGCTGCTTTTAAAATCTGAGTTTAAAAATGGGCTAAAACCCTTTTTTATTTTTAAAAAAATGTTTTAAAAGGAGATAATGTATGCACAGGCAGGCAGGTGGGCACATGATGGGGGTATTTTGCCAGCCGCAATCACGGAAAAAAAAAAGAGAGAGAGGGTAAATTCTCGCCATTTGGAACTTTGGAATGATTTCCCCCAAACAGGGTCAGAGAAGTCTGACCCAGGGTCAGAGAACCAAAATTGGCTTCCCTAGTTCAGATCAGAAATGTATCCAACCTCTTCCAAAATGGCCCATATTGGGCCATTTCCAACATTTCCGCCTGGGGTTTTCTTTTAATGAAAGGCGGTATATAAATGTAAAAATAAATAAAATAAATAAACATTCCTAATCTGACATTGCACAGCCTTATTAAATTTTCCCATGCTGCAGTCATGACTGACTCCTCCCTACTGACTTTCTGGACCAGCTCCCTGCCATTTCAGAGAATAAAAAGCAAGAATGTCAGCTCCAAGCATGTGTTTAAGTAATATGTAGTTTAATTTGATCCCCACCCCACCCCGTGGTTGATATGAATGAAGAACTTTGAACTAACTTGGCAAAGAGGCATCTTTTAACGTGGTGATTCTCTTTATTTAGCAGGGGGAGAGTAACTGGCCCTATTCACCCTCAGGACAGTACCTCCAGTGACTGTTGCTGGTGTCTAATTTATGTTTCTTTTTAGATTGTGAGCCCTTTGGGGACAGGGAGCCATCTTATTTATTTATTATTTCTCTGTGTAAACCGCCCTGAGCCATTTTTGGAAGGGCGGTATAGAAATCAATCAATCAAACAAACAAACAAACAAACTTCTAGTTTTGTCCATTTCACATTACCAACCACAAAGCAGGCATTTGTGTGAAAAACCAATCTATTAAAAACATCTTGTCAGTGACACATTTTGTTGTGATGTGCCACCTCTAAGTGTCCTGTTAGCAGTCTCAAAACAGGCTGTAAGAGAAGCAGCGTTAGGCATGAAATACTCTTTCTTTAAAAGCTATAATTTTTTATACTTATAGTTTTAATATTGGGTTTTAAATGATTTTGATGTTAATGATTTTAATGTTTAAATGATTATAATTTTGGGGCACTATAGGAAGAGATGCAAGTTTGGGGCGCTATAGAAATACGCTAAATAAAAATAATAAATAAAATAAAATGTGTCTGTGCTGCCTTTCCTAGGCTCAAGTCACTTTGCAAAGGCAATACTATAATAGAAAACCATAGTTACACATTATTTTCTTGTTTTATCACAAACAGCATTTTGCAGCCAGAAAATAAAATTCAGGACAGACTCTTATCTCAGTTCCCAAAGGTCTTTCAAAATAGTTTTTATAGTTCTCTCAAAGGGAGATAAGGGAGGAACTAGTTTTGACTGCAATCAGCAGATCCTTCCAGAATCTTGCAGTGTTTACAGTCAAGGCCCTGTTTGTCACATTGATTTGTTTACATGGTGAAGGGAATGCAGTATAGCTTAGTCAAACAATCTTAAACAAAAGATATAGAGCCCTTACTCATGATCAGTGAGAAGGGTTTGAGCCCCGGAGGGCATATGGGGAGGAAGGCTAGAGAAGCTTACTTCCCCCACAGATGATTGTTGAGTCCGCCCAGATGGACACTGGCTTTTCCCGGCAGCATGGAAGTTTGGGGACTGGGACACGTCTGGGTCACCACACGAGTGTGTGGTGCACTTTGGAGATCTGTTTGGCAGTGGCCGGGAGGCTGATCCTGTGTCGGCACTGCATGGCACCAACACATGATCATTTAGCCCAGATTAAGGGCGCACTTGTGCTCTTAATGTCAATTAATGGGCAGGCCCCTTTGATGGGTTTGCGGCTGAGGTGCCACTGGCAGCCACGCACCTGCCGGCAGTTCTTCTTACATGCAGCAAAGCCTGGTTGTGGCTGCCTTAGCCTGGTCTTGGTTGTGTGTGAGAACAGCCTCACACACTAGTTTTGGGAACAAACTGGATGTGATAGGGACAGGCACATTTGGTGTTCAAGTATCTGTCCTATTCACATATACAGTGTGTGGAGTCTAATTTTTACAACAAAAGGTTTTGCAGGTGAGGGGAACTATGTTGCCTCCTTGTGCTCCATCGCTTCAAATACTCCAATACCAGAAGAGAGCTGGGACAAGGGGGAAAGTACCTGGAATGATGGGTTGCAGGGAGGTAAGGGGAGGATTTAGCTCCCCAAATCACCTTGTCAATTTTAAATATTAGACCCTCCTTCACTCTGTATATGAATGGTGCAAAGTTATGACATAAATAAAAATCATCATTATATATAAATCAACAAATATGGCTGCTCCATCATGTCTAGTTTGGCTCTCAATGTGCATTGGGCATATATTACAGCGGCATGACAACATCACCCTTCACTTAAGAAGTGTATTAAAACAGCCCGGTGATACTGCTCTGTTTGAGGACCCTAAACAACCAAGAGTATGAGCTGCCTGAATTTCAAGGCTATGCCGTAGACCTTTAAAAGAGGCAAAATTACTTTGCCAGCACCTCCATTCTCTATGTATAGCTAGAACTTCAGTCAAGATGTTCTTACCCAGTTTCCAAATGCATTCATGAAGTTGACAATCAATCATGAGAGTAATTTGGCACTACTACATTGACTTGACTGGGGTCCTGCTCTTACTCTTCATTATTCCATGGCATCGGACAGATTAGATAAAAAGGCAGTTGAGTTTCATCAGCATATTTGATGACATGGTCAACTAACAATGAGAAAGTGGTCAAAGGGAAACAATTCTTTGGCACATGTAGCAAATAAGAATTCCAATCAAGATATCTATCATTGATGCGATGCTCAGTCAGCTTCCATTCAAGCAGCTGGAACAAAGTTATAAATATAAGTGAATGATATTGATTTGGGGAAAAAATGAGAGGTTGAGAGCAGGATTTTTTTCCTGCTGGAATTCGACAGAAGAAGCTCTTCCCTACTGATGGCTGGCCAGAGATAAGCCATAGTAACAGAACAGGCTTCTAATAGTCCTTCAAGTCATGATGATTAAGAAATTTACCACACATCTGACATCCTTTAAGCTAAGCAGCTGCTCGTCAGAGCAAACAGAGACTACTGGACTTGATGGACCAGCAGTCTGACTCAGTATAAGGCAGCTTCAAATGTTCATACATTCATCATTACTTCAGTTTTGTCTATATACTGCTTCAGTTAGCTCACTTCATTTGGTCCTCTACAACACCACCCAGAAACTGAATAAACATTGAACCTGCAAGATGAAGAGCTTAGCCCGCTCTCTCCGCAGATGATTGCTAGGGATGTGCACGAATAGGTTCGGAGGCCCTTTTATGGGCCTCCAAATCGGTTTGAATGTTGCCCGGCTCAACGGTTCGACGGCGTGGGTGGTGGTGGCTTTAAGGGCGGGGAAGGATGCACTTATGAGATAATATTGGATCTCTGTGTGTATTACTATTATATCATATGTGTATTATTATGTATGCTTTAAATTTTGGTCTATGACCATAAATAAACATGACATGACTTACCCCACTTACCCCACACATGCGTCTCCCCTGCCGGCACACGTCTTTATAAAAGCCTGTTGGGCGGCAGTGTACCACCCTGCTGCCCTGCTCCAATGTTATCTGGAAGTAACCGGAAGTAGCAGCTGTGACTGTGCGTGTCACACTCGCATTCATGTTAGATTGTGACGTGCATGCGAGCGACACGTGCAGTCACAGCTGATACTTCTGGATAACATCAGAGCGGGGTGGCAGGGAAGTACGCTGCCACCCAACAGGCTTTTACAAAGACATGTGTCAGCGGGGGAGACGTGTGTGTGTCTGGGGGGGGGTAAGTGCATCCTCCCTGCCCTTAAAGCCACCTCCCGCCATTGAACCGGTCCCCGCTGGTTCCGTGCACACTCCTAATGATCGCCTGTGGTGCCCTAAGTGGTCAGATCAGCCACCCACATGACTACTAGCTCCGACATGGAGGCGGTGGGGGCTGCAGGGATTGGGGGCCACTCAAGTGTGTGGGGCATTCTGGAGAGACCCCCAAGCCTGGGAGGCTGCTTGTAGCCTCCCGGTCGGGGGTCTACTCGTGTGTCATCCTGCACTGCGGCAACACATGAGCAGAAAATAATGAGGTTAATGGAGCGCTCGCTCCGTTAACCTCATTTAATAGGAAAGGGAATTAGGCGGGCTAGCTGCCTTGTAACCCCTTAGCCTGCTTTCTGGTGACTGTCAGAATAGCTTCCTAAGAGTCAGATGAAACCGGGGAGATGTAGCTATGTGCAGTAAGCATATTAATGACTCCTAATTGTATAAACAGTGGATAAAATGATGGCATGTGAGTGATAGAATGAAGACTCCATTTTTTTCCTTATCAATGGAACTAAATTCAGTGGACCGGGTCTCACGATCAGTCCGGTGAGCGGGAAGAGCGAGCAGGGAGCCCTGGGTGGCTGGATCGGCCACCCACACGATGGCAGGCTCTGAGACGGAGCCGGCGGGGTGTGGGGGGAGCGGGGGCTGCATGGCCTCCGCAAGCCCCAGTATGCTCTGCGCGAGTGCGCAGGGCATACTGGGGAGACCCCTGAGCCGGGAGGCTGCTTTTAAGCCTCCCAGCCGGGGGGGGGGTCTACTCATGAGTAGGCATGGCACAAAGGCACGCCGCGGCTACTCACGATCACAAAAAGCAGGTTTGCAGGAGTGCTCGCTCCGCAAACCTGCTTTTTGCCAGGGGTTCTCGAGCAGGTTAGCCTCTCCAGAACCACCGGGCTCGGCTGCGAGCCCAGTGGTTCTAATGACCAACAAAAATCGGGCTAGTCTCTGCTAGCCCAACTTTTGTTGGTCGTGAAAATAGCCCCAGTATTTATTTAGTATTAGTATTGCATCCATGAGATTAGTCAATATTGTATTCACAAGATTAGCCTCGAGTCATCTGTTTTATGCAGAAAACAATAGGCACAAACATATCAGGAAAGAAGAAGAGATGAACTATCGGTATGTTCACAAACCTCTCTGTAGGCATTTTTTTTAGTTACATTCAACAAGGTACGATGAGAAATTCAAATGAAAGTTATAAATTAAGTCATTATTTCACTTCAATGTAGGGATGGAAGGAACTAGTAAAGTGAAGGCTTGTATGTATGCCTAATATTCTCTGGTCAAAGAGGCATCAAAAAGTGTTCTGTGCCACTTGCCATGAGATTAATTTTCTATACAGAAGTCAAGTAGGAAATTGCGTGAATCACATGTGTAAGTTCATTAGGTGTGACAAATGCACACACATCTATTTCAAGAGGTACGCATCGCTTTGTACGTCCATGGTGAAGCTTTGGTGTAGGACCTTTAATCATATCGGAAATGGCCCCCAGACTTGTAATGCTCCAAACAGTTCAAAATGTTATTAATAGCATGTTCATTTCCTAGCAGACGTAGAAAAAAAGCTGAATGACTTACAAGCAGGAAAGGCTTTGCCTCTTTTGAGCAAGCAACATGTTTTTCCTTCAATGAACGTACAGGCTATATTCTCTGCTTGCAGGACTCTTATTCACAGCTTGTACTCTGCTGAAGAAACGTTTCAGGCAGGCACGTGGAGCCTATGTTGCAGACTATGGCTGTTGAACAAACGTCACAGCCTGTAATGTCGAGGTACATACTCGACCTACTTTCCCTCTCATGGATAATTAATAAGTGTTCCTGGTAGAAAAAGTTATTTTTACCCAGCCTCTCACTTGCCTGTCAGTGGAAATTCACGTGCGGGCAATTAAGGGATGCCGTTGCAGGCTCCCAGAGTGATGGCAGCTCTCGATGAAAAGTCAAAGCTATTAGAAGCTTGTTCAGTTTCCTCCTTTTTAAACACCATGATCGACTAGGGAGTAGCTGGTGAAATCCAACTGCAGAGCTCAAAAGAGAGATGTTGCCAAGGAGAAACTGTACGTAAGAGTCATGCCTAGAATAAATGCATCTCGTGTCTTTTCCTTCAAGGTTTTCAAGGAAATAGACTGTATATGAAGAGAACTGCCAGATAGGCAAGCAGCATGGAATTGAGAGGCAGTGGAGGTCCTTGAGCGAAGAGTGAAGAGTGTCTTAATTTGGTATAGGAAAAGGTCAAGTCTTTACCATCCGGCACTGCAACATAGACCAGCACTTTGCAAAGTGGTTGCATGCACACCACGGTCAGTTACCAGTCTGTAAATGCAGGTTTGGCTTCAAGATTTGGAAAGGGGTCATTCAGTCTGGAAGATGTGAAGTGGCAGATTGAGAATGCTCTCATGGTGACTTTGACCTTCCTGGATGCTTTGTGCAATGTGGGAATGATGGTGGGATTGGGCCTTTTTTTTCCCCCGGTCTTGGTGCCCTGATAGATACATGATTTACTCCCACTCTACTCAGCTATTTACACTTTAAACAAACAAACAAAAAGTAACTATTGCCTAAGAGGAAACATAGCTTCTAGTCCCACTTATATGGTTAAGTAATGCACATGATACATTCCTCTCTCACCTCCACACTCCAAGCCCACAAAATGCCTTCCGATCTCTAAAACAAACCTGTGGTATGTTAGGCCCAAGAGCTGTTTAAACATGGTGGCCATATTAGCATGTAACACAGAACCGTGGATCCAATGGTCCTGCAGTTCTGTGCCCCATCCACCCACTCTCCAGTCTAAATTGGGACATTCAGGAGAACAGGCTCTCTGTAGTCAATGAGTGTGCAGTGCATTATGGGGATCTCCCTCCCCAGGCTCCCCGCAGTATGGCAGTCACAGCTGCAAGGAACTTAGGAACATAGGAAGCTGCCATAAACTGAGTCAGACCATTGGTCTCTATCTAGCTCAGTATTGTTTTCACAGACTGGCAGCGCTTTCTCTAAGGTTGCAGGCAGAAATCTCTCTCAGTCCTATCTTGGAGATGCCAGGGAGGGAAATTGGAACCTAGATGCTCTTCCCAGAGCAGCTCCATCCTGAGGGGACTATCTTACAGTGCTCACACTTCTAGTCTCCCATTCATATGCAACCAGGGTGGACCCTGCTTAGCAAAGGGGACAAGTCATGCTTGCTACCACAAGATCAGCTTTCCTCTCCATTCCACAACAAGCAGCCGTAGCAGCCACACTCTCCAAAAAACAGGGTTAAAGGGAGCACTCGCTCCCTTAATCACATTTTATAGGGTGTTATTTAGGTGGGTTTGCCACTGTGGAATTGCTGGGATTGGCCTGATCCTGGTGGTTCACAAGCATGTGCAAAACTGGGCTGGCCTCCCTTAGCCCGGTTTTGCATGCACATGTGAATAGCCTCTATGAATGTGACTGATCCAGATTGTTTCTATTTAACCAGAAACAGTAGCTATATTAAGATGTTTCTAAAAGTGACATTGTAGCCATGTACAGCAGTGCAAACAGGTTGGAAGTCCTGCCGACAACCCATCACTCACTCTCCTCAACTCGCTCTTCACGCTTACTGCAGCATTTGAAGAGATGAACGATCAGCGTGATAGTGCTCATTTCCGTGATTGGGAGACTGGGATGCCATAGTCTCCTGAACACAGGCACAGTCATGCTTACAGCATCCATATCTACAGATGAATGCTGCAATTAGCCTGAAGAGTGGCCTGGGAGGGTGAGTGTTGGGCCAGGGGTGTTTGTGAACCTGTGTGCATATTCAGCAGCATTCTGCTGAACAGCAAGGCTAGTGCTGTTCAAATAGTATTATATACTAGTGTTTTCAGGCCCGTTGTGATAACGGGCGCTAGTAAGGGAGAGTTTCCCCCCCCACCCCACTTCCTCTGGCCTCCCCCGCCCACGCCCTCCCAGCTGACCGAGACTTCCTTACCCAAAGCAGCCCGCGACAGTCGGGCGATCAAAAATCCATTTTTTGCAAAGAAGAGAGGAGCTCCCGAACAGAGCTCCTCTCTGTGTTAAGCCAATGCCCAAACTGCTGCTATGGACGCAAAGGACGCCTATTGCGTCCTTTGCGTCCATAGCAGCAGTTTGGGCATTGGCTTAGCACAGAGAGGAGCTCTGTTCGGGAGCTCCTCTCTTCTTCGCAAAAAATGGATTTTTGATCGCCCGACTGTCGCGGGCTGCTTTGGGTAAGGAAGTCTCGGCCAGCTGGGAGGGCGGTTGGCGGCCATGGCGGCGGCCGCGGAGGCATTCTTCTGGGCCGTTTTGGCCCTTAATCATTTGCGTGGGGGAGCGGGGAAGGAGTATTTGGGCAGCTGGGAGGGCGGGAGAGTGGGCGGTGGCGGCGGCCGGGCAGATTCTGGGGGCGCCGCTGCCGGTCCGGTCCGCCTCCGCCTCACATTCCTGGCCGGTCTCCCCGGACGGGCAAGGGCCCCAAGGACTCGCAGCCGCCTGGCTGCGGCGGCGGCACCAGGCCTCGGTGGCGGCTCTGCCGCCGCCTCGGCCGGCTTACCCCGTCGCCTCCTCCCCCCGCCTGGCTTCGGCGGCGCGGCTCCACCGCCACCTTGGCCGCGCTGCGTCCTCTGGCCGAGGCGGCGGCTTTGCCGCCGCCTCGGCCAGTCTCCTCCTTCCCCGCATTCCCGGCTTCTTCGGGGCGGCCGCTTCTGGCCGCCCAAGATGGCCACCGGGTGCCGGCCGTCATGTCTCCCTTGCCCTGTTCTGCGCCTGCGCTTCACGCAGGCGCAGAACAGGGCAGGGAGGCACGGACACACGCTTGGTGTCCGTCCACGGACGGACACCAAGCGTTTTATTAGAGAGGATGGCAGTTGTAGAAATAATCAGGGTAATTCATGTAACATGGATGAAGTATGGCAATGTAACAGTTGCTCTGCTGCAGCAATGCCACATTAGGAATATAGGAAGCTGCTTTATAAAGTGTCAGACCATTGGCCCATCTAGCTTAATATGCCTACTAGCTCACACCAACTCTCCGAAGTTTCAGGCAGAAGTCTTTTCTAGCTCAACCTGGAAATGCCAGGGATAGGGGTGTGTATGGAACCACCAGCAGTGGTTTGGTTTGAATTCGAACCAAATTCAAACCAAACTGCCGGACTGTGAACCGGTTCATTAGAACCAGTGGGGAGGTTTGGTTTGTGCACACGAATTGGGTTAAACCGGTTGGGTTGCTTGTAAAGGGGAATCCAGTAAGGATTCCTAACATCTAAAAGTGGGTTCAAAAGAGTGGTGGGTGGATGGGAGATCACCTTAAGAGTGGCATCTTCAGGGTGACCGTGGCAGCAGGCTGTGGCAGCTCTTCTAGGCCCCGCTGGCACTTCCCTCAGGGGCGTAACTATAACAGGGCAAGGGGAGATAGTTGTCTGGGGGCTCACTGCCTTGGGGGCCCCCCCAGAAGCAAGTCACATGACCGACTCCCCCAGCTGCACACCCGCCTGGTGTGTGCAGACCTTCAGTTCTATTCAGACCTTCAGTTGTATTCATCCTTCAAAATTGATGTGAGTGTTAAGACCTGGAGCTACTAGGACAGCATGTCTTTCTCTAGTACCATTAAATGACTTGCATCATCCACAATTTACAAAAACTTTAAAAATAATAATTTAGGATGAGGTTCTATTATGGCACATAGGTGTTTTTTATATATATATATATATATATATATATATATATATATATATATATATATATATATGTGTGTGTGTGTGTGTGTGTGTGTGTGTGTGTGTATATATATATATGTAAAGAAATCTTAAATGAGGCTGAATAGTGTTAACAAAAAGCATATATAAATGAGGCTGAATAGTGGTAACAAAAAGCATATATATATATATATATATATATATATATATATATATATATATATATATGCATGCTTTTTGTTACCACTATTTAGCCTCATTTAAGATTTCTTTACTTCATGAGCTGAGCTTCAGTGAGAGGGGGCCTTTTTACAATCTTGTCTCTGGGCCCACTCCAACCTTGCTACGCCCCTGACTTCCCCCCATCCATGCGGGCCAGCAGGGGCCTGGTTTGGGGCTTGAGGGAGAACTGGCAGTATTGCAATGATCAGACAGAGTGCCATTTTGGAAAGGAAGATAAACCAGCAGGATAAAGAACAGCTCACTCATTTGTGTGGGTGCATGAGGTGTGTGTAGTGCATGTGGTATAAACATTCTCATTTGGACAATATGGAGAAGCTTGAGAAATAGGAAGTCTATTGCATGTCTTATCCAGAGCTCGTTCTCCTAAACAGCTCAGAGACAAAGAACAGCCAGGCAAGGCTGGAAGGAATTTGAGGAGCAAGACAATACAGATGCAAAGAGAAGTGATGGAAGAGAGAGACACAGTGGAGAGGCTGAACAAATTATTAGCATCCATCTTCAGAAGGGCAGTGGCAGCACCGTAAATGAACAGCATTTTGGGTGGGAGGGAACCTTTTGTTAAATGTTAGATTTTTGAAAGAAAAATAACAGTATATTTCACCTTAATGCTTCCATCTTGAACATAACCAGAAGTCAACCCATGGGGAACTCTGAGCATGTGAAAAGTACCGTATCTTCAAGTTACCTCGGGTTCAGATGTGGATAGGCAAGCTACTTGTCTGGGGCTGCCCTTCCCATCTCCCCTTTCCCTCTGGCCTATGCAGCAAGTGCTGGAGAGTAACTTTACTCTGAACTGTTGGTTTTGAGGTACGAAGATGATTGGATCATGGCTTAAATATTTCAAAAATCACAATTACATCATATTTACCTTCCAATATGTATAAAAGATAAGTATTTTTTGAAAACAATTGTTCCTAATTGTTTCACACTTCACTCTCCACATTTCACACTTATCCTAATGTGGGTGAAAATAAGCATATTCCAATCTGTCACTGTACTCAGCATTGCAATCCCACTGTGGCTGTCAGTGTTGGAGACCAGAACTCTAATTAGTTTTGCTAAGTTGATACAAGACCAAATAAGGATATATCTGCAGATACTTCAGGGTTGGGTCTAATGAACCTAGAGATAGAAAAACACTGCTAGTGGTATTCCACAAACAGTTGTACAAGAGCTTTCACAACTGCTCATGCAATGCTACAATAGGTAGGTTCTACAGTCTACCTGTCTCATGCTTCTGCTTATGCAAAAGGCTACATAAACTTTTGCACAGTCAGCTGCTCAAGTATACAAACATATTTTGATATAATTTCACCTTCAGTATTCTAATGTAAGGTATAAACATGGCACAAGTAGCAGGATGGAGGGAAGGAAGGAATCATATTATCCGGGATGGCTGACCTGGTTTGCAAGTCCATTCTCATGAGGGAAAAATTGAGGTTAAATTGCAGATGAGGATGTTTATGGAAACCTATTTCCCCGTATCTATAACATGTCCAAATTCTTTAAGATTTTAAAGGATTTGCTGGACCAGCCATTTTGAAAGTTTGCTGTTCTGAGAAACAGAAAAAAGTTCTGATGCTCTTTCAAGAACTACAAGTCCCAGATTTCCTGAATTCCTGCTGGCATTTTCTATACACAAGCAGGCAGAACATCTCTAACTGGCTGCAGGACAGATAGACAAGCACGACAACAGTCTTTGAGATCCTGGATACAGCAAGAGTCTATGCAGTTGATGGGATTTACAGGCTGCAGAACATATATGAGCAAATGAGTTAAGCCTCTCTGATCTCTAGAGTGTACTGCCACTAGACCCCAGGGACAGAGAACAATGTCTGAAGGGTATTATCTGTCTGTCTATCTATCTTGTCAGTACAGTTGTGCATAATGAATAAATATACATGACATATTGCTATGTGAGGTTATAAATATGTGATCAGGTGGCCAAAAATGTAAGAAGCTTAAACAAGGAGAACTTGAAGCTAAGAGACACCAGTCAATCCTTCAACCATGGAAAACAAACAAGGCCTTTCATGAGGGGAAGGAGAGTGGGGAAGGGGCCATATTCAAAGTTTGCACTGGGCCCAGAGAAATGATGCTTTGACATTAGGTGTAAAGCAGTCCTTCTGTGAGCAAAAGACACCTTCTGCATGTGGAATGGACACCTTTGGGTCCAACCCATTTCATTTTCCAGACTGGTATTGCAAAGAGTTGTCAGTTTCACAGCTGTATTTGGGGCAGTTAACCAGGGTCATTAGGCTGGCCCTCATTTTGAAGATCACCATCCCCAACTAGGTGGCCAGATTTGGCTTTTAAAAAGCCAAATTCTGGCTTACGGCCCATTTGACTCACAAGTATACCCCTTTCTAAGAAGTGTGTATTGAATGGAAAATGAGATAAGATGGTGAAATAATTTAAGAATATATAATTTATTTAAGGTATTTTTACTCTTAAAAAAACCAAAATGCATACAAAAGAAGAAGAAAAACATCAAGTAAAACAGCAGCAACAACAGTAATAAACCCACAATGTTAAAGTAAGTTGAAAGCGGACCTGATTTAAAAAAACAACCAAAAAAACACACCTTCAGCTGCTTAAAGATGGCCAGGAAGACAAACAGGCAGATCTTCTTAGACAGATCTTCCTAGTGAGGGCATTCCAGCAGCATAAGAACTGCTGCATCACAACAAAGGTTCACATTAAACTAACACTGTGCTGACGCTACAGGGGAGGGGCAAGTTTTGCTGAGCTCCTCCAAAGGTGCAACTAGGTAATTTTGGAGCCTGGACTTTGGAGGCCTCCCCCCTCCCGCTTCACACACATACACACACACACACAGTTCTTGAGGGTACAAACGGCAACTCAACTCAGAAGAATGTAAGAATATAAAACAGGTATATTTATGCAAATATGCATTAGCAAAAACATTTCAACAGGCAATATTCCCACCCCACATATTTCTTTTCTCACTCCCCCCTGTTGCTAAACAGGGGGGAGTGCTTGGCCGCCTGGCACAGTGGCGGGCAGTGCCACCCAGGACAGACTAAGGAGGATTTGGAGGCCCCCAGGGGGTGTGGAGGCCCTGGACTTTGGCCTGGAAGTCCAGGGGTAAGAGCAGCTCTGAGCTCCATGAATTCAATCTCCATTCAGCCATGCAACTCACTGAGATCATTCACAAAGCAAAAAACACGTTTTACCCAGGTTTGGGATCTGTGTGTACTCCCAATTTTTGGTTGTGTGAAAGCAAGGTAGGAGGAAAACCTGGGTAGCTTTTCCTCCTACCTTGCTTCCACACAATCACCTCTACGCAGGTTTTCCTCTTACCTTGCTTCCACACAACCAAAAATTGGGAGCACATCCATCTCCCAAACCCAGGAAGAACACAGTTTTTGATTGCATAAATGACCTCACTAATTGACTCTGGGCCAGTCATTTATCTCTCAACCTAACCTACCTCACAGGGTTGTCATGAGGATAAACAGAAATGTAAAAATCAAATTAAATTAAAATCAAGGAGTGATCAGCCAAATGGCTCAGGGAAGATAATGAACAGGGCACAGGAGAGAGAACCATTCCCCAGTGTTTTCTGCAGCATCTGGTATGAGATGTATACTGTCTCTGAACATGAAATTTACCTTTTGGATATTATGGCTGGTATCCATTGATAGATGTATCTTCTATGAATTTGACTAAGCCTGCTTAAAAGTCATCTAAGTTAGCATCTTCTCTTTTTGCAGGAGTGGGAAATTGGATGGTGTCTCTTTCAGGTGTGTGAGCTGTGTATGTGAGTTTAAAAGGGCAGCTGTTTGCACTCAGAATCACAGGTCAAAGCTGGCTTTGAGCTTTAAGGCCCAAGCTGGTCTCCTAACAAATAAACTAGCCCTTTTGGAGGGAAGGCTGACAGAATTTACAGGGGATTCTTGGGAAATGTGTACTGGCAAGTGCAGATTTCAATGAAAAAAGCCTTAATTCTTGAATAAACAGCATATTAGAACATAGGAACACAGGAACATAGGAATCTGCCATATACCGTCAGATCATTGGTCTATCTAGCTCAGTATTGTCTTCACAGACTGGCAGCGGCTTCTCCAAGGTTGCAGGCAGGAATCGCTCTCAGCCCTATCTTGGAGAAGCCAGGGAGGGAACTTGAAATCTTCTGCTTTTCCCAGAGCGGCTTCATCCCCTGAGGGGAATATCTTGCAGTGCTCACACATCAAGTCTCCCATTCAGATGCAACCAGGGCAGACCCTGCTTAGCTATGGGGACAAGTCATGCTTGCTACCACAAGACCAGCTCTCCTCTCCTCCACTTTAAATTGCAGACTGGCCAGCAGCTCTCTGTCCCTTAGCGCAGTGTAACTGGGACCCGAGGGCTTCAGGGCTGGTTCTGTTTCAGGTCTGGCTTAACCACTCTTTAGCAACATTTTAATGGAGACATTATTAGTACCATGAGACTCGGAAACACCAATCAGGACACCACCAGAGGGAGAAAGTAGGGTGGACTTGTATCATCCCCAAATCTCTATCAAACACTTAAGGCTATTCTTAATTTTTATGCTCTGAAAAAAGAACTTCCAGGGTTACTACAAAAAGGATGACATGAATTAGAGCTCAGTTAACAGGAGCTCTAACAAAACCTGTTGTCCTTTCCAATTTTTCCAGAAAAGAAACTTTGGAATATGTTAAAATGGTGACATCTGGTGGCAGTATCAAGTAATGTGCTTCAAATTCTTGCTGCCCAGTTGTTGGTCCTACCTCTTCAGGAGGCTTTACAGACAGGGCTTCTAACCCGAATCTCCTTCAGAAGAGAGCGTGTGCGTTCACACACCAGCCAAACTTACCCTGAAGTCCCTTCAAGATTCTTGGACCCACTCCACACAAATGTTGGGCTTTGTCTTGCGAATTCTAGCTTATCTCAAGTTATTTCCGGGGTTTTTAAAATGTTTTTTTAAGCTACTTTTTCTGAAAATGCAAATAGGGAGAGGCACTGGTAGAATCATTAGCATGATAAGAGGGAAACTGTCATTGAAATGCAGATATAGCTCTTTAGTAATCTCTCTCTCCCCCTGCCCCCTGCCATTGGCTAGAAGGAAAACACGGAAGCATGCCATGTGAACTTGCAAAAACAAAAACCGAGAGCAGAGGGGAGGGGCTGCTTCACTCAATGCCATGAATGTAATTCGAAGTGGCTTCGCTCAGCATTTACCCCACAGCATGAAGCCATGTGCGAATAACTCCCATTTAATAATCTAATTATAAGGCTGCAATAGTAGTCCTATGTTAAAGGAGCAGATTGCAACCCACCATTATAATCAGAAATTGGGGGGTGGGGGCAGTAGGTGCTATAGTTAGAAAATATGGCTTGATTTAAAACTGGCAGTGTAGGAGAAGTGGGTTTGATGATCCATGCTGATTTTGAGGTAGAAAGAGTGGGAATGGGAAAGAGTTTATTTGGTGATTTCTTCATCCGCACTGTCTTAAAATAAACTGGTTTTTTGTTAGTTCAAGGGGAATGTCTAGTATGTGCTTTGCCCTAGCAGTAGTACTGTTTGTAGTTTAAAACAACAACAATGTAGTTGTCCCATTTTACCTTATGGGGTTCAAAATGTCTGTTGTTGCACATTAAGAACATAAGAACAGTCCAGCATCCTGTTTCACACAGCGGCCCACCAGATGTCTTTCAGAAGCCTACATGCAAGAGGTGAGGGCATGCTCTCTCTCTCCTGCTGTTGCTTCCCTGCAACAGGTATTTAGAGGCATCTTGCCTCTGAGGCTGGAGGTGGCCTACATTACAGCCCTCAGACTAGTAGCCATTGATAGACCTCACGATGAGCCTGTGTTGATTAACCACCAGTTCACCTAGCTAACTCTAGAGAGGGGTGTTGTGAACTACACCTGGTTTCGCACTCTGTACATGCTCAGAGGGAAAGAGGCAAAGTCACATCATACACAAACTGAATTGGTTCTTGGAGATGGTGACCATGTAGGATTTGGGCGTGCAAACAGAGATAGAGAGAGACACACTCAGAAAATTCAATGGGCTTTATTATAGAAAGTTGCTCATCAGGATAAAATAATCCACATTAAAAGCATGTTTCCGATTCAAAGTGTAGTGTGATGTGCCTAACTAACACATGTGTGTGCAATCAGTAATTACAGATATCTAATAATCTAACAAGTCCTAAATAAAACATTTAGAGGCGAGCAGAGAAAGAAGGAAGGGCTTAGGAGAGGGATGGCAGTGATTAGTAGGGAAGAAGGAAGAGAGATCCAAGGCTTGTGGAGCAGCATATTACCAGGGTCAGAGGCTTGAGAGCAGTGGGGCTTTCAGCTGAAGGAGAGAGGCTGTAGCTGGGAACAGCAGCTTGGGAGCGATACAATCTTCTAGCAGTCAAGCAGGCTGGTCAAGCAGGCAGTTTGCTCAAAGTGAGGCAGAGAGTGAGAGTACCATGGCTGGGGAACTCTTGACTTCTCACTGCGCAGCAGAAGTCACAGACATTTCCTGTCCATGGGCAGAGTTCCTGCTTGTTGCCCCATGGCTTTGGCAGTAAACTCTGAGATGGCTCTTGAGCAAATATTCTTGTTAGGCAAGATTGCTTGGGCGTATCATGGCTGGGGAGTCTTGACTTCTCACTGTGCAGCAGAAGTCACAAACAGTCCCTCCTCCCTGGAAAGAGTTCCTACCTCTAGCCCCATGGCTTGGGCACCAAACCCTTGGATTGCTCATGAGCAAGTCTTGCTTGTAGGCAAAAGATTGCTAATCTGCCATATCCAGGGACTCCTTCTTATAGTGGTTCCATCCTTTGATGTCTATTTGAGTCTCCTGGATCACAAAAGGTGTCCATTCCTGTTATCCTCTGGATATTGTCCTTTAATTATCAAAATTAGCTCAGGATATTTGGTCAGTCCAGAGTAATCTCAATCCCATCTTCTGTTATCTGTTATTTTGGGGAGGGGTTCTATTTTGCCCCAAGCAAATCTGTATCTCTGAGCTGCAAATGGGCATCTTCTCTTGTCCCCAGATTTCTGGCCTGGTCCCAGAAGGTGTTAAAAGGTGTTAATAAAAGGACTAAATCTACAGGTGTTTTCCTAGAGTGGAATTTCTATAGACAGCGACTGAGTATCCCCTTTCGGCAGAGCAATCATTGACAAGGATTAACATAGACTTCTTGCAACAGGAAAGGGGAGCTCAGCCTCTGGCCTCTTCCACAGACATTATCTGATAGTGAGTTACATTTTAGCATATTGATAGCTCAGGCCTAGCCCTTGTGTTTCTGTGAGTGCCCATTTCACAATACAATGCTGGATTGCCTCCTCTTTCACAGAGCAGTTAGCAAAGGCAGTCATGAGACCTGGGTGTCAGTTCACCTTGAGTTCAGGCATTTAATTGAACTCTTAATAAAATGTAATCAGACACAGACTTGAATCCTACACAATTCTGGGTTTAATGCTGGGGGAGGGGTTTCCCCAACAGGGGGGAAATGGTGTCTGCTTAAGGCACTGTTGGGATTGTGAATACTTCTACAGCAGATATATCTCTGGAGTTTGGGGAGTGTGAATGTATGTTTGTATGCTTTTGGCAGAGGGGAGCTGATAATGTTTTTTTTTTAAAGGTTCCTTGTACTTTCCCATTTTGTTCCTTAGCTAAAATTATTGTTAAGGAGTTCACACTTCCAACACAATTTCTCCCTCCTTTACTGTGCAAAGTTTGAACCTCTCTGCCTGCCTGTCATATAGATACTTGTACATTTCACCCCACAGGGCAAATAATAGTTCAGGAGAGCAATTTTAATCAGGAGACTTAAGACCAGCATAGGCCATTTCTCCAGTCAGTTGTGAACTTAGAATTCATTGACAATTTGAAGAATATTCAACAAAAACTTTCAGAGGATAATTATGAAAATACATGGACATTTAACCAAGCAAACTATTAAGACAAGGGAGTTCATCAGACCATGTATAAAATTTAAAAATAAACCAATGGAACAATCTCCCTCATACTGCACACATTTAATGCTATTGTGTTATGACCTGTAGTTACAACAATAAACTTATTACTTACTTACACTCAATGCTATTTTTGTGGAATGCATATTTTCCAAGTGTCATTCCTGATTTCTCAGTGAGATGCTGCCTGTCAAACTAGGTGGAGTAACCAGTGGTTAGACTCTGATAGGCAACACCTAATGCATATGATTGGCAATTGCCAAATTGATGGCAAGGACCAATTTCCATCAAAACAAGTACTTTTATTTATTTATTTCTCACATTTCTATACTGCCAAAAACAGAGTCTCATAGTGGTTTACATAAAGTTGTGTATGACTTGGCAGAAAGTTATCAAAATTTTCATGGTTGCAGTCCACAGTGATATAATTAACTGGGTGCAGTATGAAGTAAATTAGTTCCCTGGTTTATTTTTTAATGAAATTTTAAATAAAAATACATTTTTAAAGTCATGAATGGATGAGCAGAAAATTCTAAAAATAAATATGGTGGTACTCCATGGTGGTAGCAATAAATATGTGAATTTAATTTAATTTTTAAACATATACTTAATAAATTAACCACTTACAGGCATATAAGAAGTTGTATTTTAATTCTTACCATTCTAAATGGTGCATCATTCCTTATTATCATATTTCTTCCTTTTTTTTTCTTTACTGAATTTCCCAATTTCAATTTCAAGTGATCAGAGAGATGTAAGAATAGCCTTAACATATTGTGTTAAGTGCTTTCTATGTTCACTGAAGCTGCAAAATGTCAGGAAGTTGTAATGTATGATAGCTTCAATAGCATAGACTCAATGTGCCTATTCCAGTGAAGAGACAAATCTGGGACTTAGGTTCACCACTCTGTCATCAACAGCCATCCAGTAATGAAGCTGGAACTAACCAAAGCATAGGATACAACAAGCATGTTGCCTAAATAATGCATCTCTTAAGGGCATGGCCTTTAACAACCACCATTTTCCAGCAGTTTGGAGCTTGAGTAAACATGGAAAGCCCTTAATATAACTTATTACACCAAAATATTTTTAATTAATGGAATCATAATTATATAGGCCGACATCCCAGTTAACATTGTGTGTATACAGCCAAAAAGAAGCCTTCAAGGATATATTTACAGATTGCACAGAATGCTTCCAGGGAAAGGTGAGATCAGAAAAAATCACACACCCCTGCCCCACTCATGCCCACCTGTGCTGTTGAAGTAGGAACACAGCCTCTGCATGCAGACAGCAATAGTCAGGATGTCCACCATATACTGTTAGTAAACTCAGGTGGTTTAGTGCCTATTGAGAGAGCCAGTGTGGTGTAGTGGTTAGAGTGCTGGACTAGGACTGGGGAGACCCGAGTTCAAATCCCCATTCAGCCATGAAACTAGCTGGGTGACTCTGGGCCAGTCACTTCTCTCTCAGCCTAACCTACTTCACAGGGTTGTTGTGAAAGAAACTCAAGTATGTAGTACAGTGCTCTGGGCTCCTTGGAGGAAGAGCGGGATATAAATGTAATAATAATAATAATGATGATGATGGTTTGGAAATAAAAATAAGGTAGTGGTCTTGGAAAAATCCCTAGATATGCAGAAGTATATATGTTTGTAGCTTAAAAGCAAAAGGACTCCTGCTATCAACACACAGACAAAACAACATGACATGGACTAGAAGTGCTCATTGGCTCCCAGGAACCATGAAATGTTGAGGATCACTTGGAAAAAACCAGCAGAACTGGGTGGGAATGGGTGTTCTGCTGAAATGGAGTATATGGGGTTCATATAGCTAATGTGTTAATATATGTCTAGCAAAATAATGCTCAGGATTATTTTAATCATCCAACGCAGATTAGAGCCCTACATGGAAAGGGAAATGTCGGGTGTTCAAGTTGGTTTCAGAAAAGGCTGAGGAACTACAGACATCATTGCTGATGCATGAGAAAACTGAGAAAGCCAAAGAATTAAAAAAAGAAGTCAATATGTGTTTTATTGACTACAGAAAAGCCTTTGATTGTGTCAACCATGTCAAGTTATGGAATATCCTTAGGAAAATGGGCATCCCAGAATATCTCATCGTTCTCATGAGAAACCTATACACAAGACGGGAAGCCACAGCCCAGATGGAACATGGTGAAACAGACTAGTTCCAGATCAGCAAACGAGTAAGACAAGGCTGTCTACTTTCTCCTTCTTTATTCAATTTATATGCTGAACATATACTGAGAGAAGATGGATTAGAAGAAGATGAGCATGGTTTTAAAGTTGGATGAAGAAACATCAATAACCTGTGCTATACTGATGACACTACTCTGATAGCTGAGACTGCAGATGATCTTAGTTAGTTCTTTTATTGCACGTAGGCCAAACAGAAACAAAAGTGACAATAACACTTACAATAACACTTGACAATAACACTTCAGTAATTCAGAATTACAGTAAATAGAGGAAATATAACAATACATATTCAGATAAAACTAAAACTACCATAAAATCAAACCCATAAAAGACCGTGGCGGGATGTCTGTCTCATCGCCCCATAAATAAATTTGGCTACAACTTTGGTGACTTCATCGTTAGTATCAGCTAAGTGGTAGTTAAGATAGAAGGAATCCATCCACTGACCAGTCGGAGAAAGGACGGCTACCTTCCACCATTCAGGAGCCGGTGGAGAGAGGTGGTGCAGGTGGCAAGCAGGTGAGTAGTGAGTGAGCAGCTGGCAGCAGCTGTGGGAGTGGTCTACTGGCTGGGGGCAGGGTGAGAGGGGCGGTGAGTGAGTGAGGCAGCTCCCAGGCGCTGGGTGGCTTGTGTTTCTTGAACACGTCTGCCCAATTATAGCTCCACTCTAAACTCCCTGCTTTTGGAGCTGATTCACCCCTTTATATACCTGGAAGGCTGTGTTCCTCCTGAATCCTGGCAAAAAGGAGCACATCAGCTCCAAAGGCAAGGAGTTTAAACTCCCTAATTTTGGAGCTGACTTGCTCCCTTAGAGAGCCGGTATTGTGCCCTGCTGCATCACATGATGGAGAAAGGAAGTTTGTGTTGGGGATGCAGTGTGTCCCTATTTTCCATTTTTTAATGCAAGGGTGTCTCAGGATGAAAAAGGCTGGGGAACAGATCTAGTAGGAGAGGCACAGTGAAGTTTATAAAGGGACAGTTAATGTCAAAAGAGGTGTATAAGTCTTGGTTGTTAAGAAGCTAATGATTAAATAAAGATTGGGAAGCCCAATTAGCTGAGAGGAGAAAGACCCTGAAAGAGGATTTCTCTGAAGAGGCATAAAGGTTAGGGAAAACAGTATGAAAGCTACAGTAGGTCTAGATGTGTTTTTCTCTTATTTAATAAATACTGTAGTTTGACTTCAAGTATTTGTTTGCTTTTGGTAAATTAAATAGTATCAGACAATGCGTATTTGTATGTACAATTATCAGATGAGCCACTTATGTTAACAAAATAGTAAAACCTGGTTGTTTTAAACTGGTGTAGAATTCCAGTTTGGGGGGGGGACCCACCCCCACGTCTAAAGCCACACCACACTATTGAAAAGCTATCTTGTAGTAAGGGCAGAAAGCTTCGAGGGGAGAACTGACAAAGGGCCAGGCAATCCTCGGCAATCCCTAAAGGACAAATTCCAGTAAAAGGGAAGAAAGGACCAGCTGGTCACCACAGAAGTGGGGAGAGCAATTTGGTCTCCTTGTGCCTTTAATACAGTGGTCTTCATTATTTTCAATCAGGGGGCACCTTGGCAAAAAATATATCCAGATATGAGAGTGATTTCCCAATGTGCTGAGCTCTGCAGAATGCTGAGCTTTCCTAAGTGCTGTGGGGAGGCAGGCGTAAAGAGAAACGGAGCTTTCTTAGACCCAGCACCCTCTTGCAAAGTTCACATGGAGCACTGGGAAGAGTAGTCTTGCCCAGCACTTTTACAGGGGAAAGCATTGGGAAGTACTACACTTCCCTGTGCTCTGTGTGCACCTTCCAAGATTGTGATGGAGCTTGAGAAGGTCCTATCTACTTTAAAACCTCTCTCCCTGCACCAGAGTGCCTGCCACAGGGGCTATGTGGAACACTCAGTTTTGGCCAAAGTTTTGCACAGGCCCAGTAAACTATTAGTAAGGGAGCCAGAGTTGATGGGAGTTGCCATTGGCTCCAGGACTTACAAGGAAGGACACTGCGTAAACAGCTTTATTGTATTCTGAAGGTGGGCAATAGGGTTGAAGAGATGCAACATTTTGTTGCCACTCCCATTTGTTCCTTCTAATCAGGACTGGTCCATCCACTAGGTAGACCAAGGCAGTCAGCTAGGACACCAGTTCTTGGAGGGGTGCCACAGTTCCCTGGACATAAGTTGAGTTGCCAGAGCCTACCTCCTAGCTGGTTTCTGGCTTACTTTCCTCTTTATTCCCAGCATGCTCTGTTCCCACTGCCTCCCAGAACCAATGTGACAATGAGCCGAGCTCTGTGGCTTCCAGGATCTGCAGAATGTTAAAGAGGTCCACTGAAAAAGAAAATAGAGGAGAGGGAATCCTCTCTGAAAAGTATAAGCATGCATATGTATTCAGTACTTGGTTTGGGCCCCTTTTGCAGCAATTACTGCCTCAATGCGGCGTGGCATGGATGTTATCAGCCTGTGGCACTGATGAGGTATTATGGAAGACCAGGATGCTTCATTAGCGGCCTTCAGCAATTCTGCATTGTTTGGTCTCATGTCTCTCATCCTTCTCTTGGCAATGCCCCATAGATTCTCTATGGGGTCAGGTCAGGCGAGTTTGCTGGCCAATCAAGCACAGTACACTGTATACTTTTCAGAGGTCCGATATTGTTCTATTCTTCAATCCTTGTCTTCTTGGTTCCATGTAATATTCTAATTCACTGAGATTGTGGATTTGGGGTTTTCATGAGCTGTACGCCATGATCATCACAATGATAACAAATTAAGGCTTGACTTATCTCGCTTTGCATGTAATGCGTCTGTCTCATATATCAGTTTCACCTTTTAATTTGCATTACTGAAATTAATGGACTTTTGCACGATATTCTAATTTTCCGAGTTTCACCTGTATTTTAGTATCATGTTAAGAGAAGCCTAGCAGAGAGGGAGAGGGAGAGTCCATCCACTTCCCACCCGATGCTGCCTGGAGTGAAAGACCAGGTGGGTGCTAGGGTTCCTTCTGCTGTTGCCCGCCTGCTTCTGCTTCCCCTGTGGGGTTGCAGCCTCAGGGTAACATCTGTGAGAAGTGTGGGAAGGAAGGACCAGCCCCTGAGTGACTCAGCTGTTCCTCGGGTCACCTGCTCAGTTTTGGGCTTTATAGGAAGGCTGCTTGTGACTTCAGGGTGCTCAGCAGAGAGGGAGAGTCCATCCACTTCCCACCCGGTGCTGCCTGGAGTGAGAGATCAGGTGGGTGCTGGGGTTCTTTCTGCTGTTGCCTGCCTGCTTCTCCTTCCCCTGTGGGGCTGCAGCCTCAGGTTAACATCTGTGGGAAGTGTAGGCAGGATTTGGACCAGCTCCTGAGTGACTCAGCAGTTCCTCAGGTCAACTGCTCAGCTTTGGGCTTTATAAGAAGGCTGCCTGTGGCGGTGGGGTTGCCACCAAAGGGGCAACACCAAAGGGGGTTGCCCCTTTGGGGGTGAATGGGGGTGAGGGTTAGACGGCTTCTGTTTAATCAGTTTTAAGCTGTTTTGGACTTGGGTTGAAGTTGCTGTAATGTGTTTGGGTTCATCTGGAGATGGGAGGACAGGGGGTGCCTTCGTTGACCATTCGGCAGCTATTCCGGTGGTGGTGGGGAATAGAAGTAACGTTGGCAGGTCAGCAGGCCATTCCAGGGGAAGGGTAGTCAGAAATTTAACAGCTGTCTTCCCTTCCGGCTGTCCTGCCAGCTCTTTAACCTTGGAGAGCACTGCCAACAACCCACATAGCCTTTCCCTGCTCCTCTGTAATGCCAGGTTGGTCCAGAATAAACCTGAACTCATCTATGATTTGATAATGGATGAAGGGGCCGACCTGGTATGTATTACTGAGCCTTGGTTGGGGGAGGCTGGTGGTCCAGTTTGGTCCCAGCTTCTCCCACCAGGATATTCTGTAGAGGAACAGGTGAGGGGACGTGGGTGGGGAGGTGGAGTGTCTGTGGTCTATAAGGATAACATCTCCCTCACCAGGGTCCCTGTTAGGGTATCAGACCATACTGAATGTGTGTACTTGAGTTTGGGGACCAGGGATAGATTGGGACTTCTGTTGGTGTACCGATCACCCCACTGCCCAGCGGAATCCCTTACTGAGCTCATGGACTTGGTTGCGGAACTCGTGTTGGAGTCTCCCAGACACTTGGTGCTGGGGGAATTCAATGTTCATTTCGGGACCAATCTGTCCGGGGTAGCTCAGGAGTTCATAGCGGCCATGACAACTATGGGCCTATCCCAAGTGGTCTCTGGATCGATGCATATTGCAGTTCACACGCTTGATTTGGTCTTTTACTCTGATCTGGGTGGTGTTATATGGGTGGAGACTCCTGTGATTTCCCCATTGTCATGGACAGACCACCATCTGCTTAAGATTGGACTTACAAACACTTCCCACCTTCGCAGGGGCGAGGGGCCTATTAGAATGGTCTGCCCGAAGAGGTTATTGGATCCAGTAAGATTCCAAGAAGCCTTAGAAGGATTCAATGTTGGCTTTGCCGGTGATCCTGTTGATGCCCTGGTTGAGAATTGGAACAACTTGCTCACCAGGGCAGTAGACACGATTGCTCCCAAGCGTCCCCTCCAACCCGCTTCAAAATTGGCCACTTGGTATACGTAAGATCTACGGGGGCTGAAGCAGCAAGGTAGGTGACTGGAGCGCAAGTGGAGAAAGACTCGACTCTAATTCAACAGATTGCAACATGGAGCACATTTAAAGTTTTATGCTCAAGCAATATGTGTGGCAAAGAGGTGGTTCTTTTCTGCCCATATTGCCTCTGCGAGTTCACGTCCAATGGAGTTCAGGGTTGTGAGGGGATGTCATGGCTCAGACCTCTGACTCATAAGAGTCAGAGGAGGAACGGAAGGACTCGGCTGGGAGTGCAGGCTCAGAGGCACAGCAGCAGGATTTGGCTGGGAAACAGACTCTGGAGCTGAGGAATCGGAACAGCTGGCAGACATGAGGGCTGAGGAGGCTGATCAGGGGGAAGCTGGAATTTCACTTGTGTTAAGAAGGGGTCTCAAGAGAAAGGCTCAGTGGGAGACACGCAGGCACAAGATCTCACAGGAGAGGAGATAGAAGTGCTGAGTCAGGAAAGCCTGATTGGCTGCCAGTTATCTTGAGCCCTATATTAAGCAGACTGTACTTGGCACCGATTACTGTCAGCCACTTTGCCTTTTTTCTCACAGACGGTGTCCTTTTATTTTCTCAATCTTCCGTTCCAGCCTGTCCTTGTTCTGTTCTTCCTTGCTCTGTTATTTCAGTTAATTCCCAGTTATTGTAGAGGGGGTACTTAGTTTAGTTTCAAGGGACTTTATTTTGTTTATAATACTTTATCTTGAGAGTCATTCTTCATTTTGTTCGTGCAGCTAAGCTGCTTCGCTTACCTACAGAACTTTATTTGACTCACACAAATAGAGCTGAAGGGATCATAAATCCTGTCGGGGCAGCCATGCCAACAGGTTTACAACAGGGGACTAGAATCTGCTCCCCCTCCTTTGAACCAGAATTTGGAGTCATCAGTTACCCGCTGCAATGTGTTTAAAGAGTTTTTCACAGATAAAATCTCTCGGCTTCAGGCTGACCTAGATGGAGACTCCACAGTTAATTTGATGTCTGAACTGGAGGTGCCCAACAACTCCTCTTATGTGATTCGACTGGATCAGTTTCAGTTTGTGACTCCTGAGGATGTGGACAAGCTGCATGGAGCGGTGAAGCTTACCACTTGTTCTCTTGACCCTTGTCCAACATGTCTTGTTCTATCTAGCAGAGAGGCTGTTGTAGACAGCCTGGTGGAAATCATAAATGCTTCTCTGAGGAAGGGGAGGATGCCTTCTTGTTTTAAGGAGGCAATCATTAGACCGCTTCTAAAAAAGTCTGCACTAGATCCCTCAAAGTTGAGCAATTATAGGCCTGTTTCCAATCTCCCATGGCCTGGCAAGCTAATTGAGAGGGTGGTGGCCTCTCAGCTCCAGGCAGTCTTGGAGGAATCTGATTATCTAGACCCATTTCAAACTGGTTTTCGGGTGGGCTATGAGGTGGAGATTGCCTTGGTCGGCCTGATGGATGATCTCCAATTGGGAATTGACAGAGGAAGTGTGACTCTGTTTGTCCTTTTGGATCTCTTGGTGGCTTTCGATACTATCGACCATAGTATCCTTCTGGAACGTCTGAGTGGGTTGGGGGTGGGAGGCACTGTTTTACAGTGGTTCCGCTCCTACCTCTTGGACAGATTCCAGATGGTGTCGAGTGGAGATTGTTGCTCTTCAAAATCTGAGCTTAAGTATGGTATCCCTCAAGGCTCCGTACTTTCTCCAATGCTTTTTAACATCTGCATGAAACCGCTGGGAGAGATCATCAGGGGATTTGGAGCTGGGAGTTACCAGCATGCTGACGACACCCAGATCTACTTCTCCATGTCAGCTTCTTCAGAAGATGGCATATCCTCCCTAAATGCCTGCCTGGAAGCAGTAATGGGCTGGTTGAGGGAGAATAAACTGAAGCTGAATCTAGATAAGATAGAGGTACTTATTGTTGGAAGTGAAGGACTATATGCTGTCTCTTGTCTCAATGACATAGGACAGACTAGTGAGTCAGAGGGCTAGAGAGGTCAAGACATTGGTCATCCCTTCTCTACTGCTCTGACACTATCCCTTGATATGTAGATTGCTAATCTCAGAGACTTCCTTCCTTCCACTTCCTCTTCCCTTCCTTCTCCCTTGCAACATGCAAGCTCCTCTCTCCCTGCACCATGTGTGCAGAGATGCAGAATTCATCTGCATCCAGCTAGATAGATAGATTAGAGATCCTATCTCTTCACTTTAGAATGGAGTTCTGTAATAAATACTCCTTATATTGATTTGAAACTATGAACTGGCTCCAAGTTATTTTACTCTCAGCATACACACATGCCTAACCAAATTCTGCTGTATTGTGCTTCTGTGCACTCTGCTATAATGAAAAAGGGTTTCTCTTACCAGAGAGAATTCCCAACACTTATTGTGTGGGGTCAGAACTCTAGAGATGATTTTGATCTACCTTTTCTAGATGGGGTCACATTTCCCCAAAAAGAACAGGTTCGCAGTCTGGAAGTACTTCTGGATTTACACGTCTCCGTGGTTTCTCAGGTTGAGGTGGTGGCCAGGGGTGCTTTCTATCAGCTTTGGATGATACACCAGCTATGCCCGTTTCTCGAGATCAATGACCTCAAAATAGTGGTACATCTGTTGGTAACCTCCAGACTGGACTTCTGTAATGCGCTCTACGTGGGGCTGCCTTTGTATGTAGTGTGGAACCTTCAGTTGGTTCAGAATGTGGTGGCTAGGTTGGTCTCTGGATCATCTAGGAGAGACCATGTTACTCCTTTACTGATGGAGCTATACTGGCTGCAAATAAGTTTCCGGACAAAATACAAAGTGCTAGTTATAACTTATAAAGCCCTAAACAGTTTAGACCCTGGGTATTTAAGAGAGTGTCTTCTTCATTACAAACCCTTCTGCCCATTGAAGTCATTTGAGGAGGTCCGTCTCCAGTTACCACCAACTCGTTTGGTGACTACACAGAGACGGGCCTTCATGGTCGCTGCCCCAAGATTGTGGAATGTGCTCCCTGCTGAGATATGATCCTCCCCATCTTGGCAATTTTCAAAAAACACCTGAAAATCCATCTTTTTGCTCAAGCTTTCTCAGCTTCCTAATTTTTTAAAGGTTTTAATCTCTGGTTTATTTTTAAATTGTTAAATTCTTTTAACTTTTATTGTATATGTTTTTAACTTGTCTTATGCTATTGTTAACCACCCAGAGATGAAAGTTTGGGGTGGTGTACAAACTTGATAGATAGATAGATAGATAGATAGATAAATAAATAAATAATAGCTGAGGTCAAAACTGGGTCTAAAATCGCAGACAAATGCCTTTATAATAGTAAATTTTCTTTTGTTTCTGTGTACCTGTAATTTGTAAATAAAATTAATTTTATAGCAAATAAAAATATTATTAAAAGAATGATCCATGAAGATGCTCATGTTAATTTTAATGTCAAGATAATCTTTTGACAAAATCAGTCCTACTATATTAAAGAAATGAATGGATTTTAATCAGTTCTTGGTAGATAAATTGCAGATAGCTCATTCATTTACAAAGATTAATTATACTTTGTTACACTAATGCTCCTCTAAATAACCTTGGAAAGACCTTACTCTTAAGCATAGCTATTAAGCTAACCAGATGCATAAAGCTACTGTATATTATATAATTATTTTATTTATATTGAATGCACTTGGTTAAACTCTGAATATAGACTTACTAAATTCAGTTATCCCAAATGCTACAGAAATCAAAACTGGCAATACAGAAGAATTTTTATTTTTATTTATTTATTTTATACACAGACACACACACAACCTGCTGACTCCAAAGGCTCTAGGTGGTTCACAAAAACAAACACAACAAAGACAAAATAAAAGAAAGTGTTAAAACAACTTAAAACATTCAAAGATTACTTACTAGAAACCAAGCTAAATAAATGTGTCCTAAGGGCCAGGGGTGTAGCCACCGTTGTGCAAAAGTGAGTGAGCAGCTGGCAGCAGCTGTGGGAGTGGTCTACTGGCTGGGGGCACGGTGAGAGGAGCGGTGAGCAAAAGAACCCAGGCCACCAATGGTAGGAACTGCCAAAGAAGCCCCCTGGGGGCATGGCTTGGGTTCCAGAAGAGCCCTGAATGAACACCCCCCGCCCGGGCTACCGGGAGCCAGCAAGCGCTTGCCGATCTTTTTCAAGCAGTGTTTGCTGCCTGAAAGTGTCTATTCCTCTTTCTCTCCCTCAGAGAGGGAGAGAAAGGGGAAATAGATGCTTTCAGGCAGCAAGTGCTGCCTGAAATGAAAGGGAAGGGCTCTCTTGGGCTCTTCGGAGCTTGAGCCATGCCCGCTTTGCATGTGACGTCTGCACAAAGGGGGCATGGCCTCAAGCTCTGAAGAGCCCAAGCTCTTCATTCATTTCAGCAAAGGGGCTGCAGGGCGGGGCTGGACCCAGGCTGCCACTTGACCGGCTCCGCATCTGCTAAGGGCTCTTTTGAAGGCTGGTAAAGATGTTAAACCACGAACATCTGTAGGAAGTGCATTCCACAGCCCAGGAGTAACTACGGAGAAGGCCTGCTCCTGAATCACCACCAGACAGGCTGGCAGCATCTGGAGATGGACCTCTCTCAATTACCTTAATGTGTGGTGGAGATTGTGCAGAAGAAGGCGCTCTCCCAGGTAACCCAGTCCTATAGCTAAACAAACTCTTGCTGTACTTTTATTTTGATAGTGGTTAACTTGACTAGTTACATATTTTTTAAGACAGCCATCCTAGCAAAGAGGGGGGAATCAAAATGGAGGTTTGAACTAAAGTGTTGAGATGAAGGCCTAATTCCCTTTTTGTCTGGAATGTGCTAAGATGCTGCAGGCACTGTTCTCACTAAGGCATGCATATACTCATAAGTTTTCTGATGTCCTCTCAGTTAATTTTAGATCCCGCTCAGGTTGAATTAGGAAGGCCCCACGCTGAATGCATGTGCACACACAGTGTCTTGATACTGCCACCCAGAACAAAACTCATTCTGCATAGAGATGAAAAATATTAGAGGGACCACTGGCGGCAGGAATAGTTTTATACAATGGCTTTACTGTAATACAAGGTCTGGCATGCTCAGTAGCTTTAGAGAAATGTATAGCAATAGCAATAGCACTTACATTTATATACCGCTTTATAGCCAGAGCTCTCTAAGCGGTTTACAATGATTTAGCATATTGCCCCCAACATTCTGGGTACTCATTTTACCGACCTCGGAAGGATGGAAGGCTGAGTCAACCTTGAGCCCCTGGTCAGGATCGAACTTGTAACCTTCTGGTTACAGGGCAGCAGTTTTACCACTGCGCCACCAGGGGCTCTATCTTGGTAATTAACTGTGATTGGTCAATGTGGGTCAGGAGATGGAAAGTGTATTGGTGCATCTCTGATTATAACCTATTTGCATAAATAAGGCTTTGGAATATAATCTGTAACCACCATTTGGGGGGTTCTTCTCTCTCACCCTGGTGATTGACCGAGACCCGGTAGCGTGATCAATAAAGTTTTGAATCTGATGGAACTGTGTGACCCCTGCCTCTAAATAAATCCAGTAAAAGGAGATTTCTCCAACAGTATCTCAGGTGGAGGCTACAACCAGGAGCACTTTTTATCAGTTTCAGCTGATCTGACAGCTCCACTGGTAACCTCCAGGCTTGACTATTGCAATGTGCTCTACATGGGGCTGCCTTGTATGTAGTTTAGAAACTTCAGTTAGTTCAAAATGTGGCAGCCAAACTGGTCTCTGGGGTAACCCAGAGAGACCATACTATGAATGTTTTAAAACTGTTGCACTGGCTGCTGATATATTTCTGGGCAAAATACAAAGTGTGGGTTATTACCTTTAAAGCCCTCAGAGAGTGCCTTCTTCTGTCTGATCCCCGCTGCACATTGGGGTCATCTGGGGAGGTCCGTCTCCAGTTACCACCAGTACATCTGGTGGTGACTCAGAACCAGGCCTTTTCTGCAGCTGCTCCTGGGCTGTGGAATACACTCCTGGCAGAAATTCGTAATTTGGGTTCATTGTTGGCCTTCAAGAGAGCCCTGAGAGCTTATTTGTTTGGCCTGGCCTTCCAAGGTTTTAAAATTGTTCTTAAATGTATTTTAACTGGTTTTAAATTGTTTTAAAACTTGTTTTTATATTGTTTTAAGCTGATGGCTTTAAATGGTTGTTTGTTTTGACTGTAACTAATACAGTCATCAGTTGTTTTAAGCTGATGATTGTAAATGTTTGTGTTTTGTGTTTGATTGTTGTACACCACCCAGAGCCTTTGAATGGATAGGGTGGTATAGAACTGAAATAAATAAATGTATGTATTCAAAGGGACTGGGAGGCAGAGAGAGCCCTTATAGTGTGCCTCTCTTGAAGAGGATATATCAGAAGAGGAGGAAGGAAAGTTTGATTTTGTGGTGTTCTCAGCACGCAGTATAATATGCTGTGCTATTGCTGCTATTAACTATCTGGTTTTGCTGGATCTCAAAGGCAAAACTTGGGTGCCTTCCTTCCTTGAGTTGTGGTTTGTGATAGGTGTTGTGACAAGAAATGGACAGGGGCAGCAGATCTCTCTCTGTAATATTCCTTGGTGATTGTTGTGATGAGCTCCATTTCTAACCTTGATACTAACTTGTGCTTCACTCACTCCTCTGGTCTACAATCTGCATTGCGTAGTGTTGTACTCAGTCAAAATGTGGCTGAAGTTGCTCTAGTTGAGCTTATGTCTATGCCTGCTGCTCAGGGTACTGCTGTGGCAGCTGTTGCAATGCTATAAACATAAGGAGACATAATTTTGCATAAGAAAGCAACTAATGATGCTACTGCAGAGACTGTGGCTGACAGTGGATTCTGGATCAGTGATTCTTTTTTGGCCATTTTGGAACTGTTTTTGAAATGTGTGTTCTATGTTGGGAAGGATGGATTCTCTTTTACTGTGTGTTTCTGCAGTGTTTTCAAAGCAGGGTTGCAAATTGCAACGCAAAACCTGTGTGCACTGTGCTCTGTGGGTGCAACTTGTTCCGATCCACAAAAGAAATGGGTAAGTGGGCAATTTTAAACAAATTTTCCCACAAACCCCGCAAAGGATCCGATGGGGGTTTGGGGGAAAGGTTAAAAAATGTTGTTAAAATTGCCCGCTTGCCCATTTCTTTTATGGGTTGGGTGGTAGGTAGCATCCATCATGCCCTACCACACAACCCACTGTGGTGTCCCTAGGAGCTACCCACAGGGAACAATGGGGTGTTTTGAGTTTCCCCATTGTTCCCTATGGCTGAAACACTCAAAATGTTTCGAGTTTCGTCTTGTTGAAACAACCAGTTTGACCACTGTTTCAACGAAATGTTCTGGCCATCTGTGTTTTGTTTTGCACTTGAAACAAAACAAAACAAAAAATCTGTTTCGTTCACATCTCTAAGAGGTACCACAGTCAGAGGTGATCTTTGGCCCGAAGTCCAGTCCTCCATGGGGGCAGGCTCCAAATGTCCTACTAGGGGCCTGGGTGGTAGTTGCGCTGCTGGCCTGCACTGTGGTGCTACTGGGCAGCTGAGTGCACAACCAACACTGAGGATGTCTGGCTATGGCCAGCCATGGCCCGTTGGCAGCTCGCCCAATCTCCTCTGTGCATGGCGGAGACGTGTGTATGGAGGGCTGGGTGCAGGCCGGTCTGCTTGCAGCCAGCTTGCGGCACCTGCAAACTTCCACAGTGGCTGGCTAGGCCTCCCCACTTCTGGCTTCCCCACGCCTGTGCAGTCACTGTGAGGGAGCTCCAAGCACAGCACTAGGCGCAGCAAGGCTCCAGTGAGGCCCACTTGGAGGTGAGAGAGAGTGAGAGACAAAGGAGACAGAGGTGGCCACAGCACAGATACAAAACTAGTAAGGGAGCTGTGCCACCTGGACCGCTGGCTTGCGGGGGGCAGGGCAGGCTTTTCTTGGTGCCTCCCAGGGGTGTTGCTTAGTTACTTGAGCTTGGAGGAGCAAGGTATTATTATTAGTAAGAATAATACTTTGTGTGCCCCTTCTCCAATCCCTGCTAACCACCCCCCATCATCCCTTCCTCCCACTTTTGCAGCTGCAGGAGTTGTCTGCAAAAAGAGCAAGAAAAACAGAGGAGGGGGGCTGAAGAAGAGGAGCGGTAGGGGAGGAAAGGCAGCTCTCTCAAAGCACCACTCACTTGCCTGCAGTTTCCCAGGTCCACATATTAAATAACAATCTATATATTTAATTCTCCTGAGTGTGCCAGGCAAAAATGTGTCCCGGCAGCCCAGCTGATTGGCTGGGCTGCGGGGGCACCTGATTGGCTGGCGCACCCAGGAGAACAGCGGCGGCTATGGCTGGGGAGCCAGGTGGGCCCGGCCGCGAGGTGGCGGGCCCGGCGGCGGAGGCGAGGCGGCGGGCCCGGCCGCGGGCCAGCTAGAGGCACAGATGCTCTGTGCCCGGGCCCACTAGTTAATAATAATACCTTGCGCCTCCAAGCTCAAGCAACTAAGCAACACCCCCGTACATGTAATCAAGAAACTAGAGGAAAGGACTAGGGTATGGGTGGCGCAATACAAAGTTTTTCTGTTCTACTGGGGGTTGGGGTCTTGAAGTGGCTGGAGGGGTCAGGGGTGAGAGGGAGCATGCACAATGGGACTCAAGGAGGGATCTGTTGCTTGTGGCAACAACTGTTAAAAAACATTTTTCTGAGTGTGTTTGTTTGGGGAGTGGTGGCAGCTTGTACTCATTCTCTGCTTCTGTTCAAGCCAAACCTCCTCCCCGTCAAATAGAGAAATAGAAATAAATGTGGGGGAAAGTCTCAGTCCTCAACTATGGTTTGGGAAAGTAAATACACTCATCTGTTTTTTTTGCAAGGCACCTTTATTTTTATTTTCCTATCCTTCCTTCCCTCCTTCCTCTTTATCTCTTCTGCTTAAGTTCTCTATCCCTTTCCCCTTTCCTGTCCTCTCCCCCCATTAGAAATAGTTTGAGAGAGGCTAACAGGTTGGGAATGGTGTGGGACAGGGGCTCTAAAATTACCTAGGTGCACCACTGACCCTGGTTCCAGCCCAATTAGGGCTTAGGTTAAAAGCAACATCTTGAATTGAGCCTGGAAACAAAGTGGCAGCTGGTAAAGGATAGGCAGGATATGGTCTAATCTGCTGGCCCTAGATAAATCCTGGTGACCACATTCTGGACCAGCAGAAGTTTCTGAACTATTTTCAACAACAATAACCCTATAGAAACTTCATTAGTAGTCCAACCCAGAGTGACTAGACTACAAATGAATGACAGTTGGTTATCCAGTAGTACAAATGTATGTCCCAACTTCTCTGAACGGAGGCTTGAACCAGTAAGACGTTGAAGGAGAGATTGAGCAAACCACCTCTAGACCTTTATACCTGTGGTATATCCTAAAGAGTTGCATGTAAATAAATGGGATCTGTTAATTGGTTAGAAACAAATCAGCTGCATACCTATTAACAAGTTCAAAGCCCTAATAATTTAGGTTTAGATTTTGAGTATAAGATTCTCAAAAATAAATAAAAAATCTAAAAGTAATTTAGATTTTGAGAATGTAAATCAGATAAATGTACATGTATTTTCTACAGTGTCACTAGCCATAAGAAAACACTTGTGTATATTGGAGAATCAGCAGCATCTGAGCTTGTTTGCTCAGTACCTTTGTACCCAACTTTTCTTAGCCTGGCTAGTGAGTCTCAAGCAAAAGTTTGGGTGGGAATGTGCTGGATGGCTGGAGACAAGGGGATAGATTGCTTTGTGTTCCCTCCTTCTTCTAAGCACTTATAGCAGGGGTGTGGAGGAAAGGGCTTCTTTCCCAATTTGTCTAGGTTAGTGTGCTATTACTCTCACTCAGCCTAAATGTATATAGCACTTACATTTATATACCGCTTTATAGCCGGAGCTCTCTAAGCGGTTTACAATGATTTAGCATATTGCCCCCCAACATTCTGGGTACTCATTTTACCGACCTCGGAAGGATGGAAGGCTGAGTCAACCTTGAGCCCCTGGTCAGGATCGAACTTGTAACCTTCTGGTTATAGGGCGGCAGTTTTACCACTGCGCCACCAGGGGTATATGTGACTTATCTGTGGAGAACAAACTCACATAGGCAGGTGGCCACTTCCAATCAAAGTATAAGCCTTATTCAACCATTATGCTGTATGTGTGTACAGATGTCTGCACACATACATGTTTTTGTGTAAATGACTATGCATCTTCACTGTACTGTATGGGCATTGAACATAAAGTGTGAATAACTGTGTATATAAGCTTTACATGTGTACATTGTGGTGTAGTGGTTAGAGTGCTGGACTAGGACCAGGGAGACCTGAGTTCAAATCCCCATTCAGCCATGATACTAGCTGGGTGACTCTGGGCCAGTCACTTCTCTCTCAGCCTAACCTACTTCACTGGGTTGTTGTGAGGAGAAACTCAAGTATGTAGTATACCGCTCTGGGCTCCTTGGAAGAAGAGCGGAATATAAATGTAATAATAATAATGTTAAGCATGTGTGAATAGGCTTGTCTGGAATGATAAGTGTACATGCAGGGGCGTAACTACAATAGGGCAAGGGGAGACAGTTGTCTGGGGGCCCACTGCCTTGCCCCCCCCCGGCAAATCACATGACTGACTTCCCCAGCTGCACACCCACCTGGGCTTCCTTCAGTTGTATTCATTCTTTGAAACTTATGTGACTGTTAAGACCTGGAGCTACCAGAAGACCATGTCTTCCTCTAGTAGTATTAAATGACTTGCATCATCCACAATTTACAAAATCTTTTAAAAAACAATTTAGGATGATGTAAACTTCACTATGCTTTTTGTTACCACTATTCAGCCTCGTTTTAAGATTTCTTTACTTCATGATCTGAGCTTCAGTGAGGGCCCATTTTAAAATCTTGTCTCTGGGCCCACTCCAACCTTGCTACTCCCTTGTGTACATGTAGGGTGATTTCACACATTACAGCAGAGCAGCTGCACCTCATTTATAGCTTCAGTTGCTCCAATTTACGGGGTAAAGTACGCATGGGAGAAAAATGGAGCAAAAACAGCAGCCTGTGTAAACCTCGTTTCAAACAACCCTCTTCGTTTCATTCTAATTCATTCCTTCCGATTTCATTGTAACAATGGAGGTCGTGCGTTTTCAGTCTATATAGCTTTAGGCTTAACACACTGAGAACGATAAGCCGAAATGGTGGGACCCTAAAATGCGGAAGAAAACTTTGCTCGCTGCGCAGCCGGCGGGGGAGGCGGCCGGGGTCGCCATCTTAAGCATGCTTACTAGGACGTTCCAAGCAAATCCGGGAAAGCTGGCCGCCCCTCAGTCCCATTCTCGAAACTGCCTTCCGTCCAGCGCAATGAAATGGATGGAAATAAATCTAGAGAGGGCGCCCGCGCATTCGAATTTCCCGCCCTAAATCCCGACAGCGAGCTCATCTTCTTCCCGGGCACCACCCGCAGGCTGCGCTGCCTTTTGCCGTTAGCAACCAAGGAGCTGCTTGCACGAGCGAGGGGGCC
Organism: Hemicordylus capensis; assembly: GCF_027244095.1. Lineage (NCBI taxonomy): Eukaryota > Metazoa > Chordata > Lepidosauria > Squamata > Cordylidae > Hemicordylus > Hemicordylus capensis. The sequence continues at coordinate 251,782,682 of NC_069660.1, read as the reverse complement.
GCGCGCGCCACCACACCAGACTTTCTGCAGTTCGTCGTCACGCTGGGAAGCTCGCTCGCGCCCTGCTCCTCCCAACCGCCGCAGTAGAAGCCGGGGCGGGGCGGGGCCTCCGGAGGAGGCGGCTGGTTTCCGCGGCCGGCCGGCTGACCGACCCACCGGTGGGGATGTTGCCACGGCTGCAGCCGCCGCCGCCGCCGCCAGCACTGGCCGCCAGGAGAATCATCGGGGCGGCGACAGCTGCGATGGCTCCTGGTGGTGGACCAAGGGGGCCTGGAGCTAAGCGGCAGCAGCGGGGGCAGCCTCACTTCGACAGGCGCTGCTAGACGCTCCTCTGCGTTGCCAAGGGGTAGGAGGAGCGTCGCTGACTGACCGACCCGACCAAGAGAGCCGGTATTTTCCTCGGGCAAGAGCGAGGCGGGGCGGCCTTTCGCCGACTGAGGAAGAAACCCACCCAGTCTCTCTAACCTAAAGCTCACCTGGTTCTCTCACCTGCGTCATGAAGTATCGCCCCACGCCCGTCGCCCCTTAAAGCTCCCTCGAGCCCTCCCGGAAAAAGCTGCCGCCACGAGCCCCCTTTCTCGCGAGCTGCCCCTCCAACACTGGGCATTGGCAAGTGCAGGCAAAAGAAGCTCCCCCCGCCGCGTGGGGCATTGCCGCTCTCTCCGCGAGGGCATCCCTGTTTGGGCTCCAGGCAGCCTCCCACCCTTCCTGCTGCTCTGGGGCTCCCTTGGTTGATCTTGACGTCACCGGCTCTCACACAGCACTTGGATAGGTTGGGTATCCCAGTCCGTGGGCGGTTCGGGGAGAGTAGCCGCTACTAGCGGCTGTGGTCGGAGAACGGTTGCAGCCCTGCCCAAGAGGAGGATGTCTGCCTTCAAGAAGGTGCTGCGAGTCTCCAATCGCTCCATTCTCGTCTTCATCTTCTTCTTTTCCTTCTCGTCATCTTGTCTGTACTTCATATACGTCGCTCCAGGAATAGGTAAGAAGGGATCTCTGATTCTCCCCTCTGGCTCCCACCTGGTCGGTGGGTGGGATTAAAATGCATGCCACTCTAAATCCGCCCCAAGTCCCTGGGGCTGACTCAGACATGCTTATGCATCGTATACTTGAGTCTCTCTGCGCTTGATAACTCACGACTGAACCTGATATTTTGAAAGGTGCTGTGTTAGAGATTATTTCAGGTGATAGGAAGGTGTACAGTGGCAGCTGTTTTTACACATAGAAGTCATCACCTGATGTTGCAGTTGTGTGGACTCAAAAATTGCCATTTTACACTGTTGTTTAATTGCATTAGAAAAATACCAAAGTATATGTTCAAATACTCCTCCCCACCCTTAATAGAAATAAAACTTATCCAGGTCATATCTTTGAAAGTATGGGCACACACTCTTGTTGGAAGAGATGCATACATCTATGGGTTTTTTGTTTGGGGTTGTTTTTGTTTTTGTTTTTTTGTTTTTTGCACAGTTGCCTCTGGACAACTTATTCTTTTCCCCAACTGCTGCAGTTAGTCGTGTTTTTGTTACAGAGGTGTGTCTGTGGTTGCATGACTATTAATGGTCACCTCTTGAACAATTTCCATTTTGTTACTGATATATGATCCATATTTCTCATTCTTCTACCTTTATATAGTTTTCAAGTGTGTGCATGTGCACATGTTAAAAATCATATGCGCATGTGCGTGTTAAAAATTAGTGAATGGTTGTTCAACTCACTACATGAGTGTTTGTGTAGCAAATTGAAAAGGAAAAATAAGTGCTAAGCCACGCTTGTTCCCTTGTAGTAGTGCATCAACATTAAACAAACTTGTATAATTCTTTTTTTACAATACAAAATACATACTCTTCCTCAGTCATTAAAGGGTGCATCTAAAAAAAGTTAATAGCACTGAAAGGTGAGGAGAAGCTATCCCCATTATAAAAACTACTTACCTTGTTATGCTTAGAGATAATATGCTGTTACAAGAGCCTGGCTACTAGGAAAAGTGGTAGCAGCAGGAAGCACTTCAACTAGTAATTGTCTTTGGCTGGCAAAATTGAATTCATTTCTCTGCTAGTGCTGATTGATTGATTAAGTACCGTCAAGTTGGTGTTGACTCTTAGCAACCACACAGATAGATTCTCTCCATGATGATCTGTCTTCAACTTGGCCTTTTAAGTATCTCAGTGGTGCATTTATTGCTGGCATAATCGAGTCCACCCACCTTGCTGCCAGTCACTGCTGTCGTCTTCCCTTTCCTTCAACTTTTCCTAGCATTGTGGGCTTCTCAAGGGAGCTGGGTCTTTGCATAATATGTCCAAAGTATGATAGTTTGAGCCTGGTCATTTGTGCATCGAGTGAAAATTCTGGATTGATTTGTTCCATGATCCATTTGTTTGTTTTTTCTGGCTGTCCATGGTATACTCAAAAGTCTTCTCCAGCACCAAAAAAGCATCAATAAATTTTCTGTCCTGCCTCTTCAAAGTCCAGCTTTCAGATCCATAGAATATCACAGGAAAAATCATTGTCCAAACGATTCTAATCTTTGTAGGTGTAGACACGGCATCTAAATATCTTTTCCAAGGCCTTCATTGCAACCCTACCAAGTGCTAGTCTGTAGCGTATTTCTTGACTGCTGGATCCTTTACTGTTGATGGTTGATCCTAAAAGGCAAAAGCTATCCACCACTTCAAAGTCTTCATTATCCATTCTGAGGCTGGTTGCTGTACCCGTTGTCATTAGTTTCGTCTTCTTTACATTTAGTTGTAGTCCCATTTTTTCACGGTGCTCCTTCACTTTCATTATTAGAGCATGCAGATCATCCGCATTCTCAGCTATCAGAGTGGTATCATCAGTGTAGCACAGGTTATTGAAGTTTCTTCCTCCAACAGTGAAACCACGCCCATTTTCTTGCACTCCAGCTTCTCTCAGTATATGTTCAGCATATAAATTGAATAAAGAAGGAGAAAGTATACAGCCTTGTCTTACTCCTTTGCTGATCTGGAACTAGTCTGTTTCACCATGTTCCATCTGGGCTGTGGCTTCCCGTCTTGTGTATAGGTTTCTCATGAGAACGATGAGATGTTCCGGGGTGCCCATTTTCCTGAGGATATTCCACAATTTGACATGGTCAATGCAATTGAAGGCTTTTCTGTAGCTAATAAAGCACATATTGACTTCTTGGGCTTTCTCTGTTATCTAACATGCATCAGCAGTGATGTCTCTTGTTCCTCAGCCTTTTCTGAAACCAGCTTGAACATCCGGCATTTCCCTTTCCACATAGGGCTCTAATCTGTGTTTTATGATCCTGTGCATTATTTTGCTAGCATGTGAAATTAAGAATATTGTGTGATGGTTTGCGCAGTCTGTTAAGTCTCCGTTCCTTTGGTATGGGTATGTAGACTGACATCTTCAAATCCTCTTCCAATCTCTTGGCCACTGTGTCTTTCTCCAAATTTGCTGGCATAGTTTGGTTAGAGCCTTGACTGATTCTTCTTCTGTTTTGCCTGCCATACTGCTGTTGCTATTCCATCAATTCCTGTAGCCTTCTGACTTGTTAATAACCTGAGTGCTGATCTAACTTCATCTTCCCATACAAGAGATTCTTGCAAATAGGTAATATCTTCTAGGGCAGGGATTCTCAACGTTGTTGGACTTCAATTCCCATAAACCCGAACCAAAGGCCACTGGGGCTGGGGATTATGGGAACTGAAGTCCAAGAACATCTGGAGGCCCAACATTGAGAATCCCTGTTCTAGGGTATCTTAATTTTAAACTTAATAGGGTGAGTGCTTCTCAACTTTAGTAATCATTTAAATTGGTTCTTTCTGCCGCCCTGAGCCAATTTGGAGGAGCGGTATATAAATCAAATAAATAAATAAATAAATAATAGTGTGTTTACACCTTACTTCCCTGCTTTGTATAGCTACTTTTAAAGAGATTGTATTAAACTAATGACAAAAGTTCTTCCATTTATAAGTTTTCTTCTAAGATCATGCTGTTTGCATTTGCTTCTGCATAATGTATGAAATAACCCTTAGAATAATTAAAATATTCAAATACTTAAGCAAAGAGGGTATAGGTGAGCAAAAAGGAGATGATGGCTTGGGATAGGCAAGATAGCTAATTGAATCTTCATTGGTTTCTAGGGAAAGGTTTTCCTTTGGGCTTGTCTGCATGTGGATTAAATTACAGTGCAGTGATCAAAATTGATAAGCACACTTACCTGGGAGTTGCTCTACTGAACACAGTAGAACTTACTAGGGATGTGCATGGAACCGTTCAGTGCTCCATTCTAGGAGTGCTGAACTGGTTCCGTGGACTGGCTTTCAAGCCAGTTCGAAGGTGTGTGTGTGGATAACTTTAAGGGTGGGGGAGGGTGTTCTTATCCCTCCTGCTGCATTTCCCCCACTGGCGCTGTGTATTCAAACGGCCCGGCGGAGCGGCAGCATACTGCTTTTAAAGAAGCCAGTGTGGTGTAGTGGCTAGAGTGCTGGACTAGGACTGGGAAGACCCGAGTTCAAATCCCCATTCAGCCATGAAACTAGCTGGGTGACTCTGGGCCAGTCACTCCTCTCTCAGCCTAACCTACTTCACAGGGTTGTTGTGAGGAGAAACCTAAGTATGTAGTACACTGCTCTGGGCTTCTTGGAGGAAGAGCGGGATATAAAATGTAAATAAATAAATTAAAAAAATACCTCCCTGCTACCCTGTTTCTTCATGTGACTGAAAGTTCCCACTGTGTGTGTGTGTGCGTGCGTGCGTGCGCGCGCACGTACACCAGGAACTTCCAGTCTGAGGAAGCAATGGGGTGGCAGGGAGGTACGCTGTCACCCCGCCAGACGGTTTGAATACACAGCACTGGTAGGAGAAATGCAGTGGGAGGAGTAAGAGTACCCTCCGCCGCCCTTAAAATTACTCCCCCCGCCGTCTTCCAACTGGCAGGCGCCGGTTCCATGCACATCCCTAGAACTTACTACCAAGTAAACATTCATAAAGGTAAAGTGTGCTGTTGAGTCGGTGTCGATTCTTGGCGACCACAGAGTCCTATGGTTGTCTTTGGTAGAATACAGGAGGGGCTTACCATCTCCCGTGCAGGATGAGATGATGCCTTTCAGCATCTTCCTATATCGCTGCTGCTCGATATAGGTGTTTCCCTTAGTCTGGGAAACATACCAGCGGGGATTCAAACCAGCAGCCTCTGGCTTGCTAGTCAAGTCATTTCCCCGCTGCGCCAGGGTTATTTAATGGGTAAGGTAGTTAACTACAGTGATGGTATTGCTGGAAATGATGTGAGTGTTTGTTATCAAAGATGATCGAATGTAATTAGGAATTATGCCAACTACCATATGGCATGTAAAGGTAGAACTAGGTATTAGAACAGAATTGAATTGTCACATTGATTTCAGTGATATTTGTTTTCTAGTAAGTGTGCTTAGGTTGCAGACTTCACAAATGGAAAACCAAAAAAAGGGAGACAAAGCTTTTTTGTTTGATAAATATGTTCTCTGTATCCCATTTCCCATTTACACATTAATTTCCCTTTACACAGCTCAAACCATTCAATAATAGATATCTTGTTTTCTCTCTCATGCAAATATACATAGCCTATTTGCACTGGGGTATGTGTGACACTCATGGGTGACTGAAAGTGAAGCAGTGGTGTAGGAATACTAAGGCATGGGGTTAGACAATGGGACAGAATCTGAAAGAAACAAATAAGGTTTGTCTTTAGTGATAGAAGAATGAGGAAGAAGCAAAGAGACTATGTATAGGTGACTAAAAGAAGGCAGTGGCTTGGGATAGGCAAGAGAACTAATTGATTTTACATTGGTTTCTAAGGGAAATGTTTTCCTCAGGGCTTGTCTGTGTGTGAAGTGCAGTGATGTAATGATAAACTGATTAAAGGAACACATAATCCAGTTGAAGTCCTATCCCTTTATGAGATCTATTTATGCTACTTGGACTGTGATGTATTTTTTTCATATATGGAAGTTTTTCATTGTGGTAGCTTAATTTCTTTCCATGTTTTTAATCTGAATGTACAAACCAGCAGTTCATATTTTATCCAAGAGGACATGGACCAAAATTGCATCTAGTTTGTCATAATTTGAGTTTTCAATACTAGTGATGACGGCTCAAATAGCTGTTAATGCTGATTGAAGTTGTAATTGATTATAAGATCATTTGCATTGGATAATAATAAAATCCAGCCTTTATTGGGGAATAGTAACTAACATTTTTGTGTTAAGTTAGAACTGATTCTTGCATTTCTGTTGCAGCGTGGGAATCACTATTGTGTGGCTGATCCTATGCCACACCAGGAACATCTGTAAGCAGGACACCATGTGGATCACACCCCCACCCCTTCCCAGGGAAGAGATACTGTCATGGGAAGTAACGATATCAGTGAGTTGCTCAGTCAACATGGCTTCTTGGTTGCATGTGGTACTGGTGTGGCATGGGATTGAACCAAACAAAAGGTGATGCTGAAGTTGTGCCCTTGCAGTGCAAGTGTGTAACTTGACAGATGGTTAGCTCTGACAATATTGATCACCTGTTAGGCTGAAGAGGGAAATTGATGCTTGAACTTCATGTAATTATTTCTGTTTTAAAATAAAATGGCTGACATTCTCTACAGTGTTACAAGGGTGGAAGATGCTCTATACCCTCTCAGGCAGCCGGGAGACTAGCTGTGCTGAAGGCTTGCCATGCAGCCCATTCTGCGGGGACAGGAATGGGGAAGCAATTTCCGCTTCTCTCCTCTTCCTGCAAAATAAGGGTCATATGATCCTCAGGGACATGCTAGCAGAGGCAAAAAGGGCTTTTACATGGACATGCTTGAAGAAGCAAAAAATGCTTCCCTATATCCCTCCCTGAAGGCTAGGCTGTGCGGCATACCTTCAGAACAGCTAGGCTCCTGGTTTTCTGTGAGGGTAGAGCTCTTCCTCTGCTCTTTTAAAGCTGTAGAGAATCTTGGGCAATGTGTTTGAAAAATATACTTTCTTCCCATATTGTTTAGCTGAGTGAGTGAGGAAAAGGAGTGGTGCTCTGTAATGTGTACTGAACTCTGCATATTTTACTTCCCAACTGTTTTTTGAGACCCCTCAACTTCTTATTTTCTTTTTGTCAGTACCTTAATTTATGCTTGATTGTGATGGTTCAATCTAAAACTGTTGGTTCTGATTACGACTAAAACAATATATGTTCCGTGACAGTTCAAATTTAAATTGAAGCTAATTTTTTCCCCTCCAACAGCAAACACATATCTATTTATGGTACAAGCACGGGGTATAATGCTGAAAGAAAATGTGAAAACAATAGGACATATGATCAGATTGTATACTAATAAAAATGCTACACTAAATGGTACAGGTAAGAATGTTATTTTCAGTTTTATATCAGTGTTATAATTTATTGGTAACAACATAGACTGAGACAATTCTAGATTCTGTATTCCAACAAATTGTATAAGGTTAGAAGCAGAGAATTCATAGAAGTTGATGTGCATTAACATTTATGTGGTTTTGGTAAAATTACTTGGGAATACAGCCCAGTAGCAGCAGCTGGACAAAGTTGCTTCTTGCTACATAATGCTTCCCTTTCTGTTAAAGATTATCCTGAAGGCAACAATTCAAGTGAAAACCTTGTTCAAACTATGATGTATCTTCCAGAAAACTTCACTTATTCTCCTTATCAGCCTTGTCCAGAAAAGTTACCTTACATGAGTAAGTTTATCTTTTCTTTAACATATAGCCTGATCCATTAATATGAATTGTTTTGAAACAGCATTTTCCAGTAAATAAGCAGTAAATAAGCTTCTATATTATTAATTCTCCTGGGTGTGCCTTGGAATGTGCGTCCCAGTGCCCAGCTAATTGGCTGGGTGATGGAGGCGCCTGATTGGCCGAGGTGCACCCAGGAGGATTGGTTGCCGTGGCGGTGGCAGGCCCAGCCTGGCCATGGAGGCAAAGCCCAGGAGGAGGGAAAGAAAGTGGGGGGGGGGGCAGAAGTGGCAGTGGGGAGGAGAGGCGGCTGGGCCTGGCACGGGCCGGCCATGGTTAGGAAGCGGAAACTGGGGCAGAAGGTGGGCAGGGGAAGAGGTAACCGCTGGCCCCAAAGAGTGCACAGATGTTCTGTGCAGGGTTGGCTAGTAATATTAATATTAAGAAAAATTTTAATATTGTATGTAGAGCACAATGAAATAGGAAACTAGTAACTTTTTTAAAATTAGAAAGACTGAGAGAGCTATGCTTACCTTATGAGTGTAGACCTGTGTACACTATGTGCAGGCCACAATCTCAGTTTATTTTGTGTTGCAAAAGTAGCATTATTCCTGCTACATGAAATAATGATTACATCTTGTAATTTATGTACATGTAATTCATGATTAAATGTTTATCCTGCCCTTCCTCTAAGAAATCCAGGTATATAGTTCTTCCCCTTTTAGCTGTCAAGAAGCTAAAGGGGGTTAGTATTCATACAAATCCTGGCAGGTAGGTTAGGCAAAAAGATACTGAGGCTGTTCTCATGAGCAGCCAAGAGCAGGGTAAGGCAGCCAAGCCCATTCTTGGCTGCTCATGAGAAGCAGCAAGAGGCAAGCAACTGTGGCAACAGTGGCAAACCCGCCTGCAGAGCTCTTCTTCAAAATGAGGTTAAGAGAGCAAGTGTGCTCTCAAACTCATTTTTTTTAGTTGTTTGCCATCCCTTGCTGCTTGAAGCCCGCCCTGGCTGCTTGCATTTTACTTGAATGCAGTTGGCAATTCAAGTCTGACAGATCTGTCATCGTATCTTCCTATGCAAGAAAAGTATGACCCCCCCACCCCTACTTCCCAGCTTGGATTTTAATGCAAGCTGGGAAGAAACCTAAGCTCCAAGCCTCCTCTTTCTCCATTTGCCTTGCTTGTAGTTTCTTGTTAAGAAGAGAGACACATTTCTTTCCACTTTCCATTCCCTGGTATACTGTTAAATATAATAATATAAACTTTGGATCTAAAATATAGGTGTAAATCTATTTTGTTTTTCACTACTTAGGAGGCTTTGTTGATGTCAACATGAGTGAAATTAGCTTGGATGAAATTCAACAGTTATTTTCAAATAATATAGATGTTGAGCCAGGTGGTCATTGGAAGCCAAAAGACTGTAAACCACGATGGAAGGTAAGACAACGTTTTAATCTGTTACCCAGCTTCCTTGAATCGTGGTAGATTTCTCAAAGGTGAGATTGTTCACAATTGGTATGTATCTTCAAAAGGATATAGAGTTCTTGTATTTACTTCCCATTTATATTCTATTTTTCCATTCAAACAGCCGGTCTAAAACTGATCACAATTTAAAAGAAATTAATTTTAAACCAGGCAATGACGTTGAACAACAAACATGGCTTCCCCCGTAGCACTTATTTATTTGTTTTTATATTTATAGCCTGCTCTTCCTCTAAGGAACCTAGAGCAGTATACATGGTTATATTTATCCCCACAATAACCTTGTGAGGCAGGTTATGCTTAGATAGAAGTATCTGGCCCAGAGTCACCCAGTGATATCTCCATCTTCAACTGCTTACTAAAAACAAAAGTTAGATTCTGATAGATTTCTTGGGAAGGGAATTCTATATTAGAGGTCACCTCTGAAAAAGTCCTGCTCTGTATTTTTATTGATTTTATCTGAAAGGTCGATAGAAATTGGAGTAGAGCATCACTTGATCTGAAAGCATGGGGGACTTGTATGTTCAAGGGGAAGTATTTCATAGGGTATAGTGGTTTCAGTCTACTTAGGCATTTAAGGATTATAACCTTGAATTATGTCCAGAAGCCAGTTGAACGTGTCCTAGTGTTAAAAAAATAAATGTCCTCTCTTTAATTCATGTTCCATATTCATATATAAAAATGGTGAGAGTGGTAGGGGAGAGAGATGCTTTTTAAAGCACCTAGTTTTATTTACTCCAGATATAATACTCATCCCAAAATAAAACACTAAAAAAATAAGAATACATGAGATTTCTGCACAGTGTAACATTAAGAACCAACTACAGTACATATAATTTTTTAATTGCTGAGCAACTGGCTTATTTGATTTTTGAGCTGGTCATTTGCGTTTTGCTACTGCTTAGCATATTTGTTTAGCTGGGTTTCTGTTTGTAGGTTGCAATACTCATTCCTTTTCGCAATCGCCACGAACATCTTCCAATATTTTTCCGACACCTGATACCAGTGTTACAAAAACAGAGGCTGGAATTTTCCTTTTATGTTGTTGAACAGGTGAGCTGTGCTATGTTTGCTTCATAACAAATTCACATGTGTTGTATATATTTTGGGTAGGTTCAGTGCTGCAGTATTGGTGGTGGTTTCTAGTGGGGGGAGGTGTTCTAGCGGGAGGGGGAGAAATCCTTGAGAGGGTTCCTTCTGTAAACTGAATATTTGATAAGGCGTAATAAAGGGCAATTCCTTTGGTTCGAATATTTTGTTTCATCTGATATAGTTTTAACTGGGTGTTGCATGTATGGTCTTATGCATTGCGTTTGTTTTCTGTTAGAAGGAAAGTATTAAATTTCTTCTTAATGCTTTGCTAGTATATACCAATAGATAACTACATATGGCAGTTTTCATCATTTTAACAGTTTGTTCTCCTGTTCTATCCTTTATTTAGACTGGGGCGCAGCCTTTTAACCGAGCGATGCTCTTTAACATTGGCTTCAAAGAAGCTATGAAGAATAATGACTGGGATTGTGTAATTTTTCATGATGTGGATCATTTACCTGAAAATGATCGAAATTATTATGGATGTAATGAGATGCCACGTCACTTTGCTGCAAAGTTGGACAAATATATGTACATGTAAGTAACACATTCAGCTCATTTGTAGTATGTGGAAAATACTTTTTGAATCTTTATAAACAAATTTTGTAATTAGACAAAGCTTTGATATTAAACAGTATACAGCATTGGAGAATAAAAATGTAAACCAACTCAAACCTCCAGCAGGTATACATTAAGTTGTTCCAGGAACATCTGCCAGTACAAAGGGTAAAACACTAAAATTAAGAAATCTTGTAGACAAAATTACTAATTTAAGGGCATATATATTTCATGTACCTATATCTTGTGGCTTTTAATCCTTGCCAGAATTTTGTTTGCTTTTAATAGTCACTTCAGGGAGCCGGCAATCAAGACTGAAACTGTGGCAAATGGGAAGGGGATATTTAATATTTTCCACCTTGTACTATGGTCCCAATGAAAATTGTCCAAACTTCCCTCCCAGGGCAAATATGGGGCATGATTTCCATTGGGACCACAGCACAAGGGGAAAAGGTTATATACCCCTCCTGATGCACCACAGTTCTTATCCTGACTGCAGTCTGCAGCACTTTAACATTAATATGAAATTCCACCCCCGGAAACATAGTATGTAATTTGACCCTAAGCAGTTCTCTAGTTAACCTTGTTGCCATGCTATATTGGGATAGCTGAATACATAGCTATGCAGGTAGGCTGACGTTCTCTGGCTAGTATACATCGACAAGCAAGCAACCGCATAATTGCATACACTTCTATATGATGTCTGTTGTCTTTCCCAATGACCAGTGCATTTGCTTCTGCCTTCAGTTCTTCCTTGCCCAAGAACTTGCCACTTAGAGTAACCTTGTGGTGACGATTTGCAGGGTTTTTTTCTAGCTGCTCAAGCACTCAATTTTTCTGACTCAGCTACCCATTTACCCAGTAACATTGAATTCATGCCCAGTAACATTTTATTCTTGCATTTTATTCCTCTGCGTGTTCTCGTTCTTGCCTATAATTTTCTGTTCTGCCTCTATGTCATATTCCTTTGCTGCTTCTCTGTCATTTGCAAGACTGTTCTTATCTAGGGGAAAAATGCAACCTTAAGATATTGTGGCCAAGATCCAAAGAACAGATGATGATGATGATGATTGATTGATTGATTGATTGATTGATTGATTGATTGATTCCTATGCCATATCACTATGCCAAGATTTTGAAAATCTTCTTGGTTGAAAGTCTCCTTGGTTTTTCATGTGACACATGGCACTGCTGTTTGGAAAACATAGCATCTGTTTGGGTGTGCGGAACTGGATGTGCTATTCTTTGGTTTCCAAAATTATATATATTTTTAACAGTTTTAAACCTATATCCAATCATATGAACATATGTTAAGTCCCCCCACCACCCACGCCATGTGATACTACTTTGAGGTGATTGTTTATAACAGATTCATCCTACAGAAGTAAAGCCAGCATACATTATTTTTAATAGGCCTGTGCCCCACCAGAAATGCTACCAGAAACTGCCCTTTACATTTAAAGTGTAAAAAGACCCACCGCTGCCACTTCAGGTCAGGTCACCACTGCCCCCATTGCTGCCATGGCCATAGGCTTCTCTGACCCTCCAGCCAGCTGATGACCGCAGTTCCTGGCTGTGCTGTCCAGCAGCAATGGGGCCAGTGGTGACTGTGGTGCCGGGTCTCTTTAAACGTTCAAAGGGGAGAGGGAGAGGTTCTGATAAGCATATCAGAGAAATGTTTTATCCCATGCTATTAGGAGGGGGTTTATCAGCGTTTGGACTCCCGGGGCCCCTCTCCTGTCATTTGCAGAATTGCTGCTGACAATACCAATATGGGTATCAATGGTCCGATATGCTTATCACACATTTCCGACAGCACAGGACTGGTTTTTAATAGCCTCTTGAGAAGCCATTTATTCTAAATAATATATCTGAACAGAAATATATATACTATTTGTATGTGACACATTCTGAAACTTTTGAAGAGAGAATTGTGCTTACCTAAATGTGTTAAACAAAGTGAAATTTGCCTGCTGTCATTTTCAGTCTTCCATACAATGAGTTCTTTGGTGGCGTAAGTGGACTAACAGTAGAACAATTCAAAAAAATCAATGGATTTCCAAATGCTTTCTGGGGATGGGGTGGAGAAGATGATGACCTATGGAATAGGTGAGTGTTCATAGAATGTGTAGGATCAGCTCCTAAAATGGAAGTTATATTCAAGCGATTTCTTATTAAAATATTAGCATTAAGATTATGAAAGTGTACTTGGATGTGCAGGAACTTATTGGATACTATTGCATAGGATCCTCCTCTTTCAAAACCACTGCATAGTGCAATTTTCTATTGTTTTAATGGTGGTTGTATGTCTGAAATTGTATGTTTCCTCCCCTACACAGAAATAAATATTAGGTGCTCCAAATAGTGATGTTAGCAATAGTTCATGGCCCACATTCCATGCAGCAGAATGCTAGCATTAGAGACCTGCTGCGTAATGTGAAAGGCAGCCCCGGTGATGTTGTCTCCCAGGGCAGCTGTGGAACAACTCAAAATGACATCCAGGCAGCTGCACAGTGCTGCTCCTATAAGTAGTGCTTTGCAGCTGCCGAGGCACCGTTTTTCAGTTGTTCTGCAGCTGCCCAGTTGGGCAGCATCATCAGGACTGCCTTGCATGTTGCACAGCAGCCTCAGCAGGTGCCTAACACCAGCATCCTGCTGCACAGAATAACAACTGTTATTTCCTTTATAAATAACTTCAAAGTGTAACATTGGATAATGAAAAGTTTTAAATCTGAAAATATGATGGGTTGGATATTTTTTAATAACCACATGTGATAAAACACCAATAACATGTAAAGCAATTCCTCCTCTGCTCATATTTTGGATCTATCTAATGGAACCAATGCTAGCAGGTTGGGAAGCTCCTTCAGTCTTTTGAGTGCATCTGCTTGGCTGGCTATTGTTTTCTCCAGTTTGCTGCTGCTAATTGTAGAGCTTAACTAACAAGCAGAAGGTTGCCGGTTCTAATCCCCACTGCTACTATATCAGACAGCAGCAGTATAGGAAGATGCTGAAAGGCATAATCTCATACTGCACAGGAGAAGGCAATGGTAAACTTCTCCTGTATTCTACCAAAGAAAACCACAGGGCTCTGTGGGCGCCAGGAGTCGAAATCAACTTGATCGCACACTTAGCTTTAATGTAGAACCTTGCCAGAGTATTTCCTCAGATGTGTCTTCCTCTTAATATGTCACAAAAACATGTACATGAATTTCAATGTCGTTTGGAGTGGAAGCTTTTAATGATCAGATTAACAATCAAACCAAATTCATCCAAAATAAACATGTATATCTTTGTTTTTCTTTATAGTTCAAAAATTGACAGACTGCAGTCATACAAAGCTGTGTTTCAATGCAGGAGAAAACATTGCACATTTAGGTGATGTCTTTAAAGTATCTGCTGAACAGATGAGCTGCTTTCAGTCATCTTGCTGACCAGCCATGCAAGAAACTGCTGCACTAGCTTCAAAGACAAACTTGCATATGCAAGGTTTTCCTCCATGTGCACACGTACTTTGTAGTGTATCCACAGAGCTTACATATAATTTGTGTAACAATAACACTGTGTAACGTGTACATCCACAGAGCTTACATGTCATTGTGATTTTTGCAAATACAGTTTTTCTTCTTACACATTCCAACTATTTGAATTGTAGGGTTCACTATGTAGGATACAATGTAACAAGACCAGAAGGAGAGCTAGGGAAGTATAAATCTATTCCACATCACCACAGAGGAGAAGTTCAGTTCTTAGGACGGTAAGAAAAATGGTTAAGTATCAAAACACAAATAACTAACAGAATGTTCTATTTTCAGTGTGTTGCTGGCAATATGGTGCAAGTGATGCATCTACATTATTTATGTATTTTTTCACACACACAATGTATGTAAATTGTATGTAAATGGAGCTCTCGTTTTGTTAACCTTATTTAAGGGGAGGGTGGATTAGGTGAGCTAGCCACCTTGGGAACACCTGGTGGTTCCTACAATCGCAGGGAAGCGGGCTAAGCTCCCTTAGCCCGCTTCCCAGTGATCGTGGGAATAGTGTGATTTTGCACAGAGTTCCTCCCTGCCGCCCCTGCCCCTGTCGTCGTTCCTTAAGGCTTAAAAGAGACTAGAGCTAGCAGCGCGCATGCGCTCTGCGCAGCGCGCGCGCTTGCCTGTGACGCTGGCGCGCGCGCTGCATACATCATGTATGTATAAACGAGCACGCACGCCGCGCAGGGCACATGCACGCCGCTAGCTCTAGTCTCTTTCAAGCCTTAAGGAACAACGACGGGGGCAGGGGCGGCAGGAAGGAACTCTGCCGCCCCAAGAAGATGTTTAAAAGGACCAGCGCCGGAGGGGGAAGAGCGGCGGGGGGAGGTAAGTACTACCACCACCACCCCGCCGCTTAAAGCTACATGCCCCCGCCCATCCGAACCTCCAGATCGCTGGACTGCCGAACCGGTCCGGAGGTCTGTAACAGTGTGCCCGAACCGAACCATGCACACTACTACTGGGTAGTGCGTGGTATAAAACCTTTAAAGATTTTTTTTAAATTGTTTTCTTTGAAATGTTTATAGTTACAGAATTCTCGTATTTTATATTTTGAGGTTGGAAATTGCTTGCCTTCCATAACCCAAAGAACCTTATTTTCTACTGCTCTGACACTGCTCTGTACTCTTTCTGCAGGTATAAACTATTGAGATATTCCCGAGAGCGTCAGTATATTGATGGGTTAAATAATCTACTATATACTCCAACAATTCTTGTCAACAGATTATATACAAATATAACTGTAAACCTTGTACCAGAACTAGCTCCTGTTCAAGACTATTGATGAATAAATAACTAGGTCAAAACATTCTAACACTGGAAAAGCTCATCTGAAACTTTAAAGGATTCAAACCAGATCTTTCTAAAGAGATATGGGGGGAAAGTCAAACGATGGTATGGATAAAAATGTGTCAAGGAGAAGAAATCCCAGTAGCTGCTACTTAAAATGTTTACATCATGAAACTAACAAATATTCAAAGCCTTCTTCAATCACATTTTATATATCTGAAGCTACTCATCACTGCTATTAAAACAAACAAACCAGTAGCTTGTTTAGAAGCCAGGAAAAGCCTCTTCTCCCAAGAAGTGTGGTTTTAACAAACTGATTAAATGAAGACTTTGTTTATGTTTTTGTAAATGTATAAATTAATGTGATCATGAATATTGTAGGATTCAAGGCTTCTGCATGCACGTGATAGTACTGTGTTCAGCCATGGTTTGGTTTTGTTGGCATAAAAGAACTTGTAAACAATTTGATTCAAGGCAGAGGGTTTGCTTTGTTTATAATGAAAGACCTATTTATAAATGTTGGCTAGCTGTGACTGTAAACTGTTATATTAGTTTGAGTTATGACCTCCCAAATACCTATAGATGTAATTTTACCACTAACCTTTCTAGAAAAACTTTCTAAAAAAAATTGATTCTATGAGTGGCTTCTCATGATCAGCTGGAAATGGTAAGAAGTTTTGAGAGAGGGAGCCAGAGGTATCCACAGTGCATGTGCTTCTGTGTGTCATGCTGTCTGAAGCCACTTTTGCGCCTGGTTATTGACTTGCACACAGGATTCTGTCAACTTTGTCAAGCCAACTTACAGCTTTGGCAACAGAAGCTGGACTTGGATGGCTTCAGATAACACACCACATGGGAGCATGAGTGCTGCATACACCTCTAGTTCCCTCTCTGGGGTTTCTTACTGATTTTTCAGCTGGTCATCTGAAGCTGCCCAATCTGTGAGTAGTACTATGATTCCCTGATTGTGCTTGAAATAATGTTTTTGTATATTGCATGTATATTAAGGGAATCCATCAAGGATGTTGCATTTCACTATGGTCCTTAACATATGTCACTGTGTTGGTGTCCTATCTGTGTTTATTACGAGCCTGTATTGTTGCTTTAAAGAGTTCTTTTAAAAGCGCTGTCATTACTTCTAGAATCAAAAGAGCAAAGAAGTGTGTTCATTAGTAGATGAATGCTAATCAGTTTCAAAAAGTGAGGGGAATGGCTTCATGTGGATAGTTTGGAATATTTGAAGCATTTGCCATTTGTCCGACTTCATTTTCATTGAAGTTGGTGTATCTGGAATTAGCCTAAATAGGAATGCTTTGAAGATCTTTCACACAATAACTGCCAATAGTGTAACACACCTTTCCTGTGTGCAGTGTGCTTCCTAAAACAAGCTGCTTCCCTCATGACTCCTAAAAAGGATGAGGGTTCTCACTGTTTCACAGGGATCTTTTTTTTGTGGGGCCCAGTGCATGTAAGTTGGGCTCTGTATGTTCACCAGTTTTTGTGATCTGGGTGAAGCTTGCCTTCTTTAGCATCTTTTGAGTGCTATTTAATATATTTTTATACCGCTGCAGTTAATAATATGTGAAATGAATTACTTATTTTGTTGTAATTGAAATGCATTTAGATGTTGATTGAATGTGATTGTTTTGCTTATTATTGCCATGTTTTAGCAATGTGAGAACCAAAGAATTGCTGCTTTTCTTTTACAAACTAGAAAGTGCTTTGCTAAACATTTACAGCAAGAACTAAACAAACAAAAAACCCAGATAAAATCTCTCCATTTGTATCCCGAGTGCATTTCTCAGCAGATGTGTTGCATCTGTGATATAAAATTGCTTACTCTTAACTCTTCTTTAGAGCCTTGGCATCAAATTTTACTGCAAGCCGCTCTTATTAGATGTTCAAAAGGATCTCTATCATTTTCAAATGCTTTGCAAATTTTCATATGCTTAACACAAGCTAGGTACTGTGCAGAGATAAACATTGACAGCTCCTGCCTACAGACTTACAATCTTAGAGACAGAACATAAATCAAGCATGCAAAAAAATTAAATTTAGACTCCCACATTACACTGAATGCAGTACGATAAAGGCTTAAACTATCATGTACCCTTCCCATCATTCATTTATTTTGAAACAAAAATGAACTCTTCCTTTATCATGTACTGTCCTGATTTAGTCTGGCTACATTGTTTGATAAATGCTTAACTTTTAGATGTTGCCTACTTATTGTTAACTTTTTTTATAAAGATGTGTATGTGCGTGTGTGTGTGAGTGATGTAATATATGCCTTTGGGTATAAAATGTTTTTAACCTGTCAGAAAATGTAATTCCAAACTATGATGTGCAGTTTGTTCTGCTTGAAAACACCATTCTATAGCAGATCTTAATATGCCATGTGCCTTTAAAGTAGCTTACAAGCGGAACTGGGAGCCATTCACATTCCTTATCCATGACCTCTCATTGTAAAACCATTGAAAAGCTGCATTTGTTTTCTCCAGCTTCTGGCACCTTGCAATTGAAAATCCCACTCTGATTTAGAGTGGGGTTTTAAAGATTAAAAGAACATTTCTAGTTAAACTAAAGAAATAGCAATCATATAATGAAGTCAATTTGGAATACTAATATATGTTTCTGATCTTCTGGACTAAAATGGGAGATGGGTGACATAGGTATATATATAAATTATACTTTTTCTTGGATCTCTGGGTCTGTTTTTGAATTTAAAAATATATAATAACTTGTGATTACATGCAAACTAATGTGAATTATTAAACTGTACTTGCAGAACATCAGAGGAAGTGTACTTAGTATTTTTTTTCCAGATATAAGATGCTCATTAAATGCACTGAAACAAATGCTAGGAATTGTACAGAATCATGTTGTGATCTTTTTATTTTGCTCATTAAAATGTTTGTATTTTCAAATGCATTGTCTTTTGAAATACAATGTGCTAAATATATTGGTGTCATGCTCTTTTTATCAGTGGTGTTCTTGTGTTGGAATGATCTTAATAAAATAAATTCAGCAGTGCTAAAATCTATTCATGGGATAAAAATTGATTTAATAAATACCTACAATCTTTTTAAAGTGGATTTTAGGAGTACTCTATTTTATACTAAAATGTTTAAATGAAGGGTCTTCAGATAAAACTGCTATTTAGATGTCTTAGTTTAGAGTGTAACACTGCTCTGTAGTAGAAACCTGTCTTAATTGTTCAAGATACAGTTCAGCTAAATAGCCATGAAATTCTTCTGTATAGCTAGATATCTTAAAATGCCTTAAAATGGCATTTTAGGCTGCTTCTTCAAAAATATTGCTGCTAGATTGGTTACTGTGTTTAACTAAACATAAGGGATAATGTGAACAACAACTGTGACATCCAGACTAATGGGTGGATGGGTTTTGCAAGTTTTGCCCATTTCTCTGTGTTATGGGCACAATCAATTGTCTTACATTCATACAACAACTGGGGATCTCTGGGAATGGAACTCTAGGGTGTTTATAAGTGCCTTATGAAGCCTCCATTTTGCATGTTTCCTCTGATGGCATACTGTACAAATTGTGCAAGAGAGAAGTTCTGATGATTAAAGGTAAAGCGTGCTGTCGAGTCAGTGTCGACTCCTGGCAACCACAGAGCACTGTGGTTGTCTTTTGGTAGAATACAGGAGGGGTTTACCATTGCCATCTCCTGTGCAGTATGAAATGATGACTTTCAGCATCTTCCTATATCGCTGCTGCCCGATATAGGTGCTTCCCATAGTCTGGGAAACATACCAGCGGGGATTCAAAACGGCAACCTCTGGCTTGCTAGTTAAGTCATTTCCCGCTGTGCCATTAGGTGGTTAGTGAGCTGATAATCATTGGGAATGTTAGTAGTTCAATGAATATGAGGTGAGACTTGGAAATGGTAACTATGATGATGGAGAAGGGATAAATGTTCCATATAAGGTTTTTAAAATCAAATTCTTTTAATATAAAATAACGTATTACACTGAAACTGTTTAAAGAAGAAACATTTATTGATGCATTTCAAAATGTTTTAGCCAAGATGTCGGTTATAGATGCTACTCTAGCAAACAAGCCATTGATTACACTTTAACTGTCTTTAAGATAATCCTACAACAGTGGAACAGTAGGGAGAACTTTGTAGGGATAATCTATGGTCTCATTCCTTTGGGTCGCTGACAACAGCTGTGGTTGAATAAGAGTAGGGGCTAAGAAGAGCAGCAATGGTATAATGACGGTGACCAGAATCGTTAGCATTGAAAACTACCTGCAAAAGAAAAGCACAAGTAGGAGTACAACGTGTCTTTGACTGTAAACATCTGCAGGATTCTGTTAGTTCCCTACACTAAAGGAACCGATTACCTAATTTGTCACCGGTTGCTTTAATCTACAACCCTCCCAAGTGTTCTGATGTTCATGTGGAATTTCCACAGAAGAAATTGCCTGTAATAAATGGAAAAAACTTGGTGGGTTGGTTTCCTCTGTTAAAATGGGAAGGGATATCCCTGCATGTGACAAAACTCTACATGCATATCAGAGTCACCACCTCTGTAAATCAATGGATGGGAGCAAGTAGTTAGTTTCAGTTAACACATCTAATAAAAATCCTGAAAGTCATTCAGGGTGACATCTTGGTGAATTCATAAGACCCCCGAATCCAGTTGCAAAACAGCATGTGATGTTTGTCATTGAAGCTGATAGAAATATGCCTTATTTTTGTGTTGTCATAATTCAAAGCAATTTTCCTGACTACAGTACAAAAAGTACTGTACTTTATAGTATTTCTGAGAAGCTTTCAACAGTGACCAATTATAACTTTTCCATTATGAAGCTGAAGCTGTGTATGGAATTAAAAACTGGTATTAAAATAGCTATCAAGCAGAACATAAAGTGAAAGTGCCTTGGAGGCTTTCCCCACAAATATTTCCCCATTTAGGAAACAGCAGAATGTTCCTCTGGCAAAATCCACTTACTGTCTGATCAGCATAGCCTGTTTTCTCTACACATCCTAGGCGCTCTGCATGTGTCGGTGGATTATTCACGTAAGCTTGACAACTGTAGTATTTTGCTAAATGAAGCCAGTTTATGAAATGTAGTCTAATACTCTAAGTTTTTCAATGCAAAGCGTGTTCACTTTTTCTTTTACTGAAAATAATAGTATGGTTACAAGCCTAGCTGAATTAATATTATTATTTATTTTATTATTTGTATACTGCCCAAAATGCAAGTCTCTGGGCCAGTGGAGGCCCATGAATGCATGTCTGGGGGGCGGGGCAGTGGGAGACACCTTTAAGGATAAATGAATTCTGTGCTTACCTCCGCAGCAGCCGCCGCATCTGAATACTGTTCAGAGAAGTGTTGTGCCGCCCAGCGGCCCCTGTGGCAAAAGATCGCCACCGCCACTCAACTGGCCGCTGGCGTGGGCTCAGCTCCGTGTAAGCAAGGTGAGCAGCGGTGGCGCAGGGGCTGCTGGGCGGCAAGCCGCTTCTCTGAACGGCGTTCAGGTGCAGCAGCTGCGGAGGTAAGCACAGAATGCATTTACCCTTAAAGGTGTCTCCTGCCGCCCCCCCCCCCCCCCGAGGCGCGTTCATGGGCCGCCACTGCTCTGGGTGACTTACAACAAAACAATAAAATCAACAAATAAAAAGGTTAAATAATTACAATTTAAAATATAAAACATTACAACTATTAACAACCATCAAACAATTAAAACAGTATCTAATTAAAAGCTTGAGTGAACAAATGTGTCTAGACTGGCTTTTAAAAAGTTATCAGAGATGGGGAGGCTCTTAAGCAAGTGGGATTGCATTGAAGTAAATGATTTAGTTCAATGGGCTTCCTTTTCAGTATGAAGTGCATGAGAAAGGGTTGGATTCAGAAATCTGCTCAGCTGATCTCCCCTCTCCTTCTGTGATGACAAGCTCAAGTTATATTGGAAGCAAGCAGAGGGGGAGGGAGGTGTGTGGTTTGGGATCTGTGGGGAGGAAAGGAGGGAAAAGCCGAGATTTTTCCTTGCCTGTTTCCCCAGGTTGAGGGGGTGGGTGAAGCAAGCAAGGTGGGGGGAAGAACCATACATACTGCAAAACGCTGCAATGCATAAAATGCGGGGAAAGGCTCCCTGTAACCGAAAAATACAGCTACTTTCCTGCAGCGCTTTTACAATGTTGTAGGGCAAAAAGACATCATTAAAATTCGAATCAAGACATGGGGAATGTGAATGGCAGCCTGCCAACAACACAGTGACACCGAAATTGGAGAAACGGGCATTATGGAGGGGCACTTAGTGGATATGTTGTGAGTACGTTGCAGCGTGTAATCTAGAAAACGCCCTGGTGTTCAGGAGCATGCCCCCTCTGATCCTGATGGGAATAGATGCACTCTTTCCGTAGTATAGCCAGTGACTGCAATCCATATATGCAGAAGGCATTGGCCTGTACTGCATCCAACCTCCTGCCCCACCCCCCTCTCTTTGGGGAAACAGAATAAGGAGTAAAACAAAACACTCGTTTTCATTAATGGTTGCTATTACATATTAAAAGTATTTCTGAATACTCACATCAGCATGTTCATGAAATGGAGAAATGCCAATTGCCTTCCAGTAAGATCTGGTGTCAAACTCCACCTTGTACAAACCTCGTACAAATAGTTCATCTGTTGTAAGCTCATGGATTTCCCCAAATTCATTGGTTTCCCTATATAGGAACAATACAGATGTATACAAATAGTAAGCATGGTACCTTCATTGAGGATGACATATATATTTTGATACAACCATTCCACTGGATTTGAGATATTGATTCTAGTTTTCAGACAGGGCATACCATTAATTAGGCAAAGGGAGACAAGTGTCTCCTGACCCACAGCCTCTGAGGGGCCCCCAAGGCCAGCCCTTGCCCTTTCTCTTTCCCCCGTTTCTTACTTTCCTCCTTTTTCTGTTGCTGCGGCAGCAGCAAAGTGGTCCAATACCCACGTCGTCTTTTTGCCTCCTGCCTGCCTCTCAGTGTGGCTGTTCCCAGCTGGCCGTGCTCTGTGCTCACTCACTGAAATGGAGATCATGCTGATTGAGTGAGTCACGCAGGCACGTCAGGCAGCAGCAGCAGCGAGAAGGAGTGTTGGAGGTTTGAAGCCAAGCTGCTGGCTGGAGCCTGCCTGGGGGCTGCATAAAAGCCTTGTTTCGGTTTTTTTGTGGCTGACAGATTGACTCCCAAGAAGGTAAGGGGTAAAGTAAATGCAAGTTGTATTAGGCGGGGGGGGGGGAGAGAAGAATGTAGAGGAAAAGAAACTGCCTGAAAGATGTATGATCGCATTGTTCTGCTCTGCTGACTGACCCTCAAGAAGGCAAGGCAGGGAGAGGATGGTGAATGAAACTTGTGTTTTTAAAAGTAACCCTCTGGTCCAGTGAACAAGTGAAACATGAAGTAAACAAATGAAAAAAAGAGGAAGAGATGACAAGAAGGGTAGGGGCTGCCTTGGTACTGCTGTCTCACAAGGAGGGGAGGAATGGTGGAAGGTAAAAGAAACTTGTATTTTTAAAAGTAAGCATGATGGAGGTAGAGAGAACAGGTGGTGTTCAATGTTGGGATCTTGCAGGCTGAGTCATCCATTTGATAAGGGGCTAAAGATGTGGTGTAGTGGTTAAAGTGCCGGACTAGGACCGGGGAGACCCGAGTTCAAATCCCCCATTCAGGCATGAGACTTGCTGGGTGACTCTGGGCCAGTCACGTCTCTCTCAGCCTAACCTACTTCACAGAGTTGTTGTGAGGAGAAAACTTAAGTATGTAGTACACCGCTCTGGGCTCCTTGGAGGAAGAGCGGGATACAAAATGTAATAAATAAATAAATAACTGCTGAATAAATGCTTTTTTTTTTTTTAAAAAAGACTCATCAAAATAAGACTTTGCAAATCAATTGATGATGGGGATTTTTTAAAAGCTGCATTTCTCTCCTGCCCCTGAATGTTGCAAGCAGGCTGCAGCGCCCTCCCTTCAAGGGAGAGAGGGAGCCCACAGCCCCTCCCATCCTAGCCGGCAGAGGCTACCCCTAGTTCAGTTCTGAGGTCATGGCGCAATCAGGAGTGAGGAGGAGAAGAGACATCACAAGCAATTGTAGTTTTATAAGCTTTATTAAGGCAAATGGTTACATCTAAGCAATTAAGCACGGAAGCAAAATCAATCAATTGGTTTTCTTCCCCAGCATAGTGTAGTGTTTTCAATAACAGCTAAAATCATTTTTCCTCACTAGACATGAATAGCAGTGAAATCATTTTCTTTCTTACTAGCAATGAACCGTGTGTGTGTGTGTGTGTGTGTGTGTGTGTGTGTGTGTGTGTGTTCTCGCTGCTGCTTTCAGCTAAGACACAAAATTGACAGTTTCGATTTCAGGTAGAGAGATGGGGGAAGAGAGCAGTCCAAGCATGGGAAAGAGGAGAGGTGAAGGGAAATGAGTGAAGAGGAAAGAACTGAGGAGGGAGGAGGTGCCCATTCTGGCCTTGGGCCAGCAGTCTAGAGTGAGTGAGCTGAAAACAAAGGAGGGGGGAGGGATGGGGGAGAGAAACTGACAGGCATAGGCTAAAGAAGTTCTGAGGAGCAGGAGGAGGAGAGAAAGAGATCCATGGGACAAGGGTGGGGGGAGTTGGTCATGGAGTTTAGAAGATGCTGGGCTGAAGGCACATGTCTACAGATATAATTACTGGGTCTTATAGGTCTGCATCGGCTGCAGAACTCAGGGATGAAGATCTTGAGTGCGCAGGGAGGCAGGTGTCTTGGCAGAGTGGTTGTGTATGCAGGGATGGAAGTCCCTCCAATCTTAGAGACTGGAGCAATTCCAGCTATTTGTTGTGTGCCAGCTACATTGACAGGAAAGGGGTTACATGCTACTCCAACCACGGAGTGAGAGCATGCATTTTCCCTGCTCTTGCATGTGTGTGAGCCCCTCTTTATACCTTCTTCCCGGCCTGTTATCCATATCTCATATCAGAAACAGCCATATCATTTCTCTCTGTGTCTCCAATCTGATATAAACAACTCCGGTTCCCCCTCCCGGACTCTCTTACCATATTTGGTCAAGGAGTCTACCATTCTAGGGGTGCGTATCCGGCACTTGTTTACTGACTCAGATGGAGCTGTTTCCCTTTTGGTGTTCTCAAAACATTCCTGTTTCTGTCCAGATTGACAGGCTTGTGGTCACCTCGGAGCAGAGTTGGCACCTTTCAGTCCAGAGAAATGGGTTAAGAGATAGCATGCAAAGAGAATCAGCAGCTAATTGTGTGAATATAATGTACCCCTAAAATCTGTAGGTACTGATATCTATGTGTGGTTTCCTAAAACCTTCTAAATGTGATTACTCTTAGCATATTTCAAGCTGGTTCCCGTGATTTCCCTTGGCATAGCACAATGCATAAACAAGTTTCAGAGCAGGGAGGGGCGAGTCTTTTCCCCTCTTGTCAGGCCTTGACCATTGAATAGACAATTCCATTCAGTTACTTTGGCTTAGCAGAACCAAAGTTCACATTCCAGTTTCTTGTAAAATGTCATTCCCAGATACAGTCCTAAACTTAGCCCTTTGGGCCCTTAATTCCTGTCCCAATCCCACAAGAGTGTTCACCACATAAGATACTTACTACTTAAATCCCAAGAAACTGGGATGACTCCTTGTATTCCACTCTATTTGGTTTTAAATCAAATTAGGAGAGAGATAGAGATTGATAGTCTATACCAGAGGCGTAACTATGGGGGGGCAGGGGGGGCACGTGCCCCAGGCACCATCTTTTTTGGTCACGTGGGGGGCGCCGCCATGACAAAAAAAAATTTAAAAAAATTTTTTAATTTTTTTTTGTTAATACAAATGTTTCCTGCTCAGTGCAGCAGCACTGCAGCAGTCAAGGGAGCGCGTCGGCGCCCCCTCCCCCACGAGCGGTCCCTTCTGCGCCGCCCGCACCCCCCCCATTGCTTTGCTGGCGCCTGGCGGCCAGTCAGTGGCCTGGCTTGGTGGCGGCGGCGGGCACTTGTGAGGAAAAACCTAAGTATAATGTAGTATGTTGGGAGGGCGGGGGGGGGGCACCATTTCAGTGCTTGCCCCGGGCGCCGTTTTCCCTAGTTACGCCTCTGGTTACTGATTACTCATTGCTGGTGGGTGACTTCTTTTTCTGTTGACATAGCTCAGGGTAGTGTTTGTATGATTCTTTCTTCCTACTTTCATTCTTACAACAATCCTGTGAGGTGGGTTAGGATGAGAGACTGTATCTAGTTTAAGGTTATCCCCTGAGCTTCCTGGCTGAGTATGGAAGGATTTGAACCCAATTCTCATCCAACACTCTAACCAGACTTTTAACTAAGTGGGGTACTGAGTGCAGGAAAAAAAGGAGACGAAACACCTTATTTTAGCTATGAAACAAGTACTGGAGCGGTTAAACTTTATAAGATTGGCTGGCATAAACTAAAACACATACACATGTACACTTACTCCATAGTAAACCTGTGTTCACTGGGATGAACTCAAGATATTTTTTAGTTCAGGACTGAATCTGTTCCCTATCAGTTGGTTGAGATATATGTGCAAATGTGAAGTGAAGGAAAGGTAAAAACTGTGAAATCCATTTTTTCTTTCATATTTGGGGATATGCATGTGTGTGTGTACACTTGTATCTATAACGGCACACAAAATTTGCACACATTGCCTTGATACTGCTGCCCAAAACAAAACTCATCCTGCACATGGATGAAAGAAAATAGGTGGAAGACTGGTACTGAGGGCTGGCTGACACCGAAAGCAGAAGAGCAGCAGCACAGGGTGAGAGAGGGTGAGAATCAGAGCAGAGAGGCAAAGAGCAGACAAAGAGCCCTGTAGCATCTTAAAGCAGAAGCAGGCATTGAGTAGACTGGCATCAGAAAGTTGATGATTCCCACTAACTTAAAAAGCCAGCAACAACCACCCATCTCTACCATGGCTGGCTAATTGCTTAGCCTTCAGCCTTGGTGTTCATTACCAGCATGGTTCCCTTTGACTAGGTGTTTGTACAGTTCTGCTTTCCAGTGTTTATGTTTTATGTTAGAATCCCTAATCTATGTTAACTGTGGTATACGTTTGTCTGCTAGGGATCATGGGGCTCTAGTTTTGTAAAAGAGCACATGTTTTGCGTGCAGAAGGGAGTCCCAGGTTCAATTCATGGCATCGTCAGATGGGGTTGTGATAGGACCTCTGAAATTCTGGGTGGCCAGAATTTGACCAGGAGGTGGCCATCAGTTTATTAAGGGAAAGCATCCAAAGTAAGGTAATACCTTTATTGAAACCAACTAAAATATCACAAGCAAACACTGAAGTTATCTTCTTCAGGCTGAATGTTAAAGAGAGAAAAGGACGAGCCTCAAATCCTGGTGTTAGGCTTGAGGTGGCATACAAGAGGCTAAGACTGATAGGGCTTAAGTCGAGGTGGGAGGCGGGGTGTCTGCCTTGAAAGAACTCTGGGTTTTCTTATTTTTTAGTGCTGGACGTAGATTCAACTAACTGCTAGATTTTACATTAAAGTGGGGCAGGGCAGCCACTTTTTTCTTTGTCCCATGGCCCCACCCCCACCCGTGTACTGAGATCTGTTCTGCACCTAGTCGAAGGTGAAGGAGAGGAAGGCAGTGAGGGGCCCATTTTACAATCTTGTCTCTGGGCCCACTCCAACCTTGGTCCCAGGGGTGTAGCAAGGTTGGAGTGGGCTCAGAGACAAGATTGTAAAATGGCCACCCCGTCACTGAAGCTCAGCTCATGAAGTAAAGAAATCTTAAATGAGGCTAAATAGTGGTAACAAAAAGCATAGTGTTATATATTTATATACCTATGTGCCACAACAGAACATCATCCTAAGTTATGTTTTTAAAAGTTTTGTAAATTGTGGACGATGCAAGTCATTTAATGGTACTAGAGAAAGACATGCTGTTCTGGTAGCTCCAGGTCTTAACACTCACATCAATTTCGGAGGATGAATAGAACTGAAGGAAGCCTGGGCAGGTGCATGGCTGGGGGAGTCAGTCATGTGACTTGCCTCTGGGGGCCCCCCCCAAGGCAGTGGGCCCCCAGACAACTGTTTCCCCTTGCCCTATTATAGTTACGCCCCTGCTTGGTAAGCCGCTGTTTTCAGATGTAATCGTTTCATGGGGAAATACTGATCTCTTGCTCTTGATGAATATCACAGAAAAATACTCTGCTTTATACACTAGTTAATTGGAAATGTTTGGATTTAAAATTATTTAGGTGGCATTCAGAAGTTAATTTACCTGGAAATTAATCCCATTTATTTCAGGATTCAATGTTTTCTTTCAGGCAAGTAAGCCAGTAAGCCACCTCACCTATACTTTTAAAACTGCTTGAGCTGCCAACCACAACTGTAGGCATAAATTAACTGCTCGTTTCAATATGGCTGTCATTAGCCATACGTATGACACTGCCCCATCACTGGATCCCTAGCACTTGAGCTCCTCATCTTTCCCCTAATGTTGTTTTCTCTCTCCAAATATTATTGATAAATGCAGATGGTTTGTCCATGGAGTACTCTAAAATACATATATTCTCAGAGTGGCAGTTATAATTTGGGACATTTGAAACTTAGGAGGAGAAAAGTTCTACTACTAGTTACGGTATAGCTATG
This sequence comes from Hemicordylus capensis, assembly GCF_027244095.1. Lineage (NCBI taxonomy): Eukaryota > Metazoa > Chordata > Lepidosauria > Squamata > Cordylidae > Hemicordylus > Hemicordylus capensis. The sequence goes on along the minus strand of NC_069660.1, from coordinate 251,754,384 downwards.
AGTAGATTTCTCCTGTAGCATCACCTGTCTACTGCAACCTGATGCACTTCTGCTGGATAATCTGGAGCAGCAGTGGGCACTTTTGCAGCTCTCAGGCAATATACCCTAAGGCTCTTCTGAAAATGCAAGCTAGTTTTTTTAGGCTTTTTTAAAAAGATCAAATATCTGCTCGTCATAGTTCCATGTTTGATTATACTGATTATAATAAAAGTAAAGTACGGATCATAGCACCAACTGTGCCTCTAAGGAGACAATCAATGGTGGGGTACATAATAGTGCTACCGGAGTAGATAAGTACAATTTGGCAATGTGAACATGTTTGCAGTTATATAGTTCTGTTGCAATACTGAGTTTCATGCCCCTTCAGTCCTAAAGTGGGATTTTTTTTCTCCATTGTCTGGGGTGGGTGGGGGACAGGTAGTCTGTACAAGCCTTTAAAAGTGATTGTGTGGCTTGAAGGTGAATGCTTATGATTTGCATTGCAGGTTCATTCAAATGTGGAGCCAGGACTAGGTAGGACTTGTTTGCTCTTCAAGACCCCCAACTTACCCATTAGCAAAATCCTTCCAGTCTCCATCCTCACCCATTTTGGACACTTTTACTGCTATGCTGATAGCCGGGCTTCCTCTAACTGCATCCAGAACTTTCACCATAAGAGGGCACTTAGAATCGATGGAGCCATGGGAACCCTAGATTAGACAGAAGAACATGTCTATCAGACAGTTGGTGCACCAGAGTCTCTTTTATGGGCAAAGAGGAGAACATTACAAATATTTCAGCAGTCTGTACCTCTATTATAGGGATTCTCAACCTTGAATCCCCAGATGTTGTTGGACTGCAACTCCCATTGTGGCTGAGGATGATTGGAGTTGTAGTGAAACAACACCTGGGAACCCAGGGTTGGGGACCCTTACTCTATGAGACATGAAGTGGGGAAACATTAGCTTGAGTTTGGAGTTCCTGAAACCAATATTGATGCAAGAACAGACAGAGTGAGCAGCTTTGAGAAGTAACGTTTTAAAGGTATTTAAAAGCGAACAAGAAAAAAAAGATCAGGTTTTGCTTTTAATAACTAGATTTTTGTTGGCTCATATTTCTCAAGATGAAAAAGAAAACTACATTGATTTATTAAAAGCAGCCCCTCATTGTGACTAGGCTTATTAATTGATATTAATTTACAAGAAGTTATGTTCTAAGTGACAGAGGAGTTTTGAGTATTGTACCATTAATACTCATAATCTGAAAAAGGTATATTGTACTTCCACTGGGTTTTCCATTTGATCTTCAAGAACTTTGTAAATCACTAAGAATCAGGCTTCACACTCATTTTACAGAATACAAGGTGAGCTGCACATATTTAATGGATTTGCCATGAACAGAAATGCATTCAGATATTTGCAGTTCCAGATATTTTCATTAGCGCAAACATCTTAAGTGGTTTAAAATAAAGTTATTACTAAAAAGTGTAAAATTGTAAAGGTGCATAATACAACAGGAATAAATTTATGGTATTCAACTTATGGTACAAATTAAAATTTAAGGTACTATTTAAGAATGTAGTTTAAATTTATATTCTCTCTCTCTCTCTCTCTCTCTCTCTCACACACACACACACACACACACACACACACACACTTTAAACATAGTTATGAATCTATTATATTTTTCAAGTGAAAAATATCAGCAATGTATCTAGCTTCCATCTATAAATTGGTTGATCTCACATATTATCCGCATAGTCTAACAAAAAGGCTTGAAGTGTATTGGTAAATTTCCCCAAATGCTGTCTTTTTGAGAAAGGGAATTGTCTTGATATTCCTGAAGAAAACACTGGCTAGCATAAATTAGACAGGAACAGGCAAATGCTGGTTATCTCTGACTTCTACTCCCCCTGCCCCCCAAATATATTTAATTAGCAGTTGCAACTACTTGATCATTATTTTAGAAATTGAATCAGTCTCCAACATGAGCCTAACACTAATGAAATGAACAAAAATTAATTTTTTTTAAAACGCCTCAGATAGCTTGGTTAACTATACAGACATCAACGAGACAGGCAGTTTTCTAGGGATCAGCATATCTGACTCCAGTATAGATTTTGTATGTTGGGTTGTCTTTTTCTTAATTAGGCACTGAACTACGCATGCAAAACCTACCAGTGGTGCAGCTTCAATGAGATACACCATGCCAGCCAACCAAATGAGAAGCAGTGAGTAGGAGGCCATTGTTTGTGGAATCGGTGAGCCTCAGCCAGCAGCTAGAAACCAGTGGGATTTGGGATTTTATACTCCGTCCCGCTCCAAAACAGGCTACTTATCAGGTGCCCATATGACTCAAAACCTGCTGATTCTGATTATTTACTTAGTAAGCAGTCCAGCTGTGCAGTTCTTCCATCCATTGGCCTTTTACAGAAATCCATGGGATTATTGATATGTGAGACAAAGGACTGTAGAGGCACCTGGAATAAGAGAATCAGTAACCCACACAAACATGAACCTTGCCTATAGGGATTAGGCTGTTAGGACATCATATGTGGAAAAAGATAGTTAAGCAACTGTTTGCTTAGATTTTACTGACCATATAATGCCTACAATATGCTGCTGGTGTTATACACATGCAGTAGTATGTCATGGGCATCCTGCTCTTTCCAGTGGCAACTTATACTTTGAATTCAGCTTTGCTTATATTCTTGCATTAGATTGGTTGCATCTGTTATACCTTGGGCACAGTAGATCACAGTAAGTGCTAGGGATGTGCACGGAACCGGTGCCTGCCAGTCCAAAGGCAGGGGGAATAACTTTAAGGGTGGGGGATTGTACTCGTACCCCTCCTACTGCGTTTCTCCTACTGGCGCTGTGTATTCAAACGGTCCTGTGGGGCGGCAGCATACCTCCCTGCCGCCCCATTGCTTCCTCACACTGGAGGTTTCTGGTGCCCATTTCCCTGTGTTATGGACACAATCATAGGAACATAGGAAACTGCCATATACTGAATCAGACCATTGGTTTATCTAGCTCAGTATTGTCTTCACAGAATGGCAGTGGCTTCTCCAAGGTTGCAGGCAGGTATCTCTCTCAGCCCTATCTTGGAGAAGCCAGGGAGGGAACTTGAAACCTTCTCCTCTTTGCAGAGCGGCTTCATCCCCTGAGGGGAATATCTTGCAGTGCTCACACATCAAGTTCTCCCATTGATATGCAACTAGGGCAGACCCTGCTTAGCTATGGGGACAAGTCATGCTTGCTACCACAAGACCAGCTCTCCTCTCCTAAAATCAATTGTCTCACGTTCATAGAACAATTGGGGATCTCTGAGAATGGAACTCTAGGGTGTTTATAAGTGCCTTTTGAAGCCTCCATTTTGCTTGTTTCTTCTTATGGTGTACTGTACGAATCTAAATTGTGCAAGAGAGAAGTTCTGATAGTTAAGTAAAGTGTGCTGTGGAGTCAGCATTTTGTGATTTGTTTGGGCACTTTCCCATGATGCTCTACTTATCGGTTGTTCTGTACTTTACTACTCAAGGAGGTAGTTCACATGGCTGTTTCTGGGGCAGATGGTGGGGAGGCAGGGTTGGACCTACCTCCCCCATCACGATGCGCTGTGTGGTGTGCGGCTTGTGCACCCTCTGAGCAGTGTGGATCTCTGGAGGCTGGGAGAATGAAATCTGGCCTCCAGATATTCCTTAATGCACCATGTGAGAAGTGTGGTGCACTGAGAGATTTCCCTTCAAGCCAGGTGCTCTAGGCGTCTGGTTCTGTGTCTGCTTGGGCTGCCTGACATGGGTAAAAGCCGTGCTTGCACCCTTCCACCCAGGTAAAAGCCTCAGTAAAAAACCTCAGGCTACCCAGGGAAGCAGCACCAGGATCAGCCCCGATCCTAGTGCTTCACACAAGCAGGTAGGGCTGCCCTAGCTTGGGTAAGGCTGCTTGTGTGAACAGCCTCGTGGTTTCTTATGCTAAACGTTGGCAATCAGTCTGCGTTACTGGCAGCAGATGCTACTTCCTTTCACAAAAGCACTTATTAACTGGCCACTATGTGTGGCTCTTCTGATTCAGGCTGTGTTTCCATTAGTTCAAATCTGAAGTTCATATCTCCACACTGGATATGCATCAATATATAAAGACAAGACACATGTGAGCTGGGACACAAAGAGGTCCTTCAACTCATACATGGAGTCTGCACAAACTCAGTGGAGTTGTTAATTTTTTGGGTCTATGATCTCCTCCCATGGTTTGTATGTTTCTTTCCGTGCCATGAAAAGCTTCAGCTGCTGATTTCTGTAGATCAAGGAACTATTAAATTTGCAGGAATAGGCTAGGCTATTTTTTCTGGTCAGTTTGCAATCACAAATTGCTTTAGGAACTCCTCTCAGTTTCAAAAGCAGTTTGTTGAGCAACATGTTTAAGTAAAACAAGTTCAGGTTCTCATGGCTAAACGGGTGTCCACCGTTCTTTGGTTCCTAGCTATGATCTGCACAGTTTCTGAGTCTGTTTGCTATGTTAGTGTCTCCAGTAAGTCAGGATTCATGTTGGATACATACATATTACACATAATTATGTCATGGACCTTCTTCCCATGTGGAGTCAGATGATAAAAAGACAACCTAAATACGTATATCTGTGGTTACAGCTATATTAACTCAATCAATATTCCCTCCCTCGGAGATATTATGCAGGATCCCATAATAACTTCTATAGAATTTATCTTTTCCATCTTCTTCCTTTTTACACCCTCCCAAGTGTTACATCTTGTCATGTAGCAATGAACAATACTTGTATTTGTGTATATGTGTGATCAAATTATCAATGGTGTGATCACTGCCCAATATCCAGAGTAATGGATTGCTTGTGGAATGAGAAAACTTGTGCTAGCACAAGAAGTTAGTTTAGTTGTGCAAAAAAAATGGGATTCACACAAAAGCATCATTGCACTCTAGTGCTCCTGAGCAAATGTTCCCATTAAAACAAATGAGGTATGTCACAGTTGCACAACCCTAAGCATGCTTGCAATAATGCAACTAAGCACAACAGTTTTACCTATTTGCCCTGAGCCAGATAAAATTTATTATTTTTAGGTGCTGAAATCACCGAGAGAAGTTAGTTCTAACCAACCTGTGTCCAATTTCACCTAGGTTCTGTTGAAATCAATGTGATCTATCCAGATTGGAGAATTCATTCATTCATTCATTCATTCATTCATTCATTCATTCATTCTCTATACTGCCCTGCCAAAATGGCTCAGACTTGTTCAAGTCCCATTGAACTCAATGAAGCAAATTATATATTTGGACCCAAACTCTGCGTGGGCAGCTGTCTACACTAAGCTTCCACATTCAGGGGGAGAGAGTTCTATATGTATGCAATAGAGAAAGCATAATTGGTTTGGCTACTGATGAGAATGGGGAAGCCCCTGTGTTCCACGTGCCCGGGAGTTCTGATGTGCCCAGGGAGATACTAGGAACTAACTTAAATTCCAGCATCAATTATTTAGATCATTTCAAAGAAAGTATCAGTTAACAGAATCATAGAATTTTAGAGTTGCAAGGGACATAGAAACCTGCCATATACTGAGTCAGACCATTGTTCCATCAGTATTGTCTCTAAACAGACTGGCAGCGGCTTTTCCAAGGTTGCAGGCAGGAATCCCTTTCAGCCCTATCTTGGAGATGCCAGGGAGGGAACTTGGAACCTAGATCTTCTTCCCACAGCAGCTCCATCCCCTAAGGGGAATATCTTACAGTGCTCACACTTCTAGACTCCCATTCATATGCAACCAGGGAAGACCCTGCTTAGCTATGGGGGACATGTCATGCTTGCTACCACAAGACCAGCTCTCCTCCCATAGACTAGAGGACCTTGGAGGTCTTCTAGTCCAACTCTCTTCTTAGGGTAGAAAACCGCTACAGAATCCCTGACTGGTGGCCATCTAGCCTCTGTTTAAAAACCTCTAGAGAAGGGGAGCCCACCACTGCAGTGCAATAGGCAGACTGTTCCACAGTCCAACAGTTGCTACAGTCAGGAAATGACTAGTGATGGCATTCCCTTTCTCCACTCTAAGACAGCATAGGATTTAAAGCTAGTTTGAGTTGGCCCACGTGGGGACTTTGATGCAAAGAGTGGCCTGTTGGGAGTCATGAGCGCTAAGGATTAGCGTGCAGGGACAGGCTTCCTCACGGGGGAAGGAGAGCTGTTTATGGAAACATGGATTAATTCACAAATATCCAAACACCGAGTGGATTATCTGGATTCCAAAACATTTGAAGTCCACCCGCTGCTAGTTAGAATACAAATTTCTAATAACATGATCTCCTTGGAAGTTGGTATTGTTCTTGAAATGAACCCCTTTCTGTTAATTCTCTTGCATACATCAAAGCTATTTTCCAATTACTAATGCTATGCACTTGTTTCACACAGCCCAAACAGACTCACAAGTAATTTCATTTGCCGCTTTCTTACTGCAATTTCTTTCCTAAATTAATATTTTTCGTGAATAATTTCTAGAAGCACTAATGTCTACAAAGTTTCTTACCTAATAACAGAGAACAATTTGTTATGGGGCAGCTAACAAAGTTGTTGTTGTTATTTATATTACAGGATTTGGGTCTCTCATCAAATCCTAATAGAATCCTAAAGCTGATTTTGTGAAACACACACATACACAGAAATATAACCTGAAAGATATCTGAACTATTCACAAATATAAGCTATATAAGGCCTAGCGTACTACTAAATAGACACGTGATATCTTGGTTAGTAAAGGTAAAGTGTGCCGCCGAGTTGGTGTCAACTCCTGGCAACCACAGAGGCCTGTGACTTTTCTTTGGTAGAATACAGGAGGGGTCTACATTGCCTCCTCCTGCACAGTATGAGATGATGCCTTTCAGCATCTTCCTATATCACTGCTGCCCAATTTAGGTGTTTCCCATCATCTGGGAAACTTGCCAGCAGGGATTCGAACTGGCAACCTCTGTCTTGCTAGGCAAGTCATTTCCCGCTGTGCCATTAGATGGCAGTACCTATGGTCTATTTTGGATCCAGCACTTGTTTTCTTCCACTAAGCAAATGTTTCATTTACTACGACACTTTTATTAGACGTGAGGAAATCTTTACAGTTTGCCCCAACATAGCCATTTTTATTATGTATAAACACCTTTTATTTAATAATTTATAACTGCAATTGTATGCAACTTACCTGGATATGAGTCCCATTGAACTCAGTCGGGCAGCGGGCTTACATCAGGGTAATTGCACATTGAACTAAAGGCATCATTAAAAACAGAAAAGTGGGGTGAGGCAGTCATCTCAGGCAGCAGGTATGGTGCGGGGGGCGGGGAGGGGCTGTCACCACTGTGTCTGCTTGCCTACTGCCTCTCTTTTCTTCCACCCTTTCTCTCTTCCCTGTCCACTCCCTCTTATCTGCCACTGTCACTGCCCTGGCCGCTGCCTCCTCCCAAGTAAAGCTGGAAGGATCTTTGTGCACTGCTGGTGTAGTTGGGTCAGCAGGAATAGCGAAGGGTGCTTGTTCCACCAGGGGCGTAACTATAATAGGGCAAGGGGAAACAGTTGTCTGGGGGCCCACTGCCTTGGGCCCCCCCGAGGCAAGTCACATGACTGACTCCCCCAGCCGTGCACCCACCCGGGCTTCCTTCAATGGTATTCATCCTCCAAGATTGATGTGAGTGTTAAGACCTGGAGCTACCAGAACAGCATGTCTTTCTCTAGCACCATTAAATGATTTGCATCATCCACAATTTACAAAACCTTTTTAAAAATAGTTTAGGATGATGTTCTGTTGTGGCACATGATAGATAGATAGATTAGATAGATATAACTTCAGTGATGGGGGCCCCCATTTTAAAATCTTGTCTCTGGGCCCACTCCAACCTTGCTACGCCCCTGGGTTCCACACATTGTTGGGAGGTGGATGGGTGGGTGGCGGGGGGGAAGAATGGCAAGTGATGTGCTCTGAGGGTTACCAGGGAGAGGGGATGGGGGGCAGTGTCTTGTGACCTCACCATCTTGGGTGCTGGGGGGCCTTGGGCTGGCACTGATCTCCAAGAGATCTTACTGAGTCTAATAGTGATTCATTGAAAGTGTGTTAGCAAATGAGATGCATGTTTTCTAACAATCTCAGGATAAAATGACTCTGTTCATATTCCAAGGAGTTCCAGAAGCTGGGTGCTGCCATGGAGAAGGCCAAATCACACGTTCCCAAACATCACCGGATCAAGACATGGTATGATTTTAAAGGATGGGCAGGCTCATATAGCAGGAGACGGCCCTTTAAGTAGTCAGTCAGTCAGAATGTATTATAGTCTGTAGACCAGCAACAATACAAAAAGCCAAAAAAACAAAAACAAAAACAAAACCTGGACTCAGAACAAACAAAATCCCTGAATCTTCCAACAGGTACAAATGGCAACTGAAATAAATTTTGCTACTTTCCCAGTATTTAACTGATCTTGATTGGGCTGTGATCTGTTTAGGACTATAAAGGACTAGATCAGCACTCTGAACTAAGCACAGAAATGGATTAGTAGCCAGTGCAATTGGAGTAATGAAGGTGCCACATGCTCCCGTGGGCCTACCCCAACCAAAAACTTTGCTGTGGCATTCTCTTGAAGGTTCTGGATGCTTTTCCAAGGCAGCCCCATGCAGAGAATATTTCAGTAGCTCAGTCTTTAACTGACAAAAGCATTGGTCACTGTGGCCAAATCTTGCCTTCTCAAGGAACCAAACCAGTTGGCGCATGAATGGGCAAAAGCATTTCTGGCCACAGGCCACAGACAGAACAACCAGTAGCAATGCCAGCTCATGGAGTGTTCATAAACTGCAAACCTAATTCTTCAGGGGAAAACAACCCTATCTAAAACAGGTTGATGTTCTATCCCCTAATTCACATTCCAACTGACGAGGAACATTTTAATCTTGTCTGGATTAAGCTTCAGTTTTAGTCCACATCTAGTCCCTCCCTGCTTCTAAACATTAGTTCAGGAATTTCACAGTCTCCCATAAAGATGGAATGGAGAGACAGAACTGAGTGACATCAGCTTGTTGATCACATTGAATGCTCCAGGTGACCTCCCCTAATGCTTTCATGTAGATGCTGAAAAGAATAGGGGATGAGATGTGGCTATGACATTAAAGAGCTCCTCAGCACTACCCTCTGTGACCTAACCTCCAGGAAAGCCTGGAACCATTGAAAAACAGGTTCTCAAATCTGTCCATCCAGATAGGTGATCCAGTAGGGCACTATGGTTGGTAGTACTGAAATGTCCAGCAGAATCAACAGGGATGCACTCTATATAGTTCCCAGTGGAGAGACCATCTACCAGAGTGACTAAGGCTGTTTATGTCCTCAAACCAGATTAGAAACCAGACTGAGAAGCATCCAAAAACAGTTGGAACCTGGTCGCCACTGTGTGCTCTGAATACCTTGCTCAAGAATGGCAAATTTGACGCAGGCTGGAAATTGTCCAATATAGTACAGTGGGTCTTACCACCCCCTTTTAAAACAAATGAAACCACACCCTCTCTCAAAGACGTGTTCACAGTATTTACAATCCACTTGGCTGGTGCTGACCTGGCTGCTTTAATTGCCCTGGAAAGGCAAGTGTAAAGAGTGCATGTGATTGGCCTCAAACATTCCAAGGATTCTGTCCATATGCTCAGATATTACAAATTGAAAGTATCCATAGAAATGAGTAAGATGCTGCAGGTATCTCTGCTGGAGTCATACTTAATGTGGAGTGATTTTATCTGCAGTGTCTAGCAAACTGGTCGTAGTGGCAGTCAATGGTTCTTCTACCACCCCACAAGGGACCAGACTATAATAGTCCTTACACCACATGAAGAAGGCCAGCTCCCTGATGAAGCCTGGCAAGACAGTCAGTGGTGTACTGAATTCCCACCATCACCATCTCACCTCATTGGGCTTCACCTTGCACTGCCATTCAGACCTGTTTGGTGCTTTCAAAATGCTTTTCAAAAGGCGAGGGGGTGAGAAATGGAACTTGAGAAAGTGTGGATTTGCACTTCCTGTCACTCCACTGGAGAAAAGAGAAGGTTCAGCATTGTGGGGGGAATAAACAGGAGGCAGAAACTTATCTATGGTGTTGTTGTAGGTGGTGTCTCCGGCACTGGCTTGGCTTTGGCTGGCCCTGCACATGAAACGGGTCTGCTGGACCACTCTGTATGGAATTGTGGATGCAATTTTGGCAGAGTTACAAGATTTCTTTGCTGTCATAACAGCCATGGAGTTTGGGGACTGTGTTCTATAGAGGTATTTTTGTTTAATGAAGGTGTAGGTGGGCACTGTAAAATCCTTTGACTTGCTGCTAAAAAGCAGATATATTTATTAGAATGAACTAAAAGATCACAAACTTTACTGAGGATCCATCAACTTCAAAAATACTATATCATGCACATGTGGTGGTGGGGTGGAGTGACTATGGGGCAACTGCATGAGCAGCAGTGAGTGTTTATCAAGGTGTTTCTCCTTCTGAGATTTTTTAATTCCACGAGTCATTTATTTATGAAAATACCTATATCCCGCCTTTCTGTTAATGAACTTCAAGGTGGCCTCAAGAATTAGTACCGCCTGATCCTATTCATGAGTAAGTCCTACTGAGCTCAGAGGGGCTTACTCCTGAGTAAATGTGCAGAGGATTGTAGCCTTAATGACTCTAATTACACAACTGCCTGTATTAATTACCCACTCTAACTCTTACTATGATGAACACAACTGTGCTGTGCTGGACTGCTGTCATCTTCATGTGCTGGCTGAATGGAAGGTGGATTTGGGTTCAGAGGTTGTGGCACCTGCACTTTGCTTGTTTGCCGTGCTTGTTAAGATTGCAAACTGCTTAGTCAATGGCTCTCTCCTGGGCACTCCATTCCAGTGCTTAAGACAACTACAAATAGCCACGTGGAAGCCGCTGCTTCATTTGTTAGTACTTGAGTCTCACTTTGCTGTTTATCTGGATGTTTCTTCAGACTATGGAAAAATAGTGCTGCCAGCTTGACGTATGCTGAATGACATGAAAGGCCCATGGCTGCCCCTCACTGTGCCTGTGCAAGAGGAGGTTGTGGTGGGCTGCAAAGAACTGCAATCCTACCTCGGCATGGCTATGCCTTGGCCTCGCCGGGCATATTTTCCTAGTCAGTGTGCACAGATCATTCAACAAGGAAAGGAGATATCAACAGCTTGGTGCAGATGGATGTGCATTCATTTTGTGTGTACAAGTGGTCAGGAGAATGAGGGTACATCCAGTCATACAATGGCCCGGTTCACACGTACACTTTAACTGCAGTTAAAGCAACCAGAGGTTGTAACTATAGCATGCCCGAACACACATGACTGCTGTTAAGGGTCTACAGTTAACTCCAGTTTGCCCCGCTAAACTCCAGTTGGAACCCGAGGTTTTATCTAAGTTTTGCTGCTGACAATGGTGGTTTTATCACCAAACTGTTACACCCCAAAGGCAGACTCACCCATAACTGCAGTTAAGTGCCCATCTCTAACACCAGTCATAGAGGTGGCATCCTGGAACTGCCCAGGGACATGCCAGCAGTACTAACACCCCAGTCTTCTCCGGCTGACCCTCAGAGAACAAGCTCCACCCATGACCTTCTCCCCTCTACTGCCAGTTTTGTGGGGCAACAGTGATGCCTGCTTGCAGTTTGAAAGAGATATGTCCCTCACTCAGCTCCCAGCCAAAAACAGTTGATGGGGTGGCAAATTTTCCTTGGGGCATGCTCTCACACACCCACGCCCAACAAGGGCTCTCTTATGGAGAGCCACAGTGGGAGAATACTCATGTCTCCCCTTAACTGTTTCTCACGTGTTTCCATCCTAACAGTCAATAATAATGATAAGAATAAACTTTGTTAGCCACCCCAGAACCAATTGTTTAAAACACGAGATAAAAACACAGTAAACATCAATACACAGCAGACCAAGGATGGGGATGTGGAAGGAAAATGCAAGATAGCATTCAAAACATTTTAAAAGTTAGAGAGCCAGCGTGGTGTAGTGGTTAGAGTGCTGGACTAGGACCGGGGAGACCCGAGTTCAAATCCCCATTCAGCCATAATACTAGCTGGGTGACTCTGGGCCAGTCACTTCTCTCTCAGCCTAGCCTACTTCACAGGGTTGTTGTGAAAGAGAAACTTAAGTATGTAGTACACCGCTCTGGGCTCCTTGGAGGAAGAGCGGGATATAAATATAATAATAATAATAATAATAATAATAAATAATAAAAGCTTTAAAAAAATAATTTACCGTCACAGCAGAATGTTAAAAAATTAAAAGATCTGAGTGAATAAATAATTCTTAACCTGATTAAGCCGGGCGAACCTATGAGCAGGGGGTGCAACCACTTACAATGCCCCAAATGATGCCACCTGACCACTACCCTGGGACAGTACCCCAGGACTTACCCTCCTGATCCCAGCCCACTCTCTCTCTTCCTTAGGTCTGTCTGTAGACAGAGAGAGGGGGATTGGGGGATGGTTTCTCTGATCACAGCAAGGCTGTTTCCCCCCTGAGAATGTCATAAGGATTAAGTAGCCTGGCCATTGTCTTGAAGGTCAATCATTAATGGTATAGGTGCAATGGATGGGGGTGTTTTTGCTAGGGAGTTCTCAAGTTCTAAGGCACCTAATGGCACAGTGGGGAAATGGCTTGATTAGCAAGCCAGAGGTTGCCGGTTCGAATCCCTGCTGGTATGTTTCCCAGACTACGGGAAATACCTATATTGGGGAGCAGCGATATAGGAAGATGCTGAAAGGCATCATCTCATACTGCATGGGAGATGACAATAGTAAACCCCTCCTGTATTCTACCAAGAAGTCAACACCGACTCGTCGGCACACTTTCTCAAGGTCTGGGTAGGAGGCAGGTGCTGGAGCCTTTTTGCACTAACTCAGTGAGCCACAGATCTACATAGGGATGTTGTGCTATTCTGTCCTTGGCCTGCCTACATATCCCAAGATAGCCCCAAAGGGAGCAAAATATGAATCTGTCAACAATGCCCTCCCCTTCCGTCCTTATCTTTTGCCCTGCACCTGGCACATCCTTTGATGTGGCCCAGCCTATCATCAGATGTTGCAAGCTCCTAACGCTTGTGCAGTCCACGAAGCGCTGAGCTCTCCATGTACCTGCAACTGGCTGTACTCCTTGACATCTGTGAGACAGCTCACTTGTTGAGACAGTGTTGCTGGGAGTGCAGAGAGGAAAGGGTTAAGCTGTCATTGACGCTAGGAGGCCGTTAGGTGAAATTGGAGAGAGCCAAGCCATGAGGGAATGCCGTTTGCAGTTTGTGTCCAATTGCAGCCGGACCTATGACATGGTGAAGCTTTGCCCACAGTCTGGCTGCTGGGATGGGCTCCCCTCTCTTTCAACTCCAGTTAGGCTAACGGTGGTTTGCTGTACATCTGTGGTGCAAATTGGAGTTAGGAATTGTAACTCCAGTTAGGGTTAATTGCAGTTATAGTATACGTCTGAATGCCACAATGTACATGTATAGGAGAAACCACAATGTACATAAGAGAACCCAATTAAATTCATGGTGGTGATCATGGGTTAACGTGTAAATATTTTCATTATATATGTGTATGTTTGTCAACTGCTGACTGTATGGTCACTGCATATCTGTGTCGAATTTGTCGTCTCAGACAAGAAAACAGAGAGAATGGTGTAGATTCGTGCAATATGTCGACCCAGCACACCTTGTCGGCTTGTGTTTTTTGCATGTCTGTTTCCTATCTCAGCTCTGCTGTGGTACTGGCTGAGATACCAGCCAAGGTTACACTTAACTAAGTGAACTCTGCTGTGGACACTTGCTTATGGGGACAAGCTAGGAAGCGAGTTTGGTGGGATAATAGTGTAGGGAGAAAAGGCTGATCGCTTTCCTATGTGTCACAATGCTGAGCTGGGCCCCCACCACGACCTTTTGTTACAGAAGAGGCATTTCTGGTTCTAAGCATACATCTTAATAACATAACTAGTCAAACCTACAGTTGCTGCTCTTATTTTTAACAAGAGAGCAGGAAATCTGTGGTTACAGGAGACCAAAACTGAGAAAGGTCTGTCCTTCCTCTCGAATACCTTTTGGATTCAGTGGTGAATATTCAGGTCTCCGTAGAAGGGAGGCAAATGCCTCACTCCCGCTACCCCCCCCCCATTTCTGGGCTTCTGATGCCTCTTGAAGGAAAGGCACTTTTTATGTACTTAGAGTGCTTTTTATTGCCATCAATAAAAAGAGAGAGTAGTTCCTTATTGGATCACCAATTTATGTTTAGGATGGGGACATTAATGTGAAATGCATTATTTTTCGTTCAGAAACCCGACATGTGCAACTGTTTTCTCCTCCCAGAAATGCCCTGTGTTCTCCCCAATATTTTCTGGTACTCTCTGGGGCTTCAAATAACCTTTGTTTAGCTGTTGAAAAAGGATGTAGAATAAAGATCATTGCAACATAACCAAGGGTCCATCAGTCTATCTTCAGAGGTTTTTTAGAGTGTGTTCCTACTCACTATACCTCATAGCTGTAAACTACGGTTTCCAGGACCCTGCCCCATTCATTTCTTCCACTGTCCTTCCCTTTTCTTTCCATGTTTCCAGATGGCAACAAACAGTGCCTCATTCAGTCTCCAGGTTGAATATTCCAGTCCTTGCTTGCATACGATTATACTACAGGTTTCCCACTCCCCATCAGATGAAATCAAATGTCATTTCTTATTGGTTTTTCTGTGCCAGGTTCTACATGTGCCTGATTGTTTTTCTCAAAATCCTTTACTTGGCTTGAAAACACTAAACCCTCTGAGAAGCGATCAAACCAGCTCAGTTGCAGAAGGCAGCACAACTTGCAAATATTTAAAAAGGATTACAGTTGGTGGTGGAGGTGAGAGGTTAGTTTAAAAGAGAGAGAAAAAACCTGCAGAACCAAGGCAGAAATACTGGTGTATGCCTTAAGGCATGTAGAAGCAGTTATTGAAAGCCCAATATGGAACAATGGCATTCGTTCCCAAACAGCCAACCCTGGTGTTTGGGTGTTACTCAATTGCTATTTGCTTGTTCCCACAGGAGCCATTCTGGGGCAGGGGTGTAGCTATAATTGAGCAGATGGGTTCAAAGAACCTGAGGCCCCCAGCTCCTGAGGGTCCTCCAGCTATACCCCCACCCATCCCTATTTTTTCTATTATCTCCCTCACTCCAAGAGGCTGCCGGGGAGAGGGGCAAACATGGGCCTCCTCACCCCTAGCTATGCCCCGTTCAGGGGTCACATATTTCAGCAACTTGTTCAGCCAACTTATGTAGCGTGGGAGTGTCGCCTTTCCCTGGATGACAATCTGCTCTTGATGGAATTGATGATGAATGGGATTAAATCCAATTTGATAGGAATCAAATATGTGATTAATGGGAATGACACTTGCTTTGCAGTTATTTAACTGGCCACTTCACCAAAGAAAGGAAAACTCCAGGTGTTTGGTTGGTCAAAAACATGGAGCCCCCCCCCCCCCAATCTCTCTCTCATATTTTTATGCTGCCTGATATGTACATTTCTAGGTGGTGTACCTTCATGTGTGGATGCAGGGTGTAGGGGAGGTGATCATTTTGAACTGACTGTCTTAGATTCTTGAAGCTGAAGCTTGAAAAGCAGCCTAACATGCTAGAAGAGTGTGGCTCTCTAGGTCTGCAATTGATTCTGCCTTTGAACTAGCACTGCATCAGCTGGCTTCTGCTCCTTGCTGTTCCTTTGTATGATCTTATCAGATGGGTGCACCACGAGATACCTTGCTATTTCCAACCTGTGCAGTTATTATCCCCATAGCTAAGCAGGGTCTGCCCTGGTTGCATCTGAAAGGGAGACTTGATGTGTGAGCACTGCAAGATATTCCCCTCAGGGGATGAAGCCGTTCTGGGAAGAGCAGAAGGTTCCAAGTTCCCTCTCTGGCTTCTCCAAGATAGGGCTGGGAGAGATTCCTGATTGCAACCCTGGAGAAGCCGCTGCCAGTCTGTGAAGACAATACTGAGCTAGATAGACCAATGGTCTGACTCAGTATATGGCAGTTTCCTATGTTCCTATGTTCTTATTGTACTCTCCACAGTTTTATCCATGGTTTAAAATGTATTGGTTATCAAATCTGATCTTATTTAAAAAACCAAACCAAACCAAACCAACCTCTGTCAATATGAACAGCTGCTGTGGCTCCAAAATGAGTTCAAATCATTGATCAGCTGAGAGCACATAGGCTGTCATAGGAATATAGGAAGCTGCCATATACTGAGTCAGACCATTGGTCCATCTAGCTCAGTATTGTCTTCACAGACTGGCAGTGGCTTCTCCAAGGTTGCAGGCAGGAATCTCTTTCAACCCTATCTTGGAGATGCCAGTGAGGGAACTTGGAACCATCTGCTCTTCCCAAATCAGCTCCATCCCCTGAGGGGAATATTTTTCAGTGCTCACACTTCTAGTCAAGAGCCAGCGTGGTGCAGTGGTTAGAGTGCTGGACTAGGACTGGGGAGACCAAATCCCCATTCAGCCATGATACTAGCTGGGTGACTCTGGGCCAGTCACTTCTCTCTCAGCCTAGCCTACTGCACAGGGTTGTTGTGAGGAGAAACTCAAATATGTAGTACACCGCTCTGGGCTCCTTGGAGGAAGAGCTAGATATAAATGTAAAAATAAAATAATAATAATAATTAATAATAATATTCTCCCTTTCATATGCAACTAGGGTGAACCCTGCTTAACTAAGAGGACAAGTCATGCTTGCTACCACAGGTCTCCTCTCCATACAGCCTTAGTGA
The DNA here is from genome assembly GCF_027244095.1 of Hemicordylus capensis. Taxonomy (NCBI): domain Eukaryota; kingdom Metazoa; phylum Chordata; class Lepidosauria; order Squamata; family Cordylidae; genus Hemicordylus; species Hemicordylus capensis. The sequence goes on along the minus strand of NC_069660.1, from coordinate 251,737,572 downwards.
CTCTGGTGGATGATCCGAGAACCTGGGACCTTCTCCATCTCAGGTATAGAGCTCTTCCACTGACTTATGGCCTCATTTCCCTGGAAAATGTTGTCTATGATTAGGAAATAAGGCAATACATTCTACATGAACAGGGCCTGCCTTCATATCCTCTTACCCTTCTTTACAGCAAATGCAGCACAAGAACAGGGGTGTGTTTGTGGATACTCCATTCACATGAGACATTCGACGTTCATGAGCCTGAATGCTGCTCCCATGCCCTCCCATGCATAAGTTCTGCAGTCTGGGATGTGTGAATTAGTCTTCATTCCAGTGAAATGCATGCAATAGTTGGCTTCTCCACAGGGACTGGGTGGAATCTAAATCTAAATAAAAAAATAAATCTGGCTTGCTGGCTTCAATTTGTTAAGTCTGTTGCTAAGTGCCAGCCAAAGAAGATTAACAGATCATAAACTGAATTAGATTGGCAGTCAGTACCTTGGTTTAATTATAAATTTCATTTGCTACTTGCAGCTCCCCCTCTCTAAAATAAATCGCATACTTTTCCACTGGGATAGATTAAGTTTTTTGGCAGTCAGCCGGATTTCTCTATTCATTGCTGCAGGACTATTATATAAAATAGCTTTTCAATTAAAAAAAAAAGGTGAGACAGACAGCCTAAGACCTCCAAGCATGTTCCTATGCCTGCAGCCTGCCTGGAATAGCATGGGTGGCCTAGCAGGCTTGCTTAACTCTGCAATGGCTGTACAAATCGTGTCATTTGACATTCTAATAGCAGACTAAAGAATAAGGGCTGACATCCTGCACAGCCCTCTGGTGATGGAAGGAGAGCTGTGGGTCCACACAGAGAGTGTCCCTGTGCAGAAGGCTTCTTGAGCCACAGACCAGGTATGGAAGGGAAATGAGGAATGATTTTTGCATCTCCCCCCCACGTCCCAAACTCCTTTCCATGTGCATACATCGGTTCTTGAGGGTTACACAGCCCACAGGAGCATATTTATACAAGCGAAAATGATTTGGGGAGGGAGGGAGGGAGGGAGGGAGGGAGGGAGAGACGTGAAAATCACTTCCCCCTCTATAGCTGGTCTGCTGCACAACACACCTTCAGCACAGGGACACTGAGGACTCCTTGCAGACCCACAGCCTTCCTTTTGTCACCAGGAGGTTTTTCACACATGGCTTTATGACTCGGGGTATCTGAAGAGCAAATCTGCTTCACAGCAGATTCGCCAGATGTTTACTTCAGGGGATTCATTTGACAGTTCACATAGCTGTCAGACCCTCCACACACTCCCTGGCAGATCTTTTTCCTGTGCATTCGCATCTACCTGGTCCAGGTTTTCCCTCCAACACAGAGGAAGAGGCAAGAGAGCTTCTTTTTGAAATAGTAAAGAGCAAGAACCAGTTGTCAAACAGCTGGATCGAACAGCAGGATGCTTAACCCTTGCCTTTGTGAGTGACTGCCTTTATCACACAATGTTTTCCCCCACCACACACAGACCTAGTGGAATCAGCCTAGACAACAAAGGGCTCAGGTTACATCCATTCTGCATATCTAAAGCCTATGTAAAACATAGCATGACACACATTTTGCAGTCTGTGCTCGCATTTAACTCAGGAATTTCTCCCTCCCCCTCCCTCAACAGAGTATCGCCAATCTACAACAAACCGCCCCCCCTCCAGTGCTTGCAATTGCAAATCACTTAGAGCAGACCATAACCCAAACAGCTGTCAAACTCCCCTTCCTTGAGTTTTGTAAAAAACAACAACAAAAAACACCACCCCATGATTGACTGGCATGACCACCCCAAACATAACAGAGAAAACTGCAGGGCATAACACAAGCCCCGGGTTATTTTCCCAAAAGCCTCTGAAACAAGAGGATTTTTAAAAACGGGAGATACTTGGAGGTATGCCAGAATTCGCGGCCTGCATTCGGGGAGAATCAAACTCAGATCTGTCCTGGTCCCTGATAGCTCACAGGGATGTTGCGGTAAATCCAGCAAATATGTAGACTGGCACACTCCAATCAGGAGTGGATTCGCAAAAAAAAGCCCTGAGTGAAAAGCCTCCAGAGGGCTTCAGAGAATCTCAATCACGCTTAGCAGGCCTGGCGGCTCCATGTTTTTGTGGGTCATATTGTTACAGACTTGTTCCCCTGAGCAGTGTGAAGACCCAGGGTGTGACTTGGTGTGGTGCGACTTGGGTTCTGGATTGGTTTAGAAGAGAAATCATTGGAGGCTTGTGGTGTCTTTATAAGATTTGGGTTGTTTACAATACCCAGTGGCTCCACTCCATGTTGCTTAATAAAAAGAGGCATCTATTGAAAGTGCTGATTCCTTTATATTGAGCGGCGGGGACAGACAACTGGCCCAGTTCACCCCTAGCCCACCCCCATCACAGCATCCCACCAGTGGCTGTTGCTGGTTTCTACCTTGTTTCTTTTAGACTGTGGACCCTTTTGGGACCAGTATCTCTAACCTTATCTATCCCATGTTGAGAACTTTTGATGATAAGCAGTATATAAATATTTGTAGTAGTTTCAGCATTAGATAGAACTGAAAAAGCCGAGTATTCTTACAAGCAACTGCAGGTTACATGAAGAGCCAACACTTGCCATTCCCCCCACACCCCACCCTCCACTTCAGCTTTCCTACCCAGCTGCTTCCTTCCAACTTTTTCACCCAGCCTGTTGGCTATTCCTTTCCTCTGGCTGATCACACTAGCTGACCCCACAGATCTCTCCAGCTGGGAAAGGGTCCAGGAAGGGAGGAGGTCACCTCGCACTCTTGATACTGTTTGCCAGAGTCATGATGGCAATATCCTATGGGAGGGTGTGGGGTCGAGACTACCTTGGTCGACCTGAAGGATGATCTCCAACTGGCTACTGACAGAGGGAGTGTGACTCTGCAGGTCCTTTTGGATCTCTCTGCAGCTTTTGATACCATCGACCATAGTATCCTTCTGGACCTCCCGGGAGAGGTGGGATTGGGTGGCACTGTCTTACAGTGGTTCAACTCCTACCTCTCTGGCAGATTCCAGATGGTGTCACTTGGAGATTGTTGTTTCGCTAAGCGAGAACTGAAGTGTGGAGTCCCACAAGGCTTCATACTGTCTCCAATGCTTTTTAACATCTACATGAAACTGCTGGGAGAGATCATCAGGAGGTTTGGTGCTGAGTGTTATCGATATGTTGATGACACTCAGATTTACTTTTCCAAGCTGACCTCATCAGGAAATGGCATATCTACCCTAAATTCTTGCCTGGAGGCAGTAATGGGCTAGATAACAAACTGAAGTTGAATCCAAATAAGACGGAGGTACTGACTGTGGGGGGCCAGGACCCGAGAGATGGTTTAGAGCTGCCTGTTCTGGTTGGGGTTACACTCCCCCTGAAAGATCAGGTATGTAGCCTGGGAGTGCTCCTGGACCCAAAGCTGGTTTCTCAGGTGGAGGCGGTGGCTAGGAGTGCTTTTTATCAGCTTTGGTTGATACATCAGCTACATCCATTTCTAGAGGTGAATGACATTAAAACAGTGGTACATATGCTGGTAACCTCCAGGCTTGACTCCTGTAATGTGCTCTACATGGAGCTGCCTTTGTACGTAGTCCGGAAACTACAATTGCTACAGAATGCAGCAGCCAGATTGGTCTCTGGGACAACACAAAGGGACCACCTAACACTGGTTCTAAAAGAACTGCACTGGCTGTCAATATGTTTCCGGGTGAAATACAAAGTGCTGATTATTACCTATAAAGCCCTTAACAGCTTGGGTCCAGGCTATTTGAGAGAGCACCTCCTTTGTCAAAATTCCTGCCACCTGTTATGATCTTCTGGAGAGATCCAGTTAAGGTTGCCACCAGCTCATTTGGTGGCAACCCAGGACCGGGCTTTTTCTGTGGCTGCCCCAGGGCTTTGGATTAAGCTTCCTGCTGAAATAACAGCATCTCCTTCTCTGTTTGTTTTCAGGAAGAACCTCAAGACCCTCCTGTTCTCTCAGGCTTTTAATTAGAATTAATTTTAAAAACTTGTTTTAATAATTTTATTCTATTGTTTTTATTGCCATGTATTTTAATTTGTGACTTTTAAATATTTTAAATTTTGTATACCGCCTAGAGATATACATATCAAGCGATATAAAAACATGATAGATAGATAGATAGATAATCCCTCCTCAGGCTATTGCATAGCCATCATCAATGCCATCTTTTGGACCATCCAGTGACCCCCAGATCTACTAACTAATGATAAATTCTTATCAAAAGAGTTGGCTAGCAAGCTTTCAGGACTGAAGATTAACTATAAGGTCATAGCCTTTATGCAGTACTCCTGCAAGCCCTTTTTCGATTGCAGGCATGTAATAACCTGTCTCCATACAATAAATGGGGGGAAGCAGAGTATCTTGTTCCTGCCTCACTTTAAAAACAGCAACAGTGGTTAGATAAACTCTTGTGTAAGACAGGGTCCAGATTTGATGGATCTCCACCTTCTACTCTAGTTTAGCTATCACAAACAGACAGAAGGAAGTCGCCATACAGCAGCGAGGCTTCAGAGGAAGATTCTAGTTAAAGCCACTGAGCTGAAATTTCATTTACAGCTGTGACACTATCAGATCTGGGCTCCCAGTGACTGGGAGTGGCTAGCTCCTTACCGAAAGTTAAGTTAAAAAGTAAGTAAGTATTCCTCTTTAGGGATCTATGTAGTTTATAATCTCACTTGCCTAGTTTATGACAATGAGTCACACCAACTCTGGTTAAATCTTTTTTCCCTCTGTGGGTGGGGATCTTGTTTCCATTCATACTCTACATAGTAATGTACATAGTTATGAATGTGACACACTTACTGTAACTATCAGACTGTTGGGTCTCCTGGCCTCACTTGGTTTTAGTACCTCTCACATCCTCCATCTGTATGTATGTGGAGGGATTTAATGTTGGCTCTGCTGGTGATCCTGTTGATGCTCTGGTTGAGAACTGGAACAACCTGCTCACCAGGGCAGTAGACATGATTGCTCCTAAGCGTCCCCTCCAACCTGCTTCAAAATTGGCCCCTTGGTTTATGGAAGATCTACGGGGGCTGAAGCGGCAAGGTAAGCGACTGGAGTGCAAGTGGAGAAAAATTCGACTCGAATCCGACAGATTACGACATGGAGCACATTTAAAGATCTATGCTCAGATGATACGTGTGGCAAAGAAGCGGTTCTTTTCTGCCCGTATTGCCTCTGTGAGTTCATGTTCGACGGAGCTGTTCAGGGTTGTGAGGGGACTAGTATCTGCCCTCTCTCCCTTGAACCAGAATTTGGAGTCATCAGTTACCCGCTGTGGTGTGTTTAATGAATTTTTTGCAGACAAAATCTCTCGGATTTGGGCTGACCTAGATGGAGACTCCACAATTAATTTGATGTCTGAACTGCAGGTGTCCGACAACTCCTCTTATACGATTCGGCTGGATCAATTTCAGTTTGTGACTCCTGAGGATGTGGACAAGCTGCTTGGAGCGGTGAGGCCTACCATTTTGACCCTTGTCCAACATGGCTCGTTCTATCTAGCAGGGAGGCTGTTGTAGGCAGCCTGGGAGAAATCATAAATGCTTCTCTGAGGGAGGGCAGGATGCCTCCTTGTCTTAAGGAGGCAATTATTAGACCTCTTCTAAAGAAGCCTGCATTAGATCCCTCAGAGTTGAGCAATTATAGGCCTGTTTCCAATCTCCCATGGTTGGGCAAGGTAATTGAGAGGGTGGTGGCCTCTCAGCTCCAGGAGGTCTTGGAGGAAACTGATTATCTGGACTCATTTTAAACTGGCTTTCGAGTGGGCTATGGGGTGGAGACTGCATTGGTCGGCCTGATGGATGATCTCCAATTAGCAATGGACAGAGGAAGCGTGACTCTGTTGGTCCTCTTGGATCTCTCGGTGGCTTTCGATACTATCGACCATAGTATCCTTCTGGAACGTCTGAGAGTGTTGGGAGGCACTGTTTTACAGTGGTTCCGCTCCTACCTCTCGGACAGATTCCAGATGGTGTCAAGTGGAGATTGTTGCTCTTCAAAATCTGAGCTTAAGTATGGTGTCCCTCAAGGCTCCATACTTTCTCCAATGCTTTTTAACATCTACATGAAACCGCTGGGAGAGATCATCAGGGGATTTGGAGCTGGGTGTTACCAGTTTGCTGATGACACCCAGATCTACTTCTCCATGTCAACTTCTTCAGGAGTTGGCATATCCTCCCTAAATGCCTGCCTGGAAGCAGTAATGGGCTGGATGAGGGAGAATAAACTGAAGCTGAATCCAGATAAGACAGAGGTACTTATTGTGCAGGGTCGGAACTCTAGAGACGATTTTGATCTGCTTGTTCTAGACAGGGCCACACTTCCCCAAAAGGAACAGGTTCACAGTCTGGGAGTACTTCTGGATCAACGTCTCTCCTTGGTTTCTCAGGTTGAGGTGGTGGCCAGGGGTGCTTTTTATCAGCTCCGGCTGATACGCAAGCTGCGCCTGTTTCTCGAGATCAATGACCTCAAAACAGTGGTACATTTGTTGGTAACCTCCAGACTTGACTTCTGTAATGTGCTCTACATGGGGCTGCCTTTGTACGTAGTCCGTAAACTTCAGTTGGTTCAGAATGCGGCAGCCAGGTTGGTCTCTGGGTCATCTCAGAGAGACCACATTACTCCTTTGTTGATGAAGTTACACTGACTGCTAATAGTTTTCCGGGCAAAATACAAAGTGCTAGTTATAACTTATAAAGCCTTAAACGGCTTAGGCCCTGGGTATTTAAGAGAACGTCTTCTCCGCTATGAGCCCCACCGCCCATTGAGGTCACTTGAGGAGGTCCACCTCCAGTTGCCGCCAACTGGTGGCTACACAGAGACCGGCCTTCTTGGCTGCTGCCCCGAGATTGTGGAATGCGCTCCCTGCTGAGATACGATCCTCCTCATCTCTGGCATTTTTCAAAAAACACCTGAAAACACATCTCTTCAACCAGGCTTTCTCAGCTTTTTAAAATTTGTTTTTAAATTCTTCTGATTATTTAATTGTTGTTTTATGATGTTTTTAATTGTTAATTATTTTTATGCTTTATAATTTTTGTTTTAATTATTAATTGATTTTAATGGTGTTTTAATGTAAACCGCCCTGAGCCTTTTGGAAGGGCAGTATAAAAGTTTTAATAATAAATAAAATAAATAAAACATTTCAAATCCAATATTAAAAATTTAAAACTATATGAATCTAATTAAAAGCCTGGGTGAATAAATGTGTCTTCAGTGCCTTTTAAAAAGTTGCCAGAGATGGGGAGGCTCTTATTTCAACAGGGACCACATTCCAAAGTCCAGGAAGGGGGTTGAAAATAAGAAGGCTAATATTATAATGCCCTTATAATGCACCAAATCTATGGTGCAGCCACATTTGGAGTACTGCATACAGTTCTGGCCACTATATCTTAAGGAAGATATTGTAGAACTGGAAAAAACGCAGAAGAGGGCAACCAAGATGGTCAGGGACCAAGAGCACCTTCCTTATGAGGCAAGGCTACAGCATCTGAGGCTCCTTAGAAAAGAGGCAACTTTGGGAGAGGTGACAGAGGTGTATACAATTATGCATGAAGTAGAGTGGGCACAGATAAATTTTTCTCCCTCTCTCACAAGAACCAGAACTAGGGGTCATCCCATGAAACTGAAGGCCAGGAAATTTAGGACCGACAAAAGTAAGTACTTTTTCACACAGCGCATAGTTAATCTATGCAATTCTCTGCCAAAAGATGTGGTGACAGATAGCAGCCTGGAGGTCTATCAACGGCTACTAGCTTGGTGTCTATGGGTCACCTCCAGACACAGAGGCATGATGCCTCTAAATACCAGTTGCAGGGGAGCAACAGTAGGAGAGGGAGGCATGCCCTTGCTCCTTGCCTTTCCAGAGACATAGGGTGGTCCACTGTGTGAAACAGGATGTTGGACTAGATAGGCCTTAGACCTGATCCAGCTAGGCTGTTCTTATGTAAACTAAGAACACTTTTTATACCCCAGATGTCGTGGGCTCTTGCCCTTCAAAGCCACAATACATGTGTTAGTCTTTACCAGACTCTCTTGTTTTTATTGCCGTACACTCATATGGTTAAACCTCTGGAATTTGTCACCTGCACAGCTACATTGCTGACAGCTATTGCAATTATTGTATCATTCAAGGAGGGAAGTAATGTTTTTTCCAAGCATGGAATATTGTTTTGAGAGTTGTGAAAATCCAAAATCTCACAACAGAAGAGAAGTGAGCAACATCAAGAAGAAACAAATGTGCATCGACTGTGCCAAAAACCACCACACACCTGTGAAGGACTTTCAGCAAACTCAATCACCAGCTGAGCCTTTGCTTATCACTCCCTGCCTCACAGTGCTCCATATTTGTCGATGTTGGCTGATGCAACACGCTGCCCTCCATACTTGAAAGGAGGACTGCAGAGGACTGCGGATTGTGCAAGGAGCCTTCCGCATCCCTGTGCGGAAGGCTGCTTTGTGCAGTGGTCTGAGGGTGTGGTGGAGGGAGATTTGTGACTCTTCCCTCCCTTCCAAAGTCTTTTCCTGTTAGAGAACTCTGGCCCTGAGCGCTGTGTGTGACCTTCAGGAACAGGTTTCTACAAGGCTTTGGAAAGGAGGAGAGAGAGATGCAAAAATTATTCCTCCTGGGTTCAGGGAGGTAGGAGTAGAGAATGAAGAGCAGGCCGATGGTTCAGCCAATGGTTCTCCCCACTGCCACCATGAGCCTAGGGCCATTTGTTGCTCCACCCGCTCCCCATTCAATTATAGCTGCACCCATCTGTCTGTCTGTGACACTGATGCTCTTTAGTCCCTCCTCCTCCCCATCTGTGCAGAATAGAAGTTTCCATTGTTATTACTACTGCTGCTATTCATATACTGTTTTTCAACAAAAACATTATCAAAACTGTTTATATAGGAAGAACAACAAGGAGGAGATGGCTCCCTGTTGCCAGAGGGCCCACAGTCTAAAAAGAAACAGAAGGTAGACACCAGTGTCAGCCACTGGAAGGACATAGTGCTGGAAATGAATAGGGCCAGTTGCTCACCCTCTGCTTAATATAAAGAGGACCACCATTTCTGGAAGGTGCCTCTTTGCCTAGAGCAGGAATCAATTGCTTGTTTATTTTTGTTACCTACTTCTACAACAGGGCAGTTCCTGCTTTTAATTTTGTTTTGGGATGATGAGCAGCCCAGCACACATGATAAGGGGTCACACTGAGAGTGTGTTCACTATAATGTTGGTGGAAGATGCTCTAACACAGGGGTCCCCAACCTATGGTACTCCAGATGTTGCTGAACTACAACTCCCACAATCCCCAGCCCAAGTAGCTGCTTAAAGTGGCATTTCGAGCACATGTCAGAGTGATTCAGATGAACAGCCCCCTCACATGATAAAGGGATGTGCTGGGAAGGTATCAGGATATCCACCAATATCACGGTGGGTGTGCTCTTGGCACAATCCCTTCCTTATGTGTTGGGCTGTGTATTGTCCATACCAGCTCTTTATCTTGCTGCAAGCGGTGCTGTAATAGGCAGGGTATCTAGCTATTTATTATACACCTGGTATAATGCTCTTCTATATAGCACTCAAAGGGCTGCAAAATGAAAATATCAGATATGATAAAATTGATAATTGAAAATATCAAATAAGAAAAATGTAGAACAAAATGAGCAGCACCATCACCTGTAAAGCTGCCTCCAAGCAGGGGAAGGGGAAGGAGGAGGAAATCCTTCTACAATCCACCTAAAGGTAAAAATTGGAGGGATCATCTCGGTTTCACCAGGGAGGAACTTCCACAGCCTGGGTGCAAGAGTAGAAAAGGCCTTGTCTTGGGTACCCACCAGAGTGTTGCAGTAACCGAAGCAAGGCCTCTGTAGATGACCTTAGTCTTGCATGAAATAAGATGGGCTTTCAGGGATCCTGGGCTGGACCCAAGCCATTTAGGTCATAATAAGCAGCAAGTTGAGTTGGGCCCAAGAACAAATCTGGAACCAATGAAAACTGAACAATATCAGTTAGATACCCCAAATAGTTGCAGTCTTCTGCAGCATCTGCAGTTTCTGGATACTTTTCAAAGACAGTCTCACATAAAGTATGTTGCAGTAATCTAACTGAATAGCACTGAGTGTACTCAGGTTAAATAAAATGTTAATAGATGTTTATGGATAGCTGTATATTGCAAACTGCAACTCTCGTGTCTATCCATTATTTCCAGTGTTACTTTTGCAAGTACAATTGTGCCATCTAGTGATGAAAGTAAGCAAGTGGAAAGGGATGATTTTGTGATGAGGGATTTGAATTGGGACTGACGCATTTGGGGTAGTGAGGACCTTTCAGTATGGTTACTACTGTATTTGATTTTGAGGTATTCATCTCAGGGTAGAAAAAGCTGGAAGCTATTGTTCCACTGCTTCTTATCCAAGAAGCAACTGAAGATATGGGGTAACACATAAGCAAATCCACAAGGACTGACCGGAAGAGATCATGATGAATCAATATTATTAATTAACAATAATAACAACAATTATTATTATTATTATTAAATTTATGAGGCTCTAGGTGGTGCACAACTAAACAATAAAAACAAACATCATTTAAGACACACTACTTAAAACAATATAAAAAGAATTTTAACATAATTTAAAACCAATTAAAAATACTTTAAAACATTTTTAAAATCTTTGGAAGGCCAGGCCAAACAATTAAATCTTTAGGGCTCTTTTAAGGGCCAACAGCGAGCCTAAAATGTGGATATCTGCCGGGAGTGCATTCCATAGGCCAGGAGCAGCTACAGAGGAGGCCAGGTTCTGAGTTGCCACCAGATGTACTGGTGGTAACTGGAGACAGACCTCTCTAGAATAGATGACCTCAACATGCGATGGGGATCATACAGAAGAAGGCGCTCTCTTAAGGACTTTCAAACTAGCAGTTCCAAATTGCTGTTGGTCAACTAATATAGATTGTCTGATGATGAAAAGTTGGAGACTCCATGCAATTCTGCTTTCCCCCTGCCACACACTTTACTCTTGAGGACATTTGTACATTGTGAATGTTAGATGAGTTGAATTAGTATGTTCAGCACCCACAGGATACAAAGGATCTCTGATGACCAGAGCACTGCTAGCCCAATTTTTTTATTTCCCTGGAAATATTTTCATAGCAAATATTTTCCAACTTTCTTGGATATAGATCTATCAGCTCCACGAGAACTACAGCAGTTTTTCATCTTTAAATTAACTAAATTAACAAATAAATATCTGCTGTTAAATCATTTCATTTCTCACCAGAATAATTTTCTTCTCTGCATGGCTTACATTCTATGCAGCACCCCACTGAGAGTGGGGTACGCACAATGGTTCTGTGTGACCCAACAGCCCATCCTTGCTGCTAGTAAAAGCAGAGAGACTCCATGACGAAGGATTGCATCGTTGTTGTAGCGACACTTCTCCCTCTGGGAATGATGGAAGTAGCAGTGCAACTGTGACTATGCAGTACTTAGTAGGCACAGAACAGCCCTACCTCTGTAGCAGCACAGGTGTGCTTTAGAGTGCCTCACAGCAGCGTGCACACCTCTCTCTTTGATCTACAGTTCTCTGTGTGGTATGCCAACCAGTAGTCTGAATTTACTTTTTTAGCTAATTAATAGACACCACACAATACTTTCTTATTTTTATTTGAAATTTCAGAGAAAGTCCACCTTTCAAATATAAAATCTGTGCATAATGAAGTGAAGTTATGTAAATTATATCATAAAGCTAGAGATGTAGAAATCTGTGCATAGAGAACAAGCAGACTACATATCCCTATCTCAGACAGATGGGAAAACAGAAAACAAAACAAGATAACCAAAGTTCTTTTTCTGTCATTAAACAAAGTTCCTTAAACAAATGTTTGTCTTCTCCAAAGAATTAAAATGCGTTTACCAATTCATTTAATTTTACATGTTAAATAAGTTAACATGTATTTACCAAATACTTCCTCATTCTATGCATTTTTGCTCCCTCGCCCAAGTTACATCAAACATGTACATGGTGATTTAGGGAGAGAGCGAGCACTGAAACTACTATACAGTACAGAGACATATATACACAAATTACTGAACGACTACACAGTTGTGCCTTTTAAAAAGTCAACTCACCCACCCACCCCTTCCTAAATCCAGAGTTGGGTGTGCATTTATACACACACAGAGGTCTTGGGGTAGCAAGCATAAATTGTCCCTTTTGCTAAGCAGGATCCACCCTGGTCTGCATTTGAATGGGAGACTACATGTGTGAGCACTGCAAGATAATCCCCTTGGGGGGTGGGGCTGCTTTTGGAAGAACACCCACATGCAGAAGGTTCTGAGTTCCCTCCCTGGTATCTCCAAGATAAGGCTGAGAGAGACTCCTGCCTGCAACCTTGCAGAAGCCGCTGCCAGTCTATGTAGACAATACTGAGCTAGATGGACCAATGGTCTGACTCAGTATATGGCAGCTTCCTATAGCCCTATGTTTACTTTCCTGCAGGCATAGGTTCCATTCATTTCAAAGAATGAAGCCAATATGCATGCACACAGAAACACAAACACAGACCAGTGCCTAGCAATATCTATCTAGATAGTGGTTCAAACCCTCACTGAATGGATCCTGACCAAAAGAATCTTAGATGCTTTCAGAATTGATTATAGAGTATTTGAAAGCTGGATGATTTCAGCATATCTTAACAGTCCACCCCAGGAATGGACCTCCCAGTCTACCAGAATTGATCCCTACTTCAGAGTAACCCTTCTAGTAAACCTAGTTGCTGACCAGGTTTCGATACACAGCATACTATGACCCTGGGGATATCTGCAGGGAACTCAGGCTCTTCTTTGAAATGTGGTGTATACATGGAATAGGAGTAGCCTAGTTTCCGCTTTTCACTCCATGCTTCCAGGTGTGTGAAAATTCTGGAGAAGAGATTTTAAAAGGCTAGAAATGAAGTGCAATACCCAGTCTTTTAGATAACATGCATATTTCCTATTGATATTCAGCAGCCTGATCCACAAACTAGTTAAGCCAGATTGTTTGCAAATTTAAGACAACATTGAAGTGAAGAGGGCTAACCAATTTAAATGTGAATACTCTGGCATGCACCTTGGGCTAAATTTTTTAACACACATACAAAGGAATAGATCCTAAACTCACCAAGACTTTAATTACATAGGAACCTGCTTTATACAGAGTCAGAACTTTGGTCCATCTAGCTCAGTACTGTCTACACAGACTGGCAGCGGCTTCTCCATGGTTGCAGAGAGGAGTCTAAGCCCCATCTTGAAGATGCCAGGGAGGGGACTTAGAACCTTCTACATGCAAGCATGCAGCTGCTTTTCCCAGAGCAGCCCCATCCTCTAAGAGGGGAGCAGTGTGAAATGCCATAAGGGGGTTTGCAGGAAGGGTGGGCTTGACCCGCTCGCCCTGCACACAAGCAGGTGGATCGGCTGCCCACACAATTATCCATGATTATCCGTCCTGGAACTGGTTGGGGTGGCAGGGATCGGGGGCCTCCCAGCCCCCAGAAGTACCAGAATGCCCCGTGCATTCTGTGACACACAACCAGGAAAACGGAGTTAGCAGAGCGTGTGCCACTAACCTCATTTAACCGGTGTGTGTGGGGGGGGCATTCAAGAGGGCTGGCTGCCAGAAGCCACACAGCTCTCATTGCAGCACACAACCAGTCAAAACCGGGCTGGGCTCCCTTAGCCCGGTTTCGGCTGGTCATGAGAATAGCATTGTAGTCTCTCATCCAAATGCAAACCAGGGTCTATGCTGGTTTAGCAAAGGGGAGAATTCATGCTTGCTACCACAAGATCAGTCACCATGTTTATGGTCATATTACAGTTTAGTGAGGATTAGCTATTCAACATTTGCTTCATTGTCAATTAAATTCAATTGGACTGTTACCAGAATCCTAGCAATGCACATGGTAAATAGAGGCCTGTGCTGCTGCTTTTCAAAGAAAAAAAGAGTAAACTTCTTTCTAGCAACACAGATAGTGTAGCCCTTACAGTAAATCATTCAATATTGAGATATTTTGGGTGGCGATTAGAGGTGGTTTTTTAAAAAAACTACTGCAAGAGAAGAACAGCCATTTATTCTGTCTTTGCGAAACTATAAGGAGATTCACACACACAGAGCCTAACCCAGGTTAGGGCAGCCCAGCTTTGGTTAGCCTGCGCGTGTGAAGCATGGGGATCCGCATGGAGCCCGGCACTGCCCACAACCTGACCCAGCTTTTTACCCCGGCTTTTAGCCGAGGTTAAAGGCACAAGCACACCCTTAACCCCGGCACCAGGATTGGGTGTGTGCTCGGGCTGCTTGCAGCCGGAGTGCACACAGATGGGTGCCTAGAACGCCAGTTGCATGGGGCTATCCCCCAATGCACCTCGCTCACCACGCAGTGCATTGTGGGATCCATGGAGAATGAGTCCTGGTCTCCACTGAATAGGCACTGCATGGAGCACCGCAGATCAGCTGAGTGTGCCAAAGATTTAGCTGAAGATCGTGGGGGCGGGGTTAGCTGAAGCCCTGCCTCCCCCTCCCCACTGCACTCCTTACCCCAGTGAGGAGCGTGTGAATAGCCTCTGTCAATCCTATCAATGTTAAATGTAACTAGAAAGTGCTGGATGAAAATACACTGTTTATGAGCGTGTATACTGTACTGAGCTGTATTTTGTGACCGTTGAGGACTTCTTCAAGGTAGAACCAGGAGAAGGTACTTGCTGTGTCTCGGCCTGGTTAAAAAGAGGGTCTGAGATGAAGATATGTTCTTGTCTATCACTGCCAGAGAGGCCTTCTGACAAACTGGTGGTGCTTAAGGAAGCCTTTAGGTCAGAACTAGGCACAAGGACCCTTTCTCTTTCTCTTACTACAACATAATTTGAATCTGGGAGGTCTGGAAAGACTCCAGTAGGCATATCTAACATCTCCTGCAAGTTAGAAGCTGGAGCAAGGACCCGCTCAGTCACTACTACGTTTTCCTTGAACTGAGGGTCAAGGATTACTGTGGAAGGTATTGCCCCATAAGACGTTTCTGTAACTATAACATTACTGCTAAACCCGGGGTCAGGTATGGGCCTAACTTGCTGCAGGCCAGGTCTAGACAGCAAGGATGTCTCAGTGACCTCAGTCACAGTTTCCGAACCAAAGCCTCTCACAGGTTCAGGTAAGTGGTAGCTGGAGCCTGAAGTATAGGTGTGTTCTGAACTCAAAGCATTCTGCTGATGCAAGTAGGGTCCATCTGATCCATTCACTGCAGGACTAGGACTTCTACCTTGTGGGGCTTGATTGCTAAGCAGTCTGGCTTCCAAGCTGATATGTTTCCCCGTGCAGATCTCAGCCAAAGTCTTAAATTTGTCTCCCAAGTCATCCAGGAAATGGTCATCAAAGTCGCCCTCAATAAAGCTGCAGCAGCCAATAGAGTCATGGAGAGATTCCTTTTCTTCTTCCTGAGAGTAAACTAGCAGGCAGTCTTTTGCAAGGTGAGCTTCCTCTTCATCAGCAAAAGCATCCGCTTTCTAAAAATGCGGGAGAACAAGAACAGGGTAATAATTCTTTTAAAACAGCCAGCAACAGTGTTACACAAGCCCTTTAAAATTACATTGCTTTTAACATTAACATCTTATACTTCAATCTTCAAACCATATACTCCAGAATCATCCTCCAGTGCTGTCTGGTCTTACAACAGGGCTGCACAGCTTTGGCCCTCCAGCTGCTCTTGGACTATAACTCTCATCATCCCCAGCCACAGTGGCCAATAGTCAGGATGATGGGAATTGTAAACCAACACCTGCAGGAGGGCCAAAACTATGTAGCCCTCTTTTACAAAAGCTAGGAATAGACAGCATTCAAACTGACAACAGAATTCCAGGGCAAGACTTTCAAAATACTTGAAAAATGTTTCATTTTCTGTTCTGCCAAACTCTTAACATTTCACTCACTGGCAGCAATCAATAAATTGTTATTTAGTCCTTTTTACAATTATGTTAAAATTATTATTTGGTTTTTCTTTGGTGTGATTTAAGCTGTCTTTCCAGACATATGAGCTGTAGAGGTTACAATTATAACATCTTATTTATTTATTTATTTATTTATTTGATTTCTATACTGTCCTTCCAAAAATGGCTCAGGGTGGTTTACATTAAAACACTAAAATCAATTAACTGTTAAAATCGAAAAATGTAAACACAACATAAAACCATTATTAAAACAATTAAAACAGTTTTTAAAAACCTGGAAGGCCAGGTCAAACAGATAGGTCTTAAGGGCTCTCCTGAAGGCTAACAATGAACTCAGATTGCAGATTTCTTCTGCGAGTGCATTCTACAGCCCAGGAACAGCTACAGAGAAGGCCCACCTCTGAGTCACCACCAGGCACATTTATAACTCGGACCTAAGCCGTTCAGGGCTTTAAAGGTAATAACCAGCACTTCGTATTTTGCCTGGAAACATATTGGCAGCCCTTGCAGCTGTTTCAAAACAGGCATAATATGGTCTCTCCAGGTTGCCCCAGAGACCAATCTGGCTGCCACATTTGAACTAACTGAAGTTTCTGAACTACATACAAAGGCAACTCCACATAGAGCACATTGCAAGAGTCAAGCCTGGAGATTACCAGCTGGTGCACCAGTGTTGGAGAAGCTTGGAGAAGCCGCTGCCAGTCTGTGAAGACAATACTGAGCTAGATAGACCAATGGTCTGACTCAGTATATGGCAGTTTCCTATGTTCCTAGTGTTTTGAGGCCGTCCTCTTCAAGGAATGGACGCAGCTGTCGAATCAGCTGAAGCTGACAGAAAGCATTCCTGGCCATAGCCTCCACCTGAGATACCAGGGTGAGGCTTGGGTCCAGAAGTACTCCCAAGCGGCG
This sequence comes from Hemicordylus capensis, assembly GCF_027244095.1. NCBI lineage: Eukaryota > Metazoa > Chordata > Lepidosauria > Squamata > Cordylidae > Hemicordylus > Hemicordylus capensis. The sequence goes on along the minus strand of NC_069660.1, from coordinate 251,720,657 downwards.
TACCTGCTACTTCCGGGGGAGTGCAACCCCATTCAGTGCAGGAAGGTCTAACTCATCCCTCAAATTCTGAGCCCCTACAATGAGCACCTCCGTCCTGCTTGGATTCAGTTTCGGTTTGTTATCCCTCATCCAGCCCATTACTGCCTGTAGGCAGGCACTTAGGGAATGAATGCCATTTTCTGATGATGAAGATGAAAAGGAGAAGTAGATTTGGGTGTCATCAGCATACTGACAACACCCAGCACCAAATCTCCTGATGACCTCACCCAACGGTTGTTACCAAAAGCACTGGTGACAGAATGGAGCCTTGAAGGACTCCATATAACAGATTCTGTTTTGAGGAGCAACTGTTACCAAGCTCTACCATCTGGAATCTACCTGAGAGATAGGAGTGGAACCACTGCAAAGCATTGCCCGCTATCCCTAACTCCCCCAGGCAATCCAGAAGCATACCATGGTTGATGGTATAGAATGCTGCCAAGAGATCCAAAAGAACCAGCAGAGTCACACTCCTTCTGTTGATTCCCTGGTAAAGGTCATCCATCAGGCCGACCAAGGCTGTTTCAAGCCCATAGCCAGTTCTAAAACCAGTTTGAAATGGGTCTAGATAATCATTTTCCTCCAAAACCACCTGGAGGTGGTCAGCCACCACCCTCTCAATCACCTTGCCCAACCAAGGGAGATCGGAGACTAGCCTCTAACTATCCATAGCTAAAGGGTCCAGGGAAGACTTCTTAAGAAGAGGTCTAACCACTGCCTCCTTCAAACGAGGCACCCTACCCTCCTGCAGCAATGCATTTATGATATTAACCAGGCCACCCTGAACAACCTCCCTGCTAGAGAAAAGCAGCCAGTCGGGCAAGGATCCAGAGAACTAGCGGTAGGCCGCACCGCCCCAAGCACCGCCCTCTCCTTGGAGAGGAGAGCTGGTCTTGTGGTAGCAAGCATGACCTGTCCCCATAGCTAAGCAGGGTCTGCCCTGGTTGCATCTGAATGGGAGACTTGATGTGTGAGCACTGCAAGATATTCCCCTCAGGGGATAAAGCTGCTCTGGGAAGAACAAAAGGTTTCAAGTTCCCTCCCTGGCTTCTCCAAGATAGGGCTGAGAGAGATTTCTGCCTGCAACCTTGGAGAAGCCACTGCCAGTCTGTGAAGACAATACTGAGCTAGATAGACCAATGGTCTGACTCAGTATATGGCAGTTTCCTATGTTCCTAAGCAGTTTGCCCACATGCTCAGGAGCCACAGACTGAAACGGATCCAATCTAATACTGCAAGAGGGATTTCTTGACATCTTCTTCATAGAGCCCGCAAAAGTAGTAGAGTCCAAGTCAGCCCGAATACAGATTTTGTCCACAAAGAACCCATTAAAAGCGTCACAGCAGAATGTTTCTGGGGACTGGTTTAAAGCAGAAGGAGCAGAAATCAAAGTCCTCACAGCCCAGGATAGCTCTGCTGAATGCAAACCTGTGGAGGCAATGCATGCAGACCAAAATCTTTTTTTGCTGCATGCACCACTACCGCATAAGCCTTCAAATGGGTCCTATGCTTCGTCCTGTCAGATTCAAGATGAGTTCTTCTCCACTTGCGTTCCATTTGCCTACCCAGCTGCTTCAGCCCCCGCAACTCGTCAGTATACCAAGTGGCCATTTTAGAAGCAGGTCCGAAGGGACACTTAGGAGCAATCATGTCTACTGCCCTGGTGAGTTCCCTATTTTGGGTTCCCACCAGGGCATCGACAGAATCACCAATTTCAAAACCCTCCAAGGCTTTTTGGAACCCTACTGGGTCCAGCAGCCTTTTTGGACAGACCATCCTAATAGGTCAACCACGCCTGCAGGGGTGGATTGTGGCTGTGAAACCAACCAATCTTACCATTTTAATTATCTTTACTTTGTACATTTGAGAGAAAGCAAGAGAGCACTGTATCCAAAGCAATCATAATAAAGGGAAGAAGGAAAATGTATAAATACCCCCTCATTTTATGAAAATTAAAAGAAGACAAAAAGTGAATTAAGACATACACAGGTGCAGCAAGAGAAGCAGCCTAACATAAGTTCCCAACTGCACTGGTGTAATGGAGAAGTGACAAGTTTTGATGCCCTCTGGGCAATCTGAAAATATGTCTCTGAGGGATGAGCAATCCTCAGGAACATATTTTTGGGTGGCACATAGGGCTTCCAGGGCAAGGGAAAGTATCAAAAATTGCTGCTTCTCTACTGCACTGGAGCAGTAAATGTGGAACTTCTATTAGGCCACTCTCTCACTGCTGCACCGGTGCATCCTTGCTGTGTGTGCCAGCCAGTAAGATTCTCAAACAAGCAGGAAACTTACCTCACTGAAGTAACTCCTTAAGAATTCCTCATTCACAGCTCCTCCAGTTCCCATGGCCATAGTTTCTCTAGCGCCCATTGTCATGCTTCCTGCTCCTGCTGCCAGCATGCTTCCTGCTCTTCCTCCTGCTGCCATGGCTGAGCCATCTCCCATGACTCTGTGATTAGCTTCAGAAAGCAGAGCTTGCTGTTCCCACCGATGTTCTGTCTTGAAATTGTTGTAATGGTCTTTGATCGTGGAAGAGGACCCAATGCCTGCACCTGCTCCTGCTGCTCCATTTCTCAGGTTTGAGGCGGAGTGGTCCAGTGCAGAGGGAGCAATGAGGTTGAGCATTGCCTAACATCAAAGGCAACAATTAAGCACATAAGTTCCATTTATTTAAAGGAGGCACGCTGAAGTCACCAGACACCACAGCAAATGAAACTAGGAGGCTACGCCCATTTCAGTATCCTGATATTTTTTATAGACTTCTTACTCAGGGAAAAATAAGAACTTTGTTATAAAAGCTATGACAGGAAACATAAGATCCAAAAAGTAATCCAAAAAGTTCAGCTAGTTGTGTTCCTCTCAATTTCTTTTCTGAACAAAAAGGATTGGAGTAGTGGCAGCTTTTCAGCACCACAAGGAGATATCCCCTGAATGAAACATCCTAGTTATCTTTCTTCCCATGTGTTTCAGGAAATTAGTTTGGAGGATAGCTACCTTACAGCTTGATCCTGCGGATGCTCACCTAGAAATGAGTTCCATTGATTTAAAAGGGCTTGCAAGCCTAGTCACTTAACATTCTCCCATCCTATATTAACTCATGCATCTTATCTACCTTTCCTTTTAATCTGGAAAACTAGAAATAAATTAAGGACATCATATTTATTAAAACAAATAGATGTAAGATAAAGGCATTATTTAAATAGCTTGACCCATAATCTTACAGAGACCTTAAAGTGTGAGGGAGCCACAAAGATACCTTATCTTCAGGTGCTGCTCCTTCACTGTTCCAGTTACGCAACATTTCTTCACTGTGTTCAGGTATTGTTGCAAAGCCTTTGGCACCAGCTGATCCAAAGCGACATGCCAGCAGCAAGAGAGGCACAACTGTAAAAGAATGCAGCATATGACGAACAATGAAAGTGCCAAGAAAAAAAGGTCACAGAAATTGACGTTTTGAGGCAGCAATTTATTCTCTGACATGAACACACATTTCTATGAAACTTCCTCCCCTGGATCTACAGGAAGTCAAGGGATGTCATACTGTTTTTTAGTGCCATCTGCTGTCCATTTAAAGTAGTATTGAAAAGGGATGGGATCTCAATTCTTCTATCACTAATTGTCAGCAGATGCAGAGATGAGGGTACTAAACATAGCAGAGAATCATTTGACAGCACGTGGATCAGAGGGAAAACATCTTGTAGAAATCTGTATCCATGTTAGAATAAATTGCTGTCTGGAAAAACCCAATATAGGGGTGTGTGAGCCAGCTCAGCAGGTTTGGGGAGGAACTGGACCAGCCTTGGCCGATCTGAGTTTGAACCGAACCCAGTTTGAACAGAGCTGGCTCGGAGCTCTACTGGTAAAGGGGAATCTGGTGAGGATTCCCCTTTACCAGTAAAGGGGCAGGGGGGCTTGCCTAAGGGTAAAACAGGTGGGAGGGGAGTAAGTAACTAATTACAAGTGCTGGCAGAGACGGCTAACCCCCCCACCCCTGCCGGCCTCCCCCAGAGTATGCAAGGCTGGTGGTGGCCTGGTTTGGGCCTCTGCGCACACGTTGAGGCCATTTTAGTGACTGCACAAATGGCCTCTGTGCATGCATTGGAGGTCACTAAAATGGCCTCCATGCAAGCGCAGAGGCCCGAACCAGGCTGAAGAAGGCCCAACTGGGCTGCCACCAGCCCTGCCTCCTCTGGGGGAGGCTGGCAGGCGTTGGGGGGAGCAGCCGCCACCTGCAGCACTTGTAGTTACTTACTACCCTCCCACCCACTCTACCCTTAGACAAGCCCCCCTGCCCCTTTACTGGTAAAGGGGAATCCTCACCAGATTCCCCTTTTCCAGTAGAGCTCTGAGCCGGTTTGAACCAGGCTCAATTTGAACTGGGTCCGGTTCGATCGGGCCCAAAACTGAACCAGCCGCCTCAAATCCGGTTTGAATTTGAGCCAAACTGGCAAAATTGGTTTTGTGCAGATCCTGGGCCCAATATTAGAATTTGTGAAAGCTATGCCTACAGCCAGCCATGTCAGAAAATCAAATACTCCACTATCAACCCAAATACTCCAGCAGGAGCAAAGAGTCCTATTTAATGCAAATATTTCACCATGCCCTGATTTACACATCCAAACAGCTCAGCACGTGTTTAAGTTCCAAAGAGGTGAAGTGTTCCCTCTAAGGCGTGTGCATGTGTGGTTTTTGATGTCCGCTCAGTTAATTGTAAATCCTACTCAGAGCGAATCAGGAAGGTACCACTCTGAATGCACGTGCGCACACACTGCTTTGATACTGCCACCCAGAACAAAACTCATTCAGCAAAGAGATGGAGACTGGCGAGAGCCACACAGAACTGAGCATAAACAGAAGCAGGTAATTTCTCTTCATTTCAGGTCTTCTTGGCATAGGAAAAAAAAAAAATCAGACTGTGCTCAGTCCTGTCCTTATCTAGCTAACCCCAGTTTGGAAGACTTCACAGCTGCCTGATTTTTTCCTGCTAAACTGGTAGACTACATTCTTCAGCCTAAGAAAATGTGAAATTTTGGCATAAGGCAAGAGGAGCACAAGAGTGGGAGAAGCATTTTGGGAAAGTCTTGAAGAAAAACTCCATGACGTACCTTACGCTTATTCTGATCAAGGGTGTTGCCACCATTTGATGAGAGGGGACAAATGTTCCTGGACAGCCAGGGTCCAGATTGAGCGGGTGCCTTGGCAGCCCGTCTCCCCTCCCCCACAACAGGGCACCCTCTTGTCCCCTCCAGCTGGAAGCACGATGTGTGCCACCCCTCACCCACTCCCTGCGATGAGCGCTTTGTTTGCCTGCTGGGTGTTCTCTCTCGCCCTCACTCGGAGTGAGGGAGAAAAACAACACCCAGCTGGTGAATGAAGCTCCGAATGGGAAGGACTGAAAAGGCGGGGCACCCCCCACTCTGGCCATGCCTCCTATATCAGTGTGCATCTGACACTGATGCAAGGGGGGTGGCTAACACGGACCAGCAGTGGTGGGGCTGCTGTGAAGGCAGGCAGCGGCAGTCTGTTCCGGGGCCGCTGCCAAACTGTGGCACTACGTGGCTGATTCCAATCATTCTTCACTGCACCCAATGCCAAAGACCCGATCAATTAAGCACTTCGAAGTCTCAAGCCTGGCAGAGACAGAGTGTGTTAAGAAGGGGCTTAACTGTGGGCATGGTTGAATCAGGTACACAGCTTCCTCTTTTTTTTTAAAGCACAAGGTTGTAGGCCCATCATGAAGGAGTTGTATCAGTCTTGTGCAAGGTAAAGCATGTTGCCAGTCTTTATGGAATAGCGTGAGTTACTTACGCAGCAGTAACAAGAGGGCCAGGATCATCAGTGCAATTGCGGCTGGACCCAGTGCAGCATACGAGCCAACACGTTTACTGAAGCACCCGCCTCCTGCACAATCACAAGCTGTCACTGTAAGGTGTTGCTGTTTAGGACAGCTGAAACCTTGGTTATCTTTCACTAACATTGGGATTTCATATTGGCCAGGTTTCAAGTCCTTTGGTGTCAGCCATACTGTAGATCCTTCACAGGAAGAAGAAAGAAAAAAAATCCACATAACTATATATTTAATTTGGTTATTTGTATACTGCTTTTCAACAAGGAAGTTCACAAAACAGTTAACACAGCAAGAAGAATGAGAAAATGGTTTCATGTCTAAAGGAGTTCACAGCCTAAAAAGAAAACACAAGGAAGACAAAAGATGCCACTGAGAGGGATGCTATGCAGGGTGTAACAGAGACAGTAAAATATCCCCCCTAAAATATCATGAGAGTGCTACTACTTTAATAGGTGCCTCTTTGCCCATTCAGTAGGCATTTAATAATAAAAAAGCAATAAAATATCAAGTGGCCGAGATGTAAAAAAATCTCCTCTTAGTTAATAAAAATGATCAGAATTATAAGTAGGAACCGGCTTGTGTACTGCACAGTGAGCCACCTGCAGGGCTGTCCGGGGGGGGGGGGGGGACGGGGTTAGGGGCAAATCAGCATGTGCAGGGCCTCCTTAACACTTTGGTCTAATATACATCATATGTAAAAACACACACATAGACATACATATAGTTAGATCTAGATATAACTTTTATTCCAAAACTGAATTCTCTTGCAATAAAAAAGCCTTATTTGAAGGAAGACACTTAAGATTCCCAACATGACTGTAAATTTATTGAAAGGGCAGGTATCATTTTGAACAAGACACTCCATGCTTTTGCACGGAGGCAGAATTGGGGGGGCTCCGCTTCTAAATTCTCTCCCCCGACCTTCTTCACTCTTTGCACAAGTACAGTTCACCCAGACAAAAGCAATTATTCCTAAGGTACAAGCTTAGTGTGGGAGTTGCAAAGGGGGAGGAGAAAGGGATGAATTATTGACACACACCCCCCCCCAAGCAGATCATCTTTCCTTGCCTGCCCTTTTAAACACACACACACACACACACACACACACACACACACACACACACACACACACACCTGGAACCTTTCAGTCTACCCCCTCCCTCTATTCCAAGACTAAAAGAAACCCCATAATCAGCTTCATCATGCTTTTCCTCCCTCCCCACCCACAACTTAAATTAACGCGTCTCCCCAGCCAAACATTCAGTGATCATAGCCCCTTCCATGTTTTATTTTTAGGAGAAGGGATATGTGCAGGGACAATTACTGCAAGACACATTAATAATAAAGGGGCGACCTTCCCAGGCACCCAGGTCTAGCTAGCTAGTCAATGAGCTTATTGATGCTGAGGGTGATGGGAGCTGTTATCCCACAGCAGCAGCTGGCCCACCCTGAGGAACAGCAAGTCCCTGTCTGAACTCGCTCTTTTCTGTGTCTCCAAAACCTTCCAGTTTGATCTGGATGATGTGTGGATATTAACTCTGCCTGAAAGCAAGAGGTCTAATCCGGCCTGCCTGCCTGCGTCTTCATTCTTAGGATCACAGAGGATCTTCCTCCACGTTCCCTGATTTCGGGGCAGGCTCTGACTCTTGAGTGTACCTTGCAGGATCCAAAACACTGGATGGCCGGAGAACAAGAGGGAGGATTCTGCAGAGCTCTCTCTGTGCCAGGGCCACCCACACCCCCAGCATCTGCTTCTAGTCCAGGGCCTAATCCTGTAACCCCACGCCCCCACTCCCTCCAAAAAATAGCCCACGGGAACAGGATATCTATTAGGCTGGGTGAGTTTCTGCAGTAACTCTTCTCCACTGAGTTCTTCCCAAGCTTTCATTGTCTCTTACTTTCGTTTACCTGAGGCACCTCTCTGGGAAGTTTGGTGTAGGTACAAGCTTAGTGTGAGAGTGAGAGTGAATAAGAAAGTGTGAGTGTGTGTGTGTGTGTGCGCGCACACACACACTCTCACACTTATTCCTTTTCAGCAGCTATAGAAGCCATTAAAGCCACTAAAGGCAGCAAGTTGGTTTACCTGGGGAAGAGGATAACTTGTGCAATGCTTCTCTCAAAGCACTCCCCTGGCAAGATTTGAAGCTGCCTCTGGAGTGAGAGATCAGAAGTTGCAGAAAAGGGGAACTCGCAAGAAACCACTCCAGCCTCAGTAAAATGTGTTGTTGTGACACTTACCGTCTACCCGTTCAACAACCCATTTGTCTGACATCCTTTCTGGCTCATTAATGACAGTGACAGTGAAAGGGCCACCATTTGGATGAGCATCTCGATCCTCCACAGTGAAGTTAACGAATTCCACATCAGTACAGACATGCATGTCAGGAGTCACAATAGTAGGACAATTATCATTAACATCCACTACTTGAATAGCAATGGTACCAGTTGCAGTTTTGGAAGGGAAATCTGCAAAATACACAAAGTGAAACATCTGTATTTCATTGCCTAAACATGCAAGATGTTTTACTGTTCAGAAGTCAATTTGCTTCCTTGAACTTTTAAATTCCTTGGCTTTGATATGTTAAAAAGTTTATCCAACAATTTATGCCCTGCCTTTTGGTCCCCATGGTAGCCAACGTTTTAAAAAAATAAAATAAAGCTGATATGAGTTCAGTGTTTGCAATCCATTTCAATAGCTAAACTGGATTTGTTAATTTATGGATGTAATCCAGACTTATTAAATGTTTGGCAATAATTTGAACTGGTGTGGATTGCAGCCATAATGTTACTCTAGTTCTTTGTATTGTTTGTTTTATAAGACAATTATTAAAAATGGCAGGGCCTCTGGTACTGTGAACAGCAGATGTGTGTCAGTGAAGCCTGCCCCTAGGGATTCTGGATTAACGACCCTCACAATGGGAGTATTTACAGGATAGAGTATTTACATTTGTAAGTAAATGCCTGTTCCTGTTTATGCTGCAGCACAATGCATTAGCTTTATCGGAAGTCTTTACTGCTATGATATCTAAATTAGTGCAAACCATGTGTCAAGTGCAAAAACATAGTCTGGGCTAGATATCATCAAATTCCATCACCAGGGTTCCCCGATGAGCAGGACACCCAGCAGTACACAAATCCAGTCTCTCGCTTGTGCTGCAGTTTGGAGAAGGTAAGAAACAACAGCAATCACTTCTGAGCAGGAGGAGAGAATCCTGCCACTTCTTGTCTTCTCCATACTCCAGCACAACTGAGAGAAGCCTCTCTCCTGTCATCTGCACATGCTGGAAGAGTTGGGAGGAGGCAACGACGCCCAGCAAGTAAACAGAGCCAAAACTTCCAGACCTTTGGTCTCTGCTTGGAGAGCTTACTGGCTGGATAGTGCCCTCACTTCCTAAGGCTAAGTTTAAGCCTTAATGGTGAGCAAGTGAATGCTTGCATGAATGAAACACTGGCAAATTCTGAAGAAAGAAGTGGAAGAAGAGTCACCACTTACCATCAGTAATGGCCAAAATTGTTGCAGTGTAAGTTCCATTGACAACAAAAGATGATTCATAGTCTGGTACTCTAAGAAGCTTGATTTCAGCAGTTTTAGAATCTATTGTAATCCAGTTTCCAGCATCATGATCTTTGGCATACCTGCAGGTATTTTTGACAGGTATTAGAATGTTCAAGATAACCACTTTGATGAAGAGACATATGAGCTTGGTGGTTTTGGTAGGGAAGCATTTCCTTTGACATTCTAGGGCCAATCTTTACATTATTTTTTTGAAGAAATCTGTGCATGAGCACATGTGTGTGAGCATGCACACATGCGTGTGCACACACACATCTGTGTATCACAAAGAAGATCACACACGAATCCATTTACAAAAGAAGCCCTGTATTTGCAAGACTGTAGAAGCTGTCTGGAGAATTCACATCATCACCCGTTTGTAGAGTAAGATTGGATAATCACTAAGACAACAGGAATTGGGGCAGGTGAAAAAGAGAGGTGTATGTTTAAATTACCAAATCTTGTGGATTCAGCCAGGGGCATTAAACACAAAAAAACCATAAGAGAAACAGATTGCAGCTCACCTTCAGAAAGAAATAGCATCTTTTGTAAATTCCTATAGAACATCTTGGTTTAAACACACTCTAAGTGATATTTTTGGCAAAAAGACTCTTACCTGAGGTGTTCTGCTATTTTTCCAGTATCTTCATCATAAGCTTGAAAGCTTCCAATAATCTGGCCCACCTTCATTGTTTCACTTGCTTTAACCACCAGAATTTGGGGCTTAAATACAGGGCCTTCCTTCACATTTTCCACCTTAATTTTTACTGGAATTGGTTTTGCTTGATAGCCCTGACTAATAATTGATGAGTGATATGCTGCTTTATTAGCAACAACAATGTTTAAATCAATATTCTGCAATTCTTCATAATTAATTTCCTACAGAGAAAATGAGAAAACACTCAGAATATGTGCGCTGCAAATTCCAAACTGGAGCATGGTTAAGTGCTCAGTATAACTATTCCCCGTTACATAACAGGATGTGGTGCAAAATGTTCCAGATTTAAAAAAATTCAGAGAGACTTTTTTCACCTGACAAATTCATTACTAGATGTTCTACCACTAGAACTAGCGCAGAAACAAAGCAGTCTTTAGTTTCATTTTCATTATTGCTGAGAAACCCTCTTCTTCTTTGTTCCCACCTTTTCTTTTGGGGAGTGGGTATGATTTTGACTGTCCTTTTGAAATGCATACTTTTTGTCCCAGACATTGGAGAGACACGTGAAAAAGACCCCCAAATATCTCTGCAGTGGGGATACTATCTATCTATAGTTTTTTCGTGTGTGTGTGCGTGTGTGTGTGTGTACAGAATAGTGCTGAAAATGTAAAGTATGCATGTGAATCCACCCTTAATCAGGCAGGCCCTGATTCGGAGGTCAGGGACTCCCAAGACTTAAGCTAGGAGTGAGGCTGGGATCAAGCCTAGTAAGTCACTATCTAAAGGACTCAGCACTTTCTTCAGAAACAGAAGAGAAAAGGAGTGTGCATCAGCTGAGCACCTGTGACCAGAAGACATGAAGCATCTGGACTGAACAGTTCTGGTAAAAGTTCCAGGAACCTTTATCTAGTCAACAGAGCAGTACTTTCCATTTACTCGACTTTAGGTTCTAGTTTCTAACTCAAGACTTACTTTGCAAGAGTACATCAAGGTAACACTGTGTATACACAAGTTGTGAAAAGCAAGCACACTGGAAATAGGCTTACTCTCGCATAATTTCATTTGCACAATTTATGCATTTGAACAATTTGTGTAATTTATGCAACTGGCGTACACATAGCATTACTGGGCTGACATACCCTTGTATGGTATGTCAGCCCCTGACTTCAGGGACCTTGAGTTACAGAACACATGTCCCAGGTCTGGATTTGTATACAGCTCCCCCATTATGGCCCTGATGGTGTGTGTGTGTGTGTGTGTGTGAGTGAGGTGTGGGGTGGGGTGGGATGGGATAGGGAGAGCCATATATAGAACACCTTGTATTCTCTACCTAGAGGTAACTGGCATCAGATCCTAAATGGGGTTTAATTTGGTAGTAAGGCTGTTTAATATCAGTGAGACTGGTTTCAAAAGTAGCTGCACCTAGGATTTTATTCACATAATTGCTGGGGGAAAGAAATGGAAGATAAGTAGCAGCTAAGGTAAAGTAGGTAAAGAAGGCAAAATAGCAGCTAAGATTAACTGCTCTGATTCAAGCAATCCTATTATGTATGCATTGCTCCCATATACAGCACTTCTTTAGAAAGGGAGCATTTCCGGATTGGGACCAATGTCGCAAACCTTTGTTCTCTCTACAACAAACAAATACTAACCTTAACCAAAGTCAAAATTCCTTCATTGGTCTTTGAATCTGTTTCTATACGGAAATAGCCTCCTTCATTGCCAGACACAATTGTGAAGTTTGCCAGCCAGTTATCAGAGAATTTCTCATCTCTGTCAAAGACTTTTATTCGCATAATGTCCACATTAGCTGTATTTTCCTTGACACTTCCTTCATACTGTAAAAACCAAACCGTTATTATATCTTCTATTTCCTCAAGGAATACAGGGATATTTCCAATTAATAAAATGTTGAAATTGCTTGCTATTATCAAATGCTTACCACAGATTTTTCAAGAGTAGGAATATTGTCATTGACATCCAAAATCTTGATCTGTAGAGTTGTCTGTTTACCTAAGCCATTTGGACCTCCATCTTGGTCTTTTGCTTCCACAGTTAAGGAGTAGCTACTTTGCACCTGTGTGACATCCAAGAAATGTCTGTGAAGAAAGTGTAAGAGTATACAAGAGTGGGGCATGCACACTGGCTCAATTAGTGTGGAAAGCCCATGTATACTGCTAGCAAACATGTAGAGCCTCTGTGGCTCCTAACGACTGCACCACTGCTGTAGCAACACCGCTCCCATGGGAATCATGGGGGCAACATCACTACAGCAGTGATGCATTCTTTAGGAACAACGGAGGCTCTGACCATTTACTAGCAGCATACATGGGCTGTCCACATTCACAGAGCCAATGTGTGCACCCTGCTCTTCTACTGGTGGGGCACTGCACAGCTAGTAAGCCACTGACACCACTTGCCCAGGTCCCAGGTGGTGGAGGATGCAAAAAGTGCTCCTTTATGTCTCTGTCTCTCTCGTCTTGACATACACAAGAAGGGATCCTTGCTGCCAGCTGCCTGGGTGCCTATTAGTCTAAGGTAAATGATAGCAGAAGCTGGAGAGACCAGGAAACAATGGGGAACGCACATGTAGCATGGCCCTCGCATAAGTCAAGGAGAGTTCCACACCTTTGTATTTCAAGGTGAGGTGGCTTCTAGACCACATTTTGACTTTGGACATGACAACAAGTACCCTTTCAATCTGTAAGCAAGGTAACAAACAAGAACCCATCATTACATATGGCACACAATTATAATTGGTCATCTAACTCAAACAAGGTTTTATAAAGTTTTTGGAAAATACTTAGCCGAATTTGTTTGTAGTAGTTTTCAAAGTTGTTGGGGTAGTTACTGAGAAATGTGACTTGGTTTCTATCTTGCTGCACAGATGAAGAAAGAGTGCCTGATGAATCTAAAAAGATTACACCAGGGAGCGAAAGTACTCTTGTGGGCCCAAATCATCTGGGGCTTCATTGGTTAAAGCCAGCACATTAAACAGTGCTCAGAAGTAAACAGGGAGCTAGCACTGATTCTAGAGCCCTGACATTGAATGCTCCCAGTGACTCTTCACTATCAAAGAAGATCCCATTAGATACCAAGCTAAGTATGCCCTGAGCTTTTAACAGAGATTGCATTGTACTGCTAATAACTGCTTACTATTTGTACTGTTTATGTATATTTTGATTATTTTTAATTTTGTTTTTATTAGAAACCTCTCACACTGGGTTTAAGATTTATTATATGCTGCCTTCAGCACTTCTGTTGCAGAAAGGCAGGAAATAAAAACTTAGTCAATCAATACAATAATATAGCATTTTCCAGAAATACTGATAATCACATTTCTGTTTTATAAATGAGAAACTGCATAATGTAAATTTGGTGGATATGAAAAATGAGCCATGAGAACAAAAATAATTTTACCTCTCTATCGAGCTGGAAGGTTGCAGTCCGAACCTCGCCTGTTGCCTTGCTAATTATAAATGCAGAACCAGAATCAGAACCAGAACCAGAGTCTTGAGAAATAATCCTGTAGGCAATTTTTGAGTTGAGGGTATTTGGCTCATCATTATCAATTGCATTTAACTTTATCACAAGGGTACCTAAGAATTAAAATAAAATACAGTGCTGCTTGTCAAACTATATTGAACCGAATTTTCCCAAATGCTCAGAATATCATACTTCTAAATACTATATGGTACATTCAGATTTTTTAAATTTAGAGCTAGATTTAGTTCACATTTAGCATGTTTGATCAAACAGCATACATTTGACAAAATCCTGAAGATTTTTTTTAATGATTTAAGACTTCATGAAAGACTGTCTGCATCACTGTGGTGACTCCCTTAGGTGTCTAATCTCATCACTATTTGTGGTAGTTCCTTTATAAAATAAATTCCTTTCCCTTTTAATCACACTATCATAATTAAACTTTGTATAATAACCCTCTTAAACTCCCCTTGATAGAACAGAACTGTAGCTCAGTGGTAGAGCATCTGCTTTGCAAGCAAAAGTTGCCTAGTTCAATCCCTGGCATCTCCAGCTTTGGTTGCGAAAGACTGGAGAAGTTGCTGCCAGTCACTGTGGACAATACTGAGTTAGATGGACCAATGGTCTGACTCAGTATAAGGTAGCTACTATGTCTCTATGAATGGGATAGGCCTTAGGTATGGGAAAGAATTAATTAAAAAAACCCAAGGAACATTCTAAACTAAAATATATTAAGTTTTATCATGTAAATATGCCTTCTAGAATGAAAGGATAACTGTATACAGAATAAAGGAAGATGATGTAATTATTTAAAAAGTATTTAGATGCCTGTTGTAACGGAGCAGTGTCTACAGCTTTGATGCAGTGTCTAGGGTAGGGCTGCTCAACTTTGGCCCTCCAGCTGTTTTTGGACTACAACTCCCATCATCTCTAGCCACAGCAGTCAATAGCCAGGGATTATGGGAACTGAGGCCAACATCTGCAGAAAGGCCGAGGTTGAACAGCTCTGGTCTAGAGCCTCCCCTGAATAAACTCAATTGCCAGTTTCCCTAGACATCTCCTCCTCAGTGATTGCTCAAATACATACTAGCACAGATTTGTAGGCTCCTTAATGCTGGATATGTCCAGGCCAAACGGTTTAACCAGCTTCTCTGTCCCCTGGCCAGCCCACATGCCAAGCAAAGCCTTCCTCTCTCTGATCTACCTGGTTGCAAGTTCTCTGCTGCAAACCTTATTTGGTTGGACAGACTCTCTTCAGCCGCAGGCACAGAAAAAAGAAAGGCTGCTCTGATTCCTGCTTCTTCCTTCCTTCCTCACTCCTCCCTTGCCCTGCCTCACAGTCTCTTCTTCTAGTCTTCCCCTCAGCCTCGATCTTCCTTGAACAGGTTCTTTGAGGGAACATCCCCAACTGAACGTCTGCCTGTGTTAAAGCATCCTTAGCGGTCTTTTCCTCTCTAGAGCCACTTTGGATTCCATCAGCACCCCCTGTCAGCACATTCTAGCCACTCCTCCTGCTTCGCAACACAATCCATTGTCTCTACAACCGATAGAGGTTCTTAACTTCTCTGAACAGGGGAAAAAAACAAACACAAAACGATGAAGTATTTACTAAGTTTCCTCTGAAGCATGAACATGACATTTTACCCCAGATAATCTGTATAAATAGGGAGACAAATTCTCCACAAGCCCCTTGAACAATATTATGAAAGATAAGCTACATTTTAAAAAATAATGTCTGACACAAAGAAAATTACTCAAAGTAGTCCCATTGAAATTAAAAGGACATGATAGGCAATGGGACCCAATTTCTATGGGACAGATTTGAATATTTTCCCTCATCATGTCAGCCAATGTTATATTAATACAGAGATTGAATAAAATGATAAATATTGCATCTACCTGGCTGCACGTTCTCTGCTTCAGATCTTTTTTGGTTGGGCCATCTTCAACAACTAGGTTGTTGCATGTAGTAAGTGCTAGGGATGTGCACCAAATTGCTTCAGTGCATGTCCAAGAGCGGCGAGGGGTTCCCTTAATGGGAGGTGGGCAGGCCTTACCAGCCTGTCTTCCAAGCCCCCACCGGCCTGCCGCGGTGCTGTTGGTGGAAAGACTTCTGTGCAAGCGGCAGTTTGTACTGCTTGCCCCTTTAAAATGCTACACTGTGGCGATGGGATGCATCCTCCAGCATCCCTCACGCGGCATCGGCACGTAAATGGCATTGGTGACATTTACGTGCTGATGCTGGGGGACGCATCCCATCGCCATGGTGTGGCATTTTAAAGGAGCAAGTGGCATAAGCTGCCACTTGCACAGAAGTCTTTCCACCAACAGCGCCATGGCGAGCTGGCAGGGGCTTGGAGGACTGGTTGGTAGGACCCGCCCGCCTCCCCTTGAGGGAACCCCTCGCCCCATGCCGAAATGTTTCGGCACCAGGGAGCCAAGGTGTTTTGGCACCTCTCCAAAGAAGTGCCAAAATGCTTCAGGCTCATCCCTAGCAGCTGCAACATTAGTGCAACTAGGACTCATAATGGCACTGATTTATATTTTCCCCAAGTATTTTAACTTCCTAACAAATGTGTGCCATGTTCCTAATCTACTGCAATAGTAGATTAGTATGAGATAATATCCTGTATATGTATGTGGCAATCAGTGAAACATGGACACATGTAACCAACTGCAGGATTTCAACCGTAATTAGAATTACATTAGGGCACAACAGACAAGATAGTTGGGAGAAGCACAATGAATTCAAAATAACTGCAGAGAAAATAATGCATAAGTTGATACCAGCTCAGACAGATAATATATAAATAGAATATTAGAACTTACCTAGTGTACATAATTCTTCAACAGAGCCCACAAAAACTTCCTCTGAAAACACTGGGAAATTGTCATTTATGTCCTTAACTTTAATGATCAGTTCTAATGGTTTTTCCATGTTCTCACCATTCTGATTCCGTGCAAAGCCTGTCAGCTGCAAAAATGTCAACAGGAGAAGCAACAGGAAAGTAAAAATGGTCGTGTAAGTGGATTATACTGCTTATCATTAGCATACATAATAAAACAGCATTGAAATCCATACAGGGCCAACTCAGACAAGCACTGGCCACAATATGTAAGCAGCAGGGGCATCCTTTAATCATGTAACGATCCATCTGAATCATGCCTCTATATGTGCAGGAGTTCATGTAGAGGGGTGATACAGATTAATATCCCCCTGTATTCAATTAAGAGACACCCTGACTGCATGTCAGGACATTGTGTCAGGATGTCTGAACTGGCCCACAGTAAATGAGGAATAAAGTCAAAAGATGGTAGCTGTGATGAATCCAAATGGGTACCAGGAAAAACAGGAGTCCTGGTGATTAACTTACACGAAATAATGGTGTTTGTTCCCGATCAACAATCATGCTAGTTACATTCAGTTCTCCAGTTTTTTCATCAATCACGAACAGCCCAAAGGGTGGTGCTGTGATTCCTTCTCCAGTCACTGAGTATCTAATAACTACCCCATTTTCAACTTCACGATCAGATCGTATCTGTAAGAAATACAAGTTCAATATTAAGATCAAGGACTAAGGCAGAGATACCCCTGCCTGCTGAGGTTAGGTGAGTGATGACTGTGCGATGGGACTTCTCAATGGTGGCACTCAAATTGTGGAACACTCTCCCCAATTCTATATACTTTAATGATCTTTTGGCACCAGATGACTACATGGTCATTCAAAGGCATTTGAAGCATTATGTTTTCTTTTGTTACCAGTTTAAAAGCTAAATACATTTTTTCAACCCATTGTTACTTTTTTTAATTTACACAAGGCCCATCTTGATTCAGGCCCACGGCCATCTAGTCCAGCATCCTGTTTCACACAGTGGCCGACCAGATGCCTCTGGGAAGCCCAAAGGCAAGAGCTCAGGGCATGCCCTCTCTGAGTACTAACTGCTATTACTCCCCTGCAATTGGTATTTAGAGGCATCTTGCCTCTTAGGCTGGAGGTGGCCTATAGCTCTCAGACTAGTAGCCATTGATAGACCTGTACTCTATGGATTTATCTAAGCCCTTCTTAAAGCCATCCAGACTGTTGGCTGTCACCACATCTTGTAGCAAAGAATTCCGTAGGTTGATTATGCATTGTGTAAATTTTGTTGGTCCTAAATTTCTTGGCAATCAGTTTAATGAGATGACCCCTGGTTCTATTCTAGTGTTATGTGGGGTCGGGGGGGGGAGAATTTCTCTCTATCAACTTTCTCCACACCATGGCATGATTTTATAGAATTTTATCATGTCTCCCCTCAGTTGTCTCAACAGGATGTGGCCCCTCCCACCAAGTGCGACTCACCTAAGACCTAGCTGGCTCCTCCCACTGTCTCTCTCCAGGCAAAGGAGAGAAACAAAAAATGAAAGCCACAAAGCCCCCAAAACAAGCACTGGCAAAAAACAAAAACAGTCACAGACACAGGGATTTCTCCCCTAAAGAGAAACCAGTCCCTCAGAATCTCCCCCTCCTTCTGGGAGGGGGTTTCTTTTTGGTAGAAAAGCTTCCTTATCTTCTCAGGTCTGCCCCCACTCCAAAGTCACATTTATATACCACCCAATATTATATATAGTATAATATATAATACTATATATAGATATATAGTATTTTTCACCCTATATAAAATCTCAGGGTGGTTTACAATTTAAACAAACAGCAAATAAAACCTAAAAATCATATAAAATAGATTAAAATTACCATAAATAAAACTTTTTAAAAAGCTTGATTAAACAGGTGTGCTTTCAAAACAATCAGAGATGGGAGATTCTGATGTCATTTGGGAGTGTGTCCCAGAGCCCCAGGACAATTCTAGAGAAGGCCCGGTTTTGGGTTGCCACCAAGCAAGCCAGTGGCAACCACAACTGGACTTGCCCAATGATCTTAATAGGCAGTGGGGTTCATAAAGAAGACAGCGCCTTCTTAACTTTAATGGGACCAAGCCATTCAGGACTTTATAGGCAATAACCAGCACTTTGTATTTTGCCCGGAAACTAATTGGCAACCAGTGTAGTTCTTTTAAAATAGGAGTAATATGATCTCTTTGGGTGGCCCTGGAGACCAGCCTGGCTGCTGAATTCTGCACCAGTTGCAGTTTCTGAACTACATACAAAGGCAGCCCAATGTAGAGCACATTGCAGAAGTGAAGCCTCGAAGTTACTAGCATATGCATCACTGTTTTAAGGTTGTTTGTCTCAAGAAATGGATGTAGTTGGTGTATCAGCTGAAGCTGATAAAAAGTGCTCCTAGCCACAGCTTCAATCTGAGATATCAGGGAGAGGTTTGGGTCCAGAAGTTCTCCAAAGCAACATACCTGATCATACAAGGGAAGTGTAGCCCCATCCAGAACAGGCAGATCTAAACTACTTCCTAAGTTCCAACCTCCCACAATGAGTACTTGCGTCTTGCTTCAATTCAGCTTCAGTTTGTGCTCCCTCATCCAGCCCATTCCAAGCAAGCATTTAGAGTGTTTAACCCATCTTCTGATGAAGTTGATATGGAGAAATAGATCTGGGTGTCACAGCATATTGCTAGCACCCTGCTCAAATAGTGGTGTGCACGGAACCGCCGCAGCGCGTGGTCTGGCACTGAGGGGGGTCTACCTTTCAGAGCGGGGGGGGAGTGCTTACCCCTCCCGCCGCTCTTCCCCCTCCAGCGCTGCATTTAAACCCGAAGTTTCCCGGAAGTATCGGAAAGACGCTTTCTGATACTTTCAGGCAACGGCGGGGGCAGGGGCGGCAGGGAGGAACGCTGCCGCCCCCGAAACTTCGAGTTTAAATGCAGCGCCGGAGGGGGAAGAGCGGCGGGAGGGGTAAGTACTACCCCCCCGCCCTCAAAGGTAGACCCCCCTCAGTGCCGGATCGCCGGACCGGTCCAGTTCCGAACCGGTTCGGAGGCCTCCAACATAGTCTCCGAACCGGTTCGTGCAGATCCCTATGCTCAAAATCTCCTGATGATTTCTCCCAGCGATTTCATTTAGATGTTAAAAAACACTGGAGATAGAATGTAGCCCTGTACGACTCCATACAATAACTCTCGCTTTAAGAGCAACTATCTCCAAGTGACATCATCTGGCATCTACCCTAGAGGTAGGAGTGGAACCACTGGAAATTGGTGCCTCCCAGCCCCAACCCCCTCAGGCAGGGCAGAAGGATACCATGGTCGATGGTATCCAAAGTCGCCGAGAGATCCAAGAGGACCAAAAGGTCCTCTTGTTTTTAAATAATCCACTATTTACTGTTTTTAAATAATCTTGGACTATTTTTACTGCTGCTGTTACTAAGTTCTTTTAGCTTTTTTGTGTTAGTTTAGGCTGAGTTTAGTTGTTTTATTGCTACATATGTGCTCGATGATTGTAAGCTGCCTTGAACATTTTGTCCATTGCTTTTATGGACAAAACACAACAAAAACTTTTGTGCATTTCCAGCCTTCCTAGGTAACTTAGATGTCTCTTTACAGAGTGGAATATTTTGTGCACATCTGTGCTGCAAAATATTTTCAAAGCTTAGCATGATCATTCTATTAAATGTTTGCTTAGGTTTAGAGATCAATAGTAGATCAATCGATGCAATTAAATTAAATTAAGACTATGATTCATCCTCCCGCATGCACAGCTGCATGTGCAGCAGAGAATCCTTATACTGTCACTCACCCCCCCACCCCACCCCAGTCGGCCGCTCATGGTTAGGGCGCTGTTTGTATGAAGAGGGAAGTGCCATAACTGTGATGGCCAGCGTTTCTGTGAGCAGCCTCGGGTGACCCAGGCTGCCATTCACGGAAGCACCAGCCATCCCAGTTACTGCACTTCCTCCTTCACACAAACAGTATTGTAGCTGTGAGCAGCCGTCTGGAAGGGGTGAATGGGAGCGCTGGGGTGGGACTTCCTCTCCTCTTTGAAGCTGTAACCATGAGCACCACCGCACACCATAACATCTGAATGGGGCTTCAGCTGGAAGCAGAATTTTGCTCAAGGACAGAAAAAAGCTTAAAAGTAAGGACAAGGAGCTTGTACCATATTATTATTTACATTTTATATCCCGCTCTTCCTCCAAGGAGCCCAGAGCGGTGTACTACATACTTAAGTTTTTCCTCACAACAACCCTGTGAAGTAGATTAGGCTGAGAGAGAAGTGACTGGCTCAGAGTCACCCAGCAAGTATTATGGCTGAATGGGAATTCGAAATCGGGTCTCCCCAGTCCTAGTCCAGCACTCTAACCACTACACAGACAGTTTTGATTATAATCTGATTATAACCCCCTATAATCTATCTGCAGATTATAATCTACAATTAATGCATTAATAATTTAGTCAAGTTGTACTAAAATTACAATTTTCATCAGTTTAAATTTTGTTTTCATTAAAAAGCCCAGCATGGGTAATATACTAAAGTATGTATGTATGTATGTATGTATGTATGTATGTATGTATAAATATATTCATTCCCCAAAAGCATTTCCATTACAAGCTTGCCCCATATGCATCAGACTTTAATTCATTTGGTCTCCCACTTACTTTAGCAATTGGATTCTTCCCACTGTTGTCACGCTCCTCCCAGATGCCTGCAGATGGAACAATCCATTCTCGCTTTTGTCTGATTAGACTGCCACTATTGAATAGCTGGTCATTTCTGCCACCACGAACCTGTCAGGAAACCAAGCTTCTATTGCAATACTCTGTGCAACACTGTGTGTGTTTTTAAATTTTCTGCTATTAATCAAAATTAATAGGCTACTACGTTAAATGTACGCTAATTTTCATTTAATAATAAAGTACAACAGTAGATGAAATGGAAAATGTACTGCGTTCTTCAAAGCAGACTAATGTGGCTGCATACTTACTAAGGACATGTAGAACATGTCTATGTATGTGTATGTTTATTTAGAAGTAAGTTCCACTGCCTTCATTAGGGCTTCCTTCTCAGTAAGTGCACTTAGAATTGCAGCCTAAGTTCCAAAGAGTTTAACTGGACTTATGTTTGAGTAAATCTGTTTAGGATTGAACTACATGGTTTATTTACTTGCATTTTAATTAAATCCCTATAGAAGGGAAACAAGTAGTTCTAAGCTGAATTAGTGGAGCTTGCTTTCTGTTTCTTTTCATATTCTCCAATATGCTGAGAATTTGCTTTGTATGCAATTGTCAGCACATGGGTTACAAAGGGGTGCTGTCTATGTTTTTGAGTGGCTGCCATCTTGTATGAATGAGGGCAGATCAGCAAAAGACACCCAAGGCTCCCTCACATGTGCTGCAAACTTGGTTTGTAATTTACTTTAAATGCAAAAGTTATTGGAGGGGACAAACACATGGACCATACACACACATCTCACAAGCCTTCTTCCCTTTAGAAACTAGGCTAAAAATTATGTACCCATATTTTCGCAAGTATAATCTGTGGGGTATAAAGGTTTTGCATCCCTGAAGCAAGATAGGATGGATAATAAATGGGTGCAGGGTATACAGCATCATATAAAGAACTGTTCTGGAGTCATTTACAGCAAGAAAAGCCAGCAAGGGGACCTCTCCTCTCAGCAGCAGCTGCCATTATCATTCAGTGAAGTTTTTTTGTTTGTTTGTTTTAACAAGGTGTTCTTGCACCTCGCTGCAAAAGAATTGCTTTCATGCAGTAGCACAGGTGTGCAAGAACATCTGCCAAACAAACAAAACAGCTTCAGCAACCAATAATTGCAGCTGCTGCTAACTGCACTAATTCAGAATGATATAAGAGCTGAAGCTATCTTTAGCTTTGAATGGCCATTTGAATGGTGTGAGCAAATGCGAGTAATACAGGTGTGTGGGTAATACAAGGGTTTTTTTTTTTTGGGTGAAACTGTGGGTTATATTCGTGAAAATACAGTAATTCTTTTCAGTTCACATGTCAGACAGGTTACCACAGAAAGGAAAAAGTTCTTTTGTGTGCTACAGGAGTTGAGCAAACTATTTCTCTGATATGAGCATTTGTGCTATGTAGACAAAAGCACATTTGTGTTATAAAAAGGAAGGAGTAGTCTATCTATATGGGACCTCTGAACTATATTGTCCTGATCATCTTTTCTGCAAGAAGACATGTAATAACTATTGTTTTATTTATTTATTTACATTCATTTAACATATTTCTATACCGCCCAAACTCAGGTCTCTGTGCAGTTTACAACAGGCTTTAAGTTTTAAAGGCTTTAGCCTTTGGGCTTTAGTTTTTATATATACCATCTAAAATGCCTTGACAATGAGTGGCATATACATTTTAGAAATAAACTACAGCAATATGTGGATATTATTTTCACTAACTGAAACGGGTTTCACACGTTTGATTGCAATAAGTAAACATGGCTGCACTGCACTGCACATCTTCTAGAATGACTTCCCACAAACATGTGCTCAAGGCAGTGTACAGAAATCAGTGAAATCGCGGCTGGTGAGTGTAATGACTGTTCTCCTCTCTTGGAAACACGGCTGGGCATGCAATTGCCCCTCTTCTTTGCCCTATCATAACCACCCACTATTAGACTGTCTAGATACTGTCTATGCCTCTCATATAAATTCACAACAGTCAATACGATTTACATATTCACATCCATTAACTGCAATTTCACACCATTTCCTACCTCCACGTGAAGTCCACTTCCAAAGATTACACAGCTCTGCAAAAGTAAAAAAAATAATTAAACCCAAATCACAACACATGCAAGATAATCTAATGTCCCTCAAATTAATTGCAATAAAATTCATTAAACTTATTTTGCCCCCCATTATTGCCACCCAATAATGGAGAGAGAGAGAGAGAGAGAGAGAGAGAGAGAGAGAAGGGACAGTTAATTTAAATATCTTATTTAAAATCCAAACCAGGCTTTCAACATTTCAAAGAGTCATGAAACAAAATGCTCCTTTGGCTTCTTTATCATCATGAATAAACAATCTCTGAAAGTCAGTCTTTTCTTCAACTCAGGGTGTAGCTGCCTACCCTGTTTCCCCGAAAGTAAGACCTAGCAGTAATTTCTGATGTACCGCTAATTGCCCTAGTGCATTTTTGGGAGCTAAAATTAATATAAGACACTGTCTTATTTTCGGGGAAAACACAGTATTATAATGAACACCAAGCTACTGTAAAAAAAAAAAAAAAGACAGCCCTGTGTCAAGCTCTCCCCTTCTCTACTCTACTGCAAAGTATAGTATAGAATACCCTGTGTCCTGAGGACATTGTCATATTTTACTGCCACGGCTAGTGGCAGGTGGGCAAGAACATATCGTGATCTAATATCAGAGCATAATGTACGTTATACCTTACACTGTACTGTGGGAGCTTTGAGAAAAAGTTGCTATTTTTAGTGGCAGCAGCTCTATGTTTCTTAATAACATGTAGCTCCACTTTCAGTGCAGCTGAACACTGAAGAAGATGGGGGAGAGATAACCATATGGAAAACACTGTGCTCACACAAGGTAGGGAAGGGACTGTCAGCGACATGTTATCAGGGAGCACAGGGTGTTGCAGTACCAAGGGTGAAGAACTGATAAAAACACCACCACCCCCTCACATGAGGGGAGCATCTTTCATTTGTAGAAGTACTAGTTTGGATGCTGCTGATCAATTCTGTATTGTTCATGTAGCTATGGACAGTTTTCTCATGTATACAATTTAATTCAAATTTAATTTAATGAATGCAACCTAACAAGAGAGCTATCTCATTCATTCATTCTTTATCTCTCTATGTAAACTGCTTTGGGACCTTTTGTTGAAAAGAGGTATATAATTTTTTGTCATTGTAGTAGTAACCATACAAGTTCAGGAGAGAACTTATATGGAGAAGACCTTTGATTTCTTGGCAGCAAATGCCACACAGATTGTTATTATTATTATTTCCCGACTTGCTTCTCTATAATCAGGACAACCAAACAAAACAATATTTTCCTTTTATAACCCCCAAATTTGTACTGAAATCCAGCTCTATCACTCTCTCCTATAACCACATCCTGAGTGCCTAGATGGAGCTCCTCCATCAGGTGGTTTCCTCATTCACTTCAATGGAGGGGCCAGACTCCATGCATACAAAGTGCTGCTTCCCATAGAAGACTGAGCATTTATTTAGTCCAGATCCTTTAGCTCTAAGAGAAAGTCTGAATTTTTAGGAGCCAGACCGTCCTCCACTCCATGCATGGGCGTAACTGGCAGGGTGCAGCCAGGGCACTTGCCCTAGGCGCCACTGAGGGGGAGCACCATGCCAGTGCCTGCCACCCTCACCCCACTGCTCACCTGCCCAGCCCCAAGGCCCCTCAGCCACTTGCCCTCCTGCTTGCCTTGCCCTCCAGCCTAGGATCGGAGCTGCCTGCAAACAGCAACACAGCAGCTCCTTCTCTCCCTGCCTCTCAGCTGATTGGCGGGTGGGCAGGGCTTCCAGAGAGGCCTCCGTGCAGGCCTCCCTGAAGCCTGAACTCAAGTAGGCTGGCAGGCCCCAAGCAAGCCAAGAAGGAGGCAGCCAGAGTTCTCTGCAGCAGACCCTCTGCCCAGACCATCCAGCACAGCTTTTGCCAGGTAGAATGTGAATTCCTTTTTGTGGTCGTCCCCCCCCCCCCCGCCCCATATATAGGGATCTGCTTGCCATAGGGCTTTGATGTGGGCGGTGGGAGACTGAGAAGTCTCTGAATATTTAATTTAAAACAGATTGGAAAATTTGCTGGCTTTAAAAACAAAAACTATCTTAAAAGGCCTATAAGTGGCTTGTTTCATGGCAGAAAATTACAAAAACTTCTGGAACAAACAATATTTCATTCATTCATTCATAAAGTGCATTTATAAATGCACTTATGTTCAAGTTGTTTTGCAACCCAGAAGGTCTGAGTGAGAACTGTGAAGCATGTGTTGTGCTTTTATTTTATTTTTCTTATGTGTGAACTGCTACCCAATAACTCGCAGGGACTTCAGGGTAAATCTGGCCAACATGTGAATGCAGCACCTTCATTCCAGAGATGTGCGTTTAAAGGGCCTTAAAAGCCCCGTGTAAAAAACCTCCTGGAATCAAACTTTACTGAATTTGTTCAGAATTCTGAGAAAACATACACAGGCTCACACTGCATGGTTGAAAGTCTCCTTTGCTAATCCACAGCGAGGGGGCCATTTTAATAATTAGTGTTTCTTGTGTGTTCTAGGCATTAAAAGTAGCAGAAATATATAGTACTCAATGTATATCACTATATATCGTGAAGTGTGCATGTGTGTATTCAGTGAAATGTATTTCCAGGCAGCATACTTATTTTAAAATATCAGACTTAAATCCTTGGGGGCCTGGGGTGTGTGGAGGCCGTGGACTTTGAGGGCCTGGGGGCCCATTTTAAAATCTTGCCTCTGGGCCCATTCCAACCTTGCTATGCCCCTGGCGGAATAGATACTAGACATGGGTTTCTGCACAACACCTGCACAGAAGAAACTTTCATGTAGAAAATGTGTCTCTTGTAAATTGACCCTGAATTTTCCATCCATGACTGGGATACCTGAGAGTTAGAGTCAATAATAAAAGAACAGGACACTGCTTGTGACAGGAAGGGGCAAATTGCAATTATTTCTTAGTTTAGCAGGGGCTGGTTTTGGCCCTGGCAGAACTTGGCTGTCTGCTCCTGTTGCAAATTCCTCTGTCTAGTGTGGCAAACTAATGTATCCTCCTCCTTCCTGGTGCCAAAGTAAGCACTAGTGTGGTGAATTCACATATACCCCATTATGAGCCGACAGTCATTACAAGACAAAGGCTGGCAGGAATCATTCACTGGTTTATAGGCTCCCCATCCCCCCACCCCCACCTGCCACCACCTTCTTCCTCTGTTTTGCTAGTGGCTATTTGGGCAGGTGATCCTCTAGGACAAAGTCAGCATGGTGTAGTGGTTAGAGTGCTGGACTAGGACCGGGGAGACCGGAGTTCAAATCCCCATTCAGCCATAGTACTAGCTGGGTGACTCTGGGCCAGTCACTTCTCTCTCAGCCTAACCTACTTCACAGGGTTGTTGTGAAAGAGAAACTCAAGTATGTAGTACTCTGGGCTCCTTGGAGGAAGCGCGGGATATAAATGTAAAAATAATAATAATACTTTTTTTTTTTTAAGCATGAGATGAGACAGAGAAAATGGCACTTGGAATCCTCACATAACTCCTGACTGTTGTTCTAAGTCTTTAACAGAGATGGCTCATGTTTTCAGGTTTTGATCAACAACCATGTCTAGATCGTACAGTGTTCCTTTTAACAGGGATTTCCAGATATTGTTGACTACAAGTCCCATCATCCCTGCTTGGACAGGGGCGCAATTTCAGTGCTTGCCCTAGGCACTATTTTCCCTAGATACGCCCCTGACTCCATGGGGTGGTGATGGTAGTAATGAACTCACCACTCTCTTCCAGTAGTGCCCTCTATTTCATGGGTAGGGTGTGTGGACTCGTTTTTCACCCTCAGCAATGCCCTCCACTCTAGGGGAGGGTGGGTTCCTTGCCTTGCTTTCCTCTTCCTTCTTTCCTTGCTCATACCTCCCTCCTGGTCATGGCTGTCTGGCACAGGAAGGCAAAGGGCCAACATGACCAGGAGATGGAGTAAGCAAACAGAATGGGGACAGGCTGCTCTCTTCTGCTCCTGGTTGTATAGGCCTATCACCTGCCCGAGCCAGACAAACGGCAATCAGCAGGAGGGGAAAGAAACCCCTTACTGGCCTTGCTTACTGACTAGCCCTCTTGGTCATGGCCATCCAGATCAAGCAGGCAATGGATGGACAGGTCTAGGAGGAAGATGGAGCAACCTGCCCCTGCCTCTCTTGCTCACTCCTCTTCCTGTCTGCTGATTGCCTGACTCAGGCATCATGGCAACCTGGTGACTGTCTAGTCCTGATTTAATGCATTTCAATGGTTCAAAGAGCTTCATACATACAGTATCTCAGTAACCCTTTACAACAGTCTTGTAAAGGCAGGGGAATGTTGTTATATCCATATGGCAGACAGAAGCTGAGTTTTGAGTAGCTTGCCAAAGGCCAGCTACTGAATCTGTGGTAAGAGTTTGAACCTGGAACTTCCTGGCTCATAGTTTACTCTCTTAGCCACCATTTTACACCAGCTCACATACAAGCAAGTTTTCTCCCATGTGATAGGATTGTATATATAGGCACACGATCATATAGTAAATTATTAGCATGAATGGGCAGGGTTCAGCCATTTCCATGGTGAAAGGTGCCCTTCTTCCATCTGACTGAATTATGGAAACAATGGTGGTTTTACTCATGTACCTGTCCCAGTTCATGTGTCTCCACAAGGATATGCTCTTGCATTCATGATAATCTGAATTTTAAAAAGGGTGCTTATGTAGAGTTCCATTCCCCCCAGAATTCCGGGTTTCACCCGGATTTTAAGCATCTCACCCAGATTGTTTAGCCCACCCATATTGGCCCAGATTTCAGCTCTCTCTCTCTCTCTCTCTCTCTCTCTCTTTTTAAAGCTAAGCTCTAGCCCTTGTAGAAGTAGAGTTATGGAGCAAAACGTGTAGTCACTATTCTGCTCAAACATTATTTTCAAGCCAATTTACATAATATACAAATTAGACACCCAGATTTGGAAAGCCAGAATATGGCAACCCTATGCTTATGAGCATGAAGCAGCCCACAAGAACTGCCATCTTAAGTTAAAGACAAATGTGAATGTGTTATGATTGGGGCTGCTCTGCTTTACGACTGAGCTGCTGCACCTCCAAGGGATTGCTGGATCAGGGTGGAGAATCTCTCCACAGCCCTGCAGAGTAATTCAGCTTTATGGTACATATTTCAAAGTGTATTCAACGCTTTCACAAACATTTCTGTTATCTTTATGAAGCAGCTAGTGTTATTCTACTTGCACGCAGACTAAATTAGCATAATGCTAGCTAGCAATTATGTTATCTTTTACATATTCAGATTTTTTTTGTAATATTGCTACATGATTTTTTTTTAAAGAAATGAAAAATTCATTTGGTTTTAAATCTGTTTTACACATTTGCCTAGTCAAAACTTATGAAGAGTAATTAGGTATAAGAATTAAAAGCTGGGCCTCTAACATGGATAAGAAGAAAAGCACATTTTACTGTAAGCAGCGAACATACTGCACAACATTACATGCACGTTTCACAGCAATTGCACAGTTGTGCAAGAACACTCTTCCGCGGGCACAAAAACTGCACAAAGGGAATTCTGTGACAGTACCACCATTGGAAAGAATTGGCTACTGCTGCACGACTCTGTTCAATTTTTATGCTTGTGCAAGAGCTCTCTTGGGCAACCGTGTGAATATTACATTATGATTGCACACACATGTAATGCATGGTATATCAGCCAGCTATTATAGGAACAATGCCCTTCACACACAGCCACATGGGAGTCCCTCTCTTGTGATGCAATTCCACATGGTTATGGTCCAAGCATAGAGATGTGAAATTTTTATGGCCTATGGAAATGTGAAGAACATTTTACCATTCAATCATTATGTGACTATAAACACGGGATCATATTGTTTTAAGGAAACTGACAGTATACGTAAGTATTATTTTGGGCGTCTTCCTGCCTGCAATACAAAGATCTACCTGTCCACAAGTAAATCTTTGTTTCTCATGTCCCAGCAGGTTTGAAAGATGTATTTCTAGCCAGAGGAGGTTTCTGTTCCAGGGTGGATTTCTTTGTTTGGGGTGAGAAAAGCATTTTCTTTGTCTCATGTCTAATCCTACCCTGCCCTTACATTACAAATGATTCTGTCATAACATAGGTTAACCTGATTCATACCTTGTCTCAGAGCTGTACAGGTATAAACCAGGAGGAAGATCTCTTTAAGATCCTAAAGCAGTTTGACTAAAAATGTAAGTGCTCTAAATTACACAGAACTTTTTTTTTTTAAAGACCACGTTATACTCCTTTCAATACATATGTTTCTAATGAGACAAACAATAGCCAATGAGCTTGAACTTTAAGCTCAAGCAAGTTATAGCATGTTGAACCAACATGGGACTCTACATTACAAACAATATTTATACAATAGCAAAGCATCAATACAAAATGGGCTGGTCATAACCTATCACACACAACTGGTGTCCCACATTATTTCACTGCCTAAAAAACAAACAAGAAAGCTACTTTGCAACTAGAGAGCAAGAGTTCCTCACACACTGTGGCTTCATATCACTGAGTTGCCCTTGCAACCAACACTTCCCTGCTTTTACAACCAAGTACCTCCTTAAGACATATTTCTTCACTGACTTTTCTGTATTGATCTGCTTTTACTCCCCCCCCTTTTTCCAACTGTTTAATTTTAAATTTTTTTGTACAGAGGCTAGCAATGTGAGCAACCACAACCACTACAGTTGAAGTGGACATAAGAGGATCACGCCAAAAATCCTCCTGTGGATGGGGCTGCAGCTCAGTGGTAGAGTATCTGCTAGGGATGTGCACGAATTTGTTCGGAGGCCATTTCACGGGCATCCAAACAGGTTCGAACACCGAGGGGGGGGGGTTTGAAGTTCGAGGCCAGAGGGGTGACACTTTAAGGGCAGGTGAGGGTGCACTTACCCCTCCCGCCAGTTTCCCCCACCAGCGCTAGTTGCCATTAAACATCAGGGCAGCAGCATACCTCCCTGCTGCCCCTTCCCTCTCCTCGGCCGGAAGTAGCCGGGTGCGCATGCGTGCGTGTGCACGTCAGACGCTTCCGGCTACTTCCAGCCGAGGAGAGGGAAGGGGCGGCAGGGAGGTATGCTGCTACCCTGATGCTTAATGGCAACGAGCGCTGGTAGGGGGAAAGTGGCGGGAGGGGTAAGTGCACCCTCCCCACCCTTGAAGCAGCAGCCCCACCACCTTTGAACCGCCGCACCACGGTTCCGTGCACATCCCTAGTATCTGCTTTGCATGCAGAAGGTCCCAGGTTCAATCCCTGGCATCTGCAAGTAGGACTGGGAGAGACTCCTGCCTGAATGCTTGGAGAGTTGCTGCCAGTCAGAGCAGACAATGATGAGCTAGTGGACCAATGGTTTGACAACACAAGGTAGCTTCCTATGTAGTCCAGCATCCTACTTCCCATAATAGCTTTCCAGTTACATCTGGGAAGCCCCTATAACACCACCACCACTATTTTTTATAGCTGCTCCATAACAGATTGTTCTCTGGGCAACTTGCAATATAAGGCTTGAAGACAATAACCCTTTCTCAATGTTAGCCCCCCAGTATACTACTTATGAACATGGGAGTTCTACATAGCTATCATGTCTAATAGCCAGTGACAGATATAGTAATGCATTTGCCTAATTCCCATTTAAAGCCAGCCATGACCATCACGTCTTGTGGAAGCAACTTCCAAACATATTGTATGAATGAGACAAATACATGTACTCTACAGGTCCTTACAGGGAATCAGTATTGTCTGCAGCTCCTGGACTACACATACTGTTGCAAACATGGGTTTGATACTTTTAACATTTTAACCCATTTATTTATTAATTATATTTGTATACCACCCCAAACTTCCATCTCTGGGTGGTTTACAACAACATAAAACAAATTAAAACAGAAATAAAAATCTTTAAACGATTCAAAACCACAAGTCTAGTTAAAAAGCTTGGTTGAATAAATATGTCTTTAAGAGACTTTTTAAAAGTTGTCACAGATGGGGAGGCTCTTATTTCAGCAGGGAGCTCATTCCAGAGTCTCGGGGTGGCAACAGAGAAGGCCTGTCCCTGTGTAGCCACCAGACAAGCTGGTGGCAACTGCAGACGAACCTCTCCAGATGATCTCAATGGGGGAATGGGGCTCCTAGTGAAGAAGACGTTCTCTTAAATACCCTGGGCCTAAGCTGTTTAGGGTTTTATAGGTTATAACCAGCACCTTGTAATTTGCCCAGAAACTTATTGGTAGCCAGTGCAGTTCTTTTAATTTGGAGTAATATGGTCTCTTCGAGATGACCCGGAAACCAACCTGGCTGCCGCATTCTGTACCAACTGCAGTTTCCACGCTATGTACAAAGGCAGCCCCACATAGAGTGCATTGTAATAATCAAGTCTGGAGGTTACCAGCATATGTACAACTATTCTGAAGTCATTTGTCTTATATCATTTATCTTTAGGCATTCAAAATTCAGGTTTGTTGTATATGGTAGACAACAAATGCGAGTATACCAGTTAGCCATGCTCCCAAGCATCAATATACAAGTCATGAGCCATGCTCCTTGCACTCCCAGGTACAGTGTTTGGCTGAAGAGGGAAGCAGGAGACCTGGTTTTCTGGTAAAGTGTGCCGCCAAGTTGATTTTGACTCCTGGCACCCACAGAGCCCTGTGGTTTTCTTTTGGAGAATACAGGAGGGGTTTACCATTGCCTCCTCTCATGCCATATGATCCCTTTCGGCATCTTCCTATTTTGCTGCTGCCCAATATAGTACCAGCGGGGATTCGGGTACTATATGCATCAATTGGCATCTCCAAGATATGGCTGAGAGAGACTTTTGCCTGCAACCTTGGAGAAGCAGCTGCCAGTCTGTGTAGACAATACTGCGCTAGATGGACCAATGGTCTGACTTGGGCCTGCAGCCTGAGTGTGCACAAAAATGGGCAGCAAGAGCGCCTGGCAGTGGGGGAAATCGCCCAATGTATCGCACTCCTGGTGCAGTGCACTGTGGGATTCTGGAGGACTTTTTCCTCTGGCTCCCAGCTCTGGCACTTGCCGTGGCTCCACTCGTGTGCTGCATGAGTGGCAGAGTTTACTGTGGAAGGGAGATTGTGTGCAGGGAGGAGCCTCCCTCCCCACCAATACCCCCACCCACTGTCATGTGAACAACCTTACTATCTACCTACTTCACTTCTGTGGCGTTCATGAAGCTCCCATTCTGTAATGTTCTGATCTTGGTGCTTACTCAGATACTATTCTTAAGTCTGGAGTCAGACTATAGCCCTATTCACATATTATGTTGAACACATCCCATGTACAATCTCTGTACAGTGTACGTGTGTACAGGTCTCTATGCATGTAGTTAGTTATTCATATTATATTGAATGCACATACATACATTTCCTATCTGTACCATGTCTTGAGGGACCTGTACCCAGTTTAACTTTTAAAATGAGTGCATGTAAAATTCATTCATACAAAATTGTGTAAGTGTATAGACACCTATACAATGGCACACCTAGGCAAGTTTCCAGCCTGGATCTAAAAGGCTTTGGAGGCCCACCCACTTTAGGGAAAGCTTGAAAAAAATTTTAAAAGGGGAAAAAAACCTGAACTGACCTGCACTCCCCTGTCCCCAGACACCTGCCCACACCACACCGATCTTGGGGTGGGGGCTGAGAGCCGAGTAGACCTCTGTGGCAGTGGTGGTGGCTAAGCCATAGATTCTGGGCTGGGCCTGGCTGGAGGTCCAAGCAGGTGATCCACTTCCGCGTGCCTGCTCAGTACGACTTGCGAGCATCGCAACTCCTATGGCTTAGTTGCTGCTGCCACCACAGAAATCCACTCCGTGCTCAGCTCTCAGCCCCTACCCTGAGATTGGCGCAGCAGGGGTGGGCACAGCAGCAGGCTGCAGGGAAGCCCCCCAGGACATTTGGAGGGCCCCCGCCTGGTACTGAGGACCAGACTTTGATCCAGAGGTCCGGTCCAAAGAATGCCACTGTACACATAGTAGTAGTAGTAGTAGTAGTAAATTTATTACGGTCCTTAGACCAGCTTAACATTTAAAATAATACAATTATAATTTACAAAATATTCAGATTGCTAATACAAGCTCTACGAAGTTTGGATGCTACTACTACCTCTGTACACATACAGCAGAATGTCTGAACAGGCTATGCTTACAATTCAGGATGTGGTAACTAATAATTTGTTTAATATTTACCCAGTATTTGAGTGCAGACATCAATGTTTTCTCTTGTCCTAATTACCACAGATATACCTTAGGTTGTAAGAGAGTTAATCAATCGACCTTACCACAAACTTGAACAAACATAATTAATGTCTAACCACATAGAAATCAAGCAGTTTCTCTGGCAATAACCACTGTTAATTCTACATGAACTAGTGTGTGGTTGGATGGAGTGCTGAGGATGGATGGAGCATCTTTAGAATAATGAACTGAGTTCATTGAGTAAGCAAGCTAACTCAAATAGAGTTGTGTGGATGTATCTGGTTTTCCTCTGGAATAGCCAGAGATCCCAGGTTCCCAGTATCAGGGTGATACTGATACTTAATACAAGAGACAATAGGTTCTGAACCTGAAAACTCTAAATGGCTTGGGTCTTGGATGGCCTGCCTTCTCCCATATTAATTTGTGCTGCACATTAATTTGTGCTGCTAAGTGTGTGTGTGTGTGTGTATGTGTGTGGGGAGGGGGCAGCATCCCTGCATCTCACCAATATCTGAGTAATATTTGGTTGGAACTTGGGGATGGATCTTCTCCATGGCTGCAACCAGGCCTGAAACTCCCTTACTTGAAAGACCCATCTTATCTCCTCTTGGATGGCTTTTAACCTGTAAGATGACTAGTTTTTATTGTCCTGCTATTTATCTTTATTCTGGAATTCTTGTATGCATTTCATTTTTTATTGTTATAGCTCCATGTTACAATCTGTTTTATCTCTACTTGACATGTTTAATTGCATATTTTTTTTGTAAGCCACCTTGCAAGCCCTTTTTGTCTTGAAAGGTGGCATAAAATACCTTCTGATTAATAATGAACAATAGTACAATATTGTATTTTTATGCATGATATCACACAATATTATAATATTTCTACAATATTGTATCACACACACATACACGTGTGTGTATTCAGTCCAATTGTAGAGACAGTGAAGGGAAAGTAGGCTGATTCAAATAAAAATCAATCAATCAATCAATCAATCAATCAATCAATCAAACTACTAATAATAATATTTAGGGTAGCCAGTCTTAAGTCGAAACTGGTGCAAAAAGCCAAAGTAAAATAAAACCCTCTGCAATTTTTTTTCTAGGGTGGAAATAAATGTAGAATACGGATAGAATTCACACTCCTGCATTCTCATTTGCCTAATAAAAAGCAACCAAACAGTCTTCTTGCTTGCTTTGCTCTTATGTAGCATTACCAATCTCCAAACCATGGATGGGGATGGGCCCTCATTCTACAGGACTACAATGGGAAATGTTCTCTATATGAAACAATTTGTTCTAGTAAGAACTAATCAGCCTGCTTTCCTTTCACTGTCTCTACAACGGGACTAAATTTGGTTCATACCAAGGTCCACGAGTTAGATCTCTTGCACCTCAAATGTTCATGCATCTGCCATCTTGGCTCAGGGTAGATGACATCATTACAAACTACACCATTGAGGTGTCCCTGTGTGTCACTCACTACAACTGTACCAAATTTGGTTCATTTCAGTTAGACTGTCCACAAGTTAGTGCACTTGTGCCTCAAAAGTTTACATGTTTGCCATCTTGAATTGGGTTGGATGCCATTGTCACAATCTACGCCATTAAGGTGTCCCTACAGCTGTACCAAATTTGGTTCAAATCGGTTAAGTGGTCCACAAGTTAGCCCACTTGCACCTCCAAAGTTTACAAGTCCGCCATCTTGAATTGGTGTGGATGACATCTATGCTGTTGAGGTGTCCCTGTGAGTCACTCACTACAACTGTACCTAATTTGGTTTACATTGGTTAGACAGTCCACAAATTAGCCCTCTTGTGCCTCAGGTATTCACATGGCTGCCATCATGAATTGGAGTGGATGACATCATCACACACACCATCTGGGCATCCCTTTGTGTCCCTACCACTGTAGCAAATTTGGTTCAAATCAGTGAGGTGGTTCACACATTAGCTCACTTGCGCCTCAAAAGTTTACGCATCAGCCATCCTGGATTGGGGTGGATGACATTGTCACAAACTACGCTGTTGTGGTATCCCTATATGTCCCTACAACTGTACCTGACTTGGTTCATATTGGTCCAGGAGTTGCAAAGTTGATAGTTGGGGACACACACACACAGAATGCCAGGTGATCTCATAAGCCTACTGGAAAGTAGGCTAAAAGATGATCATGCCTTGATATTCACTGCCTAAACCTGGATACTAAAGCAGGGGTTCCGAACTTAAAAAACCCACAAGTGTGCCCCTTCTGTCACAAACCTTCAGCTACACACACACACACACACACACACACACACACACACACACACACCAGTTGTGAAACAGGCTACTCCAGTCACTGGTTTACATCTACACTAAGTTACTCATGAGTACTCCCACTGAAATAAACTTTATGAAGTTATTATTTGAAGTAAACTTTATTTTCAATAAGACTTCTTATGAGCAGTGCAGCTGCAGTGTGAGGCATCAAGTACCTCCTGAGTACCCTTCAAGTATCTTCCCCTAGGGAGGGGGGAGGGTATTCTTTGGTAGAATACAGGAGGGGTTACCATTGTCTCCTCCCACGCAGTATGAGTTGATGCCTTTCAGCATCTTCCTATATCACTACTACCCGATATAGTACCAGAGGGATTTGGCAACCTTCTGCTTGTTAGTCAAGCATTTTCCCACTGCACCACTTAAGGTGTATTGAAAGTAAGTACTGATGATTTTTTAGCCTACTTTCCAGCAGGCTTATGAGATCACCCAGAATTCTCTCTGTGTGTGTGTGTGTGTGTCCACGTGTCCATGTCCCCCGCTCAACTTCACAATGCCTTGACCAATATGAACCAAATTGGGTAAAGTTGTAGGGACACATAAGGACACTTCAATGGCATAGTTTGTGATTATGTCATCCACACCGATTCAAGATGGTGGATGTGTATGTGTACTCCTCTCATAATAGTTTTCCCAATAGAAATCCCCCAAGCTGCTTTTATCCCTGCTGGGGAAAGGTCTTGAAAGTACTTGAGGGTAAATGCAGCATGTATGTGGAAGGGTGATTTTCAGTGAGAGTAGCTGCATAGTTCCAGAGAGAGAATAAGGTCCTCCCAGAAAGAATAACGGAACTAAATGCAATATGTAAGCTTTTCTCAAGACATTCAGTAAAGTCTCAGCACTGGATCACTGACAAAAGGTTGCTCAAATTCAGCATCCTTCCCGCAGTCAGTAAGTGGTTTCCAGGAAGCCCACCAGCAGAGCCTGCTATCGCCCTTTCACGCTCTTTCTACCCAGCTACTGCTTCTCAATTTGCACAGAGCAGTCAAGAAATATGTCACAGACTAGCACTTGGTAGGGATGCAATGAAGGCATTGGAAAGGATATTTAGATGCCGTGATGTGTTGGAGATGAACTTCCAGTGCATCGACCTTTTGTACCAACTGTCCTAATGACCACTAGGGGCACTGAGAGTAGAGACAGTGAGTCAGGGTCTCCCTATCTGTCCCTACTCTATGACCCCTGAACTGACTCTGCAGCACTTCCTGTGCTGAGTCACAATCCTTCCTTTCCTCCTAGAGAGCAGATGGAAACATCTCTCTCTCTCCTTACCTATCCACTATGTAGTCCTTTAGATTAGAGATAGGTCTTTCCTATCTAAGTGTATTTAACCAATAAATATTTAGTGTTTAGTCATACAAGGATTTCCATGTGTTTTCTCTAGACAGCTGTAATATCCAAACCATCCTCTGCTACCTACTCTGTAACTGGAGTGTGTGCTCATTCCCTAGTGCTCTGCTGTTTTACCTATTGTGGGTAAAAATCAACAACCTCTAACAGTCTGCACCTACAAAGATTAGAATTGTTTGGACAATGGTTTTCGCCGTGACACTCTATGGATGCGAAAGCTGGACTTTGAAGAAGCAAGATAGAAAAAGCATTGACACTTTTGAACTTTGGTGCTGGAAAAGACCTTTGAGGATACCGTGGACAGCCAGGAAAACAAACAAATGGATCATAGAACAAATCAATCCAGAATTTTCACCCGAGGCACAAATGACCAGGCTCAAACTATCATACTTCGGACACATTATGCAGAAACCCAAGTCCCTTGAGAAGTCAATAATGCTGGGGAAAGTTGAAGGCAAGAGAAGAAGAGGATGACCAGAAGCAAGGTGGATGTACTTGATTACAACAGCAATGAATGCACCACTGAGAGACTTTAAAGACCAAGCTGAAGACAGATCATCCTGGAGAGAATCTATCTATATGGTTGCTAAGAGTCGACACCGACTTGATGGCACTTAATCAACCAATCAACTGCTCCAGGAGGTTCAATTTGCTTCCATAGTCAACTGCTGCAGATAGATCTATCTTCCATGAACATCTAATCTCTGTTTAAAGTGATCAAAGTCAATGGTTACCACCACATCCTGTGGCTGAGAATTCATGGTGCATGGATTAATTATGCCAAATTAATCACATGTTGTATGAACAAGTACTTCTTGCCTGTCCTGAATCCATTGCCAATCCATTTCACTGGGTGACTGAGTATTATAAGAGAATGGAGCATTCTATTATGTTGTCCATACTATGCATTCATTAATACACTTTTATCATGTCCCCCACTTAGCTGCTTTTTTCCTGCACTAAAAAGCCCCAAGGCTTTAGCCTTTCTTCATAGGAATTTCTTTTGTTCTGACATGCATTGCAATTTGTTGCCCATTCACCCAGTTGGAGAAGATCCTTCTGCAGCTCTTTGTAAGCCATGTGGGATTTCACCATGCTGGATAATTTGGAATCATCTACAAGCTTGGCTCATCTCTACCTTCAGAATATTTACAAACAAGTTAAATAGTACTACCCCCAATACGGTTCCTTGGGGAATGGTAGGTCTGGCAAAATTCTCCACACTTCAACTGATTCTTGTAGCACACCCATTTTACACATTACATGCTAAACTGAGGCATGCATCATAATTCTAGACTATACAACTTGAGACTGCAGATGGGGTGCCTTATTTTTGAATGGTCCCTTAAGAAGTTCTCTGCAGGTAGTGAAAGCTATCATATCAGAAGTAAAGGTCTAGCACAGTCTGCTGTTTTTTGTTAGTTTCCTGCATGCAAAGAACTCTTTACAAGGGGCAATATTCAAAAATACAACAACCTTTCTGAACTGTTAAGTGGTACAACCAGAACAAGATTTTGTCACCTCAGTTGTTCTATCAAACATCATGTTGTATGAGCAGATAGATGTCGGTACACATGTTCCAGTTTGTGTGTGTTTATGATTGTACATGGATTTACTTGAAAAGTACAATTGGCAGGCTCAAATAAAGGATACAACTAGGAAGTATACTACTGTATGTGTATTGAACATGTGAACGATTTTGTCTAGATTTGTACATGTGTTCACAATACAAAGATTTTATGTGCATTGAACATAAGCTGTGAACAGGGCTAATCTAGGACTTTATTCTGCATAGTTTGTAGAATGTCTCTGCATAGAAGCTAAAGCCTGCAACTACAAGCATTACAAAGCAGGGAGACAGAGTTCAGGCTAAAGCTGCCCTAAAGCAACACATGTATGTTTGCCTCTTGCCTCTGAACACGTATGTTAACACCTCTCTCTGCACATTTGAACAGTGCTTGGTATCCAGCTCTGACACATCTCATTTTAGAAATGAAGCACTGCTTATGCAATAAGAGCTTAATATAAAGACCATTCCCCCAGCTTCAGCAATTGTAGTTGCAGATTCTGCCTCCATGATTGTATTACCAAAATCAGTTTTGTGGTGAATAATAATCACCATTACTTCATATGTTTCAGACAGAATGTGTTCTCTTCCAGGGGAAAGCCCCAGTGGGACTTGCTTCAAATTAACCCCTGTGAATATGTCTTAGGAAAGGGTTCTCAACCACCCTCTGAAATTGTCTTCGTATCTCTGCCCTTTTGTATGCAGATGATGCAGTGATCCTTTCCCAGTCTCCAATTGGGTTAAAAAGAGCCTTAGCAGCTTAGGTCAGTTTTTGCAGAGAAAATGCTTTAGATATTAACTATCAAAAGACCAAAATTATTGGGCAATCGATGGCCATGTGACTGAGATCATTTTAAATACTTGCATGTAATTTTCCATTTTAGAGGTAGTCCAAACTCCACAAAATATACAGGTGAAACTCGGAAAATTAGAATATCGTGCAAAAGTCCATTAATTTCAGTAATGCAAATTAAAAGGTGAAACTGATATATGAGACAGACGCATTACATGCAAAGCGAGATAAGTCAAGCCTTAATTTGTTATAATTGTGGTGATCATGGAGTACAGCTCATGAAAACCCCAAATCCACAATCTCAGAAAATTAGAATATTACATGGAACCAAGAAGACAAGGATTGTAGAATAGAACAATATCGGACCTCTGAAAAGTATACAGTGTACTGTGCTTGATTGGCCAGCAAACTCGCCTGACCTGACCCCATAGAGAATCTATGGGGCATTGCCAAGAGAAGGATGAGAGACATGAGACCAAACAATGCAGAATTGCTGAAGGCCGCTAATGAAGCATCCTGGTCTTCCATAATACCTCATCAGTGCCACAGGCTGATAGCATCCATGCCACGCCGCAATGAGGCAGTAATTGCTGCAAAAGGGGCCCAAACCAAGTACTGAATACATATGCATGCTTATACTTTTCAGAGGTCCGATATTGTTCTATTCTACAATCCTTGTCTTCTTGGTTCCATGTAATATTCTAATTTTCTGAGATTGTGGATTTGGGGTTTTCATGAGCTGTATGCCATGATCATCACAATGATAACAAATTAAGGCTTGACTTATCTCGCTTTGCATGTAATGCATCTGTCTCATATATCAGTTTCACCTTTTAATTTGCATTACTGAAATTAATGGACTTTTGCACGATATTCTAATTTTCCGAGTTTCACCTGTATGTGAAACAGAATGCATAAAAGGGTTCCACAGCCATTATGGCTTTTTATAGATCTAAAAGTGGACAATTTATCCCTGCTGCAGTTAGACTCTGAAGCGAGTCTCACGATTAGTGAGACCCACCTTAAAAGGGTTTGCGGGGAGAGCGGGCTTAACCCACTCTCTCCACAGACGATCCTCAGACAGCCCTGGGTGGCTGGATCAGCCACCCACACGACCGCTGGCTCCGTCATGGAACCGGCAGGGGCTGCAGGGACTGGGGGCCATGCAGCCCCCAGAAGTTCCAGGATGCCCCACACAAGTCCGTGGGGCATCCTGAAGAGACCCCCAGGGCTGGGAGGCTTGTTTCAGGCTCCCGGTGGGGGTCCCCTCATGTGTTGCCACGGTGTAGAGCCACGATCAAATAGACGGGGTTAGTGGAGCACTCACTCCGCTAACCTTGTCTAAGGGGAGGGGGAATTAGGAGGGTTTGCTGCTGGGAGCCACGCAGCTCCCGTGTCAGCAGACGATCGGGCAAAAGCGGGCTAGGCTCCCTTAGCCCGCTTTTGCCCGACCGTGAGAATCTCCTCACTATGAAGCTAAGTCTCTTGCTCCACTGCTCTTTGGAATTCAGATTTCGCCCCATCAGGACCTGGCATCTCTTGAAGTTATTCAGTCCAAATTTCTGCAGAGTTTGCTCCAGGTCCTTCGGTGCATATCTAATGCTGTTATACATTTGGAGTCAGGTATGCACAGGATGGAAGTCAGAACTTAGATGCTAATCTGTAGTTTTTGGTTAAAACATTTTCTCTTCCCTAAAGGTCTAATCCGCCTGTTATTATCAGAATGTTTTTATTCCAGTTGGAGATCCTCTGTTGAGGCCAAATTACATCGTTTTGGCTTTTCTCCTGCCGTATTAACTTTCTCCTGCCCTATTAAGTTAACCCCTGCTAATCTGGCAAAGAGGCACCTTTTAACGTGGTGATTCTCTTTAATTTAGCAGGGGGAGTGCAACTGGTTCTATCCAGTCCCAGCACAGTACCTCCAGTGACCATTGCTGGTGTCTATCTTACGTTTCTTTTTAAGATTGTGAGCCCTTTGGGGACAGGGATCCATCTTATTCATTTATTATTTTTCTGTGTAAATCACCCTGAGCCATTTTTGGAAGGGTGGTATAGAAATTGAAATAATATTATCATCATCATCATCATTAATAATAATAATAATAATAATAATATTGGATTGGGGCTACAAGTGAGCTAAGCTTGTTTTCAAGCAGAGGATACTGGACGTGGCTCATCAAGAAGAACACACTCATTTGTCTGATAGATCTGTATATGTTCGGCCATTATTTGAGGTTACACCTGCCACATACTTAAATTCACTTGCGGTTCCCAAATATAGGATAATATTCTCTTTAGCTTGCTTCAAAGCATTTTCATCCATGGTACTAGAGGACAGATACAAAAAGGTCCTTTATTCACGTGTCTTTGCGTGGTGATAAAGCAGTTAAGTCAATTACTCACATTTTATTATATTGTAAATTTTATAATTACTTTCAGGTTGTTCTTATTGATCCACATCTAAGCAACTGTTATGGCCATTCAGATCAATCTCGTATTAGTTATTTACTTTCGGATCGAGATGCTGAGGTTACATATAATGTGGCCAAATTTCTTCTGATTGTTAACAGGATTAGACATGATATATTCTACAGCCCTTTAACCTCTCAATAGCTGTTAGATATTGTTGTTCTGTTCCAATGCTTTGATGCATCCCCCCTGCTTATTTTTTCTGGTCAGTGACCGAATAAAGAATCATCATATTGTATTGGGTTCCCAACCTGCTGTACTCCAGATGTTGCTGAAATACAACTCCTATCTTACCCAGCCATAATAAATTGTAGCTTGGGGTGATGGGAGTTGTAGTTCAGCCAC
This sequence comes from Hemicordylus capensis, assembly GCF_027244095.1. Lineage (NCBI taxonomy): Eukaryota > Metazoa > Chordata > Lepidosauria > Squamata > Cordylidae > Hemicordylus > Hemicordylus capensis. The sequence goes on along the minus strand of NC_069660.1, from coordinate 251,678,342 downwards.
AGTTTAAGAAAGGCTATAACTTTGCTATGCAGACCTTGTTGAATTACACCCCAGGTAGTATAATCAAGGAGAGGCATCAACATGTTCCAAGGCAAAGCCCAGCAAGGCTTGCTTCAAATGAATTCCGGTGTAAATCCCAAAACAAATTTATCAACAGTGTCTGATCCATGATTCCTGGGAATGCTTCTCAGTTTCCAGAGAATCTGATATTTACTAGGAAACTCTGTCATGTAGCAACTTGTGCCCCAAAGTGGCATCACAAAGGAGAAGGAGCTGAATGTTGATCAATGCATGGAAATCAAAGGGAGGGAAAGAAGGGCTTGGGGCTTTCCCAGACAGCAGGCTTTACCGCGGGTTTACTATGAGGCTTTACTGTGAGTTTGAAGTTGCCCCCCAAAACTGAAACAAAACGTGGATTATTTTTTACCTTGGATATAAATCAGGCTACACTCTAATGCACAATGAGAAACCTGAATTGTATGTGAAGTCCCAGATAGCCTGCAAGGACTTTGGGATAAATTTGGCCAATATGTGAATGAACCCCCTCCATTCCAAAGGAGATGAGAACTAAAAGCCAGCTGTGAAAAACACCTTGGTCTTTTTTTTTTAAGCCCACTTTTTTTTTTTTTAAAGATAGAGCGAGTGAGCACGCGCATTGCCACAGATTGTTTGGGTGGGGGGCAGATTTACTAAGTTACTAGTTGAAAGTGTTCTAGAAGCCTGCCATTCCACACATAACTATGTTAGTCATATGAACACAAGAATCCTGCTGCATCAGGCTGGGGTCCATCCAGTTCAGCATCCCATTTCTACAAAGACCAATGGGTCATGGTCAGAGATCTCTGGAAAGCCCACAAATAGGGCATGAAGGTGATAACCCTCCCTTACTGTTCTCCTTCAAAACTGATATGCTATCTTTGAAGATGGAGGTTCTGTTTAGCCATCAAAGTTAATATCCTAGACCAGAGGCTTGCAACTTTGTTGGGCTACAACTCCCAGCCACAAAAGCAGCCATTGGTTGGGAACCCTTGTCTCAGATGGACCCTTTCTCCACAAGTCATTTATGGAGCATCACTGGAAAGAACCTATGCTCTTCCCATTTACAAAAGCTGTGCTTCGTGATCTGTGAAAGGGGATTGTTTTTCACCAGACCTGACCACAAGAGGCAATCTACACACAATCCTGCTGTTACAACAAAATCTTCAGTTGAAGAGCCAAAAAGACAAATCTGGGGAATTTAGCGAAGGGCGTCAAACTGGTAACAATTTATAATTGATTTTCTGCTCTCCAGAGGGCAGTCCGATTTTTACAAGCTGAATCTGTGGCCAATTTTTTAAAATAAAAGCATGGTTTCTCATTTAAACGAAGGCAGTGATCCTGAAGAACTCCTAGCGACCTGTCTTTCCTTTTAAACCATTCGCGATTATTTTCTTCGGCAATTGGAAATCTTAAAAAGTTCCATATCTTCCACTTTCCAAGCCATCAAACGAAAAACTCTCAGCTTCCCCGAAAGAACATTCTAACCACTGTAGCACGACGCAGATCTCAATCCTGAACATCTTTTGTCGGTGTTTCCAGGCCCGGAGCCATTAACATTACTGTGGAAACTCTTCGCCGAGGTTACAAAGCCTGGTTACAGGGCAGGGTGTGGCGCGGACTGCTACCTTGAAAGAGAAGCAAGTCTCCCAGCAAGCCCCGCTCAGCATGAAATCTAGCCGCCTGCACTGCAATCTTTCCCTACGAATTGCAGAATTAATCTGCCCGACGCCTGGGAAAGTTAACAGCTCTCTATTGGTCCCCCCGCGCTCTTTCCAAGCCACCTCGAGCATATCTGCCCCCTCCCCTTCTGAAGGACGATTTTTCAAATGGCTCTACAGATTTGCTTCTCTCTGGCTGAGGAGCAACAGGCTGAAATACTCACCAAGAGCAGCACAATCTCGAGCCCAGCCATGGCAAAGCCCCGCGCTTCAGTCTCTCCCTTTCCCTTCTTCGCCTTCGTGAACTCTGGGCCAAGGCAGCCGCCGGCCAGATGGACCCTCCCAAAGCGAGGTATGTTACTTGCTGTGGGCGTGAGGAAGCCCTGCTGGCTGCCTAGCCTAAGCCAACCCTTTTCCGGGTGCTGCTGATAATAAAACGAGGCAGGCTGCAACCTGGGTGGGGGAGAAGGCAGCGGAGGGGGCGGAGTGTAGCACGCTGGGAGGGCGCACCTGGAGGGCGCTCGAAATCCCGCCCGGCCCGTCTTGCCAGTCAGGGCAGGGGGAGGCTCCGAGGGGTGGGGACAACATTCGCCCTTTGCCCGTCCGGGGTGAAACGTAGGGCCGAATGACTCCCAAGTTTGTAGTTTCCAGTTTTCAAAAGCCGCCACGCTACTCTCTCTGCCCCCTTTGGTGCAACCTGATAGCTTGCACAGCAACTTCTCCCTCTCCCTGTTTTCATGTTATCATCTAGTGATGGCGGTTTTTGAGGAGCTCCCCGCTTGTTCGTTTCATTGTGACTTTTGAGTTGGCCTCTTTACCTGTATCGTTTTGAACTCAATGGCACTCGGAGTCGGAAAGTGCCTGCCAATCTAACAATTACTTGCTCTCCGAATTCAATCTAGCCCTGCAGCAAAGTCAAGGCGTGTTTCATGCAAATCAGGGATATTATTATTCAGATATTCTTTCTTTCCCACTCGTCGAAGAACAAGGAAGAGAGTAGCAGGCGCCGGCGGAACTAAGAAATATATACTGTATTGAGACAGTCACAATAAAGAAGGGACAAAAAATCCCAAATCCAATTTTAACTCAGTCACATTATTTTTTAAAAAGCCAGATCAAAACAAAATGAAACAAACAAAACTTTCATCTGTTAAAAACTGACTTCTTTTTCTCAAACCAAGCCCCATTAGCCCAACAACCAGAGGTGCAGCTAGGTAATTTTGGACCCAGGACCTAATAAGCTTATTAGCCCACCACCCCTGCAAAATATACCTCGGTTCAAAAGGGGGGTGCGTGCAGATGATGGCATCCCTATGTTGCTTATCCCTAATATCAAATTTCATTACCTCTGAAAATTGAGGTTCCTTTTAGCTATAATCTGTTTGAAAAGCAATTAGCTTCTGACTGGCACCACAAAATACTTTATTTTGTTTGCCCTTAATCAGGCTGGCTCAGAAAATTTTATTGCTCCAAATGGCTGCATCACATGCTTACAGAAGTACCTCCTCTTGCATGATTTGCTGTGGATGTTGGGATGGAACTCTCAGATTGTGTGTTGCTTCATTGGTACAACTAAAAATATTGCCTTTGGATCAGTACTGCCTGAATTTGCTGCCAATCAACTTCACAGGATGAGTTCTATTAGTATGAGAGAGAAAATAACAGATCCAGCCTGCTGCTTAGCATTTTCTCTAGGGATGGTGCTCCAACCTGTTCACCAGTGTTAGTTTCTAATTTGCATCCAGGCTGCTATGTAGTCTTGATCTCATCAAATAAGAGAGCTGAAGTTCTTACATTCTTCATATAAGGGCAGTGCAACTTGGAAAACTGAAAACTGTCACAACATGTCAGGAAATGAGTCAGAATTCTTCACCAAATCTTCTTTTAAAATATTGTTTAAAACTATCACCATTCCCTCCCCAATGGTGATTAAAAAACAAAACAAAACCCCACAGCCATGTAGAGTGTTGCTCTTAGGAAGGCAGGCGAATCTAAAACTGTTGTGATAGTTTGTTCTAGTTGTTAACTGAACCATGTTGATACGCTTTTTTCATTGCAAATGTCATGCTCCCAAGAACAACCTGAGCCCAGTCAACATTCCACCCAAATGCTTTCCCATATCAGCCCTTGTTCTCATCTCATTAAATGTTAAGAGATTACCCAACTAGACTATGACTAGTTAAAAAGTCATCGACTAGACTACCAAGAGTGAAAAAAGGAGACAAAAATGGAAGAAATGGCCAATGCAGCATGATAATCAGTGTTGTATAATGGATGAAGTTGAATTTGGGCCAGGGGGACCTGAATGTGAATTGATTCTGTGCCTCGAAGCTCACCAAATAAACTTTGGCTAGCCACTCTGTCAGGGACAGTGTTCTCTCTAACAGGGATTCTCAGATGTTGTTGACTACAACTCCCAGAATCCCTGAGCAGAAGCCTTTGCAGCTGGGGATTCTGGGAGTTGCAGTCAACAACATCTGGGAATCCCTGTTAGAGGGAACATTGGTCAGGGGTCTTCCAGATGGGGTGGTAAGTTTGTGATTGTCAGACTGTGCTTAATTTTTTTATTGCAGGGGGTGGAGTGGTGAATTCTCATGGCATCCACCTGTGTTTTCCTCATGCCTAAAGTGCCACCTTTATTAATGGAGAACATCTGACATTTTTGCAAACATTGGTACAGCTGCTGCAGTCAACTGCACAATGACCACAAGTGTGAACTGTTAGCACTACTGTCCCCTCTTTTTTGAGAGGTGCATTCCCAGATATGACAACAGAAATAGGAGGGATAAAAGGAGGATTAATCTACTGTGTCCCAAAACAATTCTATATTTACTGCTGTGTGGAAGGAATGCTGCAGTTCTGTATGTGACTGCAAATATGGGGTGGGAATAAAGGAGAAAATAGAGGAGACTGGAAAGAAGAGAAGACGTGGAGAAGTTCTGAGGCTCAAATGATGGATCAAGGACAAAAAAACAAAACACTAAGAACGACATGGGGGATTATATTGTGTCTAGTTATACATCTCATATTTTGTGAACACACCAGGGATAATGCACCTTCTATACACCTTCCTTTCCCATGTTGCCAGGTTGATTATGTCATCTTCTCATGTCTGAGGGTGTGTGTTTTTGCTTTGCATAGTTTTAGCATTAGTTCTTGGCGACAAGAGCAGCATGTTAAAATAAGCCTGTTTCATATTTAATTATTTGTCATATTGCTGGGATATATCCTAATATCACAATTATCTGGGTGAGGAGATAAAACAGTTCATTCTCTGAAATGGGATGTGCAGCCACACATAATTTCAGCAAACACATGTTTCCAGACCTGCAGTCTGGTGAAACAATATGAATGCAGGGATGGGCTTACATAGCAGGAGAGAATTAGGGAGTGAGGGAGAGAATGCTTAGGGAGGGTCCATAGGGCCCTTTCACCAGGGTCAGCAAAGTCTAACAATCTATAGCAAAGTCTATGCCTATGGCCACTGATGGAGCCAGCCCAATGGTGGCCCATATCCCACCCCGCCAGCAGCACCGCCAGTAATGCCCCATGCATGTGACCAGGGGCGTAACTACCATTAGGCAAGGGGAGGCGGCTGCCTGGGGGCCCCCACCCCTCGAGGCCCCCCCCCCGAGGCAAGTCACATGTGAAGTGAGTGTGTGTGTGTATCAGCGAGGGGCCCATTTTAAAATTCTGTCTCTGGGCCCACACCAGCCTCGTTACGCCCCTACATGTGACATGCCCACACATGTGGGCATGCCTGTGTTCCAGAGAACCCCGAGCAAGCTCTCCTGAGCTGATTTAAAGCCAGCGCTTGCTTGCTGGCTGGCAGCATTTATTTCGCTTCCTCTCCCTCCAGCTTAACTCTGTTCCAGGCAAACTGATGGAAAGCATTCCCAAGGATAAAATTGTAAAGCACATAGAAGAACAGGCCCTGCTAGGGGAAAATCAGCATGTCTTCTGCAAAGGTAAATCTTGCCTCACCAACCTTTTGGAGTTCTTTGAGAGTGTCAACAGATGTGGATAAAGGTGACCCAGTTGAGATAGTATACCTGGACTTCCAAAAAGCTTTCGACAAAGTTACTCATGAAAGACGTTTGAAAAAACTTAGCAGTCATAGGATAAGGGGACAAGTACATGTGTGGATTGGTAACAGGTTGAAAGACAGGAAACAGAGGGTGGGTACAAATTGAGAGTTTTCGCAATGGAGGGAAGTAAGAAGTGAGGTCTCCCAGGGATCTGTACTGAGACTGGTGCTTTTTAATTTATTCATAGGAGACTGACCAGGAGAGAGGACTTGGGGTCCTGGTGGACAGCTCATTGAAAGTGTCGACTCAATGTGCGGCTGCTGTGAAAAAGGCCAATTCCATGCTAGGGAACATAAGGAAGGGGATTGGAAATAAAACTTAATATTATAATGCCCTTATACAAAACTATGGTGCGGCCACACCTGGAGTACTGCATACAATTCTGGTCATCACATCTAAAGACCTCTTCTAAAGAAGCCTGCATTAGATCCCTTGGAGTTAAGCAATTATAGGCCTGTTTCCAATCTCCCATGGCTGGGCAAGGTAATTGAGAGGGTGGTGGCCTCTCAGCTCCAGGTGGTCTTGGAGGAAACTGATTATCTGGACCCATTTCAAACTGGCTTTCGAGCGGGCTATGGGGTGGAGACTGCCTTGGTCGGCCTGATGGATGATCTCCAATTGACAATGGACAGAGGAAGTGTGACTCTGTTGGTCCTCTAGGATCTCTCGGCGGCTTTCGATACTATTGACCATAGTATCCTTCTGGAACGTCTGAGGGTGTTGGGGGTGGTAGGCACTGTTTTACAGTGGTTCCGCTCCTACCTCTCGGACAGATTCCAGATGGTGTCGATTGGAGATTGTTGCTCTTCAAAATCTGAGCTTAAGTATGGTGTCCCTCAAGGCTCCGCACTTTCTTCAATGCTTTTTAACATCTACATGAAACCGCTGGGAGAGATCATCAGGGGATTTGGGGCTGGGTGTTACCAGTATGCTGATGACACCCAGATCTACTTCTCCATGTCAACTTCTTCGGGAGTTGGCATATCCTCCCTAAATGCCTGCCTGGAAGCAGTAATGGGCTGGATGAGGGAGAATAAACTGAAGCTGAATCCAGATAAGACGGAGGTACTTGTTGTGTGGGGTCGGAACTCTAGAGACGATATTGATCTGCCTGTTCTAGATGGGGTCACACTTCCCCAAAAGGAACAGGTTTGCAGTCTGGGAGTACTTCTGGATCAACGTCTCTCCTTGGTTTCTCAGGTTGAGGCCGTGGCCAGGGGAGCACTTCACACACAACTTGGGTTTCTCATTGTGCATTAGAGTGTAACCTAATTTATATCCGGGGATTAAAAAAATAATCCACTTTTTGCATCAGTTTTTTGGGGCAACTTCAAACTTGTGGTAAAGCTTCATCTTAAACCTGCTATCTGGGAAAGCTCAAGCCCTTTCCCCCCATCAGCTTCCCTTTGATTTCCATGCATTGATCAACATTCAGCTCCTTCTCCTTTGTGATGCCACTTTGGGTGATGCCCCTGAATACCGGTTGCAGGGGAGTAACAGCAGGAGAGAGGGCATGCCCTCAGCTCCTGCCTGTGGGCTTCCCAGTGGCATCTGGTTGGCCACTGTGTGAAACAGGATGTTGGACTAGATGGGCCTTGGGCCTGATCTGTCAGGGCTGATCTTATGTTCTTATTGCAGATGTGCTCTGATAACAATGGAGGCAGAGTCTACTGCCTCCAGTCTTATGCATGTTGAATTGTACATGTGAAGGACAGGCAGTTAACTTCTGAATAGGGCTAATATGTAGAGATAACAATTCATATTGTTCATACCAGATACCTTATAATCGCTAAACTGTGTGTACAATAACTTAACTTCAGATGAATATTGGGTGTGTTTAGTATCATGGCTGTTTTCAGAATTGCCCGTTGTGATAAGACATTAACTCCAGTGCTGATTCACACTTTATTTAGCAGTTGTGTTTGCCTTGTGTATGCTGAGGTGTGCTGCTGTGAAACAAAGATGAATGTCTGGAAATTTAAAGAGAACAACTCCTATGTCTCACCTTCTGTTCCACAGAAACACCATGACAACATAATTTGCTTTTATGAGCGCTGCTTACAGCATTGTGACTGACTACTAAAAGACGTGTTTTTGTTCTCAGTGAAACTTTCTCAAGGCGTCATTCAACAATGCCACACCCACCTCAAACTGCAAGCCAAAGAAAAGACATTTGCCAGCATGTAGATATGATACATCCATTCTTCTGGAGCTTGAGAAGGCAGAGCAAAATATACCTTTGACTGACTCAGTTCTGCTCAGTGTGATTAGTCTATATCAAAGAACTGAAACTGGTTGCTGATTGATTGGGTGTGTGATGTTACGGTGAAGGTCCAAAGTTTGGTGAATGTTAGGAGGAGAAAAGGAAGCTGCGTTATAATGAGTCAGACGATTGGCCCATCTAGCTTAGTACTGCCTGGCAGCAGCAGCACTCCAGGATTCTAGGCAGAAGTCTTTCCCAATCCTAAGTGGAGATGCCACTTGCAATCTTCTGCAAGAAGATGCTCTACAACCGAGCTACGAACCACCACCACCCCTGCCAACATATGGCGATCTTGATATCAGCATATGAATATCACATGTTAAAATTTGCATGTGAATGCCAACATACACAGAGTGTATTCCCCTCTTCATGTGGACCTTTTCTTCAATTGCAGCTAACCAATCAAAGCATACCCTGAAGTTCCTGCTAGCATATTTCAGAGAATATTGATAGCTATGATGTGTGTGCATGCTGACCCCCAATCCACAAAGCTTTGAAAAGTGTACTGAAGTGGAAGGCAGGGGATGTTCACACCCCACACCCCCATCAGGCTTTCCTGTACATGTGTCACTAAAACTAAAAGATGCTGCAAAGTAATGATCTCACATGTCTCTCCCCAAGCATTTCAGTGGGACTTGCACAGGTGATGTTCCTAGTGGACTGGGCTCATGATGATTAGCAGGTATCTCTGCGTCAGAATTCAGAACTATTAAAATTCCTGACATATACAAATCTACAGTATTTCATCATATTAATCCTATCCTATCCACACCCTGCTTAATAATGTTTAGTTGCTCAATATGTAGTCATTGCACTCCTTACCTTGTTTTCCTTTCCTGGAAGTTATAGATGAGAATTGCACAGGTAAAATTATCCGAATTCTCATGGATGTTAGCCCTGTGCAGATGTTTTATGTTGCTAACTTATGCGTCTAGTGAAGGGTGTGTATGGGATCATGCCTGCTACCCTTACCACACCCAACCTCTGCATGTGCAAGGTCCTTTGCAGAGGGATGTATTTATGAACATATATCCCATAGGAACATAGGAAGCTGCCATCTACCGAGTCAGACCATTGGTCCATCTAGCTCAGTATTCTACACAGACAAGCAGTGGCTTCTCTGAGGTTAAAGGCAGGAGTCTCTCTCAGCCCTATCTGGCGATGACAGGGAGGGAACTTGAAACCTTCCACATGCAAGCATGCAGGTGTTCTTCCCAGAGCAGCTCCATCCCCTGAGGGGAAGTGCTCACACATGTAGTCCCCCATTCAAATACAAACCAGGGTGGACCTTGCTTAACAAAGAGGACAATTCATGCTTGCTACCACAAGACTAGCTCTCCTCCCTTACATATTTACATATCCTGTACATATGCTGTGAATCGCAACTGTATCCTGGAAAAGTGAAGCCTATATTATGTTGTACAAGCATATGTCCTTGGGTACAGGGACTGGGTGTGACAAGGCAGTGGAGGCCTGTGGGTGTAAATCTAACCCTAAAGATAAAGTGTGCCGTCAAGTCGGTTTTGACTCCTGGCACCCAGAGAACCCTGTGGTTGTCTTTGGTAGAATACAGGAGGGGTTTACCATTGCCATCTCCCGCGTAGTATGAGATGATGCCTTTCAGCATCTTCCTATATTGCTGCTGCCAGATATAGGTGTTTCTGGGAAATATAGCAGCAGGGATTCGAACCGACAACCTTCTGCTTGTTAGTCAAGCATTTCCTTGCTGAGCCACTTAAGGTGACCTAAATCTATACAGTATACACATAGAATCAGGGTCAGTCCATGCACTTCGCAGACCTAGGCCATCACCCAGGCCACCAGATCTTGTGTGTGTGTGTGTGTGTGTGTGTGTGTGTGTGTGTTTGCTTGCTATAACTCCGTTGGCAGAAATCACGTGGGCAAGGCCCACCTCCTAGCTGGTCTCTGGCTTGCTTATCTCCTCCTCCCCCTTCAGTGTGCTCTGCTCCCGCCCTCTCCCTGCCTTGCTCTACTCTGTTACTGCACTTAGGTGGGAGCTTCCATCCTGGTTTCTCAAGTGTCTATACCCAAAATAGAAAGTAAGTGGTGTGTGCCACAGTTGGCTTGGCTATGTTCAGGCCTTGTTGGTCACAGAGAGAAGCTCCTCACAGCACCATTGAAAGCTGCCTCTCAAGGAGACAGAGAGTTTGATTGGCCCTGAGGATCGCAGGGCTTTCACTGCTGAGGGATGGGAGGTGGCAGCAATGAGGAAGGACAGGCATCAGGCAGGTTCTGAGCTCCTTGACTCTTTTCCGTCTCCCACTGTATCCCCAAACCAGCGTGGACTAGTCCTTCACTGGTCATCTACGCGGATTAGAGGAAAAGAGCTGGTCTTGTGGTAGCAAGCAGGACTTGTCCCCTTAGCTAAGCAGGGTCTGCCCTGATTGCATGTGAAAGGGAGACTAGAGGTGTGAGCACTAGAAGAGATTCCCCTCAGGGGATGGAGCCGCTCTGGGAAAAGCAGGAGGTTTAAAGTTCCCTCCCTGGCATCTCCAAGGAAGGGCTGAGAGAAATTCCTGCCTGCAGCCTTGGAGAAGCCGCTGCCAGTCTGTGTAGACAATACTGAGCAAGATGGACCTATCATCTCTGACTCCGTATATGGTAGCTTCCTATGTTCCTATTGTTAATTTTACTTGGTGAATTAGCAGCCTGTGCAGCCCAAGTTAAAGCCAGGGCTCTGGACTTGGGCAACAAAATCATACTTCTAGGGCACCAAAAACCCTAGGGATGGCCCTGCATAGAATATTTGCACAGGACTTTTCATGGGCCTTAATGCAGATTTCAGATAATACTGAAATCTGTTGATGGAAGTGATTATCACTAGCCCTCTTCAGACATAACTTTGCCCTGCTGTAGCCATGTACAGCGGGGTGAATGCAGAGGAAGTCCCACCCCTGCCATGTCACTTGTGCATGTGCTTCACTGCTCACAGTTATGACAGGGCATGTCTGAAAATGGCAGAGTCCCCCCAGGCGCTCTTGTGAGACTGGATTGATCCAATCACGGGAGTGCCTACCATCGGGAGGGCTCTGTTCTCTTCAGACAAGCCCCATCATAATGATGAATGGTGGGGGTGGGACTTCCTCTCCCTTTGCCCTGCTGTATATGGCTACAGTGAGGCAATGCTATAATGCTATAATGTCTGAAGCTGCCTACTATTGCCCTATAAACTGCTATGCTGCAATTCCACTGAAGTGAGGTCTCACACCTGATTATCTTTTTGAACACGGACGCTAAGGGAGTGTTGTTCTTAGATTTTGAGACTGAATCACTTGGATAATTATACAACAGACCACATAATATGTAAAACAATTGTAATGGTTCATGAAAAGTTTAAAAGTAAGATTTAAATCGGAAGGATCACCAATCCACTTTGCATGTTGAAGGTCCTAGATTCAATCTCCAGCATCTCTAGCCAGGGCTGTCCATAGAGAGTTGCTGTCACTTGTAAAGAAGCCTAAACCAGATGGTCTGAAGTCTGACTCAGTACAAAGCAGTTCCATATGTTCATATATTCAACCATTAATTCTTCACACTTTGCTCCTAATTAATGTGAGAGTTCTCAGTTTTGTTCCACATGCCTCATGGTCCTGTGTGTAGGTAATATATGCAAATGAAGATGTCGACATTTAACACGGTGTAATAGCAGATACATGAATGGTTAATGATGAAACAGTTTAATACCTGCTCCACTAGGGTCCGTATCAGAGTTGATGAACTTTTATTTATTAAATAGGAGTTTGGATTGGAATAATGGTGTGTGTGTGGGTCGGGGGGGGGGGGGAGAAGGGCTTAATCTTTGCCCCACCATGGTCCCAATCTAGATTGGCTCCACCACAGCAGCTGTTTTCCCAGTGGTGCCACTGAGACCTGATGTGACTTTAAACATATTTGGCCCTGCATTTTCATTTAGTATGATAAATATCAGCTCCCTCTCGATCTCGATCAGGGTTGTGGTGGCCAGTAATCAGCCATCACAGTAGCAATGCCAGGCTCACTCATCCTGTAAGTACCTGCTGATTCACTGCTTGCCTTAAAAAATAAAAATTGCAGCATCTTTGTTTCCCCACCTCTCTAAACTGAAAGTAGAGCCTGAGAACAGAGGCTTATAAGGATAGCGTATAGGATCAGACTATTGCTGGGATAAGACTTTTCTTCTATAATCAGAGTTTGCCTTTCAAAAGCAGATGTGTTTGTTACAGCTTTAAATATGGGATCAAAGGGGTTCTTTGTCATTTGTGACTCAGATCTCCATTTTGCCTTGTACATAATTTGGGGCTTTGATTTTTAAATAAGAAATTTTGTTAGAAGGCAACCAAATTCCACTAGCTTGCCAGCATTAAAGCAAAGGAAACCCTCCCCAGCATCTGGCATTTAGAAATACACTGCCTCTTGAGTTTTTATTCATTCATTCATTCATTCAATCATTCATTCAATTTCTATACCTTTAGAATAGAATTATTCTAATTATAAGAATTATAATTATAGAATTATTTCTATACCTATAGCTTTAGTTACTTGTATCCCAGTCCTGGAGTAGAGGCGGAGCTAACAAACAGCCAGCAGCAAGAGCACTGAAGGCAGGCTGCACTTTCCTCTCTGTACATACTGAGGCGAGTCTCACGATCAGTGAGACTCCCGGAAGGGGATTTGCAGGGAGAGCGGGCTTAGCCTGCTCTCTCCGCAGACGATCATGTAGTCTGCCCTGGGTGGCTGGATTGGCTGCCCACACGACTGCTGGCGGGGCCTGTGGGGATCGGGGGCCGTGCAGCCCCTGGAAGTTCCAGGATGCCCCTCGCAAGTGCGTGGGGCATCCTTGAGAGACCCCCAGGGCCAGGAGGCTTGTTTCAGCCTCTCGACGGGGGTCTGCTCAGGTGTTGTTGCGCTGCAGAGCCGCACCACAGCAATACATGATCACAAAAACAGGGTTAGCGGAGTGCTCGCTCCGCTAACCCTGTTTAAGGGGAGGACTACGAAAGCGGGTCACCTGCTTTGGAGGAACCGGGCTTTTCTGCGAGCCCGGTGGTTCTCACACTCGGCCGAAATTGGGCTAGGCTCCCTTAGCCCGATTTTGGCTGATTGTGAGAATCACCTCACTATCTATTTCATTAAACTGTTAATATTCCTGATTCAATTACTGCCTTGTCCTTGCATAGCACAACTCTTTCCCTTGGATTCTACACTCCTTGTCAGCACTGCTGTGCCAGTGCCATTCTGCTCTCTCTCTCTTCGCACTGTCTCCCCCTCCAGCAACAAATGTGTCTGCCTTGGAACAAGTTTGGTGCTGGAGCAGGAGACTGTTTTGCGGGAGAGCATCTGCTGGTGCTGGCATAGCAAGGGCAGTGAGGATACCCAGTGAAGCTCTGCTGAATACTTATTCCATGCAGTCTCACTGGATGACACAGTGGTGGCATATCCCAGAAGATGAAGCCAGTGGCAACGAGGGAGAGGTTGGCATCTCGGCCAGTGAGGTGGAGGCAGCATGGTGAGGGAGGTGGGGTTGGGGCCAGTGAAGGAGCAGGGGGAAGTGCAAAGATGGACCTCCTCAGCACAGAGCGGGGTAGGAGCAGTAGGTAAGTGAAGCTGCAGTGGGGAAGGTGCTCCTCCATGGCACACTCACTGCCTCAGGCTGTTACCTCATTTGGCCTTACGGGAGAGCTGCTCCTGACACCCATGTTTTGGAGGCACCAGCCTCCCCCTGATCTGTTATTTTGCTTGATGTTTTTTGTAATATTATTTTGAATATTCAAGGAAATAAAATAATGTAAAAATTAGCAGAAATAAAAACAGGCATGCTGCGTGAACTGAAGCATATCTGCAAAAAATGCCATTGAAAAACAATGAGCCCGTTTGGCTCCCAAGTGGCTGACAGAATGAGTAAAACACAACTTATTCCCTGGAGTTTGTGTCCATCCAGGATTGCAGCTTAAGCATATTTTTATAACTACCTTCAACAACAAAGAAATCTTGCAAGAGTTTGGCCAGAAGTTTTTATTTAACTGAACAATTGCTTTACATCTTAAAACAAACGTTTGCCAATTGATTGTAATCTCAGAGCTCCAGCAGTAACTCACAAACAAAACTTAATAAAAAATAAAAAATAAACCCGATCACATCAGGGGGGGAAAGAGCAATGGGAGTTAACGTTCAGAAATGCTTTGGGCATGCAACTTAAAGAAATGAGTTATTGGTAGTTTATAATTGAGAAAGCAAGTAAAGCAAGTATTAAAGCCTATTTGTAAGCATTCAACAAAATCTTTGTAAAGAGTATCATTGAAAACTAGAACTAACCAAGACAGAAAGTCTTTATTCCACAAAACACTTTCATTTTAAAAGTTATGCTTTTGTGATAGATTTACTCCCAGACAAATTCAAATATAAAATTCATTCCAACAAAGTAACAAAGAAAAAACGTGTGACTCTGAGAATTACAGTAATGTAACATGGAAATTACATTTTTATTAGCATAAAATGTACTGTGAAAGGATGCATATCTTTTTTAAAAGGCACACACTAATATTTATCATAGTATGTGTGTATGATATATACTGGGGAGAGTAATTTGACTAGCTGGCTTTGCGTTAGTTGAACGTAAAGAGAAAATATTTCCCTTAAATCTTAGTTTGTAAAACTAAATGATCTTTCCCGTAAATTTGCAGCCACTCCTGTTCACATTGTTCAGGACTTTCCCATAAGAACAATGAAGTGGTACTCCATTTGAATAAGGGATTTGTGCTGTTCCGCAATAATAGTTATTAACATTTATGACAATAACCAAATCAATATCAAATACCTGGCAGAGATTTTACATAAAATACACATCTTATTTCAATCATAAGAGAGAATCCTTTACAAATGAAATAGGAACAATGGCGTTTGTTTCTGCAATGGGCATTAGTTCATACATAAACAACATATGTGCATATCTACATAATATAGTTAGAATATTACTATATAGCGAATCTTGGGAATTGTAGTTGAGGGAGGGAGGCTAGGAAACTCCAACAGAGAATTCTCAGCAGTACATAAAAAAACTACAATTTCCACGATCCTGAGGGGAAGCTATTGTCGCTAAACTGTATAAAACTGATCAAGGTTGAGAGTGTAGATATGCTTTTACAGTATTTAAGAGACAAACCTCTGAAACTGCACAGATCCAAAGAAATCTGAACAGGTACTTTCTAAAGGTTGCTTCTAAAGTTGCATTTCCTTGCACATGTTTTAAAATGGGAGTAGTGAAGTGTCTGGACAATGGCTGAAGGTAAACATCTTTGCAATTAAAAGCCAGATGTTACTAGTACCTGATAAGATTGCAGTACCTGCTTAGTCGCATCTGGCTCTCTTGACATGGGAAATATGTGCCTGTTCAACTATTTCTGACAGTTTCTCTACACACATTTTCAATAATTTCAAAAAGCCTTTAAAAAAAAAAAAGGAAAGGAGGGGGATTTATTGTTGTGTGATTGTAACAGTTTTCTAATGGACTACTTATTTTAATAGGATTTGTACTGAGTAATTTAGGCAGGATGTTAAGCCCCTATCTCTATATAACCTGTAATCTAAAGAAGCTTTGGTAGTTTGTTTGGTGAAGCTGAAAAATCTTCAAACAGAAGAAAATACATGTAATCAAGGAAATGTAGCAGTGGAAGTAGTGCTAAGTAGCTCTAAAACAGTGTCCTAAAATGTCTGCATATGCCTACCTCAAATAATGGGAAACATCCAAGATATAGAGAACTGCTTATTACAAGTTTAGCTGGGGGGTGGGGTGGATTCTTGTGAATCACTATTGTATTTACACTACAATGTGTGTTTTCTGCATTGCAGTTACTTTTAGTTTACATATGGTACATAACTAAAACATGGAAGCCAGGACCCAAAGAACTAGGCAACTGCTTCTGCCTGCCCAAGGGGCTTTATAACTGTAAACCTCAGATAGCAGTACCCCATGCCACATGGCAAGCTCTTTTTGAAAATGATGGGAGATTATTTCTAATTAACTTGCAACAGCCAACACAAGAGTCTTTACCTTCATTAGCATTGTCTTGTCATTTGTCAGTGTTTTCATCTAGCACTGCATGTGCTATCAAAGTGGTGGTGGTGGTGGTGGTGGTGGAGGAGTTAAAAAATCCCACTGGGTACATCCAGTTATAGAAGCTCTCTCTCAAGTAACTCTTTGGACCCCAAACAATAGATGATATATTTTCAATTTTTTTTAACCCAGCTGAATATGTTTTATAAACTATCAGTGAAAGTAGTGAACAACACAGAAAAGATTTGTGCGGCACAATCCTTAATACATTTACTCATATAAGAATCCCACTGATTTAAATGGGAAGTCCTATGCAAGCATACATAGGATTTCAGCCTTAGTGTCTGCAGTAGCATGTAAAACTTTATGGCAAACATTTAGTCAAATAAGTTAATGTGGAAATACAGATTTGGCAGAGCATATTTCTTCTTTTTAATATTCAAATTTATTTTAAAAATATAATACTATGTATTCCTTCTCTCATTCCTGCACAATCTATCTTGCGTGGTCTTTTTGATATCAAAATTTTACCATCCTCTTTTATTTCTTTTCTGCCAATAAACTACATACAGTAAGGTATGTATGTAAGCATACATAAAAAATAAGTAGAAAGCTAGAGGAACTGGACATACAGCCTAACATTGCTAATAGTTTCATACCCAAGCCAATCTGTATGGCTAAAAGGGAAGAGCTTGTATTCAAACACTTCATCACAGAATATTCTAAAGAACAGTGATGATGTTTTCTGAGATCTGATGATGTGCAAAGTGGGCTTGCAGGTAAACACGCCCTCATCATTCATAAATATAGCTGTGACATGTAACATTCAGTTTAAACCTTATACTTTCTGAAACCTTCTACTGCTAGAGCAGTGCCTCTCACTGTAAAAGTCTGCTATATTGATTGCCTGTGTGGTATATGTAAATGAACTACGCATCCATCACATCTGGTGTTATTACTCAGAACAGATTATATACAAGTGCTATGCAATAAGGCAAGCAGCTTCAGAGCTGAGTGAAATAGCTCAGCTAGTGTTCCAAGCTTCTTCTAAATGTTATCTGGAGCTCAGTTTCATTTCCTTGTCATGCTGGCAGAAAGAAAAAAAGGTGAACAAATACAGAGCACTTTCACTAAATGACTGAATGAAAGTGATCTGTAAACCAACAAGACTCTTCAACACTAGGTACATACAAAAGGCTGTACCAATGGTTTCTGAACACTATTATGTACCCTATAACATTTGAAAAAATGTACCCAAGCTTCCTATATTGGCAGTACCTCTGAATTTCCTTTTGGAATGGAATAACTTTTAAGAGATTCTTTTTAAAAATCAAGAATCTCTTTCCCCCCTCTCTAGTGTGATTTGCTATGTATAAATAAAAATATCATTCAGTGGTGAATCTGGGGTGGGGGGAAGGTTCTAAATAAGAAGCTTTGCAACAGTGTGTAACCACAAGGGGCCTTATGGATTAGAATATTGAATTGTGCTGTACTTGGTTACCCTTCTTCTAGTTGTGCCAGGGGAAGCAGATCCAATTGTCTGGCTTAGGAGATTATCAGGACTGAGCATCTGGCCTGTGATGCCACCTAGACTTCCGACGCCACTCATACCACCGCCACTCATACCGCTGACGCCACTCATACCGCCGACGCCACTCATACCGCCGATGCCACTCATACCGCTGATGCCACTCATACCTGCCCCAGACACCACTCTTTCTGTAACAACCACATTACGTCCACTTGATAATTCAGAAGGAATGCTTAAATTGCCCTGGAAGCTAGCGGCAGGTCGAATAACTCTTTCTGTCACAACTACATTTGACCCATCAGCCAAATCAGGAATGCTCATAGAAGTGGGTATCCTTGAATTAGGTGCAATTACCCTTTCTGTGACCACAACATTTGACCCTTCTGGTAGCTCAGGAATATCTATCATGCCATGTATATCAGTGACATTGGAAGGAGCAAGCACCCTTTCTGTTACCACTACATTTGATGCACATAGGGGATCAACATTGATTGTGGGAGGTTTCATTGTTGACCCAGATGTGTAAGTCTCCGTCACCACTACATTACCATGAAGCATAGGGTCAGGTGGCATAGGTCTTGGAGGCTGAACATTGGAAGTAGTTGTGTATGTGTTCTCAGTAACAACCGTTGTGCTGCCAACAGGAGGAGGTGGAGGCATAGGTGAAGATGTATTAACAATAATGGTAGTTCCAGGTGGTGGCAGGCTGATATCAAGTTCAGGATTGGGAAGTGGTGGCCGAGGCATGGTGGCATCTGGGAAGGGCTCAATTTCTACACCCAAGCAGATTTCTGCCAGAGTCCTAAACTTTGGTCCCAGTGTATCCAGATAGGTGTCATCCAGGTCATCTCCAATGAAACTGCAACAGCCAATGGAACCAACAGGAGAGCCTATACCTTCATGATCATATATCAGTAGGCAGTCATTTGCAGGTCTGCCTTCATCTTCATCTGCATAGGCAAAAGCTTTCTACAAATGAAGAAAGAAGAGAAGACAGAATTAGATGGACCTTGTTTTCTTGTAATTAACATGGAGGAGGTTCAAGCTCTGTTGATAAGAGGGGTGGCGGCGGCAGCATTTTAACTATACAGGAAATATAAATTAGTTTTATGAGAAGCCCAGCCAGGCATCTTGCCAGGGATGATTCGGCACCCACCCCCATGAGGTGTTCTGAGGGTTTAATCTGTTACACTCATATTGTTCTCTTAGGAATGGCTGCTCCTTCACAATTTGCAATACCCAGGGCTGTGTGCTCTCCAGGCTAAAACATTAGAATTCTGCATATAGGCAATCCAAATTCCACCCCCCGCCCACCACGACAGTTTTTTTTTTTTAAACTGTAAACCACCACAAGATTTATTGAGTGGTGGTATATACATGTGATATATATATGTCCCCTGCTAACTCGGCAAAGAGGCACCTTTTTAACACGGCGATTCTCTTTATTTAGCAGGAGGAGAGTAACTGGCTCTATCCACTCCCAGCACAGTACTTTCAGTGACTGTTGCTGGTATTTATCTTATGGTTCTGTTAAGATTGTGAGCCCTTTGAGGACAGGGAGCCATCTTATTTATTTATTATTTCTCTATGTAAACCACTTTGGACACTTTTGTTGAAAAGCGGTATATAAACATTTGTTGTTATTGTAACTAACAAAATTCTGTAATCTGTATAAATTACACAAAATCGAAAAATTGTCACTTTCCTATTGTGTATAATGGAGGGAGATGGTCTAAGCCATGGAGATGGTCTGAACTCTTAGCTCTCTTCCACAACAACATGCATGCTAGAGGACTCAGAGTAGCACGGGGGCTAGTGCAGTGTGCCGACAGCCAGGGTACAAAGCATGTGTGCTTCGTTAGGATGTGAGCCACTTACACAAACAGTTGCATAAGATCACAGTAAGGATTTATAATTGTTCAAAAATGCTGTGATCAGTCAGCTTCATATTCTCTTTTTTAAAAAGGAATATGGGTTACCTCAGAAAAATAACTGTCTAAGAAAGCCATATTCACTCCACTTTCTCTATATTCTTTTATCGTCCCTCCAAATGCTTCTTTTCTTCCTGTTGTTCCATAGCCTGTGGTTGTTCCATAACCTACAGTTGTTCCATAGCCTTTAACAGCTCCAAGTCCTGTAGTTTCTTCAACTCCTGAGCTCACAATCCCTCCATCTCCATACTTAGTTGTATAGATATCTGAAAACAGAAAACAATGTGATTGCCACAAAATGCTTTCAGTGGTGAATTGGGTAGCCCTCAAACAGCCCAGTCCATTAACCAAGGGTGAGCCATTCAAGTCAGTTTAGGCCCAGTTAACATGGGTAAGTTGCTGATGAGGTCTTCCAGGCTGCCCACTAGGCAAGCTGTACAGGTGCAGAAGCTCTTCTTTTAGCAGTTTGTGGCCCTGAGGTGAAATCCATGTGGTGGTGGGGGGGCAGCAGAGCCATGTGAACAGTGGTTGAATATGAATGGCTTGCAACTTACTTAAAAAAACATTACACACACACACACACACACACACACACACACACACACACACACACACACACGTCTTCACACTTATGACACAACTGGTTCCTGGAAACTGGTTCTTAAGTTGAAATGCCTTAACTCAGAACCAACTTTCCCTTAAGGAAACAATGTCATTTATAGGGTTTTGGTTCCTAACCCAAGGCTGGGCACCTTATTTTTTTCCTGGTGCTGTCAAAGCTGGTGGTGTGTCAGTCACAGACATGCAGCAGAGAAGTTGATGGTGGGAATCAAAAGTCACTCACTCTTGCCACCCTCTCCCTTCCGGGCTCTTTCTCAGTTTTCCATGGGAAAAAGGAAGGCAACTGTGTAGCTCACCTCCATCTCCTCCTTCTCCTGGGCAACAGGGAGGGAGGGAGGGAGGAAGGTGGGCAGGAAGCAGTATGTGGGTTAGGAACAGGCTGGGCTCCCTCTTGCTTTCTCTTGCCATCACAGCACAGCAGCTGAGCCCAGAAGCACAGAAGCAGCAGTGGTAGCATTGGGGGAACCTCCTGGATGGGCAAGTCAGCCATCCTCCATAACCTCAGATACATTCATAGCTGCCACCAAGACTGCCAGTCTCCACCAGGACTGCCACCAATGTGAGAATGAGTGGTCATTGTTGCCTCTTTCTCCTCTAGCCTATGAATCAGCAGCCAGCCAGCCGTCTTGCAGAATCTCCCCTCTCATAGCAAGTGTTGTAATGTTGCACCAAGGTGACAATTTACAAATGTCTTAAGTGTCAGTCTTAACTCAGACCCACTAAAGCGGAGGACTTCATGTGTGTGTGTTGCAAAAAGATGACTGACCACAGAAATACAATCAGAGGCAGGCAAATGTTAGTTGAAAATTTCAACTTACATCTTATTTAGCAGCAGATGGATTATATATCTACATCTATATCACCTGGGAAAGTCCATACAGTGGGTTGTAAAAACAATCCATGCAGATGCCTGCTCATGTTCAGAAGAGGATTAAGAAGCAAAAAAGCATACAAATATGAACCCACAGACTATTCCCAGCAATCTAAGCACACAAGTACTGTAAATCAAATCTGCATAATACAGTTTTGTCTTTCTGTGTGTGGAGCTGCCACCTTCTCTAGAGTGGATAATTAAGTCTTCTTCATTAGAGGAGAGCTGGTCTTGTGGTAGCAGGCATGACTTGTCTCCGTCACTAAGCAGGGTCTGCCCTGTTTGCATATGAATGGGAGACTTGATGTGTGAGCACTGCAAGATATTCCCCTCAGGGGATGAAGCCGCTCTGGGAAGAGCAGAAGGTTTCAAGTTTCCTCCCTGGTTTCTCCAAGATAGGGCTGAGAGAGATTCCTGCCTGCAACCTTGGAGAAGCTGCTGCCAGTCTGTGAAGACAATATTGAGCTAGATAGACCAATGGTCTGACTCAGTATATGGCAGTTTCCTATGTTCCTATGTTCTACAAAAGAATAACATATATACAAAAGAGCACTTGTTCTGGATTAGAGCATTCACATCAGTTGGGGTGGCACCAGTTAACTTCAGTTACTGACATCCTGACTAATGAAGCATGGTGCAATTGGAGAAGTGCTGGCTTCTGAAGCATTCCAGACTAACACTACATTGGAGCTAATTGGGTGGGGGAATTTCAGTAACCCAAAAATATGTCCCTGAGGGCTGTGTGATCCTCATGGACATAATTTTACGTGGCATAGAGCACTTCCTGGGGAAGGGGAAGTTTTCAAAATTTGCCATCACTGCTGAGCCAGCAGTAGAGCCGAGTTAGTGGAACTTTTCAGAAGCAGTGGTGCTTGTGCCCGGACCCCCCAAGGAGACACGGAGACATTGCTATGGAGGGAACGGTCAGTTTATTAAGGTTTATGGTACAGGCTGATTGGCTGGGATTGCATAGACATCCCCCCCACTGCAGTGCGGTGCCTACTAGGCCGGCCACGCCGTGAGAGGCAGACTGAGCTCGCGCAGGCGCGCGAGCTCGGCACTCCCAGTTTAGACCGGAAGTGCCCGGGAGCCAATGGAAAGTGGCTCCCAGTCCCACGTGCTCCCTGGTAGGGGGGCCGGGACAAACGGGCCGTGCCACGGACGGGCGGCGAGCAGCCTCCTTCTCCCATTGCACTGCTGCGTCGTTAGTCAGGATGTCAATCAGTGGTACTAAAAATATATAAATCCAAGAGATTTGTTTAACAGGATTGTAGAATTGGGCTATCCTTTGGAAACAATCCCATATATTTTGTATTACTCACTTAAACATAATCATGAAAAATATTACTCAGTTAACATTTAATAGAAGTTTATATTCCTTACCCGAGGAATCAGCAAAATCACCTCTACTTGTAGCTACTTGTTGCGCACAAATATTTGAAACGTCCTGGAAAAAAAAAATTAAGGACACATTTTTATAAGAGACATAAAGATCAAGTGTAGATGTTTACCCTGATTTGGGGAATCATGAGCATAACACAAGGTTGTGGACACTCTGCTGTGTCCACGGACCTAATTTTTATCTTGCCAAGGATGCAATAGGCACTATTAGAGGCTTCCACAAACCAAGTGTGTGTGTGTGTGTGTGTGTGTGTGTGTGTGTGTGTGTGTGTGTGTGAGATTTGGTGCAATGGGGAAGTTATTTCTGTGAGTGGATTTGTGTCACTGGATCAGAATCTAAATGTGAAAAGTGTAGAGCCTGGTAATGGGCTGATATGGACAATATTGTCTCTGCTCTTGCCATTAGGAAGGGAATGCATCAAGAGAGTGCCCACTGGGACATCCTCTAAAGATGTCCCAATGTTCTTCTGGCGCATCCCTTTATTGGATGAGGAGACTGTAAATCTGAATGGTCCTAAGTTTCCTAGCAATTAGTTTCATGGGATGACCCCCTGGTTCTATTGTTGTGAGGGAGGGAGAAAAACTCTCTAGCCACTGCCTCCACATCATGCATAATTTTATAAAGCTCTATCATGTCTCGCCTTAGTTGCCTTTTTTCCTAAACTAAAAAGCCCCAAATGTTGTTGTCATCTTTTTGAAGACTGTGCAAATAGTGGTAATTTTCTAATAGGAAGATATCACTTTGTTTGGGTTTAGCTGTTCTGAACATAATTTATGTTAAATACAATCAATGAATGATGAAATATGATTGATCTTTGTACCATTCAGTCTTTGTACCAATTGATCTTTGTACCAATCTTTGTACCAATTGATCCTGTACCAATTCTCAGGCCATGTGTAGGATTGGTACTAGTTCTAGCTCTGATCTATTTTTCACTATTATTCAGGTAGGGGTCACTTTGGCAAAAAACCTTCTATGTGCTAGCTTTCATGGAATGCTGTGCTTTTCCCAGCACCAGGGGAATTTAAGAGAAATAGAGCTCTGTCCCATAGAGCTCTATGGGGAAAGAGCTGAAAGGACTACTGGGGCCTGGGAGTTGTTCACACATGTCTTCATGCTGCAGGGTAAATGTTGAGTGAAGCCACTTCGAATTACACTCGTGGCATTGAGGGAAGCAGCCCCTCCCCTCTGATCTCAGTCTTTGTTTTTGCACATTCACATGGCATGCCTCCGTGTTTTCCTGCTAGCCAATGGGTGGGGGAAGAGAATACTAAAGGGCAACATCTGCATTTCTAAAGAGAATATCCCTTTTATCATGCTAATGATTCTACATCAGTGCCTCTCCCTATTTGCTCTGGCGTTTTCAGAAAAAGTAGCTTAAAACCAGCATTTTTAAAACCCGGAAATACATCGTGATAAGCTAGAATTTGCGATAAGCCTGATTTGTGTGTGGAGTGAATCCAAGGATCTCAAAGGGACTTTGGGGTATGTTTGGCTGGTGTATGAATGCACACACTCTCTTCTGAAGGAGATTCAGAGTAGAAGCCCTGTCTGTAAAGCCTCCTGCTGGGGCTTAGCAAGTCTTCATTTCTTTTAAAGGAGCTCCACTGTTACTGGGCAAAGAGCAGCACTGTGCAGTAGGAATGATCACCTCTGCATGGTGCGAAAAGGATTGTGCAGAGTATTTGGCTTCAGATGAAGCTTCCACAGGCCTAATGTATTTATGTATTTATTTATTTAGTACATTTATATACTGTCCCATACAAAAAAGTCCCTGGGCAGTTCACAATATAAAACTATTAAAGCATTAACATAAGTAAAACAATTTAAAATACAATAAAAATAAACAATTAGTCAGTGAACTCCATTCAGGGTTGATAGGAGGCATCACTGGTTCCCTGGCATTGAAATGCAAAATAAGAAGTGATGGTTATTTTGGAAAGTGTGCCAGGATCCTCCTCAGCCATTTTAGAAAGAGAGCACTAGTAAGAAAATGGACTGTACACAGAAGTTTCTGAAAAATAATGAACCAACCCTGTCTTCGGGCTGTGCTCCTTCGATTCCCCATGAATGAATAGCCCCTTCTGAGCATTCAGGCACAGGCTCAAACCCAACACCTCCACTTCCACCAACAGGACCAGAGCCACAATAGCCACAGCAGTCAGACTGTGACATTAGAATTGGAACCACTAGAGGAGAGAGAAAAAAGATTGTGCAATTTTTGAAAATTAAGCTGAATATTTGCCTATGGATACAAATCAACAAAAGGAGTTCCTGATCAACTGCAGCTACAGCATGCACTAAATCAATGTATGAACTACAAAAATGTTTTATGTTATTTTAATTTACAGAACAAGATGTAGTTTGGATACTTAAATCACAAAGTCACCAGCTTAAGTCACTAAGAAATCTTAAGTCTAAAGATTTTAAGCAAAAGAACTGTTTAAACTAAAGTTCTCATACTTGGATATAATGGATGCCTGTGATTTCAGGGAAATAACAGACGTACATTATATCAGATTTTTTCAAATGTAGAACCTATTCGGTATCCATGTGATTCTGTAAATTCCTGGAGGGACTATTGTGCCAATGGACAGTGTCAGGAACTGGGGCATAGGGAGTTTGGCCGTGGCCAGAGGACAAAGTCCCCCACTGGCTCCCCCATCCCCAAGGCTTTACAATCATGCGCACTTTGTGCATGCCACCTGTGTCTGTTGGCAGATGCAAGGAGGCAGGGCCAATACCGAGCATGGGGTGTGTCACCCGACAGAGCTTTGCTTCCCCAGTCAGCAGTTCCCCAGTCAGCAGTCTCAAGTGAAACACTGGCTGGGGAGGAGAGTGGTGTGCCTCACACTCTCAGCCAGCAACCACTTCGTTTGCTGTCTAGGTGGGGAGGGAGAAAGGGGGACCCCTGGCTGAGAGTGAGGTGGTACCTTGGTGATTCCCCCCAGACACTGGCAGCCGGGGGACAATAGTCCCCCATTGCTCCACGGTCCCTACACCCCTGATCAGGAAGGCAAACAGTCCCCATGAGGGCTGAGACAAGGCTCATTGACTGTAATGCCAACCATCACTTCCACTACAAGCAATTTCTAGGCATTAGAGCCTTCAAGTGTTTGCTTTTAAATTCAGTATAATCAGGATCTATTTCTGACTGCTTGTTTGTTATAATTATGAGCATGATGAACAACAATTTTTTAAATACAGCTTTCTTTGCATAAACAGATCCTAGGCTAATACAAGATTAACATAGTATCAGGTACCAAAGGTAGGGATGTGCAAACTGGTTTGAACTTGAACTGGTTTGAATTCAAACTGGGGTGGTTTGATGGTTCGAATTCAAACCAAACCAGCCATTGGGTTCGAGCTGAAGTTTTGAATTCGAACCAAATGGGGGTGGTTCAATTCGAACTCCAAAGGTGGGTGGGGTGGTTGCTGGCACCCATGGGCACCTGCCACCCAAACCCCAAAGCAATCGGACACTTGTACAATTTTTTATGGGTTTTTGAAATTGATTTTTATTTTTCTCTCATCGGGTATAATGGGACTCGAACCAGCCCATTATTCCCTATTGTGGAGCACCCATGGGTGCCAACAACCACCCAAACCCCAAAGCAATCAGACATTCCTATGATATTTTATGAATATTTGAAATACTTTTAATTATTTTTCTCATAGGGTATAATGGAACATGAACCAGCCCATTATCCCCTATTGTGGTGCACCTAGGGGGGAAAAAGTGGGGTGGGTGGTAGTAACCCAGGGGTGCCTACTACCCACAAAACCCCAAGGCAATTGGACACTCCTCCGATTATTGGTGAATTTTAAAAGTATTTTTTGAATTCCTCATAGAGAATAATGAGGATTGCAGCAAATGTATAGCTTCACATCGGGGGGGGGGGAGGTGTCCTAGAGCGGAGTGTGGTGCGTGGTAGTGCCCAAGGTGGGCAAGGAAGCTATCAGAATTATTTGAAAGGAATTGGGCAAAGGGCTGGTTTTTAAGCGATTTTTGAATTTTATGTGTCTTTAAGGTTAGCAAATGAGAGTGGATTCATGGTTTGTCATTGAAAATCTTATATGCTACCAAAGAATCTACACTCAGAACACCTCAGAAACAACAAAACTCAGTACCCCATGGGTTAGCAACCCATGGGGGTAGTTGGCACCTTCTGTGAACTACACGACCACTCATTCTGGGCCACCCCAGCACCCCATAGGAGCTTTAAAGTTTTTCTCCATAGGGAAGAATGGAGGTTTCAGCAGCCCCATAACTGCACATGGGCGGTGCTGGGGTGGCCCAGAGCGAGGGTGCCAACTACCCTTATGGGTTGCTAACCCATGGGGTACTGGGTTTTGTTGTTTCTGAAGTGTTCTGAGTGTAGATTCTTTGGTAGCATATAAGATTTTCAATGACAAACCATGAATACACTCTCATTTACTAACCTTAAAGACACATAAACTTCAAAAATCACTTAAAAATCAGCCCTTTACCCAATTCCCTTCAAATAATTCTGATAGCTTCCTTGCCCCCCTTGGGCACTACCACCCACCACATTCTGCTCTAGGCCACCCCTTTCCCCCCAACGTGAAGCTATACATTTGCTGCAATCCTCATTATTCCCTATGAGGAATTCAAAAATACTTTTAAAATTTACCAATAATTGGAGGAGTGTCCGATTGCCTTGGGGTTTTGTGGGTAGTAGGCACCCCTGGGTTACTACCACCCACCCCACTTTTGTGCCCCTAGGTGCTCCAAAATAGGGGATAATGGGCTGGTTCATGTCCCATTATACCCTATGAGAAAAATAATTAAAATATTTCAAATATTCATAAAAAACCGTAGGGGTGTCCGATTGCTTTCGGGTTTGGGTGGTTGTTGGCACCCATGGGTGCTCCACAATAGGGAATAATGGGCTGGTTTGAGTCCCATTATACCCAATGAGAGAAAAATAAAAATAAATTTCAAAAACTCATAAAAAATTGTACGAGTGTCCGATTGCTTCGGGTTTTGGGTGGCAGGTACCCATGGGTGCCAGATACCACCCCAACCACTTTTGGAGGTTCAAAACAGTTCAGATTTGAACCAACCCAGGGGGGTGTTTCGAACAAAACCAAAACCGAACCACCCCCTCCTAGTTCGAACCCAGTTCAAATTTAAACCAAACTGGGCAAATCGGTTTTGTGCACATCCCTAACCAAAGGTCAGTTACTCTGATGCAAACAACCCCATCAGTATTGGCATTAGATATACACTAACCCCCATTACTGGTACAGCAGCTGCCCTTAAAGCTATTTGTGCAGCATCTCAATGAGCACACATGTGTTCCCGAATCTGCTGCACAGGCACAATACTATGCCTAGAATTTCCAGTATATGAGGAATTGTAAGGGTTTCAGAAACAAGCAAGACAGAGCTCTAGGGCCATTTACTAGTCATGTGCACGGACCGGTTCGGAGGCCATTCTAAAGGCCTCCAGACTGGTCCGGTCACGGGGTGGTTTTGGCTCAGGTGGGGAGTTTCAATTAAAAAGTGGGGGTTAACGTTAAGTGAAGTTAACTTTAGCGAGCGGGCGGCGGGAGAACTCCCTGCCGCCCGCTTGCTTTGCCGGCTTGGCTTGAAATGGCTTCTAGGAAGCCTTTTGCGCACGCACGCGAAAGGCTTCCTAGAAGCCATTTCAAGCCAAGCCGGTAAAGGGGAAGGGGACGGCAGAGAGTTCTCCTGCCATCCTCTTGTAATGGGGGGCCATTTGACAAGAAGGGGAGGGGGGAACCCCTTGATAGCTGCAGGGGGCGGCCGCCAGCCAAGGGGGGCTTGCTTAGCTTGAAGAGGGCGGCAGGGACTGGGAGCAATCCTGCTGCCTGATTATGTCTACAAAGGAGCCCGCGCAGCGGAGATTGAAGCGGGCGCCACCCTGCCGCCCGATTACTACATAAAATATGTGACTTTGCTGGAAAGGGTGAGTAAAGCCCCCCTTTTTTAATTGGAACTCCCCACCCCAGTGCCGGACCGGTTCCGTGCACACCCCTACCATTTACTCAGTTTAACATTCTGCATTAAATGTAGTAGCACACATTTTGTGTGTAAAATGCAGCACTTGAAGCAGCTACCCAAAACTAGGTTGAAGTGTGTGTGTATGCATAAACACATTGTCAATGATAAGGATGTGCAAAACATTTTGAGCTCAGAATGGGCCATTTAAAGTGCTCTGAGTTCAACACAAAACACCCTTAAATAAAAGGGCCTGTTTCAAGCTCAAAACAAAATGACCCAGTTTCGAGCTGAAATGTTTTGCGTGTTTCGAGTGCCATTTTGGAGGGCTGTTTTTCCATGGAGATCTGGTCTACTGACTGGGGTCTGTTGGTACACCAGGCCTCTGCCCCAGGTTTAGCACGTTGGCTCTCCTTGGAGGACTGGTCTATAGTCCTCTAAGGCAGGCCAATGCAGTAAGTCAGGGGTGGAGGCCTGATCTACCTGCCTCATGTAGCAGGTAGACCAGTCCTCTGAGGTGGGCCAACACGCTAAGTCTGGAATAGAGGCACATCCCTAGTCAATGTTCTCAACTTGTCTAACACTTCATGAGACAATGCATAAAGCACCTTTAAAAAAAGCAGTCATGTTCTCGTAAAAGGTTAAATGAGAGAGTTAAAACATCTTGCTACGTTTGAAAAGTGAGTGGAATTTAAAAAATAAAAATTAAAAAAGAAATAAAATACTTACGCACAAATATTAGTCCTCCAAGAAACATCAGTCCGACGGCAGTGGCACTAAGTGTTGTTGAGCCTAATGCTCTTTGGCCAATATTCCCACCATAAGTGTCGCGATAATCATCATAACCATTACCTCCACCCATATCACCTCCAATACTGCCAGCAGCTCCTCCACCAGCACCACCTGTACCAGACTCACCGCCCCAAGTTCCAGTACCAGATTCACCACCCCAAGTTCCAGTTCCTCCTGCTGTTCCACCTGTTCCTCCTGCTCCTCCACCTGTTCCTCCTGCTCCTCCACCACCTATACCAGTTCCTCCTCCACCAGCACCGCCACCAGCACTGCCACCACCACCCCAAGTTCCAGTTCCTCCTCCTCCCCCACCCGTTCCTCCTCCTCCCCCACCCATTCCTCCTCCTCCTCCTCCCCCACCCATTCCTCCTCCTCCCCCACCCCCACCCATTCCTCCTCCTCCCCCACCCATTCCTCCTCCACCAGCTCCTCCTCCACCAGCACTGCCACCAGCACTGCCACCACCAACAATCCTTTGAGTAGCACCACTGATACATATTCCATTATGATCACAGTGACAGGCTTGCAATGGGACTATATGTGGCCTTTCACAGCTTCTGCCACTGTTGTCTGTCGTTTGAATGTGGATTTCATATACATAAAATTGCATATTCTGAGAGAACAATTCTGCAGAGTTTTCTGTTGGGAGAGAAAAATAATGGAAAATTCATGGAGCTTAAGCATTCTGCTTGGAAATCTCTGCTCAGGAACACTTATTTATTCATTTACTGTTCAATTTCTATACAGCCTTTCATTAAAACAATCTCAAGGCAGTTCACACAAAAGTTAAAACAAGACTAGGAAAATCACACAATTAAAATATTAACTAAAATATAAAAAACCAGATCTGATTAAAACAACTCAATATCAGGAGGGTGGTTGAGCCTAATGCTGCCCTGGCAGCCCCGGTACAGCTCGACATCGCCAAACCCCCCAACCACACTCCCTGTGTCTGACGTCAAGACGCAGGGGGTGTGGTGCACTTGCAAACGGAACCACACACCCCATTTTCAAGCATATTCCGCCCAGTGCCACGTTTGCAGTGAGGCCAGGAGCAGCTCTCACTGCTTTAAAAGGCAGGGAGCCGTGTTCCTGGCCAGGCTTCCCAGCTTCATTCCCAGCTCCATTTGCAAGTGTGCCGTGCCCCCCTGCATCTGACGTCAGACACAAGGGGTATGGCTGGGCTGTGAGCCATGGCCCCTGAGCGCAATGGCCCAGGTTCTTTGAACCTGTTCGCCCAATGGTGGCTCCACCCCTGCTCAGTATAACCATAAAATATACAAAGCAATAGAAACAATCATATAAAAGTATTTATTCCATGCCCCTGAATAAAGTAAGCATGCTGTTGCCCATGAAAGATGTAGAAGCCCAGGCCCTTAAGAGGGCATGCTGCACTGTGATAATTTCTCATGACCCATCTGGTTGCCATTTAAAACATTAGACAACATCTCCTAGAGTATGTTTTGGCTATGTTGGGCTGATTCAGATGACAAGTTATCAGTAGTGTCTTAAAAGACTGGCCTTCAGTTGACACAAGCATATGAGAACTACACTCATAGGACTGATCAAGGAGAAGACAGAAGGCAGGTTGGGGCTATTCTATGATATCATCATGCTTGGAAGTATCAAGGAGGAGCTTACCCATCATTTGGCCATTGCACTGAGCAGGATTTAATTAACTAGAGCTAGAATGGGCCACTTGCACTGAATTAAAGTTATAGTACATAATGTTAAACAGTTGCTTTGGATTTTTGCCATAACAAGGCCTTATTCTTTATCTGATGAAGCAAAATAGATCCCCCCACTTCCAAATGCCTAGATTTTTATACTAGTGGCTGGAAACTCTCTGGGATTGAGAGTGACCAGAAACAGTGGACTCTTGTATGCAAACTACTGCTGGGCTCCATAGGTGAGTGAGTGGCATTGTAGCTTAACACAAGAGTTGAGATGACAGAAGCAAGAGGTAAACAAGCATTCCTGCTAAAATAATGTTTAATATTAGTTTCCTCTTAATGCACAAATTATTGTGTGCAGCAGTGTGATGCATACATGAAGCTGCATATAAAGGAAACTTACAAAGTCTGGGTTCAGGCACAATTTAGTTAATGATTTTGCATTATATCTGAACCAGAACCAGCTCATAAATCATGGTTTATTTGGAGCCGGCAGGTGAATTTAGACATAGAGCGGAATCTTGGTTGAAGCTGAGCTCCATGCAATCTCCTTCAGCCCATGCCCTCCTTCCATTCCCGCACAAGTGTCTACTTCCTTTCTAGGTTAGAAATCCAAGATTGGTTGCAATGTCTGAACCCACCAACCTTGGCTTTTCCCAACCTATTTGCTTCAGAGAATCTGAGATCTGAACCTCACTTCAACCCTTGGGTTCTCTGAAGCAAATAGGTTAGGATAACCTGAGATTGGTGAGTTTGGACAACATGATCAATATTGGTGTTTCTTAACCTAGAAAGGAAGTAGACACATGTGAGGATAGTAGGGATGAGAGAGTACTCTCAGGGTTGAAGGAGGTCATGCAGAACTCTGCCTTAACTAAGGCTGTGCACTAAGTCTAAGCCCACCCAACAAATCAGGATTGGAAACTATGGTTTGAAGTTCAGGCTTTGTGTGATGTCCAAATTCACAAACTGTTGATAAACTGCAGTTAGAACCATTGCTATGCCTCAAGAGGCTGCTGCACCATGGCAGCAGGAGTCAACCTATGATCTTATGAAATGGAGTCTTAACTTCGCAGATATGAAACAAAGCAGATAGGCAGCTCTGAATAATAGTTTGACTGTTGTGCATTAAAAAGCTCAAGCCATGGTTTGGGTTCTTAACTATGGTTAACAGAAACCACAATTTCATGTTATGTCTGAACCCTGCAAATCTTACCAACCAAACACATAGATGGCACTGGGCTGGGCATGGGATTGGAAGCATATTTAGAAACTGGGGTGAGGGAGGCATTTTAAACAATAATGCTTCATAGAAAATAATGATACCTATACATAGCACAGTGATACCTATACTTACCATTCACTATTCTGATTTTCCATATAGCTGGCTGAGGCTGGTTGACTATGGAAAATGTAATAGGTATTCCAAATGGATGAGCATCTGGATCGTTCGCTGTGATTACTATTGATGGACTGTTCATACATACTTTTCTAATTTCTTTTGTCACAGTTGGGCAGTTATCATTTACATCTTTAATTGTAAGCACAATGGTACCAGTGGCTGTTCTCTCAGGTCTGCCTGTAATTAAATGTGAGAAAAATTTAAAGCATATTTAACCACTCAGTAATATGAAAAAAAAAGTTGCAAAAGAATAATACACTTGCTTTTGCATTTGGCAAAATTTAATTGGTGCAAACCAGAAACGAGAGGAGCAGGAGCAGTGTTCCCTCTAATTGTTTTCATTTGTGTGCAGAATGACTTGTGTTCTGGCCGGCAGTATCAAGGCAGTGTGTGTGCACGTGCATTCAAAGTGGGGCCTTCCTGATTCAACCTGAGCAGGATCTAAAATTAAGGGGATCTTTCTGTATCTTCCTTCTAGGATAGCCTAGGGAAGGGCATCATAGCAAGCCAGGGTAAAGGTCCTTCTGTGGTTAGTTACTTCTACCTATGTAAGGTATCTAGCAGGTGTTGTTATATACCTTAGACTTTCAGAGAGAAGAGAGTTCGGGGACTTATCTAAGTCGGTTTTGAATTCTGTGTCAATTATGTGCTGTTTGATAAGTGTTCCGGCCTGCTTATGACCCAAGGAAAGTAGGTAGGAAGGGGAAAGTCCAAGTAAGAATAGTTTTGCTGATAGAGATTGCTTCCATGTAGTATGCTTCCATGTGGATTGGAAGTCATCCACCAGTGCTGAGGGAGTTAGTCCTGTGGGGAGGAGGGATCGTTTCAACCTGTATTTGAGTATGGACAGTCAGATTCTGGCCTCCATTTTCACCAGGCCTACCTCCAATTGTAGAGCGGCGTTAGAGGCACAATGAGGGATGAAGTACTGCTCGTAGGAATTTGGTCTGGATGAGCTCTAAAGGGACAAAGTTGGAAAAGGGGCCTAGCTGGGCACCATATAGAAGTTGTGCCATAGACTTAGCTTCAAATTGCTTAAGGGCTACAGATATGTATTGGCCCCATTTTGATCAGAAGAATTTTTGGATAATTGTGGCAGTTCTCTGGGCATTTGGGGCAGCATAGCTGTCATGGGCCTTCCTAGTCCCAGAAGCATCACCCCCAGATATTTGAAGCATGAGATCTGGTTGATGTCATTCCCATTTATACATCAGGACTGTGCCCTTGGTCTCTTATAATTTTGGTTTTATGGTAATTGGTTTCCAATAGGTCTTCCCTGCAGTACTGGGAGAGGGCCTTCAGTGCTCTTTTAAGTCCTGTGGGGGTCCTTAAACCATAAGGATTGCCATATTGTCTCTATAGAGCAGTGCTTCTCAACCACCAGTCTGCAGACCAGTGCCGGTCCGCAAGGTGTTGTGTACCGGTCTGTGAGGTATCACTAATAAAAATCACCTCCCCCCCCAAAAAAAACCAAATTTTGGGCCAACAGGGGCTTTCCAGAGTTCATTTCCAGGCAGCCCTCGCTGCTGGATAACATTCATTTTGTTTCTTCGAAATGAACATTATCCAGCAGCGAGGGCTGCCTGGAAATGAGCTCCAGAGAGCTGCCCAAAATTGGTTTGCGGGGGCTGCCTGGGGGTGGGGGTGGGGGCAAGGCAGGAGACCCCCTTACAAACTGCTGGTCCGGGAAACTGCGCACAAATAATGTACCGGTCCATGACTCCAAAAAACGTTGAGAAACACTGGTATAGAGGATTGCCACATTGTCTGTATAGAGCAGGGTGGAGATATGTTTTTCTGCCAACTTTGGAAGGTGGAAGTCCAGGTTGTTTAGGTGGTCTACCATGTCATTTATATAGAAGATGAACAGGAGAGGAGCAAATATGCAACCTTGTTTGAAGCCTGTGTGTGTTGGGACGGTGTTAGATAAGTGTCCTTGGGGGTTGCATCTAACTTTCAGGAATGTGTCATCACACACAGTATAAATGAAAAATAGCAGGTGCTGGTCAATCATGGAGGCTTCCAGTTTCCCCCATAGATTGGGTCATGAGATGGAGTCAAAAGTGGACTTAAGAACAATGAAGGCTGCATACAGGGAGACTGAGCTGTGAGTGGAGTATTTTTTTTTATTAGGTGCTGAAGTCCTGCCTGCTCTTCTACCAGGATGTTTTCTTGTTCCAGCCAGTCCCTTAGTTTCCCATACAGATGTCTAGCATAGAGTTTGTGGGCTGTGCTGAACAGGCTGATAGGTCTATAATTAGCTGGGTCATCCATCTTGCCTTTTTTTTGAAGATGGGAACTATGACTGCGAGCCCCCAGTCCTCAGGGATGCGTCTGTGCTTGTCAACAGATGTGAACAGCGCAGCAAGAATGGGAGCCCATCATGCTGAGTTGTTTTTTATAGGTTCAAGAGGAATTAGGTCATTGCCAGGAGCCTCCCCAGGTCCGAGATCAGGTCCATGATCTCAGCTGGCACCACGGGCAGCCAGGAAGGCAAGTCCTCTGCATATTGCTGAGGGCATCTGTGGTCCAGCTCTTCGCCTTTGTACAGTTCACTGAAGTGCAATTCCCAGGCCTCTGGTGAGGTAAAGCTGTCCAGGTGTGTCAGGCTTTTGCTCGGGTGATCTGCGGTGATGTGCCAGAATAAGGCTGAGTCTTTGGTTCTGACTGCTTGAGTAAGGTGTGACCAAGCAGCTTTCATAGCATTTCTTTTCTTGTGTTTGAGTAGTTGTTTGTATTGCCTCTTCTGCTTGAGGTCCTGAACTGTCACTAGACTTGTGTTGGCCTTGTAGGTGTTGTAGTTAGTGATGAGCAACCCCCCCCCTTTTTTCTTCTTCAACACATTTGGAGTTGAACCATGGTCTGGAGCAATACAGGTGTGGCTTGGGGTGGCTGTTGTTCCTGTTGGTAAGGTGCTTCTGTAGTTCCTCCACTAGTTTGCTATAGCTTTCAAGGATTGAGATGAATGGGCTGTTTTTGGCAGTCCAGCCTGTGTCATGTATGTGATTTTGGCAGAGGTCTTGACTGGAGCTGAAGAGGGAGCTGTCTGGATGTTGCCAGGGCCTATGTTTGAAGTTTTAATAGTATACTTGTGTAGCACAAACGTATCAAAGGCAGGCCTGATCTTATGTACCTTTGTTGAGATTGTGTTTAAAAGCCCTAGGATTTGTATAACTGTTTCTGTTGATAAAAAGCAGGATTCTCCTAAATATTATGGTAGGGTCCACAGGAGTGGCTGCAGGTATGTTTGGCTCTCTTAGGTCCCGTCTCTCTGCTCCAGGGGTTTTCCCAGGCTGGAGTTATTAGACAGCGAAGGAGATGCCTGGTGTAATGAAGTCTCCCTTATAGCAGACTCCTTGGCGGAGGCGTGAGTGAGGATTCTCCATGCTCAGGGCTGTAAATCTGTTCTGGATAGGGAGTGTAAAAGTTTTACTCACGGCTCTGTTGGTGGAAAGGTAGGAGTTGATCCTCATCTGCTTCCCTGCCTTGGCTGGTTGGTTGTTTGGGTTGTTCCTATTTTTTCCTCTTCTTGCTTTTATTTGTCATGGTTAAGCTTTCTGTAGTTTCTGCTTGAGAATTTCAGCTCCAATGAAGAGAAGTCCAATTTCAAGGCAGGACCCTGTGAATAGTGCTGCTAGCTAGTTGTCATCTTGGCCAAACACCCTATCACCAGTCAAACCCTTTTGCTGCAGAAATGCTCTTTTTGTTGTTGTTTAAACACATGCAGCCCACTTTCCCATTCTGCATCATCTCACTGAAACCTTAATAAAACCTTAATAAACAATGGAAAGTTTTTTAAAAGCAATTTTCTTACCTGTAGTAATAGCTAGAATTTCTGCTGTGTATTTCCCATCGACTACATAGATTGACTCACGATCAATCACTTTTTTAAAAGTGATGACAGAAGTTTTGGGGTTGATTTGAAACCAGGCAGCTGGATCACGTCCCATCATATAGCTGTATTTGATTAAGAGAAATCAATTAGTAATTATAAAATGCTAAAATACATGCATGCTCCAGAGCATTGGCATGGCTGTCTAATATGACAGGTAGCACAAAGATGATAGAGTTAGTTAAGTTTATGTTACAAGAAGCATAGAGAACAGAATCTGAACATCTGCATTCTCCACTTCTGCTGCAAAATGCCATTTACCTCACTGATCTCACTGTTTGTGCCAGTCATTACTCTCCACTTTTCGTGTCACAACAGAATTGGGGAAGTAGACTAACATGTTTTGTTGTCTTTCTTGTAACATCTGAACAAGCCCTAAGCATTATAATTGAGGTGCCTGTTTATTTATATGAATATATTGTAATAGGACTAAAGTTATTATGTTGAATGCTAGCTAACCTAATCGTTTGTTAGGCAGATTGCTGGCTGGTAATCCAGATTATGCTTCTTAAGGTGAGCTAATGGTTGAAAGATCACTCTGGAAGGGGAAACCACCAGGGGTCTTGTAAAGTGGCCCAAATAAAGTTTATTTATTATTATTTATCATCATCATCCACCTTCATCTAATGGAAAAGTGGTAAAAAGTGTAAAAAATAGAACAATATTGTAGTGTAAAGAAAGAACAAAAAGGACAAATGCAAGACAGAGATTGGAAAGGAAGTTGAAAGAGTAGAACGCAGAAGCATCTTAGGGTGCAGGATTTTTTCTCTGGGGATCTGATGTAACCTATTGCTGTTTGTAGGAGTGCCCTGCTATTTCAATTCCATAGGAACACAGGAAGCTGCCATATACAGAGTCAGACCATTGGTCTATCTAGCTCAGTATTGTCTTCATAGACTGACAGTGGCTTCTCCAAGGTTGCAGACAGGAGTCTGTCTCAGCCCTATCTTGGAGAAGCCAGGGAGAGAACTTGAAACCATCTAATATTCATCTTGTATATTTGCAAATAAACAAAATATTATGACACTGTAAGCCTCCAGTGATTTCTCCTCTAAAGGAAGCTAGAATTTAGGTAGTGCTGCATCCCTGGAGCTTCTCACCATTCAGGGAAGTTGAGAGCACAAGTAAAAGTTCACAAAGTGGTTCACAAAGCAAAAAGAATGAAAAGATGGTTCCCCATCCCATAGGGGCTTGCAGTCTTTAAAAAGGCATGAATTAATAAGGACAGTTACTATCCCCTTGTTAAATATAAGAGTGCCAACATTTTAAAACATGCCTCTTTGCCCACTTAGTGGAGGCATATACATACACACACAGAGAGTCAGCAGAGAAGCAGTCTTCAAGTGAATTGTGTGCATAGGGGCCACGGAGTTTCTAGCCATGCAAACAAAAGACCTGGCCACAGGCATGAGCTTGTCTGATCACAATCCCTGTTGTTAGGGGTGCCACTGTATTCTGTGTGGTCTCCTTTCATTCTATCTCCTCCTGCTGCAGTAACAGCAAGCTTCACTTAGCAAATGACTCCTCTCTATTACAGGCCTTACTTTTGCAAGGCCTTGGGCCCAACATGGAAGCTCTCCATGTTACAGCAAAAGGAGGAGGCAGAACGGATGTAAGGAGACAATACAAAAAATGGGGGGAGGGGAATATTCTTGCACATGGGCCTCTTCTAAGCTTGGGTAAACACGTTCCCCTTACATAGGGTTGCCATATTCAAGCTTCCCAAATATTATGCAAATTATGCAGCAACTAATTTGCATTATTTATTTATTTATTTGACAGATTTGTATTCTGCCTGCCACTACCCAAGTCTCTGAGTGATTTATAACAATAAAACAAACCAATGACTGTGGAGAAACTGTGGAGCCAATGGCAGGAGGCAAAGCTGCAGAGCCTTCCTTTCTTTCCTCTCCTTCTCTTCCCTCCCAGGTGATTGGATCCAGAGTAAAATCAAGGCAGACCAAGTGGCACATTTGAAATCTGGATAAATACGGGTGGAATTTAGCAGCCGGGTGGAGGAGCCAAAACCTGGGGGCTACCTTAAATTCCAGGGTCATGGCAAGGCTACCCTCATACAAGGGAGAAGGGGAAATGTTTGCTGATTTGTCCCCCCTCTGCTAATGTGCCCCCTGAAAATATGTCTCTATGGGGTGCTCTAGCTCTCAGGGACATATTTTGTGGGCAGAAAGGGGGTTGAAGAGGTGTCAGGGTTGACCTGGCCTCCAACCTGAAGGACACCATTTCAGCAGAGAAGAGTGAGCTCTCCCCAGCCTGTATCCCTGATCCCAGCAGCAGCCCTCCAGATCCCTCAGGCCTAGTACAGTCAATTCTGGTCACCCTGGAGGAGCTTTGGAGCTCAGAGCAGCTGGCCCTTCCCCCAGTGAGATTACTGGCCCATCTTTAGCACCTTCCTCCTTCACATACAAGACTCCAGAAATAGAGGTGATGCTATGCTAGGGCCGAGTTCCGGCTCTGAAGGCAGATTGCTCCCCTGGCTGCTCAGGGATTCTGTCCTGATGGGCTTATTCAGAAGGAGGCAGGCCAGCTAAGGCAGCTCTGCCAGAGCAGGGCTGATCTTAAGATCCAAGAAGGGTCGGGCTCTTGCTGGCTGTATCACTCCTACAGTTGGCACCAGCCTTTGCTGATTCAACAATTCCCCTTGTGAGTGTGAAACTCACTAGAACTGGCTGTAAACAAGAGGAGAACTGGGGTTGCTCCATCCACTTAGCAGTAGAGGAATGTACTTCCCTGAGCGGATGTAAGTCTGGATGCTGCCCACTGTATCATTCACAATGAAAAATGTGCTGTGGGAGACAGTTCATCATCTTCTTCTTTTTTTAAGTTAGGGGAAATGCAAAGTGCAGGAGAAGTTCCATGGGAGAAGGGCTGTGTATTTGCAAAGAGCCTTCAGTGTCCTTGCAGTGAAGGCTTCTTGCACATCTAAGCAGGCACAAAAGATGAGGGTGTGTGTGTGTGATGTTTGCTTCTCTCCCCTCACTGCAAAATATCTATCTTCAGACTTACTTTTTGAAGCAGAAAGGTCTTTTGCAGTGAGGGTAAAGAAGCAAAAATTGTTCCCTTCTCCTTCCATGCCCATTTGAGAAGTCTTCATTGCAGGGACATTGGAGGCTCTGTGTGAATGCACCTTCTTCTCTTGACCTTCTGTTGTGCATAATGTGGGTCATTTTTTTTAAAGAACTCCAGTATAGAGTATGATATTGCACAGCATTTTTCCTGATGGAGTAGGCAGCTTTGTTGATGATCTGTTATTATTTTAAAAGGTGACATGAGCATTCCTATGCATAAAGAGGTACATAGGAAGCTGGCTTATACCAAGTCAGACCATTGGTCCATCTAGCTCAGTATTGTCTATGCAGACTGGCAGTGTCTAATACTACTAATACTGTAGTATTAATGCTAGAAAAATGAAATAGGCCTACAAGAGAGGCCTCAAGGGAAGGCATCTGAATCCCCCATAACAGATGAATACCACTTGTGGATTCTTTGTGCCCAGTCATCTGGAAAGCATTGAAGGTGGTGTTAAATGCAAAATTATAAATCTATTTCTTTAATAATCAACCATAAAAAGCCTCAATTTGTTTTTGAAAAAACAGATTTAACACACATTTGAAAAGCCAGTTTTTCAGAGAGAGCTTCTTTCTGCATGCAAACTATCTGGTCTTCCTCTTCTCAATGTGCCCATTTTGATCAGATTGGATGCATGGGCTCAGCCCAAGGAAGACCCAGTGGAAATAAAAAACTGTCTTACCGGACATTAGTAGCAACTGTCCCTGTATCCTGGTCAACGGCTTCAAATGTTCCAACTTTGTAAGTAAGTATATTTTCATTTGTTAAGCCCTCTGATGCAGTGACAGTTATTGTAGATGGACTAAATGCTGGTCCTTCATTAACATTGATTACAGTTACCATTATTGGGGTACCATGAGCTTGATACTGAGAAGCCACTGAATAGTGGAAAGGAGCTATGTTTCGAACACCAATGCTCAAAGGTATGCTTGAGAATTGTTCATAATCAATTTCCTAAAGGGGGAAAAAACATGGATACATATTCCATATATACCAACACACACAGGCAGACTTTCCACATCCAAGCATTGATAACTAATTAGAAATACATTTTAAAGAAGATGTTCATTTAAAATATCTTGTATGAAAATCAGCTGTTGCTTGAAAAACAATATTCTTTCAGAAAAGTTGAATGCGATGAAACTGAAAGGAAAACAAAAACAAAAAAGAAGAAAGGACCTCTTCACTTAACACAAAGTAACCTTATTCAATAATTAAGGAATTGCTTGAGCTAAGATTTTGTGATGAATGCATGGAGAACAGGCTATTACCCATGGTGCTAAATGTGGAGATAAGTTATGAAATTTCATAGTGAAAGGTTTTGCAGAGAGAGCTGTGCTTTTTTTTTTTTTTAAAGGTGACAAATGGGGCAGCTGAGAATGTTGGCAGCAATCTATAATACCCTTTTTTGCAGCTTTTGTTTAGGACCTACAGCTATGAAAGTCTTCATTCATTCATTCAGGTCAAGGCGAGCATACCGTGAAGATTGTTTGGTTTCAACACATAGTCAGGGAATCAAATTCTGATTGTTGCTTGCAATGACAGTGAAATAAAGCTTTAAATTCTTACCTTCACAACTCTCAGAATACCCTCATTAGTTGTTTGGTCTGTTATTATTTCAAAGTGGTTGTTCTCATTCCCACTTATGAAGTAGAATTGTGCATACCAATTATCTGTATATTCTTGATCTGCATCAAAAACCTGTATCCTCATCAGATCTTGACTGAGTGAATTTTCTGAAATGCTTACTGAATACTATAAAAGAAAGAAAATTGCTGTTGAAGCTGAGACATATAGGGTATTCCCATAAGTTATAATCATCACAAAACTTCTTCCACAATGCATACTAACTAATTACAAACACTCAAGGATCTGCTCTGTCACCTGTTTGGGTACAGCTGCTGCGGTCACAATTATTGATTCAATAGTGCACAAAAATGCATGGCCATCCTAGGCAAGCTGAGACAAACTATTTTTCAAACAGCAAGTGAAGTTCCTGGTTTAAAAGTTCTGTAACAGACTTGAAAAAAAGTTGTAATTCAAAGCACATTGGGCTGGCTTGGAAGATATCATTGCCTGGCTTACTACAAGTGAAAAAGTCAAGAGTGCATTCTGAGCTCACACAGCATCCCCTCAACATGCCATTCCTTAATCACTTGGTGTGTGTGTATGTGTGCCCAAAGTGACACTCTGCACATGGTCCAAATACCATACCATTTTTTACCAAAAAAAGTTCTCAGAGCAGTTTACATTACAAAAGCTGGTTCTCAGTCCCAAAAGGGCTCACATTCTAAAAAGAAACACGTTAGAACAAAATGTTAGGATGAGACAAGATGGGGGAGTAGACTCCAAGTTGATGTATTAGATAACCATGAGATGTCACATGTGGGTTTTTGTTTTTTTTTAAACCCTCATTTTCTTCTTTGTTTCTGTTTCTGGTTGTCCTTTAATATTTCTTTAAATTAAAAAAAAAGAAAAAAAGAAAAAGAAACATGTTGTACTAGTAAGAACTAATCTGCCTACTTTCTTTTCACTTTCTCTACAACTGGACTAAATTTGGTGCAAATCGAGGTCCACAAGTTAGACCTCTTGTGCCTCAAATGTTCACTCATCTGCCATCTTGGACCGGGATGGATGACATCATTATAAACTACACCATTGAGGTGTCCCTGTGTGTCACTCACTACAACTGTACCTAATTTGGTTCAAATCAGTTAGACAGTCTTCATGTTAACGCACTTGTGCCTCAAAAGTTCACACGTCTGCCATCTTGGATCGGGGTAGATGACATCATCACAAACGACGCCATTTTGGCATCCATATGTGTCCCTACAGCTGAAGCTGGTTGAAATCGGTTAGGCAGTTCACAAGTTAGCCTACTTGCACCTCAAAAGTTTACGTGTCTACCATCTTGAATTGGGGTGGATGACATAATAACAAACATTTAGGTGTCCCAATGTGTGCCTACAGCTGTAGCAAATTTGGTTCAAATTAGTTAAGTGGCTCACACGTTAGTCCACTTGGGCCTCAAATGTTTATGAATCCAC
Organism: Hemicordylus capensis; assembly: GCF_027244095.1. NCBI lineage: Eukaryota > Metazoa > Chordata > Lepidosauria > Squamata > Cordylidae > Hemicordylus > Hemicordylus capensis. The sequence continues at coordinate 251,636,007 of NC_069660.1, read as the reverse complement.
CATCTTGAATCAGGGTGGATGACATCATCACAAACTACACCATTGAGGTGTCCCTGTGTGTCACTCACTACAAATGTACTTAATTTGATTCAAATTGGTTAGACAGTCCACAAGGGGTCATGGTGGACAGCTCATTGAAAGGGCTGACTCAATGTGAGGCAGCTGTGAAAAAGGCCAATTCCATGCTAGGGATCATTAGGAAGGGGATTGAAAATAAAATGGCTAATATTATAATGCCCTTATACAAAACTATGGTGCGGCCATACCAGGAGTTCTGCGTACAATTCTGGTCACCACATCTAAAAAGGGACATTGTAGAACTGGAAAAGGTGCAGAAGTGGGCAACCAAGATGATCAGGGACCTAGAGCACCTTTTTTATGAGGCAAGGCTACAACACCTGGGGCTTTTTAGTTTAGAAAAAAGACAACTGCGGGGAGACATGATAGAGGTCTATAAAATCATGCATGGTGTGGAGAAAGTGGATAGAGAGAAATTCTTCTCCTTCTCACATAACACTAGAACCAGGGGTCATCCCATGAAATTGATTGCCAGGAAATCTAGGACCAACAAACGGAAGTACATTTTCACACAACGCACAATCAACTTGTGGAATTCTCTGCCACGAGATGTGGTGGCAGCTAACAACCTGGATAGCTTTAAGAGGGGTTTGAATAACTTCATGGAGGAGAGGTCAATCAACAGCTACTAGTTGGAGGGCTATAGGCCACCTCCAGCCTCAAAGGCAGGATGCCTCTGAGTACCAGTTGCAGAGCAGTAACAGCAGGAGAGAGGGCATGCCCTCAACTCCTGCCTGTGGCTTCCAGTGGCATCTGGTGGGCCACTATGCGAAACAGGATGCTGGACTAGATGGGCCTTGGGTCTGATCCAGCAGGGCTGTTCTTATGTTCTTATGTTAGCCCAATTGTTCCTCAAATGTTCATGTCTGCCCCCTTGAATTGGGGTGAATGACATCATCACAAACTATGCCATTGGGGCATCCCTATGTGTCCCTCCCTACAACTGTACCTGATTTGGTTCATATTGGTCCAGGCATTTCAAAAGTTAGCCCACTTGCACCTCAAACGTTTATGTGTCTGCCATCTTGAATCAGGGTGGATGATGTAATGACAAACTATGCCATTGTATCCGTATGTTTCCCTACAACTGTACCCAATTTGGTTCATACTGGTCCAGGCATTCCGAGGTTGATAGGGGGACACACATACACATAGAATGCCGGGTGATCTTATAAGCCTACTGGAAAGTAGGCTAACAAAGGAGACCCTGGCAATAGCCATTAAGGGGGCACTATGTTGGGCTGAATTGAGAACTACACTGTCCCCGCTAAATATAAGAGAGCCACCACTTTAAAAGGTGCCCCTTTGCCCAGTTAGCATGGGCAAAACCATCCGTACATCAATTTGATGGGGTATGTAAAATGGTCGAAGTGCATGGCTCAGCTATAGGAGTATATTGTTCAGGGATTTTAAAATTAATATTGTCTAATCACACAAGCCCTGAAGAGATGCAGTGGGGGAGTGCTCACACATGCACACACAGAGGCCACATGTGAGCACTGTAAGATCTTCCTCTTAGGGGACGAGGCCACTCTTGGAAGAGCACCTGCATGTTTACATGCAGAAGGGTCCAAGTTCTCTCCCTGGCATCTCCAAGATAGGACTAAGAGAGACTCCTGCTTGCAACCTTGGAGAAGCCGCTGCCAGTTTGTGTAGGGAATACTGAGCTAGATGAACCAGTGGTCTCACTCAATATAAGGCACCTTCCTATGTTTCAGAGAACATTAAAAATTATGTTTAAGCTCAGCTACAGACTGCATTTAGAACCAGTGGCTGACATCTAGAGTAATCCTGCACTGACATGCTAGGGTTTTCTGTTGCAGGGAGCAGCTTGTGATATTTTGATGATTCTCCCCATTTTTTAATTCCGAGCCGCTTTGGGTCAAGGAATCATCTTCTCATTCCTTTTGCTATACAAATTGTTTCAAAAATATTTTTTCCTTGAAAAGCAGAAAATAAATATTCAAACTCAACTTAACTCTCAGGAATGCAGCAAACCTGAATGAAATTTGCAAAAGCAAAAGCGCTTTCAGGTGTTTTTCTCAGCTTGATTTATATCACCCTTTGCCCTAAAAGAACTGGAAATGGCAGCCTGGATATCTTCCTCAGCTCTGATCCATTAAATAGAGACAATATCAAGGGAAGGGCTATAGCTCAGTGATAGACCACATGTGTTGCATGCAGAAAGCCCCAGGTTCAGATTCAATATCTCCAAAGATCCCCATCTGAAACCCCAAGGAACTGGTGCCAGTCAGAGTACATAAGACTGAGCTAGACGGACCTATGGTCTGTTTCAATATATGACGCCTTCACATGTTCATATATGTGCTGCTTGGAGCTTGTGCAAAGACAACACCGCCTCACAATTGAGAGACTCCATGATGCAGTGGTAGCGTGCATGCACAAGAGGTGCAGAGAGGTGCAGATAGTCAGAGTAGACAGCACTACAAGCTGCTAAGACGAATGGCCTAATTCAGTATAAAGCATCTGCATATATTATCCTCATATCTGTACCATTTACCACCATTTGAGAGTCATGCCACCCATTACATAGCAATCAATTCAGTTTTGCCACTCAGTGAGGCGGGTCTCATGATCAAAGAGACCTGCCTGGGGAGGGTGAGTGGGGAGAGCAGGCTTAGCCCACTCTCCCAGCAGACAACCAGCCAGTCTGCTCTGGGCGGCTGCAGCAGCCGCCCACACAATTGCTGGCTCCGTCACATAGCCAGCCGGGGCTGGGGAGTTCAGGGGCCACGTGGCCCCCGGAAGCTCCAGCATGCCCTGCGCAAGCACGCAGGGCATGCTGCAGAGACCCCCGAGCTGGGAGGCTGCTTTTGAGCCTCCCGGCCGGGGGGTCTACTCATGAATAGCCACAGCATGGAGCTGCTCCACGGCAACTCACAATCAGGAAGCCCGGGTTAGCGGAACGCTCGCTCTGCTAACCCGGGCTTAGGGGAGGGCTACATAAGCGGGTGACCTGCTTAGGAACCACTGGGCTCGCAGGTGAGCCCAGTGGTTCTCACAACGGGATGAAATCAGGCTAGCCTCCGCTAGCCCGATTTCGTCCCATCGTGTGACTAGCCTCTGTATATGTTCAATAGGGAGCTGCAGCCAATCCCAGTCTTTACAAATGAATCTGTATGGATCCTATGGTTTCAAACAGATCTTTGTCACAAGTTCCTGTTTTTGTAAAACATCCCAAAACTTAGAAGTGCACACCTAAAAACAATATTGTGTGAAGAAACCTGGAAAAAGATCTAAAAGATTCATTACAGAAGTTGATCTAAAAACTTGCCAAGTTACCTATTTTGATTCTCATATACATCGCTAGGGTTACACAACATTATTAAATTGCCATTTTCAGTTAAATACAGATTGAATGTTGCTTTCAGTTTCTGGCTACTAATTTTTTTAAAAGGAAAAGGAGAAATGATAGTCCCATTCACACATTAAGTTCAAAATATGTACCAGGAGTGTACAGCATGCTATTCTGTATTCACGTGTTATAGTGAATGCAGGTACAGCAGTACACTTCCTGTCTGTATCCTGCATTCTACCCAGGTTCAGTTTTAAAAAGAAAGGAGGGATAGTCATTCATACAAAAACATGTATAATTACACAGACATCTGAATGCCCGTACAACTGAATGTCTCAATAGGGCTGTGGGCTGATAATCTAGACTGCTTCCATTTCTCCTTGGGCTTCTAAGGGCATAAATCTACCCACCTTCCCAGGAGTGCCTGCCACCAGAGAGTTATGATGGAAAGCAGAATGGATGGTTTGTGACTATGCTTTGGTCAATAAAGCTTACCGAGCTCTGTGAAAGAGTTGGAAAGTTATCATTCACATCTTGGACAGTAACTTCACAAAAACATTCAGAAGAGATTCCATCCGGACCTCCATTCCTGTCTGTGGCTTTCACAAGCAGAGAGTAGCTACCATGCTCCTAAATGAAAGTTGATGGAAGGAAGGAAGAAAATCAAGAAAAAATATATATATTTCAAAGATCATCATCACCACCACCACAATCATTTTGAGAACAAAAACAATCCTCAAAGCAGTTTAAAGAGCTCTGTAAACTCACAACCTATTATAAGAATACGACAAATATTTATATACTGCTTTTCAACAAAAGTTCCCAAAGCGGTTTACATAGATATAAATAAAAACATAAATAAAATGGCTGTCCATCAACCATTGGAAGGAAGTTGTGCTGGGGATGGATAGGGTCAGTTGCTCTCCCTCCACTAAATAAAGAAAACCACCACTTTTTAAAAGGTGCCTCTTTGCTCATTTAGCAGGGGACAACAACAACTACTTCTACCACCACGATCACCACCACTAAGAATATTTATATACAACTTTTCAACAAAAGTGGTCAAAGCACAAACCAACCAACACACAAACAAAGGTAGTTCCCTGTCCCCAAAGGGTTTAATGTAAAAGGAAATATATGGTCAGCACCCGCAACAGCCACTGAAAGGATGCTGTGCTGGGGTTGTACAGGGACAATTACTCTCCCCCAGCTATACATACGACAAACCACTTTAAAAGATGTGCCTTTGCTCAGTGAGCAGGGCTTAAACTCATTAACAGCGCACACTTCTGTCCAAGAAGATTACAAATCACCCCTCATTAATAAACTACACTTCTAATACACAGCTTTTATTTCAACATGAAAAGTGTGTTATGAAAAAAGTTTGGGGTGTTTTGACAGTCTCCTTCCTTGCTATTTCACTGAAGAGACTTTTGCATCCAAACCTGTGCAACAGAGGTAAGTGGCACTAGGAACTCACTCCAGCAAGCAGGGGCAGTTCGTCTATGAGGCAAGGTGAGGCACCAGCCTCAAGTGGTGAGTGTGGGCACCCCATCTGCCTGCTGCTGCCACCTTGCCTCATCTCTGCTACTACCTTTGTGTTCTCCACATGGGCCCTGACCTCTCTTTGCTGGGAAAGAGGCCAGTGGTGATGCAACCCAGTTCTTCCCCTTCAGGGCACATGCCTGTCCTTGGTCAGGTGTGCACTGCTTCCTCCAGTTTTGCTGACCTGTCTCTCACTGCAGCTGTGCTCTCCCTTCCAGCACCAAAAGTGGACAATCCTGGTGCTGAAAGGGAAGGCATGCCTGCCAGAAGAGACACGGGCCAACAAAACCGGAAGCAGGAGATGCTCCAGTGGCATACAAGGGCAGAGTGACATGCACTTGGAAGGGAACTGGGGTGGCCTTAGAGCTGGCCTCTGGCCTGGCAGGTGAAGCTGGCAAGGAGAGGGCAGGGCTGTATCCGTGCTGGGCTCACCCAGAGGGCGGGGCCAGCAAGGAGGGGGACAAAGCGGCGCATTGCGGCTGGCCTGGATTGGCGAGAGGCAACGAGCTGCCTCTGACATCTTCCTTTGATTCCTCTTCTCCTTCTGGGCCTTTCTGAGGGTCCGAATAAATGCCTTGGCTGCTGAGGACACAGAAGGCCTCCCGGAAGGAAACACTTCAGTTACAAGGCATCATACTTCCCCAGTGCTCCAGCTGCAAACTTTCCCCATGAGAAACCGCTGAGGGTTCTGTTTTTGTTCTTACCTCTCTGTCAAGGATATTTGCAATGTGAAGTTCTCCAGTCTCTGTGTTCAAAATAAACTTCGATGGGCCTCCAGGATTCTGACTCTCTATCTTGTAGGCAATTTTGGAATTCAGATTGTTTGGCTCATCTGCATCGGTAGCAGTGATTTTCAGTACTAAGGTGTCTGTAAAGGAAGAAAACACTGCTCAAACAAAAGTATCAAGAGCTGCATTTCAGTTTTGTAAAATCATAAGGATATCAGAAATTGTGAATTGTCTAATTTACTTCAGCTTACTGAACCTATGTGTGATAAATATAGAAGCGCTTCACACAAGCAAAGTGAAGTGCCTCGGGGTGGTTTGGGGCGAGAGCAGGCTACGCCCGCTCTCCCTGCACACGAGCAGGGAGCCATCCCTGGGCAGCCACCAGCCACACGATTGCTGGCTCCGTCACAGAGCCGGTAGCGGTGGCAGGGATTGGGGGCCACCCAGCCCCCAGAAGTCCCAGGATGCCCCGCATGAGTGCGTGGGGCATCCTGGGGAGACCCCTGAGGCCAGGAAGCTTGTTGGAGCCTCCCGGTCGGGGGTCTCTTCGTGAGTTGCCGCGGTGCGGAACTGTGCTTTGGAGCTGCACCAATGTGTCTCTCAATCAAAAGAACAGGGTTAGCAGAGCACTCGCTCCTCTAACCTCGTTTAAAGGGAGGGATATTTTCGAAGGTTTGCTGCGGGGAGCCGCTCAGCTCCCCTTGCAGCACACGACTGCGCAGGGCTGGGGTGGCCTCCCTTAGCCCAGTTCTGCGCGGTCATGAGAATAAACTCATAGAGAGTGTGGCATAGTGGCTAGACTGTCAGACTTGGACTAAGCAGGTCTGGGTTCAAATCCCCATTCAGACATGAAGCTTATTGGGTGATCTTAGTGCTGGTCACTCTTTTTCAGCCGAGCCTATCTCACAGGGTTGGCATAAGTAAACAATGGGGAAGGAACATGTATACAGCCTTGAGTTCTTTGGAGGAAGCATTGTAATAGACAGATAAACAGATACTAAGGGCTCTGCTCAGTCTCTGATGCAGTGGTGTTCAGCAAGGGGCTCGTGGGCCTGGGCCCTACAAGCTCCCTTCAGAAAACTGATTCATTTAGAAGGCTAAAAATCTGTCTGTCTTCATTTTGTTTTCAGTTTCAAGAAACGCAATAGCAAAGTAGTGATTGGACTGAGATGTCTATGGATATGATGCAGGCACGGGCAAAGAGCGTGTTGATGAGGAGGTTTGCAGGCTTAGTCCGCTCTCTCCGCAGATGATCAAGCTGACAGCCCTAGGTAGCCGGACTGGCTGCCCACATGACTGTGGGCTCCGTCACAGAGCTAGCAGGGGCTGCAGGGAATCAGGGGCCACGTGGCCCCTAGAAGTTCCAGGATGCCCAGCATGAGCGTGCAGGGCATTCTGGAGAGGCCCCCGAGCCTGGGAAGCTGGTCGGGGGTCTACTCGTCTGTTGCCACGTGCCGTGGCAACTCATGAGCAAAAAGAGGAGGTTAATGGAGAGCTCGCTCCGTTAACTTCATCTTAGGGGAGGGGTATTTAGGGCGGTTAGCTGCCAGGAGCTGCGTGGCTCCCGTTGCAGCATACAATCGCCCAAAGGGGGGCTAGGCTCTCTTAGCCTGCTTTTCGGTGATCGCGAGAATTGCCTCGATGTGTTATTGGCATCAATACGATAGAGAAATAATAACTTAAGTACATTGAAATAAATGTACTTGACTGACTGGATCACACACTGCCCGAACGTTGAAAGGAACTGGGATAGTTCATACTCCGTTTGGGAGGGAAATAAATACATAAAACTTTATTTTCGGTATTCTGCAATTCCATGTTCCAGGTCAGACTCAAGCCTAATGAGGTTAAGCGCCCTGTGATGTTTCATCCACCCCGCCCTTAATATAGTTTAAAATTGCAGTTATTACTAATACAGATATTGGGGTATCACTAACCCGTTGCATTGCATGGGAAACTGAACACATACGGAGCTGACAGTCAAAGAAACCCCACAAAATGTTGTTGTAATAATAATAATAATAATAATAATAATAATAATAATAATAATAATATAGATGCTTAGACCAGAACATGCCATTTCAGTTTCGTGTGGGACAGGAGCATAGAGGCTGAACACACAATGAGGCTGTAGACATGAGCATCCCCAGGTTAGGGCAGCCCTACCTGCAATGGTGCACCCAAGAGGACATTCTTGATTGTCTCGAGGAAGGAAGGTCCCCCACCACCTTCCCTCCCTGCTGATATTTTGGTCATGTGCACGGCCTCAATATCTTTTCTATATTTGTGATAGACCAAGTTTTCATTTTTCTCAATATTTCTACAAACAGTTTTGAGGGTAAATAGTACCCCAAAGATACCTCAAATGTACTGTATTAATCCAGTCTTAAGGTAGCAAGTACCTTGAGTTATTCAGAAACTTTAAAAACCTGGCAGCTCCATTAAGCACGACATCAACTACGAAGTAAAAAATCAATACCTTATTTACTGTTAATGGAAGCTGTTAATGGGAAGGAGTAAAATAACAAAGAAGGCACTGTGGTACATGTCACCCCACAGTATTACTGGTGTTACTAGCACATAAACAGTATCACATTTAAATATGAAAAGACTCATTATAACATGAGCAACAGAATAAAAACCTGACATAAGATGTATTAAATGGTAATACAACTTTCCCATGCTAAATAACTGAAACATAACACAGCACTGCATGAATTAGGCATCCTGTTGACAAGCAGCACAGCACTGCTGTGATTTGCAGTCACCTTTGCATTTATCTATCTATCGCTCTATTTATTTGTCAAAGTTGCACACCTCCCCAAACGTTTGTCTCTGGGTGGTTAACAATAACAGGTTAAAGCATACACAAGAATCTTAAAACAATTTAGACAATCTGAAAGCCAAAACAGCTTAAAACTTAAAAATTTAAAAAGCTGAAAAAGCTTGGGCGAAGAGGTGGGTTTACACAGGCTTTCATCCATTCAAACCCCAGGTCAGTTAAGAAAAGATCTCTTCTACTTGGTATTGTTTTCCTCCACCACAGATGTAATAATTTAGGCATCATGTTAGCAAAACCCGCCAGTGGTTGGGACTAGTGAGACTAGCATTGAGGCAAGTCTCACGATCAGTGAGACCTGCCGGAGGGGGTTCTGCGGGGAGAGTGGGCTTAGCCTGCTCTCCCCGCAGACAATCAAGGCTGCAGCCCTGGGTGGCCGGATTGGCCACCCACATGACTGCCGGCTCCGTCATGGAGCTGGCGGGAGCTGTGGGGATTGGGGGCTGTGTGGCCCCTGGAAGTTCCAGGATGCCCCGTGCGAGTGTGTGGGGCATGTTGGAGAGACCCCCAAGCATGGGAGGCTGTTTGCTCCGCTAACCTGGGCTAAGGGGAGGGGTATTTAAGCAAGTTACCCACTTTGGGGAAACCGGGCTCGCCTGCGAGCCCGGTGGTTCCCACGGTCTGTGGAAAGCGGGCTAAGCTCCCTTAGCCTACTTTCCACTGATCGTGAGAATCGCCTCATTATCTTGCAAATATAGGTGGACACTACTTGGTTACAGTTATCCACACCACCTTTGGTTGCATAGTAATAGAGGATGGTCTCTGACTTTGGTCTATTATTCTAAAGTGCAGCAACACTGCATAGAGGACAGAAGTCAGTTAGGTCTATGAACCCCTCAAAATCTGATTCAGTGGTTTTCTCTGCAAACACCTTTTAAAGCTGTTTTGCTTGTCAGAAGCCAAAGGTAAGTGGCAAACAGGAAGCTGCCATAGACTGAGTCAGACCATTGGTCTATCTAGCTCAGTATTGTCTACACAGACTGGCAGCGATTCTCCAAGGTTGCAGGTAGGAATCTCTCTTAGCCCTATCTTGGAGATGTCAGGGAGGGAACTTGAAACCTTCTGCTCTTCCTAGAGTGGCTCCATCCCCTAAGGGGAATATCTTACAGTACTCACACATCAAGTCTCCCATTCATATGCAACCAGGGCTGATCCTGCTTAGTTAAGAGGACTAGTCATGCTTGCTACCACAAGACCAGCTCTCCTCTCTGAAAGGAGGAGTATAGGAAGTGCAGCCTCTTCACCTGTGTTTATGTCTAACTTGCTGAAGAGATAAGTTCATGTCTCTGGGGAAATGGGTTTCTGCTTCTCTGGGGAAAAGATTGATATCTCCCTCCCAAAGCATTCTGACCAGATCGCCAGGGTGATTTCAATGGCCTGCTGGAGCTTTGATTGTTTTCATCAGGTCTTCCAGAGACTAATGATTCCAGACTACTAAAGATTGTCTAATATTTATGTAAAGAAGTTAGAAGGGTCATCTGATGACCCTTCGTGGGAGGTGCCAGAAAGCTGACTGCCTGCTGAGATGTGTTAATGTGGGTTCTTTGCACAGGTTTGTAGATGCATCACTTAGCCTGGCTTTTTAGCCCGACTGCTAGCCAAGATTAAGGGAGTGAGTGCTCCCTTAACCTGCGTTACTTTCTTCGAAGTGTTTGCAATGTACTACTTACTTTCCATGCTGCTTTCGAAAATTGATCCTGCGAAGGTAGTTTGTGTAAATATTGGTGGGTTGTCATTTACATCCAGAACCCGAACTCGAAGTTCAAGTGGTGATTCCACTGATACCCCAGTGATAGCATTCAAAGCAAAACATTGAATCTAGATTAAGAAATTTTAAAAAAAGCCATTTATAGTAAATAAATTTAATATCCTGAAAATCATTCATTCATTCATTCGGAAACAGCCTTTATCTAATTTATAAATCACAGGAACTAAAGAGGTTAAATTTTGCAAACAGTACTTACAACAAAAATTGGGTTCTCCTCTCGATCTACTATTTTTGTTATATTAATTTCACCAGTTCTTTGATTAATAATAAATACTCCAAAGGGATGACTATCAATTCCTGCTCCAGAGATTTTATAAGTAATTTGTTGAGTTTCTTCACAATCTGATCGGATCTACAAGAACAGTGGGAAAAACCATAAACATTGTTTTCTCATTGAAATACCTTTCGCAGCTTTAAATGATTCCCCAGTAATCCTCAAATAGCTTTTGAACTTGGTTAATGAAAATTATGAGAATACCATCTCTGAGAGCTCTGATAGCTTGCTAGAGCAGAATCACTTCAGTTAAGAACCTCATGAATGCACTGTCAAGTATACTACGAGTCTATGCAGACATTACTGTGGCCATTTTACTCATGCAAACAACTTATACCACTATGAGTATTATATACTGCTTTTCAGCAACTGTTCTCAAGCAGTCCTCAAACTTCTCACTCAAGGGGTTTATACCTGTGTGAGGACTATAATATCAGAGGAAGGGATTTATAGAAGATCACACCTCCTCTTCCATGCAGCTTGATATGAGCTACCCTACTCCTTTTGTGAAAGTCTTTTTTTGGTATTCATGTTTAAAAACTGTCTTTATTTTATTTTTTTATTTAGTACATTATATACCACTCCATACAAAAAAGTCCCCAGTTGGTTCATAATATAAAACCATTAACATAATTAAAACAATTTTAAAATACAATAAAAACTCTAAAACTGAAGCTTTAAAACTATAAACTAAAAGCCTGACTAAACAACAGGTATATTTTTAGGTCCTTCTTAAAAACATTCAGAGAAGTGGAAACTCTAATTTCATTAGAAAGTGTGTTTCAGAGTCCTGAGGCAACTCTAGAAAGCGCCCAATTTTGAGTTGCCACCAACCAAGCCGGTGGCAACTGCAACCAAACCTCCTCAGATGATAGGCAGTGGGGTTGATGAAGAGAAGAAGGCACTCTCTTAAATGCCTTGGTGGCTGCAAAACCATTGCTGGTGTGTGTGTGTGTGTGTGTGCGCGCGCATGTGTATCTATTCTGATATCATCTTTCCTTCCTTCAGTGGTTGTGTGTTCTTCTGCAGTGAAAAAACTGAATGATCACCAAGGACCATTTTAAAAAGAAAAGTGTGAAGAAACTATACTCCTTCACCCACCAACCCATATCATTGCCCTCCTATATTATGAACCTACTCTTTATTTTTAGACATTGAAGGTTGCACATCTATCCACGTTTTTAAAACACAACAAAGCAAAATCAGTGCAAATAGCAACATGGCCACAGGAGACCACGTGTTCATCCATCACGTGATGATGAGCTATCTCATAAACATTTTGTTTAAGGCTTGCAGGACTATCTTAGTAAGGATACAATGCACTTGGTGCATGCTTAGATTTTGAGGAAAAGCTGAATATTTAGGAGGCAAGATGCCTACACTTCTTTAAAGAAGCTGAGGAGGACCTATCCCTCTAATGACCACTATATACAGTAGCTTTCAAGAACAGGAAATGCAACAGTCAGGGTATAATTTCAGAAAAGACAGGTGTTTGGGCTCAAGTAATCATTGCTTCCAGTTACCCTAGAACTCCAGCACCTTCTTAGCAATGCACCTGTCCAGGAAGCCTTGCTCTTCAGTTCCCTGTGGGAATAGGGCATCATTTCTCAGTTGTGAGGAGAAGGCACACTGCACCTCTTTAGATGGTTTTTTAAATTATTACCTCGTATTTTTAAAGTGAAGAAAACAGATTGAGCACTGAGCCTTGCCACAACCTGAGCCCTAGCAATCACTAGCTTGCTTTTAATCTGAATATCAAAGGCTATTAAACACCGACCAGACCTTCCTACCAAAACAAAAACAAAGTGCTAGACTGTAACCAACATTTTCCAGAATTCAACATTCTTTGCTTTATCAAAGTTTATCAGATTTGGCTGTGCATGGAAAAAAAAATCATTTTGTGTTACTATGTAATTGTTTCTGTCGGTATTGTTTATATTGTTTTGTTACCCTTTATGTTGTTTAACGTCATTTATGTTGTTTCCATTAAAATCAATGGGAGAAGCAATGAGCATGCTGTTTTTGTCTATAACATAGTGGTTTTCCATCCAATGTTTATGAAACTTGCAGGTATTGAAGTTTCTTCCTGCAGATCCTTGTAGACGCTGAATGAGTGGCAGAGCAGCACACAACAGCAGAGTAGAGAAGGCTGGCACAGATTAGTACATATGGAGCAGCAGAGGCGGATTACCGCAGAGGCAATAGAAGCAGTTGCCAATGGTGGCAAATCCAGAAGGAGAGGCTCAAATCTTGGGGCAGGGGAATGTTTTCCCTTAAAAAAACAACTACTCCCTTTAAAAAAAACTTTTAAAACTGCCGCTACATGGCAACGACCCTTTCGCCACCCCTACCGCTGCAGCGAGGAGGGTAGGGGTGGAGAGGAGGAAGGAGGTCCCCCCATTTTTCTTCTAAACAGCGCTGCAGTGGCGGGATGGGAAGCAATGCCAGTGATTCGCGGATGCTGCAGGGAGGGGGGACAAAGGGAAAGTCCCCCCTGCCTCCCTCGTTGTTGCTTCACATGCTCTGGCAGGCAACGGATGGATGCTGCTTTAAGGTAAATGGGGGACTTCCTCCCCCAACATATGCAACCCACCCTGCTGCAGCTGCCGCCGCCCAATTCCACTGAGCAGGCAGCAGCATCTTAATGTAAAAAGGCAGAGGGGAACTTTCCCTTCATCCCCCGCTCCCTGCAGCAGCTGCAAATCGCTGGCACTGCCCCCCCCCCATCCCACCGCTGTGGCAGCATTTAGAAGAAAAATGGGGGGGGGACTTCCTTCCTCCTCGTCACCCATACCCTCCTCACTGCGGCAGTGGGGGCGGAAAATGCTTGGCTGCCTACAGTCAGCAAAAGGCTTAATCTGTGCCTGTGAGCAGGCAGGAAGCAGAGACATCAATGCCCCAAGGCACGGAGAGCAGAGCAGCTGCTGAGGAAGTGTCCATCACTCCAAGGCACTGAGGGCAAAAAGTGTTCAGCTGAGGAATCCTTTGGTGCAGCTGAGGTTGAGGGCAAAAATGATGGTGAAGGGTGAAGTTGATCATGCTGTGGTCCAGGGGCGTAACTATGATAGGGCAAAGGAAGACAGTTGCCTGGGGGCCCACTGCCTGGGGTGGGCCCAGAGGCAAGTCACATGATTGACTCCCCCAGCCACGCACCCACCCGGGTTTCCTTCAGTTGTATTCATCCTCCAAAATTAATGTGAGTGTTAAGACCGGGAGCTACCAGAACAGCATGTCTTTCTCTAGTACCATTAAATGACTTGCATCGTCCACAATTTACAAAACCTTTTAAAAAAAATTTAAGATGATGTTATATTGTGGCACATAGGGGATATATATATATATATATGTTCAGCTGAGTAAATGTGTGTGTGTGTATATATATAATGCTTTTTGTTACCACTGTTCAGTCTCATTTAATATTTCATGAGCTGAGCTTTGGGGGGGGGGGATTTTAAAATCTTGTCTCTGGACCCACTACAACCTTGCTACGCCCCTGCTCTGGTCAACTACCCAGGATGGAATCTAATGCTGAGGTGTGCCTCTGACAGAGAAGTGGTGTTCTTGGCATCAAAATATGGGTTACATCTTTACTAGCTTGCTTATTAAACACCAGACTAACATATCCCCGCAAGCAAGCCCCCTTAGTTACTACAGAGGGCAGTGCTCCGTGCTGCCCCAAATCTGAGATACCATTATCAACTCCATCCTCAGATTGAAACTCCTTTGGTAATGACCAGCTGGATTCAAAGAAAAAGCAGTTTGGCAATTGGCCTGTGACTCTGCTCCTGCCAGCCTGAGGATCTGTCACACCAACACTGAAAGGTGAGGAAGGTAGCTGATAAGACACAGAAATGCTCAGGCTCAGCCTCCTTCATCTAGATGGTATTGCTGCCTTGGGTTCCTCTGCAGTCTTCTCCCTCTCAAAGAAATAATGCTTGATCTTCCTTGGAGGGGAGTGCTGCTAGTTCCACTGCTTGTCTACTCCCACAGTGCTTCTATGCTTCTCCCCACTTCCTGCATCTACCACGTTTGCTGCTGTCTCTTGGCATGATGGATTTTTGTGTGTGAAGGAAATAAGTCTATCACTAGAGGTGGAGTTGTATTTATTATATGTAGCAAGTGCTTATTCACAGCACAAGACAATCAGCTTAAGGAATGTGAATACCGACATTGATGTGTGTCACAACACACAGAGCACTTATTGAATAATAAAAAATAAAAATGTCTTAAAATGAAAATAAGCAAATCCAGAAAAGGAAAAGCTAGACATAATGTGCACAACTGCACAGTGAAAAAGACAGCCAGCTTTATTATTACCAATATTTATAGACTGCATTTCTAGAAAAAGTTTGCAAAGCACAGTCAACAGAAAAATTAAATACATAAATATATTAAAAGAATGATTGCTTGTCCCCAAATTTTTCATCTACAAAAGAAACCTAAGGTAAACACCCACTGGAGTGCCTGATAGGGACAGTTGCTCTCCTCCTGCTAAATCTAAGAGAATCACCACTTTAAAAGGTGCCTCTTTGCTCAGTTAGCAATGAAGTGAATGCATTTGCACTTGGCTTGTGCCAGAAAAACTCAGCCAAGCAGAGCAGTGCTTAACAGAACAACAACCATCTTTTAAAATGCAAATATGCAATTCCAGAGAATAAAAAGGGAAAAACTAATTTATAAATGCAAAGGGTATAGAAGTGAACATAGTAAATGCTTCAGTAAGGAAGGAGTATTATAGCAAAACAAACAAAAGTAAATCTAGATTTAAAACACAAAGATTGGGGAACTAACAATATAAAAACTGCCTCTCCAGTAAGTTATAAATAAAGAAAGGTAGGAAACCAGAATATTTGGAAGAAAAGACTTTTAAAAATAGCACTGGAAGGCGGGGTAGGAGAGAACAAAGGAAAAATGGAAGAGCCAAGGTGGAAGTATAAGCAAAGTCAGAGACACACACATTCTTTTTTTTTTTTTTTAACTTTAAACAAATTACAGAACTGAGGCTAAAGCAAGGGAATGGGAACTACTAATCTGAGGAATTTAAAGTGATAAGAGAAATAACAGCTGCACAGACAACAGATGTTATCAGTCAGAGGCAGTCAGTCAGCCGGTGGGTCCCCCTCCCTCCATTTTTGCCTTCAAAGCTCTTACTTGGTAAAGCAAAGGAGCTTTTTATACTGTCTGTGTCTCAGGTTAAAGGTTTAAGAGGGCAGCTGGTATTGGTAGGTTGGGTTCAAACTATGCTTCTTAATGAATGGTCCTGGCTCCACCACCCGCTTCAGCTGGCTCAGCTAAAGTGGCTTTTGCGGGGAGGAGAGGATCCAAGAATGGAAAGAGAAGCAACTCTGCAACAAAACTACACCAATGCAATGTCATTAATGTTTTGCATTGTTTTGGGTTGGCAAACAACATAAAATGACACCACACATGTCAGTGATATTTCCATGTCATTTTATGATGACAGCACATTCCTGTTATCACATCTTTGCTGTATTTTTCACACACTGGCTTGGGAGTGTGAAAAAATACAGCAAAGATCTGATAGTAGGGTTGGGAGTCAGTTCAGTTGACCCCAGAGGTCTTTGCTATTTGGCCAGGATACAGAAGAAGATCCCAGCCCTTGTTTTCTTAGGAGCTTACGGTAGTTAACATCATATTTTTATTCACTTGGAACTTACCTTGGCAATTGGATTTCTCTTTGAATTATCTTCACCTTCCCTGCAGGCTGCAGCAAATTTAATCCATTCTCGTTTCTGCCTCCGATCATTTCTCCATCTCTCAACACCATTTTCATTCAGTTCTCTCACCTTGAGCAAAAAGCATATGATGACCATCTGAACACCATTATGGCTACTGAACAGGGGTGACTGCAGGTCAGTGGGAGCCCTTGGGCATGTGAGCACCAGGAATGGTTTACCTTCGGGAGAAAGCCCATTGGCATATAGGGAGGTGTGAGAAGGAGGCAGGAGTCTCCCAGTGCAGCCCCCCTGCCCCACATCTGCAAAAGGGGAACATTTCCCAGAGGCCTCAATAACCTCTGGTATTATTAATAAGATGAGCTTCAGAGATAGTTGAATTTCACTTCTTGGATCAAAATAAGCAGTAAAACATCTTTAGTTCATATAAAATATGAACATTTTGTATGGTACACAAGCAAAAAGGTTACTTTCATAGAATTCCAGAAATTAAGTTACCTCAGTATGGAAATGAGAAGTGCTGAACTCCAGGGACACCTATGAGGGAAACCAGAATAAAAAGGTAAGTACAGTACACTCTTTGATCTTTGTCACAAACACATCTTATAGGTGTGTTATATAAATCTAACTGATATCATAAATAATGTCTTGATACAATGTATGGAGATGAAAAGCTAGAATCCTATTCCACATTATTGACATGCATGACTACACCCACTTCTGTTTCTTTTTCCTCAACTCAACCCACTTTTCTAATTCATATCATTGCTCTCTGCATTAATAAATTAGTTCCCCACACTTCATGCACCTCTCTCTGGACTTCACACTAACATCATATTAATTTTTTTTGGTATATGTGAAATTCACTGAACATTTCTATAATGACTAGTGTGTGTGTTTTTTAGAAAATGTTTTTACTATTGAATATGAACTAAAAATTCAATTCTCTCACCTAGAGCAAAAAGCATGCATTAATGTTTTAAAAAGATATATTTGATTATTTCACACATTTACTGACTGGACTAGGATGGCTGAGGAACTCTAAATGAGAGTTATAGATGAGAACAGTAGTGACACTAGGGAAAATTGAGGTGGGGGCACAGAAGGGGGGCAAAAGCATTTCTGGGTGGGTGAGCTGTGTCCCATGCATTAGATTGCTGAAACAGAAATGGGGGCAGGTGTGGAGGGGCCAATTACTTGTTTGAGAGGGCACTTGCCCCCCAACCAAGCCACCTTTGGATGAAGGAAAGAGTCTTTGTTGTAAAAATAACCGTGATTTATGGTACAGAAGGGCAGGACTAGAACCAATGGCTAAAGTTTCAAGGAAGAAGATTTTATTTATTTATTTGTATGGCATTTCCCCCTAAAAATATTTCACTCAAAGCAGTTTACATTAAACAGATGTAGGCTAGACATTAGAAAGCATTTCCTAACAGTAAGGGGTGTCTGACAGAAAGCCCCCCCACAGTGTGGGCTCCCTCTTTCCAGAGGTTTTCAGACAGAGGCTGGATGGTCATCTGTCAGAGATGCTGTAGAAGATTCCTGCACAGAGCAAGAAGTAAGCCTAGAAAGCCTCCCAATTTTAGAGCTTTTCCAGCTCTAAAATTCTATGATTCTATGAACAATTTTATCTGAAAATGGTTATTTAAAAACTATTTAGAAACTGTTTTCTAAAATTTTAGGATGACTAGAAATATTTATGTAACCAATTATCTAATTTTTTAAAGGCACAGTTGACATTTTAAAAAAAAATCCTGATGTTTGTTTTGAGATGAAATAAGATGAAAATCTTATTGAGATGAAAATCATTCACTTGTGTGCAAAAACATGCAGTAAATTTGCACCTGTGAGCTTCAGATGATTGATGCACCCAGGATCATGTTTATGGTATGTTTTCAGGCATATGAATGCTTGAGCAATGGCAGGAGAGAACACACACCTTCATCTCTTGCCTGTGGGCTTCCCAGAGGCATCTTTGAAACATGATGCTCAAGTAGATAGGCCTTCGGCCTGATCCAGCAGGGCGGTTCTTATGTTCTTATGAATGTTTCAGAAAAGGAACAGAAAAATGTTTCAGAAAAGGAACAGACAATATGGGGCTGAAATGAGATGACCAAGCCCTTGAGGCTTCTTTTTTACATTTTATTTATTCATTCATTCATTCATTCATTTATACCAGCCTTCCAAAATGGCTCAGATGTTACCTCATAGCTGTTCCCTGAGGTATAGGGGGAAAAACACCATGGACATGTGCATACAGGCTCTTATGTTAAAAACAATTGAAATCATTGAGGCCAAATTGGCTATATTCAAGAATTTCAGTTTAACAATTTCAGGCTATAAGGGTGTCTTGAAAATAGGTCTAACTAAGCAAAATAATTTTCCCCCTCACAAAGAGGCTAAGCAGCCCTACCCGGGTAGGACTTCTCATGTGGAGCAGCAGGATTAGGGCTGATCCTCACGCTGCCTCTCTGGGTAGCCCAAGGTTTCCCCTAGATAATAACTAGGTAGAAGGGCATGAGCACAATTCGTGCTCGTTATGGACTGCTCTCATTGTGCAGTGTATTGTTGGATGTGGGAGGCCACAGCATGCTTTCCTCCTGCTCCCTGGCCACTCTCAGAGCCACTGTGCACTGGTCGTGTGGGTGCATGGCACTGGCAAGCTGAAGGGTGGCTTGAGTCATGGTAGGTAGGCAGGACAGCTCATAAGAACAGCCCTGCTGGATCAGGCCCAAGGCCCATCTAGTCCAGCATCATGTTTCATGCAGTGGCCTACCGGATGCCGTTGGAAGCCTACAGGCAGGAGTTTCAGGCATGCCCTCTCTCCTGCTGTTACTCCCCTGCAACTAGTACTCAGAGGCATCCTGCCTTTGAGGCTCGAGGTGGCCTTTAGCCCTCCAACTAGTAGCCGTTGATTGACTTCTCCTCCATGAAGTTATCCAAACCCCTCTTAAAGCCATCCATGTTGTTGGCTGTTACCACATCTTGTGGCTGAGAATTCCACAAGTTGATTATGCGTTGTGTGAAAAAGTGTTTCCCTTTGTTGGTCCTAATTTCCTGGCAATCAATTTCATGGGATGACCCCTGGTTCTAGTGTTATGTGAGAGGGAGAATAATTTCTCTCTATACACTTTCTCTACACCATGCATGATTTTATAGAGCTCTATCATGTCTCCCCGCAGTTGTCTTTTTTCTAAACTAAAATGCCTCAGGTGTTGTAGTCTTGCCTCATAAGGGAGGTGCTCTAGGCCCCTGATCATCTTGGTTGCCCTCTTCTGCACCTTTTCCAGTTCTACAATGCCCTTCTTTAGATGTGGTGACCAGAATTGTATGAAGTACTCCAAGTGTGGCCACACCATAGTTTTGTATAAGGGCAACATAATATTAGCAGTTTTATTTTCAATCCTCTTTCTAATGATCCTGCCTCCCCCCGCCCCCCAGCCCTCCCCCAGCTGGGTCATGTGAGTGACCTTAAAGGGTATTATAATTTGTTTTATTCCTCACAACTACATCTAGCTTCAGAATCATCATCACTTTGTCAAAGGCTTACATTAAAACGATGCATGCAACTATTTAAAACACAGCAGCCCTGAAGAAGACTCTTCAAACTCGGGCACATTTTATTAGACACAAAAGAACAAAGGAAGAGCTACTCTGCCCATAAAGATGGGTGTGGATTACATTCACAAGCACTGGCCTATTTAAAACCAGCCTGTGATTTTGCAACACCAACCCATGAGAATGTCCCAAGTTGTACTTCCAGTTTACTTCCATTTTTGCGCAAGCAGAATAAATGGTGCCTAGCACTACTAACTTACTTCGCATTTTTTATTTGCAAAATGCATTACAACCTTTATAGGCTTGCCTTTGCCTTTAAAGCAACCCTGCAACACGGTTCATTGTTCTCATTTTACATACAGGGTACTAAGCTTGAGAGATGGTGATATTCTTTAAATGACATGGTGAGTCCATTGCAGGAGAAGCATTTGAATCTTCCAGATCAAGTTCACCTGCCTATCTGCTGGAATACGATAGCTTCTTCTTCATACAGAAGTGATGTGACGTTTAACATCTTTGTACCAATGCTGTTATTTCACTGCTTTAATACTATGCCAAATCAAAAGGCTATATTTGTAGCACCAAAATCTGATCAGAGCTGAATTTAGATTTGGTAGTGGCAAGCACACAACTGAATGTTATCTAGGAGAAGTGACTTTTTCTTGGAGCTGCCATGGGCTGAGACAGCTATTAATAATAATAAAAATAATAATTATTATTATTTTACATTTATATCCCACTCTTCCTCCAAGGAGCCCAGAGCGGTGTACTACATACTTGAGTTTCTCTTTCACAACAACCCTGTGAAGTAGGTTAGGCTGAGAGAGAAATGACTGGCCCAGAGTCACCCAGCTAGTATCATGCCTGAATGAGGATTTGAACTCGGGTCTCCCTGGTCCTAGTCCAGCACTCTAGCCACTACACCACGCTGGCTATGTAAACAAGCCCTAAAATAAATTGCAGTGCCAAATGGAAGCACATATCAAATGTGAAGGTGCACCAATCTGTGGTCATAGATGACCATCTTTTATTCATGCATGGGTTTCCTTGTATGGGGTTATCGGAAGGAGAGCTGGTCATCCATTAGTGAGCATGAATTGTCCGCTTTGCTAAGCAGGGTCCATTTGGGTTAAGATTTGGATGGGTGACTGTAGGTGAGAACTGTCTTCTATAAGATACTCCCCTTAGTGGATGGGGCCATAGTTCAGTGGTAGAGCATCTGCATGCATGCAGAAGGTCCCAGGTTTAATCTCTGGCATTAAAGAGATTAAGGTAGGCCTGGGAGAGTCTCCATCTTGAAATCTTGGAGAGCTGCTACTGGTCAGTATAGACAAAATTGTGTAGATGGAGCAATGGTCTGACTTGGTATGAGGCAGCTTCCTAACAAAGGAGTTCATTCACCGCTGAGAACCCTGGAGTCTTCACAACTGCTAGAACTTCTTTTAGTGGCTCACAGAATTCTACCACTCCTACTTCTATGACAATTAGAACTATAAAAAAAATCCACAGACACTAGATTATAGTACCCACAGATTATAGCTCTTGGTTTCTGTTGGTACAAATCTTAATGATCCATTCATATTATATTTAGCTAAAGTTTCAAAAGTGGTGCCATTTTAAAATTTATTAATTAAAAATGCTTCATTTTTATTAATTACAATCGTTTCACTGACAGTCTATAGTTAAGAGCCACTAGACTGAGGTAAGTGACCTCTAAGATTAAGAGCACAATCTACCATCACGTTATCCTGCACAAGCAGCACTGACATGTGAGGGAGCTGTATAAGAGCACAATAGTGCGCATACCTCTCATTCATTTCAATAAGAGTACACAAGAAAACATGTCGGGCACAGTTGTGCCTTGTGTGAACATAAAAGCACTAACTGCAATTTATGAACATTTTTGTGCTTAATATCTTCATTTTCTATGGCTTCACCAATAACGGGCATTGGGGAAAGTATTGACTTTTTATTTTATTTTATTTTAAAAGGATTGCTTTCACTAATCATTATCAGTGGTTCTGGAAAAGAGGAGATAGCTCTATTATACAGATCTCATATCCCTGAGTAGTGACTTTACTGACAGTTCCCTGACAATTTTGCCCTTGCAGGACTGCTAGTTTAGAAGATGTATGATTGGGGATCAAACACTGTGACTGTTTAATCAAAAGCATATTTAATACAAATCCTGTCTAAGATCAAGTGTGTGTAGTGAACAAATCCTATTTACATTCCTGGCATGAGAGAAATACTGATAAATTAAAATCTATAGTCTTGGTAGATTATATCCTAATCTTAATATTTGGTCATTTTATTTTATGTTAATGATGTATTAATATCTGCACTAAATTCTGTCCATCTAGTCTAAAAGATAAATGCTTCACTATATTTGTTTTCATGCTTTAGTAGATTTGTCATGCGGCTGTCAACTAGAAGAGTAAGTTGTAAATTTGAAAATATATGGGGAATGTTCATTTAGACTCTGAAAAAGAAAGGCAGACACACCACAAACCAGGGATCATTAATGCATACAAGAGCTCCAATGCGCACACAATTCTGCCTGCCTGTAAGAGTTGTCTGTTCATTTCAGTGAAGGGAGGGTAATTGGCATATGTCAGTGTTCTTCATTGCAAGACCTGGCAGTCAGTGGTGACTCCCATCAGCTACAAGTTGTGGCCTGTGTGAAGCTTTGGCCAAAATGAAATGCTTTGCGCAGCTCCCTTGGCACTGTGCAGAGGTAACTGCACCCACCATGCACTGCTTCACTTTGCCTAGCACCAATGGGGCTCCTCAAAAAAATGGAGCCCTCTTAAGCCCCAGCACCATCTTGGAAGACATGTGTGGAACACTGCCCCCACAGAGTTCTAGGAAGAATGACACTCCCGGCATTCCATGCACGCCTTCCAAGTGCCCAATTGGGCTCTGTTTTTCTTAAAGAGCCCCTCCTCGGTTCTGAGAAAAATGCAGCACTTCATGGAGATCAGTGTGGTAGAAAACAGCTCTTACAGAAGGTCTTTTGCAATGTGGCTGGGTGGCCCCCATTTGAAAAACAGTGAACATCATTGTTCAACTTGATTAACTTGATATCCCCAGTAAGAGGATCTCAGGTGGCAGGACTGGGAAGACTACCAGAGACTTTGGAGAAAAGTTGCCAGAAAGAGTAGACAATACTTGGCTCAATGGACCAGTGGTCTGACTCAGTATACAGCACTTCCATACATTCAGTGAAAACCCTTTGTATCCTGGCTGTCTCAATATGTCATTTTGGAGAAGCTGCTGCCAGTCTGTGAAGACATTACTGAGCTAGATAGACCAATGGTCTGACTCAGTATATGGCAGCTTCCCATGTTCCTATGTAGATTAATCCTAAAGCCTAAATATTGTGCCTGTTTGAACCAAAACCCCAATGTCTCAGTAGATACTCCAGATTTACATCGCTGTAACTGAAGACAGCATCAGTTCCATTGCTTGAATATGCTGCTTTGCTCCACTTCAAAGACATTTGCAAACACAAATTAATTAACCACTCTCAGGATGCCAAGCAGTATTATGTGCAATTATGGCATACTCCCTGCTCCACCTACTTGCATGGAAATGACTGAACATGCCCTTCGTTCCTGATTTGTTCTCTTTCCCAGTGCTGCACCTTTTAGGAGTTGAGTCTGCTCTCTTTGAAGTTGAGCAGAGTCTTGATGTGAACAGGACTGAGTATTCAATCACATTATACTATTAGTCATCCTTGTGCTATTGTAGCAGGCAGATATGTCAGCAGTTTGGGCTGTGCAGTTTATTCCAGAGCCAAAACTCCCACTAAGCGAGATTAGATCTTTCTTTTTATTAAATCTACTTCCAGAGTTCTGTAACTTTGCAGTAAAAATCCTGGCAGATGGTGTCTCCAAGCCTAAATGCTATTATATGGTTAGAATTCCCACTACCATCAACCACAACTTCATCGGACTTGTAAGCATGCAAGTATTTATAAGTAGGGTTTAAAATATCCAGCTACCAGGTATGTGCATTCAACTGATTTTTAAAATTACTTTAAAATCAGTACACACAAACTGTATTAATCATTTACAAAGATACTTTCTTAAAAAATAAGAAGTAATTCATTCTTAAAACAGAAAGTTTTGGTCAGCACAAACACAAAATACACTTTAATTTTACAACTTTGTGAGATTTTTGGTTAAATGATGCCTACTTTCAGCCTGATCCAGGAAAAAAAGATCCATGATTTTTTATTTTTTTTTTAAGGCTTCTGTGCACAAAGACTGATGTGGATGTCCATCTGGATGTATATTCTCAGCTGTATATCCCATTGAGCTGGCTGGATGTGTCTTTTAATGCAGATGGGGATACCTATCCTCATTCTTAGTCACAAGCAGTGCAAAACTAGTTAAATGCAACATGAACTAGACTGGAGCCCCCATATTTCCCCTATGATGGACAACTGATGACCACGAGGAAAATCATTCAAGCCAACATAGTTTCATTTTTGCTTTGTTAGTTTCACTTGCTGCTTGTCATTTCTTTGTCAGCAGAAATGGGTTACTTTATTTTATGTATTGTACTTGTGAGCCAAATATGGGTGAAATTCTGCATTTCAGAAAATAAATTCACCAATAATTTTTATATTTTCATTTATGTAATTTGGACTACCAAATCCATACCTGTGCGTGAGCTAAAACAAGGTTGGCTTTGCATGATGTTGAAAATCTGCAGTTTTCCTTCAAGCTAATGAGGTAACCAATACTCAGCACAGAAAATGTAAACAGTTTTCTTATTCAAGCCCAATATGATACATGTGTGTCTTTGCATATACACACATTCTTTCTCTCTCTCACACACAATCAGGCTGTACTGTGGGATTTTTGAGGCTGCCTGAGACAACGGGCCCCAGCCTCGGAGTGATCCACGCTGTTCCGCAATGCACGGAGCAGCCGGGATCATGTGGGAGTGTGCTCTGTGCTCCCACCAGGAAAACACTGGTTGTCTGTGGGGAAGGAAAGGTTTGGGAAGCCTCCTGCCCCCCACCTACCCAGTAGGTCGTGAATGGCCCCACTCTATCTATACCAACAACAGATATGTATTCTCTTTCAGATATGTGTTATAGTTCTCTCATGATACAGTGCAGAGAACATTTAAGTGTCCACAGGTCCCTAAGGATTCATTAACATGATTACTTACACATGTGTGGCCATTTGTCAGTCTGATCATGCGCACAAGACACTATTTGGCATCCCACAGGTCAGCCCACATTTGACAGTCCTGAGGCAGCAAGCCAGTTTGTGATTTTGCGTTTGAAGCCAACCATTTAAATGTTTGATTCACAGTGTAATCCATGTGGGGTGGGGGGTGGGAGGAGAGTGCCCATCCATATGCAGAATGATTCTGCAGTTCATTCCTTAGTGTGCATTACTGTGGCCCCCAGGGTCACAATTCAGTAAAGAATTAGGTATGTTAAAGTCTATGAATTACCAAGACCTTATACATGCTAGGTTTGGTTTTGCTCACAATATTTTGTGGAATGCATTGCGCTGGAACGGATGATCACGCGCTTGGAGTGGGTTGTAATATTCAGTTAAAATACATAAAATAAAATCTGTATTTCAATTAATAAACAGAAGGTAAAATCAAAATGTATAATTTAAAAAAAGGGGGGGGGGGAACCTATCTAGATAAAACTACAAACAAGAATTTGGCAAAGTGGAAACAGTAAGAGACTATCGTTAGGGAGGTGGCAAAAGAAACCCCATGATGCATCAAACAGATTGCTTTCATGAAGCAAACCCATACAAGTACAAACACAGCCCAATCATATAATTCATTTTCTTGCAATACATATTTTTAGTTCATGCTGGTGTTAAACAATTAGGCCAGAAGTGGAAACATGCCTTGCCTCCCACCCAACAAAGAATGTCATTTGTCTCAAATTGGTTCTGATATATTTATTGAAAATTGTCTGACCTTCATATGTTAACTGGAATGGAAGTAACCATTTCTGCAAAGACATTATAAACAGATAGACACTTGCATATACACCAGCGTGGTGTAGTGGTTAGAGTACTGGACTAGGACTGGGGAGACCTGAGTTCAAATCCCCATTCAGCCATGATACTTGCTGGGTGACTCTGGGCCAGTCACTTCTCTCTCAGCCTAACCTACTTCACAGGGTTGTTGTGAGGAGAAACCCTAAGTATGTAGTACAACGCTCTGGGCTCCTTGGAGGAAGAGCAGGATATTAAAAAAATGTAAAAATAAAAAATAAATGGTGGTTAAGGCCACATTCCTTTCAGCCTATGTTCTGCCTCAGCCTGTGAAATCCCCTTAGTTCCTCCACATAATAGAGTTATCTTTGATAAACATCAGTAATTCCATGCCCACTTGGTTCCAGAAAAGGCTACTATATGGCAAGGGGTCTGCTGTTTAAGAAATACAAATCCCCTTAGGCTTATGCAACTAGTCACATGGTTCTTTGCACTGGGCCCGTTTGTTTGACACCTGACCTCTGCTTACAAAACGTTTCACTGCTTGCTTATGACACGGCTAAATGGAACTGATTAATGTGCTAAAAGAGCTAGTCTTCACAAACAGACAGAAATATACAGCTTGAAGCAAACATATACAGTACAGGGTTTTGTTTTTAAACTGTTCAGAGATTTTAGATTTTTGGATTTTTAGATATTGATTTTGTTTAAGGTGGAGTTCTGTTAATCTTTTAAATTCTGTAAAAAAAATTTAAAGTGTTGCTTTGAAATTCGTCAGATTATAAAGAAAGGTACAAAATGTCTGAAATAAAAAAAACAAGTTCTAGCTATAAGAAATCCATGTCTGACTTAGCAGATCTTAAGTATCCAATAATAACAACGATAATGTTGTATAAATGGCCTAGTTTTTATTTTAACAGCAAGCAATGTTCCAGACTTTGAAGAAACCTATATGTTATACCAAACATGCAGGTACTGACTCATTGAATTACTTTTTGCCATACATTGCTGATTTGGCAGGTGCCTTTGTAGATTAGTTCCACTTGATTAAATGCAAATCAGTTAATCAGGCTTTGCTTAATTTCTTTGAGCAATGAATTGTGAAGTTTTACCCTAATGAATCATCTCAGAATGTGTTGAGACACTGCTAGTAGCAAAGGGTTAAAAACAAACATCCCCTACGTCTGAAGAAACCCCCCATAAACCATTGCAAAGAATTTTGTAGTATCTTTGTATACTAGGTCATATTAATAGTTCTGAATGCTGAAAAAAGTAATATGAGGGGTATGGAGTAGTTGTAATAGTTTTGAATTCAAGAAAAAAACAAGATATTATTACAAATATTTATATATCACTTTTCAACAAAAAGGTCCCAGAGTGGTTTACACAGAAAAAGAAACAAGGTGATTCACAATCAAAAAAGGAACATAAAGTAGACAACAGCAACAACCCTATAGGGATACAGTGCTGGGGTTGCATAGGGAATATAAATGATAAACAATGAAATGACTTGAACATATGGAGCATGAAGCAAGGGCAGAGCATTCTAAGAAGGCCCTGTACTTCTCTACAGTCTCGCAGTAGTTGAGAATAAAGATGAATACCCATTTGACAACTGTCATTTCTTACCACAAACACCACTTCTCTCCTTGTATAAGACAAAAACAAATATTGTAACCAGAAGCCTTCATATAAAAACAATACAATTGACTAATCCTCCTGTATGAACATGTTTCCAGAAGTCAACATTTGTGCTTAGTACCACTGACACTGGAGAAGTCCAACTCGAAGATCTGAGGATCTCAGCCATTATGTGTCTAATTATAGCAGACCCCAATTAAAATAGTATAAAGCTCCACGATTTTTATGTAGGGAACCTTCTCTTTTCCACTGATTTTTCAAAGGAAAGTCTACTGGGGTAAAGATAAAAAGATATAGTCCAATCCAGATACTTCCACTTTGCAAACCAGCAAAAGGGTTTGATTGTCCTATAAGACAAAAGCTTCATCCTTAAGCTTAAAGACCATTTAAAGAAATGCATTGACCACATTTAGAGATGATGGTTTTTTTGACAGTGTGATCCTATATGTTTACTCAGAAGTAAATCCAATTGAGTTCAATGGGACTTACTCCTTAGTGAGTTTAGGATTGCAGCCACTGTTTTCCCCCCTTCACCTTAAAATGAGTGAAAATTCACTTCCAATGTACAATTTACAGTGCACAGGTTAAGATCTGCCAGTCACCAGCATCAACCTGAGCAGAAGACAGCATCAAACATAAGCTCCATATAGAAGGCCCCTAGCTCAAAAGTTAATACTAGTTTTGAAAACATTGCTGTTAAAAGGATTCTTACCATTAAGATGAACAGCACAGCTGCTGTCTTGTCAGGAAGCCAATCCATTGCATCTGATGTTTCTTAAGTCCAAGAAAGGAACAGTAACACTCCAGATGGCTGTACCCTTCCCCCCCCTTACGACAGTGCCTGTAAAAAGACACTGTGTAGATGTTCTTTCACCCAAGCTTTGGAGGCACCTCTGTCTTCCCACAGAAGGGAGCACTGAAGATGCTGTATAACAGAGTGTGTTTCTCCACCCAAAACTTCTGGGCAGGTCTCAATTGAAATGCTTGACAACATCATTATTGCTCCAAGGGAAAAGCTTGAGACACACCTTGATAGTTATTGCAATGAAACACCTTGTAGGGCACCAAAGAGAATATTTTAAAGTGAGAGAAAACAAGGTTCACTGGGGAACTACCAAGGGAAAGCAAAATCACCCACCACACAGTATTTACTACTATGGTTCTGAGCACCATTGGCAGCCTCTCTTACTTCCACCTTTATGAAGCAGTCACAAGATAAAGAGAAGCTTAAAGAATCAACCCCCCCCCCCGTCCCATGCGTGTTCAGAAACACAAGCAGGACTCCTGTGTATACAGACTCCCCCATTCATTGTAATGGCTAAGGACCAGGCCTGATCAATTTAGGCCCCCAGATGTTTTTGAACTACAGTTCCCATAACCCCCAGCCACAGTGGCCAATAGCCAGGGATTATGGGAATTGTAGGCCAACATCTGCAGGAGGGCCAAAGTTGAGCAGCTCTGATATAGACAAATGGGTGAATGCATGAGGCAGATATTCTACCAAGAAAACCTCATGGCTCTGTGGTTGCCAGGAATCGAAACAATCTTTGTTTTCCTTTATGAGGCAGATACTCTATTGAAGCAAGTGGGACTATTCCTGCAGTTGAACATACATGAACCTTCCTTGTACTGAATCAGACCACTGTCCCGTCAAGTTCAGCATTATCTCTACACTGAAAGAGAGAAGTACTCCAGAGTTTCAGGCAGGAGCCTTTCTCAGACCTACCACAGACTGAACCACAGACCTTCTGAGTGCAAAGTAAGTATTTTATCCTTGAACTGTAAACACCCGCCGCCCACCCCCTGCTACCTCCCCAGACCTGTTGCTGGGTGGTGGTGGTGCAGGAACTCAGGTGGGCCAGGCCCCCCTAATTTTTCTGCCTCTCCTTTAAAAAACCCAACAACAAATAAGTGTAAGTTCCAGGCTGCAAGCTCCCCCCCCCCCCCGCCTTACTTTTATTGTTGTTGTTATTGCACTCCTGAACTTTTAGTCTGGCTGTGGGCCTGATACAGCCTCTTCCTTTGGGGGAGCAGTGGCACCCTCGTGCTCACAGTGAATAATCGGATTGGAGCAAATGTGTTTCTTTCATTCCTATAGGCAAATTTCTCAGCTCAGAAATGCCCCAAACCTCCTCACAGAATAAAACAGGGAACATTTTAATTTAACCTTTCAAGAGTAGAATTTTTAATCCATTGACAAGTGAATCCAACTGATCTGAAACAAAACAAAGCAAATCATCCAGAGTCAAATCATCACAACTAGCAAGTGGGTCTACCCTTGGCCAGTGCTTTGGTCCTCTGTGTACCAATGGAGTAATGTTTTGGAATTCACTTTGGACCAGGCTGCGGATGGCTATGACTCAATTAATTCCGCCATCCCCTTTGCATCCTTATGAGGACAAACCTATTCCAATAAAAGAGTTCCTGAGTGTAGGGATTGATTTATTTTTCAACTGATCTGTATCACAAGCCACCTCAAAATCAGTAGTGAGGAGACCCTTATTCACACATTACGTTCAAAGCACACATCTGTGCACACATGAATAATGTACAGTTATTCCTACATTATGTTGAACGTGGGTACAGCAGTACACTTCTGATCGGTACCAAACATTTGAGGAACCTGTATCCAGGTTTACTTTTTAAATGACTGCAGTTACAGTAATTCACACCAAAAAATATATGCGCATAGTCACTTGTATGCACATACAAGTGACTGTGTTATTTGGAGCAAAAGCAACTTGTGGCCCAATCTGTTGTGAACTAGAATTGTCTACAGAGTGCATTCTCATACCTGACAACTGCCCTGTTTTACCCGGGACAGCCACTTTTAAAAAGTGATACCTGGCCTCCTGGGGAGGCCCGCCAAAATCCTGATTAATTATTGTTATTTGCTTATTTAATGATCTATATTGTTAGGTGCTCTAAAGACTCTATAGCTGGTGGAAAAGCAGGAAACAAATGCCTTCTGAGACCCTGCTTGCTACATAGGAACATAGGAAACTGCCATATACTGAGTCAGACCATTGGTCTATCTAGCTCAGTATTGTCTTCACAGACTGGCAGTGGCTTCTCCAAGGTTGCAGGCAGGAATCTCTCTCAGCCCTATCTTGGAGAAGCCAGGGAGGGAACTTGAAACCTTCTGCTCTTTCCAGAGAGGCTCCATCCCCTGAGGGGAATATCTTGCAGTGCTCACACATTAAGTTCTCCCATTCATATGCAACCAGGGCAGACCCTGCTTAGCTAAGGGGACAAGTCATGCTTGCTACCACAAGACCAGCTCACCTCACCACTTTGTTTATTTAGCAGGTGCTTTCATAGTGTTATATTGTGCTGTGCATATCCCAGCGGGTCTTCAAGAAATAAATTTGTTAGATTTGTGTGTGTGTGTGTGTAAACACACATACACACACAGCCTGCCAGGTAGGAGGTGGGTTTGTGCACCGTGCAAAATAAGAAAACATCCCTTTTTCTTATTCTGAAATGTTGGCAAGTATGCATTCATATTACCAGAAACTGCAGTGCAAATACAACAAAGCAGTCCTGATAAGTGGTGATACAAAACCAAATATTTTCTAGTTAAGTATTAGACTTATGAGGAACAAAGAAAATGGAGTAAAAGGAAGATGACAATGCTTGGTCAACATTTTGTTTGCTAGTTAATTAATGGGAAGCTTATCTGGGATAGTTGGACACGCAGCATCTATATATAAAGCTGCTACTCACTCACTGACATGAAACTCCCAGACCAAACAATGAAAGATAGAAACATGCCATTTTCACAGGAAGGTGCGGAACTTGCCCACACAACCAGAAAAAAACCCCTCCAGAAAAACCAATCAATTTCCTGAAAAATGCAGGAAAACTTCCATTTGAAAAGCATGGGAAATGATGCCTTCCAAAAAAAAATTAAAAAAAAAATTGGCAGTTTTCTTGGGTACTTTTAGAGACAGAAAGTCTGAACTTTCACAGAATTATGAAGAAACAAACATGCTATATTTTCTCAGTTCATTGCATTTCATAAGATCATAAGAACAGCCTTTCTGGATCAGGCCCAAAGCCTATCTAGTCCAGCATCCTGTTTCACACAGTGGCCCACCAGATGCCTCTGAGAAGCCCACAGGCAAGAGCTGAGGACGTGCTCTCTCTCTTGCTGTTGCTCCTTGGTATGCAACTGGTATTTAGAGGTTGGAGCCTCTTAGGCTGGAGGTGGCCCATAGCCACCATACTAGTATCTATTGATAGATGTCCTCCATGAATTTATCTAAGCCCTTCTTAAAGCCATCTAAGCTAGTGGACATTACCACATCCTGTTGCAGAGAATTCCATAGATAATTATGTGTGGTGTGAAAAAATACGTCCTTTTGTCAGTCCTAAATTTCCTGGCCTTCAGTTTCATGGCATGACCCGTGGTTCTAGTGTTGTGAGAGAGGGAGAAAATTTCCTCTCTCGCCACTCTCTCCACACCATGCATCTATATATTTAATCCCCGTAGACGTGCCTCAGCCTCTGTGGGGATGCGTCCCGGCAACCCAGCTGATTGGCTGGCCAGCGGAGCGGAGGGACGCACCTGACTGGCTGAGGCGCGTCTGTGGTGGAGGACAGAGGCGGCAGCGGGCCTTGCCGGGTCATGGAGGCCAGGGCGGTGGTGAGGGCTCTGGCCCGGCCGGGGAGGCCGGCGGTGGCGGGCCTGGCCACGGAGGCTGGCGGCGGCCCGGCCAGAGACTGGGGCAGGGGGGGGGGAGAGGTTGCCGGCCCCCAAAAACGCGCAGATGCTCTGTGCGGGGGTCGGCTTGTAATTTTATAAACCTCTAACATGTCTCCCCTTAGTTGCCTCTTCTCCAATCTAAAATGCCCCAGATGCTGCAGCCTTGCCTCATAAGGAGGTTGTTCCAGGTCCCTGATCATCTTTGTCGCCCTCTTCTGCATCTTTTCAAGTTCTACAATGTCCTTCTTAAGATACAAT
Source organism: Hemicordylus capensis (assembly GCF_027244095.1). Lineage (NCBI taxonomy): Eukaryota > Metazoa > Chordata > Lepidosauria > Squamata > Cordylidae > Hemicordylus > Hemicordylus capensis. The sequence continues at coordinate 251,603,611 of NC_069660.1, read as the reverse complement.
GACCAGAACTTTATGCAGTACTCCAAATGTGGTCACGCCATAGATTTGTATAAGGGCATTTTAATACTAGCATTTTTATTTTCAATCCCCTTCCTAGTAATGATCCCTAGCATGGAATTAGCAATTTTCACAGCTGCTGAGTACTGAGTCTATACTTTCAATTAGCTGTCCACCACGACCCCAAGATCTCTCTCCTGGTCTGTCACCAACAGCTCAGACCCCATCTGTGATGACTCCCATGGGGGCCGTGGAGGAGGATTCCTCAGATGAAAACTCCGGTAGGCTCAACAGAGCCAGAGCTGACAGGCTTGCAGGCCCCTCTGCCTCCTTCCCTTCCACCTCCTGACGAAGCCTCCAAGGCCACTGAAGGTGAGGTGCCTGCCCCAGATCCCCGGCAGTGACGTTTGGCCAGAGTACAGACTCAGAGGGAGGAATGCCATAGGTCAGAGAGGCTGGCCAGAAGGAACAGCTGTCCCAGCTCTGGTCCAGCAGCATCTCCTTGATCAGACCCAGTTGCTGGGATGGACGGGGCTCTCAGCACTCTGTCTATTTAGAGCAGCCTGAAAGCTGGGTCTGTGCTGGAAACAATGCCCATAATGACTAGCTCTACCGTGAGCAACCTTGACCAGTGTGTTGTTGTCTGACTCTGTTTTGTGTGTACCCCTGATCCTGTGGATGTCCCGGTTTAGACCTCTGGCAACGTTGGTGACACTACGATCATCCGTCCTCTGGTGTTGACTACTGGCTACATCTGACTTTCCGTTCCTCTCTGTCAGCTCTCCTTTCCCTTCTGAAAGAGTGGTTTTTGAAGCTGCTGGGCAGTTTGCCAAAGTAGGTCATTACACCATCAGTGTATATGTGAAGTTGGGATTTTTGGCCTAATTTGCACCACTTTACACTTGCTTACATTGAACTGCATTTTTCATTTTGTTGCCCACTCACCCAGCTTGGAAAGATCCTTTTGGAGCTCCTCAATAATCTGTTCTGGATTTCACTACCCTAACTAGTTTAGTGTCATCTGCAAATTTGGCCACTTTGTTGCTTACCTGAACTTGAACACAGGTACAGCACAGTGCAGCCGCGGAGCCAGACGAATGGTGGCTTGGGTCCTGCCCCACCTGATGGCCCCTCCAGTGACCCATGTGTGTGATGTCACACTCATGGGGTGTGGCTCGGGCTCCAAAAAAGCCCAAGCGAACTCCCCCCTGCCCCCACCTGGGCTTGGGGATGTGGCCTCGAGCTCCAGAGAGCCGGAGCAAGTTCTTTGCTGTCATTTGCTGCCTGAAAGCATCTATTAACCTTTCTCTCCCTCACTGGAGGGAGAGAAAAGCAAATATATGATTGCAGGCAACAAACACCGCCTGAAAAGCACAAGGACAGCTTTCTTGCAGCTCTCCAAAGCCCAGGTGGGGGCTCTTTTGGAGCCCGAGCCATGCCCCCCTGCAGGCTTCGACGGCCCTTTCCATTGGTGGCCCGAGTTCTTTGAACCCGTTCGCACAATGGTGCCTCCGCCCCTGGCACAGTGCACTTCCTATTTGCACCATGCATTTGAGGGGCCTGTACCCAGGTTCACTTTTAAAATGAACATAGGTACAGTCATTCACACAGAAACGTGTATGAGTATACAGACATCTGTACACTCATTTGGTAATGTCTGAACAGGTCTTACATCTCAGAGTCTGTTGGAAGTGGGGTGAGGTTTCTTTGAGGTTTCACACACTGCAAAATCATGTCTATTTTATACCACTTTAACTGTCATAGATTTGTCCAAATAACCTTTGGCATTTCTTTTTAGGGAGGATACTCTATTGAAGAAGCCACCTAATGGCGCAGCTGGGAAGCAATCTGCCTAGAGAGCAGGAGGCTGTTGGTCGCTGTGTTTCCCAGAATATGAGAAACTCCTATATCGGGCAGCAGCGATAGAGGAAGGTGCTGAAAGGCATAATCTCATACTGTGCAGGAGATGGCAATGACAAATCCCTCCTGTATTCTACCAAGAAAACCACATGGCTCTGTGGTCGCCAGCAGTCGACACCGACTCGACGGCACAGCCTTTCCTTTCCTACTTTCCTACTTAGGGATCTTTCCTAAGATCCCTAGCCTGGGAAATTTTTTCCAGGATTTTATAGGGATAAAGAATGACCATTTAAACTAGTTTAAGTCTGTAGTGCAAGATACTCTCCAAGTAGTACTGAATTAGAATTTGTTCCTGGTATTGTTCTTGGTGATATGCTGTGACTTCCCAGGGGAGATCTATAGTGGCTTATTATAATGGAACAATTAATACTAGGCTTATTTGAATTTAGGCATCTTTGGTTTCTTTTGGGCTTTATGGGTTCCTTCATAGCCCTTCCCTTATCAAAACAGAATGTTGCATTAAAAGGTGTGTATTAAGGGCCATGTAATTCAAACAACTTTTTTATAGTAAACCCCCAATGTATGCTTGGGATCTTGCTCTAAAAAAAGATAAAAAGATGCTTGCAAAACCATTTTCCAATATAGGCTGTCATTTGTAGACACAAAATGCTTCCCACATTTCCTGAATGCGGAGAGGGAGGGAGTATTCCCACACCCACTGGCCTTACCTCATGGCACCAAGACATCCACTGGCCACACCCCACCAAGCACACAGTCAGTGTTTTAGAGAAAGGAGTGGTGCCCTTATACATCAGGAGAGCAGGGATTTGGATTCTTGTGGCCAGCACAAATGTGCTCACATTTTGGGAGCGCAGGGCCATTGTTTGCTCTAAAGACAGAGGATGTTCAGAACTCAACACAAAGGCCATGGTCCACTGTGGAACCAGGTACATTTAAGTGCAACACTGTCTTAAACATGTCTAACTCTGTGTTGGGTGATGTCCAAAAGACTGTCCAACCTCAGCTATCCTGTGACTGTTACAACTGAATCATGAAAGTCAAAACAGTAGTTAACCTTTTTGATAAGCTATAAACCCAAAGTATGCAATAATGTTACTCTAGTGAGCAGTGCAGTTCATAGTACCATACCTGCACATTGGGTGGTTTTCCCTTGCATTTACTGAGTCAGAGAGCAGGCAGCAACACTGTGTGGGAGAGGCAGGCAGGAGTGTCAGCCTTATTTCATTCTATAAGCAGATTCATCATTCCTCTTGTTGTCCAGGAATTTCACAAACTGCTACCTGTTCTACTTCTGGCACATGATGTACCACAGGGTCAGTCACTCATGTGTTAGAACAAGCCACTGAACTCTGCTTTACAAACCATACCAGTTTCATTTCTTAACAAGTACATCCATGTAAGAATGGAGGAAAATGATTTAAGGGCATGAAAGTAAATCTCTGAATAGCTTAGGTTTTGTTCACCATAAAGCCCACCATATTCTGTATGTTTTATTGCAGTTTATTAGACTACCTGGATAATTATTCTCACTCTACCATCCATATGCCAGATTTAAAGGATAGGAGACTCTGGAGAGGAGAGCTGGTCTTGTGGTAGCAAGCATGACTTGTCCCCTTAGCTAAGCAGGGTTCTCCCTGGTTGCATATGAAAGGGAGACTTGATGTGTGAGCACTGTAAGATATTCCCCTTAGGGGATGCTGCTGCTTTGGAAAGAGCACAAGGTTCCAAGTTCCTTCCCTGGCTTCTCCAAAATAGGGCTGAGAGAGATTCCTGTCAGCAACCTTGGAGAAGCTGCTGCCAGTCTGTGTAGACCATACTGAGCTAGATGGACCTATGGTCTGACTCAGTATAGGGCAGCTTCCTATGTTGCTATGAGACAGAATTTTGGAATCACAGCTGCAGACCATGCTGTAGTTTCAGACTCACTAAATTCCAAGGTGAGTTTGCGTATCCATAGTTCCTGAGTGTCTGACTTCCAATGTCATTTCTTGCCACCACTAGGAAGCACAGAGCCATTTTGTGGCTCATTAAAAACAAACAAACAAACAAACAAACAAACAAAAAACCCCTGCAATTTTTCATGGCAAGTCAGAGGAATTGGGAGTTTTGCGGGGCATTGCTAGACAGCTGGAGACCTGGAGAGCACAGTACTTTATTTCTTTTATTTCTGCCTCCTCCCTGATTTTTTAGCCCCATTTTAATGTCAAGGAACCTAACTCCCCAATTCCCATAGATTCAAGGGCTTATTATCTGCTGTTTCATTCTCCGTGGTTGTAGGCCAGAACAGAACCACCGTGGATAATGAGGGCCACCTGTATTTTCTGGAAAAATGGTAAATGGCAGTTCAGACATGCAAAACACTTCTTCATGTGATGCACCCCTTAGCTTGGAAATGTATTTGTGAAGAAAATGTGTACACAGATACAGAACTGTACACATGTATAGTTATTAACTTGTTATGTTGAATACAGTTACAGCATTATACTTCCTGTTTGTACCGTACATTTGAGGGGCCTGTACCCAGGTTAACTTTTAACATGTACACAGATACAGTCATTGACTCAAAAACACGTACGAGTGTACAGACATCTGTACACTTGTTCAATATAATATCTGAATAGGGCTCCTGTGTTCTACTAAGATGCATACTAAAGGTAAAGTGTGCCGTCAAGTTGGTGTCGACTCCTGGTGACCACAGAGCCCTATGGTTTTCTTTGGTAGAATACAGGAGGGGTTTACCATTGCCTCCTCCCACGCAGTATGAGATGATACCTTTTAGCATCTTCCTATATCGCTGCTGCCCGATAGTCTGGGAAACATACCAGTGGGGATTTGAACCGGCAACCTCTGGCTTGCTAGTCAAGTCATTTCCCTGATGTGACTAAATATGCTGTTTTGCCATGTGAGGACTTTAAAAATGTTTTGGTAAGGAACAGCAGTGTGTGGCAGGGCTGGGGGTTAGGAATCCAGCTAGGGATAGCAGTATGGAGGGGTGGGTGGGGGGGAATGTAATCCTTTGCCTCGACTGTGGTCAGACTCTTCCTCACAACTACTATTAGGAAAGAAGATCTTGCAAACATGCAAGACCAAACAATGTGCTTAGATTAATATCTTCGTTCTTTCCTAGCAGTCGGACCCAGCAACTCACCCGAGACAACTCACTTCTTAGGTAGCTGAATACTCCTAGTAAAATTCATCAGTGCTTTCATTCATACTTGCATTGTATGATCTCTACTGTTAAATAAACCATCTCACCGCTGATCTCTTGCCAACCAAAACAATACACTTCTGTATTTTCATTTTTTGAAAAATGGTCTGCTCCCCTTTCCGTCTCTTGTCCCCAGATCTGGACTCATTCAGAATGAAATGAGGATGAAATAAACACTATGGCCCCATTCAGATGCCGCGTGGATGAAGCTGTGGAGTAGATGAAGCTGTGGTAAAGCTGTGCAGCTGAGAATCATGCCACAGAGGATTGATCAACTGCGGTTTGGCAGCCTCTAGCTTCTGGCCAGAGGAACCCCTCCCTCTTCCTAGTCTGCTCGGGCTGCATCCAAGCAAACTCTGTTCCGCTCATGTTACCAGACTGTGGGCAAAGCATCAGAATGTCAGTAAAGTGGCAACCATAGGCTATGATGTTAGAGGAGGTGTGCTCCGGACACCTAACTCAGAAACCCTAACCCAGAAACCTTTTGGCAGCCAGTGTAATTCCATCAGCAAAGGAGTAATGTGGTCTCTCCGAGATGACCCTAACCCTAACCCTAACCCTATGTATATGATTACATATACTAAAAGAATTAAAAATAGTAGAAATAGTAAATAACATGAGGGCCTAAACACCTAAAAGGTAGTTAACGTAATAAAAATGCATGAGTTAAAAGAAATGAGAGGACAGAAATATAAGACCTGAGTAATAAAACTGGAAAAAAAAAACACAGCCAGATTGAAGATTGTAAGGAGCAGTAAAAGGGAGGCATGTGAGCAATTGCAGGGCCTGTCCAGAGTCACCGAGAGTCAGATTAAGGCTGGAGGGGCTCACTGCCTGTCATCCGCTGATGAATGCTGATTGCAGCCTCACAGTACCTGGCGATGCTATATATGATGGCAGGCTTAGAGTTGGAGAGTAGCAAAGAGCTATAGAATTGGCTCGGACAGCCTGGATACTTGCTTAGCAATGGAAGGATGAGGGAGGCGGTACTGTCTCTATAGAACAAGCAGTAGAGGAGAGCATGCTCCATAGTTTCGATCTGCCCTAGGCCACAGGGGCATAGTCGCTCTACAAGTGGGGTCCTTCTATAACGGCCTTCTAGCACTGCTGAAGGGAGGCCATGACAGTGAGCCAAAGTTAACACCCTTCTGTGTTTAGGAACCTCCAATTGTATGCTACTGGAGAAGCAGAATATTTAAGCCCATCACTGATGTGGAATTTTGGGGCACTGCTGAGATCAGTTTGGCAGTCAGTGTCTATAATGCACTGCTTGATGGTTGCTTTTGCCTGATCATAGCCCATACTGAGCAGGTCAAGGTGGAGGAAAGGCCCAGAGTAGCTATTTTTGGTCTCAATTGCCTGAATCCAGCTAGATTGGAAATCACTGTGTAGGGTTAGTGGGGCAAGGCCAATTGGGCAGACGGACTGAACTAATAACAGAGGATGTCCGCCCACACCCTGGCCTCCAGCTTGATCAGGCCTGTCTCCAGGCACAGAGTGGCATTGGAGACACATCTTGGTACCTGGAGCGCTGCCTGCAGGATTTTAGATTGTACAAGTTCCAGAGCTGCAATGTTGGGGAAGGGGCCCAATTGAGCACCATAGAGGAGTTGAGCTAGCGACTTGGTTGTGAACAGTTCAAGAGCCACGGTTACATAATGGCCTCCTCTTGTCCGCATGAATTTGAGAATGGCAGAGGCACTTCTCTGGGCCTTTAAAGCCATGTGTTCTCCATGGGCTTTCCTAGAGCCACCAGAATGAAAAACTACTCCCAAGTATTTGAAGTGTGCTACTTGCTCAATCTTAGTCCACCAAGAGTGGATCCTCAGACCGCCAAGAGTGGATCTTGGGCCTCCTGGCAAAGGCCATAATTTTAGTTTTGTGGTAATTGATTTCCAGGCAGTCCTCTCTGTAGTGCAGTGTCAGGGCCCTCAGTGCTCTTCTAAGGCCAGTGGAGGTCCTTGAGAGGATGGCTGCATCATCTGCATATAACAGGATGGCATTGTGTCTCCCGACGGGTTTTGGAGGGTGGAAATCTGGGTTGCTGAACTGACCCACCATAGAGTTAATGTAGAAGTTAAAGAGGAGTGGGGCCAGAATGCATCCTTGTTTGACGCCCTTCTGAGTTGTAACAACTCTTGTGAGGTGGCCTTGGCAACTACATCTCACCTTGAATGATGTGTCCACATGCAGGGTGCGAAGAAGGTATAGCAGGCTCCAGTCTATGGAGGACACCAGGAACTAAATTGCAAGTAAAGCCCCTTACATAGTCCAGCAGGTACACTTTTTGTGTGTTTTAAAACAGCAGCACCTCACACCCCACATTCTGTAATGAAAACCAGAGGCAGTATAATATTTTAAAATATTGTCTACTGATTGATTTTTTTGTTTTATTTAAATTGCATCCCTGCAGCAGAACTCCCAGCCACAGGGGTGCTTGAAAAAACAATAGTTTATGCATGGAAACTTAAATGCCTAGTTAAAACTAGGGATGCACACGAAACCATTCGGTGCTCCATTCTAGGAGCGCCAAACCAGTTCTGTGGACCGCCATTCGAGCCAGTTCGAAGGTGGGGTGTGTGGATAATTTTAAGGGTTGGGGAGGGTGCTCTTACCCCTCTCGCCGCATTTCCCCCGCCAGCGCTGTGTATTCAAACAGTCCGGAGGGGCAGTCCATTGCTTCCTCAGACCGGAAGTGACTGGAGGTTTGCAGTGTGCGTGTGCATATCGTACATACATGCGCGCATGCTGCATGCACATGCACACACATACGAAGTGCACATGTGCACCAGGAACTTCCGATCCAAGGAAAGAATGAGGTGGCAGGGAGGTATGGTCAGGGGTCCACGAACACCATTGTTTCTGCCTCTGGCAACAATGTCACATGAACTTTTCTCCTTCCATCCCTGGTCTGGCTGCTTTCCATGGTGGTGCCAATGCCAATCATGGATGACAAAGCCATCATGGAGACTGCATGGCTAGTGGCAATTTTCCAAGTAGATAATCAGAGGAGCAGGGTATGGGGTGCTACCCTGGTTCTTCATGTGAGGGGAAAGGAGGAAGGATGGGGGTGTCTACCTTGTGCTTGGAAAGACAGCAGTTTTCAGGAGGGGTGCAGTCATCAGCCATGTGCACACAAAGCAAGTGATGTGGGACACTATGGAGGTGGGTGGAAGCTCCTGCATGAAAAGAAAGCTGAGCACAAGTCCTCATTCTTATGTTGGAAGGATGGGGAAACTGAGGGTGATAGAGATGTGTGTGGTCAGAAATGCATTCAGTTATTTGTGTTACTGGGGCTTAATGTGTTTGTGCACAAAGCAGTGCAGTGATGAATTGTTGGAGACCCCTCCTGCTGTCTCCATCTCGTCTTCCCATCCTTTTTTTGCTCAGGGCATGTGAGGTCCAAAACACACAGGGGAAAGCAGGCTTGCTCCAAAGTGGTTATGTCCCTTTAAATGCGTGAACTCTAGGGATTCATTTAAATAAAATGTCAGGATTAAATCCCACTGTAGTTGGAAAGCAATAGAACAAATTAGCACTTCCTAGTGTTTCTTATGCTCAGCTTGTTCTCTTTGCCTAACATTTTACTGAGATAATAATTTCATTTGCTAACTGCTTCGACCACACCCCTCAAACTCATTTGTTCCATCCAGAGAGCCTCTACACACAACCAGAGTGTAGAGCCTTACTGGGCTCTGTGGGGAGATGAGCAAGGAGCCGTCCTTGGGCGGCTGAATCGGCTGCCCACACGACTATCGGCTCTGTCACAGAGCCAGTAGGGGTGGCGGGGATCGGGGGCCGCCCAGCCCCTGGAAGTCCCAGGATGCTCAATGAAAATGTGTGGGGCTTCCTGGGGCGACCCCCGAGGCCGGGAGGCTTATGTTAGCCTCCCAGTCGGGGATATCCTTATGAGTCGCCATGGCATGGAGATGTGCAGCGGTGTCTCACAACCAAAAAACCCCACAGGTTAATGAAGCACTCGCTCCGTTGACCTGGTTTAATGGGAGGGGGAATTAGGTGGGCTAGCTGCCATGGAACCACTGGGCTCACTCGTGAGCCCGTCGGTTTTAACGTTCCACAGAAATCGGCCTGGGCTCCCTTAGCCCGATTTCTGCGGATCATGGGAATAGCTTCATCATCTCTCCTCTTTCAGTTCCAATGCAAATTTTGCATCCTCACCAATATATTTGTTTGCTCGTGGGTGTATTCTCACACCTTTCCTGCCTCTGTGCTTTCATTGCCTTTCACATTTCCTTTCTAAACATCATGGGTGTTCTTGAAAACTGGCATATTCTTTGCAGAGTTCTTTGTGAACCCTTTCCCTAATTTTATTTGTCTCACAGAGCCCATGCCAACAACAAATTTACTACACTAAGGGTTCTCAAACAGGTCTCCAGATGTTGTTGGACTACACTTCCCATCATTCCCCCAAAGGCCATTGTGGCTGGGGGTTGATGGGAATTGTAGTCCAACAGCAAGCATTAATTGTCCCCTTTGCTAAGCAGGGTCTGCCCTGCTTTGCATTTGAATGGGAGACTACATGTGATCACTTTAAGATACCTCCTTTATGGGATGGGACTGCTCTGGGATGAGCACCTGTATTCCTGCATACAGAAAGTTCCAAGTTCCCTCCCTGACATCTCCAGGATAGGGCTGAGAGAGACTCCTGCCTGCAACCTTGGAGAAGCTACTGCCAGTCTGAGTAGACAAAACTGAGATAGATGGACCAATAGTCAAACTCAGTATAAGGCAGCTTCCTATGTTCCTATGACCCGAGTTTGAGAACCCTCTGTACTATACATTTCACCTTACAATTGCATCTAAAGTGTGGTAAAATTATTCTTATCACTTGGCAAGATAATATAGATGACCAAGAGACTTGGGGTAAGAGAGCTCACCTCTGGGCAGTTTGACCAACTAATAGTCTCAGAGTCTCTTCTTCAGAACTCTTCAGTACAATTGTGATGAGTGAGTATTCCTGTTTAGAAACAGTAATACTTATTTTCTAACTTTCCACCTACTTTGGGGGCAGCATAGATGACTACAGTTGCAATCATTTGATAGGATCCAAGTTTAATTTTACTACCCTAGGGGACTAAAGTATCAGAAAACTGTCTGTTTAGGCTAGTGGACAAAAACATAGCAGAAGTCTGATTTCATTAGAGTACATATTTATCAAGTTCTTGTGGGTTGCAACAGAGATAGAATTCTTGCCATTGTAGGCTGGTTTGAGTAAGTGAGTTAGAGTAAGAGAAAGGGATGAAAGACTTGATAAATCAGTCTCAGGGAAAACTTGCTTGACTTGATTTAGAACTAGGGAGTGGCATGTATGTTGCCATATCTCCATAGAAACCTCTTTCAGTACTTTGAACCCTAGATCAAATCCATGCAAAGCTCCTGCTGCTCTCATGGAAGCAAAAGGCCAAGCTGCTGAAAGGAGTGGAGATTAGCAAGGAATATGATTGTTAGGCTGAAATATTGACTACTAGAAACCAGGGGCACCATTTCAGGTTTGTGGGGCCTGTGTGTGAAGAGATCACAGTGTGGGAGAAACAGTCATAGCAAGGTTCAAAGTTTTGCTCTTGGATACATGCAAGATTAAATTGCAAAAGAACAATGATTTTCAAAGCATTTGTTTATTTTATTTTTTATTTCACATATTTATATCCCATGGTATAAACAAAACATTTCCAAGGTGGCTTATAATCAAAATTTGTAAAATCGCAATAAAACAGTTTGGCAATAAACTACAACCACCAAATAAAACAAACTAAAAAAAATACAAAAACAATAGCAGACTCAGACACAACATTAAAACCACTACAAACAGCAGCTAATAAAACAACCATCTGTTGAGTGAAAAGGCCAGAGCAGAGAGAACTGCCCACCTGGAATCTAAAACCAGGCGACTCCAGACATATGGGCCTGGGAATGACACTCCAAAGGAAAGGTGATACCAGGGGCGCACCTAGGTAATTTTGGAGCCCGGACCTGAAGGGCTTCAGAGCACCCCCCTTGAGTGCTAGGGTGGGGGTCGGGGGCAACTTAAATCTTTTTTAAAAACTTTTTTTTAGCCACTGCTCTGTGGCAGAGATAGATGCTACGCGGCAGAGATGGGGGCACTTGAGCGGAGACCGAGGCAGGAGAGGTGGAGGCAGTGGCAAGAACTCCTTCCCTGAGCCTGGCTGCCACTCAAATGACCGGTTGGGCCATTTTCGGCCCATTTTGGGCCTCTGCGCATGCACATGCATGTGCAGAGAGCTGCACAGAGAGTAGGTAAGCACCTGCTCTCGTCCTTCTTAAATATCCTGCTTCCTGCTCCCCCCACCCCACCCAGTGGCATCGTACCTGTGCACGAACCTTGGTTTGTACACATCCCTATGCTGGACTAGAATAGGCCTCGGGCCTATCCAGCAGGGCTGTTCTTAAGGTTTGAGGTGTTTTCAGATCTCAGTTTGTTTGAAGCAAGTTGGTTACGATAAACCAAGATCAGTCAGTTCAGATTTCATGACTGATCTTGGTTTGTTTCTAGCCTACACCAGAAGTAGAAATTCTTGGAGGCTTTCACAAGCCACCTTAGGGTGGGGAGAGACACTCCTAAGGCTTGGGGACATCATGAGGAACCAATTTCTGCGTGAATTTGAACCCATCCAAATGATCCCTGCATTCATATGTAAGGAGAAATTGGTGTTCAGTGCATGAAGACAAATTCTCACATTTTTTTAAAAAATAGGACTCTTTTGCTCATGTCCTTTATTTTATGTGTTTTGTTTTCTTGTTTTCTTTATTTTATATGTGTTTTGTTTTCACACACACAGCACAACTTTCTTCTTTTAAGCTTTTATGTTTCAGTCTTGCTGTTAACCACTTATTTAGTATTTTGCTACAATTTTAAAATCATTTGTCCAGTCAAAAAACCCCAGAGAATGATTTAGACAGGGCCACTGGATAAGTCTATAGGTGAGCGAATATTTTATCTTCAGTTGTCTAATTTTGGCTTGAGTAGAAACAATGGTTACCTTTCTTACTACAGGTGTTCATTTACTTAGCACAGCCAGGAAGACTGTAATTGCCAATTATGGCAGCTGTGAATTTTTGCTGCATGAGGCAGCTTCATTTATTCAAAATGTAACTTGATCAGAGGTGCTAAGATGGGTTGTAGGGAATCTGCCTATGGTGACATACAGTACTTACTGCTTCAGGAAAGCAGTCCATTCTGTGGATAACAATGAATGACAAGACAACTGGCCTGACTTGTCCTCTTCAAGGTTTCTATTGCAATTGTTGCTCCCTGGTGAGCTGTCTCAGAAGGTATGTGACTGTATGATTACAGTGGTGACAAAACTTTTTATTTGGTCATTCAGATGGGTGGAGATTCATTATGATATGGCGCACATGAATCGGTGACAAGCCTTTGATGAATACTTAAATTGGGCTGGGTTCTTACTGCAAACCCAATCATAAGGAAGCCATTACTGTGATTACTAGCACAAGCCTACGCATGTCTCCTCAGAAGTAAGTCCCACTCAGTTCAATGAGGTTTACTCCCAAGTAAGTCTGCAGAGGCTGCAAGGAGTTTACCTAGAAATAAATCCTCTCAAGGACAGCGAGACTTATTTCTGAATAAATACGCATAGAATTAATCTGTAAGTGTGAAAGCTTGATAACTTGGAGAAGCATCTAGAGAGTTTGGTACCAATGAAGCATTTGCTCCCTTGAATGCAAAATCTTGAGTTGCACTTGAATCAACTGCATACATATAGGTATTTTTTATATACTTTGTTTTAATTTTGGGCTAGTGTATATATCATACAGGGACAGGGCTCTCTGAAGTGGGGGTTAGGGGATGGTTGCCCAGAGCGCTGCACTTACAGGATCCCATACTGCAACCCAGTAACAGAGACCTTTTTAGTTTTAGCTTGGCTAGAACACTATTCATTCACCACAAAGAGGCTATTCATACGATTGTAGAAAATCAGGCTAGCCTCCACTAGCCCAATTTCCTACAACCGTGTGAACCACCAGGCTCGGCTACAAGCCTGGTGGTTCTTGAGCGGGTAACCCGCTCAAGTAGCCCACCCCTTAAGCCAGGTTTGTGGAGCGAGTGCTCCGCAAACCCAGTTTTGGGGATTGCGAGTAGCCATGGTGCGGCTCCTGCTCATCTGCAGGGAGAGTGGGCTTAGCCCACTCTCCCTGCAAAACCGGCAAAAGCTGATCTCACTGATCGTGAGAGCCACCTCAATCTCTTTTCTTCCTGGGCCCCATACAAGCTAGATACAGCCCTGTGCCAGGGACCTCTTAGAATGGTCTTTGCATATTTTCCTCTGCAGAGCAAATTCCATGGTTTGTCCTTAACTGAATTGCACCATGACTTGCAACTCAAGTTGATTTGCACCATGCTTAATGGTGATGATCGCTGCATTCACACTTAATGTGGAGCTGCTCCCTCCTCCTTGCTCTCCTATCTGAATTCGGATGTCACAGAAAGCTCCCTCTCTCAAGTCAGCAAGACTGTAGAGGGGGAACTGGCTGTCTGGACTTCCTTGACTGATGGTCAGCCCCGGCAGCCAATAGCAGCCAGCGCAAAGGAGGAGCTTCCTCCCTTAACTCTGGTTGCAGAGTAGCCAGACTGCAGTGCCACATTTGGACACAATGCAGGCACCACTAAACCAGAGGTCCAGGTAGTAAAACTCACTACAAACTGAAGATACAAATTTGAGTCTGGGGAGGGAAACCGCGGGTCCAGTTTCAGTCGTAACTGTAGTCACATGAGTCACCCACATTTGGACATAGATAAATAGTAACTGGAGGCCTCTTCAACTCCGGTTTTGTGTGATGTGCGAATGTGGCCATCATGTTCTCTCTTAATCAGGGTTTACTAATCAGTTTGAAACCCTGGTTGCTGCTCTTGGGTAATGCAGAATGCCAGCTACTGTTATGTCAGTCATATATTTCTTACTAGCTCCAGAAAGGAAAGAGACTGGAATGATGTTCCCACTCTCCACTTCCAACTGTTTAACAATAGTTAGGAGATCTCCACTGTTTAACAATTGTTAGATCTCCAGTGTTAAATCTATATGGACCCAGTTTACCTGCATATTGCTTTAATCTTTTGGAAAACCATATTTAAATTATTTTTATAACAGATATCCAAGATTCTTCATTCATTAACTTAATGTTTGAGTTAGTTAGTTAATTTAATTTAAGTTAGTTCAGTGGCTTTAGGAAGGAACTGGAAAAAGAAAGGGAACAAGTGTGAAAAGGCAGAAGCAAATGTCAGAAATATCAAAGGAAACCTCACCTTTGAATTGTAGGGGAAGAATGGCAGTTCATTCCCCACGCAGCAAAGCACAACCAGTTTGGTGAGAAAGCAGCAAAGCAAGAGGTCTTGAGACAGTTCATTAGTATTGAAGAACTACAAGGATTCATTTAAATAAAAGTTTACAAACGAATGTGAAAGAGCCTGCAGTCTATTTCAGCTGTAGCTCATGGCTGAAGAGAGAGACCAAAACAAACAGCCCTCTCTGGAGAGACAAAATGAAGACTAACACTGGAAGAACAAAGAGGGGAGGAGTCCAGCACTTTTATCCATGACCCTAAACCCCCAAGTGGGTCACTATGAGACATTGCAGCTGAGAGCTGATGCTGCCAGGGCCCTAGCTCCAACATGAATAATGTTTGAAATATGTTTTATTGCAGTTTAGGACAAAACAGTATTCTGTCCAACAAACTTTGTATTTTGTTAATTTCAGAAATCTTGCATCTCACTCTAATATCAAAGCTATATTTACAGGGACTTAAAGCTTCTTGCACCATAACACCTAGGTCTGAGTGAGACTGTCATAAAGATAGCGGCTGAAATAATGGACAGCTTACTGTCACCCTAATGGTCCATCTCGGGACTGCTGAAGACTTCAAAGCAGGCTCCAGTGCTGTTATGAAGCAGCAGATGCTGAAGCAGCATTCCCACAGATTTCCTTATTTGTGACAATGTGGAAACCTGTGGGAATGTTGCTTCTGCATCCACTGCTTCTTAATAGCGTCGGAGCTTACTCTGACATCCACAGCATCCCAGGATGCACCGTTATGGCAAAGGTAGACTGTGCATCTTGTCAGATAGTATCTATATATAGACAAGAGGACTCTGACCCCCCCCACACACACATAAGAATCACAAAGACTTCAATAGGTTATTACTTACAAGGGGGGCATTCACACGACTGGGAGGGCAGGGGAGCAGGCGGGCCTGGGGAAAGGCTGCATGAAGCTTACCTTTCCCCCAGATGATCCATGTATCGTTACTGGAAGCACGAACCATGGTCTCAGATGATCCTCTGCTGCACTAGGCAGCGTGGAGCTCTGGAGACCAGGATGATGTGTCCCGGCCTCTGGGTATCCCACAATGCACTATGCACTGAGTGTGATGTATTGGGGGATTCTCCCAGGAGATGGGCTGGGCACTCTAGGCACTTGTCTCTGTGTGTCCACAGGAAAGCCTAAGGAGACACACAATCTTGGATCCTGGGCTAATGGCACACTGGTGCTGTTAACCCAGGCTAATAGCTGGGCTAAAAAGCCAGGCTAGGTGGTGCTGTCCCACTGGGATCAGGCCCAACCCTGTGGCTTCTCACATGCAGCTTAACCCAGGCTGGACTTCCCTAGCCTGGATTAGGCTGCCCATGAGACCAGCCTCAAGGTATAAAATAACATGCCATTATCTGAGATAAGAAAGAATGTCCTTTCTTTCTAGTAAAATAAAACAATTGTTTATTCTTTAGTATTATCTTTGCTATTTATAAATCAAACATCATCCTTAGGGAAATAATAAAATAACTGTCATCCATATTTGAATGGTGGGGTTTTGGAAAGTTACTGCTATGATTCATTTAAGACTGTTTCATCCTTGCAGTCTTATTTTGTCTTAACTGGGATGTGATTTTACCAGTTGATGGGTTTTCATGAAATTTAATTGAATGAGAGAACTAAAAGCAGCATCATTTATGATGATGCTTGCCACACAATCACCTTAGGAGTGCAACAGGCTCTGGAGGCAGAGTGTTGGAATCTGTGCCTCCACACTGATATGTGTGTACACAATAGCCAGGTTCAAATAGGCACCCCGTCATCCCAGAAATCTTGCTAGCAGTGTATTCATGAGAAGAAGGAGCATTCCAGGACTTCCAAATGCTTCTTCCTCCTTCCTGGGTGGAGCCTCAGAGCCTCCATCACATCTGAGGTCTGCTTCCCACTCTGAGGCTCCACCCAGGAAGAATCTACATGCTGGCATGCTATCACACTGCACAGACTTTCAAGGCCACCTTTGCAGACTTACAGCCTACAGCATGAGGCATAATCCATCCCCTCTCATGTGAATAGAAGGTGATCCCCACCAAAGGGCTCAATAGGGTTCTTAAACTCCCCCTTCTCTGTCAACCCTCAGCTGGTTGCATGTTTTACTGAACATACTATAATGCATGTGGTATGAAAGAATGTGAAGAATGGAGAGGAGAGCTGGTCTTGTGGTAGCAAGCATGACTTGTCCCCTTTAGGGATGTGCACGGAACTGTGTGGGGGTGGTGGTTCAAAGGTGTGGGGGGGTGCTGCTTTAAAGGGGGGGTGCATTTACCTCTCCCACCGCTCTTCCCCCACCAGCGCAGCACCAGCAGTTTTCTAAAGTCCTTCAGGGCAGCAGCATACCTCTCTGCTGCCACATTGCTCCCGTTTACTAGAACTATCTGGAAGTAGTCGACGTGCAGGTGATGTGAGCCGGCATGCCCGACATGTGCCCACCCATGCAGGCACATCAGCTACTTCCAAATAGTTCCAGTAAATGGCAATGGGGCAGCAGGGAGGTATGCTGCCGCCCTGAGGGACTTTAGAAAAGCGGGGCGCCGGCAGGGGAAGAGTGGTGGGAGGGGTAAGTGGACCCTCCCTCACCCTTAAAGCAGCACCCCAGCCTTCGAACTGGCAGAACCGGCTGCTGTTCGAACCGGTTTCGAGGCTCATACAGGGCCTCCTGTATTAGGAGTATCAGTGCACTAGTATTAAGTACTAGTATTATGCACTTGTATTATTGTAGTATTATGCACTTGTCTATGTCTATGTATTATTGTAGTTTTATGCACTTGTCTATGCACTAGTGTTAAGTACCAATGCACTAGTGTTAAGTACTAGTGCACTGGTTATAGTGCACTGGTTCCGTGCACATCCCTAGTCCTCCTAGCTAAGCAAGGTCTGCCCTAGTTGCATTTGAATGGGAGACTACGTGTGAGCACTGTAAGATATTCCCTTTAGGGGATGGAGCCACTCTGGGAAGAGCATCTAGGTTCCGGGTTCCCTCTCTGGCATCTCCAAGATAGGACTGAGAGACAATACTGAGCTACATCTGACTTGGTATTTGGCATCTTCTTATGTTCCTATGCCTATGTGTGTCTCCCATAGTGAAATCCAGGACCCCTCCTGTTTCCCAGAAGTAAAATGGCGACCCAGTGATTCAAGGGTGCAACAGCATGCATTATGCAGCTGCATAAAAAGCAAAATCAAGTTATGAAGCCTTAACTTTTCTTATTCATGCTTTAAAATAAACTGATGAGTCACTAGGAAAAAATGTGATGTTGCAGGAGGAAGCTACCCACTGTCAACTTCAAATCATAGGATGCATATAATTGCACTGTGAACAAACACAATGAATGAAAGTAGGAAAAGCTGAGAGGCCTGCCATTAGAGTTTGCTGAGCCAAATGATACACCCACAATTTATTATTATTATTATTATTATTATTATTATTATTATTATTATTATTATTTATTTATTTATTCACACAGTCAGACAGGTGTTATTGACTGGTTTGTTTTATCCAGACATCGAATCCTTCCCAAGGACCTGGGATGGCTGAATTTTATTGTCAGTGTTGTTGCTGTTGTTATAGATATTGTCGCAGAATATAGGCTGTTCCCAGTAAAGTTGCTTTTTGTAATTGGCTGATGGTGATTTCTGTGACCCCTATGATGTCGAGCTGTTCTTCAAGGTCTTTTGGAACTGCACCCAGGGTGCCAATTACCACTGGGATTATTTTGGTCTTTTTCTGCCACAGCCTTTCAATTTCAATTGGTAGATCTTTGTATTTTGTGATTTTTTTCTATTTCTTTTTCTTCTATTCTGCTATCCCCCTTCTATTGCTATGTCGATTATTTTAACTTGTTTATCTTTCTTCTCGACTACAGTTATATCTGGTGTATTGTGTGGCAGATGTTTGTCTATTTGTAGTTGGAAGTCCCATAATACTTTTACATCTTCATTTTTTCCAACTTTTTCAATTTTATGGTCCCACTAATTATTTTATTTAATTATTTTATTTATTTATTTATTTATTTTTACATTTATATCTTGCTATTCCTCCAAGGAGCCCAGAGCAGTGTACTACATACTTGAGTTTCTTCTCACAACAACCCTGTGAAGTAGGCTAGGCTGAGAGAGAAGTGACTGGCCCAGAGTCACCCAGCTAGTATCATGGCTGAATGGGGATTTGAACTTTGGTCTCCCCGATCCTAGTCCAGCACTCTAACCACTACACCATGCTGGCTCTCTTACACTTAACATTCTATCACCCAGGGAAGCAATAAGCAGTTCCTCTTACATATATAGATAATGATAATAGTTAATGAACCCTATGGCCAGCTAACTTCAAAATGGCCTTACAGGAACCATAGGGACATTGTTAAGCCCTGTAATTTGTTTGGCTTCAGTGTAAAATTAAATGTTAGTAAAGAGGCACATTCTTAATCGTTTTCTATACAATGGAATCTCTAACAACCATACAAACGGAAGTTGAATCCAAATAAGACGGAGGTACTGACTGTGGGGGTGGGATCTGAGAAATAGTTTAGATGTGCCTATTCTGGGTGGGGTTACACTCCCCCTGAAAGATCAGGTACATAGCTTGGGAGTGCTTCTGGACCCAAAACTGTCCCTGGTTTCTCAGGTTAAGGTAGTGGCCAGAGGCGCTTTTTTATCCACTTCAGCTGATACGTCAGCTACATCCATTTCTAGAGGTGAATGACCTTCAAAAAGTGGTACATATGCTGGTAACCTCCAGGCTTGACTACTGTAATGCGCTCTACATGGAGCTGCCTTTGTACGTTGTTCAGAAACTACAATTGGTACAGAATGTGGCAGCCAGATTGGTCTCTGGGACAACATGAAGGGACCAGATAACAGCCGTTTTGAAAGAACTGTTTGGGCTGCCGATATGTTTCTGGGTGAAATACAAAGTACTGGTTATCCTCTCTAATAAAAGCCTTGGTGTCTGTCCGTGGACGGACACCAAGGCGTGTGTTCGTGCCTCCCTGGGCTGTTCTGGGCATGCGCAAAGTGCATGCCCAGAACAGACCAAGGGAGACACGACCGCCGACACCAGGCGGCCATGTTGGGCGGCCAGAAGCGGCCGCCCAGAAGAAGCCGGGAAGAGGCGGCGAGGGAAACGGCGGGGCCAGAAGTGCCCGTCGCGAACACAGGAAAGAGGCGGCAGGGAAAGAGGCGGTGGGGGAAGCCGGCCGAGGAGGGGGCTGAGCTGCCGCCGAGGCCTGGCGTCGCCGCTAAAGCTGGGCGGGGGGGAAACTTTGGGGCTCTTGCCCAGCCGGGGAGTCCGGCCACGGCATGGGGAGACTGGCCGCGGCAGAGGGCAGCGGGAGGGGGAATGGCGGCGGGGGCCCGGAGCACTTTCTAGCGCCCGTTATTTAATGGGCCTGAAAACACTAGTTACCTATAAAGCCTTTAACAGTTTGGTTCCAGACTATTTAAGAGAGTGCCTCCTTTGTCATAAACCCTTCTGCCTGTTATAGCAATAGCACTTACATTTATATACCGCTCTATAGCTGGAAGCTCTCTAAGCGGTTTACAATGATTTAGCATATTGCCCCCAACATTTCTGGGTACTCATTTTACCGACCTCGGAAGGATGGAAGGCTGAGTCAACCTTGAGCCCCTTGGTCAGGATCGATCTTGCAACCTTCTGGTTACAGGGCGGTAGTTTTACCATTGCGCCACCAGGGGCTCTGTTCATGGTTATGATCTTCTGGAGAGGTCCACTTACAGTTGCCACCAGCTTGTTTGGTAGAGACCCAAGACTGCACTTTCTTTGAGGCTGCCCAGGGCTTTGGAATATGCTTCCTGCTGAAATAAGAGCATCTCCTTCTCCGTTTGTTTTCAGGAAGGCCCTCAAGACTCTCCTGTTCTCACAGACCTTTAATTAGAATTAATTTTAGTAATTTGTTTTAATAATAGTTTTATGCTATTGTTTTTGTGTCGTGTATTTTAATCTGTGTTGACTTTTAGATATTTTAAATTTTGTACACCGCCCGGAGATGTACATATCAGGTGGTATAAAAATATGATAAATAAATAATCACCATGCTCTTCATTGACTTTATCTTAAGGTGTTCCAGACTCTCAGCCTACGATTTGTTTTGTGCTATCTCACTGTGTTCCAAATAATAAGACAACGAAGGAAATAAAATGTATTCTAATGATGTTTCCATGTAATATATAGTGCTAGGCTAAACTAAACTAGATATTTGGCTAAAAGCATTTTAAAGCTGTATGTTTAAACCGGGAAGCACCCTTTCTTTGGACACAAAACCGCTTTAGATTGTGGGGCCTGGTTCACACAATCATTCAAAACTAGGTGTAGTAAGGGTTATTGACATTAGCATGATTGAGTGAACCCACACCAACATAGTTTATGGACTGAGATGAATCTGAGATTCCAGCATTGGTGTGGCAATATCATGTTAATGTCAGTAAGCCAGATTAAACCTACGTTTGAATGATTGTGTGAACCAGAACTTTGTATGATCCTGATTAGCCTACTCCGTTCTGTGTCCTGGGTGCGTAGTTAGAGTTAGGTCGGCCACAATGGCAGGAACAGTGCGGGCGGGGTGGTAATTTGAGGGTTAGAACATCGGTGAGCACCCTTGGATATGTAAAAGGGGTGATTGGTTAATCGCTCCTTTGTAGCCTGTGCGGCACGTGGAGAATGATTGCCATGAACCCTGCTTCAGGACTTCTCCAACCTTTGGGCTGTGCGGTCCGGGGTGGACAAATGCCTAGAAGTATCTAGATCCTCTCTTACAGAAGGGGGGGTTGGCTTTGAAGGAATTGGGTGGGGTGTACCTGCCCATTCCCGAGCCAGGGTGTGTCACCCAGTAGGGTGCTGGGTAGGACTTCAGAGTTCTGATCTGCTTCTATTGGCCCGCACTGTTCTCTAAGGGTGATTAATCACCTGGTGTTCCAGTCTGCCATGCCTTGTGTAATAGTTAACAAAGTTGTGGCCCTTTTCTTCCATACTAAGTCTACGTGTCTTCTTGAGCTGGGGTCTGGGGACAATGTTTAATTTTTGTTTTAAAATGTTTTTAAATTGTTAGTTGTTGTGTTATTGTTTTAATTTGTTTTAGCTTTTCATTGTTTTATAAGTTTGTTTTAATTGTAAACCGCCCTGAGCCATTTTGGAAGGGCGGTATATAAATCAAATAAATAAATAAATAAATAAATAAATAAATAAATAAAATAAACACTGCAGTGCATGGAGAGGTTGACTCTTTCCCAATGTGGTTATATGCCCCCTGAATTATTTGCTGCTAATAGCTGCTTTGGGGGCAAATAACCACTTTGAGGGGCTGATTTCAGTGGGGAAAAAGCCCAAAGATAAAGAGTTAATCTCCCCATGTGTCACAGTTCTGATGAGGATACTTCTCACCTACCCAGATGGCTGTTTTTATTTAGTAAGAGGCACTTCTAGATTTATGCAGCCTTCTTCAAAGTATATTTTGATGAATATTAGCTTGGTCCTCCTAGAAGCTTTGGATGTGGCCATTCTGAGCCGTCAGTTGAATGCACAAAAACTGAAGACTGCATAGTATCACATCCAAAGGGAGAACTTCCAAAGGGAAGCTGAACAAGGCCCTCACTTTTACCGTAATTCCCCCCTGCAGTGCCAGAGGTGCAGCAAAGATCTTTTCCTTTCTTTTTAAACTTGATTTTTACCGCTCACCCCATCCTGCTCCTGCTTCTCCCACCTCTTGCCTGCCCCACCACTGATCCTTGTTCCCACTGCCAGGGCCGGTGCTAGGGTTTTTTGCGCCCTAGGCGAGATCACCTTCTGTCCCCCCACCCCGGCCAATCATATTTCAAACACAGATGTATTATAGGAAGAATGAAAAGCACAGAATTTGAAATCCCCCCCCGCCAGCGCTCATCGGGGCAGCAGCGTTGCCCCCTTTGCCGGATGTAACTGGAAGTACTCGACACGCCTGTGTGCGTTGCACACGCACCAAACGCACACAGATATGTTGAGTACCTCCAGTTCCATCTGGTAAAGCGGGCAACAGGGCAGCACGATGCCAGCCCAACAGACTTTTAGGAAATCGAGTGCGGGGAGGGGAGAGAAGTGCACCCTCCCCTGCCCTTAAAGTTACCCCAGGCCAGTTCCATGCACCTCCCTAATGTGGGGCCCATGGAGCAGACTTGCAGGAGCTAGGCAGCCAGGGGAGCCAATGGGATGAGAGGCAGTAGGGATGGGGGGGGACCCTTCTGGGCAGTCTCTCCCCGCAGTGAGCCAGCTGGCTGGGTCCAGGGGGGCTGGGGGGAGGTGGTGGTGTCTTGCCATGGAGCTGGTGGCCCTTTGGCTACTGCCGGCCACCAGGCACTGCCAGGCTCTCCCGGGGCTGT
Source organism: Hemicordylus capensis (assembly GCF_027244095.1). NCBI lineage: Eukaryota > Metazoa > Chordata > Lepidosauria > Squamata > Cordylidae > Hemicordylus > Hemicordylus capensis. The sequence continues at coordinate 251,580,801 of NC_069660.1, read as the reverse complement.
GGCTGCTGGTTTCTGCAGCCCTCTTGCCTGATGTCTCTGTGCCACCCACAACCCTAACCCTACCCCCCCCACCAGAGAGGGAGCAGCGGCAGCCTGCTGAGTGTGCGGGGTGGGGGGGGGCAGCCTTCTTGCAGGCGGCAGCAGCAGCGGCCTCAGCCTCCTCCTTGCAGGCCTCTCCTCCGTGGCCGACCAAGCAGGCGCTGCTTTACGCCCTCCTGCCGCTTGTGCTGGCGGCGTCGCCGTGCGCCCCGCGAGCTCCTCAGTGGGCAACTGCCAGGCTGCTGCTGGGCGGGCGCCACCACCGAGGCCCTCGACTCAGCCGCGGCGGGCTTCCCGTGCTGAGAGTCACTCAGCAGAGCCGGCCCGCTGCTGACGGCGGCTCCGGGGCGCTCAGTGGCCGGTCGGGGCTCCGGGGTGAGGGTGGCCCTCCTCCTCCTCCTCGCCCTCCTCCTCCTCCTCCTCCTGCAGCCGCAACTGGCAGGCTGGGCAAATCAGGGCGCGGGGGCGGGCTGGGGAGCCCCGCCACGCCAGAGGCGTGGCTGGCTGGCCGGGGTTGCGGGGTGCCCAGCAGCAGCAGCAGCAGGCCGCTGCCTGGCAGGTGCCCCCACTGGCTGGCCTTCGGTGGGAGCCTCCGTGCGGGGGGCTCCCTCTGGAGCGGGAGGCGAAGGCGGTCCTCGCAAGGCCTGGACTGCTCCATCCAGCAGGCGCAGCGCGGCCAGAGCGAGCGAGCTGAGTCCCACCCCGCCCCCAGAGGAGGTGCCGCCGCCTGCTTGCTGCTGCTGCTGAGGCCTCGGGGGCTGGTCGGGGCCTGCTGCTGCTGCCTGCCTGGCCCCAGCCGCGTGCGGCGGGGGGAGCCCTGGGAGGGGGGCGGCGGCAGCCACGGGTTGGGTCCCCCGCCTCGCCCCGCCGCCAGACAAAGGGCTGCTGCCTTGTCCTGCCTTCTTGGCCCCTCACTCTCCCGCGCCAGGCAGGGGCCTGCAGGCTGACTGCTCGGGGTGGGGGGGCGGCAGGCTGGCCAGCGCGGCGCCCCCTCCATTTTGGCGCCCTAGGCAACTGCCTAGTTCGCCTTAATGGACGCGCCGGCCCTGCCCACTGCTCATAGCCAGTACATGCAGCAGTGGTGGTGGCAGGGTTTCATGGATTATCTCCTCACTTGAAGAAGGAGAGAAACCATATAGAACCCATCAGCACGGCATGAGCCCGCTAACAATTGGGAGGCACACATGCACCTGAATTAGGTTTCAAAGCGCATGCATATCTCATAATATATCAATATCAATAATATCTCTATTATTATTATTATTATTATTATTATTATTATTATTATTAAATTCGATTTCTATACCGCCCTTCCAAAAATGGCTCAGGGCAGTTCATACAGAAAAATAACAAATAAATAAGATAAACAAAATGGATCCCTGTCCCCAAAGGGCTCACAATCTAAAAAGAAACATAAGTCAGACACCAGCAACAGTCACTGGAAGTGCTGTGCTGGAGGTGCATAGGGCCAGTTACTCTCCCCCTGCTAAATAAAGAGAATCACCACGGTAAAAGGTGCCTCTTTGCCCAGTTAGCAGGGGACTGGCTTGCACAGTGCTGTCAGGCTCTATGGCTTCTCTCCTCATTCAAGCAAGGAGAGAAGCCATGAAACCCCACCACAACTGGTGCACATACTGGCTATGGGTGATGGGGGCAAAGAGCAGTGGGGACAGCAGGCAAGCAGCAGGGGTAAGGGGCGGCAGGGCGAATGGCAAGGCAGAAGGCCTTGTGTTGTAAGCCACCCAGAGAACAATTTGTTATGGGGTGGCTAACAAATAAAGTTGTTTTAATCAATTAATTATTATTAATTACAGAGGCAAGCTGTGTGAGTGGAGAGGGGAGGGGGGTGGGACAGATGACAGGGCCTGGGGGCATGGGCTAGCTACATCTCTGGTGTGTGTGTGTGTGTGTGTGTGTGTGTGTGTAGCTACAGCTTGTGCAGCTACTCTTCATAAATTCCCTTTTGTGTTTGAACTCTTTCACTGAGATGTTATTTTTTTATCAGTACTCCTGCTTGGGATTTGTTGGAGCACGATTAAGATATTTGGCGGGGGGTGGATGGGTGGGTTGATCCCATTCACTTAGATTTAGATGACTTTATTCTTTTTAAAAGAAATCTTATTGGTCACAAGAGCTCTATTTGGTCAGCTTTATTGGATACTTTTCAGCTTGTACAAGCTGTGGATGTGCATAAGTTACATGGAGAGGTGAAACCCACCACATGTGCTCTTGACTCTTGCCCATCTTGGTTTATTAGGAGGTTTAAGATTGGTGGCTGGGCCTGTGAACTCTTAGGAATATAGGAACATAGGGAGCTGCCTTATACTGAGTCGGACTATTGTTCCTTCTAGTTCATTATTGTCTACCTACACTGACTGAAAGCGGCTCTCCAAGGTTTTAGGCAGGAGGCTTTTCCAGCCTACCTGGAAATGCCAGGGATTGAACCTGAACTTGGGACTCTCTACATGAAAACAGATGCTCTGCCTCTGAATTATGACCCCAACTCCATCTCAAGGAGACCATAAATAGTTTTCTCCTAAAACAAATCTAATTGGACCTGACTGAACTGATCAACTACCTTCCTGTGTCACATTTACCACACTTTGGTACGATTCTTGATTGCATGGTGGCAAAATCAGCTTTCTTAAACTGATTATTTAGATTCTTGGTCCAGTTTACATTAACTCTTCCCATGTGATCTTTTAGACATTTGAGGGAGCACTCCCATGTTGTAAAACAGCTCCTATAGAAAGCAGCACTAAAATGCACTGTGAGTCACCGTGTAGATGGGGTTTCCCAAGGCCTAAATGCAGGTGTGGCCCTCTGAGTCAAAAGCTTATTTGGGGAGGTCCTCAATCATGATACAGCAAGAATTGCCTCTGCTGACTTAGGTTAACTATAGACACATATAAAAAATAATAATTCTGGATTTCCTTGAATCCAGTAACCTTATTTTGTAATGTTATATGTGTGTTAGATGTAGATGCACAGACTTCTTGAGACACACACACACACACACACACACACACACACACGTATACCGCCCAAAACTTACATCTCTGGGTGGTTTACAATAAAATACAAATTAAAACCGGATTACAATTTAAAATTTAAAAATTCAACACAATATTAAAATTATTAAAAATTGTGAATCTAATCAAAAGCTTGGGTGAACAAATGTGCCTGAACTGCCTTCTTAAAAATTATCAGAGATGGGGAGGTTCTTATTTCAACAGGAAGTGCATTCCAAAGCCTTGCGATGACAATGGAGAAGGCCCGTCCCTGAGTAGCCATCAAACGGGTTGGTGGCAACTGCAGATGAACCACTCCAGATCATCTTAGTGGGTAGTGGGGCTCGTGGCAAAGAAGACATTCCTTTAAATACTCTGGGACTAACCTGTTTAGGGCTTTATAGGTTATCACCAGCACTTTGTATTTTGCCTGGAAACTCAGCAGCAGCCAGTGTAGCTCTTTCAAAATCGGAGTAATATGGTCTCTCCGTGATGACCCAGAGACCAACCTGGCTGCTGCATTCTGTACCAACTGCAGTTTCCGGACTATGTACAAATGCAGCCCCACACAGAGCACATTTCAGTAGTCAAGTCTGGAGGTTACCGTATATGTACCACTGTTTTGAGGTTGTTTATCTCAGGAAACAGACGCAGCTGGCATATCTGCTAACTTGGCAAAGAGGCAACTTTTAACGTGGTGATTTTATTTTATTTAGCAGGGGGAGAGTAACTGGCCCTGTCCACCCCCAGCACAGTACCTCCAGTGACTGTTGCTGGTGTCTCTCTTATGCTTCTTTTTAGATTGTGAGCCCTTTGGGGACAGGGATCCATCTTATTTATTTATTATTTCTCTGTGTAAACTGCCCTGAGCCATTTTTGGAAGGGCAGTATAGAAATCGAACAAATAAATAAATAAATCAGCTGAAGCTGATAGAAAGCACCTGTGGCCACCTCCTCAACCTGGGATACCAGGGAGAGGCTTGGATCCAGAAGCATCCCCAGACTGCATACCTGTTCCTTCTGGGGAAGTGTAACCCCACCCGAACTGGCAGATCAAAATGGTCTCCCAAGTTCTGACCCCACACAATAAGTACCTCTGTCTTATCTGGATTAAGTCTCAGTTTGTTATCCCTCATCTAGCCCATCACCATCTCGAAGTAGACATTTAGGGAGGTTATGCATTCTCCTGATGATGTTGACATGGAGAAACAGATTTGGGTGTCATCAGCATACTGATAACACCCTGCACCAAATCTCCTGATGATCTCTCTCAGTGGCTTCATGTAGATGCTAACAAGCATTAGAGACAAATTGGAGCCCTGAGGGACACCATATGAGAGTTCAGATTGTGAAGAGCAACAGTCTCCATGCAACATCATATTGAACATGCCCAAGAGGCTGTCTGAGATTCCATCATCCCACACCCAACCTCCTCAGATGTTCCAGAAGGATACTATGGTTGATAGTATCAAAAGCCACTGAGAGATCCAAAAGGACCAAAAGAGTCACACTCCCTCTGTCAATTTCCAATTGGAGATCATCCATCAGGCTGACCAAGTCAGTCTCCACCTCATAGCCCACCCAAAAGCCTGTTTGGCTTTTGGGTCTAGATGATCCATTCCTCCAAGACTTCCTGGAGCTGGGAGGCCACCACCTCTCAATTATCTTGCCCAATCATGGAAAGTGGGAAACAGACCTGTAGTTGATTAGCTCTGAGGGAGCCAAGGCAGGCTTCTTCAGAAGAGGTCTAATGATTGCCTCCTTAAGACAAGGAGGTATCCTGCCCTCCCTCAGAGAAGCATTTATAATCTCAGCCAGGCCCTCTACCACAGCCTCCCTGTCAGATAGTATAAGCCATGTTGTGCAAGGGTCAAGAGGACAGGTGGTAGGCTGCACCATTCTGAGCAACTTGTCCACATCCTCAGGAGTCACAAACTGAAATTGACCCAGGGTCATCACATAAGAGGAGCTGCTGGACACCTCGGCATCAAACTCTGTAACAATTGTGGAGTTTGAATCTAAGTCGGCCTGAATACGAGATATTTTGTCCACAAAAAACTAATTAAAAATGTCACAGTGAGTAATCGTTGGTTCCAAGTACTGATTCAAGGGGGAAGGGGCGCACATTAGCCCCTTCACGACCCTGAACAACTCCACCACACATGAACTTGCAGAAGCGATACGGGAGGAAAAGAATTGCTTCTTTGCCGCACGTATTGCCTGAGCATAGATCTTCAAATAAGATCTATGTAGTAATCTGTTGGATTCAAGTATAGTCTTTCTCCACTTGCAGTCCAGTCATCTACCTTGCCACTTCAGCACCCGTAGTTCTTCCATATACCAAGGGGCCAGTTTCGAAGTGGGTTGGAGAGGATGCTTAGGAGCGATCATGCGCACTGCCCTGGTGAGTTTGCTGTTCCAATTCTTCACCAGAGCATCAACAGGATCTCTGGCAGAGCTAACACTAAATCCTTCCAAGTCTTCTTGGAATCCTATTGGATCCAGTAACCTTCTTGGGCAGGCCATCCTAATAGGCCCCTCAGCCCTGCAGAGGAGGGACATGATCATGAATTGAACCTTAACCAGATGGTGGTCTGTCCATGACAATGGAGAAATCACAGGAGTCCCCTCCTGATCAGAGTAAAAGACCATATAAAGTGTGTGACCAGCAACACGCACCAATCCCAAGACAATTTGGGATAGGCCCATAGCTGGCATGGCCGCTATGAACTCCTGAGCTGCCCCGGGCAAATACATACCAGGTTTGCCCCTTCATCCATAGTCAGACATTGGTTGATTTCTGATTTATTCTGGACCGACCTGGCATTACAAAGGAGCAAGGTAAGGCTATGTAGGTGTTTGGCTCTGCTCCCCAAAGTCAAAGAGCTAGTAGGACAGCCAGAAGGGGCAACAGCTAGTAGATTTCTGTTTCTCCTTCCCCTGTAATGGCCTGCTGACTTGCCAACATTACTTCTCCTATTCTTCACCACCACCAGAATCGGCCCCATAATCAGTGGATATGCCCCCCAGTCTCCCCATCTCCAGACAGACTCAGACACTTTATAAAACAAACTTAAAACAAAAGCCAAAATATGAGATACCCACGCACCACAAGCACAAAGTTCCTGGACCAGGAAGCCTGGCCCTTGCTGGTGGCAGGCCCAGAGCTGGCTACTCTGGGCAGGTGATACAGAGGAACCGCTGACTCACCCTGGGCCCCAGTCCTGCACAAACTCCCCGCAGAGCAGCAGCAGCCAGAGTCCACAGTCCCACAGGTCAAACAGTGGGCACCAGTGAGTAGGAAGCAAGCAGGCAGGCATACAGCAGCAGCCAGAGGCGCTCTTATCCCTGGACTTCGGGGCCAAAGTCCAGGGCCTCCACACCCCCTGCCTCCCCCTCAATCATCTTTAGTCTATGCTGGGTGGTGTGTGCCCTCAAGAACCTATGTGTTTAAAAATTATGCTTATCTTGCAACCGGGGTGGGGGGGGGGGCGTTTCCAAAGGCCTTTTGGTCCAGGTTCCAAAATTACCTAGGTGCACCTCTGGCGGCAGCAGCAACAGCCAGCCTGCAACTCAGGCTCTTATCCTGGGGCCCGTACAGGAAACAGGTGGTCTCTTCTGAAGGGCTTCTGCATACCATCAAGCACTCAAATGGCCCTAGCTGTCTTAGCTCTGGAAGTGGTGGCTTTCTCAGAAAACCCCTGTGGAGGGGATGAAGCAATGAGCCTGTTTTCTTGGGGTCCAACTATACAATTTGCCTATTGTGTGATTGGGGCCTGCATACTTGGCCCCCCCACACAAGAAGGGCATCATTAGGGGGTGGCTCATGGGGCATTGGCACCCAAATGAATTGCTTGGAGCCCCGAATCTCACCAGCTACCTCCCTCCTCCACGGTCTTTTCCAGAAAGGAAGTGCAGGTGGCACCTGCACAGAACATGGAAGAGAGCTTTCTACTGCTTCTACTTTCATAGATGCTGCATTATAAGATTAGAGACTTAAAAAACATATGCAATTATTCTTGTTGGGGGGTATGATTGAGTTTAATTATCAAAAGAGAGATTGTGGGCCTGTTTCCCAATGGGCATTGGGGTGCCCAGTCAAAGATAGGTCTGCAGCATGTGGGAGGGCTGTGTGTCATCTTTTGCCCCTGCCACAGTCCTGATCCAGATTGGGGCACCCCTGTGGCAGCCATTTGCCTTGACAGGGGAGGAAACACCCATTGGATACCTGACTGAAATGAAAACATTCCCTGTATTAACGCAGGAAATTCTAGGGTCATTTCTCTTTCTGTGGAGTCTAGTCAGGTCAGAGTCAGCAACTGATCTGACCAGGCACACTGTACACACAAAATAAGGAACTGACTTCAGAGTCACCGGCACTCTCAAGAGGACTTTGCTTTGTGCTATCACTTTTCAGGAAGCTTAAACTGACAGCAAGTGCTCTATGTTCAGCCATGTTCAGCTCATCCTCCCCCGCCCCCCCGCCACAAGAAACCTTTCCTGCATTTCTCTAGTTTAACTGTTCCACAGCCCTAGAAGCAAGAGAAGTTTCTTCCTTTTCAGGCACAACCTTAAAATGAAATTTGATGTCACATAAAATTCTGTGAGTATATATTTGAAAAACACAATGATCTTAACAAGTTGTACTCCTGTACCTGCCTGCAGATGTTGGTATAACATGGCAGTTCATTGCATTGCTGAAGCTGCTGGCACTGAGGCCATTTTAAGCATGTATTTGCTGGTACAGCAAATATTTGGTTTAAGCAGTATGCTCTTTGTGTTGCAATATTTAACCTAAGCAGTCTGCTATCCCATCATTCCTTTCCAGGGTGAAATAATATATCTGATTTATTTTTATAATCATTCAATCTTTCTGGCTCTCAGCTATTTCTCGCCACACCTCAACTTAATGCATAGGTTGTTCCACAGGACAAGTTATAACAATGACTAATCCTCTCTCTCTCCCCCCACAACTCTGATAAATTCCCTTACTGGTTATACTAGCATGGTGTTTTGTTTTGTTTTTAATTGTCTTATCATGGAAATCTTTTTCTCAAAGGCAAAATAACTACCCATTTCATGCAGAATCTCCTTTCTTCCCCCCTCTCTCACACACACTTCACACTGTGATGCTGAATGTATGCCTTCTCCCCAGAGGAAACATGGTTATCTCAATAATTAAAGACTGTATAGAAAATATTGCATTAAGAAACATGATTCCCCACCCCCACCAGACCACAAGAGCTATGTGCTTAAAGAACTGTTGAAGCAGAACATTTTAGCAGAATCATATTCTGTCCACTGTCATTTGGAGAAAATTTCACTCTCCACAGAGAACAAACAAGTTGAAAAGTGCTAACGCAATGCATGTTCATGAAATACCTGTCAATGATTCCTGACTGGGTATGGACTGTAATTTGTGCCCTCAGTTTTCTTTGCTTGGGCAACAGCCAAAGTGAACGCCCATCTCAAGTCAACATAGTTTTAAAATCATTTGATCCAATGTTCTTATTTCCCATGAATGAGCTCCTATTCATTAAATGCTTTGAAATTAAGAGCTGACTGCCATTTAATTAAAAGATCAAAATGCAGGAGATTGATGTTAGTACATTGATAAGTGAAAAAATAATTTAGGGTGCAGTTTGTAACTAAACCAGCGGAATCCTTTCATTTAAATCTGTGTTATGTATTGTAGTTCCCACCAGAGATGTAATAGGTAGACTGGCAGTGACCCTGGGATGGGATGGGATGGGATGGGATGTGAAGATAGTGACGGATGGGATGTGAGTAGGATGGGATGTGAAAGTAGACAAGCACAGGCTGTGCTTGTCTCCTTTGCTACTGCCACCCTGCACCACTGAGCCCCCTACCTGGCACCAGCCCCAGCCCTTCCACCTGCATCAACCCACTGACTCAGGGGGCACTGCCAGCACTGGGCGAGCACGTGGCCCATCTACCTGGCGAGTGCTTTCTCGGCTGGGTGAGCAAGAGGAAAGGAGCACCCAGATAGAATGCTCTCTGGCTGGATGGGCCATGCATCTGTGCCCAGTGCCCGCAACACCTCCCGTGTCGGCAGAAGGGTCAGATAGAAGGAGCGAGGCTGGCATGGGGTAGTGTTCTCAGTGGTGTGCATGTGGTGGTGACAAGGGGACAGGCATGATTCCCCTCCTGCCTGGATGTCCTGCCAACTTTATTGCCCATACTTTGCTCAACTCTAAAACATTAGCTCAAATGGCTTATATTTATAGTAATATTGATTGCAATTTAGTCTCTTTGCATTCTTCAACTGCAGATATTAAAGTAGTTATAGTAATAAGTCCCACCCCCGCCCCAGAATTAGTATGTCTGGCATGTTAACAGTCTACGCCAGGGATTCTCAACGTGTGGGTCCCCAGATGTAACTGGACTTCAACTCCCATAATTCCCAACCAAAGGCCACTGGGGCTGGGGATTATGGGAGTTGAAGTCCAATAACATCTGGGGACCCAACGTTGAGAATCCCTGGTCTACGCCATATAGGTAGTACACCTAGGCAATCAATATCATGTGATACTGGGTGGTTTAAGTTAGAAGGGATAGCCATTTTCAGTCATCGAGTAAGACAGAACCAAGGCAACTGCTGAAATGCAGTGTGCAGCTACCATTTTTACAGGCAACAATGGGGAAAGTCTCTTGTATTGGCAAATAGAACTCTTTTGGAATAATTGAAGCATTGTATATATTTAGGAACCAAACATATGTTATTTTGAAGATATATTGCAATCAACATTACTATAAATGTAAGCCATTTGAATTAAACATGAAATAGCTAAAGTTTTAGAGTTGAGCAAAGTATGGGCAATATAGTTAGATACACAATACATGGTAAATAAGTCTCTCTTTATATATACCGTACATATTAAAAGAAATATTACTCTATATTTAGATGTTTGTATAGTTCTATAGTACTTAGAGAAAACTTTAATGTATTACAGATTAGTGATAATATTGTAGTGGATGTTTTGGGGTTTGGGTTTTTTTTTTTTTTGAAAAGCAGGTTGTAAAGGAATTGTTACAAAGAAACCTATAATAATAGCCACTGAAGAAGACCACTGTGGGTTGTTTAGCTGTTTTTATGAATTTAGAAAAAACTCTTTTTAGGAAATTATTATTACCTTGGACATTCATGAGATGCTACATGGCTGCTGTCTTCTGGAATTGATGGACCATATATTTTTGAATTATTTTTAGTATGTGGACACTTCTGGACTATTTTGTGAATACCAATCTTCTTCAAATGGATGATCAATCTCCTTTTGGAATTTGATCATAATCTCGGAAACAAGATTGGACTTTGGATACAACACAGCAGTATTTATATGATATAGCAGTTTTGTAGGATTGTATGAATTTTATTAGGTTTTTAGTGAGTAATGGTATACACTTAATGGTTTTAAATAATATTTTAATATGACATATTAAATATTACTATTTTTGATAGTTTGATTTTTCATAACATTCATATAGCGTTACTATTGGGTTATTTTGGGATTTGTAGTATTTGTGAATCCAAATAATACTGTATTTATGTTTTTATCTTCTGTCCCAAAATGTATTCATTTAAAAAGTCAATGTAGGAAGTAAAATATGTAGTGTACAGATAGTGTGTGGCAGCCTGACTTACTCAACCTTACTCAGTGGTATTCAGGAGTTACTCTAAAGGACTACTAAATTTCAGTGGGACTTGCTCAATTAAATTAGTCAGGACATCAGCCAGTGAATGTATTCTGTTGTACCCTTTGGTCAATGACCGTAAATATACTAAACTGTATACTGTTGTATGCATTGTTGAACATAATGTGTGAGTAATGTTGTGAATACCTCAGTTGTATACAATGTGCATGTATGTATTGAATGTAACATGTAGATAGACTTCAGTATTTATTAGTTCTGCCAGTGCCAATCATACTGCATCTTGATCTCCAGCAGTTTTTCCTCTTCACCATGAACTGGTAATTGGTGAGTTCAGTATCAACTGATAGCAATCAAGCACCTGTTGGGTGCAAAGGATCCTTATGTAGACCAGTGGATGAGCAGCCCAGTGCGCTATGTGAGGATCTCTGAACTGGGGCTGTACTCTTCTATGAAATGGAAGCATTGCATCCAGACCACCAAATGGAAGCATTGCACCCAGACTCCCAAGGCACATATGATGGCTTTAAAACTCAGGTCACACATTATTGATTAACAAAGATCAGCAACCTAAGATTGAACTAAAGTGCAGGTGGGAAACCTTGGGTAGAGGCAGTGATTACTGCCTCTTCCGGTACTGGCTCAGAGACTGGGAACAGTCACATGATTGCTCATGCAAGGCTACACAGTTTACTATGCGGAAGGGGGCAAGCAAATTCCTTAATGGGTTTCATTCCTAGATACCCCTGGGCCGCAAAACACTGAGAGGCTGTTCTATGGAAATCTCCCTTCACTATAAAAGTACTTTTGTTTGTACATCAATATAGTATTAGTTACCCCCATACCCACACTCACATGCCACAGAAAGGGGGCAAGACTCAATTTAGCTACCTTTACCTCCACCTCCCAAGAACAGCCACGCATAGACCACACTGCAGACCCAACAGCCATTGCCTTCACCAGGCAGATTAATGTCATCAACCCAGTAAAGTTGGGAGGAAGAAAATTTAATGCAAGATGTGCAATGCATTGATTATGAAGGACTGCCAAGTCCAACAGATTTCACAACTGACTTTTTTACATGCTCAGCCTCAGGACCTGGGGTCACATTCCCTTCTCCAAGAGTGCCTTGGAATCAGTTGAAACGAGAGGAGTAGTACACTTGGTCAACACAGGTATAACTCATAAAAATCAGCATGGGCCTGCACAACTAGGGCTTTAAGAAGGTACAGGTAACAACTGTTAGGAAATGAGTAAAAATGCCCCAAGGTGGGACTTTTGTTGGTTGGTGGTCATGACAGTTCTTCTCCAGCACTGGCAACAGGCAACTCCATAGCATCGTTCATGGAACATGCCACTTGACCACAGTAAGAGACTGTAACACAATGGGGAACCAAAACTGGATGAATGAGTGCAGCAACTGGCTTGATAAGCAAATCTATGAGTACAAATGAAACCTCAGACAAGAAGCCACCAATCTAGGAAATCTGACAATGAAGAACAATAAAAGGAGAAGAGGCTGAATAAGGAACAAAATGAATGATGACCAGCATGTAGCAAATCCTGCACATTATGTTGTGACCAGTCACAAAGGGGGCAATGGGATGCCCAGCGGCCATCATTGCCAGCCTCCATCCACTTCCACCCACTGCGGCGCCATGTTCCTGCTACCCTCCACGGTGCTTCCTGCAGCTGTTCTCCTGTCATTGCTCCACTGTGTACCTGCTGCTCAGGTTCTGACCCTGAGACAGCTGGGAATGGGGGGAGGGAGTGGATGTGCACTCACTGTCAGCTTCTGATCCAAGTGGAGGGAAAGTGGCAGCAGGCGGCAGGAGCATGGTGCAGCCAGGGATGGGGAGTGCAACATGCTGCCAGGAATGGGAATGGGAAGCATGGTGAGCTTCCCGGAGGAGTCACGGCCATAGCGGGGGGCAGAGGGCCAGGCTGGGCTGGTGTTATGAGGTATGCAGGAAGCATGTCCACTACCATCCTCCATGACTACGTTTTGGCTCAAGTGGGGGGAATTAGCATCAAATGGTGCAGACCCGTGAACAACAATAAGAATACCTTAAGAGCTGTGTGGGACAGGCAGTCACAATGTGGATGCCCTGGAAAGAGAAAAAGGAGGGAGATGTGACTTTGAAAATGAAGAGTTGCTTTATTGAGGAGTAATGGGGTACAGGGAATGAAAAAGTGGTTGGTCAGGCACGTTACCAAGTAGCTAGGCTAGGAAGGGGTATAGAAGTCTGAGGGTGAAAGAAGAGAAAGAAAGTCTAGAGTCTAGCTAAGGGAAATCCTTCTCTCCTGGAGCTCAAGCACAAAGAGAGTTCATTGGGGTGCAGAGTCTGATGGCAGATGTTGGTGGCCAATGCAAAAAGCAAAAGCACACACAAAAGGGCTAGGTGGCATAGAAGAAAGCAAGCGTGATCCCACATTTGAAATGGGTGCTTATAGGCAAAAACATACCATGGGGTGTTGACTGGAGGTTAAGAACTGGCAGAGACCAATTGTGAGATCATCCTTGATTAAGTTTAGGAACTCTTGCTCCTAATAAGGTGTGAATTATTGGGTATTAATTAGGTTATCTCTGGGTGGCTTCTTCCTGTCTGCCCCTTGAAAAAGGATATTCAAAAAGGGAGATTGGTGGCAGGGGTGCACTTTGGTAATTTGGGCACCCAGTCACAAGCACTTTGGAAAGCTGATTTGCTTCTTGAAGCTGAGCTGTAAGTCCATTCTAATGCTTCTGGTGCTTACAGTGTTGGGTTATATTTTAGGGGATGTTGGTAAACACAGACTTGGCTGGATCCTTGGGCCACGCAGGGTGTTGCCTGTGACCTCACTCTTCTGGAGTGTTTTCAGATTGTAAACATCTTTGGGCCATTGGATTCACCAACAAGTTTGCATAGTTTGATGTGACATCCAGGCAACTTTTCTGGTCAACTCCCTGAACTCTAGGAGAGTTACAACCATGCAGCTTGTTCACTGTTGCCCCCTTCATTGTCTATGCCATAGAATTTTGTTCCTATCTTGACACGTTCCTGGGTTCAACAACTGTGTGGCGAACACCCTTTCCCAATGCAGATGGAGCGTTTTGCTTGGCTCTAGAGGCTGCGCCAAGGTAAAAGCTGTGACCAAGACACTTGGAATCCTGGAGGTCTGAGGCCGAACAGGCAATAATGCAGTCACTTCCTTGCACCAACTTTAAAGTCCCTTTATTCTTCCATCATCCATGAATGTGGACATCAGTTTGGACTTGGCAGAAATTTTGCCCATTGTGTTATATCATTTGTTGTGGCTTTGTCATCCACAGCTTAAATTTTCACAACATTTAATATCCGTTGCAAATACTTGCAGTGACATGTGTATCCGCCTGTTGCAGATAAAGTAAACAACACTTGTGGTTTAAGTAAACAACACTTGTGGTTGTCTTTCATGTACCAAACTTTGGCTATCATCAAAGATAGATTGCCAAATGCGGTTGCCTTTCTTTAGCAATGTTCCCCCACCATTCTTTTGTTCTCCCAACTAACAGAATTACTCCTACCCATCAAACTGCTTTTCCCAGTTAGCCTGCAAAACCCACAAGGATAGGTGCACAAATACATGCTCATTCAGTAATTTTTAGGCAAATGACTATTTATGATCAGAAGTGGGATTGCCTCAATCTCTGCTCTGCCAAGATTGATCATGACTGATTTGTGTTCCCCCCTCCATGTGGATTAATTATTCCAGTCTGGGTTGACTGACTATTAGCGTAGCGGTTAGAGTGTTGGACTAGGACTGGGAAGATCCGAGTTTGAATCCCTTCAAGCATGAAACTCACTGGGTGACTCTGGGCCAGTCATGTATCTCTCAGCCTAACCTACCTCATGGGATTGTTGTGAGGATAAACATAACCATGTACACCGCTCTGAGCTCCTTGGAGGAAAAGCGGGATATAAATGTTAAATAAATTAAATATATATATTTTGATAGCCATTTAAATTAATGGATGGCAGTTGGCCATCTAATTGCGCAGTGGGAAATGACTTGACGAGCAAGCCAGAAGTTGCCAGTTTGAATCTCTGCTGGTATGTTTCCCAGACTATGGGAAACACCTATATCAGGCAGCAGTGATATAGGAAGATGCTGAAAGGCATCATCTCATACTGCATGGGAGATGGCAATGGTAAACTCCTCTTGTATTCTACCAAAGACAACCACAGGGCTCTGTGGCTGCCAGGAGTCAACACCAACTCGACTGCAGACTTTACTGTAGTTGGTCATGTGAATATGCCAGGTGCATACCAAGGCTTCAGAATACCCTGAAGCACTTGTATTAGTGTGGGTCTTTGCACAGATTATTACTGGTATTGTTGCATTTAGGTTGAAGCTAGATATATCTGCATGATATATCTGGGTGTTGATTCAAACTAGAATGACTAAAAAATTTTTAATTTCAGTAAAGGAGAGATGTTCCCCTTTAGGTTGTGGCTACACCAGCAAATACTTCCTTTGTGGTGACTGACATGTTGCTTCTTGTTGTGTCCTGCAAAATGCTTTGAACATTTCCTCCTGTTTGTAATCCATATCTCCCAAACTCCCAGACTTCCTGAGGGTCAGGCCCTAAAGCTCAGGTGTGGAGGCTAGAATTGTGCAGGATATAGTGGCTTGGTGGTCAGGGGTGGTACCTGGTGGGGTAGGTAGGGTACTGCCTAGTAACTCCTGTTAGGTTGGGAGTGGAGACTGGTGAGTCAGAGGATGTGTCATGGTGGCATCTGAGCACAGGGCTTGTGACAGCTGGCAGGATGGGGCAGCATCTGCCAAAGCAGGGACTAGAGAAAAATCTCTCCCTTCACCTATGGTGTCATCCAGAAGTCCCATTTTTTAAGCTTGGGAATTCTGAGGCTGCTCAGTATTCCAGAAAGTGAATCAATGGCAGGGAATTTTTAGCACAAAAACAGGCATCATTAGTAGTAGTAGTTTTTTTTTTTAAAATGACAGTAAAAATGTCATTGGATAGATTTTATTTTATTGTTTTAACTCTTGATTAGTCACCCTAGGGGTCTCAATTGTGGGCAGAAAAATAGGACAAATATGTATTTTATACATAAAATGATAAATTGTGGGGAAGTGAGCAGTTCCCATCTCTACACGAATGACTGAAGAAAATTTGGATGTAACGTGTACATGGGCTAATGAATTTTGTCACTTAGGATTTATTCCTATGTACCTGTTGCAGCATCGTCGCTGATTGTATATGAGCAGATTCTATTCTGCACCAAGGGGCATAGCTATGATTAAACAGTAGGGAATATCCGTGGGTCCACTAGGCGGTGGGAGGGGGGTGTCTGTCTGGGAAACAGCCCATTATTTGCTCTCCACTCCTGCCTCCCTGCCTCATTGACAAGCTGCTGGCTCCTGTTTAGAGTGTGGGGAATGTATGGTGATATTTGCATAAGAGCGAGAGAAGGGGCATGCCAAGATTATGTAGTTTTTCACCATGCCCATATAGCCCTTCTGCAGAAAAGACATGGTGGGCGGAGGAAATGGAGGAGGCCCAGCGGCCCATTTTCATTTCTCCAGGGCCCACTCCAACCTTGCTATGCCCCTATTTGCACCAGTATCATTGGTATATAGAAAACCTATCCATCAGGCAAATGATGTAGTAGCTTCCTGTGCCAGTCAGCTCCACATATTAATTGGTCCTGTGCCAAAAAAAGGAAAAGGAAAAGAAAAGGTGGAGATAAATTTGTTTGTAGAGTAATAATTTAGCTTTAATCAGAATTGCAATAGGACAGTCTGTGGCGCTTTTAAACAATATTTATTATTTATTTATTTATTTATTTATTTATTTATTTATTTATTTATATACGTTTATACTGCCCCAACTTGTGTCTCTGGGAGGTTCACAATGATAAAACAGCTAAAACACATATAAAAACACATAAAAACAATTAAAAACTAACAATTTAAAAGTCAATCACAGAATTAAAAACGTATTAAAAAGCTGAAAAAGCCTGAGTAAAAAGATGGGTTTTAAGCATTTTTTAAAAACTGTCAGAGGTGAGGAGGATTGTATCTCAATAGGGAGCGCATTCCATAGTCCCAGGGCAGCAACTGAGAAGGCCCATCTCCGTGTGGCCACCAGACGAACTGGCAGCAACTGGAGATGGACCTCCACAGACGACCGCAATGGACAGTGGGGCTCATAATAAAGAAGACGTTCTCTCAAATACCCAGGGCCTAAGCCGTTTAGGGCTTTATAAGTTATAACTAGCACTTTGTATTTTGCCCGGAAACCTATTGGCAGCCAGTGTAACTCCATCAACAAAGGAGTAATGTGGTCTCTCCGAGATGACCCAGAGACCAACCTGGCTGCCGCATTCTGAACCAACTGAAGTTTACGGACTATGTACAAAGGCAGCCCCACATAGAGCGCATTACAGAAGTCAAGTCTGGAGGTTACCAACAAATGTACCACTGTTTTGAGGTAGTTCATCTCAAGAAACGGCCACAGCTGGCATATCAGCCGGAGCTGATAGAAAGTACCCCTGTCCACTGCCTCAACCTGAGAAACCAGGGAGAGGTGTGAATCCAGAAGTACTCCTAGACTACGAACCTGTTCTTTTTGGGGAAGTGTGACCTCATCTAGAACAGGTAGATCAATATCGTCTCTGGAGTTCCGACCCCGCACAATAAGTACCTCTGTCTTATCTGGATTCCGCTTCAGTTTATTCTCCCTCATCCAGCCCATTACTGCTTCCAAGCAGGCATTTAGGGAGGATATGCCAGCTCCTGAAGAAGTTGACATGGAGAAATAGATCTGGGTGTCATCAGCATACTGGTAACACCCAGCTCCAAATCCCCTGGTGATCTCTCCCAGCGGTTTCATGTAGATGTTAAAAAGCATTGGAGAGAGTATGGAGCCTTGAGGGACACCATACTTAAGTAAGCTTGGATCTCGAAGAGCAACAGTCTCCAGTTGACAGCATCTGGAATCTGTCCAAGAGGTAGGAGCGGAACCACTGTAAAACAGTGCCTCCCACCCCCAACCCCTTCAGACGCTCCAGAAGGATACTATGGTTAATAGTATTGCAAGCCGCCGAGAGATCCAAAAGGACCAACAGAGTCACACTTCCTCTGTCAATTCCCAATTGGAGATCATCCATCAGGCCAACCAAGGGAGTATCCACCCCATAGCCCGCCCGAAAACCAGTTTGAAATGGGTCTAGATAATCAGTTTCCTTCAAGTCCGTCTCGAGCTGAGAGGCCACCACCCTCTCAATTAGCTTGCCCAGTCATGGGAAGTTGGAAACAGGCCTATAATTGCTCAACTCTGAGGGATCTAACACAGGCTTCTTTAGAAGAGGTCTAATAAATGCCTACTTGAGACAAGGAGGCATCCTGCCTTCCCTCAGAGATTATTGTGATGCTTTGGCTGACTGTGTGTTTTAGTTCTATATTGCTAAACTTTTGACAAAAAGGAATATTCAATGAGGAACATTTATTTCATCCAGGCACAGTATTACTTTTTAATATTTTTTTCAAGGACTATGAACTTCTATAAACTGATCAGTATTGGCATGTTACAATTTCCTGTGATATATTCTAACTCTTATAGAATTCTAACTCTAACGTTAACTAACACAATAATGTAATATTTTGTATTTCTGGTTGTTTTAAAAGCTAAGTAAGGTGCCTTCTAGAATTATGTGCCACATTATTTTCAGAATTGTGGCTATACATTTCCCTGCCCCTCTCAGAACACCAACTTTAATTTGGGGATAAGTCCAAAGAGGCATGAGCTATAACCCACCTATGGGCCATTTAAGTTTACTGAATCATATTTCTTCCACCTCTACAACATACACAGCATTAATTGAAACCCCTAGATATACTTAATTAGCCTCCTACTTGACTACTAAGAAAATATTTATGCTACACTTTGATCTCCAAATTGAATCTAACCACGCAGAGTATTTCCAGATGGAAGCTTATTCCTTCATGAATTGTAATGGGTGATTTTGTGGTGTGCCCAGATGAAATGCTCTTCTCATCCTGTATTATCCCATGTGGGATTTTGCCTACTACCATGAAACACCCATTTGTTTTCATATTATTTCTCCCCCAAATTGATAGCGCTAGGGGGAAAACTTACATAATGGGCAAATGCACAAGTGGACCATAGTGCAACTCTGTGGGGGAGTAATTTTCCATGTAGTAGCGTATTGCGGGAGATAACAAATTGGTGACACATTAGGGGTTTGTTCTCAGGGGCACCTAAGCACTCTTCTGCACCTAAACACACTTTTGCCACAGTGCCATTTCACTTCTAATCATTGACCTTTGTAGTCCTTTTCTTTTTAACCAAAGGAAGTTTTATCACTATTACAATTTCTGCCCTCATTTTATTTTTATTTTTAAAAATAAAAACCTGGATCATGTTCACTCAGTTTAAAGCCTTGCTGTTGTTCATCAGACTTCCTCTCAAGGTGGGGGAAAGGACATTGATGAGTTCTGGGGAAAGTAGGGCTGTTCACTGATTCAGATTAAAACAAAACAAAACATCGCTGTTTCCATCCTGACTGCTCTGATTGAGGTTAAATGGCTAAACGGGCCTTCTCCATTGCTACCCCAAGGCTTTTCTGAAATAAGAGCCTCTCTATCTCTTACAGCTTTTAAAAAGGCAGTTATCACACATTTGTTCACCCAAGTTTTAAATTAGATATTTTTTAATTGTTTGGTTTTTTAAAATTGTTTTAACCTCTTAAAATTTTAAATTGTTGTAGTGTTTTAACCTTTTTATTTGTTGTTTTTATTGTTTTGTTGTTTTGTTTTGGTGTAAACCACCCAGAGACTTGCATTTTGGGTGGTATACCAAATATGTTAAATAAATAAGTAAATAAATAAACGTCAAGCCTCGTGCACCTGCTTGGAAATCACTGAAGCTATTTCTATGAAATTTGGGGAACATAATCTCAAAAGATGCTACCATGCATGCAAGTTTCAACCCATTCTATGAATAAATAAACAAATTATGGGTGGAGTGACCCCAAATTTAAAATTGTGCATGCACAGAAATCTCCACACTTATCTCCCTGAGATTTGGGTGGTGGCATGCCCTCACAAGCAACAAACATGCCAGCAATTTTTGGCCATTTCTGACAAAGAAAAAAGCAATGAGGAGAAATGTCAAAACTTAAGGATCAGTTTTACACAACTGCCCCACCCCCATGTATCTGTCTGCAGTTTGGTATAATGCCCTCAGAAGGGGCTATAAAACCTGCTATTTTCTATGTGGTTTTCTTGGTAGAATACAGGAGAGGTTTACCATTGCCTTCTCCTACGCAGTATGAGATGATGCCTTTCAGCTTCTTCTTATATTATTGCTGCCCAATATAAGGGGTTTCCCATATTCTGGAAAACACGCAAGTGGGGATTCGAGCCAACAGCCTCCTGCTCTCTTCCCCACTTCACCATTAGGTGCTATCTAGCCAAGGATTTTGGGAGTTGTAGGCCAACATCTGCAGGTGGGATGAAGTTGAGCAGGCCTGCATTATAGGGATGGTGACGACAACAAATATTTATATACTGCTTTTCATCATAGAAAAATAAATGATTCCCTGTCTTCACAGTATAAAAAGAAATACAAGTTAGACTTTGGCAACTGCCACTAGAAAAACACTGTGCTAGGGTTGGATACAGTGTTCCCTCTAAGACATGCGCATGTGCACAAGTTTTTTGATGTCCACTCAGTTAATTTTAGATCCCGCTCAGATTGGACTCAGGAAGGTCCCATTCTGAAAATACATGTGCACACACTGCCTCGTTGCTGCTGCCCAGAGCAAAACTTATTACGCACAGAGATGAAAAAAATTAGAGAGAACACTGATTGGATAATGAGATTTTAATGATTTCTTATTTAAGTTTAGAGAATTGTGTTAGGCAGGAGACTAGAGGGGCAATTTAATGCTATTACAGTCTTGTGTACTACTATATATATGTTGAACATAACATATGGTTAACTGTGCAAACTATACAGATCTGTATGTGTATACAATGTATGCAGATTGTGTGCGCGTTGAACATATTGTGTGAACATTGTTTAGGTTATCTGGGTATATGCGCTTTCACCCATATACTGCCATCAGCTATCATTGCACATACGGTATCTGAAGACCTCCAAGAATTGGTGTGGATTTCAGTGTCCTGAACCGCATTTCATTTACTCTTCTCTGTTTTTGAAAATGAACAAGTTGTTTAACCTCCACCTTGCTTGAAACAGAATAACAGGAGACATAAGCCCTTCCTCCTCTTCCCCTCTTCTTAAAAGGGGGGAAATGTCAAGCCCCCCATTATTTCATTATAACTCTATCCATTTGCATGAAGTAGTAATACAAAAAGGGAGAAGAACATGTTCAGAGTGTATTCCCCTCATATTTGCACAAACATAGCCAGATGGCATACATCTGGAATGAAGAAAAATTGTTTTTAGGTTAAAGGGTTGGGGAAGTTAATAGGAAAGTCTTTTCTCTTTTCACAAACCTAACATCAAAACAAATATGCATACCTCTATACTACAAAAACTGTCCAATTAAGGAGCAAATTACATGTTATATGCAAATGTTTTTAATGAAGACTTGACAGTTTAACAAGAAAACAGGCTTGGGAAGCTGCAAATCTGAACAGAGTATAACAAGTGTGGTGTAGTGGTTAGAGCGTTGTGCTCAGCAGGGTCACCCAGGTTCAAATCCCTGCTCAGCCACACAACTAACTGGATGACGTTGAGCCAGTCACCATCTCTCAGCTTCATCTAGCCTACCTGAGTGGTGATGTGAGGATAAAAGGGGTGGGAACTTGAGTTCTTTGCCTTGAGTTCTTTGGAGAAAGGGTGGAGGAAAATGTAGTTAATAAATCTTTCCCCCCTCTGGTTGTTTTCCCATTCTAAAATCAACCCACAAGCTGCTGTTTCCCTCACGGTGTTCTCATTGTATTTGTAAAGGTAAATTATACAACATATGGACAATTTTGAATGGGAAAATGACCTTCAGGGACAAAGATTAGGCACCCCATCTCCTTCCCCCACATCTGTGCAAAATAATAGCCTCTGGAAGCTGTGCTTCACTGAGGACAACAACAACAACAACAACAACTCTCAACAACAACAACATTGAGGCTTTGCTATATATATTTGCATGTAAAAGGTAGTTTGCCCCTATCATGGGATTCATTTTGTATCTCTTAAAATGTTGGGCAAACCCCACTATTTTGCTTTTGGACCAGCTTGTTTGGTGGAATGTTACAGTAAAGAAAAGATATATGAAGCATGTGAAACTCCAAACTTGTGGATTAACTTTAGTTAAACATTCAGGCCTACTTTGAACCAGGCTACTGATAATACAGGAATGTAGCCCTGTTTTGCATCTTGCTGAAAATAAGAAGCAAAATCAATGGTGTGCCTGCCTGTTGGGAAAACAAATGATGCAAAATAGCTCACCCATTTAGAAAAATCCTGAATGGGATTTCCAAGTACCAGATAAATATCCGAGGTTTGCTGAAATGTTAATTTACTTGTCAGGCAATCTACTTACCAGAACTAGCCACACCTTCTGCTCATTTGACATGGTTCTTTTATAGGGGTATACAAACTAGGGGTGTGCAATTTGGATTTTTTGGTGTTTCGGTTCGGACCCAAACCGAAACACCCCTGTTCTGTTCTGTGCCTGAATTTTGCCCACCCGAATCACCCCCAATTCGGTTTGGAGCCGAATTAATCCGAATCTGAATCGATTCGGATTAGAAAAACGGGACCTGGGGCCAAAAGAGTGGGGTGGGGTGGTAGTGCCCAATGGGTGGAGGCTACCACCCACATTTCAGGGGGATTGGGAAAAGGGCTGATTTTTGGTGATTTTTTGAAGTTTTAGTGTCTTTGGGGCAGATCGGGGGCAGAAAGTGGGATCTGGGCCAGAAGAGTGGGGTGGGGTGGTAGTTTCTAATGGGTGGAGGCTACCACCCCAATTGCAGAGTGATTGGTCAGAGGGCTGATTTTTGGTGAATTTCTGAAGTTTACACGTTTTTAAGGTTTCCCCCCATTAGGTAGAATGGAGGGTGTATCACTTCACGTCGGGGGGAAAGGGGTGGCCTAGAGCGGTGTGGGGTTGGTGGTAGTGCTGGGTAGGGACAAGGAAGCTACCTGAATTTTTTCAAAGGATTTGGGCAGAGGGCTGATTTTTGGTGAATTGTTGAAGTTCACATGTCTTTAAGGTTTAGATTCTATGATAGCAGATGAGAGTGGATTCATGGTGTGTCATTGAAAATCTCATTTGCTGTCACAGAATCCACACTCAGAACACCTCAGAAGCAACAAAACTCCAACAAATGAAATCACCAAAAATCAGCCTTCTGCCTAAATCCTTTGAAAAAATTCAGGTAGCTTCCTTGCCCCTACCCCGCACCACCACCAACCCCACCCCACTCTAGGCCAACCCTTTCCCCCCAACGTGAAGCGATTATACCTAAAGGGGGGAAACCTTAAAAACGCTTAAACTTCAGAAATTCACCAAAAATCAGCCCTCTGCCCAATCCCCCTGGAATTCGGGTGGTCGCCTCCACCCATTGGGCACTACCACCCCACCCCACTCTTCTGCCCCAGATCCCACTTTCTGCCCCATAGACACTAAAACTCTCAAAAAATCACCAAAAATCAGCCCTCTGCCCAATCACTCTGTAATTGGGGTGGTAGCCTCCACCCATTGGGCACTACCACCCCACCCCACTCTTTTGGCCCCAGGACCTTTTCAATTAAAGTGAAAGGAAAGCAATTTCTGCATTGAAATAAATGGAGGCAAAAAAGCGGAAAATTCAAAGAGACGTCAAACTGAAAACAGAGGGGGAAGAAGAAGACAATGCTGGCACTTTTCTGGGGCACAAAATGGAGACCCGAAACACCCAAAAAATTCGGACCCGAAACAGGGGTGATTTGTTTCGGGTCTGAAATTTATTGGAACTCGTTGGGGGTGATTCGGTTCGGCTCCGAATCACCCGAAATTGGTCGTTTCGGGCACAGATCATTCTGTGCCTGAAACGTTTCGCACATCCCTAATACAAACATGTTAAATAAATAGATAAATAACAGAGTATGGGTGTTTATGAACGGGTTGAAATTAACCAGCTCACTGCAAAAAGTCTCAGTTCCCTTAGATTTACACCATTGTTCTTTGCTCCCCACCCCACAAAACGTCTCCACCCAAATAAAGCCTGTTTCTTTATTTGCAGGGGGGATTTAATTTTTCTAGCTTCTGTGAGTGCACTACAGTGCTATAGATCCCATGTGTGGCACATGCAGCATAATAAATAGATCACTTTCAGCTCCACACCCCCTAAAGACACTTCCTTCCCCCCACAACAGAGCTCGCCTATTCAGTTTGCCACCTGCTCCCACAGCACAGCTTCCCTGTCAGGGAAGAAGCTCTTCCTGTGGCAGCGGAAGAGCAGGTGTCATAGGCTGCTAGCCCAGCAGCTAGATCACACTCTCCATCCTCCTTCCCAGTCCCCATTGGCGGTGTGACGCTCCTGGTCTGAGGCTGAGGAGAAGCAGGAGGAAGTCATTCCGGTTGTTCCTGGACCTTCTCAGCCCTGGACCAAGGGTGGCAGTAGTGGTGGTGGCCCACAGCAGGAACCAGCAGCCCCTGTACCACCACCACCTAAACGGTCCAGGATGGAGAGCAGAATGATTTGGGGTCACTTTGAACTCCGCCAAGGTGACCCTACACATGCTGCCTGCACCCACTGGGGGAGGACATATGCTATAGGTGGTGTAGCCAGTTCGTCCCATGCAGCAAAGCCCAGTTGGGCTGTGCTGCAAGAGGAGCCGATGGACACTGACCACACAGCAGATGAGCTGTCAGTAGTCATTGAACACCAGGTGGAATAATGTCCGTCCAGGCAGCCAAACCTTCACTGAGGGTTCCTAGTCACTGACAGTGGTGCCAAAATGTTGAGGGCAGCCCTTCAGCTGCAGTTTGTGTACATCCATTGTATGGCACGCACTCTGCACCTGGCCATGATGAATGTGCATGGCCTTAAGGAGGCTAGGGCCAGGCAAAATCAAAGCCTCCTACCTTAAGGCCCTACTGCTTCCACGGCTGTTCTTGTGAAGTGCCGCAATATAGCAGCCCATTTTCCCTGGAGTGGAATTTGAACCAGACCCTGGGTTCACAAATTGGTTTGGTCGAACCGACTGGTGGTCCAGTCCATTCAATGTACCAACTCGAATTGTTTTGCCCATAGGGAATAATGGGAACCCTAACCAGCCCATTGTCCCCCATGGGTAGCTCCTAGCTCCAAGTGGTTTGGGTGGTAGGGCATGATGTGTGCTACTTACCCCCCAACCTGCAAAACAACTGAGCAATCAGGTAATTTTTAATGAATCAGTAGGTCATCCCTGACCTTAGTAGGGTTAGGGTTGATCTACTGACCCAGAAAAAATTCATTAAGAATTGCCTGATTGCTCAGTAGTTTTGCAGGTTGGGTGGTAAGTAGTACCCATCATGCCCTACTACCCAACTCACTTTGATGTCCTTAGGATCTACCCATGGAGAATAATTGGGTAGTTCAAGCTCCCCATTATTCCCTATGGAAAAACCAGTTCAAACCAGTTCAAGTTAATTCGTAGAATGGACTGAAGCAGCTGGTCGGTTTGACTGAACCAGTTCATGAACCTGTGATCCAGTTCAAATTCTGTTTGAATTTGAACCGAACTGTGGAGAATGGTTCCGCGCACATCTTTATTTGTTCCGTGAACAAATTAAAGAGCACCGAGGACTTGAAGTGCATGCATTTGTTAAATGACTGTGGGAATATGATCTGAACTGAAAAATTTACATTGAATTCACTCATTCACTGCGACTTCCCACAACTGCCTTTCATGTACCCCGAAAGCTGCTCATGAAAGTTTAGGGGCCCCTTGGATTCAATATGAAAAGCTGCTGATGAAAGTGAAAATTATTAGAGTTACCAACATGCTTTAGGAATGAGCGTAGGGAACTTTCAGTCCTGGCCTGGATGTCTGAAATAATCTTTGGTCATCCTTTCTGTTTTAAATAGAAGATAAGTATATATAGACCTTGTCTATCTCCCCTTGACCACTTTTTAAAAAAGATGTCAAACAAATAAAATAGCTAGGTACACATTAATTCTGAATACTTCAAAGCTCTTCTGTCTTTTTAAAAGCAATGACTTATTTCCAAGCAAACTCATAAAAAGGCGTGGATGGCAGCTCTTTTCACTTATTTTAAATTGCCCAAGCACAGAGTCACACAGATAAATTAGCATGCTTCCTGCATGGGAAGCATCAGATCAAACCTCCTAAGTTCCATGTGCACACTCAATATGTAAAATATCTACAATTTCTAAAGTAAACTGTCATCATATAATTTCAGAAATGCATAATTTCTTTCTTATATATGAAGGAACCACTCAATTCTAGGGGTGTGCATGCAACCGGCTGTCCTGGTTTGGTTTGAGTCCGAACTGGGCTTGAACCTGACTGGGCCAATTCGGTTCCACCCCCCACCCCCCGCTGGTTCCATTTCGTTTGGCGGGGGGTTCGCAATTCCCCCCCTGCAGAATTTTTTTTAACTGTTTGAAGCTCCTCGGGTCAGCGGGGGTGGGTGGGTCTGCGGAGGTTCCCCCTCTCGCTGCCAGCCTTCAAAATGCCCCCATCCAGCCTTTTCGGCCAGTTTTTTGGTCCGTTCGGGCCTTGGAAAAATGGCACAGCAGCAAAAATGGTGGCTGCCGCACAAGCGCAAATGGCCTCTGCGAGGCCTGGCATGGCCCAGGGCCTCACAGAGGCCATTTGCACATGCACAGTGGGCAATTTTTCTTTTTAAAATGGCCATCACACATGTGCTTAGGGCCATGCCAGGTCTTGCAGAGGCCATTTGTGCATGTGCAGTGGCCATTTTTAATTTTTTTAAAAAAATATGACCACCATGCATGTGCAAATGGCTTCTGTAAGGCCCTGGGCCATGCCAGGCCTCACAGAGGCCTAATCTAGTACAGGCCTGGGTACAAATGTTACACAATTGTTATGAATTTTGTATACAATTTATAATATTTACAGTATTAGCCACTATTTAGCAGAATTAATTTAAAATTCAGTTAAAGATATAAAGAGTAAAGCACGGGAAATACAAACAAAAGCAAAGCAGATAACATTACAACATATTACTGCTACTACTACTACAACAAATATTTATGTACCACTTTTCAACAAAAATTCTCAAAGCGGTATATTAAAAATATACTATCACATGATCTAAAAGACCTGGACAAGTAAAAATGTTTTCAACTGGTTTCAAAAGGAATATAGAGATGATAACACGTGGTTTGGGGAGGGGATGGCATGAACTTGGGCCAATCGCTTTTTCTCCCTCATTCTAACACTTCCTGATCAAACTGCTCTTCAAGAGCCAATGTAGTGGGTTCATATCCCACCTAGGCTTATTTCTGGAGCAGCTTGCACAGCACAAGATGCAGAAATTCAACAGATGGAGCTTTTATCAGCAGAGAGATGCAGGGATTACAGTAACCTGCCCATAGGGTGTGGTTATGAGTAATTTTCTGAAGCCATTTCAGGACCTTGAAGTACTGTGAGCCAAGGAGGTGCTCTCCTGCCTAAGGTCCTTAAAATAGGTTGCTGTAGCTGGGGGCTAGAGAAGGTGGAGCCTGGAATGCAGTAGGCAGAAGGGGAGAAAGGTGGGTTTGCAGTAAGTATACTGGATGTTGGTTCTATTTGGGCTTAGGATCTGCATGTCATGACCCCTTGTGCCTCAAGAATCTGAGCAGGTGGTGCTCCATGGGATCAACAATTGGCTCTCTTCATATCAGGAAGGATATGAGTAGAGATGTAAAACTTATGGAAATTTGGATGTCATGAGAAAATCCTGGTTTTCTTCCAGGGTTTGGGGGGGGGTGGGGGGTGGAGATTTGGGGGAAAATTGAAATACATGCAATACTTCCCCCAGCACCCTTTACAGGTCTAAAGCCACATTGTTTCTTTAGCAGCACTTATTATGTATAACCTACTTTGCCCATAACATTGATTATGTTTGGTAATATTACATTTAGAAGTACTGTACCACCATTAGCAGTTTCTGCTTCTTCTGATCTGTATGAATTATGAAATCTGAATTGCCTGTTTAGAGACAAGCTTCTCTACCTTTTCACATATTCCTTTTTTTCTTGATCTGGTATATTTCCAAACATATACCAGTTTCTTTCATTTTCACTTTCTTTTACTGTAGAAGATGGAGGAATCTGAAGCAAGCAAGAAGCTTGGTAAAGGCCAGAACACCTTTCCTTATATGAATATATTTCAACATGTTTTATTAAATATTTTTAAAGAAAATATTTCATAATCCACCCCCCCCCTTTTCCTTTTTTGGGGTGGGGGGGTGGGAGTCCTTTGGAAAAGGGGAAAAACTGTTTTCTCTCTCTGAATTTTTCCATCCCCCACCCCTCGCCGAGCCTTCACATCTCTAGATATGAGTAGTAGGCCTGTGCACCAGAAAAAGTATTGTATCAGATCTGACACAATCTCATCTGAGAGAAAAATGGTCAGAGTTGAGTTTTGCACCCATTTTTAATGCTGTATAATCAGATCATCTTGGAATTTCAGCCAGAAATTCTAACTTAAATCAGAATCCCCCTGTAGAGATCAATGAGAAACAAAATAAATAGGTAACTCCAGAATGTCTGTGCAGAAAGTTTTGAAATTTCACACAGTGAAAGTACATGATCAAGGCAATCAGTTTATCTCTTGATTTTTAATGAAGTTTTAAAAGTTTTTTTGCTTGTTTCATGGCAAAAAGTTAGAAAAAGTGCAGGAATTGAAGCCCTCATTATTCAAGCCTTATTTGGAGGAAAGTTCCCCTTGCCTTCAAAAAGAGTAGTACTCCCATTTTTAACCCTATATTATAACTCCATAATGGGTGGGCAGAAAGTTCTCAAAATTCATATGGTCATAGTACATGATGGTAGCATTAAGTGTGTGATCTTTCACATAGATCAGTCCACCCATTGATATTTAATGATTTTTCAAAGTTCCATGGCAGAAACAGCTAAAAAATGTGCAGTAGAAAATCCACTCTGACAATTCAGACATAATTCCAGTACAAGAGAGGATTAATTAAGATAATAATAGAGCTCAATTAAAACAGTGTTGGGATTAATTCCAGCACTGACACAATTTGATCCAATAGTACTTTTGGAACTATCTGACTGCACAGCCCTGATGTGTAGCTTCCTGTCTGACACAAGCCTTTCTCAGTTTCAAGGTCTTCTTAGTCCTGCTGCATTGTGTCTGGTCTCTCTGGGTTGACTACTTGGCTTCTCTGATCTCTGGCTTCAAGACCTACCCTCAGGAGCAACAGAAAACAAGTCCTCTCCTACACACACACACACACACACACACACACACACACCATGGTTTCACACAGCATTCCTGAGCACAAACAAACCTGGTGGGAGTGGAAAGCAGCAGCAGAAGTGAGGATGACTCCGGGGGCACCAGCAGGGAGAAGGCAGCAAGCTTAGGCAGCATTGGGGGGCACACAATGTGCACACATTGTGCAGTGGTGGTCATTCTGCCCTTTTGAAGCTTAGCCTAGTTGCTCATGCACAGGAGAGCTGCCCATAGGTGAGCAGGCAGGAAGGTAGGTAGGCACAGAAGTTACAGCACATTCCCTGGCACTCTCCTCAGCTAGTCAGTGTACCCTCTGAGCAGCTGATTGTCTGGCCTGGGAGAGGATCAGCAGCCTGGCTGCCTGGTTCCTTTGCACACCTGGGTGAGCCTCCCATTGGCAGGCACCAGGCTGCTGGCACAGAGGAGTCTGTGCAGAGTGGTGGTGGCCACTGAGGAATCTCCAAGTTGGGCCTTGCACCCATGCAGGGAGGAGATTCCTGGCACTGGAGCACCACAGGAGTGCGGATGGACCCCAAGGTCTGGTCCTGATGGCACCACTGACACTTGGCCCCTGACTTGACTTCTACTTTGCCTGACTTGGCCCTTGACTTTGTCCCTGGTCTGTGGTTTGCTACATGGAACCAGGTCAGCCTACCTGGTTCCTGATCCCTGGCTTTGACTCTGACGCTTGCCTTCTCTCCTGCCCCTTGATTCCCACTTGCCTGCTGGTTCCTCTCAGTCATGACTTTGGACTTTGAGTTGCTTCGAGGAAATGGCCACAGCTCAGCCCTGCCACTGGGCCGGACCTGTTTTCATACAGCCTGCCAAGTCCAGGGGCCAATATTGCCCATTTTTCTTTCATGATGTGCCAGTGGAAGGCTCTGAGGCCTGAGGACACAGTTTCAGGTAGCTTAAGGCTCTAGCTGCAGGCCATGAGGTGTCAACTATGCCAATTCAGGCTCAATTCAAGCAGATTGTAACCATCTGAGCCCTTGGGATAGGATACAAAATAAAATATGTAAAGCTGGTTTGTTTGTTGTTTGCAGCATTCATATTTCATCATATAGATGGGGACATTTGGAGTATGACATGTTAAACAATTTACTGAAAGACATATTAAAAACATAGCAGCAGAGGCTGAAATTTGTTACTACATGCAGTTGAAGGGAATGTTCCTTAGACTTTTTTAAAAAGGTCAATCAGAGGGCCTGTGGGTGGTGGGTGGGGAGCAAAACTGCTTTACCTCTTCCTTTCCAGCAATTTTTTTAAAACTCAGAATTGCTCCCTAGCTACTTTTTCTCAAGTAGAGTCTCTCTCCCCCCACCCCCCGCTTTCTAATTA
This sequence comes from Hemicordylus capensis, assembly GCF_027244095.1. Taxonomy (NCBI): domain Eukaryota; kingdom Metazoa; phylum Chordata; class Lepidosauria; order Squamata; family Cordylidae; genus Hemicordylus; species Hemicordylus capensis. Next base: position 251,550,291 of record NC_069660.1, on the reverse strand, counting down.
CTATCACATTCTTCTGAGGCTGCTTTTGATTAACAAAACTAAACACAAATATGTGCAACATTGGTCACAGTCTAAGACCATGATAGATACTGCTATATTTGCACTTTTCCCAGTGAATATTTATTTGTAACCCTTTAAGGAATATGGTATATGAGCCTTTGCCTTGCTTTTCCATTTCCATTTTAAAACCACTTAATACCCTAAAAGACATAATAGCAATGTAATAACATGACCCTTATAAAGTCTCATTATAAGATTTCCAACACTTTAGAACAAGGCTGTCAATCACATACATATATTTTGTGTTGTCAGCATTCTTTGATGGTATTATTGCAGTAGAATGTGTCATAGAATTTTATATTTTTAAGGTGGGGTTGAGAAGAATAACAAAGTTCTCACAGTAAAAATCAGCGCTAAGGCATTACACAGAATAAGCCACACCAAATAAAGTATTGTGTTTTCAGCACATGTAAACTGGCAACTTTAACAGTCATACTTACACTCAAGAATTCCACCCCCCCCCGTAAGCAGTGGTTTATCATGAGAATGATCAGAACTGACGCATCCCTGTCATAGTGTGGTTCCAACTATAAGACAAGAAATCAGAGAGTCAAGTCAGGTGTGGCTCTGAAGTTTCACTGCTCAAGGCTAATTATTCACAAAATTCTCCACCCAGGAAAAGTTGCCTGGCAGGTTTAGCTTTGCAGACAACTGTCAAAGGGTACTCACCAAGCCAAACTGCAAGCACACTGCACTCAGCAAAACAATTCTTTATCTTTTGAAAGATACTCTTTGTTCTCAAGCATTATACTAAATATGTCAGTTTGGGTACAATTTAGATTTATTTTAAAATGCTGTAGCATACCGGTTGAATTCCCCCTTGGAAAATTTTTTGGGAACGTTCTAGACTGAAGGGTGGAACACTCCTATCCCTTCTCCTCATTGCTGTCACAAGGGCCTGAAGAGTCTTGCCAGGTGTCCTAGTGCAAAATTTAAGTATATTTGTTTTTAAACCTTATAAGGCTAATATTTTATGCCCCCAAACCAATGTTGCTGAGGAAAAATGTTGAGAAAAATTCTGAGAGCATTTGTAGATATACCAGTCATATGGGCTCCTTTGTTGTTTGTATATTCAGTTCACAAGATCTACAACTTCTGCACAGAATTCCCAGAGATTGGTTTGGGTGCTTAGAGGTAAACAAGAACTCCTTGAGACCTTGTGTCTTCTGAGGAGAAAGAAGCTGTGGAGGTGTGCAGAACATTGGTTCCACATTTCCTTCCAAATACATCAGCTAGTGCCTCTAATACCTCAAATGGCAATTTACTCCTGCTTCAGTATGCATAGGGTAAGTTCATACAAAGGAGGGATTTACAGTGACTTCAGTATTGTAACAAGTGTCATTGATACAGCCAGTGGCTTTTCTCAAGATGATTCATAGCAATACATAAGGACCCTTATGTAGTATAAGCATGTTTAAAAGGTTGCACTTTGGAAGACTTTTGAAAACAGCAGTGCAGGATACTCTGGCATTTTTGCTGTGCCATATGGAGAAACCCCACGTTTAAGATGAATAAAGTGGGAGATGGGGGTGTGGCTACCTGCCTGAGAGTGACTTCAGGGAGTGTCACTTTCAGTTCCTAACCAGGCAGACTTGTTTCCTGTGCCCTGCAGTCAGCGTCTGGTCAATATAATTTTTCCGCTGGTGCTCTCATGCACTGCCAGCAGTGCACTAGAACAATGGACAGGCATACTGCTCTCTCTCTCTCTCTCTCTGGTTTGGCAAAGTAGTCTTGTACTTGTGCAAAAGGAAGAAAACAAGTGAGAAATCCTTTTGAAGTAGTATGGTGTTACAAGTACACCTTCTCAAACACAGCTGTCTATGGGGAAAATAGAAAAAAGTCAGCACAGTAATGGCTGGGTGGAGAGCTCTGAAAATGACCACAGAGCTAGTGGCAGATGGCAGGACTCTGTGTGTTTAATATCAAGTAAATTTGGCAATCCATTGATTTTAATGATTTTTTAAAAAAAAATTAAGCTGAAATTGCATTAAGATCCACGAATTGTGGCCAAAAATAACATAACATTTGAGAAACACTGAATTACCAAAATAATAATAATAATAATAAAATTAAAGATCAATGAATTGACTGATTTACTTGAAATTAAATAGTCATAAGCCGGGGTGTAGATAGCTATGTTTTTTGTTTTAGAAGATGCTCTTGCACAACTGTGCTACTTCAAAAAGATTTCTGACTTGTTTGTTTTGCAATAGCGGGGATGTGCAAGAGCACCTTATCAGACAAAATGAAAAAGAGAGGAAAAAGTTAGTCAGTCAGTCAGTCACTTTATTCCAGTCATTGACCAGAAGCTTCATCACACACAGCAGAACATGATTTACATAAAATATAACAAAATTTACCCACTAAATTGGTAAACCTGTGGTTAAAATTGGACAGTAAAAGATTTAATTGGAATTCATCTGAATGACCAGAAAACATCCCAAGATGTGGCAAGATAAGATTTGAACGATCATCCTTGTAACGGTCACAAAATAAAATGACGTATTCAGTAGTTTCTATAACACCTGACCCACAAGGGCAAAGGTGAGATGCATAAGGGACCCTCCTGAACCTCCATCAAGTACCACTGTAGGAAGTGCTAGAGAGAGAGAAGGTTAGAATGCAGTAATGACTGGACAGAGAGCTCTGAAAATTGGTTCACAGATAGTGAAGGATGGCAGGACTCTGTGTATTTCATTTCAAATAAATTGGTCCAGCCATTAATTTTTAATTTTTTTAAAAAAATCCAGTGATTCTTGGTTGTGTAGTCATTTTTGCTGCAATTTTCTGTTAGTGTGATTTTTGCATAATCTTTAAAAAAAATTAAAAATCAATGGATTGCCCAATTAACTTGATTCCTGTCATTCTCCACTACCTGCATGCCAATTTTTAGAGCTCTCTCTCCAGTCATTATTGCATTCTAATTTTCACTCTCTTTCCTCATAGACAGCTATGTTTTTTGGTTTGAGAAGGTGCTCGTGCACAATTGTGCTACTTCAAAAGGATTTTTTGTCTTGTTTTCTTCACTTACGATAGTGTTATGGTCCAGGCCTGATTTATATACTAAATATGCTAATTAGCTAGCATACAAAATTAGGCCTGGCTCATAGTGTCACCAAGTGACCAAGTTCTTTTATATGGTGACCATGTAGGATCTGGGCGCATGGAAGAAAGGAGATCAAACCAATCCTCAAAGATTCAGTGGACTTTATTGAGTATAAAAGAATAACACATAGTCTGGCAGAAAGCAGAACACTCTATCAATATATTACTAACAGCATTTAAACAGAACACCCTAGCCAGCACCAATATTCAACGTGTTCCGTTGAATTAAATTAAATCTTCCTAGAGCCTAATACAATTCAGATATAGATGGAAAAGGGAGGGGTGTAAGGAAAGCTGAGGGCTGGCATGGTTCAGGAATTAGTAGAGGAAAAGGGAGGGGGAAGGAGAAGGAGGGGCTCAAGGCTTGTAAGGAGCAGCATATTACCCGGATCAGAGAGACTTGAGAGTGGTGAATCTCTTCAGCTTGAAGGAGCGAGGCGCTTGGCTGGAGACAGGAGCGTTTTGCAGTTGCTCAGATCACAGCTGAGAGCCAGAGCACCATGGCTGGGGAAGTCTTGACTTCTCACTGCGCAGTAGAAGTCATAGACAGCTCCTGTCCATGGACAGAGTTCCTGCTTTGCCCCGCGGCTTAGCAGCAAACTCTGGCATTGTTGTGACAGATCTTGCTGTAGGCACAAGATGCTAAACTCTCTGTCCAGTAGCCTGCTTCTTTATAGTGTAATTTTTCTTTGCTCTCTCTCTCTCATAGAGTCTATTCAAATCTCATCTTTTCCTGGGTCCTCAAAAGGTGACAACTTGCTGCTACCTTCTGGACAATGTCTTTTAATTATTCAGGATATTGGCCAGTCCAGAGAGATCTGAATCTCATCTTCTGTAAACTGTGTGCTTAGGAAGGAAGGGGGGAACATTGCCCAAGGCAAATCTGCATCTCAGAGCAGCAAATTGCATCTTCCCCCAATTGCCAGTTTGACCCCAAAAGTTGTTAAAAGTCAGGAGTTAGTGAGAGAATTAGTTCTATTTGTGTGAGACAGCAATTACATTATTTCATGTGTACCTCTATCTAGTGTGTAATTATAACAAGAGAATATTTAAAGTAACATGGCTAGGGCAGAAGCATCAGTGAGGTAAGAATTAAAGTCTACAGGCAGATCTCTGTATGCATCTACCTATGTTGAATCTCTATAGAGAGTGATTGAGTTAATCTTTGGCAAGAATTAGCATGGATTTCTTGCAACAGGAGAGAGCAGCCTCTTGCCTCTCCACAGACATTATGAGTCACATTTTAGCATTTGGATATAGCAATCAGCATTCAGGTCTGGCTTTTGTATTCCTTTGAGCAGTCATTTTACAACACAATGCTGGATTGTCTCCTGCTTCACAGAGCAGTTTGAGATCTAGTATGCCAGTTCACCTCGAGTTCAGGTATTATTTCATTTCTTAATATAAAATGAAATCAGACACAGGCCTATATTTCACATACTTCTGAGTTGGTACCTCTGGTTCTGATATGTTGTGGTGCCCATAACAATAGCAGGAGTGTGCAAGAGCACGGCAAAAATAATTTATAAAATAAACAAAAGTGGGAAAATCCCTGAGAAGTACGCATGCACCGAGCTTGGTGCCTGGGCTTCCTTTCCTGCCCACTTCCAGTGAGAGCCTGAAAACTACAGCAGCACTTAATGACTGTAGATGGAATATGGAACCTTGGATTGTGCTCCCATGCAGATCTGCTTGCACAAGAGCACCAGGAGAAAAAACATTTAAAAAAAAATTAAAATTAGAAAAATAACCAGAAACCACACATGTGCACAAACTCACTCCATGCCTATCTGGGACAGGTGAATGCACCAATAGGAAGCATGAGGTGGGGCATCCCTGCTGCCTCTACAACCTTATTGGCCAGGGATGGATGGAGAGAAGCCTGCTGCATAAGAAGCCAAGATCTGAAAAACCATAACCAACCACAATAAAAAGCAGTAATGTGAACAGCCAATATTTATTCTGATTTATGCTTATACATGCTTATATGCACTTTATATACTTTCGTCCTAACTCAGCCTATATTACACCACTTCCTCCGGCACTAAAGCCCCCTGTCTGGGATACCTCCTGCAGAGGGTGCTAATATAGCTTCCCAGCAAATTATTACTTTTCTGAATCATAAGAATATCTCATAGGTATCACTCATACTTTGGATTAAAAGCATTATTTGTTTTACAGTGTTTTTGAAGGCACCACCAACTAGCAAACATTTTTAGGATATTTCACTTGCAGTAGAGAGGAATGTAATAAGCACATAGATGTACCAGTCTGTGACATCTGTGTGGAAGATGTAACGCCATATAAAGTAAGAAAGTAAGGGGCTGGGATAGGGCAGGGTTTTGTAATATCTGCTTCACAGTTTATCTTAAATCACTCAACCCTACTGCTTTTATCTTTCTCAGTTCATCTTTTTCAGTTTATCTGTTATAGATTTAGCATTGCAGCAATGTATAGCTTATGGCATGTGTAACTTTCAGCAGCATCACATAGATTTTAGCCCTACTGTGACTCTGTTGTCATATGCTACTATTTTAGCAATTTTATAGATCTTTTATAGTTTTTTACACACATTCATAGTTTTTAATCTTATAGTAATTTCATAGTAACCTTCCTATGCTAATATTATTATGCAAATAGGCATTGACTCAATCACTTTTATCTGCTTTTAATTACTTTAAATATCTGTTACATGCTCCTATTGATTGATTGATTGATTGATTAAGTGCCGTTAAGTCAGTGTTGACTCTTAGCGACCACATAGCTAGATTCTCTCCAGAATGATCTGTCTTCCACTTGGCCTTTAAGGTCTCTCAGTGGTGCGATTCTAATCTTTGTAGATGTAGACATGTCACGGCATCTACAGTAAATATCCTTTCTAAGGCTTTCTTTGCAACCCTATCAAGTGCTAGTCTGTGGCATATTTCTTGACTGCTGGTGGATCCTTTATTGTTGATGGTCGATCCTAAAAGGCAGAAGCTATCCACCACTTCAGTGTCTTCATTGTCAATTCTGAGGCTGGTTGCTGTACCCATTGTCACTAGTTTAGTCTTTACATTTAGTTGTAGTCCCATTTTTTCACTGTGCTCCTTGACTTTCATTATTAGAGCTTGCAGATCATTCGCAGTCTCAGCTATCAGAGTGGTGTCATCAGTGTAGCGCAGGTTATTGATGTTTCTTCCTCCAACTTTAAAACCACGCTCATCTTCTTCCAATCCGGCTTGTCTCGGTATATGTTCAGCATATAAATTGAATAAAGAAGGAGAAAGTAGACAGCCTTGTCTTACTCCTTTGCTGATCTGGAACCAGTCTGTTTCACCATGTTCTGTCTGGACTATGGCTTCCTGTCCTGTGTACCTGTATAGGTTTCTCATGAGAACAATGAGATGTTTTCTTAAGGATATTCCACAACTTGATATGGTTGACGCAATAAATGGCTTTTCTGTAGTCAATAAAGCACATATTGATTTCTTTCTGGTATTCTTTGACTTTCAGCAATGGTGTCTCTTGTTCCTTGGTCTTTTCTAAAACCAGCTTGAATATCTGGCATCTCCCTTTCCACGTAGGGCTCTAATCTGCGTTGGATTATCCTGAGCATTATTTTGCTAGCATGTTAAATTACGGATATTGTGCAATGGTTTGCACAATCTGTTAAGTCTCCTTTCTTTGATACCAAAGTAATATGTCGATTGACCTCTTCCAATCTGTTGGCCACTGTGTCGTTCTCCAAATTTGCTGGCATAGTTTGGTTAGAGACTTGACTGATTCTTCTTCTGTTGCCTGCCATAATTCTGTAGCTATTCCATCAATTCCTGTAGCCTTCCGACTTGGCAATGACTGGAGTGCTGATCCAACTTCATCTTCCTGTACTAGAGGTTCTTGAAAGTAGGGAATATCTTCTAGAGTATCTTGGATGTTGACGTCCCTACTGTACAGATTTTCAGTATACTCTTTCCATCTCTGTTTGATATTCTCTGAATCAGTTACTATCTGTCCTTTGGCATCCCTTAACATACTAATTCAAGGTTGGAACCTCCCTCTGAGTTCAGAGATCTTTTGGAAAACTTGCCTTGTTTTTCTATGTCTGTTTCCATCCTCAAGGTCTTTACAGATGCCATTGTAGTATTGCTCTTTGTCTCTTCTAACAGCTTTCTGAAATTCCCTATTAAGTTCTTTCCTTATCTTTCTTGACTTTGGCTTCTCCCCTCTTCTGGGCAATTTTCACTGTCTGTTCTGACATTCATTTTGCTTTCTTCTGTTTCTTGGTCTTTGGCAGTTTCTTTTCACATTCATCCTCAACAACTTCTTTGATTTCATTTCACAGTTCCTCTGGTTCCCTATCAGTGAGGTTCAGAACTTCAAAGCAGTTCCTGATGTTCTCCTTGAAAATGGTGGGAACATTCTCAAGATCATATCATGGAAGCTGGATAACTTTATTTTTCCGCTTTAGCTTGACTTAGAACTTGCACATGAGCAGTTCGTGATCGGTTCCACAATCAGCCCCCGGCCATGTCTTTGCTGTTATAACTGAGTTCTTCCACCTCCTTGCACCGATAATGTAATTAGTTTGATTTCTGTTTACTCCGTCTGGTGATGTCAATGTGTATAGGCGCCGCTTTGGTTGAAGAATGTGTTAGCAATTAAGAAATCATTAGCTTGGCAGAAACTAATAAGTCGTTCTCCTGCTTGGTTTGTTTCTTAGGCCATATAGGCCGACTGTGTTTTTCGCCTTACCTTTTCCAGCTTTGGCATTCCAGTCTCCAACCACCAGCATCATATCTTGCTTGTATGTTCTGTCAATTTCAGACTGAACTTGAGCATAAAACTCATCAACTTCTTCTTCCGCATCAGTTGTTGGGGCATAGACTTGAAGAACTGTCATGTTAAAAGGTTGTCCACGAAATCTAATTGATATTAGTCGGTCACTGACCGCATTGTACCCACGTATTGTCATTGCTATATCCTTCCTGACTATGAAAGCAACACCGTTCCTCCTTTGGTTTTCATGTTCTGAGTAGTAAACAATATGATTTTCTGACTGAAAGTGTCCCATTCCAGTCCATTTTAATTCACTGATGTCCAAGATGTCAATCTGTAGTTGATTCATTTCATCTTTCACTGTGTCGAGCTTTCCCATATTCATGCTTCTTAAGTTCCATGTTCCCATTGTAATTCTGTCTTTGCATCTTTGGATTTTCTTTTCCCACATGGCAACATCAGCTGCTAGACATCCAAAAGGCTTTAGTTTAACCGCATCATAAACACCATTGGTACTCTGAAAGATCCTCAGCTCTTCCTCAGTAGCATCTTGAGTACCATCCGACCTGGGGCCCATCATCTGGCACTATATCGACAGTCATTCCATTTTGTCTATCCATGTGGTTTTCTTGGTAAAATACAGGAGTGGTTTACCATTGCCTTCTCCCACACAGTGTGAAATGATGTCTTTGTTGTTGTCACTGAAGTGACCATCCATCTCCAGCACCTTCCTATATCGCTGCTGCCCAATATAGGTGGCTGTTTGCTTTAGCTGGGCAGCTGGGATGACCTTCGTGCTTTGGGTGACCCTACTGGGAGTATACCTCCTGGCGTACTTTGCTCATCCCTCCCAGGAACACCCCCCACCTCCGCCACAATGAGGCAGCACAGCAGGACTTGGGGGGATGCTCCTTTTACCTAACCCTAACTGTAATAAAATACTTATTTTTCTTATTACTTATTTATTTTCTTACTTACTTATTTTTCAATCAATCAATCTTTATTACAGTTATGCTCCTTTTTACCTAACCCTAACTGTAATAAAGACTGATTGATTGAGAAGTAAGTATTTTAAGCAACAGTGTTATAGGAATTTAACCCATCTACTTGTAACCCATAGTTACAAGAGGAGGACCAAAATGAAAGCCAAGCACTTCTGTTTTCATGAGCTGCAGCAGCAGGTACACCCTATTTTAGCCAATCATTATACAAATAATCAGCTACAAAAATAATTGCTTGGCTAAATGACAAAGGCCTTCTTATTTCTATCATACAAACTGTTGAATCCCTAGCACAGTGAACATGTCAAAGCTAATGTTTTGTGCTTAATAGCTACCTTCAGATTAATCGTTCCCTAATCTGCTTTGGATATGCCATGATAATTTAAGGGGTGTCCCTAGGATGAAAATTCTGTGTTAGAGCTTACAGCTTTGTTTCTCTTAGTCTAAAGCACTAAACACACATACTCACGTAAATATATGCTAAAAAATGTGACTGAAAGCCAGGCTAAGTTACTCATGAGTAGTCCCACTGAAGTTAATGGAGAAAGTCAGTCAGATCTAACTTGTCACTTTAATTTCAGTGGGACTACTTGTGAGTGAGTTGGTATGGCTGCCATCTTGTGTAAAATATATTCCTTTTGAAATGTAAACATGTTAGGGCCAAGAAGATTCTGAGATCTGAGATACCTATGTATTGCACCTACACCCCAAGAAGACACCAGACACAAGTATATGGTGAAAAGGGCCACAATTTTATTGATTAACTTTAAATGCAGCTGAAATAGAAACGGGTTGGCTCTCCATCCCCAAAGTGTGGAAGCTAAAGGTGTGTCACATCAGTGGCAGCCTTGCCTAATTCCCATGGGTGATGTACCTTGGCTCCAGACAGCCCCCTTGCTTTAACGGAGAAGCTGCCCATCTTAGCCAACCAAAGGTGAGCTCTCTGTCCTTGGCGGCACCTCCCCCCCCCCAAGCCAGCAAGCCTTTCTGGGGGATGTTGCCTGGCAGAGTAGAGTGGGCCAGATCAGAGTCCCCTGATCTGCCAAGCCTCTTGGGATTTGACCTGCTGCTCTATTGCCAAACACTTACCTGGAGGTGCTCACCAAAACTCAGATGTTATTTCCCACCACACTGTACCTACTACAGTGGGGGTTAGCCTAACTTAACACCCTGAACCTCCCACCAACAACACAAAACTGTAGCCAATCCCTTCTGTAGATCCTCCAAAAAGATCTTGGTGCCCTGAGGTGAAAGATGGACCTCACCACCTCTATACAATTCAGGAGAAGTGTGTTTCAGCCCCCCATCACCAAGGGTCTGCATGAAACGGGTCAAGTCCACGTTGATCTTTTTTCCAGCCCTGCCTATCTTACTCAGTTTGCTGCTCCCCCGCCCATGCTGGTCAGACCATATCACAATCAAGGCTGGGAGCCAGCTCTGGACCAATCCAATGTCAGCCTGGGCCTTGCAAATAAGATATCCCTGACTGTTTAACTAGATTGTTCTCCCCCAAGTGAACCAAAAGAATACCAGGAGGTGGATTATCCTCCAAGAACTCCAGCAGGACTGGCAAAAATTGGGCAAATTCTCTGCCAGCAAAGCTCTCAAGACTGCCAGCTTCTCCTTAGGGAGATAGGAACACCCAGCCTGTGTGTCTAATTCAATGCCCAGGAAGGTAAGCCTTGAAGTAGGACCCTCCATCTTGCCCTGGGCCAAGGGAACACCCAATTCTAAACACAACCCAACAAAGGATTCCAACAAATGAGCACATTGATTGGTATCCCCCATGTCTGCGAAAATGAGGTCATCTAGGCAATGGGTGGAGGATTCAAGCCCTGCCATGTACCAAACCGCCCACTCCAACATAAAACTAAATGATTCAAATGCAGCGCATGACTCCGAGCAGCCCATAGGCAACACCCGGTCAATGTAATATTGCCCCTGGAATTCAAATCCCAAGAGGTCAAAATACTTGGGATGCACAGGGAGGAGCTGAAATGCAGATTTGATATTGCACTTGGCTAGCAACGCCCACCCCCCACCTGCAGGAGTGGACCATTTGGACTGCTTTGTCAAACAAGCTGTAGGACAGAGCAAAGCTCAGTAGGAATCCCATCATTTACCGAAGCTCCCTAGGAAAAAGACAGATGGTGAATTAAAGAGTATTCCCCAGGTGCCTTCTTAGACACAACCCCCAAAGGGGAGATCTGAAGTGTGGGAAAGGGAAAAGAATCAAATCTGCCGAGGACCCTCCCAACTTGCTACATCCTTCTGGATTTTTCTTGCCACTACTGCCTCCATATCCTGCACTGAATTCAAATTTGGAGCTGACCTATGTTCCCTTGGGAAAGCGCAAGGAATCCTAAAACCAAAACTAAAGCCAGCAAACAGATACCAGCATGCTCCCGATTTTGGTAGTCGCACAGCCAATGGGCCAACACATGGAGCTTAATTGGGCTGGGTCCCTTTCCCATTACCACTGCCTTGTGGCACACCACCCCCTTTCCTGCTCCCTGTAGATTGGTCCCGGAAGCCACCCTTAAACCCCATGGTATGTGGACAGTTGTTCCCAGAATGCCGCCCCCTGCAAGAAACTGCAATCATGCCTGAACCTACAAGGTGAGCGGGAGCACTTACCACTGCTACTGAACTCCCAATATAGCAGGGGGGCATTGAACACCCTGTGCATCTGCCTGGGAAATAGCAGCCACGGCAAAAGCTTTTGAAATTATGCACCCACTGTTGGACCGGTTGCCCTGCATATGCCTAGATGGGGTCATTATCTGCAGCCACAGTTCTTGGTGTTGTTTGTTCCAGGGAATTGTGGGCTCTAAAGCTGCATGCATGTGAAAAGAGTGGTTGTAGTGCTCCCAAGCATTGCCTACGAAGTCAATGTACCGCAAACGTGTGCTTTGGGCGGTATAAAAATATGTTAAATAAATAAATAAATAATAAATAAAATACCCGATATGGATTATATCAAAGTACTTGACTAGGGCAGGGCCCTTTGCTGGCTGCACCTGCAGGACAACACCCATATAGACTGTGAAGGCTGAAAGCCAATTTGTTCAATTATGCTCAATGGGTTTTCTCTTTTCTGCTCCCCTTCCTTAGGTACAGGTTCCAGCTCCCCATAAAGAACCTGGAACATGTCAATGAATTCACCCCTCCCAATGCATTCCTTCACTGCAGGCATGAGGTGATCCTTCAAAGGCAGAGAAGTGTCACCAGGAGGGTAATGCTCCTGAGAAGGAGCCGGCAATGCTGGGGCCGTGGCCACTGCAGCAGGACAACCACCTAAGTCGGATGGGTTCAAACCCTGACACACCTGGATGCATGTGCCATAACAGGCCAGCTGCCAAAATGCGCCAAAGGGCCCTGGGGGATGCATACCCTGAGCAGACTCCCCTGTACCAGCATCCCTGGGCTCACAGCCCTCTAGATGTATTGGGTTTAGGCATGGGCCCATTCTTTTCTTGAGGTATAGATCTAGGCTTATCTACCTCCAAGGCTGCCAATCTAGCAAATAATGTCAGCATAAGTTTCGCTTTTTTGGCTCCTCTAGTAAGTTTTTTAGGCCCTGCTGGAGCCCCCGAAGGCGCCCCCCCCATCTTTTCCACCAGGAAGCTCACACTTTTCTTTCTCCAAAGCCTCCAGATAAGCAATGAGGGCCTTAATGGTACCCATATCGTTGTTGTCGTCATCATATGAAGAAGATGGAAGAGCAGGCCTCCCCGGTTTCCCCTTAGGTTTCTTCAGTGTCATGGCTTTGATAGCTTATTCAGTAGCCCTCATATGCCAGGCCCCACTCCCTATCCTGCTCAGGTACTTCAAGGGGAAACACAAACTTTATGTACCCATTTTATCTTTGCACAGCCCAGAATTTCCTCCCAAGCCATCCAAAGGTGCCCCAAATCAGGACTTAGCAGAAGGCCATTAGGCCTAAAGCCGACCCCCATGTGTGCTCAGCCCCCACACACCCCGAACTCTAAACCAGAGGGGAAGCCCCTGCTGTCTCTGTGCTCTTGCCACTCCTGGTAGGCCCCAAACTGGGGTCATCCTCCTGTCACCACTTGGGGTCAATGCCATGCCACTCAGGCCGATGCCACGCCGCCTGCTATCACTACCAGGCAGTAGTGTACAGTATCACTGTACTGGGACCGGTGCTTTTTAATTTATTCATAAATGATCTAGAAGCAGGGGTAAGCAGCGAGGTGGCCAAATTTACAGATGATATACCAAACTCTTTCAGGTACTGAAAGGCAAAATGGGTTGTTGTGTGAGGAGCTCCAGAAGGATCTCTCCAAACTGGGTGAGTGGGCGACAGTGGAAAATGTGGTTCAGTGTTGGCAAGTGTAAAGTGATGCACATTGGGATGAAAAATCCCAACTTCAAGTATACGCTGATGGGATCTGAGCTGTCGGTGACTGACCAGGAGAGGGATCTTGGGGTCATGGTGGACAACTCGTTGAAAGTGTACACTCAATGTGTGTCCGCTGTGAAAAAGGCCAATTCCATGCTAGGGATTATTAGGAAGGGGATTGAAAATAAAACTGCTAATATTATAATGCCCTTATACAAAACTATGGTGTGACCACACTTGGAGTACTGCATACAATTCTGGTCACCACATCTAAAAAAGGACATTGTAGAACTGGAAAGGGTGAAGCAGAGGGCAACCAAGATGATCAGGGGCCTAGAGCACCTTTCTTATGAGGCAATGCTACAACACTCGGGGCTTTTTAGTTTAGAAAAAAGACGACTGCGGGGAGACATGATAGAGGTCTATAAAATCATAAAATCATGCATGATGTGGAGAAAGTGGATAGAGAGAAATTCTTCTCCCTCTCACATAACACTAGAACCAGGGGTCATCCCATGAAATTGATTACTTGGAAATCTAGGACGAACAAACGGAAGTACTTTTTCACACAATGCATAATCCACTTGTGGGATTCTCTGCCACAAGATGTGGTGACAGCCAACAACCTGGGTGGCTTTAAAAGGGATTTGGATAACTTAATGGAGGATAGGTCTAACAACGGCTACTAGTCGGAAGGCTGTGGGCCACCTCCAGCCTCAAAGGCAGGATGCCTCTGAGTACCAGTTGCAGGGGAGTATCAGCAGGAGAGAGGGCATGCCCTCAACTCCTGCCTGTGCCTTCCAGAGGCATCTGGTGGGCCACTGTGTGAAACAGGATGCTGGACTAGATGGGCCTTGGGCCTGATCCAGCAGGGCTGTTCTTATGTTCTTATGTGTTCTTACCACTTCCGGTTGCCAAATGCGCAAAAATGCTGCCACTCCTATGATAGCTTTGCCCACTGATGCAGCGCAGCCTTCACCCCATATCCATCCTCCTTGCCTGCTGAGAACGGGCTGAGGGGAGAGGATGCTGAATGCCAGCTGTGAACCTGAAGACCCACTCCCTCCCAACCCAGGAGCCAATGGGCTCAAACCCAGTTTCATGCTCCTTGTGCAGGGGGTTAGGGCAAACAATCCACACTGTCCATTTGGGCGACAATGGCTGGATTTTCTCTGTGATGATAGTTATTCTAATGCACCAATCTCTGCAGCTTCTTAGTAACCTGTAGACAAATGAAACAGCACAATTGTCCTCGTTCATATGCAACCTTTAATTCTCTTTCATGAATAGAGGAAGGTCAAGATTTCATGGAAGTTTCCCCTCTCTACTTCCCTTTTGGTTACAAATGAGAGGCTTTTCTTTATCTTATGGTGGTTTAGCAGGATTACCAGTTTGTTGTTTTGGTGTTAGTGGACAGCCTCTTCCTCACCCAATCTCATCTTTGAGAAAGTGGCTTTCTAAAGAAGGCAAAGGAAACAGGACATAGAGAGACACTTGGTACCTAGAAGAATTGGCCTCTGCTTGAGTTAAGCAGTAGTTTTGTGCAGAGATTGAACCAGTGAAAAAGCAGCATAGCAAAAGTTTATGTAACCTCTTCCACACTGAATCCTGTACATTCTTAATGAAGCTGGAGTTCCTGATGAGCAGAAAAGCTGGCGCAAGGGCATATCTAGGTTAGAGTGGACCATGAGACAAAAAGTGAAGATAAGTCCTGCTCCTCACTAACTTCTTCTTCAGACAGGTGTGAGAGGGAGAGTAAAGAGCAAGCTCTCACCCAGTTAGTGAGGCCCCCTTCCTCAGGGACACGGGCCATTTGTCCCCCCTTGTTCAATTGTAACTAGGCTCCTGGGCTGCAGAGCCTTTAATCTGTCAGAGCGCCCTGGAATGCAATCAAATTCAAGCCCCATATCAGTAATGCAGATTTCACACAACAGAGTCCTTTTATTCTACACTTCCTCTGAATAGCCACTGCCACACTCATGCCCTCCTCAAGTCTGGTTGCTTTATCCACCTTAAAACTCAAGGCTTTCCTTCCTGTGGGAATTTGCAGAGGACAGAACCTTATAAAGCTGCTGTCTTCCAGAAACAAGTACAGAAAGTTTCTGGGAAGTGTCTTGGCTGCTGTTGTCAGGGCCGACGAGAGCGGTTGGGGTACAAATTACCAGGGCCTGGCAGTACAAATTAGCCAGTACAAATTACCAGGGCCTGGCAGTCCAGAAGGGAGCTCGGAGCCCAACTATGTTGCATATGTTTTTGTCTTGCTTCCTGCTGCCACCCCATGCCTGCCTCACCGCCTCCTACGCTGCCTCCACAAGGCTGAACTGCTGATCTTTAAAATAATTCTAGCCACCATTTGTGCATCCGGGGGGTGAGAAGTGAGTCGAGCACACACACCCCTGTGGGGGCAGCGGTGGGCAGAGCAATAGCAACCACTGAGCCTGACCATCCTGCCCAGCGGCCCTTGAGAACTGCTGGAGTGCATCTGGAGTGCTTCACAGTTCTCAAGGGCCACTGGGACAAATCCCACTCCACCCACCACTGCTCCGGGGGTTGTTCGGCTCACCTGCACCCCCCAGGTATGCACATGGTGGCTAGAATTATTGTAAAGATTGGCAGTTCGGCCTTGTGGTGGTGGTGGCGGCAATGCAATGGGTATACGCTTGTGGTGGGGGCCCAGTTTTCCCCCCCACTGGAGCCCGAATCCGCTCTCAGCAGCCCTGGCTGTCGTCATGAGAATCTGGTGGCACAGGTTGCCTGCTACTGCTCCAGAGCCTACCTGGCCAAGAACCCCCTCTGTGCTCAACCCCTTTCCCCTTAAGCTGGAAGACTGAGCAGCTGAGTCCCAGGTTGGAACACTGGACTGCAGGATTGAGAACTGCTGAGCTGAAATCTCTGACCTTGAACATTCCTTTGCATGGGATTGTGGCAGGGAGGGATATTGTCCTGCATACTCTTGAAAATCAGAGTCCTTGATCCTATGGTCCCATGGTAAGGCTCTGAATAGGCTTACCATGGAGCCATCTCTGTGCTTGACTGTCTGAGAGCCCCTGCACTCTTGAATGGAACCCTAGAGAAAGAAACCTTGAGGTTGGGTCACAGGGGTGCAGCTTAGGTTATTTCAGTGTCTGGATCTAATGGTGTTATGATGCCCCCCTTGTTACATGGCCAGGGACAGACTTGAGGGCATGCATGCTGCTGCTTCTGTTAAGAAGTCTTTGCACATGGTGACAGGCCCTCTTGTCCTTGGTACTTGTTCATGCTTTCCCTGATACTGTCTCTCCAAGCAGGAGAAAAGAGCAAGGCTCTTCTCACAATCTGTGAGAAGAGCCTCTAGGGGGTTTGCGAGGAGAGTGGGCTTAGCCCACTCTCCCCACACATGAGCAGGGTGGTCGCCCTCACGACTGCTGGCTCCATTATGGAGCCGGCGGGGGTTGGGGAGTTCAGGGGCTGCGCGGCCCCTTGAAGCTCCAGCATGCCCTGCGCAAGTGCGCAGGGCAAGCTGGAGAGACCCCCCCAAGCCGGGAGGCTACTTTTGAGCCTCCCGGCTGGGGATCTACTCATGAATTGCTTTACCGGGTTCTTTACTGGGTTACCCGCTTAGGAACCACTGGCCTTGCAGCCGAGCCCGGTGGTTGAAATGATGCTAGCCCAATTCTCTTCCACTGTGTGAATAGCCTTTTCATCTGATTAACTTCACTAAATTAACACCCTCTTGACAGTAATGCACATGACTTCAGTTGTGAAGTGCACAATGAAGTGTCTCTCTCTCTCTGTGTAGAACAGGGAAGCACTTCCATGGCTCCTAAAGCCATATGCTTCATGCCTCCTCAACAGTCACATATGAGTTTCCCTGGTGTGTGCAATGTGGATATGAAACAAATATGCCAGCTGACTTGCATATACAGGTGGCCTTCATTATTCACAGGGGTTCTGTTCCAGCCGACAACTGTGGATAACAAAAGCACAAATAATGAAACCTTGAGTCAATGGGAATTGGGGGGTTAGGTTCCGGAACCCTGGGAAATGACTGAGAAATCACCCAAAAGGGGGGAAAGCAGAAATAAGAATTGAGC
Organism: Hemicordylus capensis; assembly: GCF_027244095.1. NCBI lineage: Eukaryota > Metazoa > Chordata > Lepidosauria > Squamata > Cordylidae > Hemicordylus > Hemicordylus capensis. The sequence continues at coordinate 251,532,931 of NC_069660.1, read as the reverse complement.
ACAGCACTGTACTTTGGCCACCTCAGCTCTCCCACTCTTCAGATGCTGCAGCAGTGGCCCCCCAGCTCCTCCAGTAATGCATAATTGTGATGTTTCCACACCATACAGTTGAAGTTGAAAGGCTTATAGCAGCACAAACCTCTGGCTGGACTGGTTGGCAGGTTGGCCAAAGAGGCAGCACAGAACTGGATCCAGTTCAAGAAAACACACACAGGGAAGTTTCTTCACTCCACTGCTGAAGTCAGTAGCATTCTATCTCTCTCCAGTCTCTGGTCTGCAGCAGCCCATCCATCCATCCATCCATCCATCCATCCATCCATGATTATATTTAAAAAGCTGTGGAGTTTCTTCACTCCACTGCTGGAGTTTGTAGCACTCCATCTCCAAATTTTCCTTTGAGCCAGGGGGAAGGAGAGGGGGAAGCACAGTGCAATGGGGAATTCCCCAATGCACTGTGCTCCTTGCACAGTGCATTGTGGGATACAGGGAAATACAGCCTGCTTCACCCCCCGCCTTCCCCCCAGCTCTGGCATGAATGGTCATGTGAACAACCTTTCTGTGAAAGGGGTTAGTGATGCAACTGCACTGTCCTTTTTGATTTCCTGATGTTTTAGCTTACATATGGTGCAACCCACGTTTTCAATCGTGGTAAGGGGTTAAGAAAAGATATAGTTGCTCTACCTTGACTCTTTTCCACACTCCTTTGTTTTTCCATCACCCTTCTAATCTCCTATACTGGGTGAAAACTTAATGACTGTATAGAATCTGATCCATGTCAGAATATCTCGAGAAATAATTTTTGATGACCATACCAATGATATGGTGTGCTTCAACAGTAGCCTCTTTAATTGCCCTAGAGCAGGCCTGCTCAACTTAGGCCTCCCAGCTGTTTTTGAACTACAGCTCCCACAATCTCCAGCCACAGTAGCCAACAGCCAGGGATTATGGGAATTGTAGGCCAACATCTGCTGGAGGGCTGAAGTTGAGCAGCCCTGCCCTAGAGGAATGTGTAGGAAAAGCTCTAGTCTTAAATATTTAGTTTACCAACATATAAAGGAACATAGGAAGCTACCTTATACCAAGTCAGACCATTGATCCATCTAGCTTGGTATTGTCCACACAGACTTGCAGTGGCTTCTCCAAAGTTACAGGCAGGAGTCTCTCTTAGCCCTATCTTGGAGATGCCAGGGAGGGAACTTGGAATCTTCTGCATGCAAGCGTACAGGTGCTCTTCCCAGAGCAGCCCCACCCTCTAAGGGGAATATCTTACAGTGCTCACAATCCAAACGCTGAGTTCATTTTATAGGACTAGCTCATTGCCTCCTGGGGGCACTCCTCCTTTCTGTGCATGTACACATAGTGAAGAAATACAGTTGGGCTTCTTCTGCTCCGTGTGTGCGTGTGTGTGTGCGTGTGTCAGTTATTATGATTGGGCCTATCACCATTGTTCTTGCCTAATAAACTCAAGAGGTGATTAAAGATATAGCAAAAAGATTTTAGTAATCCATAACAGGCTGAAATCTCGTTGCAGCCTGGAGAAGGTGACACCTACTGTATCATATTGGGGAAGAGAGAGCTGGAAGCAGTTCCAGCCTGAATTTCAAAGCAGACAGAAACAGAGAGAGCAGAGAATGCTTAGCTGGAGTAAGCTGAATTGGGAGCATCTTGGGAAGCTGCATGAGTCCATACTGTTGCTCTGGGGGGAATCTGAAGCAGGATCAGTGGTGGTACTGCCTGCTTTTGGAGTCTCTTTTGCTTTCAGTATGTGCTCCTTGAATCATTTGTAAATAAAACAGATATTACAGAGATACCATACGTCTCCAATGTTTTATGGACTTTGGGTGCACTATGGGCATATGTGTGTGAGCGCACACACACACATACACACATTGTTCAACTGAGCCCCTAACTGAGCTGAGAGACTTACAGTAGTTGCAGGATTAGCACTGGAGTCGCCCAGACTGTTGGTGGTGGGAGACACCAATGTTAATTATGGGGCCAGGCTATCAGGAGCATCTCCGGAGTCAATAGTGACCATGACAACTATGGGCCTATCCCAAGTGGTTTCTGGACCAATGCATGTTCCTGGTCACACACTCTGTTTGGTTTTTTACTCTGATCAGGGTGGTGTTCTGTGGATGAGGATTCCTGTTATTTCTCCATTGTCATGGATGGACCACCATCTGGTTAAAGTAGGACCCATTTCATTAGGACTCGTTAGGTTGGTGCTCCCAGGAAGATTATTGGATCCAATAGAATTCCAAGAAGCCTTGAAAGGGTTTTGAGTTGGCTCTGCTGATTATTCTGTCAATTCTCTGGTGCAAACTTGGAATAATTAATTGACTAGAGCAGTAGACACAATTGCTCCTAAGTGTCCTCTCCTGCTTCAAAATTAGCCCTGTGGTTTCCAGAAGAATTATGGGAGCTGAAGCAGCGAGGTAGAAAACTAGAGTGCAAATGGAGAAAGACTCAACTCGAATCCGACAGGTTACAACTTAGATCACATCTGAAGATCTATGCTCTGGCACTACACGCAGCAAAGAAGTAATTCTTTTCTGCCCACATTGCATCTGCAAGTTCACATCCAGCTGAGTCTCTAGGGTTGTGAGAGGGCTAGTACGAGTTCCCTACCCCTTGAATCCAAATTTGGAATAATTAATATAACTCGTTTTTAACTGATTTTATTCTATGAAAATGTTTTGATTGGTTTGATTTTATTTTTATATTGTAATTTGGATTATGGACACAAAACAGACTCTCTCTCTCTCTCTCTCTCTCTCTCTCTCTCTCTCTCTATATATATATATAAACAAATACATACATACATAAATGTCTGAGGGATTCATTATGTCTAATTTCCCTTTGAACAACAGAATACTATGCTATATTGCATATAAATTCTGAAACTTCTCTCAAAGTTTCAGTTTGTCATGGGGCATGGGAATCTGCTGTCTGGGAAACACACATCATAGACATGTGAAAATAGTCCTGTCCCACACTCGTTGAATCTAGGCTTTTGCATTTATGTACTCAGTAGAAGCTTAAATAGGGTAATAGCAAGCACCTGTTTACTCTTTTAGTATGGTCATAATATTAGGTTAGAGATGTGATGACACTAAATCATCATCTCTGATTTTAATAAGGCTTATCTTCTGCAGTGTCTGGGTGTGGATGGTGGACAGAGAAACCTCTAGGCTTTTCTTAGGAACATCAAGGCAAATTTAATAAACAAAAACTTAAAAATCTATCAGTTCTACCTATTATAACTAAATAAGAATAATGAGGCACTATTAGACTATGCTACTACTCCTTGACACCCAGATAAAGATCAATGTACCAGAACAACTCTCAGCACTTTGATCCGGAGTGCGATAGCATGTCTCTAATAACACATGTCCTTTCAGTCCTTGTAATGTTACCCATAATGATTCTGTGGAGGACTCTGGTCCACCTAGGATTTCTAGCTCATTGGAATCTATCCCTTATTTGATATAAAGCACCACTCCTCCCCCAACCCTCCCCTCCCTGTCCCTTCTATAGAGTTTATATCTAGGAATAATCGTGTCCCACTGGTTCTCACCATTCCACCAGGTTTCTGTTACATCTACTACATCTATGTTTTCATTAGTAACCAAGTACTCCAGCTCACCCATCTTGGCTCAGAGGCTTCTGGCACTGGTATTACTAGGGACATGCTATCACCCTCTAAAGCAAAGCGCTGGGAGTGACCTGGAGTAGGGGAAACAGATAAGAGAGGCATCAAAGAGAGACAGGGCAGTAATAATGGGTGAGTTCAACTACCTACTCATAGACTGGGTAAATTCAAATTCAGGTAATGACAGAGAGGCCAGATTTCTAGACGTGCTAAATGACTGTGCCTTAGAACAGTTAGTCACTGAACCAACCAGAGGGATGGGAACCTTGGACTTAAAACTGAGTGGTGCCCAGGACCTGGTACGAGATGTCAGAGTTGCAGAACCATTGGGTAGCAGTGACCATAGTGTGATCAAATTCAGCATATATGCGAGTGGAGAATTATCAAGGAAGTCAAACACAGATGCATTGGACTTCAAAAGAGGAATCTTCTCAAAAATGAAGGGACTGGTAAGAAGGAACTTGAAAGGGAAAGCCAGGAGGGTCAAATCACTCCAGAAAGCACGGAACCTATTTAAAACCACAGTACTAGAAGCACAGTTGGAATGTATACCAAGGAGGAGGAAAGGTACCACCATGTCCAGAAGGATGCCAGCCTGGCTAACAAGTAGAGTCGGGGAAGCTATAAAAGGGAAGAAGACTTCCTTCAGAAAATGGAAGTCCTGCCCAAATGAAGAGAAGAGAAAGGAACATAAACTCTGGCAAAAGAAATGTAAGGACACAATAAGGGATGCAAAGAGACAGTTTGAGGAGCATATAGCTGGAAGTGTCAAGGGGAATAATAAAAACTTCTTTAAATATATCAGAAGTAGAAAACCTGCCAGGGAGATGGTTAGATCCTTAGATGATGAGGGTGTGAAAGGGATTATGAAAGAGGATAAGGAGATTGCAGAGAAGATGAATGGGTTCTTTGCATCTGTCTTCATGGCGGAGGATACTGACCATATACCATCTCTAGAATTGAGCTTTTCATGTTTAGCGGCTGAGGAACTGGGCCAATTTGAGGTGACAAGGGGAGATGTTCTAAACAGCCTTGAAAAACTAAAAATTAACAAATCACTAGGGCCAGATGGCATCCACCCAAGAATTCTGAAGGAACTCAAATGTTAAATTGCCGATCTCTTAGCAAAAATATATAACTTGACCCTACAATCAGGCTCTGTACCAAAGGACTGGAAAGTAGCCAACATGACTCCAATTCTCAAAAAGAGATCCAGCGGGGAATCATCTCAGAGATTTCGCAGAAGAGGAGAATGGATAGATTTATTGCAGGTCGTCCTTAATTTTGGCATTGATGGTAGCCTTTCTCTCTGTTCAGTCTGATGATTGCAGATAGGTCTCTCCAGATGTTCATCCAGGGTTATCCAGACTTTTCAAAGTCTGAAATCCCCCTAGACTCCCACCCCTAAAGGGGAGAAAAAGCCGTGCACACATTCCGATCTCCATCTGACTGATGGAAGATGATTAGACCAAATGGGAGCTAAAAGCCCTGACAGATGGTTAATCAGGTGCTTTCCTCCAGAACGCCATCTTGCTTCCAGGACCAGTGCTCTTTAACTTGTTCATAAATGATCTAGAAGTTGGGGTGACAAGAGAAGTGGCCAAATTTACCACTAGACTATTTAGTGACACTAAACTATTTAGGGTAATGAAATTCACAACGGATTGTGAGGAGTTCCAAAAAGATCTCTCCAAACTGGGTGAGTGGGCGACAAAATGGCAAATGTGGTTCAATGTAAGCAAGTGTAAAGTGATGCACATTGGGGCAAAAAACACCACATATACGCTGATGGGATCTGAGCTGTTGGTGACTGACCAGGAGAGAGATCTTGGGGCCGTGGTGGACAGCTCATTGAATGTGTCATCTCAGTGAACGGCAGCTGTGAAAAAGGCTAATTCCATGCTAGGAATCATCAGGAAGGGGATTGAAAATAAAAATACTAATATTATAATGCCCTTATATAAATCTATGGTGCAGCAACATCTGGAGTACTGCGTACAGCTTTGGTCACCATAAAGATATGGTGACCAAAGCTGTACGCAGTACTCCAGTTGTGGCCTGTATGCAGTACTCCAGATGTGGCATAATAAAGGATATTGTAGAACTGGAAAAGGTGCAGAAGAGGGCAACCAAGGGGTCTGGAGCACCTTCCTTGTGAGGCCAGGCTACAGCATCTGGGGCTTTTACCTTGAAAAAGTGGCGACTAAGGGAAGCCATAATCAAGGTGTATAAAATTATGCATAGAATGGAGAGGGTGGACAGAGATAATATTGATCAGTGCATGATCCAGCAGGGCTGTTCTTAAGTTTTCATGTAACGTTATGCACAAACAGTGCTGTATGGCTGATGTTCCCATCTGCACATGAGTCTTTTGAAAATGTATGTATGCGAATCTAAGAATCTGGTCAAGTTGATGTTCTCAAATAAATATACACTGGAACGGAAAGATACACCAGGGCAGGTGTATGCCATGCATGCACCTTTTGCAAATTTGCTATAGAAAACATCAGGGTACACTCAGTAAATGCCTTCATCATGTAATGAGTGGAAACATCTTGAGAGACCTCTTTGAAGCATGAGAGTAGTCCCTATATAAACTTTTCTTATAACATTCCCTGTTATAAGCAAATGGTGATAGAAGAATTTGCATAGGACGAAAAGGCAAAAAAGAAATAATATCAAGGAACGAGAAGTTAAGTCGCATCTTCCTCCTCCTCCTCCTCCTCCTCCTCCTCCTCCTCCTCCTCCTCCTCCTCCTCCCTCTGGTGGCTTTGCTGTCCATCTAAATGTAATTTGTAAACTCCTTGGGTGGGTAGGGGGACCCTGTCCTTTGCTTATGTTATTTTCTAAAGTGTCAAATTCACTGATGACATTAAAGAAACTTTTTTCATACTATACAGAATGTGTAGAGATTTTGGATCTCTTCCATAGCATCCTAACCCATCTCTCTCTATAAGACTGGCAAAGCCAGTATTTCCTGTCACAGGGTTCCCAAGGTGTCACTCCTGCCCGCAGGAGCATCCACTGTCACTAATATGACATAATTATGTCTTCACACACTTCAAATTCAAATTACCTCAAGGCCTTGAGATACTTTCTATAAGCTTTATTTATTGTTCATATTGTTGGAGGCCAGCTACTATGATTATCTCATCTTACAGGTAGAGAAAATATAGTACAAACAGATCTAGGCCCTTCACAGTACCCCTTTTACTGCTACCATTAAACTGTCCTATAGGTAAATTGCACAGAAAGTTTGTTGCTCACTAGTGGCATGTAGCAATGGATAAATAATGACTTTTTCATTAAGGCTATATCTACAAATCTGGAAACCTCACAAAGGGAGTGATCTGCCAAGGAATGCTGTGGTGCAACCTCTTTTAATTTAAATAGCATTTGCTTGGGCAGAAGCCCCATAGAGTCACATGGAGGTTGTGCTCTGTATATATAATTATATATATAATGGAGGAATCTACTATATTTTTCAGATACCAGGTCAACCACTTCTGTAGTGCCCAACTTGAGACATTCCAAATTAGTAATAAATATTGAAGGATGTCACATGCACAATAATTTCCAAATATAACTTTTCAGGCTTCTCATACAAATTATAGACTAAGAGCATGATAATTATTGAAAAGTTGAGGCCTAAAAGTATTTGATGTGGATTTTGAGCATCGTAATACCATAAGCATTAAATATCCTTTCATTAAATATATGTATGCACACAGTAAGTATACATGAGATATTTTTACAATAGGGTGTGACTAATTTGCAACCTATGTACAATAAATATGTTGGCTATAACTTAATAGTCCTGAGCTTCATGTCTGAAATTGGAATCTTGAGTCTTCCTATTCAAAGTTCAGCATTTAACCTGCTATTACACTACAGCAAAGCAGCTCTGAATTTTTAATCAGTGACATAATTAAAAGATCCCCTTGGTGCAATATACCACAATATTACCAAAAGATTAGAAGTACACTTGAACAGTCAACACAACTAAATGATTGACCTCCCTTGAGCACCACAGTGTGGTTTACCACTTTTCCACCAGAAGATGAATGAGATGTTTAAAAGCATTCTAAGGAAAATCTCCCTCTTTGAAGGTTCCAAGTTTGCTCCCTGGCATCTCCAGGATAGGGCTGAGAGAGACTCCTTCCTACAACCTTGAAGAAGCCTCTGCCAGTCTGTGTAGACAATACTGAGCTAGATGGACCAATGGTCTGACTCGGTGTAAGACAGCTTCCTATGTTCCTATGACTAACAAACAGGTCAGCTAACAAACACAACTGCTTTACTCAACAAAGATCTCAAGATATGAAGATAGATCTATCTATCTATCTATCTATCTATCTATCTATCTATCTATCTATTCATTCATTCAATATTATTATCATCCTCATTCTCCTCCAGCATATGGAGGGAGGCAGGCAGAAAACATGGAGGGAGGCTGGTGCAATTGCAGTGTACCTCCATCTGGATAAGAGGTCAGCAAGTCGAATCAGCTTACTGTTGTGACGAATAGTATCTCCAGATAGTCTGTGGAAGCTACTAACTGCCTCCAGGGCTTAACATCAAGATCAGTGGGAAGGTAGCTGCTATTACTATGAAGTTGTTTCTCCAGGATTTCTATTCTGCACATTGTAGTTCTTCACAATGTGGATGCAGAAGATGAATTAACTAAGTTAAGTGTTTTGAAATAAAATGGATGAAACCATTAACAATTAACAAAATATTTAAAGCATATTGAAAACAGATAGCTGGCTCAGCAAGAGGGTACTTTTTGTTGAATCACACAGTCTGGGGGATGGTTAAATCTTGAGTGTGGATCTGAAGCTATTTCAGCTCAAGTCAGTGAGTAATTAAAAGAATGTAGTTCTGCAGAAATCAAGTCCTAGGCTTGATTTATTTCTGGTAATTTGTGCAAGACAGAAACAATTTTTGAAAAGAAAAGGGATGTCTTTTATTCGATCTAGCACTCCTTTATGTTTTGTTGATCAGAAGTTTGTCACAGTGAGGATCCTGTAGAGTGTGTGTGTGTGTCTGGTGTGTGTGTGTGTGGAGTCCGAAAGAAAAGGGAGTGAAAAAAGAAGGAGAAAATGGTGTTGTTTCTGGAATAAATACAAGATTGCTTTGTATTTACGAGGGAAACAGTTATAAAAGAGGATGTAATAAACCTCTGAAATTAGCTAAACTATTGGCATTACATAAATATAAGTTTAATTGTTATGGTGCATCTTCATTTCCAGGCCTGGAATGCTGTGTACTTTCAGAAAATAGACAGAGAAAGACAACAACAAAAAGAAAGCCCCAAAGCAATAGCAGCATAATATATTTAGTAGGCCTAACCAAAGTGTCACAAAGTAGTTAGCAAGGTCTTGAATTCACCAGAATACTTCTTCTGGCTGTATGTTAAGCAAAAAGAGAAAGAAAGAAAGAAAGAAAGAAAGAAAGAAAGAAAGAAAGAAAGAAAGAAAGAAAGAAAGAAAAGGATGTGGAAGGGAAATATATTGATAGGCATGATGAAAAGTCCTAGTCTATAATTTGTAGTAAGTGTATTAACATAAGAGCATTGCTCTTTAAAAGCAGAAGGTTTCTTTAAAAGCAGATGGTTGCAGGTAGTTAAAAGGTAGCATCTAAAAGGAACTAGGAAAGATGCCTAACAGGCACTAGAGAGCTGGGCTAGATGGCTCAATGACCTGCCTCCATATCAGTAGCTTCATATTTTTATTCCCCCATCTACATTCTCCATCAATGGAGAAAATATATCTCTGAAGAGCAAATGTTGGGGGCAGATCACAGGAGGATGCCCCCTCACCTTTGGGCCATGCTTGTGAATGATTTTAAGGCATCTGGTTGGCTTCTGTTGGAAACAGAGTTGACCTAATCTAACAAGGCAGTTCTTATGCTGTTTTAGGTAAGAGGATATAACCCAAAAGGTTTTTATCTGGAAGTTATCAAATGCCAATTTGGAAACTGTGTGCGGCCGCATCTACCAATTTTGAAATGTGGTACAGCCACATTTGGAGTACTGTTTACCATCCTGGTCACTGTATCTCATAGGGGACATTGTAAAATTGGAAAAGGCACAGAAGAGGGCAAACAAGATGATCAGGACCTAGACCGGTGTTTCGCAACGTTTTTGGGGTCAAGGACAGGTACTGGAACAGGTTTGCAGTCTGGGAGTACTTCTGGATTCACACCTCTCCCTGGTTTCTCAGGTTGAGGCGGTGGACAGGGGTGCTTTCTATCAGCTCTGGCTGATATGCCAGCTGCGCCCATTTCTCGAGATCAATGACCTCAAAACAGTGGTACACCTGTTGGTAACCTCCAGACTTGACTTTTGTAATGTGCTCTACATGGGGCTACCTTTGTACGTAGTCCGGAAACTTCAGCTGGTTCAGAACGCGGCAGCCAGGTTGGTCTCTGGGTCATCTCGGAGAGACCATGTTACTCCTTTACTGATTGAGTCACACTGACTGCCAATAGGTTTCCAAACAAAATACAAAGTGCTAGTTATAACTTACAAAGCCCTAAACGGCTTAGGCCCTGGGTATTTAAGAGAGCGTCTTCTTCATTACAAGCCCCACCGCCCATTGAGGTCATCTGAGGAGGTCCGTCTCCAGTTATCACCAACTCGTTTGGTGGCTACACAGAGACGAGCCTTCTTGGCCGCTGCCCCAAGATTGTGGAATGCGCTCCCTGCTGAGATACGATCCTCCCCATCTCTGGCAATTTTCAAAAAACACCTGGAAACCCATCTTTGCGCCTAAGCTTTCTCAGCTTTCTAGTTTTAATCTCTGGTTTATTTTTAATAAACCAGGTTTTAATCTCTGGTTTATTTTTAAATTGTTAAATTGTTTTTAAGTTATTGTATATGTTTTTAACTGATTTTATGTTATTGTAAACCACCCAGAGACTAAAGTTTTGGGCGGTGTACAAATTTGATAAATAAATAAAATAAATAATACATTCTTTGTGCACAATTTCCCAGACCAGCAGTTAGTAAAGTTTAAGTTTAAGTTTGTTTGTTTATTTAACTAACAGATTTCTGTACCACCCAAAACTTGCGTCTCTGGGCAGTTTACGATTAAAATAATATTATAAGCATTATAATCATTAATATTAAAATAATTTAAAAGCAAAAATGTATTAAGTATTATGATTTATAGATATTAAACTATAAATCTAATTAAAAGCCTGGGTGAACAAATATGTCTTTAGTATGTCTTCATATGTCTTTAGTTGATAAATAAAAATAAAAATTGTTAACAAAAAACTGTATTTCATTTACATACTCATAAAAATACACACAAGATATTAAATTAATGTGAATGTTGTTCTTGTTTAGTTTTTATCAGCCACTCTATTTATGCCACAATGGTTGTCAGGGCCAAGCATAAACAATGATTAACTTCAATACAGCTGCATGTTTTAGTTTTAACAAGACTCATAATAGAAAATCTGGCCTCACATAAATATGTTGATGAAAACTGGAGGAGTACTTTCATTGCCTTTTTGTGAAGAATCTCATACTCATCCTTGAGTTTTATCCAAAACTGTGCTATGGGCATTGATTGAAAGGCAGATTGGAGACTAGCATCTGATGACAGCTCCAGCAGCATTCTTCTTGAAAGGTCAAATTATTTTGGATATGCGTCCAAAACGGATCTTACACCCATAGATTTCCCTTTTACTGATCCTCACCTGGTGGATAGTAGTCCTCAAACTTTTGCTGGAAAGATTTGAGATGATTTTGTATCAAAATCTTGATGCTGTTATGATCAAAGTCAAGACCCTTGTCAGAAGAAATTAGAGAGGAAAATGTCTCAAACGTGTCATAGTTTCCTCCTTCAGACTGATGTATCCACAATTCTATTTTTTAAAAATGCACTAATTTTATTACTCATAGTAAAAATTGTTAGTGGGCCTTGTAAGCTTAAATTAAGAGATTTTATCAAATTAAAAATATCAAATAAGTATGCAACTTTTGCAATGCATTTTATATTCTGCATGCATGTGGTGTAATTGTTATCACACTTTTGTTGTAAAAAAAACATTTAGATTTCATTCCTTAATTCAAAGAACCTCATCAAAACATTTCCTCAAGATAGCCAGCGTACTTCTGTGTGCAATAATAAATGAGTATGTTCAGACCCCATCTCATCACACAAAATTGTGAACAACCTTGAATTCAAAGCATTGCATTTGATGAATTAATGATTTTAACCAACTGTACCAATACTTCATACAAATCTGGTGATATTTTCTTTACCACTAAGTGCTGGCAATGAATAAAACAGTGAGTGTGCACCATGTTTTCAGAAGCGACTGACCTAATTTTTGCCAAAACACCCGAATATTCGACTGTCATACTTGCAGCACCATCTGTTCCGATAGCAATGCAGTTTTTCCAATCAAGTTGAAATTGTTCCATGCACTTATTCAATGCTTTGAATACTTTGGTTTGTGTTGTATGTGACAGTAATTCGCAGCAACATAACAATTCTTCCAACATATCATTAATTTCATAGTTAATGTAACACACCTAACACAATAATATGGCTTTTTTTTAAATGTCAGTTGATTTGTCCAGCTGTAATGAAAATATCTTTGACAATTTAACTTTTTCAATGACTTGTTCTTCAATATCAGATGAAAGTTTGTTAATTCTCCTGCTCATTGTGTCATTCAATAAAGGCAAATCTTTAATTTTCTTAGATGCAGAAGATCCTAGAAGCTCATTACAAACATTGATCAGACATGGCTTTATCAAAGTCTTGCCAATGCCGTAAGATTTTTAAAGATTTTGCAATATGCAACGCAACCGAATAAGAAGCTTTCATCAATGAATGATCCACAGTAGACGATCGAACTAATACTTGCTTTTGAAGTGACAACTCCTTACTTTTTCTTATTTAAAAAATCCTTAGGTTTGTTCACAAATTGTTTGTGCTTTGTTTCTAAATGATGAAGAAGTTTTGCTGTTTTCATAGCGTCACTGGATAAAACAGTGGAACATATCACGTACTGAGGTCTTGGTACCTTTTCAGAACCAGGGCTGTAAATAAGTCCGTACTGAAGGTAATCTGCATTGTATTGATGAATAAACAAACCTCTTGGTGCTTTTTTTAAAATAGAGTGGACACTTTCATTTATAGACTGAGTCTGAATCAGAACTGGATCCTTGTGTGCTCGTCCCTGCAGAAATGTAGTCATCACTGGAGATGACAGCCAAACGGCTTGTGCTTGGAGAAGCATTATCTTCATTTTCCACAGACAAATCTTTATTTGATGGTCTTGATCTTTGATTCAAAAACTTGAACAAACTGGTTTGCTTATTCTGTTTGTAACTCATTATAATATTGAGAAAACCAAGACACCTTGGCACAAATTAAACAATACTAATAATCGCAAAGCACGTGGTATGCGTGAATGCTGCTAGCTGGCTAGTGGCAAAATGGTGCGAGTACAAAATATGATGGATAGATTTTGGTGAAGAGACGGGAGTGGGAGGAGTGTGTTAGTCACGTGTAAGTGACGTAGAATCTGCTGTGACACAAGTTTATTTTGACACTTCTAGTCTCGCCTCCCCACCCCCACCCCAAGGTACCCCTCCCAAACAATTTCAAACCAGCGGGGGCCTCCGCCACCAGGAGCTCTCTGGAGCTCATTTCTAGGCAGGCAGCCCTTTTGGCTGGGATAACGTTCATTTCTCTTCCTCAATATGAATGTAATCCCAGCAGTGAGGGCTGCCTGTCTAGAAATATGCTCCAAGTGGCAGAGGTCCCCACCAGATCAAAATTGTTTGGGAGTGTGTGTTAATTCCTTGCAGACCGGCACAGACCAGCACTCAACTTCTCACAGACCAGCAGTTGAGAAACTGTCTGTGGACCAGCAGTTGAGAAACACCAGCCTAGACCTTCAGAGAGCATTTGAACTTTACTTTTTCTACCACAGAACCACCATTGTTATATTCAACATTTTCTCCTAGACATTTTTTTTTAAAAAATGTTACTATATGGTATTGCAAGGAAAGACAGTGCCAATGAGGTAAGGAGAGACTGTGCAAAAGATTCTGAGAGTTTTCACAAGAAAGTGGGAGGTGTTGACATCAGTGTCAGCACTGATGTCATTAGCTGAAGCTGTAACCTTGTGTCATGGGTGGAGTGTGTAATTTTCCAAACAATAACAAAAGTAATTAGTATAATTGTTTGAAGTAATAACTTCAAACAACTACTATTTGTTTGAAGCTACTATTTTGTGATTGTCAAAAGGTTTTGTCTCCATTGTTACAGGGAAAAGTTCAAAGGCAGCTGATGTCAAATGGCTTCATATGTTAATTATCCATTTTAAATACACAAACCTGATTACCATATTTTTATTTTTATTTATTTATTTATTTTTATTTTTGCATTTTTATACCGCCTTTCGTTAAAAATATAGCCCCAAGGCGGTTTACAAAAGTTAAAAACATATAATAAAAACACAATAAAAACAACATGCTAAGAGTATAAAAACATATAAAAACAGGCATAAAACAATACAAGAAATAAAAACACCCAGAAGCAGCAGTAAAAACGATTATGTAAAAGCCTGGGTAAAAAGCCAAGTCTTTACAAGCTTTCTAAAAGCCATGATGGAGTCCGAGGAGCGAATGACCACTGGGAGAGCATTCCAGAGTCTGGGGGCAGCAACAGAGAAGGCCCTGTCCCGAGTGCACGACAGCCGGGCCTCTCTCATTGTCGGCACCCGGAGCAGGGCCCCCTCAGATGTCCTCGTCAAGCGGGCAGCAACCCTTGGGAGCAGGCGGTCCCTCAAATACCCTGGGCCCAAACCGTTTAGGGCTTTAAAGGTCAAAACCAGCACCTTGAATTGGACCCGGAAACGAACCGGTAGCCAGTGCAGCTCTTTCAAAATGGGGGTGATATGTTCCCATCGGGCAGCTCTGGATAACACCCTCGCTGCCGCGTTTTGCACTAGCTGCAGTTTCCGGATATTCTTCAAGGGCAGCCCCACGTAGAGCGCGTTACAGTAATCCAGCCGCGACGTGACTAAGGCGTGGGTAACTGTGGCCAGATCTGCCTTCTCGAGAAAGGGACGCAGCTGGCGCACCAGCCGAAGCCGTGCAAAGGCACCCCTGGCCACCGCCTCCACCTGAGCTTCCAAGAGCAGAGCCGGGTCCAGTAGTACCCCCAAGCTGCGTACTTGCTCCTTCAAGGGGAGTGCAACCCCATCCAGAACTGGTAAAATCTCCACATCCCGATTGGCTCTCCTACTGACCAACAGCACCTCCGTCTTATCCGGATTCAATTTCAGTTTGTTAGCCCACATCCAACCCATCACGGCCTCCAGTCCCCGGTTCAGGACATCCACCGCCTCCCTAGGATCAGATGACAAGGAGAGATAGAGCTGAGTGTCATCCGCATATTGCTGACAACTCAGTCCAAATCCCCGGATGACCTCTCCCAGCGGCTTCATGTAGATGTTAAACAGCATGGGGGACAAGACCGAACCCTGCGGGACCCCACAGGCCAACGGCCACGGGGCCGAGCAGTAGTCCCCCAGCACCACCTTCTGGACCCTCCCCTCAAGAAAGGACCGGAACCACTGCAACGCAGTGCCTCCGATTCCCATACTCGAGAGGCGGCCCAGAAGGATACCATGGTCGATGGTATCGAATGCCGCCGAGAGGTCCAGCAGAACCAACAGGGACGCACTCCCCCTGTCTAGTTCCCGGCGTAGGTCATCCACTAGAGCGACCAAGGCAGTCTCAGTCCCATACCCGGGGCGGAAGCCAGATTGAAAAGGGTCCAGATAATCCGTATCATCCAAGACCCTCTGCAGCTGGGACGCCACCACACGCTCCATCACCTTGCCCAAAAAGGGCAGGTTAGACACAGGTCTATAGTTGTCCAGGCTGGAGGGATCAAGGGAGGGCTTTTTTAATAGAGGTCTTACCACCGCCTCCTTAAGGCACGATGGCATCCTGCCCTCCCTTAATGAAGCATTAACCATCACCTCCAGCCATCTGCCTGTCCCCTCCCTGGCAGCTTTTATTAGCCATGAAGGGCAAGGGTCAAGAGCGCACGAAGTCGCCCGCACACTGCCCAGGATCTTGTCCACATCCTCAGGCCAAAGGTACCAGGGCAAACTCTTAATTTGTTCTCACAACTCTGAAACTCTACAGACAAATTAGGGAAAGACAGCATACGTGAACACATTGACAGATATATTTGCACATGCAGCTCCTAAATTACTTCTCACATATAAAAGAATCATACAGAAAAATCAGTAATACATTTTGCATAGCTACACATAATCAATCAATCAATCAATCAATCAAGATATATGCCACCCTTCCTTAAGTAGCTCAGGGCAGTTTACATTAAAGTAAAAACCACATAGTAAAAGAATTAAAATTTAAAAAATAACCATTCAAACCAGATTAAAATTAAAATTAAAACTAGATATCATTAAAAGCCAGGCTAAAAAGATGAGTCTTTAAGGATCTCCTGAAGGCCTCCAAGGAAGATAATCCTCTTATATCCACAGGGAGTGTGTTCTACAACCCAGGGGCAACAACTGAGAAGGCCCGATTCGCAGGTCACCACCAGATCAACTGGCGGCACCCAGTTCATCTGGTGGTGACCAGTTGACCTTGCATCAGCTGGATCTCTCAGCCTAACTTACCTCATAGGATTCTGTGAGGATGACTTGAGATAATAAACTCAATATATACCACTTGAACTCCTTGGTGGAAGAGAGGACTACAAATGTGAGAAAGAAATTAAGTTTCCCTCCATCCCTATTTAAAGTAGGCCTGCATGGCACAAACCGTAACCCACCAAGCTAACACAGTCTACCAGTTATATATTGTGGTCTGCTGGATGCTTGAGGACACCTCACTCTTGTTTTTACATGTCCAGGCAGGCAACAAAAATATAAAAAAGAAGCCTCTGGAGTCCCTGATACATCACCACACATTGTTGAGCTATGCTTGCCTTGGTGGATCTCAGGTTGTACAGGCTTGTTTTAAAATAATTGTAACAAACCAGTATAGAAAATAAACTTTAAAACAGAGCTGTATCAGCATATTTTGTGTGCAGTTGTGGTGCTCTGTAACCCTCCCCACCCCAATATACTGATGTAGCCTCAGGCATCCTTAGATCAACATGGATATTGTAGAAACATGCCCATGTAAATCCAAAATCCACTCTCTGTGCCAGAGAGCAGATATGTATTTTCTCTGTGTGTGGAAAAATCCAAGTTTATAAGCTCGGATTTACTCTTTCAGTGGATCTCATGTCTACAGACCACATAGCAAATGTGTTTGTTCTTGCTAGAGGGGATGCATGAGATGAAATGAGGCCAGTTATGGGTGGTACAGTCTACATAGGAATATTGTAGAACACCAGGAAAATCCTCTTCTCAAATAGTTGCTTTCCAGTTTGTGGAAAGCTCATGAGGGCACTTGCCAGAGCTAAGCTATTAGGGAATAACTAAGGCCCTCTGCCTGCTGCCTGACTTCTCTGTGAATCCTTTGTGCACTTTCTTCTTTCTATTTTCTGTGCAAGGCTGGTGCAGAGAACCCTCGGTCAGCTGCAGCATGGGATCAGGATGCTTAACTAAAACATAATTTTTTAAAAAGGTGCTCAAGAAACAACATATGGCATGTACATAGGAAGCTGCCTTCTACCAAATCAGACCATTGGTCTCAGGGGCGTAACTACCATTAGGCAAGGGGAGGCAGTCGTCTTGGGGCCCCACTGCCTCGAGGGGCCCCCTAGAGGCACATCACATGACTCCCCACCCGCCCATGTTGCACCCCCTATGAATTATGTTGAGTCTCTTGGAGATCGGCAGGAACAGAGAGTAAAAAAAACTAGATTGTGAAGTGTGTGTGTATATCAGTGAGGGGCTCATTTTAAAATCTTGTCTCTGGGCCCCCTCCAACCTTGCTACTCCCCTGATTGGTCTATCTAGCTCAGTATTGTCTTCACAGACTTGCAGTGGCTTCTCCAAGGTTGCAGGCAGGAGTCTCTCTCAGCCCTATTTTGGAGATGCCAGGGAGGGGACTTGGAACCTTCTGCTTGCAAGCATGCATATGCTCTCCCCAGAGCATATCCTTCTCACTCAACAATAGTCTGGTTTCTTTATTGTTTAATCACAGGTCTGTAACAGAAAGAGAAGGAAACCAACCTGTGCTCCCGATGCCAACTAATGAGTGAGTCACGGCGTCTTAGCCAAGCAGGTGTGACATCTGATCTCAAAGAAATATTTGCACCACCCTCCCTTGAAGCAATTCTTTACCCAAAGGAGGAGTATCTAAATTAACTTGTAAACACAGTACCAAGCCCTCTTTTAATTTGGAGAGTAACTGTGTGAAAATGCTGACTGGATGCTATTCATAAGTACTGGCTTTTCAGAAGGACATACTTGTGGGTGGGGCAAATCTCTGAAGGAAGAAAAGCTACCTCCCCTAAAAGTGATTTCCCTATAGGTTTAGGATTGGCTGAAAACAGTGCTTTGATATTTTTATGGTCCTTGGATTGCTGCCCGCAGAACACGGTAATGAGAGCGATAGCTCCCAGAACAAAATCTGTGAATGTAGCTGAATGAAACTCCTCTGCCCTCAGGGGTGGATTCCGATGACACAGTATTGCATGGCTGCTACTTACAAGCTCACTCTGTGGAAGATTCCTTTCCAGAGGAACAGTCTGGTTAGTCAGTTGCAGCAAAAACAACAAAGGTGGGAGAGCTGATTATCTCTAGTGAGAGCTGGTAATAACTCAGCAGATATGGTGTGCAAGTCAGCCAGGAAATCCACATTTCAAATATCACTTTAGCCAGAAATTCACAAGATGGCTTTAGGCAGGGCACACACACTCTCAGTCCTCCTACCCTCAATAACAATAACAATAACAACAACAACAATAATAATAATAATCGATAATAATAATAATCGATGTCTGGATAAAACAAACCAGTCAATAACACCTGTCTGACTGTGTAAACAAGAAATAATAATAATAATAATAATAATAATAATAATAATAATAATAAGCAAAGAAGCAGATGAAACCGTGGACCACCTAATCAGCTGTTGTAAAAAGATCGCACAGACTGACTACAAACAAAGGCATGACAAAGTAGCAGCGATGATACACTGGAACATCTGCAAAAAATACAAGCTACCTGTAGCCAAACATTGGTGGGACCATAAAATTGAAAAAGTTGAAGAAAATGAAGATGTAAAAATATTATGGGACTTCCAACTACAAACAGACAAACATCTGCCACACAATACACCAGATATAACTGTAGTCAAGAAGAAAGAAAAACAAGTCAAAATAATCGACATAGCAATACCAGGGGATAGCAGAATAGAAGAAAAAGAAATAGAAAAAAATCACCAAATACAAAGATCTACCAATTGAAATTGAAAGGCTGTGGCAGAAAAAGAACCAAATAATCCCAGTGGTAATTGGCACCCTGGGTGCAGTTCCAAAAGACCTTGAAGAACACCTCAACACCATAGGGGCCACAGAAATCACCATCAGCCAATTACAAAAAGCAGCTTTACTGGGAACAGCCTATATTCTGCGATGATATCTATAACAATTGACAATAAAATTCAGCCATCCCAGGTCCTTGGGAAGGACTTGATGTCTGGATAAAACAAACCAGTCAATAACACCTGTCTGTGTAAACAAGAAATAATATAATAATAATTCAACCAGAGACAATTCTGTTTTACCTTTTGTAATTGTTGTTGATTTAGTATTTGTAAACTGTAAATTACCTTGAATGCCTTGGTAAATAAATGCCGTAACTCGTTTATTAATATCAACGTAGCTTCCTTCTTTCTTTCTTTCTTTCTTTCTTTCTTTCTTTCTTTCTTTCTTTCTTTCTTTCTTTCTTTCTTTCTTCTTGGCCAAATATCACCAATATGGAGGAGAGCTGGTCTTGTGGTAGCAAGCATGACTTGTCCCCTTAGCTAAGCAGGGTCCACCCTGGTTGCATATGAATGGGAGACTACCTGTGTGAGCACTGTAGGATATTCCCCTTAAGGGATGGAGCTGTTCTGGGAAGAGCATCTAGGTTCCAAGTTCCCTCCCTGGCATCTCCAAGATAGGGCTGAGAGAGATTCCTGCCTGCAACCTTAGAGAATACGCTGCCAGTCTGTGTAGACAATACTGAGCTAGATGGACCAACGGTCTGGCTCAGGATATGGCAGCTTCCTATGTTCCTATCACAGAATTAATTATATCAGCCCAAGTGCATACCTACACACACTGGCTTCCTGCCCATTGAAAGTTGATGACAAGCACCCATTGACAGCCATGCTGCTATCAAGTCATTGCCATACTGTATCCTAAGCATTTGTTTTCTGGCTCAACAAGTCTCTGGCTATGCTTATAAGGGGGGCTTGATCAGGAGTCTATAAATTTAGGATTAGTTCACTAGACCCTTATTTGTGCTTGCCACCAGCCCCTCTCTTCCCCCAAATCCTTTCTGGAACACAGGCAGAGGGTTTAGGAGATAAGCAAGTCTTCTGTCATTTGCACTGAAATATGGAGATGGTAAGAAGGGGTGTGCATGGACCCCAAAATATGGTATAGTTTGAATTCAAATCGAATTTGAACCAAACCACATTCCCCCCAAACTGGTTTGGTCAAACTGACTGGCTGGTCTGGTGCATTCAATTGAACCAGCTCAGCAGTTCAAGCAGCAATACTTGTAAAGGGGAATCAAGTGAGGATTCCGTGAGAGAGGTGTCTAAAATTGTGCATTGAGTAAAGAGAGTCGACAGAGAGCAATTTTTCTCCCTCTCGCAGAACACTAGAACCAGGGGTCATCCCGTGAAACAGAAGGCCAGGAAATTTAGGAGTAACAAAAGGAAGTACTTTTCCCCCCACACAGAGCATAATTCATTTATGGAATTCTCTGCCATGGGCTGTGGTGATGGTCAGTAGCTTGGATAGTTTTAAAAGGGGCGTAGGCAAATTCATAGAGGATAGGTCTATCAATGGATACTAGTCTGGTGATATAGGCCACCTCCAGCATCAGAGGCAAGATGACTCTAAATACTAGTTGCAGAGAGAAGAATCCAGCAGAAGAGAGGGCATGCCCTCACCTCTTGCCTGTGGGTTTCTCAGAAGCATCTGTTGGGCCACTGTGTGAAATAGGATGCTGGACTAGATAGGCCTTGGGCCTGATCCAGCAGGGCTGTTCTTATTCTCCTGTTAGGGGATGGGTCAGCTGTGAGAAGAGTACCTAGATGTTTGCATACAGAAGGTTCCATGTTCCATGCATCGCCAAGATAGGGCTGACTCCTGCCTATAACCTTGGAGAAGCCGCTGCCAGTCTGTGTAGACCAGGGATTCTCAAACTTGGGTCTTCAGGTGTTATTGGACTTCAACTCCCATAATCCCCAGCCTCAGTGGCCTTTGCTTGAGGATTATGGGAGTTGAAGTCCAATAACACCTGAGGACCCAAGTTTGAGAATCACTGGTGTAGACAATACCGAGCTATATGGACCAATGGTCTGATTTTGTAGAAGGCAGCTTCTATATTCCAAAAAATGTAGCAGTAGAAAAACCACCTCTGGTATAGAGATCTCTGTGGTGCGGGGTATCCTGCTTGCCAGAGGCCTGGGGACACTTGCTCCTGGTGAGCTGGCTAGTGGATTTATAAATGCCTGAGCTTGAGTTTGCCATTAAATTCATTCAACTCAAGCTCAGTTTTTAAAGTGGATTTTCACCTATTGAGTTGATCGGGTTGTACCAGCATAGCAAAAGTGTCTGCAATATTCTTGGAAATACAGACTAGATTGTCTATGGTAGACTATAGGCAGGAAAGTTATCCCCCCCACCCTGTTCTTTTTAACATTTGAAACCATTCTACTCTTGGATACTAACTGCAATGACATATTAAGCCTCTTTGGATAATGTTGGGACACTTGATCATTACAAATACAAACATTTAGCTACAGAACAGATTTCAATAATTGTGTTGTATTCTTGGTACATTTATATTTACTGGGCATAACAAGTATGAAATCATATGTGTCTCAAAAACCCATAGGCCTTTGGTTAGGTTTTCACTGAAAATGGGAGAAATGATTCATTTCCATGGAGTATCCCTTCATTTCAACAGCTGAAGCTCTTCTGCTTCCATTCAAAAAATCCTTCAGCTGCATAAAAAACAGGCATGGAGAAAGGCTCTGTAGAATAAAGCAGCATAATTGTAGAATGGAAGTAAAATATTTGACCAGTTATATTTACTTAAACTCCTCAAAAACGAAAAAGGGGGGGGGGAAGTGGCTGACATCCTGACTAAATTTGCCCAAGGAAAGTTCCATTACAATTAAAAGGACAAGTTAAGCATGCTTAACTTGCTTTTTTAATTTCAATGGGATTTTGTGAGCAAATTTAGTCAGGATGTCAGGCACTAGCTATGAGAGCTCAGTACCTTACAACACTAGATAGTCAGGATGAAAATGTGCAGGATAAGCAAAACAGGGCACTTAGGAGGAGTCAGTTGCTTTGCTCCAAGGAAGCGTTTCAATGGAATGTTATGTGAGTAGGCAGATCCTTAGTAGTACTTGTCTGCCCAGATTGCCAGACATTATATTAACTGACAAATGTGTGCTTTGGGATCTTCAGTCGCCTTGGCTGACATTCTGACTAAATTACTTGAGGCAAGTCCAATTGAAATTAATAGGACAAGTTAACTTTTCCTATTCGTTTCACAGAGACTTTGGTTAGGTTTTTTGGTCAGAATGTCAGGACATTACTTTCATGTGGTTTATACACATTAGAAATACATGGAGGAATTGCCTTCTGCACTGCAAGACTGCTATTTGCCCTGTCTTTTCTCTTTGGGGAAGAAAGATGGATTTTGGTATCTATATTATTTGTATATAAGAGTATTGTTTGCCAAAACAATTAAAACATCTTAGAAACCTGTTTCACAGAGGGTTTTTCATTTGAACTTCACTTCTCTACTATCCTGTGCATGTATCATGACTACTACTATGATTCCGCTGCCAGAACAAATAAGAAACACAACTGGCACAGTAAAAGTATTGTTACCACATGTGTGCATCTATACTAATGGACTAACTTGGGGGAATGTTGCTCGAAATCAAATGTATAAGTATGAGTAACAAACAGATCACAGTCTGGACACTGACTGGGAAGACAATGTTAAGGTATCTCAAGAGGAGCCATAGACAAGAGGCAAGGCTGTTGAAAACAAAAATAAAGAGGCTCTCCACATGAGCAGTATGGAGAGCCGGATGGGGTTAGGCGGGGAAAGCGGGTCAAGCCTGCTTTCCACACACACTAGTGGCTAGCCCACCCTGAGGGCTTGGATCAGCCGCCCACATGATTACTGGCTCTGTCACGGAGCTGTTAGGGGCAGTGGGGTTCGAGGGCCCCCCGGCCCCCGGAAGTCCCAGCATGCTCCACGCGAGTGCATAGGATATACTGGGGAGACCCACGCCACCGGGAGGCTTCTTGTAGCCTTCTGGTCGGGGGGTCTTCTCACGAGTCGCTGTGAAACGGAGCCGCACCATGGCGATTCACAACCGAACAAATGGGGTTAGCAGAGCTCTCACTCCCCATACCTTGTTTAAGCGTGGGGGCATTTAAGGAAGTTTGCTGCCGGGAGCCATGCAGCTCCTGTTGTAGCACATGACCTCCCAAAAGCAGGCTGAGCTCCCTTAGCCTGCTTTCGGGAGGTTGTGAGAATAGCCTCAAAGTGTATTTGTAAAGTTTGTATTTGTAAATAAATATAAAGTTTATTTGTAAAATGGAGTGGCACAGTGTAGAATATAGTAGATTGCAACCTTGATACAACTGCAGTTGTGCAGGGAGTGAAGGCAGCTCCAGGGATGAGATAGGGAGGGGAAGGGAATGAAGGCTCTAATATCCTAGTGGTTGGGAGGTATTGAAATCTGGGTTGAAAGACGAGAGGGTGGGAGGGAGGGAGAGCGAATGGGAAGGAGGGAGGGAGAGCAGGAGGGAGGGGGAGGGAGAAGAGATGGAAGGTAAAGACCTGCTTAACAGTTGTCCTATTAACCATGGTGGCTATCACCAGGGAAGATTTAGTGTCCCAGCCACAAAGGTGTTGCCAAAGCAGAGGGCAAGGAAAGGCAACGAGGTGCCTGCCTGGCACCAAATTCTATGGCACTCAGTGTGGCCATAGCTAGCAAAGAGGAGCCCTGGGTTTCCCAGGCAGTCAGATGCAGGGGTTAGTCTACAGCAAGCCCATGTAAGGAATGCCCCAGCCTCAGTGGCTCTGGGATTTTGCTTGGAAGTCCAGGGCAGTCAAGCACAGGGATGTCCCTGTGGCAGCTCCCGCAGAGAAAGATCCAAGGAATCTAGGTTCCAAGAGTATCCAGGGCAGCAGTCCAATGCAGGTGTCCCCACAACAGATTCACATAAGGAATGCTCAAGGGTGGTGATTTCAGCTCAGTGGTTTTTGAGCCTACAACCCAGTGCTCCAACTTAGGGACTCAGTAGTCCAGTGATTTGACTTGGGTGAAAGAGTTTTAGTGCACAGGAAGGTGCTTAGCAGGCACACAGTTCTGGCCACCAAACTCCTATGACAACAGGCTTCATCTCACAGAGACCTAACAAAAGACCACATTACTGGGGTCTGAGAGCAGAGGCTTTTATAGGGTTTTTCTTTCTGTTAATTTTAAAAGGCGGGAAAACTTTAAAATGCAGGAGGGACAAAGGGGGAATTCCAGGTACTGGACTTGGAGAAGGTGTGGGTGTAGGCTGTGGCTCTTCAGAGGAAGCACAGACCAAATGGGTACTATTGTGCTGAATCTACATAACTGATTTAGGACTTTGCTTTGATTGCATTCCAGGATGTTCTCAGGATAGTCTTTAATCTTAAAGCCTTTTCTGCTGTGTCAGGAACTCCAACTTCATTATGAGTAAAGACAGTGGGGTGTGTGTGTGTGTCATCTTGTGTGCGTGTGAGAGGGATATTCTGTTAGGCAACATTTGCATCAGTTCAGGATGTGCATGACACAGCCACTGGATCCAAACAGAGGCCAGGTTTTCCCTCATGACAAAAATGCATGACACCAAATAAGAATCCAGAGCTTCCAAAAAGGAGGCGGGGAAGCTGTCTGTACTGATGTCTAACAGAAATAGCTGCTGCTACTGCTCATGATGGACATGCAATACTGGGGCCATCTCCTTTCTGAGAGAGCCCCCAAAGGGCTAGATGACTGTGAGAAAGATGCCACACCTGTATTGGCTGCTGGTGGAAGGGAGCTTGCTAATTTTCTTTCTGGACGGCAGTACTGATGGATGGGAGGGGATGTGCACATGTCACTTCATTAAGAGATTAACCCATTTTATAGAAACATAAGAAGCTGCTTCATACTGAGCCAGACCATTTGTCCATCTTCCTCAGTATTTTCTACGCTGACTGGCGGTGTATATAGTATTGTCTACACCAGTGGTTCCCAACCTGGGTTCCTCCAGATGTTGGTGAACTACAGCTCCCATCATCCCCATCTACAATTTATTGTGGCTACAATTTATCTACAATTTATTGTGGCTAGGGTTGCTGGGACTTGTAGTTCAATATCTGGAGGAACCCAGGTTGGGACCTGCAGCTCTCCAAAGGTTTCAAGCAGGAGTCTTTTTCAGCTCTACCTGGAGATGACAGGGATGGAACCTGGGACCTTCTGCATGTAATTCTATCCCTGAGCTACAGCCCCATTCAGCTAGTTGAGACAGCTTGACAGTTACAATGCACACAAGGGAAATTCAGGCTCAAAGGGTTTGTGCTGTCAAATCCTGTGTAATATGTCATTTCATTTTCAGTGAACAATGGCCGAGAAAGCCTTTAACTATGCATTTAACCTCCAAGCTTTTTTTGAAAGGGTGAAACAAATAGTTGATAAATACTTAGCACACACATTTTCCATAAAAAGCACAGGTGCTTGAACATCTGGCGCCATTTTAGGGTGCAGTCTCATAATAGTTTTGATGGGAAATAAGTCCCTGCTTCTCTGCATGTCTAATTACTATTTACATACACACTCTGCAAACTCAATTTGTGATGTGCCCCATCTCTCCCTGCCACTAAGTACAAGGGTGGGCAAAACAGATTGCATAGTCTTGTTCTAAGAGCCTCTTTATGAAAAATACTTATTTTTATTTTTAGTTGGTGTAATACAACTGCTGCCTGGATATATCCTCATTCTGAGATACAGGCATCTGGGTGAAAGCTACATCAGGAGCCCAGCCAGACTGCCAACAGAGTATAATCTGAGAAAATAATAACAATGATGTATAAAATACAGTATGTATGTGCTCATATGTGGATGGGATTTCTTATCTTTTTGGCACAGTTTTGAACTTTGGGGCTTAGCATTTGAATGCCAGTTGGTTATATTTATACAAGAGCAATGACTGATGTACACATTGCCATTCTAAGCAGAGATGCAGAGAAAATGTCAGAGATTTTCACTAGGGAATAAAACAAATCACCAGTGGTGTCTAATTCTCAGAATGTTCAGTACTGCAGCCAAGTGCAACATCGATGCAGGATAGGCTATTATTTGTGGAAACAGGTTATTTTCTCCTTTCAACAAAAAAATAAAATAGCAGCAGTTATTTTGTTTTTGTTGGATAAACATCTATCCATCCTTCAGGTACACAAGCCAATATCCACATTGACTGACAGAGAAGTATTTTCCTAGAGCTTTTTCAAGCATTCTGCACACTAACAATTTTCTTTCATATTTATATACATAGAGATATTGACACATCTAGGGCATTAAAAGAGTGCCAAGCTCAATGTTTGTATATTCACGGAAGGAAGCAACTGATTATATTCGGCTCAGAATTTAGGAAGCCTGATCTGCTGAGAGTGGTTTAGCTGCTATGACACGTAGGGCAACATACATCTATGCTCTGGGATCTTTACAGTAAGGGCTAACCTTACTGTTGTCATGGGAACGATGCAAAGGGGAGACAAGCTTCTAATGCAAAACTTTGAACATTACTTAAAAAGCAATCAGCATACACAATCTCATTTGTAGAATCTGCAGAAGAGATCTCTATTGGTAATACCAGCAAACCAAATCATTAACATGGTGAATTTAACTCGCTTGCATGAATATCAACATAGAAAAGCAATGCATTAAATAATAACCACTGAAATGAAGGGAAACCATAAGGGACACAACTCCTAGCGAGTCTCCTTGGTGTTACACTAGCTGCTACTATGGCATCACTACTGTTTGAGGTCCGTTTTCCTGGGGAGAGCTGGAAAAAAGGCCTCAAAATGGTGCTATTTTTCTGGGGAAAGCTGGTCAACCAATTGGTGTCAGTGGGTAGACCAGCCCCCTGCTCCAGATTTAGTGCATCAGCCTGCTTCAGAGGACTTGTCTATCAGTTTCTTTAAAACTGACACTAATAGACTGTACTTCACTGTACTTTGTTTTATGAGCAGAAGGGTAATGTGATATGCCACTGCAACTTTTCAGTCTTCACTGAACACCATTGTGGCCAAGAAGAGGTTCAACTTCACTTAGGGTTCATTGTGCACCATTCCCATAGAAAATGGAAGGGTATCGTAAATCAGAATATTTAAGGATGCCAATCAGTTATATACTGTAACCTGTTATCTCTGCTACCAGGTTTCTTCATTTTTCATAACATCCATCTTAGAGGAGAGACCATCCAAAACAGTAGACCTCTTTTCTTGTCTCCATTTTCTTGCCTCCACATTCAAACAATCAGTAACAAAGGAAGCAGGGACATGCACTTCCACTGGAACATAGCATCTCGTGCATCTCTTCTGTGGGACAATGTGTTCCAGATTGCATATCTCAGCATGAGGCATGTATCAACACTTTGCACATTATGCAGGGAACTGGAGTCACTGAAGTGGAGTCTGCTGCTGCTCTTGCTTGAGCATCTGCTATGCTGCAGAAAGCAAATGCTGGGTAGGAATAAGCTTTTAATTTGAATGGAGAGAGTACATGGGACTCAAACATGCCTAAAAGCTGCATCCATTGGCCTGGGAGCACCATATCTTAAATACATATGAGTGGGAGCTGTATGCTTTTAATCAGCAATGAAAGAAAACTCATATTCTCTCTTCCTTTTCTTTCAATATTACCTATTTTCAGGGTTGAGCTTTGGCATTGAAAGCAGCTTTCTGGCTGTCTTATATTAAGGGTGCCAACTGCAGATGTGGTAACATCTGCAGGGAAGGATTATTATGGAGGCTAGTAGGGAAAGGTAGAGGGGTTGGGTTGTTATGTCATAGGGAATAGGCAGTAGGGGAGGATAAGGAATGCAAATCTTGTTGGACTTAAGGCAGAAGGTGGGAAACAAATTTATTTATAGCAGATCCC
This sequence comes from Hemicordylus capensis, assembly GCF_027244095.1. Taxonomy (NCBI): domain Eukaryota; kingdom Metazoa; phylum Chordata; class Lepidosauria; order Squamata; family Cordylidae; genus Hemicordylus; species Hemicordylus capensis. The sequence continues at coordinate 251,504,867 of NC_069660.1, read as the reverse complement.
TGCTGCTGCAGGAAGCACATACCTCCCACTCTCCCTTGTTTGGATCTCCCCAGGGTTTCTTGAGATTGCAGCTGCTCAGCCTTTGTGTGGGTCAGGATAGGATTTTTCAGTCCTCTTCTGATGAGCCTTAAGCAGGAGTACTTTTGCCCTGCTTTGATTGAATTGGTTGTTGGAGCTGTGCTCCATGTTGGATCTGACAGAGGTGGTGGTTCCAACAGTCCCAGATTATGTTGGATCTAATCAGATACTACAGCAGGGAGCTTCTGTTATGTTGGAATGATTGCAAGACAGCTCTGTTCTGTTAGATTTGCTCTTGGAATTGTCAGATTTATAAATGTTATTTATTTATTTATTCTATTTTTTAGACTGCCCTTACAAAATAGCTCAGGGCGGTTCACAAACATCAAAGACCCTTTAAAACAATTTAAGAGCACTGGAAGGCTCTTTTAAGGGCTTCTAGAAACCCAAACAAAGTTGCCTAAATGAAATTGCTTATAATGCCTTATTTGGGAGACATTGATGGGGTAAGATATTTGGAGTGACAGATCAGCCGAGTCATTAGCATTTGATCTTGGATTGGAATCCACCCTTCTTGGATTGGAAGGGTGACTCTGTTGATTCTCCTGGACCTCTCAGTGGATTTTGATACCATTTACCATGGTATCCTTCTGGGTCGTCTCTCTCCGGGTTGGGAATTGGGGGCATAGTTATATGGTGGCTCCGCTCCTACCTGGAGTGTCATACTCAGAAGGTGGTGCTGGGGGATGCCTGCTCCACCCCTTGGCCTTTGGCCTATGGGGTGCCATAGGAATCTATTCTGTCCTCAATGCTGTTTAACATCTAGATGAAACCTCTGGGAGAGGTCATCCGTAGGTGTGGGTTGTGGTGCCATCAGTATGCGGATGACACCCAACTCTACCTATCTTCTAAATCAGCAGACACCAGGGAGGCAGTGGATGTGCTGAATCAGGGTTTGGAGGCTGTTCTGGACTGGATGGGAGAAACAAGCTGAAACTTAATCCAGATATGATGGAAGTGCTCTGGGTTGGTAAAATTGATAATCTGAGTAATGAGGTAAATCTGATCTTGGATGGGGGTCACACTCCCTCTGAAAGACAAAGTCCACAGCTTGGGGTGTTTCTGGACCCAACTCTGTCCAAGGAGGCACAGGTGGCGTCAGTGTGCAGAGGTGCATTTAACCAGCTACGGCTAGTATGCCGGCTGCGACCCTACTTGGGAGAAGTTGGACCTGACCTCACTTATACTTCAGTGACATCCAGATGAGACTACTGCAATGGGGTCTATGTGGGGCTGCCCTTGACGATGGCCCAGAAGCTTCAGTTGGTCCAGAACAATGCTTCAAGGATGCTCGTGGGTACAAGTTGCTTCATGATTGTTACATCCATCCTTCGGTGGCTTCATTGGTTACCAGTCCACTTCCGGGCTAGATTCAAGGTGCTGGTGTGGCCGCACCATAGTTTTATATATGGGCATTATAATATTAGCAGCTTTATTTTCAATCCCCTTCCTAATGATCCCTAGCATGGAATTGGTCTTTTTCACAGCTGCTGCACATTGAGTCGACACTTTCAATGAGCTGTCCACCATGACCCCAAGATCCCTCTCCTGGTCAGTCACAGGACAGCTCAGATCCCATCAGCATATACTTGAAGTTGGATTTTTCATCCCAATGTGCATCCCTTTATCTTTGCCAACACTGAACTGCATTTGCCATTTTGTTGCCCACTCACCCAGTTTGGAAAGATCCTTTTGGAGCTCCTCACAATCCATTTTGGATTTCACTACCCGAAAGAGTTTGGTATCTGCAAATTTTGCCACCTTGCTGCTTACCCCTGAGACCTGTTTACCCTATGAGAATAGGGATGTTATGAGCATCTCTATATTTTTATCTGTGAAATGTTGAAGGGTATAATATAATGATCTAACACAACAACCCACTATCAAGAACAAATTGGGGATGGAGTCATAACTCACTGGCTGAGCACATGAGTGTGAATTCAGAAGATCCCAGGTTCAATTCCTGGCATCTCCAGATAGATCCTTGTCTGAATGCCTGGAGAGCCACTACCAATCAGAGTAGGTAAAATACTGACCTGGATGGACCAGATAATCTGATTCAGTATAAGATAGGTTCATAATGTTGTGAAATGGCAGATGATCTTTGGCCTAATCAGACAATTCTCTGAATCACTGTCTGAGGGCTCTGTTAATAGCTGCTGTCACTTTTGAAGGAAGATGCTATCAGGAAACTTGAAAGCAGGGCTATCCTTAGGGCGGGGCAACCAGAGTGATCACCCGAGGCCCTGCTCTTTTAACGCCCAACAAAATTAACTGCCCCCCATTGGCTGATTTGCCCCAGGCCTTGCACCAAACCAGGATAGCACCACAAGGATAGCCCTGCTTGAAAGTATCATGCTTCGCTTGCCTCATGGCAGGGCATGATGGGGAGCTGTAAGCTGATTCCCCCCTTCCATTGAAAGAGGTGTGTCTGTGTATGGTCAGGGAAAAACTGCAGGCAGACAAAGAGAGAGGGAAGGAGAGAGATAAAGGTCTGAAGAGCTTGGAAGGCGTATAAGCCAGGCAGGCCAGCCAGGCTGAAGCATCTTAGGATGCAGAGTTTGGGCTCCCTGATGTAACCTGTTGCTGTCTTTTGGAAGTGATATACTATTTCTCAATTGCATCCAGTGTTCAACCTATATATCTGAGCACATAAATCGAATATTACAGAGACACCATAAATCTGTGGTGATCCTTCCTTCAAGGGAATTCAAAATCCAAGGACTGCTGCAAATCCCTTTGAACTTCTCACTGCTCAGAGACGTGGGGACAATCGAGGCAGTGAGACAATATGTTCTTACTTTATTGAATTAGATTTTACAGGTTCTACAATCAAGTTAACTCAGCCAGCCAGGTTCTATTAGCATAAAGGTAGTTTTCATGTGCAAATGAATCAGCCAGCCCTTGACTCCAGTGAACACAGGGTGTGTTAGAAACTATGTAAGTCTGTTAAGATCTTTGCAGCCAGCAGTGCTGAAACATTTCTTTCTTTTCCTAGACATCCTTTCCTGACTCATAGAGGTTGGCCTTACATACCTTTGTCACCATTGAGCTGAAAGTGCAGTTCATGATAATGGTCCTTTAAAATGTGTAGGATTAAAAGGCATCCCTTCAGATCTTGCTAATACTGTACTGCTTCTTAATGCATTAGAAATGTTTCTACTGGTTGAAATGAGGCACACCCATCTCCTAAGGGCTGAACACTCAGTTATCCGAACACACCCAGCATAAGAAACAACTCAAGATTAGGAAGAAAAGCACTAACTTTGGGCAGGCCAAACCTGCTCTTCTGCTCTTTTCTTAATCTTTAATATATTTTTTCTTTTTTTGCTTGGGTTTCTTGTTAATGTTCTACCTCCTTTTTTATTTCCTGCATTCATCTACAGGGATCTATCTTAACTTCATTCTGAAAATGCATACATCTTAATATATATTATTGATTCAATTTCTGAACTATATTTGATATATGAACTTTTATATCTGGTGGGTTATCTGATCTGCATTGATTCCCCCCTTTCCACTTTATTTATTTATTCATACCTGCAAATTGAAGATGACACTTCATTTGTCTGACAAAGTGGGCTCTAGTCCATAAAAGTAGTTGCGGCAATAAATGTGTTAGTGTACTTGCCACAAGACTCTTTGTTGTTTTGCTGTACATGGGTACACCTTAAAACACTCCATTTCTAAAGTCATCTTTTGTGCAGCATGGAAATGGGTGGTCGGATGTGTGAGAAAAATGAGTCGTAAGGAAAAGGAACTAATGTGATATATCTTGGGTCCTAGTCCATATGAATTAGAAACTCTTCCCTAAGGAGAGGAACTACTTCAAGTTGTTGAAAGAAGAGGAGAGCTGGTCTTGTGGTAGCAAGCATGACTTATCCCCTTAGCTAAGCAGGGTCCACCCTGGTTGCATTTGAATGGGAGACTTGATGTGTGAGCACTGTACGATATTCCCCTCAGGGGAATAGCTGCTGCTCTGGGAAGAGCAGAAGGTTTCAAGTTCCTTCCCTGGCTTCTCCAAGTTAGGGCTGAGAGAGATTCCTGCCTGCAATCTTGAATATCCTTCTGCCAGTCTGTGAAGACAATACTGAGCTAGATAGACCAATGGTCTGACTCAGTATATGGTAGGGTTGCACATTTTGTATTTTTCTGTTTCAATTTGTATCAAATCTGAATCAACTCCATTTTGTATTTTGTCTGGAATTAAGCCTTCCAAATCAGCCCAGTTTTGTTTTGTATCCGAATTAATCCAAATCAAAATCTGAATTAATTTGGATTAAAAAATGGGTCACATATTCAAATGGGTGAGGGTTATAGTGCCCAATGAGTGGAAGCTACCACAGGAATTTCAAAGGAATTGGGCAAACAGCCGATTTTTGGTGAATTTTTGAAGTTTGCGCATCTTTCAGATTTTCCCCATAGGGTATGATGGAGGTTTCAGGGAAAGTATAGCTTCACGCAGGGTGGCGGTGGCCCAGAGTGGAGTGTGGTTGGTGGTAGTGCCCAGTTGGTACAAGGAAGCTACCACAATTTTTTCAGAGGAATTTGGCAAAGGGATGATTTTTAAAGAATTAATGAAGTTACGCGTCTTTCAGATTTTCTTTGTAGGGTATAATGGAGGTTTCTGCAGTCCCATAACTCCACTTGAGGGGCACTAGGGTGGCCCAGAGCAAGTGGTGGTGTAGTGCACATAGGGTGCCAACCACCCATATGGGTTGCCAACCCATGAAGTATAGAGTTTTGTTGTTCTAGAGGTGTTCTGAGAGTAGATACTCTGGTAGCATATGAGAGTGGATTCATGGTTTTTCATTAAAAATCTCATTTGCTACGAGAGAATCTACACTCAACACCTCAGAAACAACAAAGCCCAGTACCCCAATGGGTTGGCAATCCAGGGGGGTGGTTGGGACCCTCTGTGCACTACACCACCATTCGCTCAGCACCACACCAGTGCCCCCCAAGTGCAGTTATGGGGCTGCTGAAACCACCATTATTCCCTATCAGGGGGAAAGCCTAAAGACATGCAAACTTCCCCAAATCACAAAGAATCAACCTTTTGATAAATTCCTTTGAAATCTGGGTGGTGGCAGGCACCCATTGGGGCACTTCCTCCCAAACCACTGTTTTGCCCCAGCAGACCTCTTTCTGCTCCAAATCTTCCCCAAAAACACACACTTAAAAATCAGCCCTTAGGCCAATTCCATGGGAGTCTAGGTTGTGGCAGGCACCCCTTGGGGCTCTTCCACCCAACCCACTGTTCTGCCCCAGCAGACCCCTTTCTGCCTCAAATCTGCCCCAAAGACACTGCAACTTTGACAATTCCTAAGAAAGCAGCCCTTAGGCCAAATCCATGGGAGTCTGGGTTGTGGCAGGCACCCCTTGGGGCACTTCCACCCAACCCACTGTTCTGCCCCAGCAGACCCCTTTCTGTCCCAAATCTGCCACAAAGACACACAAACTTCAACAACCCCTCACTCCCCCAAGCCCATGCTCCACTGCTGCAACCCCAAGCCCATGCTCCACTGCTGCAGCAAACTACGGGTAACAGCAGCATCAAGTGTGCTCTACTCTCCATCTTCTACCAAGCAAGCAGTTCTCATCCACAGACATTTTTTTCAACACATCAACAACAATAGCAAAGCTTTACAAAGAACCAGTTTCCAAAGCAAGATCACACAGAGGCAGCAGAACAAACTATCCTAGGCAGGCAGGCATTTGAATTGCATTATATACTATATACACATACATGGTAACTAAATAGGGAGCAGTATGCTGGGCTCAGGCGGGTAGAAAGGCAAGCATGGCATCATGGAAACTTGAGTTTTCGACATGCAATGCAAAATTAGTCCTTTCTCTGTCTCTCTTGAATGAGGCAGCCAGAAAGGCAGAAGCAAGCAAGTAACTTGTTAATGAATTGAAACAAACTCCCCCCCTCCACCCTCGAAGCAATCAGCCCAGACAGAGTGCACACAGGGCACTGTTTTTTTAGAGCTGGCAATCAGAATTTCTTAGCACATAATTGCATCACAATAGAACACACTCCAAGGAAATGAGCTTCCTCAGCGATGATGTGCCTGCTTTTTGCATATCTTATCTTCTGCTAAGCTCTTCTTGACAGACACTCACTGCCTCCCTAGTTGCTGCAGCCAGGAGACCAAAGCTCCGAAGAACAAAACAAAACAAAACAAAACAAAACTTCTGCTCCAAAATAGGGTCATTTTGATTAGTATACAAAAATTTTGTTTTTAATTTTTTCACTTCAATTTGTATACAAAACATCCGAAAATGCCATTTTCGGACAGAAAACATTTTGTTGCCAAATCGAAATGCACAAGCCTAGTATATGGCAGCTTCCTATGTTCCTATGTAAAGGCCAAGTGATTTCCTCCTCCAAAACATGTAGTTACAGCAGTACTATGCTTTCCTCCACACCCTTGAACATGAGAAACTTTAGCCCTATTCAGTTTTTATGTTCAACACTTGTACGACAAGTGTACAGTGTACACAGGTGCAGATCTGTACACAGGTATAATTCTTCACATGTTATGTTGAACACAGATACAGCAGTTCCTATCTGTACCATGCATTTTTAGTTATCATATAATTTGAGGAGCCTGTACCTAGGTTCACTTTTTAAACGAACTCAGGTACATTCTTTCACACAAAAATATGTATGAGTAAAAGACATCTGTACACTCATACAACCCAATGGGGCTATTCACATCACTGTGCTCACGGGTGGGAGGGGGTGGGGGAAGGCAGGGTGCAACCTACCTTCTCCGAGACGATCATGTGTAGCCCCTGTGGTGCGCAAGCCGCACGCCTACATGACCTGTGCTGCTGGGAGCAGAGTGGGTAAACAGAGGCTGGGACTCATTATTCTGGCCTCTACATATCCCACAAGAGACTGCGTGACAATCATGGTGCCTTGAGGGATTTCCCATCCGAGTGCCGGGCTGTCTCTGTGTCTTTTTAGCTCCGTGGAGCCGAGGAGACACACGAGCCTGGCAGCCGGGTTAAGGGGGCATTTGCTCCCTTATCCTTGTCTAAGAGCCAGGCCTGGGAGCAGGTTTAAGTTGGGCGGGAGTGCCTGGGCTAGGTTGCTCGTGAGAACAGCCTCATTGCCCGAATAGGACTTTCAAGTTACATAGTTGTACTTCACAATATTAACTATTGTTACAAAATGTATGTAATATTTTCCATTATTTCTCCCTCCTTTGAACAAAATACAATTGCTTTTTAATATAAATGAGAAATTGAACACATGAGCTAATAATGGCTTGCTACCTATTTTATGACTAACTTTCATCTTTGAATAGGCACATGTGCTCATTTCTTCTATCGATTCTCTTAATCACATGGAAAGTTAGTATAAATACTATCTTCGGCTACTGTCATCACTAGTGCCACCCAGTCCTATAATCTACCCAGTATTTGCTCTGAAAACTCCTAAGATTACATCTTCTATCAGAAAACAGCTAAGAAAAAAAAGCTTTCAGTTCAATACACAACCTGGTTAAAAATGTATGCTGCAATCCTGTGCTTAGTTATCTAGAAGTAAGTTTCATTGAAATAAATACAATTTACGTAAGTGCGTATTGCTTTAGGATTAGGCTGTTAGTTCTCCTTAAGCCAAGGGCTGCTGCTCATGCAGGCAAAATGTTGCTCCTTACGATAATCCTGTAAGGTAAGAGAGTTTTATTGTCCTCATATTGCAGCTGGAAAGCTGAGTCTGAGAGGGAGTGGTTTTCCCAACATCATAGTTATGTGAAACTGCCTTACACTGAGTCAGACCACTGGTCTATCGTGCTCAATATTGTCTACACAAGGGATTTTCAACATTCGGTCCCCAGATGTTATTGGACTTCAGCTCCCATAATTGGGAGCGAATACCAGCTCTTGCATTTGTGCTGAACTAGACTCCACAGTTACTGTAGAGTCTCTCATAGAGGTGCCCAGCAACTCCTCTTGTAGGATTGAACTGGATCATTTTCAGTCTGTTACTTCTGATGATGTGGACAAACTATTTCGGACTGTACGCCCTACCACCTGTTCTCTTGACCCTTGCCCAACTTGGCTTATTTTATCTGATAGTCATGTTTTGGTAAATATCATAAATGCATCTCTGAGGGAGGGCAGGATGCCTCCTTGTCTCAAGGAGGCTATAATTAGACCTTATTTGAAGAAATCTGCATTGGATCCCTCGGAGTTAGCTAATTACAGACCCATTTCTAATCTTCCTTGATTGAGTAAGGTGACTGAGCGAGTGGTTGCTTCTCAGCTCCAAGCAGTTTTGAATGACACAGATTATTTATATCCTTTCCAGACTGGCTTTTGGGTGGGCTATGGGGTTGAGACTGCCTTGGTTGGCCTGATGGATGATCTCCAATTGGCAGAGGGAGTGTGACTCTACTGATCCTTTTGGATCTCTCAGCGGCTTTCGATACCATTGACCATGGTATCCTGCTGGGTCACTTGAGGGAGGTGGGATTGGGTGGCATTGTTTTACAGTGGTTCTGGTCCTACCTCTCTGGCAGATTTCAGATGGTGTTGCTTGGAGACTATTGCTCTGAAAAGCGAGAGCTGAAGTGTGGGGTTCCACAAGGCTCCATATTGTCTCCAATGCTTTTTAACATCTACATGAAACTCTCCCTGGTCTCTCAGGTTGAGGCTGTGGCCAGGAGTGCTTTTTATCAGTTTTGGCTGATATGCCAGATACGTCCATTCTTGGAGATTAGTGATGTTAAAACAGTGGTACATATGCTGGTAACCTCTAGGCAGCCAGACTGGTTTCTGGGTTTACCCAAAGGGACCATATAACACCAATTCTAAAAGAACTGCACTGGCTGCCCATAGGTTTCTGAACGAAATACAAAGTGCTAGTTATTACCTATAAGGCCCTTAACGGTTTGGGTCCAGGGTATTTAAGAGAGCGCCTTCTCTGTCATGAACCCTGTGGCCTATTAAGATCATCTGGAGAGGTCCGACTACGGGTGCTGCAATCTTGTTTGGTGGCAACTCAGAACTGGGCCTTTTCTGTGGCTGCCCCAGGGCTTTGGAACGCGCTCCCTGCTGAAATATGAGCATCTTCTTCTTTGTTTGCTTTTAAGAGGACCCTGAAGATGCACCTGTTTTCCCAGGCTTTCAATTGAGATTGTATTTTAAAAATTTAATTTGTTTTTAACGTGCTTTTTTCTATAATTTTTATCTCTTTATGAATTGTAAATGTCTTATATTGTATGTTTTAATTTTGTAAACTGCCTAGAGATTTTTATACTAGGCAGTACATAAATTCAATAAATAAATAAATAAATAAATAATCCCCAAGCAAAGGCCACTGGGGCTCGGGATTATGGGAGCTGAAGTCCAATAACATCTGGGGACCCAATGTTGAGAATTCCTGGTCTACGCTGACTGCCAGTGGATCTCCAGGGTAGAAAACAGGAGTCTTTTCCAGCCCTATCTGGAGATGCCGGGGATTGAACCCGGGGCCTTCTGCCTGCAAAGCAAGTGTTCTGCCACTGAGCCATGGCACCATTCCTCATGGGTCATCTAATGCATTCAGGGCAGGGGGGAGGAAAAGTCTGTGATTTCCACCAGCTCCCACAGCGGCATCTTGTTGTGAGGGTTTTCCAACTCTCAGGAGTGACTTTCTGAAGAGGCTGCAAGAGCATGCAGCAAGGAAGAAAAGCAACACCCCCCCGCCCCCAAGGAAGCCATCAAAATATCTAGTCATGGGCTGCCAGTGGCTTCACTGCATCACTGGACCAATCAACTGTTCTCTAAAGACACACATCCCTATGTATACAAAACTGTCCCCAATTTTCCATCACACTCTAGCATTACTGTTTACTGAGGACCAAATAATATGTTACGTTAACTTGGGCATAACACCCCTCCCCCCACAATAGAAGCTTCAGGGGACCCAGCCCAGATTGGGACCAAAGTCTGGGGGAAGGAGGTTTTAACCCTTTGTCCCGCCACAGTTCTGACCCGGATGGAGCCCCCCCATGGCTATTTGCTTCGGCGGGGAAAGCTATAATTGAGGCAGATAAGAACTTGGGCAAATAAGAACTTTTAAATTTGTCAAATAATATCTGTGGGGAAAGTGGTGATCTCCATCAAGAACATCCCCCCAATATGGTCCCAATATGCACAATCTCACCCAGATATGCTATTTTTGAAAGAAAAGATGCATCCATCAGCACTAATGATGAGTATAATCTAATGCCTAATTGGACCCTTGAAAGAAGCAGAACCTACACTTGGGCTATCCAGAAAGCAACAGACTTGGTTTTCCATGACTGGGGGTCTTCAGGGGCAAGGAGCAGGCTGGGCTTCATCTCCAATGGTGTCTCTTCACTTTCTCCCATATACGAGACAGGAGTGCCATTCTGCTCTGTGAGAACACTGTAGTTATGTGGTGGTGGTGGTGGGGGAACCACCTGTGGCACTGGATGGCCAACTCTCATAGCAGAGATCCTGTGATGGAGGAAACTGAAGACACAGCACTCCTCACTTCCCCCACACATATCACTTGCTATAATGAAAGGCATTTTTAAAAGTCTCAGGTAAATAATAGTAAAGTGGAGTTAGTAAGCAGGGCGGCAAGCAGGACACTATCATACAATGATGACATTATCATATGATTATGAGAGATACATGACAAGAACAAGATACAAGATACACGTATCTCTCATGTTTGACAAGATACATGTATCTCTCATATCATATGATTATGAGATACATGACAAAAACACTTTATTATAATGATCTCAAAAAGCATCTGCATTAATGCATATTATATTAGTGCACATTACTGAAACGAATACAATACATGCACAGGCAAGTTTAAGCTTAGGGTATGGATTACTTGAAAAGAACATGTTCAAGATGTAAGTGAAATAATAAAAACAGGACCACACCTACTGTATGTTGGCGCATTCAACTATAGATGAGAGGTATGAAATGCAGCACAGTGGAAATCATAAATGCTATGGCTGACATGATGAGGAAAATTACTCAGAGTAGGGGGACACTCCTACAGAGAGTCAATGACTTGTTTCTGATCTTACAGAGTGATTCTGGTATATGAGCAGCACTTGGAAGTTTTAACTCACTTGGGCAACAGCACACACACAGAGGAAGACTGGGGGAGTTGCATAGCGTGCCCCCACAGAGCCTCCTTACATGCACACTTCATTAGTCAGGATGTCAGTCCCTGATCCAGCACGAGAGAGAGCATGCCTCAGCAGCCTTCAGAGTGCTGTGAATATGAATGCACATCCCATTCTCACCCATTCAGATCTTGCTAAATCTAACCAGGATGTGTGACAACAACCAGGTATGTTTTGTTCAAAGGGGAGAGGGGATTAAAAGACTGTCCCAGGAAGCTGCCTTCTACCAAGTCAGACCAAATGTCCATCTAGCTCAGTACTGGCTGCACAGAGTGGCTGTCAGTGGCTTCTCCAAGGCTGCAGGCAGGAGTCTCTCTCAGCCCTATCTTGGAGACGCCAGGGAGGCAACCTGGAACCTTCTGCGCTTCCCAGAGCAGCCTCATCCCCTAAGGGGAATATCTTACAGTGCTCGCTTGTGCTCTCAAGAAAGAAAATAGAAGCACCTAGCTGGTGAAGGAAGCCCTTTGCCAGCTGGAGAGGGCCTTGTGCTCATGCCCAGGGCCAGCCACACCCCCTCCATTGGGCATGCTGATGCAGAGGAAAGTGCCGTGGCTGGCATCTGGTAGCCTGCCCAGCCTCAGCGGTGAGCACAGCAGAGGGAAGGGGTAATGCAGTGGGGGGAACAAGGGGGTGCTCTGTGGGGGCATGGGGGCAACTTGGCAGCCCCTTGAATCTCTGCCACCCAGGGAAATTTGTCCCCTTGCTCTGTCATCCCTCTCCACCTGTGATTTGCCTCCTAACAGCTTCCTTATACACACACTTCATCAGTCAGGATGTCAGCCATGGTCCTTTTCTAATATACATTTCTTTTCTTTTTTGCTGAACAGGAATCCAGATCTTACTAATGAGTTCAGCAACTACCAGACTGAATCATACAAACCACAAATTGTGGGATAATATTTTCCTGTCCCAGAATTACACATACAGAGTGACGTGTTGTGCTGTATGTGAGAAAAATGCCTTTGTAACCTCCTTCTGTAGGCAAAAGGCGACACTTCAGGGTTGTGAAAGCCCTTCTCTTTCAATTTTCTGTCAATCAGAGATATATGTTTTTGATAACAAAATTGCAGTGAAGGAGAAAAATTAAGAGCTCATAAAGACTTGAATAACATTATGTAAGAACATAGGAAACTGCCTTATACTGTGTCAGACCATTAGTCCATCTAGCTCAGTATTGTCTACACAGACTGGCAGCAGCTTCTCCAAGGTTTCAGGAAGGAGAAGCTGCTGCCCTATCTTGGAGATGCCAAAGAGGGAACTCCTTGCAAGGAGATGCCAAGGAGGGAAGAAGAGCTGTGGGGTGGGCGGGGGGGGGGGAACAAGTCACAAGTACATAACTCAATCACCTTTCTCACCTTTCTGCCTGTCTCTCCCTCTGTGCATGCCCCACCCCAAGCTGCACAGGCTGCCATTCACTCAATTGTGGATAAGAATCCCTAACTGGGCAAATGAGGATTTCAGTTGCCCAGTTGCGGAATCCTATCCCCAAGCCTGTGAAGCTCAGAGTGGAGTGAGCACAGAGGGAGAAGTGGGGCGGAAAAGGTGAACAAGTAACTCACCTGCAGTTTCTTTTCCACCCCTCTAATTCATCTGCAGTGGCCACCTCTGACTTCCGGTACTGAGATAGGACAAGCCAGGATTTGCAGGAAATCCCGGCTTGTTCTAAAAAGAGTTTATGAATAAGTCAGGATATGAAGGAGGGACTGAATTGTGAATATTGCGCAAAAACACACCTTCTAGACTGGATTGAGGCAAATAACATTTTAGCTATTGAACGAACAGGCAGGCTTTCAGGAGGGTCATTCCACCACGGAACATGCTTTTACACTTCAATTTCTGGCAGAGAAGTACTCTAGGTTCCCAGGTTCAGCACTTTATGTAGCATTCCTTTATCTTAAAGCTGCATTTGATTCGGTTTCTAGAGAGAGACTGTGGTCTAAACTGGAAGCTCTTGGTATAGATAAAAGATTACTCAAACTTATTGTTAGTCTGCATAAGCATACTTATTTGAAAGTTCGTTATGGCCCAACTGGACAGTTAACTTTGGAAATTCCAACTTTTAGAGGAGTACGTCAGGGCTGTATTCTTCTTCTTCTTCTTCTTCTTCTTCTTCTTCTTCTTCTTCTTCTTATTATTATTATTATTATTATTATTATTATTATTATTATTATTATTTTGATTTCTATGCCGCCCTTCCAAAAATAGCTCAGGGCGGTTTACAAAGAGAAACAACAAATAAATAAGATGGCTCTTACTTGCTCCTATTTTGTTTAACATCTATGTTAATTCTGTGGTCACTTGTTTGTCCACCCTTTCTGTTCATCCACCAAAGCTAGCCGATAGGCATGTCTCCATATTATTATATGTGGATGACATGGCTATTATGTCGCAGACACCTGTAGGCCTTAAGCATGCCCTAAGACTGTTCTCATCATTTTGTAACCAAGAGTCTATTGAAATAAACTATAGTAAAACTAAAGTCTTAGTGTTTGCCAAGCGAGCTAGGTGTTATAATTGGTCCATACAAGGACACAAGATTGAGCAGGTTAATTCCTTTAAATATCTAGGAATTACGTTTCACTTTGTTGGCTCTAGAAATGCCCATTTTAACTCCATCAGGCAGTCTGCTCAATTGTAAATAAGATCAAATCTTGGTGCTGCTTTTATACCTGCGATAGTGAGACTTTATACAGCCAAAGTACTGCCTTTGCTCTTATATGGAGCCCAACTGGGACCTGCAAGTAATTTTGCCCTACTGGAGGCTATCCAGACTAGGTTTATTGCATTTTGCAGGTACCGTGTTGTGCTCTGAATGCTGTCATCAGAAGAGAAGTTGGGCTTATTAGGCTGGAATCTTTACAGTATACTGGTGCTGTATTTTTCGGTTTTGGTTAAAATTGAGTTTTGGACAGGAGGGTTTAGCCTCTTTGGCTATGAATGATGGTTTTAATTTGAGCTGGAAACAAGCTGTGTTGAGTATATTTTCTTTTTTTGGCCTCTCCATAGAGGATTTGCATACTGTAGGAATTGAGCAAGCCAGGAAGTTAGTTAAGCAACGTGTCCGGGATATAGAAGTTCAACAATAAGCTGCATGGATCAAGCAGGGTTTATACTTAGGGAGTCATGCTATTAATCTTTAACCAGTTAAGTACTTTGATGTGGTGCTTGTCCCTAAATTTAGACGAGCCCTCACTTTAGCACGTTTAAATGTTCTTCCTACAGCAGTATTGGATGGCAGGTTTAAGAGAGTTCCGCTACTTTTACGACTTTGCCCATGTGGTAAAGGGGTTATAGAATCCACCTAACATGTTATTCTTTATTGTGATTTTTATAGTGAACCCCATTTAAGACTTATATTTCCTATGTTAGATAATTTGCCTGGCTGGTCTGATGAATTTTATTTAAATGATCTTTTAACTAATGTGGACACTGATATTATGTCTGTTCTGGCCAAGTTCTGTTATATTATTTGTAAAATACGCACTGGTTTATTGTAAATGTTTGCAGGTCAATGACCGAATAAACTTCTCTCTCTCACCTGCAGTTTCTTTTCCACCCCTCCAATTCATCTGCAGTGGCCACCTCTGACTTCCAGTACTGGGATAGGACAAGCCAGGATTTGCAGCAAATCCCTGCTTGTTCTAAAAAGAATTTATGAATAAGTCAGGATATGAAGGAGGGACTGAATTGTGAATGTTGTGCAGAACCATTGTGAAACCATGGTTCTACATCATGTCTGATGTCTTGCAAGCTATTTTAAACTTGTAGCTCATCCAAAACAAACATATGAAATTTTCTTCTTATGCAGAACCAGGCATTCCTCACACACTTTCCAATCTATTTTTACAGGCTCAAGGGCTAGAAACGTTCCTTTAATAGAAAGAAAGTGAGGAAGGAAGGAAGGAAGGAAAGAAAGGAAAGGAAGGAAGGAAGGATTCCATGCTTAGTATGAAACTCCACACTTGAGTTATGCAATTACAAACTGCATACTAGTTACAGAAGAATTTGAGTTCTAAAATGCTTTTGACACAGCATAGACTCTGTACACAGAGAATCTATGAAACACATGGAGGCCAGGGGAGGGGAAAGCCAGAGCCATCCTGATCCAAACCTTCACACAGTGGATATAAGGCAAAGGACTTATCACTAAAGGATATTCTCATAAGTAAAGTGTACAAATGTACTCTGATAAAGCTACATGGTAGGCCTCAACAAAATAGTAAAGAAGAGATCATTTGGATCCAAATGAAAAGAGGAAGCAATTGACATTCTACAAAGATCTATGCTGTGTCTATTTGTCTAATTAAGGTTATATTTGTATATTCAGCCATCCACCCTACTCCACCTCCCAAGAATTGAGTACATAGTGGTGAGAATTCAACATTTGTGCTAATGATCCACTTCCTTGGCTGATTAAATAGCTCTTAGAATGCTGTACTCAGAGCTATCACCAGCACTAATATACCACATCAATGAGAGAGGGCAAGGATGAGAACAACCATGTCAGGCTGGTGATGTGGCAATATTAGGGATAGGTTCCAGTGCTGCAGCCTTGAATCTGATCTGATCTTAAAGCAGTCTAGTGACAAACAGGACTGGGCCTTTAATTATCTCCAAAACCAAAGTATAAATCCACATAAAATATAGTTAATTGATAGTGACTGAATTATTGCAAAATCTGTTTTCCGGTTTCCTGAGTACACAAGTGCTCAGTCTTACTTTGCACTAGTATAGGTACATTTGTTACCCTCATTTCCTCTGAAGAGTTCAAGGATGGCATACATGGATTATCCTATTTTGTATTCACTACTTTGTGAGTTTGGTGAAGCAGCATGATAATCACTGAACTGAAGTTGTGCAGTGAGCAACTTGAACACTCAGATTAAGATCAACCCAAATGAGGTCTCCAGTCCACAGTCAAGTCCAGCATTCTGTCCACAACACCATCTTAGTTGCAGACATTTTATGTGGTCCCCTACTGGTGTTTATAATTGCTGT
Source organism: Hemicordylus capensis (assembly GCF_027244095.1). Lineage (NCBI taxonomy): Eukaryota > Metazoa > Chordata > Lepidosauria > Squamata > Cordylidae > Hemicordylus > Hemicordylus capensis. Next base: position 251,488,611 of record NC_069660.1, on the reverse strand, counting down.
GTTAGTTGTGTACTGAGTGTGTTTTTTCAGTTATGTGTAACTCATTTAAAGTGAAAGAGCTCTGCTCTAATGGTCAGTTGTGACAAAAGTAGCAAGTGGAGTGACACTCTGGCCTCTACCACTGAGCTGTGTTATGATGTTTTACTAGCCAAACAGATTTTCTCTTAACTGAAAGATGTATGGCTTTTTCATTCCCTTTTCAAACAGGCTTGCTTACGAAACCTAAAGATGGCAAGAAGACTACAAAGATGGGAAGAAGATGGCAAGAAGACTGCATCTGCACATCTTGCAAATATATGTAGACAATAATTTAGAACTGAGTTACATGCTTGAAATCCAAGAATATGAACACACCTGTGGAGTAGTGAGCAAATAAGCATACCCTTGACAGTGGTGCAAGAAATGACATGTGATGCAGGCAGATGTACAAATGCATCTGTACTTCCAATGCACCAGATTTCTACAATCATTCCACCATTTTTTCGACGTGAAAAGATAATGGGAATGAGGTTATACATGTACAGCTGTACCTCTGTCAAGCATGATGCACACATGGTGGTGAAGCAGCTCAGCCTCACAATATTTTTTTATTTTAAAACATGAAGTTGTCCTTAGAGTCTAAGAATGAACAATACAGTTCTATTTGGGGCATAGTGAACAATAGTAAAGTAAAGTAAAGTAAAGTAAAGTAAAGTGTTGAGTCGAGTCGATGTCAACTCCTGGCAACCAAACAGCCCTGTGATTGTCTTTGGTAGAATACAGAAGGGGTTTACCATTGCCATCTCCCACACAGTATGAGATGATGCCTTTCAGCATCTTCCTATATTGCTGCTGCCCAATATAGGTGTCTCCCGTAGTCTGGGAAACATAACAGCTGGGATTCAAACTGGCAACCTCTGGCTGGCTAATCAAGTCATTTCCCTGCTGCACCACTAGCCACCTAATGGCTATACTATACTATACTATACTATACTATACTATACTATACTATACTATACTATACGTAACAATTTTTAATCCTGTATTTCTTCACTGACCATTGTAGCAATGGTGAAGCATCAGGAAGACATTGAGGCACTTCACACAACCGTTGTGAAGCGCCAGAGGGGGTTCTGGAGCTTAGCCTGCTCTCCCCACAGACGATCAAACGGCAGCCCTGGGCAGCCGGATCAGCCGCCCACACAACTGCTGGCTCCGTCACGGAGCCAGCAGGGGCTGCGAGGATCAGGGGCCGCGCGGCCCATGGAAGTTTCAGGATGCCCCACGCGAGCTTATGGGGCATCCTGGAGAGCCTCCCGGTTGGGGGTCTACTCGTGTGTCATTGTGTGCTGCGGAACACACAAGCAAAAAGTTGAGGTTAATGGCGAACTCGCTCTGTTAACCTCATCTAAGGGGAGGGATAATTAGGCAGGCTAGCCGCCTTGGGAGCACCAGGCTCTCCTGCAGGCCCAGTGTTTCCCACAATCCCTGGAAAGCGGACGAAACTCCCTTAGCCCACTCTTCAGTGATCGTGAGAATAGCTTCACTGAAATGAGAATATTAGCAAGTGTGACAAAAAGAATTTGGGAGTACAAAGAAAGGGCAGTATATAAATAGAATAACTGAGCAAAAAGGCACCTTTTAAAAGTGGTGATTCTCATTATTTAGAAGGGGGTGAGCAACTGGACCTACCCATCCCCAGCACAGCACCCCTCCAGTGGCTGTTGCTGGTGTCTACCTTGTATTCATCATATTCATATGTATGTATGCATGTATAAATAAATAAATGTCTTGTAGTCTATCTAGTGATCTTTTAGAAGTTTGGTCCCAGTGGGGAGTGTGGGGAGTGGCCCCTGTAAAGTGTGGGGAGTGGAGTCAGAAAGAAAAAGGAGGTAAATGAGAAGGAGAAAATGAAGTTTGTTTCTAAATAAAGTCTTGGTTAAACATACATAAGTCTTCTTTGTGTTTACCAAATTTTAAACGTTATCATTTTAAAGCTTAAAGTTTTAGAGTTTTTAATCTGTATTTTAAATTGTTTTAATGGAGTTAATGATTTAATTGTGTTTTGAGATTGCGAACCGCTCAGGTTGGTATAAAAATTTGTATAACAACACTAACAATTACAATTCTTTACAAGGGAAGCAGTTATAAAACATTTGGCGATGAGATTTTTAACCAGCTAAGCATGTGAGCCTGCGAAGCATGTGAAAATCCCTGCATCTTCATTTCATTGCATTATTGGGCCTACCTCCCCAAATTTCTGCATTCTACTATTGCTGCTTGCTTGCTTCCTTGCTCGCTTGATTAAGTGCCGTCAAGTTGGTGTTGACTCTTAGCGACCACAGAGATAGATTCTCTCCAGGATGATCTGTCTTCAACCTGGCCTTTAAGGTTTCTCAGTGGTGCATTCATTGTTGTCATAATCGAGTCTATCCACCTTGCTGCTGGGCATCCTCTTCTCTTCCTCTTTCTTTCAACTTTCCCCAGCATTATGGACTTCTCAAGGGAGCTGGATCTTAGCATAATGTGTCCAGAGTTTGAGCCTGGTCATTTGTGCCTTGAGTGAAAATTCTGGATTGGTTTGTTCTATGAGCCATTGGTTTGTTTTCCTGGCTGTCCATGGTATCCTCAAAAGTCTTCTCCAGTACCAGAGTTCAAAAGCGTCAATACTTTTTCAATCTTGCCTTTTCAAAGTCCAGGTTCAGCATCCATAGAGTGTCACGGGGAAAACCATTGCTGCTACTGATTGTTTCTCCAGCTTCCTGACCTGCACAACCCCTAAAGGTACTTTTTCCCTTATCAGTCCTGGACTCTGTTGTTCACTGGATGCCCACTGCAGCATGGCTCAAGTCCCACCACCACCTGTTTTCTTGTCCATACCAGGAAAATCTATTTCCCCCTGGAAACAAAGGAAGTCCTATTTCTTCAATTACCTCCTCACTATGCAGACCCCTGATTTTACTTCAGCAAAGCAGAAGGCTATATTGCTTCACTGCCTGGGCCCTGAAGGCCAAAGAATATATAAAGATTTGCCCCTTCCTAACAATTTGGAAGGGGATGCTAACCCTTATGCAGCTGCTCTCAAGGCTTAGATGGTCATTTCAACCCTACTGCTCTTCAAACCGTAGATGATCATTTCAACCCTACTTTGAGTGTGATTGCTGAATGTTACAAGTTCTATTCTAGATCCAAACTGCCTGGTTAATCTATTGATCAATATGGCACAGTATTGCATGCCTTAAGTATAACCTGTGAGTTTGCCACCTTTACTTTTATTACCTTACTTTCAAGGTGAGTTTGCCACCTTTACTTTTAGGGATCAAATTGTTATGAAAACAAACCACTCCAAACTGCATGAACTGCTACTGGACCAGAAACTTAACCTGAATACAGTTATAGAGATGGCTAGGAGGGTGGAAAATACTCTTCACCATGCCAAATCTCTCTCTTTGGTGCCCCAAAACCAACCTCCTGAAATCTAGGCTGTTCAGTCTAAATCCTTTCAAACTCAAACTTCTCATATGGCACTGCCCCAGAAACTGGCAGCACAAGAAATAAAGCTACCAATGCTACCTGTATGGAGACTCTGCCCACAAAGTCATTTTTGCTCACTGTCCTGCATGGAAGGTCACTTGCAACAGGTGCAAAACAAGGGGACACTTTGCTAAAGTTTGCAAGTCTGCTGCCTACTCCATTACTGATTCACCATTTGATAAGGATGCGGAAGAACCACTTCCTGACAGTGTTTTAAATGTGACAGACTGAGACCCTGCTTCTCCACATTGTCAAGTAAAACTTAATGGCCAGATAGTGCAGATGATGGCTGATTCTGGTTCTCCATACAGTATCATTTCCCAACTACTTTACAAGAAACTCCTTACTACATCAGATCTGCACCTGCAACCTTCAGACATCCATCCTTGGGGATATGGAGGTTCCCCTATTGCCATAAATGGATACTTCACTGCTATCTTGGAATACATACTGCAGAAGGGAAAGTGTATGTGTCACAAAAAAGTCTCAATATTGGGCTGGAAACATCAGAACAATCTAAGATCCAGATCTAGAAAAATCTAGACACAAATAGCAAGGAACCCGTATTACATATGATGGAGCATCCATATGCTGATGTGATTGCTGATTTCTCGGATGTGTTTGGCGCTACACTTGGCACTGCCATACATTTTAAACAAACAACAAAAGCTCCCAAAGCAGTCCACACAGAGAAATAACAAATAAAGGGCTCACAGTCTAAAAAGAAACATAAAATAGACACCAGCAACATTCACTGGAGGTACTGTGCTGGGGGTGGATAGGACCAGTTACTCTCCCCCTGCTAAATAAATAGAATCACCACATTAAAAGGTGCCTCTTTGCCCAGTTAGCAGGGGAAGGAAACATGGGGAGGAAAATACAATACCTGTACTACACAAAGTGAGGAATGTACCCATAGCATTGCACTAAACACATACAGAAGAGCTTTTAAGACTATAGCATGCTGACATCATAGAGCCTGTTATTTCATCAGAATGGGTCTCTCCCATTGTTCTTTTGCAGAAATCAAATGGTATGCTTTGAATGTTTGTAGATTTAAGATATGTGAACTCCAACATGGTAGTGGATTGTCATCCATCACCCTATATCAATGAAATGCTGCTTACTCTGAAAGAGGCCTCAGTGTTCACAACTTTGGAGTTGTCTTTGGCTTGTCATCTAATTAATCTGCTCAAAAGTTCTCCCAAATATACAGCCCTCATTACCAATAGGGATGTGCAAACAGGTTCAACGTCGAATGTGTTCAACGCCAAACCTGTTCGGCTTGATGGTTCGGGGTCAAACTGAGCCACCCCCTGTTTGTTCCAACCCTGGACTGAACCCCTCTGGCCAGTTTGGGGGATTCACGAGGTTTTTAAAAAACCGACCCCCTCCAGGGGTGTTCTCCGAGGTGGCGGCACCAGGGGGAGTTTCCTCTGAGGTTCCCCCTCCCTCCACTGGCCACTCTTCAGTCCAAAACTAGGGGGAAAGGCCCACATGGGCCAAAGAATAGCCAAATGGGCCAGTTTTGGACCAAAGGGAGGCTGGCGGGGAGAGGGGGAACCTCCACAGATCCCTCCCACCACCTTGGAGAACACCCCCAGAGGGGATAGGTTTTTTAAAAAGATAATTTAAAAATTATAGTTTAGGTTTGCGAATGCCCCCCCTTGAACCGGGGGGGGGGGTCAGGTTTGAGTGGGTGCTGGACTGAACTGGCCCAGTCCAGTTCGGGTCCGGTCCAGACTTGAACTGAATCAAACCAGCCGGTTCCATGCACACCCCTAATTACCACAGAGGGTCTTTTTCAATTCCAAAGACTGCCCTTTGGATTAGCCTCTGTAGATTCAGTATTTTAAAGAATGATGCATGTAATTTTTTTGGACTACGGATGGCATTGCTTACTTTCAGGGTAACATTTTAGTGGATGGCAAAACCATTGAAGAGCATGATGCTAAACTGACAGAAGTCTTAAGAAAACTCCGACAACACAGACTTCTTATCTCTGCAGATAAATGTCAGTTTTGCACACACATGGTGATATACTTGGGACACACAATGTCATAGTGGTGTGCGTCCCAAAACAGACTTGGTGAAAGTTATTTGGGAAGCACCAGAGCCACACAACAAGGATGCACTTCAATAATTTTTAGGACTCTGAGTATTTCTCTACATTTGTAAGACAATTTGACTCAAAAGTTGCTCCATTGTGTCTTCTTTTTAAAAAATAGTGTAGCATTTAACTGTGATGCATCCTGCAAGGCTAGGCACTACAAGACTTACTTGTGGGGCAGAAAATTCACTTTATGGTCGGACCATAAACTCCCATCTGCTTTATTCACCACCCAGGGATCAAGTTGAGTGACCCCAAGAACAGCCAAATGGATCCTTAGACTTATGGGCTTTGATTTCCAGGTGGAATATCTTCCAGGTCTTTGGAATATAATTGCAGATTGTTTATCTTGACTTCCACTTCCAAGCCAAGAGGCGATTCCAGAAGAAGAGAATGAAAGAGTATTAATTGCGCAAATAGCTTCATCCATTCATGAAGTGATCACATCTTCTGAATGGAAAGATGCCCTCAGTACTGATCAAGTGCTTCGTGAACTTAAATCTTACATAATTAATAGATGGCCATGCAAAAACAAGGTACCTGAGCATCTTCAACCATACATGCACATAGTGAGTGAGCTGATCCTTGTTGATGAGCTGGTGCTGAGGACTGATCGTTTGGTAGTGATTCCTTACAAGGAAAAGTGATCAAAATTGCCCACAAAGGTCACTTGGGCATGAGCTGGACTAAAAGGCGAATCAGAGAAAGCATTTGGTGGCCAGGTATGGACAAACACATTTAAGATGTAATCAAACACTATATGGCTTGTGCTGTGTGTGACAAATCACAGAAGACTTTTACCAAGCCCTTGACTTCAGCAGAGTATCCCAATGGTCCCTGGGAAAAATTTGCTTTGGATATAATGGGGCCTTTTGATAACCAACCTGCAAAACAAAGATTTTTGATAGTGATGGTGGATTACTATTCCACGTGGCCAGAAGTTTCATTTGCTGTCAACATTACTATCAACAAGGTGATCCAGTTCATACAGTAGCTGCAGGTTTTGTGAGATATGGTCTTCCTAAATAAATAGTGACTGACAATGGAATGCCGCTTACCTCGTTTGAAATGGAGCAATATTTACATAACAATGGGATAAATATGAGATTCTTTCCTTGTGCCATCCTCAAAGGAACGGCTTAGTGGAATGAACAGATTAGTGAAAGAAAGTTTACAACTGCACAACAACAACCCTGGAAAGAGGCAAGCCATGAAACTCTATATGAAACTCTATGAGAACAACTCTATCTAAGTTGTTCTACTATAGGAAAATAACATTTTGAACTGCTGAGAGGACGCAAAGCTATGACCAAACTTCTCCAATGGCAACAACTGATAGGGATTTCTATGCCGTCTCACCCTGAGGATGCAGAGATTCGTGATCGGGGAAGAGAGAAGCAAGGAAAATATAAATTGTATGTGAATCAGAAATGGGATGCAAAACAGTGAACATTTCAGGTGGGTGACTTTGCTTGAGTATAGCTGTGAAACAGTGAACATGTCGCATGGGTGACTTTGCTTGAGTATGGCTGCCTTATAAAGTGATAACGGGATGTTCACAAATCTCCGTAATGGATGATGGGAAGAAATGGAACAGTTCGAGACTTTCCAGCATGACTTTCCAGCATGTCTTTCCAGCATGACTTTCCAGCACTATGAGAAAAGAGGGAAGGGAGTCTGATCTCAAGAGAGGAACTGGAGAGGACTTTGATCTTGCCACCAGTTTTGACCTCACAAATGAGGCTAATGAAAGTGATGGAAAATCCTCAGCACCAGAAAAAAACATCAATAACAGCTCCTGTGACAGAGAATGCAAGAATTAGGAGAAGTGTGCATGACAGGAGACCATCTAAAAGACTTCCAAGACTTTGTCATCGAATTTTAAATCAATTCAATTCTGGTTGTTATAAACGGAAGGGATGTATTATATTCTATCTTGTAAGCTTTTATGTTATGTCTTTTAGAAGTTTGTCCCAGTGGGGATCCTATAGAGAGTGTGGGAGATGGAGTCAAAAAGAAAGAGGAGGGAAAGGAGAAGGAGAAAATGGAGTTTGTTAATGGTGTCTTAGTTAAACCTACATAAGATTTCTTTATGTTTACAAGGGAAGCAGTTATTTTAAAAATGACTGTTTTAATTAAAAATAAATTGCATGTGCAGGGCATGCACGTGAAACTATCCACATAACCAGATAACTATCCTAGAGATGTACATATCAGGCTGTTTAAAATATGATAGACAGACAGACAGACAGACAGACAGACAGATAATATTACTGAACTTTAAATATTGGGTGGGGGACCATCCTGACTAAATTTCTCGACAGGTCCCAATCAAATTAATGGGACAAGTTAGTCATGACTAACTTGTCCTATTAATTTTAATGTTATTTCCATCAGGTAATTTAGTCAGTAGGGGTGTGCACAACCTGGTCCGACATGAATTGGTCCAACACAAAGTGGGTTGGTCCGAGCCGTCCGATCACGAACTGTCCTGGTCTTCAAGAAGGCCACTGGTCAGCAATCGGACGGGACCAAGCCTGGTTCATGGCAGACTGGTTCGGTGGTTTGAGGGGCAATGATTGTAAAGGGTAATTGGGTGAGGTACTGCTCATCACTGGCTAGCTGTCCTTCACATTCACTGTTGTTGCGGAGCAGTGGCACACACGTGTGCACGCTCCCTCCCTCCAGCAGCCTGTGATGCGTGCAGCGAGGTGAGCCAGCCTTTTAATTTTTTTGTTTTTGTTGTATTATAGCAATAGCAATAGCACTTAGATTTATATACCGCTCTATAGCTGGAGCTCTCTAAACGGTTTACAATGATTTAGCATATTGCCCCCCAACATTCTGGGTACTCATTTTACCGACCTCGGAAGGATGGAAGGCTGAGTCAACCTTGAGCCCCTGGTCAGGATCGAACTTGTAACCTTCTGGTTACAGGGCGGCAGTTTTACCACTGCGCCACCAGGGGCTCCTATTATGAGGTGCCCTTGCATGTGAGCACCATTCTGGCAAAACTAGCATTGTACTCTTGCACAAGAGCACCATTCTGGTGTGGCACAATTGCACAAGACAGAATCCTGCCCTTGTGCAAGAGCACCTCATAATAAAACAAACACAATTACAAGGCTGGATCATGTTGCCATGCGCAACGTGAACTTCTGGAGGGAGGGAGCACATGCCGCTGCTCTGCAGTGGCAGTGAGTGTGAGGGGTGGCCACTGGCCGGCCAGTGGGGAGTGTTACTGTAGCTCCCACCATGCCAGTAAGCACGTTCTCATCTACATCTACTGTTGTTAGTTGCCTCTTGCTGCCCCCACCATTTAGAAGCCTTTTGTGAAGGTTTCTCCTTTGCTTGTAAGGAGGAATCCTCACCAGAACTGCCAAACCAGGTCGACCTGTTTTGGTCAAACAGACTGAATCACCTGGTCAGTTCAACCAAACTGGTTCACAAACCATGGTCCAAATTTGGTCCAAACCATGGTCCAAATTTGGTTTGAATTCAGACTGAACTGCGGAAACCAGTTCTGTGCATACCCCTATTAGTCAGGATGTCAGTCACTTTGTTTAACTGCTAAGGCTCACAAGATTGTACACGAGCTATTCTTCTTCTGTTGAACTGGTGGTCCATTGACAGAACCTGATCTCCAAAGCACTTTTATCCAGGCCCTGGACTTGCTCCTACCAAAAGCTGAGGCACTTAGAGCAGGGATGAGCACTTTCTTTAAATATTATCTCTTGCCTTTTGCAATTTTTTTTGTCCTCATGCCAACTTAGATTGTCAGCTGAAAATTACAAAAATTAGACAACTTTTGAGATATGGTTAATGTTTGAAAAAGCACTTTGGAATGTTAGACTTTTTTGACACAAGAAATATCCACTACTAGTTTTTTGACACAAGAAATATCCACTACTAGTTTAACCAGCGCAAAGCATATGCGCGCTAGTACTTGATTTCTCCCCCCCACCCCTGCCACTGCCCCCCTCACCTCAGAGACCTCTCCACCCTCACCTGAGCCGCACTCCTGCTCTTCCTCCTCCAACCGGTTGCTTCCATTCCCCTCACCCCTCTTGGTCACTCCTCCATCCTTTTACTCCATCCCCCTCATCCCTCTTGGTTGCTGCTGTAGTGTTGCTTGTGCCTATTGGCCAAGCTGCAGCCCTCTATTCCCCAGAGACCTCCCCACCCAAGCCCTGCTCCTCCCCACAGGAGGAGCAGCAGCAGTGGTTGACTGGGCTCTTCCTTGCTGCTGCCACCACCATGGCCGCTCATTCCCCTCAGGTGGCTGGCAGGCCCAGACCCGTCCCTTGCCTGCCTGCTTGCCTCCCCCCACCAATGGCCTCAGTAGCCCCAAACAGCAGCAGTGGTTGACTGGGCCCTTTTTTGTTGCCGCCGCCATGGCTGCTCATTGCCCTCAGGCCGCTGAAAGGCTCAGACCTGTCCCTCACCCTTCCTTCTTTCTCTCTTCCCCTCCCTTCTTTTTCTCTCTTTCTCTCTCTTCCACTCGCTCTTCCCCTCTGTCTTTCTTCCCCTCACTTCTTTTTTCCTTTCTCTCTTTCTCTCTCTCCTCTTTCCTGAGTTAACATATCTTGTTCATCTTGTATTCTCATCTAATTTGCACAACGGCAGCCTCCTTCTCCTGAAGGGGTTCTTTCCTCCCTCACGATCCCTCTCTTCACAGACCTCTGCCCAATATATATATATTCCTCTCCTCTACAATTAAGAACATCTTCCAACCAATAACAGTTGCATTCCAACTGAAATTAACCATCACAGGCTCCTCCTCCCTATCTGCATATGGAACCCCCAGTGCCCAATAAACATGGTGCCACAGGCTCCTCCTCTCTATCTGCATATGGAATCCTCACTGCCCACTCACCATGGTGCTTCTGCTCTCACAGGCTGCTCCTCCCTATCTGCATATGGAATCCCCATTGCCCAATCAGGTGCTTCTGCTCACGAACTCTCGCGAGAACTGCCATGCACGGGATTAACCATGGGTATGCCATATATATATATAGAGAGAGAGAGCTACATGGCAATTGAATCAAAAGGGTGATCCTTAAGCAATGGATACTCATCTGGCAAGAAGAGATTTCCATTTGTTTGTTTGTTATTTCTCTGTGTAAACCACCCTGAGCCATTTTTGAAAGGTCGGTATAGAAATCGAATTAATTAATTAATTAATAAATAATAATAATAATAATAATAATAATACTTTGATTTCTATACCACCCTTCAAAAAATGGCTCAGGGCGGTTTACACAGAGAAATAATAAATAAATAAGATGGCTCCCTGTCTCCAAAGGGCTCACATTCTAAAAAAACCACAAGATAGACACCAGCAACAGTCACTGGAGGTACTGTGCTGGGGGTGGATAGGACCAGTTACTCTCCCCCTGCTAAATAAAGAGAATCACCATCTTAAAAGGTGCCCCTTTGCCCAGTTAGCAGGGGATTAATAATAATAATAATAATAATAATAATAATAATAATAATAATAATTATTATTATTATTATTATTATTATACTTTACTGGGAAGTTGGGCAATCTAAATAGTAGCCAGGGAGGAGGAAAGTCAACAGGGCTGCCTGGGGACAAAGGACAAAACCCATGCACTTGCCTCAGCAGGGGGCTCATCCCTCAGTCCCACCCTTCTCATTGTAGGACTGGTGGGTTTTTGTGAAACTGTCATGATTAAATCCTTTCAAAGTGACTGCACAGGAAAGAGGAAACCCTGGGTGACCCAATCCAAGCACGATGTGTCCCCTTAACTAAGCAGGGTTCTCTCTGGTTACATATGAATGGGAGACTTGATGTGTGAGCACTGTAAGATATTCCCTTTAGGGCGGGGATTCTCAACGTTGGGTCCCCAGATGTAATTGGACTCAACTCCCATAATCCCCAACCAAAGGCCACTGGGGCTGGGGATTATGGGGGTTGGAGTCCAATAATATCTGAGGACCCAACATTGAGAATCCCTGCTTTAGGGGATGGAGCCACTCTGGGAAGAGCAGAAGGTTTCAAGTTCCCTCCCTGGCATCTCCAAGATAGAACTGAGAGAGATTCCTGCCTGCAGCCTTGGAGAAGCCACTGCCCGTCTGTGTAGACAATACTGAGCTAGATGGATCTATGGTCTGACTCAGTATATGGCAGCCTCCTATGTATCTTCTTTCTGCTTTCCCCCTCCCCAGCATTCCCATAGGGGAGAGGAACTCTGAAACTGGATAGAGCACGTTCCACAAGTCTCCCTCAGGACAAGCCCCATCAAATTTAGCAAGATAGCTGAATAAGCAACCCGGCCCTATACTTTAGATAGTCAAAGCTTGACATAGCAAAAAATAAAAGAACAGGTGGAAAGATGCATTTATTTTTCCTCACAGCTGCTGCTGTGCTGGCCTGGGCATTACCTTTCCCCCTTTAACTTCATTCTTCTGGAGACCATTAATAGGCCCTGTAGTTCAGTAGGCCCTTCAACACTTCTCACACCATCTGAATACCTAAAAGGGGGAACCAGTTCCTGAGTGCTGGAAATGATACTACCAGCTGCAGTGAGTTATGAAGGTAGCACCTGGTGCAGAACGATCTGGCTACAGCTTTTCTTCAGCCTGTTGGTGAGTCATAAATAATGAGGAATTGATTATTCAGTAATTGCAAGTTATCAGAAATAACTGCACAATTAAGGGATCAAATCACAATTATGTATGTGCATAACTATTTCTCCTCAAAGACAAATTATGGACAATATAGAACTGGGCTCTGGAGCATGAGGAGTATGATGGGAATAGGAATCACTAAAACAAAAGACATCCTTTATGGCACTTAAGTATTTCTAAATGTCTTAGATCGGGGAACAGTACATACATCTGAATCCTAGCAACACTGAATTGAGAGTTTCTGTCAGCACTCAGTTTCTATCAATACTTTATTTTGGGGTTGCTTATATAACAGGTGTTTGTGGAGCCCTTTTTGTTTTTAAAGATATCTCATCATTTACAGTTATAAAGCATATTTAGTAGGTTGTATTATACAACTATGAATTTACAACATATCAGCATGAAAGAAATAATCGTTTGATTTATTGTTGTTGCACCAGTTGTGTTATATGTAATTTTATTATTGTATTACATGTGATTTTACATGTGATTTTATTATTCATTATCTTGGTATCGTGTTTGTGGCGTATTAATATGTTTATTGATCTCCCTTATTAAAAGAGTTTTCATTCACTATTCTTTTAAGTTATTGTTTACACCTATATTTTAGGAGTATTCATTTTTTATGCTTGTTTATTGCAGTTCCCCAGAGGAAGGCAACTTACCAAAATGTATTGGACCTATAGAAACACAAGTTCATATTACCCTATATATACTTTTTGTATCTTTTTTGAAGTTTTCCTCCTTTCTTTTATTTTTATTATTTTATTTTATTTAACATATTTTTATTCCACCCAAAACTTATGTCTCTGGGTGGTTTGCAACAAAACAAAATAAGTGACAACAGAAAAAAAATTAAAACATTAGTTAAAAACTAATGACAGCAAAAAAGTTGAAACATTACAACAATTTAAAATTTTAAAACAATGTTTTAAAACAATGTTAAAACTATTCAAACAATATTTAATTAAAAGCCTGGTGAACAGATGCGTCTTTAAGATTTTTAAAAAATTGTTTTGTTGAAGAGCTTATACAAACTGCATGTGTGTAGGCTTAGTCTGTGCAGCCATAGTCCCCACTTATTCAAGAGTCCATGATTGCATGCACCAAGGCTACATGTGTGCAATTGATGTGACCATAGGCTCTTTCATACCTTCAAGCAAAATTAGTACAGGGTGGGGCGGAGCAGGCAGGTGCAGTTCCACTTTCCCTGTACTTTTAGCTTAACACTTTAAAGGTGTTACAGTATTTCCCTTTTATCAGAATTAACATCATGACTCATTTGTCTAGTGTCCTCAACACAATCTGTTTTGAAAGGGGCATATTTTCCTGCAGCTTTATTATTTTTTATAAAATTCTCTTATTTGGAGTGAAGGATCTGAAAAGGCATATATTTGAAAGCATTGGAGACCTACAGAAACCAAGGAAAGTTTTGCTTTTGAAATGCATGCATTGCAGTTTACCAGCCTTCCTAATCTGGGGTCAGCAGATTTGCTGGGATAAGAACTGGGAAACAAGAATTCTACAGTCCCAGTGAAGGTTCTGATTATGGCCTCCTTTGTGGTCCAAATAAATTAATAGCTGTGCATGAGTCTAAATGATATAACAGGTTGATCAAAACAAGACTTGTGTTGTTTATTATTATAATTTTGTTCTTTCATATTAAAAGTGAATGTCTTAAGATTTTAAACCCCTCCCCCCCTTTTTAGGTATTCAGTTTGTTTTGTGACACTACCAAGAAAGTGCCTTTCAGTGTCCCTCCTAAGCTAGAGGCTGGTGTGTTTGTTGGCAGAGGTGAGAAAGTCCAATGCTTCTGTGCTTTCACAATGACACAGGTGTTACATAATTCTGTTGGATAAGCAGCATAATGTTGTCTGTTTGTTAGCCTACTTTCCAAGGGGAAGAAAGTATATGAGATCAGCATGTGAATGTGTGTCCATTTGTGTGTGTCCCTCAAGTAACTCTTGTGTTTACAATTTGATACAAAACAAATTCATAGCGCAAGGGATGGGATCCTAGAGGACCCTGACAGGGTTTTTTGTTGTTGTTTTTTGCCAATCCATCATATTGGTTCAAGATGGCAACCACTCAAAGTATAAGTAATACCCTTTGTAATTCATGTGCTGACAAGCAGATGCAAATAAAATTCACAGTACATGAGAGAGGGTCCTTGGGGTCACTATTGGAGTAGTTTTTGCCAATCCACCATGTTTTTTTCAAGATGGCAGACAGGGATGTGCCTGATCCGGCATTCGGTCGGTTCAGCAGCAGAGGGGGTTACCTTTAAAGAGCAGGGAGGGTGCTCCAAAACTGCTCAGCCAATTTACACTAAACCTCTCACCTGAAAACATTTGGAATCCAGGCAACATTTATGTTAAATTAAAATTTAACCACAGGTACTCACAGACACTGGTATTTGAACTCTAAAGCTACTGAAGTTCTCTTTTATATTGAATTGCTTGGCCTAAGGCTGCCCAGATCACCAGTGACATCAAAGGAACTAAGCCAATGGTAGCCAGAGGGGCTGTGACTCCTCTTCCTCTCATTGTGACTTGGTTACCCATTATAAATGTAGGCACCATGGTCTGGAATTTTGTCCTTTAAAATGTCTTTTCCCCACTTTCAACAGGTTTTTGAAATTTGTTTTTCTTACAGTAAACATGAAACGGTGTCTTAAATGCTTAGGATTTATTGGTTCAAACAATCTCAATTTCACAATTCTAGAAGATGGTTCATTATATACAAAAAATGGTGCATCCTTGTCTTCTAATGAAAATACCATCACCATATTCCTTAAAAGCATTCATGAAAATGAACAAAAGAAGATACATGATAGTTTGCTAAGACATCCGAAAAAGGTAGATACATTTAAATAAACATATTCTATTCAGTTATTTTCGCTCATTAGTTTTGTTCCTCAAAATTAACTGTTTAGAAAAAGAGTTTAGCACTGCAGTGTAATTCGATATGACTGGTGCCTATAATGGAAACACCTTTTTTTAGCATTTCCCCAAAATTACTGCTAAACATTGCCATGAAACATAACTGATGTGGCAAAAAAAGAAAGAAAAATTATGATCTTGATCAAGTGCACCAGTGTTTCTAACAAACCCAATCCAGCCTGGAAAACATAATAACAATTTAATAGGCATGTGCAAGGAATAGAATTCTTTCACAGACAAATGTATCCTACAGTCTCCACACTGCAGTTATGCTAGCAATATTGATGCAAATATAAGAGTGACTCCTGATGAAGAAAAACACTACACAAATTAAAGGATTGTAAAAAAGGAAGATGTAAGTAACTAAATCCATACATCAAAAGAATACATGATTGCTAATGTTATTTGTTTAATTATCTGTCTCTTCCTTCCAGACCCCAACTGAAGCCAGATATATACCAGAGACCATTTTAAGACGAAGTAAACGAAGATGGGTTCCGGTCCCAACTACTATTATGGAAAACTCACTGGGACCTTTCCCAATGCAAATCCAACAGGTAGGTTTAAAATGTACCTCTTCAGTTTACCACGCAAATCATCTTTGTATCTAAGTTGCCCAAGAAAAAATATGTTACTAAGCACAAGTATCTTCTTAAGAACACTGGCAGAAACCCCAGTGAAGGTTTTCCATTCTTAAATAATTTAAAAGTAAAATGCTAATAAAACAATGTGATATTTGACAGACTAAATGTGTTTAGGGGTGAAGTGCAAAGAGAAGAACTGTAAAACTTAAGCAGCTTGATATACATTATGAATGATTTGCAGGAGAACAAAAGCATAAAAGCAGGAGCATGATTCTCAGAAACAGCAGTGAATACTATAATCTCTGAAGCAGCCCTCAGAGCAGCACACCTGCCCTCACTCATATACAATGCACCTTTTCAGGTCTTTCAGGGTAGCTAAACGTTGCCCTAGAGCAGGCCTGCTCAACTTTGCGGTGCTCCTGCAAAAGTTGGCCTACAGCTCTCATCATCCCTGGCTATTGGCTACTGTGGCTGGGGATTATGGGAGTTGTAATCCCAAAACCGCTGTGGGGCAGGCCTGCCCTAGAGTGATATTGCAACTCATAATTTTCTTCTGGAATGCTCCATCCTATCATTTCTTTTGTATTGCTGGGTTTGTCCATGATACACTCCTGCAGTGCTTTGGAATTGGCTTTGTCTCTATGCACATCCTATGAACAAAGTTATGATTGTAACAGGTAGATAGCCAAAGTCCGAGTTATTTAACACCGGAAACAATAACGGCTACTGCTACCACAAATATTCATATACTGCTTTAAACAAAAGTTCTCAAAGTGGTTTACATAGCAAAACAAATGACAAATATTTTTTTAAAAAATATTTTCAATAATAAAATAAAGAATCTGAAGTCTATTTGAATGTTAAATGCCTCCACTTGGAAGTCACTGAAAAATTCATGTTTGGTGGCACTGTAACCAGGACTGTCACTTCTGCAATTTGCTTACAGAGTGGATCAGCCTAATTACACAGAAACCAGAGGTGGGGTGGGCAGGCGGGGGAAGGGAAGGCTGCACTGAACTTACCTCCCTCCCAGATAATCTCCTTGCCCTCCCTGCTGCCTCCTGATCGTGTGGCTCGGCTGAGCACATGATCAGCTCTCCCAGGAGCTGTGTGGCTTTCTGGAGGCCAGGACAATGAGTCACAGCCTCCAGGAATCCCGAAGTGCACCGTGTGATGAGTGCAGTGCATTGGGAGATTCCCCCATAAGACAGGCACTCTAGGCACCTGTCTCTGTCTGCTCAGGCTGCAAGCAGCCTGAGCAAACACACAGTCCTGACCACTGGGTCAAGGGTGCACTCATGCCCTTAATCCTGGCTAAGAGCCAGGTCAAAAAAGTGGGTTGGTGCCATGGCAGTTCCAGGATCCACGTTGATAGCCGTGCTGTATACGAGCCTAGGTTAGGCTGCTAACCTTAGCCTGGGTTAGGCTGCTCATGAGAACAGCCTAGGAGTCTGTCTTGCAATGCTAGTGACCATGAGGAATGTATAGCATTGGCATGGAGATACTCTTGAGAACTACCCACATGGTAAGTAGGCTACAAACACTGCAGATCTTGCATAGAGCTGGTAGCACATGAAACAGGTTAAGAGCCATGTGGAGGCCATAATTTGTGAACTGACCTACAAAGCTATCCTTTATGCAAGCTTGAAATTTCTAACAGGTTTTGAATAAGCAGATAATAATAAAAGGAATTATAAGATCAACCATTGTTCATTATTTCTCTTTCAATGTTTTTTGTATCTAAACAGTTGTCTTCTGACACAGCCCTGAAGTATGACATTAAGTATTCCATAAGTGGTCCTGGTGTTGACAAACCACCATTAAATTACTTTTACATTGAGAAAGAAACTGGAAGTATCTTTGTTACTCGCCCAATAGATCGGGAAGTGTACCCAGAATTTCAGGTATGGGTATCAAACTTTTGTTTATTGACAGATAATAAACAATTGGGTAGGTTAGTGTTATTTCTTTTACTATTCTGAATATATCTTGCAAAAGTAGGCAGATGCCCACACTATAGGGCCAGTCACATGACTTATTGGGCGGGTGGGTGGGGGAAAGACTTCACAAATGTTGCCTTCCCCCCAGACAATCATGCTGTGCTTGCTCGCTCCCACACGATCAGCGCTACTCTGTGCAGCGTGGAGCAGGGCGGATCGCTCGAGGCTGGGACTTCTTGTCCCGGCCTCTGAGTATCACACAGTGGAGCACTGGGGGGATTTCCCCAGGAGACAGGCGCTCTAGACCCCGATCTCTGCGTCAGTGCAAGCTACCAGCAACCCGTGCTGACACACGATCCCAGCAGCCAGTTTAAGAGCTAGGCTTCAATGCTGCATTTAGCACTGCGGCACTGCAGGATCCTGGCAGGATTTATGAGAAGCCAAGCCAGGCTTGGTTGCTTAAGTCTGGGTTTGGCTGCTTGGAGAACCGCCTCTATCAGTTATGCCTATTGTCGATATTCTTCCGTTTTCACTGTGAAGATCAGAACAATCAGAAAAACTAGCCTCATTGTATTTATCTTGTGAAAAGCAGCCAATAAGTCACAGTCAATGAATTCAGTATGCATGGACTGCTACAATACGTTGCAACTGTCTGTGTGATACATATTTGAGAGACAAAACTTCAGTAATGAAGAATATATGATGCTAGGCTGGTTCTGTAGTTATGCCAGCAGAAATGCAGATGCATGATAATGAGTTTAGAAAAGCAGACTGACATTTTGCATGTCTTTTTCTTTTGTCTCTGATTTTGCATATCTTTTAGGAAGTAAGGACCAGGAATTAAACTAATCAGATGTGATGAAAGATCAGTAGGAAAATTATGGTTGTTAAAGCAAGACAAGGGAAACAGAAAACCCTAATGATTTGCTCTGGTTATTCTATGCCATATTTGCAAATGGAAGACACTTCACTCCTAAGTGTCTTCCATACAGGGTTCTTCAGTGGTGAAGTTCAATGTAGGAAAAAACACTGTTATGTAGGAAAAAACTCTCTTGCATCCAGCAGCCCAACTGCCCAGCCAGCATAGCATGAGGTACATAGTTCCCCATAGTATCTATAGGGAAATATAGACATAAAGATGAGCTACAATTAGGATAAATGAGAGAGAAAAGAGGTAGTATCAAAAGGAAGGATGGTGAAAGCAGTTTGAAGGGACCAGTTGAAACACCTTGGGAAGGAGAAGAAAGCCGAAGTCATGGAAAGTGAGAGAGGAAGAAGACAGATAAGACTAGACAGAGGCATGTTGGCCAGGAGAAGGAAGGGTGAAAAAGCAAGAGAAAGGTGGAAAAGCCAGCTGGGAACGGTGAAAGGAAGTTGGAGCAAATGTTTTCTCACATGCTTCCAGCTATAACCCATGGACTATAGCCTGATGCGTCAAAAAGAACACTTCATCTGCACTAAAGCAAATAGCAACTAAAATGATTTCATTCTGTTTTATACAGATAATTTGCTATGCAATGACACCATATGGATATACACCAGAGACCCCTCTTGTTCATACAATCAAAATTGAGGATGATAATGATAATGCCCCAGTCTTTGACCATGATGTATATACTTTTCACCTTCTTGAAAACAGTAGAATTGGTAATTATTTTCCCCCCAGATATGTGTTTTGCTTACCATTCTATGACATTTTATAACCAAAATCTATGACATTTTCTTTAATTAAAAATTGCTAACATTATTGGAATAATAACCAGTACTGTTTGAACAGTGTCCGTGGAAATAATGTACATTTTAAAACAGAGGAAAACATGTTCAAAAGTGTTTGACAAGTGTTTTACATGATATAAATATCAATACTTAACATAATGCTTGTTACTGTCACAGTACTTCAAGCACTTGCCTTGAGCCTGAGTATGTAATCAAAGTGCAGTTTGAACATATAGATTGGCTCAATTGGATGGATAGATAGAAAGAAGATGCAATGAATGGGGGAAGGGGTTGGATGAGGGGTAAGCTAGGAGCCCCTAAGGTGGGGGATACAATTGGGCAGACAAGTTAACACAACAGAGGTATGGGGATACAAGTAACATCATATGCATACATTTCACCATTTGATCACCACTATTATTGCTGAAATTGCTTTGTGCCCTTTTAAGTCTCTTAATGCCAGCAAATTTGGTGGGCAGACATTCCATATATAAGAAGCATAGTATCAATATAGGTAGTAGGAGAGCTGTTCTTACAGGAGTGAGCATAAATGGTTTCTTTTGTTAATCAGAGTCTGCCCTGGTTTGCATTTGGATGGGTGACTACATGTGAGCGCTGTAAGATATTCCCTTTAGGGGATGGGGTTGTAGCTCAGTGATACAACATCTGCTTGCATGCAGAAGGCATCTCCAGGTAGGGCTAGGAAAGCTGCTGAAACCTTGGAGAGACTCTGCCAGGGCAGAGCCACCATTGAGTGAACGGGTTCAAAGAACTCGGGCCGCCACCCCTCAGGGGCTGCACCTTGTGCCCCAGACCCCCCCCCCATGCCTGACGTCAAATGCGGGGTGTGATGGGAGCAAAATTGGCCAGCGCTGCATTTGCAGCATGGCCGGAGGAACTCTCCCTGCCTTTTAAAGTCAGGGAGAGCTGCTCTTGGCTGTACTGCAAATTTAGCTCCCAAACAGTGCCGTGCAGCCTTGTTTGGGAGCTAAACCACACCTCCGCATCTGACATCAGACGCGGGGGACATGGCTAAACGCTCCCTGTCAGATGCAGGGGGCGGGGCTAGGGGTGCCGTGGTGGCAGCAGAACCCAGGCCGCCACTGGCCTCCCTCCATGCTTAGACACTGCAAGTCAGTGTCAATACTGAGCTAGGTGGACCAATGGTCTGATTTGGTATAAGGCAGCTTCCTATGTTCCTGTGATAGCTGTCTTCAAATATCTGAAGGGCTGTCATATAGAAGGAGATTACTTGTACTCTTTGGCTTCTGAGCGGGGCAATTAGATCCAATGAGTTGAAATTATAATGGAGCAGATTTAGGGAGGCCAGACTTTAGGAAGAACTTCTTAACTGTAAGAGCTGTTCAACGGTGAAACAGTCTGCTTCATGCAGTGGTAGGCTTGCCTTCATGGGAGGTTTTCAAACAGAGGCTGGACAACCATCTGTCAGTGTCAGGCATGTTGTAGCAGATTCCTGCACCGAGTAGGAGGTTAGACTAGAAGGCCTCCGAGGCCCCTTCCAACTCTTACATTCTATTATTCTGGCATTGAATTCTAGAGATGTGTATTTGGAGCAGACTGTCATGGCAAGGAAATTAATATGCTGGCAGGTATAGTCCAGTAGCAGCTGGTGCGGGCACTGCCCGGGATGGGCGGGCGAGAGGCACCTTTAAATGTTTTAATGGGAAGCATGCAAGCAACCAGTTATGCATGCAATTTCTGTAATGGTGGCAGTGTTAAAAACTTAAGGTCTGCCAAAGTTGCAGCAATTGTATCAGTTGTGCATAACTATGCACACATGTATTTATTTATGCAACTTTCCCACACAAATACAGGCAAATTCAGTTCCAAAGATTTTTACATTTAGCAGCACCGCTAGTTCAGGAGCTCTAAGACAGTCATTCTGGAATAGCTTGCAAGTGCATCCATCTGCTTCATACATATTACAGCAACTGTAGTTGTTGCCCGAGTTCCAGGTAACAGACGTTCTGGCCATCCTATGGGAGAAATCATGCTTATTGGTAATGTATGTTAAGGCTGCGATGCTTTGAAGCAGTGATTTTTAAAAGTAAGAAGATGCTGAGAACAAAATCGTTTTTGCTATATTTTTGAGCTTACATTTAGAGTATCAGTTTAGAGTATCTAAATTCAGAAGATATCTCCAGATTCTCTCTTTCTCTCCCTCCCTCTCCTTTCTCTCTCCTTCTCCCTTTATTATTGGTATTCAGTTGCAAACCGGCAGTGGGAAAACTCTTAACTGCAGAGTAGCACCTTACATGCAAGGAGCTTGTTAATGTATATCTCCAAATACAGCCTTCTGCCTGTGCACAGCATTGCATGTGCTTTTTAAACAGAGAATCCTATGGGGGTTTGGGGAAAAGGTTAAACATTTGTTTAAAATTGCCTGCTTGCCCATTTCTTTTGTGGGCTGTGTGGTAGGTAGTATTCATCATGCCCTACCACCCAACCCACTTTGGCATCTCTAGGAGCTACCTGTGGGGAACAATGGGGTGTTTTGAGTTTCTCCATTGTTCCATATGGCCGAAACAGAACGTTTTTGTTTGTGTTCTGTCGAAACAACAGCGGGTCAACCGCTGTTTTGACGAAACATTTCAGCTGCCTGCATTTTGTTTCGAGCTTGAAACAAAACACAAAATATGTTTCATGCATATCACAAAGTAAAGGGTGGAGTGGGGAGAGGCAGCTGATAGTATAATGTTTCAACATGATAGTAAAATAATCTACCTCCTACATGAATGTTCATTAAGAGTGCTATTTAGATTGGTGTCAAATTCCTATAAAGAAAATTAACTTGCAATTAAGTTTCTTTCCAAATAAAGCAGCTGAACATCATTCAATTAAATCTGAACATTCCAGATTTCCTGTATTTAATGTTCTCATGGGAATAGAGAGCTTTTATTTTTAAGTTCCCCAAGCCACTTGCAATAGGAGGTCCCCAATGTATAAATTATATGGATTTATACACTCATTTTACTTTGAAATAATTTAAAATCTGTCTTCAAAGTGAATATATGTCAGTACAACTATTTCATTCATCAAGTGTTCAGAAATGTTGTCCTTTCCCCTCTTTTAAACAGCTGTGCATAAGCTTTAACTTTTTGAAATTTGTAAATTCTGATGTGCACGCCTGGTTGTACAAGTTTAAGTTATGTGGAAACAGGCAAGGTATTAACAATATTTTGAAATTTATCCTGTGGAGGAAATCTGAATATTTAAAATTGATTCTTTGTACATGCAGGAACACTAGCTGGACAAGTGACTGCATCAGACAGGGATGAACCATCTACCTTGCATTCCAGAGTAAAATACAAAATTGTGTCCCAGAATCGTCAACCTTATCACAGCTCCAGTGTATTTGCTATACATCCAGATTCAGGTTCTATTACTGTGGCATCACTGGACCTGGACAGAGAGGTAATTTTTCTGTGAATTGAACATTCATTACTATGCCAAAATTTTCTGAACTGATATGAGAATAGGAACATGTTAGATATTAAACAGAGGGGAAATATACACAGTTTGATGTAAAACATCTGTGATACATTGGAATCCAAAACCTCTGTAGTCACTCAGGAATTATATTGACAGGCACAGGCACACTCTGGAAACGGGTAACTGATCAGGGCTCTGAGCCTTAAATCATTGGTGGAGGTTCAAGATAAAATAAACATCTCTTACAGCCTAGTCTTACAAGTCACAGAGTTACTGCATAAGGTTTGTGCTGGAATGTATGAACATCAGTGCCAGTGCAACATCACAATGCATGGAAGTACCCCAGTGTTGTATGAGAACCGTACAGCACTGAAGAAGAAAAAAAGGCACACAGGTATTTCGGAACAAGATGCTAAGTCATGTTTTCAAAGTGGCCTCCTCGCTGCCTTGACCAACATTATACAAAGACCTGTTTGAAGAATTGGGTGGTTTCATGGTTTTACCTTTTCTTTTCCGACAGAGGGAGTCTGATTCTGCTGATCCCATTGGATCTCTCGGTGGCTTTCGATACCATTGACCATGGTATCCTGCTGAGTTGCTTGAAGGAGGTGGGATCAAGTGTGGTTCCGTTCCTACCTCTCTGGCAGATTCCAGATGTTGTCGCTTGTAAACTGTTATTTTGCAAAGCGAGAGCTAACGTGTGGAGTTCCACAAGGCTCCATACTGTCTCCAATGCTTTTTAACATCTACTTGAAACTGCAGGGAGAGATCATCAGGAGGTTTGGTCTGGGATGTTATCGATATGATGATGACACCCAGATCTACTTCTCCATTCCAACTTCATAAGGAAAGGGAATGACTCCCCTAAATGCCTGCCTAGAGGCAATATTGGGCTGGATGAGGGATAACAGGCTGAAGTTGAATCCAAATAAGACGGAGGTACTGTCTATGGGGGGTCCGGACCTGAAAGATGGTTTAGATCTGCCTGTTCTGGATGGGGTTACACTCCCACTAAGATACCAGATTTGTAGTCTGGGAGTGCTCCTGATCCCAAACTCTCCCTGTTTCTCAGGTTGAGGCAATGGCCAGGAGTGCTTTGTATCAGTTTTGTCTGATACACCAGATACGTCCATTTCTAGAGACAAATTACCTTAAAACAGTGCTGTAACATATGCTGGTTACCTCTAGGCTTGACTACTTTAATACACTATACATGGAGCTGCCTTTGTACATAGTTCGGAAACTAAAATTGGTACAGATTGGTCTCTGGGTTTACCCGAAGGGACCATGTAATACCTATTTTGAAAGAAGTGCACTGGCTGCCAATATGTTTCAGAGTGAAATACAAAGTACTGGTTATTACCTATAAAGCCCTCAACAGCTTGGATCCAGGGTATTTAAAAGAGCATCCTCTCTGTTGTGAACCCTGTCGCCTGTTAAGATCATCTGGAGAGGTCTGGTTACAGCTGCCGCTAACTCATTTGGTGGCGATTCGGGAGAGGGCCTTCTCTGTGGTTGCCCCAAGGTTTTGAAATGTGCTCCCTGCTGAAATAAGAGCATCTCCTTCTCTGTTTGCTTTTAGGCTCCTAAAACCCTGGAGACGTACCTGTTTTTCCAGGCTTTTAATTGAAATCAAAATTTTAATGTGTTTTTATTTATTGAGATTGTACCTGTTTTATGAATTTTAAATGTTTCATATTGTTTTATATTATGTTTTAATTTGTACACTGCCTGGAGATTTCTATATCAGTTGGTATAGAAATAAAATAAATAAATAAATAAATATTTCATTTAACGTTCTTCTTTAGACAACATCAATATATACATTAGAAATAGAAGCAAGAGATATGGAAGGTCAGGAATTTGGTTTGTGTGGCAGAGCAGAATTGATAATTGAAATAGGAGATGTAAATGACAATTTCCCACAATTCGTACAAACTATGGTAAGTTCGTCTAAATTAAAATTCATCAGAGCTTTAAAAAACTTTAACTCCTGTATGATCACAGTTTTCTATAGTATACTAAATAAGTAAGTAAATTTTAAATTTAGGAAAAACAAAATAATCAGTATTTTTCCAGTGTACTATCTATCTGGATTGAGCAGGCAAGAGTTAATTTATGAATTACCTATCAATGCACAGCTACTGTTTGATTTCTTTTTTATTTCTTTCTGACACTTTATTTAATTGAGGCTGTTCTCACCAGCAGCCTTGTGTGGAGCACTGGGATCTCAGCACTCCTGCCCAGCCTTAGCCTAACCCCGCTCCTAAACCCGGCTCTTAGTTGAGATTAAGGGAGCAAGCGCAAACAAGTTCCAAACCCTCTTCAGACATTATTAAGCAAAGCCCCTCTCTCACTTACAGCTCAGAAAGCAGGTAGGAAGTCCCGCCACCATGCTGTCACTCATCCCCTCCTGCTTAGTGTACTGTTTGTCTGAAGGGGAAAGTACAGGCTATCAGTTACAGCACTGTCTCCTTCAGACAAATAGTGCCTTGGCAGGAGTGGTTGAGTGGCAGCTCTGGGGCAGGACTTCCTCCCTGCCTTCTGAGCTGTATTAGTGGGACTTTGCTTTAAAATGTCCGAAGAGGAATCCACTCAAAAGGGTAAAAGAGTCACTCAGAATGGGTGTGGCCTACTCCCCATGGGTAATAAAGAAATAGACAATGGAAGATGAGCAGTGGACAAAAACACCCCAAGAAGGCCAATTATTCTTTGTTGTGTGCTAGTTACTCCCAGTATCTAATGAGCCCAAGTCGGATAGTATCATATCTGCAAATCGTTTCCAGCAGCAGCTTCATACTAGAGTTCATCTTCATTATTCTTGCTTTAGGAAATGACTTATTTATTCTCTAAGAGTCTAAGTTGAAATCTGTATTTATTTCAGTATGAAGTGCAAATGTTTGAAAACACAGAAAACATAGAAGTATTGCACATTCCTGTCAGAGATGATGATGAAGCTGGAACACCTTCATGGTTGGCTACATTCACCATTATAAAAGGAAATGAAGATAAGATTTTTTCTATTACCATTGATCGAGAGACTAATGTTGGGCTTTTAGCTGCTTTAAAGGTAATCATAGGAAATATTACCTAAAGTACAAAAAGATATTCTATATCAATTTCTAAGAGTTGACGTTTTAAAAATGTTAATTGCATGAAGGTTTTGTTCGTAGCCTGTGTGATTTTGGAGAAGAAAATCGAAGAGGGGGAAAGGAGGAGGAGAAACTTAGTAAAATGTCAAAGTATTTATCAATAACTTGTTTTAACTATCAGTATTTGGAGATTACAACATCAAAGTGGCAGTAAGTCTTGTGTAGGTAACATAAATATATTTATTTCCAGGGACTGGACTATGAAATAACTAAGGAGAGAAGGTTAGAAATTACTGTAGATAATGAAGCACCTTATGCGCTAACATCAAGCTCAAGAGGCCGTTCAACAAATACTGCCACAGTTGTGGTTAGAATTAGGGATCAAGATGAAGGGCCAGTATTTGAAACTTGTGAATATATTCTACATGTTAAAGAATGTTTGCCAAGTGGAACAGTGGTTGGTAACTATCTAGCAAGGGACCCAGAAACTGGAAACAGTGAAGGCATAAGGTAAAAATGCATTTCATTAACTAATTTGTTTTACAGTTTGGGATAAAATCAATATAATTATTTCATTGCTCTATAATATCACAATCCATTTATAGTGCATAACTTTCCTCAAATATTTGTTCTTACCAGTTACAGAATATTAAATGATCAATGCAATTGGATAGCCATTGATCACACAGGACAGCTGAGAACCACTAATATTTTAGACAGAGAGGCACCAAATATGGAACACAGTGAATGCAATATAACAGTCTGTGCAACAGACCCAAGTGAGTACCAAATGCTGTCAAAAGCTTGTTTACTATATTGTGAATTTCAAAGCATCAGTAAGGGTCTAGAGAGAGCATTTTCTCACACGTAAATGTGAATGTAAATGTGCAACAAGAACAAGAGACAAAAATGCTTGTAGGCAGATCTTCAATAGTATTTTGTATCCTCTTTTACAACCACAACTTTAAAAGTACTCAGATTGTATTAGAATGATTTCAGATGCATTTGAAATTACTAGCTGTCATCCTGACTAAAGATAGAAATGGAAATTAATAGGAAACATTAGTCATGACTAACTTGTCCTATTTATTTCAATTGAGCTTCTGTTGAATAATTTAGTCAGGATGACAGCCACTGTTTAGCCTATTTTCACGATAAGCCAGTTTCTGGTGCTAAGTATCTCTTGTAAGCCTTTGATTTTCCGTAGGCCTCATAATTGCAGGGCTACATAATGTTAAAATGCAAATAGCTTACTTTCTACCAGCATTCGTCATCCCCTTCTGCATCATGCAAGTCTAGATTTTGCAAAAATAGCCATGATCCAGCAATTCACACATGGAGCTCTGTGTCTACAGGGATTTCCTCTAACAATCTAGGCAACATCCTCAAGCATCTGTAGCATATTTTCCTTGATAAAATGTCACAGAAAATTTCTGTACAGGCAAAGCTTTAGATTGTGCACTGTATTTTCTATAAGCAGGGCTATTCTCAAGATATGGACAGCCTGAACCAAAGAGTAGGCTTTTACTGTAGTAGGGAAGTAACTTGCCTAGTGAGCAAGAGGTTGCTGGTTCAAATCAGCAATAGTATAGGAAACGCCTATATCGGGCAGCAGCACTATAGGAAGATGCTGAAAGGCATCATCTCATACAGATGGCAATGGTAAATCCCTCCTGTATTCTGCCAAAGACAACCACAGGGCTCTGTGGTCACCAGGAGTCGACGCCAACTCAACGGCACAACTTTACTTTTACTTTACAAGCAGGAACTTGGGTCACTAAGGCACAATTCTATTACTGTGCTGTAATCCTCTCCTCCCTTTCCTACCACATTTATCCGGAACTGGTATGCATTGTCCTCCACAGCTCCAACGGGCCACAAAAGTCAAGATGATACCAGAGAGCATTATACCCTGTATGCCCCTATGTACAGTATAGTTCAGTTCAGTACAGTACAGTAGCCCTGTACTAAATCCACGTAAGTAGTGCCCTGGCAGAGGTAGGAGTCAGTTGTCTATCCAGCAATGCAGATGTTTCTAGAACACAGCCACTAATTTGGTAAACCTAAGTAGGATCAGGCCAGTATATATGGAATACAGAACAGAGACAAAATTCTTCTAATCCCAAACATTTTGAAATATTTTGAATATTCTCCTGCTTTTGAGACATATTTGGATTATTCTCTTGAATTTTTCAGTCTGCTAAGAATTCAAGTGATTTAATGGAAAACACTGCTTCTTCTTTTTGTTCCTGAAAAGTCAGGGACACAAATAAATAAAAGCTGCCTTTTTCTTTGCAAACGCCTACACCAAGCTCCAGATTATTTTACTGAACCAATTCCCTCTTTGTTTTTCTTGTGTTTGTTAAGAAGTTCAAGACCTACCCTTAACCCATTAGAGGGAAGAAACCTCTTTCTGTTTTATATAATGTTAGCAGCAAAATTAGTTTCATTACTTCAAATTTGCATGGATGAGATTAAGTCAGGCTCTTCTGGGAATATGTGACTATTTTAAACCATGGAGAATTACTTTCATTACTCAGGTGGTAAAACAGGTACTGGGAAAATTGTGATAAAACTGATAGATGAGAACGACAATTACCCAGTGATTATCACAAAAAATTATATCATGTGTAAGGACAAAAAACCAATTTGTATCACGGCTTTTGATGCTGATCTGCCTCCCTACACCATGCCTTTCCATTTTGATATAAAGAAGCCAGAAGGCTTAACATGGAGGATAACATCACGTGATGGTATGTGCACATTTTTAAAATATTTGTCCTATTATGATTTTAGCTAGCATAATGATCATAAAACAGTTTTCACCAGTGAATTTTAATTATTTATTCTGCAGATGAATCAGCATTACTTTCACTGGAGGAGGATATAAACTATGGCTTTTATAGAATTCTTCTTAGAATATATGATAATGGAGGTAACAGTGGAATAAGTGAAGTAACAGTTCACTATTGCAACTGTGTAATTTCAAGTGAGTGTTCTGAACGCAGCACAGACATCCCTTTGGATTTCCCTGTAGATCGTCGTCCATCTGAAGAGGCATCTAATGCCTCTTTTAGCCCATGGGCCATCCTTGCATCAGTACTAGGATCAATATTACTGCTATGTAAGTATGTGCATATCTTGTAGATCAAATGCAAAATTAGCTGTTGATATTAAGTCTCTGTGTATTGTAAAACTGACCAGGTTTTGGAATTCTAATGGCTGCAGTCCACTTAAAGTGGCTTAGCTCAATGTGTTTATTTGTCTCACAGTATATGAAAGAATGATTGATACATAATTAAGCATCATATATATATATGGGTTTTTAACACTGCATGTGCAGAGTGATTTTTCTGGATAATTAAAGCTGTTCTAGGTTAACATGTGATATCCCATCACATGCTTTTTTTTTTTTAATCCCTTCTTCCATATTGGTAGTGTTTCTACCTCTTTCACACAAGGGAGAACACATAGAAAGAGAGATACTAGGGAGAAGATTAATGTAGTATTTTCCTTAACATGTTGTTTTCCATGTGCAGAGAATTTTGTGTATAGAGAAGCATTCAGGCTGCTTTCCCCTTCAGCCTGAAATGGTGCTGCACAAAAATAGGTTTATCAGCTTTTCTGATCTGTCTGAGAACTAGGCCTCTGTTCCAGTACTCTCTTCTTCTAAAAAAAGCAAGCAAGCAAGCAAAAATCCTCTGGATGTTGAAAAAATAGCAATTTGCATTATATTTATTCTGATTAAGCAAGAGATAATAAAAAATATACATTTGCCTGAAAGCCTTATCAAAAGTTACACCAACTTTAATAACATGTTTTTATTTTATGAGCTTGTTTTTACTGTTTTGTACAATTTTAACTGTTTTTACTCTTTTTATATTGTGTTTTAAATGTTGTACACTGCCTAGAGATGTACATATCAGGCAGTATTAAAATATGATAAATAAATAAAATAAATACACTTTTATTTTATTTAGCTCCTTCAATATGCCCTTAAGATACACATATAAAATCTAAATCTCAGATTTTGTGCATTTCTTTCTGCAGCAGGCCTGATTACACCCTTTGGTATTTGGATCCATAGAAAAGTTCCCACAACTCCTGTGGTGCTTGATGATATTGCTTTTCAGAATTTAATTATATCAAACACTGAGGCACCGGGTGAGGAATTGACAGTAAGTTGCATTTTTGCTCATATGTTTGGAAACTGATTCATTTACAGGTTGGTAGTACTGTCAAATATATTTGAACTCTGTTCTAGAGGCAATGGTGTGTGGCAGGAGGATAGCAGAAATGGGAGCTAGAAGCGGATGAGTTGCTGCTTGGAGCAAAGTGAGAACAAGGTTTGGCATGGGCTAGGACCAGTGGGCCTTCTAATTTTTTTTATCTAGGTGCGGAATGAGTTTTGTTCTGGGTGGCAGTATCAAGGCAGTGTGTGTGCACCTGCATTCAGAATGGGGCCTTCCTGATTCAACCCAAGGAGGATCTAAAATGAACTGAGCGGACATCCAGAAACTTGTGAGCGTGCGCACGTGCAGCATCTTAAAGGGAACAGTGACTCAGACTGCACAATGGTGAAGTTGGTCTGAGTTCAGTGTGGCCTCAGGCCCAGGTTTTGTTTTGTGTTTTACTGGGCAGCTGCTTAAGATCATCTATAAATAAGTACAAAGCAAGGAAGAGAGAACAGGAGGTTCTTGCAGTGTATATGCATTCCTGTGTGGCATGTCATGTGAACCTGCCAACGTGCCCAGTTGCCAGCATCTGCATCTGAGATTTTGCTGTGGTTCTCTACACAACTTCAAATCTAAATCTGAAGTTGGGTGAATGAGCTTGGTAGAATCTTGAGCAGAGGTTCATAACCAGGAGTATCAGTGGATTTGGACAACACACCGCATGGGAGTGCATGCACTGTGGGAACCTCCACTTCCTTCCTCCTTACTTTGTACTTTCTTACAGGTGATTGTAAGAAGCTACCCACTGTGTAGGAGTCTTTTCTCCCAAACTACAGGTCAGAAGAAGGAATGGCTTCTTTTTTCGAGATCATTCTGCTGTTACCTTTTCTTTTAGGATCTGAAAATACTTCCTGTAAACACAATGAATGCAACTGTGAGTATGAGTACAGTTGCAGAAAAAAGTGGAAGGCAAGGAAGTTTGGAAGTGATAAAAGGAGGCGGATACTGCACACCAGAAGTAGTGAAGGGAGGAGGAAGTCACAGGACACATTCTTTATGGGATTTGGAACGGCCCCTGCACAATTCATACAGAGACTTGAGTTTAGAATGGCAGAACTTCACCAATCCTCACCTAGCTGAAGTAAGTGTTCTGTTATACGTTTTCCATAGCTCATGTCTAGAGTAATGTTAATTAAGCCTTTTTACTCCAGAGTGATATATTTCAGTTTGGTAGCTAATGTTAGTTCACTTTTTGGTTTTGAATATTACTCTGTTCCTGTAGGCACTTGAATCAGCTTCTTCTTTCACTGTTTAAGACAGCTGTTGTTTTATCAAAGTGGCCCAAATGACTCTCTCTCTGTGTGTGTGTGTGTGTGTGTGTGTGTGTAGGCATATCTGTGGCCTAGTGACATAATCATGACCCCATCACCCATTGAGATCACCCAGAGAGGTCTGTCACCAGCCCTATCACGGGTCTTCTCTGTTGCTGCCCTGACACTCTGGAATGCACTCCCTGTTGAGATGAGAGCCTCCCCATCTTTGACAACTTTAAAGAAGTCATTAAATACTTAACTTTTCATCCAAGCTTTTTAATTTAATGGTGGTTTTAAATTGTTTTAAGGTTTTTACTTTTGTGTTTTAGCTTGTTTTTATGTTGTTGTAAGCTGCCCAGAGATAGGAGTTTGGGGTAGCATACAATTTGACAAACAACCTATCCTATTGCTCCCAGTAGTGGAAACATGGTGCTTTCCATCAACAGAAAGCACCATGTTGGTGCTCTTGTGTACATAGGAACACAGGAATCTGCTTTATACTGAGTCAGATCATTGGTCCATCTAGCTCAGTATTGTCTACACCAGGGATTCTCAACGTTGGGTCCCCAGATGTTATTGGACTTCAACTCCCATAATCCCCAGCCCCAGTGGCCTTTGGTTGGGGATTATGGGAGTTGAAGTCCAATAACATCTGGGGACCCAATGTTGAAAATCCCTGGTCTACACAGACTGGCAGCAGCTTCTCCATGGTTGTATGCAGGACCCTCTCTCAGCCCTATCATGGAGATGCCAGGGAGGGAACTTGGAGTCTTCTGCATATAAGCCTACAGTGCTCACACATGTAGTCTCCCATTCAAATGCAAACCAGGGTGGACCCTGCTTAGCAAAGGGGACAATTCATGCTTGCTGCCACAAGACCAGCTCTCCTGTAGCATGGGACAGATTGAGAAAATGTAAATTAAGCCATGAACACAATAAGCTGATTCTTACCTCTAATAAATAATGTACAAATGGTTTTTCTATACAGTCGTACCTTGCCAACTGTGAGGGTTCGTCTGTTCCTGGAAATCTTCATGACTGGCAAATTTGTGGTTGGCAAGGCATAGCAATTCATGGGAAACAGGGGCTTAGGGGAATCGCGGTCAGAAAAGAAAGAAAAAATAAGGTAAAAAATAGAAAAACTGGCCCCTGACACCCGGAAATGATCTCCTGTCCCCCGGAATTGAGCCTCCCAGTCCCCTCCAAATCACCCTCAAACCCCTGAAAATTGCCCCCAACCCCCCAAAATCGCCCCCTGACCCCAGAAATGACCCCCCAAAACCACCTGTTTGGGGAAAACATCACCAAACCATGGATATTTGGGGCGCGGTTGGAGAGGATGGACACAATTTCCCAGTCACGGATACTCAAATCCGCAAATGGGAAATCTGCTGCTGGCAAGGGACGACTGTACTAAAAAAATACTTCTATAAGAGATCCTTTGCATTTGATTATTTACATGTGAGAGTGAGCTTTTTAAAGCCACCACCACCACCATGAATAATACAGAAGAATAATGTATGTAGGAACTCAATACAAGACACATTAATGAATGATAAATCCAAAAACTTATTTTAAAAATATTGTTTAGGTGCATTTAAGAAAACCATTGATGTGTATATTCTTTTTATGCAGAAGGTGTTTCTGTGTGGACAGGATGAAGAACATAAACATGATGCAGAATATGTACATCAATATCACTATGAAGGAAAAGGTTCACCTGTTGGTTCTCTAAGCTCATGCACTGGCCAGTCAGAAGAAGAAGAACTTGATTTTTTAAATCAGCCGGAGACTCCATTTAAGACATTAGTAGAAGCCTTTGTAAATAAATAATTATGTTTACCATGGTCCTGAAAATCATGGCACCATCCACCAGAAAGTTCTGCTGTGAAAGCTCCATCGAAGCTTTCTGGACATATCTGTGTAATTCTCAATTCCAAATGGCCTTGTGCAGAAAATTTCCCTGCAGGCTGTGCCCATTCACTCTTTTCATTCCCCCCACCCCTTATTCCCTAACTAGGCTAGTGTTAAAACAATTGATTTTCACATTAGGTTTGTAATTATCCATTTGTAATTATCCATCACTTTTAATATTAGTTTTTATAATTATCAAGGTTCTGAAATCTGTTACAGAATTTGACTTAAGTGCATACCAACTAAATGTTAGTCAGTAATCCTAGGCACACTTATTGGGAATAAATCTCATTTAACTCAGTCTATAGAACTGATTGTAAGCATAGATGCCATTTATAAAATAATGTAAATGACACAAAATGTGGATTTCTGGATATCAATTGGGTTACACTCTAACACATGATGAAAAACCTGAATTGTGTGTGAAGTGCTCCCTGATAGCTCGCAGGGACCTTGGGGTAAATTTGACTGATATGTGAATGCACACCCTCCATTCCGGTGGAGATGCGAACTAAAAGATGGATGTGAAAAACTTCCTGGGGCATCCCTGGCCTTGGCTGCTGAGGGAACTCCAGAGCCGGTAAGGCCAATGGGGGCCCCCACTGGATTCTTTCTATCTATCTATCTATCTATCTATCTATCTATCTATCTATCTATCTATCTATCTATCTAGTAGAGCCAATCTATATGTTCAAACTGCACTTTGACTACCTAGTCAGGCTTAAGGCAAATGCTTGAACTATTGTGACAATAACAAACATTAACTACTGATATCTATCTATCTATCTATCTATCTATCTATCTATCTATCTATCTATCTATCTATATCTACCTACATACATAGCCCAAATTGGTGTCTCATGTTGCCTCTGTAATAGATTTTCTTAGTCCATCAAACTGAGAGTTTTAGAATAATATTAAAAAGACTAAACAAAATCCATAAATAAATGTTTTGTTATGTTTTTGTTCGGAGCCAGCATGGTGTAGTGGCTAGAGTGCCGGACTAGGACTGGGGAGACCCGAGTTCAAATCCCCATTCAGCCATGAAACTAGCTGGGTGACTCTGGGCCAGTCACTCTCTCTCAGCCTAACCTACTTCACAGGGTGGTTGTTGTGAGGAAAAACCTAAGTATTAGTACACCGCTCTGGGCTCCTCGGAGGAAGAGCAGGATATAAAATGTAAAAATAAATAAATAATAAAAATGTTTATTCTGCAAGATGTGTGGTGTCCTGGAACAGAATGAAACAGATTCACTGATATTTTCTTCAGGTAGATTACTTTCAATAGCCATCTAGTTCATTAAATTTCTTGCTAGTTGCCATATTTTGTATTATTGAATAATTAATATTAAAAGTTATGCCCTTTCAAAACACACTCCCTAAAAACATAGCTTCTTGTATGTTAAAACATTAATAGCTATTATGAATGTATATAGCATTCACGGAATAATTAGTGAAGCTGTACAATATGGCTGGTAGTGACCCATTACATTTATAAATGGTTTGTTATTGTGGGAAACATTGAGAGGTAAGTGTTTCCCAATTACAAAATAAGACCACATCTCTTGTCATGTGCTTGTGCACTTGTACACTACTCTGGACTCTTGCCCTCCACCTGCCCTCTGGGAACATGGCTCTGAATTGGCCATCCTATATGGAAAAGATTAGCTTGGATGCTTGAGTCATTTGCAGCATAATCCTATGCACAAAGATGAATGACACCCTGTCCAGTGTATGGGACTTATTTCCTCTCAAGTATGCATAGGAAATTTCTTTCCAAAATATTGCTTAGTTACCATCACAAGCTATAAAATGCAGGCATATGTATTGTGCAATCCATGAGGACACTCCACCTGAATGCTGGGGAGCAGAAGGCAGGAGGCGTACCTGCTACACAGTGTCATTCTTTGATGTCTGAGAAGCTAGTGAGAGTGGGGGTCAGAACCATCACAGCAGCATCTAGGGGAAGGAAGCAAACACAACAATCAGAGAAGGGGATTGAACAAGGAGAGGAAATTGAAGTGGGGAGGATGGACAACCAGGGGAAGGCAGCATGGTATAAGGCCCTCACCTTAAACAACTTCCCCCCTCAGTTCATCAGCTCTTCCTGTCCATCCTCAGGTAACTGCAAGAAAAAACGTCTCCAGCTGTCCCTTTTTTATTCCCCACCACAATAACCTCACCAGCCCAGTTAAGGCCACAGCCTCAGCAACTCCCCTAGCAATAGTTACTAGGTTAGGGTCTACATTGCAATACAGCAGTCAAAGCAGGAATAAATTCATATCCCCAGTGTATACTAACAGATTGTCCATTGGCAGAGTTTTCATTTCACAGACGTTTAGTTCGTTCCATCCTTATAAATGCATGATTATAAGACAGGTGATCTTGGGTATTACCCTAAGATGCTCCAAAATATATATTCCCAATTTATTGTTTTAGGAAGGACAGTTGTGCAAATGATTCTTTGGTGACTAATATTTGAAGCACTGACCATGATTTACACACAATATGTAGCAATACTCTGCAAGATATGTACAAAAACAAGAGTTGTAAAAACTATAAAAATAAAACATTGAAACTACTGCAAAGGGATTGATTAACAAGCAGTTCAGGTATGAACGAATGCACCTACTTTCCATTCATCCACCATCTTGGATTGGTACTAACATCTGTACCAAAACAATGCAGGCATTGCAAAGTTGTTAGGGACACGCGTGCACACACGCACACACACACACAGACAGCAAGGCGATCTTAAGGGTATTCTCTATGCAGGAAGTAGGCTAAAAATCACACTATAACAACAGGTAAAGCATGTTCAAACACAATTCGTATATTATTTTTAAAACATTGGCTCACAATGAGTCATTTGATTCAAAATGCTCTGATCAGGATCCAAAGAACGGCTTCATTAAATTCTTTTAAATAGCCGACTCCTATGCAAGATAACAAATTGCCTCAGAAACTTCCCTCACTTTCAACAGCAACTGTCATGTGCAATGCCTGGCTGCTTTTTGAGCAAAAACCAAAACCAACCAAACAAACAAAGCTAAAGCCTTCTTGGGAGCACTAGAGTAGCTTCTTGATTCTTTGAATCCTGGCATCATACTGCTGCATCAGCAACAACTGTTTGAATGGGGAACAATTATTGCTACATTTGTTGAAGCTCCTCACTTACTGTGCCTGCCTACGCCTTTTGCTGGCTTCCCCAGTTATGCAACTATGTCTATGAGCAGTACAGTTCTCAGAAGGCAGTAGCCATATTCCAAAGCCTCCCCCACCTATAATTTTACCTGTCTTCATAACAGGCAATTAGCTAGTGTTAAATAATAGGACTGAAAATGACAGAGCACCAAAGAACTGCCTTCCATGGCATGTCCTGCAGCCACACTGAACAACCCTTTCTGTTGCAACTATTCATGTGATGAAAACATCCTTGTGTGGTTCATCCTGATGTAAAAAAGAATGTGCTATAAAATCACTGTGCAATATACAATGCTCTTACTAAGTCATAGGGTTAACAGAATGAATAATTTGTATGTGTAATTATTCTCACAATGGAATACAAGCCATTTGTCATCCACCTTGGATTGGATAACAATTAGTAAAGGAAAAAATAAAAGTTTATTAGTTTCTACAATTGTTTATTCATTCTTCCAAACAGACACAGGATACACGCCCAAAATAAAAGGAAAGGTTTCAGCAAAACTTCCCCAGAAGACAGGGCAATTCAAAGCCTGACTAAAAAATAAGGACAAAACTGCTTGAACTCCACAACAAATGCCATGCCTGACATCTAAGAATGGTAGACATTTTCATTTAATGTCAAAGGGCCTGTTCGGACATAATGCCAAATCATAGGTAAATGTGCCAGAGGTCTGAATGTGTGATCATCTAAAAGTATGAAGCTGCAGTTTTGTCACCCAACTACACTCCATTTTCTCTCCCAAACCTGAATTTGAACCCTTGGTTTGTAGTGAGTTTCGCTGCTGAACCCTGAGGTTAGAAGGCACCACTGTGTCATCCAAATTCTGCCACCTGCAATAATCTGGGTCTTGTGTACAAGCTCCTCTCACCACCTTAGAGGTTGGTTCAGAGCAGCCCATAAATGCGTCAGTTCTAGGGCAGCCATGTTTCTTGCTGGCTGCCTCTTGGAGCTGATGCCCTACCCTCTGCCATCCCCTTACTCCTCCTACCACTGCTTGGCAACAGGGATATTTAAAGGGATGGAACAGCATTGGGGAAAGTGCACTTTAAATAAAAGAAGGAAAATAGACACACGTGCAAGGAGCCCTTTCACTGACATAACACACAATCTAGCCCCATTCCTGGGGCTCTCAGATCTTATCAATGGATGGTGGCATTTAATGTACACAGGTGTGCAGGGGAACCAGACCGAGGTACATGCCTGATAATCCCAGGGGAAGACACCAGTTGCTTGACCACAGAAGAGCCGGGGCTTCTCATCTGGTACTCCAGGAACAGATCTTATTGACTTCCTAGCAGGGGATATGTATAGTGAGGCAGGCAAAGGATCCTGGGGTTTGGTTCACTGTAACCAAGGTAGTCACCAGGTTTGCAGACCTGGCAAAGTAATGAGAAAGACCCAACACACTTGCATCCTCGTGCCAGCTTGCAGTAGGGGTGTTCGCCTTCTCATGAGCGGGCCAGTCCACCAGAGAAAAAAGAAATACCAATGTATTTCAGCTCTCCCTTTGACTGCACTCTCATGAGGTAAACTTTACAACTATAGGGGGTCCTGCTGTTGTGGGGGTCCGGGCACTACTGGTTAACAACAGAACTCATACGCTGCACCTTCTCCCTTCCACCCAACCCTTCCTGACTTCGAAGTAGACCGGGCCACTATGGGTGTTCGAGCAGCTCCGCGTTGGGTGGGCAGACAAGGAGAGACTGGAAATGAAATCTACATCCCAGGGTGATCAGTAATGAATGGGGACAATGGTGCATTGAATGCAAATTAGCCATCACGGGGCACTCGGGGAAGGGATACCTGTGGATTAGAATGGTTCCTAGCTAGTCAGGTGGCCATGAACAGCACAACCAAGCGTGGAGATGTGTTGCAGGAAGACCAGGTTCTTTTAAGGCGCTTATATTCTCGGTTCCCAACAGTCTCCAGGACCAGAAGGAATGTGGCTCAGGGACCCTTTCCGGGGCTTTGGTGGAACTGTCAACCAGGCCGGGCAGTAAATGCCTTCTAGCCCACATGCATGTCTCAATGCCAAGAACTGTCATAAGAGAGTGGTCTGCTCCAGAGCAGGATCCATCTTCATAGCACAGGAAGAATCTCTTGTGTGATTTAATCCTGCTCTAGATGGATGGTTTTTCTCACAAGGTTAGGCTGGCACCAAGCATGCTTTCACCCAGGGGAAGGGACTGGGCCCTTCCCCTACCAACTTGTACATAAAATAGAGCAATACTACAAAAATTGAAGATCCAAAGTATTCTCGCCCTCTTCCTAGTAGTCTCATCCTGTCGATGCATACATAAGCACTCATGCATGAGATAGGGATGTGAGACTAGGGGGAGGAAAAAAACAGAAGTCTTTGGAGAAATGGGGAGGAAGGCATGTATCTCATGCATATCAGCTGGAAAATGGGCTGTTATGGAAGGGTCACAAATGGCCATTGCCGGTAACAAACTCATTCTGCAAGCATATGAGAAAAAGTAGAGGGATCAGTTGTGCAATCTTTAACCAGTACAGTGGGAAGAGAGGGGCCCAATCCTCTCTCCCAGGGGAGGGGAGGGGGGGCACAAGACCCTTTCTCCCCAATTGAGGAAGACTGGTACAAGTGGTGTGAGGAAAGGGTTAAAATGTCTTTGCCCTGCCAAGGGTGGGTGAACACTGCCAAAAAGGCATGGCCATGCTGAGCATGCCCCCTCTAGCATCGTAGACAGGCACTAAGAACAAATGCAATAAGAGCAAAAGTAGAAAAATCAACAACAAATAGCAAGTGCCGCCTCTGTAAAGAAGAAGATGAAACAGTGGACCACCTAATCAGCTGTTGTAAAAAGATCGCACAGACTGACTACAAACAAAGGCATGACAAGGTAGCAGCAATGATACACTGGAACATCTGCAAAAATACAAGCTACCTGCAGCCAAATATTGGTGGGACCACAAAACTGAAAAAGTGGTAGAAAATGAAGATGCAAAAATATTATGGGACTTTCAACTACCAACAGACAAACATCTGCCACACAATACCCCAGATATAACTGTAGTCAAGAAGAAAGAAAAACAAGTCAAAATAATCAACATAGCAATACCAGGTAACAGCAGAATAGAAGAAAAAGAAACAGAAAAAACCAACAAAATACAAAGACCTACAAATCAAAATTGAAAGGCTGTAGCAGAAGAAGACCAAAATAATCCCACTGGTAATTGGTGCCCTAGGTGCAATTACCACTTGAAGAGCACCTCAACACCATAGGGGCCACAGAAATCACCATCAGCCAACTACAAAAAAACAACTTTACTGGGAACAGCCTACATTTTGTGGCGATACCTATAACAACAACAATACTGATAACAAAATTCTGGCATCCCAGGTCTTTGGGAAGGGCTTGATGTCTGGATAAAACAAACCAGTCAATAACACCTGTTTGACTGTGCAAACAAGAAATAATAATAATGGTCTGCTTTCACTGTGCATTGCAACTAGTGCCCAAGAACATGACATGTATATGCATCATGCTATTAATAACCAATATTGTAACTGATTACTCAATGCAGTTAATATTTTGACATAACTTGAGCGTGTCAGAAAAAATTGTGTGGAACAGATTCAAATTGCACTTTGACACTTGACATGGGTCTTTACAGGTCTTTATAGCAATTAATGGTGTCTAAAGAAGACCTGCTTTCACAGCATTTTTGCTTTGCAGCCGTTTGTGTCATTGAGAGGTACTCCTGAAATGTGGGAATTTCTGCACAGTGAGAGCACTGTGCATTAAATCCTCAAAGGCAATCACTTTCAAAGTGCAGTTGAAGCTCGCACTTCCAAGTTTGCTACCTAGAGGTTTTCTTTGAGAAACACATAGATGTGTGGGAACTTACATTTCAAGATCTGCAAGCTTATTTTCGTTAATCTAGTGTTTGTGACAGTGACACTATGATAGAATGTTTGGCTACAATGAAACAATCAAGCATCTTAGAACTAATGGAACAATTCATCTTGCAGGAACAGGAAAGGAAGTCAAAATTGACCACGTACATGAAAATGTTTGAATGTCTGTTGCCATCTGTCTCCTCTTCTGATAAAAGAAACTGCCCTGCTTGGCTTCATGCTCTGTCAGGATGCAACTCTGTTGGTACTTTGGCAGGAAAGAGGAAGTTATCTACTGAAAGACATTTTGTTTAGCCAGTAAAGGGTCAGTTTGGATGATACAGCCCCTGACGTGTGATTATGAAAAGGATGTGTCAAGAGCGTGTTTATCAGGACATCCTCTGTGGACATCCCAATGCCCTTCTGATGTGCCCCTTTATTGCACAGGTCAGTTGTTTACTTGAATGGCCCCTATACATGTGCTCCAAGTACTTTTTTAAACAAGTGTTTGAGTGCAAGTACAGGGACCATTTGGATTAACAGCTTTGTACATGATAAAGGGATGCACTGGAAAGGTGTTGGGATGTCCACAGAGAATGTCCCAACACATGTGCTCTTAGCACATCCCCTTCATAGCTACACATGCCATGGGCTGTATTGTAGGCAGGGGCGTAGCAAGGTTGGAGTGGGCCCAGAGACAAGATTGTAAAAAGGCCCCCTCTCACTGAAGCTCAGCTCATGAAGTAAAGAAATCTTAAATGAGGCTGAATAGTGGTAACAAAAAGTGTGTATATGTGTGTGTGTGTGTGTATCTCCTATGTGCCACAATAGAACATAATCCTAAATTATTTTTTAAAAGGTTTTGTAAATTTAATGGTACTAGAGAAAGACATGCTGTTCTGGTAGCTCCAGGTCTTAACACTCACATCAATTTCGGAGGATGAATACAACTGAAGGAAGCCTGGGCGGGTGCACAGCTGGGGGAGTGAGTCATGTGACTTGCCTCTGGGGGCCCCCTCAAGGCAGTGGGCCCCCAGACAACTGTCTCCCCTTGCCCTATTATAGTTATGCCCCTGATTGTAGGAACTGAACAAAATACACTTGGAACATAGGACTCAGTGCCTCACAGCACTGTGGATGAACTGGAAGCATTCATATACCAAATGTATAATGCTGGTACAAAGATAACTGCACTTGCAGAGTTATGCTGATGGATGATTGTTTAAAAGTCAATTTTCTGTAAATATTTAAATGGTTTTATTCTGTTCTATATTAATATTTTAAATGGTTTTATTTTTATTGTGAACTGCCCTGGCCCTGAGCCATTTTTGGATGGACAGAATATAAATATAATAAGTGAATGAATGAATGAATGAATGAATGAATGAATGAAGCCAGTCAGATCCATGGAGAAAAATCACCTCCTGCAAGAGGTGTGCACGTATAGCAGAAATCATGAGGGCAAACTATCAAGCGCTGAAACCAGTGTGTTATACCAATACCAACATTTCCGTTTCCAGTAGGATACAGGTGGATAAAAAATGATAGCAAACTGGTTTTTTGCTGGTCTGAGGAGAGCTGGTCTGGTTTTTGCTGGACTAGAGGAGAGAAGAGCTGGTCTTGTTCCCTTAGCTGAGCATGACTTGTCCCCTTAGCTGAGCAGGGTCCACCCTTGTTGCATATGACTGGGAGACTAGAAGTGTGAGCACTGTAAGATATTCTGCTTAGGGGATGGAGCCGCTCTGGGAAGAGCAGGTGGTTCCAAGTTCCCTCTCTGGCTTCTCCAAGATATGGCTGAGAGAGATTCCTGCCTGCAACCTTGGAGAAGCTGCTGCCAGTCTGTGAAGATAATACCGAGCTAGATAGACCAATGGTCTGACTCAGTATATGGCAGCTTCCTATGTTCCTCAGTTATGCCTACAATGTGTCATATTGCATGTGCTTTTGAATCAGTCTTGCAGTTGGTAAAGTGCTCCTGTGTCAAGGAAGAATGTTATCCACCCTGCAAATGCTTGGTCTGTAACCTACCATTTGCAGATATGTTCATATGGTGGAGATTATTATTATTATGACATTTTATATTCCACTCTTCCTCCAAGGAGCCCAGAGCAATGTACTACATACTTAAGTTTCTCCTCACAACAACTCTGTGAAGTAGGTTAGGCTGAGAGAGAGGTGACTGGCCCAGAGTCACCCAGCTAGTTTCATGGCTGAATGGGGATTTGAACTCGGGTCTCCCCGGTCCTAGTCCAGCACTCTAACCACTACACCCCGCTGGCTCTCATGTATGGAGCATATTAAACAAA
The DNA here is from genome assembly GCF_027244095.1 of Hemicordylus capensis. NCBI lineage: Eukaryota > Metazoa > Chordata > Lepidosauria > Squamata > Cordylidae > Hemicordylus > Hemicordylus capensis. The sequence goes on along the minus strand of NC_069660.1, from coordinate 251,445,832 downwards.
TATGTATGCTGGCTCTGGAGATGAACTTATTTGCGATAATGTGTTTCACCACAGTAATGTAGAAGTATTACTATGTTATACTTAGTAATATATATTTATAATAATGCTGATAACTTAAGCCAACTCAGACCTTATCCTACATACAGCCGCCCAAAATGTGGCTACACACAGTGTTATAGGTGTACAGCGATCAGCTAATAAAAAAAGATGTATAACCATCATCTGTTCTAGGAGAGGTATTTGACAAGAGGGGGAAAATGAGAAGTATGAATATCTATATAAAATGAACAGTGTTGAAGAACGTGAGTCATAGTCTCAACATCCTGACCACAGGAACAGATCCAACTGGTAACAGGGGTTTTATGATACCTGCTCTCCAGTATAGCAGATGGGAGTGCATTAAATTGTGCAAGGGAAAAAGCCCTTCTCTGGGATGGAGTAGTTAAGCTCATTAAATAGTGGGCTGGTTTAGGATAATTTGTAACCCTACCAAGAAAGTTTCTTGCAGCGATTCATGCCAAATTGCTCTGCTTTTCAATGTCTGCTATACGTTGTTTTATAAGCCCTTTAGCAGCATCAAGTCCCAAAGGCATTAAAGATCGAGGGGAGAATCCATGCTTGCCTAATGTATCAGAGTCATTTACTCCAGCTAGTTCGAAAGCCATCTTCCACAATGGGGGGGGGAGTCCTTTGGGGCAAAAAATAATTTTAATCCAAAAGTTAAATACATAAATCCATGCCTTGGCCTCCACTCTTGTTAGGCTGGCCTCCAGCTGTAGAATGACATTGGGCATGGATCTAGGGATTGAGAATAAAGCATGCAAAATTTTTGATTGGACCATCTCCATTTGTTTAAAAGTGTGCGGAGCACAATTAGCAGCACCATACAGCAATTGTGAAAGCACTTTAGCCTTAGTTGGTTTAGTTAATTGCAGTTGGTTTGCAGTGGCAACCTCTGTGGAAGAAAAACTTTAAAATAGCAGAAGCACTCTTCTGAGCATTAATTGCAGCATGCTCACAGTGGGCCTTCCAAGAGCCATTTTTGCTGAAAACCACTCCCAGATATTTAGAAGTCCTTACTTAATTAATGATTACCAATCCACCAGACATGCTTCCAGGTGCTTGTTGTTGTTTTAATAGGAAAAACCATGATCTTGGACTTTGGGGCATTTATAGATAAATACTCCTCTTCACAGTACTCCTCCTCTGAGCTAGCCTATGTAAAGCGCTTCTCAGGCTGACAGATATTCTAGATAGAATAACTGTGTTGTCAGCATAAAGCAGTACTGCAATAGATTTACTCACTCATTTAACAAACTGAGACTGAATCCAGATAAGAGGGAGGTACTCATTGTGAGGGGTCGAAACTCGGGAGATAAGTTTGATCTGCCTGTTCTGGATGGGGTCACACTTCCCCGGAAGGAACAGGTACGCAGTCTGGGGGTGCTTCTGGATCCGAGCCTCTCCCTGGTGTCCCAGGTTGAGGCAGTGGGCAGAGGTGCCTTCTACCGGCTTCAGCTGATACACCAGCTGTGTCCGTTTCTTGAGATTAACGACCTCAGAATATGCTGATAACCTCCAGACTGGATTACTGCAATGCACTTTATGTGGGGCTGCCTTTGAATGTAGTCCAGAAACTACAGCTGGTTCAGAATGCAGCAGCCAGGTTGGTCTCTGGGTCATTTCGGAGAGACCATATTACTCCTGTATTGAAAGAGCTACATTGGCTGCCTATAAGTTTCCCGGCAAAATATAAGGTGCTGTTTATAACCTATAGAGCCCAAAATGGTTTGGGCCCTGGGTATTTAAGAGAATGTCTTCTTTGTCATGAACCCCACTGCCCTTTGAGATCATCAGGAGAGGTCAGACTGCGATTGCCGCCGGTTCGTCTGGTGGCTACTTGGGGACAGGCCTTCTCCACTGCTGCCCTGAAGCTTTGGAACATGCTCCCTGCTGAAATAAGAGCCTCCCCATCTCTGACAATTAAAAAAAAAATCTTTACACATATCTCTTCACCTAGGCTTTTAATTAAATACAGTTTTAATATTTTAACATGATTGTAAAATATTGTTTTAAGGTTTTAAATTGTTGCAATGTTTTAACTTTTTGCTGTCATTTATTTTAACCAATGTTTTAATTTCTCTGTTGTCATTATTTGTTTTAACTAATGTTTTAACTTTTCTGTTGTTTTTTGTTGTAAACCGCCCAGAGACATAAGTTTTGGCCGGTATGTTAAACTAACTAACTAAATAAAGGTAAAGTGTGCCGTTGAGTCAATGTCGACTCCTGGCAACCACAGAGCCCTGTGGTTTTCTTTGGTAGAATACAGGAGGGGTTTACCATTGCCATCTCCTGCGCAGTATGTGCTGATGCCTTTCAGCATCTTCCTATATCACTGCTGCCCGATATAGGTGTTTCCCATAGTTTGGGAAACATTCCAGTGGGGATTCAAACTGGCAACCTCTGGCTTGGTAGTCAAGTCATCTCCCTGCTGTGTGATTAGGTAGCGCTGGCTAGTTTAGGAGGGTGGAAATCTGGATTGTCCAGACATTCAATGAGAGGGTTAATATAAAGGATGAAAAGGAGTGGGGTCATAATACATCCCTGTTTAAAAGTAGAAGATCTTTCTCAGATTCAAATTTACTATGATTCAAATTAACCATATATGGTCATTATACAAAAAATGAATAATGTTTCACATTGAAATTTCAAACATATTTTACTTCCCCTTTGCAAGCACATTAATAAAAATTCTATTAAAGGGATGTGCACAAATTGTGATCAGAAGTGCAATTCATAACATATCCCCTGAACCTTTAAAACAGAGGAGAGCAGGTGTATACCTACTACTTCCTGAATTGGCAGCTAAGACAACAATTTAAACAGTTAAAACATCAAGTTTAATACCACCAAATGCCTGGGTGAAGAGATGTGTTTTAAGGCCCTTGGCCAACAAAGAAATCAGTCCTTGCATTTCAGCAGAGAATGTGCTCCAGAGCTCAGAAGCAGCTGTTGAGTCCTCCCATGAGTAAACCAGACCTTACTTATTTATATACCTCTTTTCAATGAAAAGGTTCTCAATGCAGTCTACAAATGATAATAGTAATAAAATGGTTCCCTGTCCCCCAAAGCGCCCACAGTCTAAATCATGCTTAAACTTTGGCCCCTCTGGTTTATGAAACTGGTTATCCCTGGTTCAGAAATAAAGGTCTTTCCTTGTGTTGGGAATGGTTCTGATGATGCGGAATCATTGGTAGGCATTTCTTTTAAACAAGGTCCAGTCTCACCGTATCCAAAATGTCTCAAAGAATAACATAAAGCTCTAGGCTCTGTTCTACTATGTACATATTGAGCTGTCCTCTTGTGCAGTCGGCAGTGCAGGACATCCACAGGATGGTCTTTAAAACATTTCCCTTTTTAAAATAAGTATCTGACAATCCCAGATTCTGACGACTGGCCCTTGCTCAAGAACAGCTGCTTCCGCTTTGCCTTTCCATGCCCTGGGCCAAATGAAAGCAAATACAGTGGCTTTATAATAAGTGAAATGGCACACAGTACGCCAAAGCACACAAATCAAATGAGAGAGCTACTTCCAAATATTAACTTTTTCAAAACATACATTTGTATAGAAGCCAGAATGCACGTTTTCGCATTTAGAAGTTAGAAATGCGTGTTCGCGTTTGATAGGTACAATACAGCAACATTCTCCAATCTGAAAATGATCAGAACTAAAATCCCCAAATAAGGCAACTTCGTGCCAGCCAAAAGAGGAACTTTTTGTTGGAATCAATAATACCCCATCGATTTTTGTGTGTGTCTGAACACAGAACAGCATATTTTTAAGTGCATACTTCTCCGTAAGTATGTCTGCTAGAATTTTTTATGTATAATTCAGTTTTATTATTATTTATAATCCAGTATTATGTAGTCAGTGCAGGGCGCACGCTTAACTCGCGGCTCAGGTACTTTCCGCGTGCGAAAGAAGTTAACGCATACGTGGGAAAGCGAAACTAGACTCCTTCCCCCTCCTGTTTGGATCGAGAAAAAAGCAGAGCGGCGCCGAGTGTGGGAGGGGGAGACACCGGTGAAGAGGCTGCCTCGGTGGGAGGGCTCTGTCGGCGTCATACACGCACGTTGCTGAAAGTAGCCGCGGCTTGCCTGAAGGAGCAGCCCGGTCGTCAAAGACAACCGGAGGCAATAACAAGGAGGCAGCCTGAGCTTTGCCTGACGCTGGCCGCCTCCCAGCTGCTCCTTGCCCTTGCGAATCTCTCTGTACGTACGCAGCCGGTGGCCAAGTAGCTGGGAAGGGCGTGCAATTCCAAGCGCATCCCCGACCTGCCCAGCCCAGGGGCGGGGTTGAGGCCCCGCGAGTTTCCTGCTCCACTCCCTAGCTAAGTATAAAGAACGTAAGGGAGGGGGAAAGGAGGAAAGGAAGAAAAAAAACAATTAAAAAGTGCTGTGTGTGTCTGAAAACCTACCGCTGGAAGGCTGGCCTCTCTTCTTGTTGCTCCACCCTTGCGACGAGCCAAATCTTGCGGACAGGAGGAGACAAACGGAGCCTGCCTGAGTTAACAAAAAAGAGAGGAAGAGAAGAAAGTCGCCCGCTCCTGCTGATCCTCTAGCACCGCCGCAATCTCACCTGCTCACGGTCACCAGCTTTCCTCCGGCCAACCGCCCTTTCCCCGCCAAGTCCCATACGCTGGAAAATGGCCCCGCTCGCAAGAGCAGGGTGCGGGGCTTGCCTGCGCACAGGAGCCTGCTTTTTCCTCCTCGTCAGCCTCCTGGTGAGTAGGATCCTGGGCATGGGAGTCGCACCTTCGGGGCGAGCGAGGGCAGAGGGCGGCAGCGTTGTGGCAATAGAGAGGCAGACGAAGTTGCCAGAGCTTATAGCAGAAAGTCTGTCCAGCAGGTAAAGGAGTTTTATGGAGCTTCGCGGGCTTGGTTAAAATGGGCAAGTGTTGGCCTCGGCGTGCGACGGGTTTTGTAGAAGAGCCGTCGTGGCGTGGAAGAAGCAACGGAATAAAGGAAGGATGCCTCTTTCGGGGAAAGAAGGGGGAAAAAAGCATAAAAGGACTTTTGAACTCCCAGCGCTCTTTGACCACCTTTTACCCCCCAACTGTCGCGGTGTTTATTTTATTCCTTTTTAAAAAAATCCATCCTTATAAAAGGTACTTGAAAGTTTGCAATTACGATATGCCACCGCCCCAACAGGGGAAGAAGAATCCACTGGAGTAGAGATAGATTGTGAAGCTCTGAGGACTTGCGTGTGTGTATGGGTAGGTGGGTGTGGTGGGCGCGAATTCTTTCGTGAAGTTCGCGATGGCGGGGGACCCAGGTTGGCTGGGTTTAAAGGAGGGGCTTTGAGAGCCGCAGACGCTGCTAGGCGTGTTTAATCAAGTCCCACCGAGTCCAGAGGGGATTCGAGTACAGTGCACCCCGTGATATCCGGAGTGCTTTGGGTGGCAGCTTCAGCAGTTGTGAGAACCTAGTTTCACACACTATCATCTCGGCATCAGAAAAGTTCTTTGTTGTTCTTCACGGTGTCCTGACGCTATAGATCTAGGCCAAGCCTTTAAAATTGGAGACGCTTCTTGAAAGGACTGGCATTTGTAATTTGCGGGTTTTGTGGTGCCCCAATTAACTTGTGCCTTTGATCTATAGTGTACCTTTGTCGGAGTTGCCGATCCTCCTTTCCTCTTTCTCCCTCCCTATCAGAATGGGGGACGTCTTGATTTGGAATTATATTTTACCTGCGAGCGAGAGAGATTGCCAATGCCTGTGTATTAGAACCAGGAACATAATTTTCCTGAATAAAGTGAAATCTGAAGAGGAGACAAGCTCAGGCACAGAACAGCAGCCTCTGTTCTTGCATTCCTCGACTTTGGGCTACATTTCTCTGGCCACTGGTCATCAGTAAATGATTGTTGATCTCGGAGCCTAGCTTCTGTGGCTAAAAGGTTTTGTTTGGTTGTAAGGAAGCTAGGATCAGTCGGAAATTTCATGTGGTAATGTGGAAGATTGTGAAAAAAATGTTATGGTTAGAGCTCTATTTCATTTCACTCTGTAAAAAAAATTTTTTTTACACTATGTTACTGAACTGAATTGTACTTACAAGCTGTGAATAATAATTTTAAATAGGAATCTACCAAAACAGATGAGCATATCTTGTCAGATTGTGTGCTATTTAATAAAACACCAGTGTTTTATAGCTTCTTCCCTCATAAACACAAAGTAATCTTAAGTAATTTAACTAAGAGTTGATTCAGAAACAACCGAGAATGCAGTGGAGGGGGATGCGTGGGGACAGAGCGCCAGTACTTCTCGGCTTCTTAATTATTAAGAGGGGGTTGGATAACTTCATGGAGGAGAGGTCTATTAAGGGCTACTAGTGGGAGGGCCACCTCCAGCTTCAAAGGCAGGATGCCTCTGAGTACCAGTTGCAGGGGAGTAACAGCAGGAGAGAGGGCATGCCCCAACTCCTGCTGTAGGCTTCTAGTGGCATCTGGTGGGCCACTGTGTGAAACAGGATGCTGGACTAGATGGACCAACCTTGGGCTTGATCCAGCAGGGTTGTTCTTATGTTCTTAATTAGGGATGTGCGTGGAAACGTGGCGGAGTGGTTCGAAGACAGCGGGGGTCTAAGAGTGTGGGGAGGTTGCACTTATTCCTCCTACTGGTGTCCCCCTGCTGGCGTCGGCTTTTTTAACAGCCCATCAGGGTGGCAGTGTACCTCCCTGCCGCTTCGTTGCCCTCGTCTTCCGGTCATATCCGGAAGGGCCTCCGAACCAGTTCTGTGCACATCCCTATTCTGAATTTGCAATTACATCACTGGAAACAACTCAGTTTCCTCCTTTTCCTCCCTTTTCCTTTCCGTCCCCCCACCCCACTCTCTATAGGATCCCTTCTGGGACAAACTTCTCAACAACAAAACACAAGGTCTCTATAACACTTTCTCTGGCCACTCTAGTCC